>NC_064566.1:12780000-14182000 GCF_937001465.1 Orcinus orca | reverse complement strand
GACACGTTTGCTATCTTATAGCTCTAGTACAGAGAAAAATGAGATTTTTATTAGCACTAAGAGTGAGTAAAGATGCAGGAGATGTCAGAGTACACTGAAAGCTAACAAGACTGCAGACCACTGCTTGCAGACAGTACTCAGATGTACTCTCTTCCTGCCCCGTGGGTGTGGACTGCAGACACTCTATCTGCAGTGGTAGTGCTCCATGAAGCTTGTTTGATAATCTGAAACTCTTGACAATGAAGAGCTCCAGATTTTTAAGTAACACTTCAGGATTTGCACTTTTAAAAAAACCCAAAACCAAACTGGGAAAGAGATCATTATCCTTACCCACTATAATATTTTATTTCTAATTTCTACAAAATTAACAAAGATACACAGATCAAAATGCAAGTGGTTTTGTCCCTGAAAACTGTTAATTATAAATATGTGGACTAATAGGGAAAAGATTAATTTCACCAAATTAAAAAAAAAAACAGAAACTGAGACAGCAATTGATGCTTGTAGAAAAAATGATGATGCTGTACTGATGACTGCAGGTAGGAGCAGATGGCAATAACTTGCTTAATGGCACTGCTTACTGCATACCATGTCACACACGCTCACAGATGTACATCACCAATCTCTAAAATAACATCTCAGAGTAATGCAACCCAGTGCAAGACTTTTTACGGCAAAATCAATGTATCATCACTGTAAGCAGCAGAACACACAAATCATGTAAGAAGCTAAAATTGTGTTTAAAGACAAACTCATTTGGTCAGAAATAAGGCAAGAAAAAGAAAGGGAGAATAAAATAAGACTTTCCCAATCTGGAAGCTTAGTCTACTTTGTTTTTTTTGTTTGTTTGTTTGTTTTTAAATTTGGAGCCTTTTTTTTGAATTTTATTTTACTTTTTTATACAGTAGGTTCTTCTTAGTCATCAATTTTATACACATCAGTGTATACATGTCAATCCCAATCACCCAATTCATCACACCACCACCACCACCCCCCCCCCCCGCGGCTTTCCCCCCTTGGCGTCCATACGTTTGTTCTCTACATCTGTGTCTCAACTTCTGCCCTGCAAACCAGTTCATCTGTACCATTTTTCTAGGTTCCACATACATGCGTTAATATACGATGTTTGTTTTTCTGACTTACTTCACTTTGTATGACAGTCTCTTGATCCATCCACGTCACAACAAATGACCCAATTTCGTTCCTTTTTATGGCTGAGTAATATTCCATTGTATATATGTACCACATCTTCTTTATCCATTCATCTGTCAATGGGCATTTAGGTTGCTTCCATGACCTGGATATTGTAAATATTGCTGCAATGAACATTGGGGTGCATGTATCTTTTTGAATTATGGTTTTCTCAGGGTATATGCCCAGTAGTGGAATTGCTGGATCATATGATGATTCTATTTTTAGTTTTTTAAGGAAACTCCATACTGTTCTCCATAGTGGCTGTATCAATTTACATTCCCGCCAACAGTGCAAGAGGGTTCCCTTTTCTCCAGCATTTGTTGTTTGTAGATTTTCTGATGATGCCCATTCTAACTGGTGTAAGATGATACCTCATTGTAGTTTTAATTTGCATTTCTCTAATAATTAGTGATGCTGAGCAGCTTTTCATATGCTTCTTGGCCATCTGTATGTCTTCTTTGGAGAAATGTCTATTTAGGTCTTCCGCCCATTTTTGGATTGGGTTGTTTGTTTCTTTAATATTGAGCTGCATGAGCTGTTTATATATTTTGGAAATTAATCCTTTGTCCGTTGATTCGTTTGCAAATATTTTCAAATTTGGAGGCTTTGAAACGCACATACTCCATTTTTGAACTTTCGTGGATGCTAATTTCTCAGTTACTGGTTTTTGCTTTACCTTCTCTGAAGAGGCAAAGGAAGACCTGCTTCTAAATATTTTCTAGGAGATGGGAGAAAAGACTGTCAACTTTTTTTTTTTTGGCTGTACGTGGGCCTCTCACTGTTGTGGCCTCTCCCGTTGTGGAGCACAGGCTCCGGATGTGCAGGCTCAGCGGCCATGGCTCACGGGCCCAGCCGCTCCACGGCATGTGGGATCTTCCCGGACCGGGGCACGAACCCGTGTCCCCTGCATCGGCAGGCAGACTCTCAACCACTGTGCCACCAGGGAAGCCCAGACTGTCAGCTTTTAAACTTGGCAATAAAGGCACTTTTTGATGAGTGTAGGATCTGAGTTTCAAATAAAGTCATATCAAAAGTAAGCATAACATCAAATCAATCTTAACTGTTTTCACTTGAGACCTAGATTAACCTAGAAGCTAACTTTTACTGATAAATCTACATGCCATGCCAAAAAAACAAGATGGCCCTTTAGAAACTAAGTAGGAATGAACCAGGCCCACACAGCACTTGGATATGACCAATTCTGGGCAAAGTCTGCTGAAAGTAGGCATCAGAGGAACTTAAAGACACTCTGCCGTACTCCTAAGCTCTGGAGTTGGCATTATGGAGTATCATGTTCTTATTGATGCTATAAACTGCACTCTACCCACTTGAAACAAATTTTTTCAAGACCTAAATGCTTTACTTTTGTATTAACTTAGGCAGTAAGACTACATTCCAGTCTTAGCAATGAAATTGAGTCTCATGGGTCTGTTTGGATTTGACGGGCTCCTTTGTTGTTGTTTTTCGTACTTCAGCTTGAGAGCTAAATAGCAGCTCTGCTCTAGAAATGCCAGCAAAACACTGAAATATGAGTTACATTTCCTGGTAGCCAAGGACCACATAACCATATAAAGCAGGAAAACCAGTGTGCTTGACTTTCAGGGTTCCTAATAATCTTAACCATCATGTCATAGCATCTCAAATCCTCTTCCTTTAAGGGCATACCACTCTTGTCTACATTTTAACTCTCCTTTTTGGGCTATCATTTTGAAGAGACTGCTTGACCCAAATGATGGGATCTTAGGCCAACTCTGATGAGCAAAGCCACTCCAGTGGAAGCAAGTCTTTTCCTACTCCATTTTATTCATCCTGGTTATTTACTACCAGCAAATAGGCAATTCTGCCATTCAGAAATACTCTGACTGGAAATATGATTACCTTTTCTTGGATCTGGTCCCTACTTTCTGGCATCAGTGGTGTCATTTCCCAACGTCTTCTTTTGTTCCCTGTTGACACTCTCAGACACGGCGTTTCATTCACACATATTGCGTCTGTAGAGTAAGATCCTGTGACGTGTTTGGGGACGACACTAGAATTCCCTGAAGTGGCTGCTGATATGCTGCAGCAAACCAATTTTTCATTAGAACTGCCACAAGGAACGGGAGCACCGGCTCTGACACTGCCTGACTGGCCTTCACGCAGCGGCGGCAGGGAGCACCTGGTCCATGTGCAGGAGGTGAGAGTCCTCTCTAGGCACGTGTACTATTGCTGTGCCTTTCAAAGCAGTCCCTTGGCACAGCGGACTCCCACTTCCACTTTTTCTGCTTCTTTTGTGTCTAACACTATCTGATGATCCAGAACATAAAACACTATCCTCTTTGGTCCTATTTACCTCCACAAGTTATGGAATTTCTCAAACATGAACATGACTCCTAGCTCCCTACATCTTAAGTTATCTCTTGGGAACTGCACCAAGTGTAACTGATTCCACGTTCTAAAGTATCATGTTTTGAATACTGATGTGCTAATAAATACATGATAGTTATAACTGAAAAAGATGATCACAAATCTAAGCATTTCAAATACATGGAAGGGACCAATAGATAGATTTTTTTTTAATACTTTCACCAAATTTTTAACTATTAACAAGTATACATCACCACCTCTGTTAGTATCATGAATCTGTGAACGGTGTCATGCTGGGCTGAGCATCACAGAAAGTGTCACAGAAAACAGTCAAAAGTCAAAATTATCTTCCTTGAGCTCACATTCCAGAAATTCCTGACGAGGGGAAGAATAATTTACTTTGCAAGGAGAAAAACCACCACAAGAACAGAAAATGCAGGCAACATACTAAGTGGAAATGGATCTGTGTATGCGTGTGAGGTGTTCTAGTGAAACAGAGATAATTGTATGTCAACAATATCTTCTTTAAAGAGACACAAATGCTGTAATGAAACAAATGAGTATGACATAAAAGAACTAGAAGTTCAACATATGCATATATGATTCTGTAATTTTTCTATTATAGAATAAAACCACGTTCTATTAGTTTTTATTACTGTTTATCTAGGCTGAGGTCTCACAGCTTGAATGATATGTGGAAAAGCTGGAGAAATAACAAAAATAATAAGAAAAAAGATTAGAAAATAAACAGAGAAAAGTTAAAGGAATTTGTACTATTTAGTCTGGAAAAGGAACAAGTGACTTAGGAGAGGACCTAGTGTAAGTCCAAGTATTGGCTTCCCAGCCTTCTGTAAGACAAGACAGGAGCTGGCAGAGTGAGGGATGGACAATTACTCAGGTCCCTCCCACTTTGAACAGTCTATCCTACACAATGTTGCTTTGCAGAGTAGGAAGACCTAAGCAGAAGGGATTTAAGCAACATGTCAGAAACTAGACAAACATTTGGGAAGTGCCAAAATCCATTCCCAGAAACAGGTGAGGAAATTAAGAAGGAAGACTGCTCTCTCTCCCTAGAAAGGCTTAGGTCAGCAATCCCAAATGGCATAATGAGGAATAGTGGTATCCCCTGAGATACGAGGTGTGTTCCCGGAAAGAGGTTAATAAGTTTGCCAAAACCCAAGTTAAATACAGTTAATTTCTTTACTGTAGAATTTCAGAGTCTTTAATTGCTAACATATGTTAAGAATCTCTAAAAGGCAGAGAATATGAAGCATTTCTTAAAATTTTCTAATAACAGAATGCTTTTTTCATGAAAGCCTGTTAATATGTTGGAGCTTTAATGTTCCAAGGAACACAGTTTGGGAAACGCTGGTTTAGGTGCAACTGAATTAGAAAGCAAGGAAAGGACAAGGTGGTACCTGGGGAATGTCTCCCAACTTTATGATTTTATGTATTTGGGCCAACTGGGATGCTGATCTGCTTTCTTTCTCCTACTTCTCATTTATGCCTTGACCTAGGCATAAGTCTACCTTCCATCAAATTATTATTTTCTCTGACTTTCCCAATTCTCCCACTGACTTGTCTAGACTATCAAAACTTTTCTTCCTTTCCTCTTTCCCTCCTTCCCTCCTTCGCTTTCTTCTTCCTTTCTTTTTCTTGTTAGTAGTCCTTTTTCTTCCATAAAAGTGCCTTCCTTTGCTTTCCATTTGTTAATAAGCAGTATCACTTTTCTTTCATTAACAAACACTTGTCATTGCTTTTCACTTAATACTAAGTTTCACTTTGATGTAACCATCTAGTTCATATTCTCTTCTATTTTTTCACCTATAATTTACTTGTATAAGACTTAAGGATTTCTCTAAGACTAAACCTGCTGTTCTGATGACTCTCTTATCTCCCTTTTCTCTACCATAATGACTCCCTATCTCTAGATTAGTCTATGAAGCCATCATTCCTTATCAATGAACATCCCTTCCAATAAATAATTCCTTACAGAAAGCTCTTCAAGGTGAGCATTATGCAATGCTGTTCCATTCTTGATTCTTAATCTTGTCATTATTAGATACTATTCATCAGCTATGTAGTGGTGTTCTACATACTTTATGAAAATAAGTATGCACTACCTACCCACAAGGAGTTTTCTCTGAAAGAGATAACACTGAGGTGGGTTTTCCCTCAGACACATGTGTAAAGTTTTATTTACTTTTTATTTTTTTATTTTAATAAATTTATTTATTTATTTTATATTTTATATTTGGCTGCATTGGGTCTTCATTGCTGCACACGGGCTTTCTCTAGCTGCGGTGAGCGGGCTTCTCATTGCCGTGGCTTCTCTTGTTGCAGAGCACAGGCTCTAGGCACACAGGCTTCAGTAGTTGTGGCACGTGGGCTCAGTAGTTGTGGCTCGCGGGCTCTAGAGCGCAGACTCAGTAGTTGTGGTGCATGGGCTTAGCTGTTCCAGGGCGTGTAGGATCTTCCCAGACCAGGGCTCGAACCCATATCCCCTGCATTGGCAGGAGGATTCTTAACCAGTGTGCCACCAGGGAAGTCCTAAAGTTTTATTTTTAAAATCTTTTCTCCGTCTCCCAATAGAGTACAATATTATGCCATAGATTTTTAAAAGGGAGGAGTCCTCTCATGTCTTAACACCACTAAGTTTCTTCTTCGCCCAAACTTGTGTCCCCTTCACTTGGACATGACCAACATGCAGGTAAACATTTCAGTTAGTTTTCAGATAAAAGTCAAATTCTTGCTGATGAAGTAGCTATCCCCTTCCTTCCTGCTTAAGCATTAAGTCTAGACCTTCCATGATAACAGATTAAGTAAGCAGAGATGCCATTCTCCTAGTAAGACAATAATAAAACCCTAATCATTTGTAGTTCTGGGCTAAAAAAAATCATTTTATCTAAGGAGTGATTCTCTGATAACCTGAAAACATTCCGATTTGATTAATTATATTTTTCTTACAATTTCAATTTATTTTTTCTTTTAAATTTTTCATTTTGACATAATTTCTGACTGACAAATAAGTTTTAAGATGGCACAGAGATGTCACTGTTTGCAGATGACATGATACTATACAAAGAGAATCCTAAAGATGCTACCAGAAAACCACTAGAGCTAATCAATGAATTTGGTAAAGGAGCAGGATACAAAATTAATGCACAGAAATTTCTGGCATTCCTATACACTAATGATGAAAAATCTGAAAGAGAAATTAAGGAAACACTCCCATTTATCATTGCAACAAAAAGAATAAAATACCTAGGAATAAACCTTCCTAAGGAGACAAAAGATCTCTATGCAGAAAACTATAAGACATTAATGAAAGAAATTAAAGATGATACAAACAGATGGAAAGATATACCATGTTCTTGGATTGGAGGATCAACATTGTGAAAATGACTCTACTACCCAGAGCAATCTACAGATTCAATGTAACCCCTATCAAACTACCAATGGCATTTTTCACAGAACTACAACAAAAATTTCACAATTTGTATGGAAACACAAAAGACCCCGAATAGCCAAAGCAATCTTGAGAAAGAAAAATGGAGCTGGAGGAATCAGGCTCCTGGACTTCAGACTATACTACAAAGCTACAGTAATCAAGACAGTATGGTACTGGCACAAAAACAGAAATATAGATCAATGGAACAGGACAGAAAGCCCAGAGATAAACCCACGCACATATGGTCACCTTATTTTTGATAAAGGAGGCAAGAATATACAATGGAAAAAGGACAGCCTCTTCAATAAGTGGTGCTGTCCAGAAAACTGGACAGCTACATGTAAAAGAATGAAATTAGAACACTCCCTAACACCATACACAAAAATAAACTCAAAATGGATTAAAGACCTAAATGTAAGGCCAGACATTAGCAAACTCTTAGAGGAAAACATAGGCAGAACACTCTATGACATAAATCACAGCAAGATCCTTTTTGATCCACCTCCTAGAGAAATGGAAATAAAAACAAAAATAAACAAATGGGACCTAATGAAACTTCAAAGCTTTTACACAGCAAATGAAATCATAAACAAGACAAAAAGACAACCCTCAGAATGGGAGAAAATATTTGCAAATGAAGAAATGGACAAAGGATTAATCTCCAAAATATATAAACAGTTCATGCAGCTCAATATCAAAAACACAAACAACCCAATCCAAAAATGGGCAGAAGACCTAAATAGACATTTCTCCAAAGAAGATATACAAATTGCCAACAAACATGAAAGGATGCTCAACATCACTAATCATTAGAGAAATGCAAATGAAAACTACAATGAGGTATCACCTCACACCAGTCAGAATGGCCATCATCAAAAGATCTACAAACAATAAATGCTGGAGAGGGTGTGGAGAAAAGGGAACCCTCTTGCACTGCTGGTGAGAATGTAAATTGATACAGCCACTATGGAGAACAGCATGGAGGTTCCTTAAAAAACCAAAAATAGAACTACCATAAGACCCAGCAACCCCACTACTGTGCACATACCCTGAGAAAACCATAATTCAAAAAGAGTCATGTACCACAATGTTCATTGCAGCTCTATTTACAATAGCCAGGACATGGAAGCAACCTAAGTGTTGATCGACAGACGAATGGATAAAGAAGATGTGGCACATATATACAACGGAATATTACTCAGCCATAAAAAGAAACGAAACTGAGTTATTTGTAGTGAGTTGGATGGACCTAGAGTCTGTCATACAGAGTGAAGTAAATCAGAAAGAGAAAAACAAATAACGTATGTTAACACATATATATGGAATCTGAAAAAAAAAATGGTTCTGGGGGCTTCCCTGGTGGCGCAGTGGTTGAGAGTCCGCCTGCCGATGCAGGGGACACGGGTTCGTGACCCGGTCTGGGAAGATCCCACATGCCACGGAGCGGCTGGGCCCGTGAGCCATGGCCGCTGAGCCTGCGCGTCCAGAGCCTGTGCTCTGCAACGGGAGAGGCCACAGCAGTGAGAGGCCCGCGTACCGTAGGGTCAGGACAGGAATTAAGACGCAGACGTAGAGAATGGACTTGAGGACATGGGGAGGGAGAAGGGTAAGCTGGGACGAAGTGAGAGAGTGGCATGGACATATATACACTATCAAATGTAAAACAGATAACTAGCGGGAAGCAGCCACATAGCACAGGGAGATCAGCTCGGTGCTTTGTGACCATCAAGAGGGGTGGGATAGGGAGGGTGGGAGGGAGACACAAGAAGAAGGAGATATGGGGATATATGTATATGTATAGCTGATTCACTTTGTTATAAAGCAGAAACTAGCATACCATTGTAAAGCAATTATACTCCAATAAAGATGTTAAAAAAAAAAAAAAAAGATGGCACAGAGAGTTCCCCTATAACTTTCATCCAGATTCCCCAAATGTTAACTCTGACACATCTGTTTTATTCTTTTCTCTCTCTTTCTCTCTCAGACACACACATACACGTTTTTTCCCCTGATCCATTTGAGAGTAAGTTGCAGGCACTACATGCCTTTCCTATTTTGCTAATAAACAAGCAGATAGATAGGTAAATAAGATGGGTGCACGAACAGATGTGATGAAGCAAGTATAGGTAATGGGCATATTTTGGTGTTCATTATAAAATGCTTTCAACTTTTATTGTATGTTTGAATTTTTTCATAATAAAATGTTATGGGAAAAAATCAGAAAATCAACACTGATACAATACTATTGATATTTTCTGCAGACCTTATTCAAATAAAGTTTGCCAATGTCCCAGTAATGTCCTTTAAGCAAAAGAAAATCCCAGATCAAGCCTTGTACCTTATTTAAATGTATCCTATTTTCTCTATTTCTCTGATGGGGCAACAAAGCAAGTCAGCTTTCTGATTATTCATGATTATGTGAGAGACCTAGGCTAAGGATAAATCAAAATACCAGAATATCCAAAACTCTGTTATTTTTGGCTCATAAATTGTCAGGCTTTTAAATGGTCCTTTGGGGGTTAGATATATCTCTATAATTATGGTTTGATTGAGTTTTAAAATTAAAATTCCATTCGAATGTTCTGAAAACACCCAAGCTCACTGGCACAAGAAGTGTTTCTGTAGTAAAGTTTGCCTCGAGGAAAACTGTCCTCAGTGGAAAATTTAGTTGCAGACAGTCTATGACGTAGATAGCATGCCCAAGGTGCGTGAAAGCTGACAAGACATGGACTCGAGGATGCCATTCCAATGCTTTACAATCCTTTGCAAAAACAGGTGTCAAGGTTATTTTTATTAATGTATCTTTTTTTTGGACCCTTAAAATAAACCTAAGGAAGGGTATTGAGGAGGGTTTTTTCCCCTCTTCTCAGAATAAAAATGTGGAAAAGGTTTAGCTACTTCTACTATACCCTGCTTGCCACTCAAACAAGTTTATGTGGTAAACTGTCTCCATACTGAATGGCTGACTGCCTTTTATAATCTGAATTAGAAAATGCAAAAAAAAAAAAAATCCTTTAAAGTCAAACAGTGGAATTAACATATGAGCAGAGCTCCTGTGGGCATTTAAATCCGTAATTAAAAAGCCTGAGACACGTTGGCTTGGCAATCGTTATTGTCTAACGTGCACAGATAGCCAAAAGGTACTGAAATGCGACATTCTGTCCCACATGACTCACTCAGCAGAGGCAGCCTCACGAAGAATGCCGAGAAGGCCTTACATCTTTAAATGCCTGGCCCACCAAAGGTCTTTCCCCCAGCACTGAAAAATGCCCAGAGGTCCTGGGGAGAGAAGGTTGAGTGTTTAGAACTCAGAAAATCTGCTTTTGCTAGCATGCTCCATTTCCATGCAGGAAAAGGAATCCTTTTCCAAAAAATTAAAAGTCGGAGAGAAGGAACACACGCACAGACGCACGCAAATCATCATTCCTATCTGATGTGTGAGAGCACAGCACACAGCACAGCAATCTAGCTACGAGCCTCCTAGATTATAAATAGGCCGCCAATCCAAGCAGCAGCTGTCTCACATCGCTCTGCTTTTTCTCCCTGATTTTATTATATTTCAAAGATGAAGCACAGATTTCTACAAGTTTTCTCTATGTTAACAGGTACAACACGCACAGGCCAAGGAAATTTGTTTTTAAGATTATGCACATCAAACAATATTCCATGCTAATCTGCCATTGTTTACCTTATTTATACATGTATAAGGGGTTTAACAGGTTTGTACTCCTGCATTTTCTGTTATAAATTAGGCCCTCCGTATTATAATTCTGCACTCAATCGCAGTCAACCAAGAAATTGCCTTTATAAAGGCAACTGAGCACCGTGCCCTTTCTGGACTTTGAAAACAGTACTACCTACACCTGAATGCAGACGCCTGCACAGAGAACACACAAAATACAATGCGATTTGATGAAGTCTTTAATGCATACAACTCTTTCAAGAACAAAGCAAACCAATCAACTAAATGTGCTACTTAAGATCTTTATACCCAAGTTCTGAAGACATTCCCAATTCACCTTCCATCACATGAGGACTAAGCCAAAGCTACTGAGAGACACCTTTTGTTCCCATATGGAAAAGCTTCCTTCTCAGAAATCAGTATTCAGGGGACACCTTCTAAACAATTATTCCTATCTCCTCTTTATCCTGTTTTCAGCATATAATTCACTTTGGGAAGATACTTAATAGGCAAAGTGGCCATTATTTTACTTTCTTGTTTATGGTCAGTACATTAAGAATTCCTACTTGGCTGTCACAGAAATGTCACCCCTATACATGATGGACCCTATATTATGCCAAGGGAAAGCAGCCTAAACTACCATTTTCTTTCTTGGCCAACAAGGAATTCACTTCAGCCTAATAACACAAGCAGGGTTAACATTTACTACAGTTGGAATTAATAGAGTGGTAGTTAGTTCTCTAAATGCTTGAGTTGGGAATCTCCGGGGACAAATTTTTTTGAAGGGTGGGCTTTGGGGGAATACAACAAAAAAGGATTTGAAAAAGTTGTCTTACCCAAAAAACTACACTTGTATTCTTAATTATCCTGAAAACTTCAACTTCCCAGCATTTGTTTGGTGTCAAGATACAAAATTATTTCAGTTTTCAAGTACATGCACATACAGTTGTCATCCTGAACTATAAAAATAAAAAAATACTGCACATCAAAATATTAACAGTTGAGCACTAAGCTTACAAGCACATTTTGCTTTGCTGACTTAATTGAAGGTTTTACAATAAAATATATTATTTTCATAATTAAAATAGTAATTATAGTAGCTACTATATTTTGAGGAAAAAATGTTTTCCCCTCCTCATACTAAGGCTTCCTGATTCAGCTGCAATGCTCACGTTAAAGTCTATATGTTAAAAATAATTCTTTACACTTTAAAAGCTTGCCTTTTAAAGCCATTTTTAATTTTTCACTTGCTTTAAGTGTGTATTAACACATCCCTGAAGGACACATGAACAAAGGATGAATCCTATTGGATCTCCAAATTGAGCAGAAGTCCAACGTTGATGTGATCATGGTTTATTAATCTGAATTTCCCCTTTCCAAAACAAAACATATCTGCCATGACAAAGTAAACTTTGGGGCTATCAAAGAATTAATTCAGGAAGTCAATGATAACTTCTTGTCTCATAATCTTTGGCAAATTTTTTGCACTTAATGTCCTGAGATACTTTTCACTAATTAATTCTACTTGATACTTACTGAGTTTCACAAAGTTTCATGAACTACTTAGGTTGAATTTTTCCTCATATAATAGATTCCCCAAACAATATATTCTCTATTCTAGAGCCCCAACTAAGTAACTGTTCTGAAAACAGACTTTTTTTTTCCTACTCAAGGTTCTCTTTGAGCTTCAGGTTCAAAAAATTCTTCACTGTCTTCATTGTTAAACTATATTTCCTTAAATATAACCTAAAAACCTAGCAATAAATTCCACGTCATTTCCAATAGTACACCTGAAATAAAAACAATAAATCGTCACTGGAATGCTTTTAGTTAAAAGTAGTTCAACTTTACTCCACTTTACCTATCCTGCAGTTACACAGTAAAAATAACAAAGGCATAGAAGAAAATAAAAATGTGAACTTCTAAGTTGGGAACGGGAGACGGTTAAAATACTCTATTTATAAAAGTGTTTTAAAAGACGTATCCTTTGAATGGTGTTTTACAACTTGATTTGATAATTATCCTTCTCACTGAAATTTATTCTCAAAACTGGAATGTAATACTACCTATTGCAAGAAGAAAGCCCTGACATATAGGACTGATACAGTAGGTTGTTACTCATAACAGCCTTTGGACAAAGAATCAACATGAAACAATAGAGCAAACTGCTGACTCTATCTGGAGAACATCTTGCTAATACATTAAAAGTTACTGTAGGTTTAGAATCCCAGCCTCTGAAAAGAACTATCCAGAGAATATGACCAAGCTACATTTTTGGTTTCTATTCTCTTATTTCCTTAAGTGAGTATCAAACAAACAAAAATTATTTTTTCTTTCTATATGCTCTCCTGCTCCAATCAAGAATGCTTCTTTCACTATAAGAGGACAATGAACAATCTTTTATTCTAATCATATTATTTGCCCAGGTTTTTAACATTTGTCTAACATTATGATGATCAGATTCTTTGAATCAGTGGGGGACTAAAACCGGAAAAATAATCTGAAAACAGACAATGGTAAAGTATTTTTTTTCGCCCAAAATGTACAAGTAAGCTACTTTTCATTAGTCTACCACTCTCTGAATGTTACTAAAATTTAACTTTTTTTTTTTTTTTTTTTTTGGCGGTACGTGGGCCTCTCACTGCTGTGGCCTCTCCCGTTGCGGAGCACAGGTTCCGGACGCGCAGGCTCAGCGGCCATGGCTCACAGGACCAGCCGCTCCGCGGCATGTGGGATCCTCCCGGACCGGGGCACAAACCCGCATCCCCTGCATCGGCAGGCGGACTCTCAACCACTGCGCCACCAGGGAAGCCCCTAAAATTTAACTTTATATAACAACCTTGAACACAAAACTCAAAAAAATCTTTTAACCCCACAATATTGTAAACCAACTATACTCCAATAAAAATTTTAAAAAAGATCTTTTAACCCTAAAATACATACTTCTTAGATCTTTGAAAGAAACAACCTCCATCATAAACATAATAAAATTTGTGTTCAAATAATATTTTATGCTTTCATTCAACTATTTTCACTTACATTTTTTAATCTGCAATTTTCAGAACTTTAACATCATTTCTTCTAAACTACATTTTATGAGTGTGTGAGTGTGTGTGTGTGTTTATGCAACCAATTTCCACTATTTTGGAGTGGGCTGGGACTAGAAAAGAATGCTGATTTCAGAACCGTAGCATCTATCCATATTTGCTCATAAGTAAATAAATGTTTTAAATAGCAAATAACGCAGAACCAGAAGGAGCTAGAGACTATATTACTGAGTGGAGTTCTACGAGAAATTCTTGTACAAGAGCGTACTTAGTAAAGAAGTGCCCTCGTGCCATCCATTTTTAGCCTCCCCAGCTCAAAGTCTCAGAATCATCTCTCATTGTTTCTTCATCTGCCTTATGGCCCAGTTTCAACCAATTCCTAATCCTGTTGATTCTTGTTCACCTCCGCAGTCCTATTCATTCCAAACCTCTCTTCCTCGTACTTCTTGCCCCTTACCTGTGTCAGAAATAATTTCCTTATCCCTAAACTGCAATAATATGATTCTAACTCTACGTCTGCACCCCATTTCTCCCTTTCGATACAATGCCGTCAGATTAATTTCAAGAAAGCATAACTCAGATTGATTATGTCACTTCCATGGCCAAAAAAAAAAAAAAAAAGCCAACAGCAAAGAATCATAGACTATTAGAGTGGTAGAGTGGGATGGAGCCCTTGTGGTCCCTGAAACCATGTGCTGAGAGAGAGGAGGAAGGGAAGGTAATGGAGCTGAAGCCTAGAAACAGGAACCCAAAGACAGTCCACAGGACACAATGAGGTGGACATGTGGCAGGATTCAACCTAATTGTTTATGCAGACTGCACAAATTCATTTCCTATAAAGTTTGTAATAAACATGCATAACAAGGCAGTATATATTTTAAATTGTTTAGTTAGTAGATTCATTTCTCTTTAGATTAACAGGCACTCTGAGGCAGGTCAAATCAAAAGGGTTTGGCCGGGACTCTTCCTCTGGTTTTGTCTGTAATGCCTAACAGTGCCTAGCAAAGGATGAAATAATCTTATTTCTTTCAGAGACTTTATTAACACTATACACAAAAGCTGGAATTATTCTTAAGTTTTCAGAAGTGACACTTACCCAGAGACTGTGGAAATGGGGTGAGACATAAATGCTTAATTAAAGTTAGCAGCACTATTATGAGTCCAAGGTTCTGGATTGGATTGTGTCACACAATTACCCAATTTCCCCAATGCATGTCTCTGCCCCACCCCCCTGCCTCCTTTTCCTAACCAAAATGAAAACCATAGCTCTATAAGCTGATAGCTTAGATCACAGTCAAAGCCAAAATCTTAAGAGCTGCTTTAAAAAGAAAACTGTCCTAATCTATAAATTTCTCAAAAGGAAAGACACTAGAGTTTGACTTAGATAACTTCTAGAGCAACATCCAGTGTCCTTAGGATCCTGTTACATGAAATGATGCCCTTACATGAATATCCTTACATTTATCCTTACATTTTCCTGTTTATAAACATAATACAATTTCATTTAAAATGTTTCAAAATACTAAAATATCAAGTAATCATCCATCTGCCTCAGAGATAAGCACTGTTATTTGATTTATTCTTTCTGATGTTTTTCTAATTTTATATAACAATATTGGGATTGTATATCATACATTGTTCTGCCCTTACTTTATTTAACAATATGTCATGGACGTGTTTCATGTCAATACATGTATCACCTACTTCTTTTTCTTAACAACTGCACTTATGAATACATCATACTTCATTTAACCAGTCCACTACAGTGAATGTTGTTTTCAATTCTCCACTGTTATAAAAAAAAAAAAGCTTTAATGAACATCCTTGTAAAAATACCTTTATTTATTTACCTGAATCTTTCCTGAGAATAAATTCTTAGAAGTTAGGTTGCTAGGTTAAAGGAGTAGTCCAATTTAAAACTTGGATTCCTATTCCAAAACTGCTCTCCAGAGAGGCTGTGTATTCTCATCAATAGTATGTGAACTGCCTGTTTGTCTATTCCTTACAAGTACATAGACTTGACACCTTTAAAATATTTTTACCAGTTTGATAAGCAAAAAATATTTCACTATTGTTCTATTTATAATTCTTTGATTAGTGAAAATGAGTAACACTTCATATCTACTGGCCGCTAGTGATTTTAATACAGCGAACAATTTATACAAAAGTGTATGTGTGTGTGCATATGTATGAATGTGTATGTATGTGTATATACATACATACATATCTCTAATAAACAGGTTATTATCAATCTTTTTGCATCCCTGTGAGCCCCTCTCCAACTGCATCCCTCTCCTTCTGCCCAAGAAGTAGTTACTTTTCTGAAATTTTTTAAATTATTCTTTTTCCTTTATAACTTTACCACTTAGGTAACTATCCACCCACAATGTTTTATCAGTTTTGATATTTTTTCTGTGACTTGTATTTCTTTTTTGCCCAATATTGTGAAATTCTCCATGTTGATACATATGCCTGTAGTTCATTCATTTTTTTTAAAAGTATAGATAGTATTCCACTGTGGAAATTTACCATAATTTATCTATCCTGTCAAAGGACATCTAGATTGGTTCAATTTTCTGTTATTATTTAAAAGGCTGCTATGAATATTCTAGTATAAGAGGGCCTCTAGAGCTGCATTGTCCAATACAGCATCCACTAGCCACATAGGGCCATTGAGCACTTGAAATGTGGCTACCTGAAGTTATGTTGTAAATGCAAAATATACACACCAGATTTCAAGGGAAATATCTCACTGGTAATTTTTAATACTGATTATATGTTGAAATGATAATATTTTAAATATATTTATATCTAAAGAAAGTTTATAGTTAATAAATTTAATAAAATATACAATTAAATTAATCATTATGATATAATTACAATTAATCATCTGTTCACTTTTTTGTAATGGGGCTACTAGAAAACTTTAAATTACATATGTGGCTTCTGCTCTATTTCTATTAGACAGTGCTGCTCTAGAGTACGTACCTAGGAGTACAACTGGTGGGTCACAACATATACACGTCTTCAAATGTGGTAGAAAACACAAAATTGTTTTCCAAAGTGGTTGAACCAGTTTACATTTCATCCAGCAATGTACACGGTTTCTTGCTGCTCTATCTTTGGCAACAGTTTTTGCTGTTGGATATTTTAATTTTTGCCAATCTGGCAGAAGCAAAGTGGTATCTCATTGTGATTGTAAATCTCATTTCTCTGACTACTAATAAGGTTGATCAACTTTCATATATTTGTCCATTGAGGTTTCCTTCTCTCTATGTATACTAACATGTTTCCTTCTTTTGTGAACTGCCTATTAATGTCCTTTGCCTAATTTTCCCTTGGGATGCTCATCCTTTTCTTAACGATTCATAAGAACTCTTTAAATATAAGACTAATAACCCCTTGTAAGACATGTGTTGAAAATATTTTTCTTGGGTTTTTTATTGCTGTTCTTGCAATTTTGTTTTTACTGCCTGTGCCTTAAAGAAGGCTTTTCTTCTTTTTTCCCATTATGTTATTTAGTCTTTCCCTGTATGGTTTCTGGTCTTCTTATCATGCTAAGGAAGTCTTCCACACTCCAATATTTTTTTTAAAACCAACAAAACTGTTTTCTTCTAGTATTTTTATATTTTACCTCTAATCCACTTTATTTTTCTTATTTTATTTATTTTTATTCTTTTGGCCTCATTGGGTCTTCATTGCTGCACGTGGGCTTTTCTCTAGTTGCAGTGAGTGGAGGTTACTCATTGTTGCGGTGTGCGGGCTTCTCATTGCGGTGGCTTCTCTTGCTGTGGAGCATGGGCTCTAGGCCTGTGGGCTTCAGCAGTTGTGGCACGCAGGCTCAGCAGTTGTGGCTCATGGGCTCTAGAGCGCAGGCTCAGTAGTTGTGGCGTGCGGGCTTAGTTGCTCTGCGGTAGGTGGGATCTTCCCGGACCAGGGCTTGAACCCATGTTCCCTGCATTGGCAGGCGGATTCTTAACCACTGCACCACCGGAGAAGCTCTCTAATCCATTTTAAATGTATTTTTTGAGTATGATGTGAAATAGAGGTAAGAGCAGACAAAAACTAGAGTGACCGTCAGCTCATCACAAGTCCCTGAGTGGCTGTGGCTGTGCTCCCTACTTTCCTTTTTTTGAGAAGGCTTTCTTCTTACCACCACCCTCCTTCCAATGCACACAATTACACACACACACACACACACACACGCCCCCACAGAAACCAACACACACTCAGTGTAGGAGCTCACATTACCCTGTCTCCCTGGACACAGAAATTGCTCTAAGCCTTAGATGGGGACTGTGGGCAAGCATGTGACCCAAGCCATAGAAATCAAAGTACTTCCTCAGGGATGTTCAACATGGAGATAAGACTAGAGAGTACTTTTCTTCACAAGGTGACAAAGTTCTGAGCCTGGAAACTGCTGGAGGCTACATTCCCTGCCACACAGTTAAGTCTACCATAGGAGAAAATAAAGCTGAGAACATAAGATGTAAGAGAAAGAATATCTTAGCTATTGAGTCCATGAGGGCTAAGAGGTTTGCTGCTTCTTGAATTCCTGAAGCTTAGTTGTTCAGCTATTCCCTCCTTTCAATGACACCTTTAAATCCTTCCAATAAATTCTTTTTGGCTTAAGCTAGTTTGAGTTGAGTTTGCAATATGCAACCAAAACAGTCCTAACTAGTGTATGAATCTCACTTGATATTTTTCCTTAAGTGGATAGCTAATTGTTCCAATAACATTTATTAAATAATCCATCTTTCCCTACTTCTATAATACATTAAATTCCAACTTATATTAAAGTTTTGTTTTTGAGTTTGTTTTGTTCTGCTGATGTGTTTGTTCCTGCCAGCATAACACTGTTTCCCCTATTATAACTTTCTAGTATGTTTTTGATTCTGGCAGTTAATTATTTCACTACACACATTTATTGAACACATTACATTGTACAAGGCACAGAGAATATCCCCTTGAATAAAAAGATGATGTCCTAACTCTCATTGGAGTTTAAAACCTAGATCCAAGAAAAGATAAAGAGTTACAATAAAATAAAATGAGTGCTAGATTAAAGGGAATAGGATGCACTAGGTGAACATCCAACAGTTGGACCTAACCTGATGTAGAGGTCAGGGAAGGCTTCCAGGAGGAAGTGGTTTTTACACTGAGACCTGAGGATGGATATGAGTTTGCGAAGGTGGGAAGAACAGTACCTCAGAAGGAAGAATGGTTAAGTTCAAACGCACAGAGGATCAGGGCCCATTTAGTTAGTGAGAGAAGCCCCCAAATGGCTGGTGTTTGGAATGAGAGAAAGAGTAGAATGAAGAGAGGGTGGGAAAGGTAGGTGAGGATCATACAGGTTTTTAAGTCATTTGGGGATTCTGGACTTGGTCCTAAGAGCAAAGAGAAGACATTGAGGGGTTTTAAGCAAGGATTCAGATCTGTGTTTTTGAAGACTCACTCTAGTTACAGTAATTGGAAGGGAGGAAGACCGGAAGCAAGGAGATCCACAAAGAGCCTCTTTTAATAAACCAGGCAAAAGATGATAATGGCGTGGACTAAAGCAGCGATTATGGAAAGAAGATAGACTTAAGAGCTATTTAAGAGGAAGACTGGCAGGACCTAATGACTGAATTTTGGAGATGAGTAAAAGGGAACAATCAAGGATGCCCTTCAGGTTTCTGGCTTTTATATTATAGTAGACAGTAATATTTAAAGCAATAATATTTAAAGCAATAAGGAACATCAGGGGAAACAAGCTGGAGAGAAGATAATGAGATCAGTTTGGGACATCCTGAGTTGGAGGAACCTGTGGGACATTTAAGTGAAGTTGTTCAGTAGCAGCTGGATTACAGGTCTGGGCCAGAAGCGTACCATCCCCCATTACTCTTTTCCAAAGTTTCCTTGGTTACATTTAGGTGAACTTTATTTATTTATTTATTTAGCGGTACGCGGGCCCCTCACTGTTGTGGCCTCTCCCGTTGCGGAGCACAGGTTCCGGACGCGCAGGCTCAGCGGCCATGGCTCACGGGCCCAGCCGTTCCACGGCATGTGGGATCTTCCCGGACTGAGGCACAAACCCGTGTCCCCTGCATCGGCAGGCGGACTCTCAACCACTGCGCCACCAGCGAAGCCCTAGGTGAACTTTAGAATCAATCTGTCAAATTCCTCAAAATATCCACTGGAATTTTGAATGGAATACTATTAAATGTTTAGATTTCAGAAGAATTAACTTCTTTAAAATGTTGACTCCATCCAGAAAGAAGATATAGATCTTCATTTATTCAAATCCTTTTATATCCATAAGTATAGGTAAAGGTACAGGTATTATACATTTCTTGTTAAGTTTATTTCTATCTTTTAAAAGATTTCTTGCTTTTGTAACTAGATAATTTTTTCCATTATTATTTCCTCACAGAATACTCCTGATATAAAGGAAAGTTCTTGGCTTTGATTTTATCCTGTAGGTGGCCACCTTATTGTTATTAGCTGTAGTAATGTTCATTGATACTCCTGGTTTCTCTAGGTAGACAATCACATCATCCACAAATAATGACAATATACATCTATTGTTCCAACAGTATTTTTCATGCCTTTTTCCTATGTTATTGTACTATCTAGAACATCCAGAATAATCTACTCTCTTTTTACCCCTTGGTCAGTATTGCTAATGGTTTGTTAATTTTGTTGATAACTTCAAAGAATCAACTTCTCATTTTGTTTACTGATTCTTTCTTTAATTCTGACTAATTTGATTGAAGTACATCCAACCAAAGTTTTTCAGACAAAAAGTTTCTCGGAAAGGCTATATGAAAAGTATACTTTGTGAGTCCAAAAATGTCTTTTACCCTCACACCTAAATGACTCATATCCTAAATATAAAGTTCTAGCGTCACAATCCTGTATCCTCACGCTGATGAAAAATGTAATGTTCATCTGATTCTTATTCCTTTACAAGTAACTTTTTTGGTTGTCATTATTAACTATTGAGAGGTTAGTGGGATTCTTCTCCTTAAGTACTTAACATTTTTAGCAATAGGATGAGTCCTTTTTTCCCAAAATAATCTCACCTGATGCTATGCTTTACCTATCTGAGGCTTTTTTTCAGCTCAGAAATTTTTTTCTTCTGTAAGTTCTTTGATCAGTTTTTCTTTTGAAACTCCTATTATACAGATATTAAATCACTTAGATCTAGTATCCATGTTTATTTTTCTCTCTCATATTTCCCACTGCTTTGACTCTTTGCTATGTTACAGGAAAATTTAATTTTCTTTTGACTTACTGATTCATCTTCTTGCAGAGTCCACTGTGTTATTCACTCCCTCTATTACATTTACTTCTGAATACGCCTATTCATTTCAATCTTTCAAAAACTATTTACTGAACACCTACCATGTGCCAGATCACACTCTAGTCTCTTGAAGGAGGTAAAGCTGTGTGTCTGTTTAAGAGCTTCCCAGGCACAGAGAATGGCCACTCTAAAGCCTGAAGGTGGGAAGAGCCCAAAAGGTTCAAGAACAGCAAGGAGCCCCATGTGGCTGGAGGAGAGGAGGAAATGAGGACAGGCCATGAGACCTTACGGGCCACATAACTGACGGTAATAAGGATAGCCTGTTTTTGTTTTACTGATGAAATAATATCCTCTCAAACCTCAGTGAGAATACTAATGAAAAATTTAAAAAGTTATCTCCTGTTTTCTCACATTAGCTGCATTAGCAGAGGTGGGGTGAGGGATCTGGTTTGACTGCTCAGCTTCATTCCCCACTTTCAAGCTGTTGATTCTCTTCATATAACTAGTAATTTTTTTTCTTGTCTGCTTATACGTACAAATAAAGGTTTAGCTAATCAATATATGTGTGGCCATGAAAGTCCAGAAGAAGGCTTTGTCCCAGGCAAAGTGAATGTGTGGGGAAGTCTCAGAATACACATGTAAGTACAGGGCCCACCTTGAAAGGAAGCAGTTCACCATAATTTTTACTATAATATTAATTCTCAGGAAGCATGTAATGGTCAGCACAGGGAGCTCTAACTTAAACCTAGAGACCTGTACTCTAATAGTCATACGCTTCATATCAGTCAATAATATCTTAAAAATCAAGACAGGTATAGGCTTAGTTGTAGATTATAACGACTGAATTCAATTCTGCATTTCACTCCACCCTTCTCAGTAGTAAAGACAAAAGGTCAATATTATAAAGAGCAAACTAAAATTACAGAACACTATCAGGACCTCAGTCAAAACTGCACAATCTGCAGCTTTCTAGACTCCTTGACTAAAGTCAGAGAAAATAAGTTAAAATTCTTCCTATGATTAAAAATATCTGCATGAATGAAAAACACTGAATGCTTATCAATCTGTTTCCTTTTCTGCATCTTCCCAACACTTCCAAGCAACACATCTATGAAAAAACCCTCAAATAAGTTTACTATTATTTGATACGGACAGCATTTTTTGGGAAAAGAGATTAGACCTTTTATAAGCCTAAAGCACATGTAACTGAAAATGTTCCAGTAGGAGAATTTAACCTTCCAAGTCATTTTGTGCTGGCTCTGAGTATGAACTATGCCAGATATAACAGGGTTACTAGATTTGGTTTCTTCTGAACAACCTCTGGCAGTAATCCCAAGTGACTTTTCACTCTACTCTTGTATTTTAGTGGGTAGAATATAAGTCACATAGGAAACAGAATTTCATTAAACCTAGTGGTCCAACCTCAGTGGTGAATGGTGGTAGGATGGAGGCAGGGTTGGCTGGTAGTGGAAGAAAATACCTACACTACTCAGCGATGATACTACTTGTAGTTATAAACAAAGAAAAACACTATGTTACACAAACTATAATAAAGTTTTTTAGGGAATCTTTCATTCCAAAATAATTTAGCAATATAATTACAAGTAGGAGATATAATTTGTGGATAGCAATTTTAAAAACATGGGGAGGGAGAGGGCTTGTGGCACTACAGCGCTTGTATAATCTAAGGTGATTTTCAGAGTAAAACAGCTGGATTACTCATCGTAGTATATTAGCGTTTAGCAACTAATATGATCTAGTGTATGGAAAATAAGAGTATGTGCTAAAGGACTACTTTAAGAGGTCCTGCTGGTAAACACTTGCTCACAATTCAATCCTGAAGCATCTTATACAAAATTGCATACTATGGTGAGGAGTGGAGAAGTCTATAGATGTTCAAGTTTAAATACCACTGCAATTTTTTCTTATAGCACTGATTCTCTTTCATGAATTGATTATTTAAATAGTAAAAACCCAGGAAGAGCTCCCCCATTCCTCTCTGGTTAAATGTAAATCTAACATGGAAGCAACATAAGTGTCCATTGACAGATGAATGGATAAAGAAGATGTAGCACATATATACAGTGGAATATTACTCAGCCATAAAAAGAAACGAAATTGAATTATTTGTAGTGAGGTGGATGGACCTAGAGTCTGTCATACAGAATGAAGTAAATCAGAAAGAGAAAAACAAATATTGTATGCTAACACATACATATGGAATCTGAAAAAAAAAATGGTTCTGGTCAACCTAGGGTCAGGACAGGAATAAAGACGCAGACGTAGAGAATGGACTTGAGGATACAGGGAGGGGGAAGGGTAAGCTGGGATGAAGTGAGAGAGTAGCATTGACATATATATACTACCAAATGTAAAACAGATAGCTAGTGGGAAGCAGCTGCATAGCACAGGGAGATCTGCTCAGTGCTTTGTGACCACTTACAGGGGTGGGATAGCGAGGGTGGGAGGGAGATGCAAGAGGGAGGGGATATGAGGATATATGTATACATATAGCTGATTCACTTTGTTATACAGCAGAAACACACACATCATTGTAAAGCAATTATACTCCATTAAAGATGTTAAAAAAAATGTAAATCTATTCACCCTTAGGACTACACTGACAGAGCTCAGAGGAGGGTACTACACACCCACACCCACTCACACACCACACAAGATTAAGGTTCTTGATCTAGCAAGATTAAGGACTTCCCAGGTTGGTCCCATCCTTTGTCAGTGTACCAGATTTAACCACGCCTGTATATAATAAATAGGTCATCCTTGCTGATTTTTCATGGTGAAGATAATACAGTGAGCACTAGATACACGCATTCATTTCTCTCTCTTCATTAAAACACATACAAAAATCCAACCTCCTATTCTCCTTCCTTTTTCCATCATCTCCTTCCCCAATGACCCCCAAAACACACTGTGAAACACAGAAGCAAAACTGGTCATATTTTTAAAAACTGAATTTTCATAACACACACAAATGCTTCTCAAACACAGTAAAAGTCACTAAAAAAAGGAAAAAAGTTAGATGGATGGAAAAGACAAGTTGTTAACAAATGAGATCTTAGAAACATTGGGATGTAGAGAGAAAGTACTATGTTGACTACTGATTTGTGTGTGGTTATTTCTTTTGAGCAATGACTTTTTTTGCTGCACACTACTAAACGCTTCAAAAAACGGATTATTTTTTAGTCATCTGGGTCAAATTTATCTTGGGTACATTAACCAAGGGGTTAATCTGAAAGTTAGAAGTTTCTTCTCCTTGGTTTCAACTACAGGCAGGCCAAGATTACCTGCTTCTTTCAGCGGTGGTGTGATCTACTTAGTAAAGTATTCACGTCAGGATTCTGAAGGTACAGGTTCTGCCCAACTTGTTGCTTTGTAAGCATACCTAATACATGAAGACCCAGATTTAAAATAAATTAGGAAGCATTTCTTGGTTTTATTTTTATTACTTTTTATTTTATAAAATTTCAAACATACAGAAAAGTTTAAAGAATAATACAATGACCCCTTCAATAAACCAATATCCATATATCCTCCCACCCTTCTCCAAATCATCATGTATCTTTTTTTCCCCGTGAACCATCTGAAAGTAGACAACACAACACTTCATCCTTAAAACACTTCAGTAGTAGGCATTTCTGTTACAGAAAGATTGCGTGCATTATAGTAATGATATACCCCAGAAGATCCCTGAGAACAAGATTCATCTAATTCATTTTTTACATCCTGTACGTCTGTTTAACTATTAAAAATGGCAATTTCCCCTACTATATTTAATATGGTTTTAGATCTTCAGAACAATCTTTTGGAACACACAGTCTAAAGAAAGGTAAATAAGTAACTCCTCAGAATTACCAGTTCAATAATATTCTCGCTATTTTCCAGGGCATCAGGCAAATAAATATAGTGCTTATCATTTTAATAAAAGCAAACACATCTTGGGTCTGTGGGAGAGCCACATGACCGACCATATTCCTCAAGAGAGCATATTTCAAAATTTTAGGGATTCTTGAACCAAACTTTTAGAACACTGGACACGTCTTTGGGCATTTTAAAGTGGGAGTTGGAATTTGACAATGATCAAGAAGATCCTAGAAGAAGCCGTATTAGCTTGTGTGATCAGTGCAATTCTGGAAGAATCCATCACCACTCAAGTTGGTCTAAGATCAGGTACAGGACAGGCCATGGACACATTTTAAGACTGGACTGAAACCAGACTTTTTTGTAAATCCTGGGAAACTGAAGGAAGAGACTGGTGAAATGTGTAACATTTCTCCTGGACAAGTAATTTGAACTCTCTCAATCTCACTTATGTCCTATGACTAAGACATGGTAATCAGGATCTCCAGAAGATCTCTCTCCCTCTAGTACCTCATATTATTCTAACACTCCCTTTCTCATCTTACTGTCCTACCCATCCTTTTCATAAGAGATATTTAAGTTTTTAATTTTTTGAGGATAAAAAAAATGACATTCATGTTTAAAATGCCTTTTGGGTCCCTTAGATGTTAGAAACTTAATCAATACAAAGTACACTTTATATAATCATTAAGCTTAAATAATGTAGGAATAAGATTCACAACCTAACAATGATCCCATTCTCTCGAAACACTTCTTTCAAAAGTTATCATATTCAAACAGAGAAATAAAACAAGTTTATGCAATTATGGGATTTATTCCGAAATATCATGCATCTGAAGACACAGGCTGCTGCTGTTTACTTACGTCGTCACCTTTATCATTCATTTACATATAAAGGTTTTTCCCAAATTAATCCTTTCTGGCTAACATACTATATTCTACAACTAGAAAAGCAAACAGAAAGGCAGATAAAGCCCATATCACGGTCTTCTGGCTATTAATATCTGCAGTGCTCTCTCCTCACACTGGCCTAGTGAAGCCTTGGCCCCTGAAGTGATAAAGATGAGCTCTGCCAAACTATTCCCCAGCTCTAAGGCGGTATTAACACGATGCAAAGTGCCAAAAGGGCCGTTACAAAAAAAAACTGACCCACTTTTAGAGGTCAGCAGCTTTTTCCTTCTGGTGAAGTATGAATATTTAAATCAAGCAGACAAGTCAAGGAGCAAACATTCCATCCTGAATGCAATGTGTGCATCTCCGGCTCAGAGCTGAAAGGATCCCACTGTCATATACCAACATGGAAATGAGCGCTCGCTTAGGACTCCAGAAGGGCAGTTTTCTAATCATTTCACTGTCTTTCAAACTTGAAGTTCCATATTTGGACGTGAGAGCAGAAAACAGTAAAAGATGGATCACAGCAACTGTTTTAAATTATATCTTAATGATTTATATCAGGCATAATATAATTTAATTTGTAGTAAATCAAGCAAACTGAGGAAAGGTTAGGTTTGTGGTTAACAGCTGTAAATTTGTTTTTACCTTCATGATATAGTAACAATGCTTTAGAGGAGTACTAGATTTGAGAAGATGGTAAACTTATCATAATAAAATCGACTAGAATCAAGTTTCAACCTAAGCACTACTGTTTAAATGAGATTAATAATAGCACTGTCAACACAACACAAGATACAGGAAAACGAACTGTAAAATACACTACTATTCAAAAGCCTACCTACATTACAGGTATAGGCTCCTTTTGGTTTTATTGGGAATATATTATTAAATGAAAATATACCTTAAACAAGTAGAAAAACAAATACTGAAAATTCATATTAAGGTAAAAGATACAAGTGGAAATTTTAGGGTCATCCGTTCCTACTCAAATCTAAAATTATAATTTACAACAGAAATTCCCAATCTTTACACTGCCAGGGCCCCCTGAACTACTACCCTCCTCCCCCTCCCCTCCCCCATTTGGATCTCATATTTTATCTTTCAAACAAACAATATTTCTATGTGACACCCTGTACAACTTACCATAGGTAAGATTTCTCTTATTGCTTCAGGCAACCCCAGATCAGGAAGCAAGGTTATAAATCAATTTCGCTTCTGCAACAGCTATCCAAACTCTTTTAAACTTTAAACCCATTCTTTCACTCACAAACATTCTCATTTATAAGGAAACAGGCCAAGATTTCACAACTAGGAAACAAAACTCCTTCTAAGGGGAAAAACCCTGCTCTCTTAACTTCCTTCTACAAGATGGAGAATTGATGTAGTTCCGTGAATATGTTGTTTCAGCAAAATAAACAAACAAACAAAGCAAACAGGCCAATGAAACCTTACTTCCTCCAAACACAAACTCATTCCACCCTTCAACTGCTAAAGCATTCCATTCAAAAGACAGGTACTGACCAAAGTTCTCCGAGCAAGTCTAGTTCTAGGCTAAGGACAGTATGGTCAATTAAAGCCTTCTGATACCAGGCCTTATCATAACCACTCAATCTTAATTTTCACTGTTTCCCAACACATTTTATGAAAAATTCTAGCATACAGTAAAGTTCTTATGTTTGTTCTTACATATCACTTTCCTTACTATATCCCTGCCTCTGCTCACATGCTTCCTCTTAGAATGCCTCCATTCTTTCTGGCTTTCTGGATCCAGGTCCTATCTGGGTTTCCTAACCTCTCACTTCTCATTATCTATACCACATACTAACTCTATTATGCAGTGTCCTGTTCTGCTATGTATGTGTTTACTCCTTTCTCCCTACTGAAGATCATAAGCATTAGCACACATCTAGATATTAACACAGAGGAGGGCTGAAAAAACACTTCCTGGTTGACGGATTTCATATAAAAATACACAGTTGAAATTTGCTGAGTGGAGCTGGGATGGGTGGAAAAAAGAACAGAGAGGCTGCCTGATTCAGCAACTGATATGTTTTCAAGACTCCACTGCTACCCCAGCCTGATTACTTGCTATATTTTACCTAAGTAAGCAAGATGAGAATTAGAAAAAAATTATTTTTTTCTTATATAAGCATTTTAGGTCCTAATAGAGTCACAAGAAGGATCCAAAGCACTACAAAGTATTTCAAAGAAGAGAGGCTGGAAATCAAGATTCTCTCTCTGCACATTTAGTTGATGAAAAAGGGCAGGGGCCTAACTTCAAAGGAAATCACTGTCTGTTCTCTAAAACATGTAGGTTACTAGATTTTTCAAAAGCCCTACTCTCGCCTTCTGTGAGTTCCCTTTATGCTGCAATGAGGATATGGCAGCCACATGTCCTAGGGAGAAGACTCTGGACAAGGTTTACCTACTTGGCATGTGGTCACCAGGGAAATGAGGAGAAACTCCACTTTGGGTTAGACCCAGTGGCCCATGAGCGCACCACGGGCTCTGCTTTCTTGCTCAGAGAGATAAAGCACCATATTAAAACTCAATACATTTGGGGAAGAAAAGATAAAAACACAAAAAGTGCCTGGCTTATCTTCAGAAATGCAATTCTCAGCTTTGTTAAGTTCTGGCATTCAGCTAGCCAGATTACCAAGCTCATTTAAAAGCTGAAGGCTTTACCTCAACTTCATATTTTGCTATTTTCAGGGTTTGTTTCCACGAGTGCGCCTGAGCTTGTGTACATGTGCTTCACTCAATTCACACACATCAGTGAACAGAGGCTGCAGAAACCCAGTCCACAGCAGGAGGTTTAATTAACTGTACACAGGACCGTGGCAACAGCACTGGGGCCGTCTCCCCTGGGGCAGCACACCAACAAGGCTAATATGAAGGAAAATCCACTCCTGGGGGAAAAAGTGCACCTCCATCAAGTAAGATGAGAGATAAATATGACAAAAAAGAAACTCCTCCAAAAAAAAACCAAACAACCAAAACAACTTGCCAGGACAGCCTCAGCAAGAAACTACAGCTTCTCTTAACACAAGGAAAGAGAAAAGCCGAATTTACTATTTTCCAATAGATGGGTCAGGCTTCACTCTGCTACCTGGTGGGTTATTAGAAGCTACCCTAAGGCAATCTCATACAGGCCTTTCTAATCATCTTACACATTCCTCACATATATATTCTCTGTCAGAAGGGTTGGTAATGGCATTAAGCCATAAGACCAAAATAATATTAAATGATGATGGCGGTGGTGAAGATCTAGGTTGTAAAGCAGACGGTAAATGAGCTTGCTACATGTAAACGTACTGTAAAACTCAACAACTTGGAAGGAAGTCTGCCTTCACTCTGTTAAGAGTGTCTGGACAAATGAGAATAGTTTCCGAAGACTCATCCAGGATTTCACCTGTCTACACAGCAGGGCAAACAGTTGGCACCGTACCCCATAGTGAATGATCAAATCAAAAGTATATATTCAGGAGTTGTGCACTGTTTTCTAGGCTAGATCATGGTCCAGTGGTTAAAAACCTGACTTTCAATGCAGGGGATGCGGGTTCAATCCCTGGTCAGGGAACTAAGATCCCACATGCCGCGGGGCAACTAAGCCTGCACGCCACAACTAGACAGTCCACGCGCCACAACTAGACAGCCCACGCAACACAACTAGACAGTCTATGTGCCACAACTAGGCAGCCTGTGTGCCACAACTACTGAGCCCGTGTGCCACACTAGAGAAGCCCGCGCACTGCAACGAAAGATCCCACATGCAGCAACAAAGATCCCACGTGCCACAACTAAGACCCAACACAACCAAATAAATAAAGAAATTCATTTATTTATTTAAAGATAAATAAATTTATTTTAAGATGAATAAATAAAATGGAATAATAAATAAATTTATTTATAAATAAATAAACTAAAAAACAAACAAACAAAAGAATGACACTGTCAGGTCAAAATAAACAGCTTTACCCTCAATAAAGTTTAAGGTGATCTAAAATGATTCAGGAGGGCTATTCAGGCATTGTTTTCATGTTTAACAAGTGACAACCTCATAGAGAATAAATGTAATTGACCAAATAAATATCACCAGAGGCAAATAAATGAGCAGTAAATATAGTATAGACCCAGACCGAAATAAAGGCTTCAGGCAAGTTACTTCACTTCTCTGTACTCTAGGTTCCTCTGATACCAGCTCCCTATGTAACTCACGGGGATGTAGAGAGGATTACTTTGATAGTGTCTGTAAAATGCTCTGAGCTCCTTAGAGAAAAGTGATATAAGTGGTTATTACTACGTCCCACTGAGGTTGTGAGTTTGTACAATATAAAGGAAAGGAAAAAACAAGACTCTTTGATAGTTTGTTATAAAGAATTTTCATAGCTTGGCAAGATGTTTCATAATTGTTTTTTATTAGTTAGTTTTTATTATATGTCCATGAGATAGGATACATTCCTAGCTCCCACCTTTAGAAAAAGAAACCAAGACAGGAAGTTAAGTGACTTTTGAGACGGGAGACATTCTTATCTCTATTTTCCAGATAAGGAAAACAAGACAGAGAAAGTGAGTGACTTTTCTAGTCATATTCAAGAGGTGAAAGGGTTAAGCATAATTAAGAATCTGGAAAACATCAAGGGTCACACCATTACCTTCTTTGCAATTCTGACATTGTTCTGACCAGAGTGCACTGACTAGGAAACAGAAAGCCTGAGATTAAATACTTGCTCTATCATTTATTGGTTGTATAATCTTAGAGAAGTCACTTTTTCTCTATGTATGTCACTTTCATCTGCACACTAGGGTTCAGTGGGGATCAAATTAGATGAAGCATGTGAAAACTAAGGGCAAACAAGGACACACTGTGCAAATAAGTCATTACCTTTATTACACTGGTATTCTTGTTGGGAATATGGGTTCTCTTAGCCTCTACAACTTTAGGAAAGACAATTCAATTCAGTGCCCTCAGACCAAATGAAATATGTAGTGATAATTTTTAAAATAGCTTTATTGAGACATAATTCACATACCATACAATTCACCCATGTAAATGTACAAATTCAATGGCTTTTAGCATATTCACAGAGTTATACAACCATCACCACTATCAATTTTAGAACATTTCATCACCCCAAAAGAAATTCCAAACACATTAGCAGTCACTCCCCATTCCCCCATCACACACACACACACACACACACACACACACACCTCTGCCTTGGGCAGCCATTAATCTACTTTCTATGTAAATTTGCATATTCTAGACATTTAATATAAATGGAATCACAAAGTATATGGTCTTTTGTGATTCGATTCTTTCACTTAGCGTGTTTTCAAGATTCACATGTGGCAGCATACATCAGTACTTCACTCCTTTTACTGCCAAGTAATATTCTATTGTGTGGGTATACCACATCTTATTTAACCATCTGTCAGTTGATGGGCTGTTTCTACTTTTTGGCTATCATCAATAATGCTGCCATGAACATTTTGTGTACAAGTTTTGTTTGGACATATGTTTTCATGTCTCTTGGGTACATACCTAGGGGTAAAATTATTGAGTCGCATGGTAACTCTATGTTTAACACTTTGAGGAACTGCCAGACTGTTTTCTAAAGCGGCTGCACCATTTCACATTCCCACCAGCAATGCCTAAGGAGAAGGTAATTGAAGGGAGACCATTAACTGGGTGCCTGCTCAGGGAATAGCTACACTAGCTCTGCAGAACGATAACTTGTGTTACTGACAACAGGGATGAAAGTGCTTCACGCCAAGTTTTAGAAAGAAGAGATAATGGCTGTTGGTGTATCTTCCTCCTTCTGCCCCCCAGCCCACCCCCCCACACCCCCCGGCCTTGCCTAGGCCCAGGTTAAGACAAGGAATATAAGCAGCTTTTTTATACACAGACTAATGTTGTTCCCATCTCTAACAGAAAGTAATGCAGAACTTGCAGGGCCAGGCTTTGAAAAGTCTTCTATCATTTCTCAGATCTAGGTAGTAAGATACATTGTCCTTTTCTGTTTAGTAGAATTGGTGTGTAAAATTTATGAAATTTTATATGCCAGGCCCTCAGCATTCCCTTCAGTGCATCAGGCTGAGCCCAGCCCAAATACATACGTTTAGTACAGGTCAAGCATACGTTAGCTCCAGTACAGCGTGTTCCTATATAGTGGCATCTGCAAGCCAAATAGAACTGGTAGAGGGAAACAGATGGCTTCTAAAAGGGGAAGAGAAGAAAAACGGAAGGTCAGGTAGAAGAGGGTGGGGGGAAAGAAGGGAATAGAAAGAGGATAAGAGAAAGGGGAAGCATATTTTCTGGTTTTGCTCTTCCCACCTGTCACAGCACTCTCCTTGCTGGTTGCCAGCATGCTCCCTTGCAAACGCAGCTGCAAGTGACAAAGAGCAGCCACTGTCCTACTCAGGGGGTCCCTTCCATGTTCCATGTTATAAACTGTACTGAAATGCCAGCTGCTTACAAGAAAGGGAATTATACACCCATTAGAGCCACGAGTAGCAAACTGCCGACTCTATCCAACTAATTATAATTAGCATTGAGACCCATAGGTTCCCTACAAAATAACGTTAAGACTACCCAGAAAACAGTAAAAAGCAACAGAATCAAGAGATTAAGTACTAAAAAAAAATGTGGCTTATTTTAATTTTGTAGATTTGCCAGATCTGTTATTAATTCAACCAATGTAAGATCGTACTGCCATATATTCTCTGTAGTCACCACATGTTCAATTTGCTGTGGGGCTCTGCTCTTTTACAATTAAAAGAAAATTACCAAGTCTTTCCCCAGCAGAGTTAGGGACTGCCACTAGGGATTGCCAAAGGAGGGAGATGCTTCACACCAAGTTTTACAAAGGAGAGATCCTGGCTGTCCAGGCATTTTCCTTTTTCTCCCCCCTTGCCGAGGCCTAAGCCAAAGCCAAATCTAAGGCAAAGGGAACACAAGCAGCTTTTTACACACAGACTAATGCTGCCAGCAGCGTTCCAGTGGCCTTGCTCACGGCAGGAGAAGGCGTAGTGCCTAATACTGCTGGGTCTTGTTGAAGAAAAGTGGCTGGCTTCCTTTGATCAGCTGAGTGGTGTGCTGATCAGTGTGATTTCCCTGTTCTGCTGACTGTGAGCGTGTTGGGGAGAGCAGGAGAGCTGGCTTCTGAGAGGCCCACGCAGGGAAGCAAATTCCACAGCTGCCGAATCACAGAAAGCAACAAGAAATAAAAGAGGGCAGAACTGGAAGCAGACACCTTAATTCTGCCAGCGTGTTACTTACTGAAATAAGGATCTCTGGGAGGGGAATGAAGTAGGTGCTTCGATAACTCTAATTCATCAACTGCAGTACTATACGTAACTATTAAACACAATGTTCAAGACCAGAGTCCAACCTCCTGAAACTATCATTTAATGGAAAAGTTTTAATCACTTCATGTTGATGGGTGAGAGGAAAAATTGAGAATTACGATTTTTTTTTAATTAAAATGGAAAAAAACCAGGAACTCATCAGCATAGATGGCTCCTGGCATAGTTTTTGAGACAAAGGAAGTATACCCAGCACCTGAGTGTGTGTGCGGGACTACAGCTGCATACCCTCTCTCCTATTTGCCAGAGAAGCAGCTGCTGGATTAACATGAGTTAATCTGCTTGCATGCTATACAGATTTTTTCCCTAGTAAACTGCAAAATTTACCTAAAGATAAATATAGCAGTCTCCTAGTTCTCTGCTCCATTCAGCTGCTACTGAGAAACACTTCTGTTATCTCAAATTTCATCAGCAGATTGTACTCCTTCCTGGGGAACAACAGCAAAAAGTAGCTTTCTAAAAGCATAGTTAGTCTCTGAGGTAAAATACACCATATTGAAATGACTTCTTCCAAAAAGGATAACTTTCCACCTTTAAAGTTCTAATTCCTGATAAATAGAGTATGTGATTTCTTACACTAGATCTAATCAGTGTTGCTTTAAAGAGTAAACAGTTAACTGCAAATTGAACAAATTGCTTTGGCTATCCTAGTACCAGAAATGAAATGGATTAGGTCAGCAGGTGGCATGTCATTTCAGTGCTGCCTGAGGCCCCAAAATACAGTTAGGTCATTTTTATTCTGGTGACAGCAGGAATGAAAACCTGAGCATTTAACATTACCTCCCACCTCCATTCTCATAACCATCTTGGGCAAAAAGAGTTTCCAGAAGCCCCTGCATCTCCAGCATCTAGGCTGCTTCTAAGTCCTCCGAGGTACCCAAGCTGAAGTTGCCCAAGGAAATCTGGGACAGGATACTCTGATTTCGGTCTTCAGAGTCACAAAGCTTCTTGTCCACACAAGGTAAATGAGTTCTCCTCAACAATTCTTAAGCATGTCAACATGTAATTCCGTTCTGTGGTACTTTCCTTAAAGAAGAGAGTGATTATTATGCCTCTGCTCCCATGGGGGGAGTGACTGGAGAAAGGAATCAACTTAAGCCGACAAACAAAAAGAAGGGTGATGGGGGGTTGGGAAGACAGGCAGGAAAAGACAGGGTTAACTGGGAGGAAAGTCCTTCTGTCCAGAAGTCAGCAGCTTCTTACAATGTTGGAAGATTTAAACAATCCAACAATAGCTTTTCTTGTTAAGCCTCCTTTCCCCCGTATGTATTTCAAACTATTAGTAAAATTCCAAAACTAAGTTGCCTTCAAAGCTTGTTCCTCTGATAACAGTCAAAATGAGATCAGATCATTTGATAGTGTCTAGTCTATGATGTTGAGATGATAATACTCAACTTGTCAGGAAGAAGGAAAATGGGTTTTGACATTAAACAATCTACAAATTTCAAGATTTCATGTCCTATCTTTAGACAATTATATTTATTTTTCTGATTGTACTTCTCTTGCCATTTTTAGTAGTAGAAAGTTGAAAATAACATCGGTTCAATAACTTACTGGGGATCTTATTTTTTTGTCTTCCCAGTACCTTTTTGGAGAACTACTCTTCCCCCACTCTCAATGTACGTAATTTTTTCAAGGATGATTTCAATCTTGCTTCTGGGGTGGCATGTGACCTAGGCCTGGTCAATGAGAAGACTCCAGTTCCCTGGCCACGGTGAAGGATGACTGGTTCAAGAATGCACCTGAAAATCATGTTTTGTGCTGATACTTCCAGAAGAACAAAAAACCTTCTCTTTCCATTGGGGTTGATAAAATGGCAGGCTGTAAACTAAGAGCTGCCAGAGGCAACCACTGCCAGTACGGGACATCCTGTCTGCAGATGAAGCCGAAAGGAGAAGGTGTTCTAAAACGTAGTTTAAGTCCCTAAACATAGCCATGCCTGCAACCAGCCACATCTCTCAATTTACTAGTTGTATAAGCCAATAAATTCTCTTTTTTGCTTCAACAACTTTGAGTTGTTTCTATCCCTTGAAACGAAGAATCCTCATTAATACACCAGCCAAATAACCTTGGACAAGTCACTCCATCTCACTGCATATCAGTTTTCTGAACTCCAAGGAGGAGGGAGAAAACATGTTTGTCTACCTTACAGAATCGAAAACTAAGCACTACATAGGAGGCATTGATATTTTAACTAAAACAGAAGGCAGGGATAGGAGGAATAAGGTATTCGCGGCGCTAAATTGCTCCTAGCTGCTACTGCTAATAACATTCTGCTTCTATTAGTTTTCTCATCATTTGCCCTGGTGGGACCTATGAAATCTTTATCAAACCAGTTAATCACCTAGTAAATCTTTAAGTATTTTCCCTTTAATACAAATTCTTTTAAGTATTTTCCCTTTTACCTTCAGTTGACGATACTTTTCCACCTTCCTAGACATCTTTGATCAAGCTACCTAAGTAGTTTACCATGATGGATGGATAAGTAAAGGGATCACAGAAAGGGAAAACTAACAGCTCCATCTTCAAGGATGTGTGTGTGTGTGTGTGTGTGTGTGTTAATGGGCTGGGAGGTGAAGCTACCCCTAAACAAGATGAAAACCTAAGTGCTTCAACTAATGTGCCAGACTGTCCCTTCCCCCACAGCGTTAGTATTCTAAAAGCAGAACTGAACTATTAAGATTACATTTTCAATCCAGAATTCACAATCAAATGTAATGTGTATTTTGGAATTTTTTGTAATGTCCTGATAAATCCTTGGTTTCATAGAACACCAGATCACATCCCTTATGGATACCATAAAGAGTAAGAAACTTTCTGTAAGAATGTATCTGATCTACAAAACATCAATGTCAAAGGATTATTAGTGAAACAAATACCCAAAAGTAAAAGTACTAACTTCTGGTCCTCTTTTGAGTGATATAAGTGGGAAAATAAGCAAGAAAAGCACAACTATATTTTCAAGAGCTACGAAGAAAAATAATGAATGCACTACACTTTCAACTTTCAAAGTTTCCGGGCCTAAAGATTAATTATGAACGAAATCATTCTTAAGAGGAGGTTTTATTTCAAGACTTTTTTAATACCTTTGACATCAATTAGTTTTTGTTCATCATACGTAAAATTATAACTACATGCTATGACTGGTAAAAGGAACCCCATGGCTCAGCATTTCCTAACCTTAACCAGTGTTTCGTATAAGTGTTTGTATAAGCTGAACATTAATATTTTGAAGCAAATAAAGGATATGATGCTTTTCTCAAGATTTCTCACATGTTTCTGAAGGCTAAAATACCTTGGTAAAAATTACACACTTCTAACTACAGAGAAAAGTCAAAGAAGAATTCCAACCAACTCATTGTCTTTCTTAAAAATTTCTTCTCTACAAGAAAAAGCTGAAAAGTCAGATTATTAATATGATAGTTTCTTCTCTAGGAAGATTCAAACAAATCATTAACTCTGACAAACCAACACCATATAGATTTGTCCCCAGAGGATTCAGGAATAAAAATGCTATATCAAACTGGCACAGGGTTATCAGATTTAGTTTGGGCAATATCAAACACTTTGAACTAAACTCAACTTGCTTCTCCTGCACATCTCTGTATGTCTGGGCCCCACTCCCAGAGATTCTAACCCAATTGGTCTAAGATGGGGCCCTAGACACAGCATTTTCAAACATTCCTCAGGCTATTTATTCTAGGGTTCAAGCTAGGGTTGAGAACCACTAGTCTGCAGGTAGATGTGGCTTTGGCCTTCAAAACAAAGACTAGATTTTATTTTGATAACTATTCTATAACTGTTGAGAAAAATCATTACTTTTTTAATCACTATACATTCACTAAAATGCCACTAGAAGATAAGCTCCTTAAGAAGAGAAACCCTATCAGCCTCGTTTTGCACTGAGGCCAAGTAAAATGCCTGGCACGTAATAGGTTCTCCATAAATATTTGTGAATGAATGAATTAAAAGCTGAAAAGTCTACCTCATTTTTAGTAGGTTGAAGAAATACAGTAGAAGCTCTCTTAAATCAATAATGATCAGGACCAGTAATTGTTCAGGTAACGGAAAAAAGTCATATAAATGAGTAAATCATAAAAATTTGATACACCTACCTAAGCATTTTATTTTAACTTAAATGAACATTCACTTACTAATCTTGTAACATAGGACCAGGCCTCTTGTTTGTATGGGTCTACATATTCAAGAGTGTCAAAATGTCTTTCTTTCATAAATCATAACCATAATTCGTCCTCCACCATATCCACTTTTAGCTTTCAAATTATAGTGAGAGATCAGCTCGGTGCTTTGTGACCACCCAGCGGGGTGGGATAGGGAGGGTGGGAGGGAGATGCAAGAGGGAGGAGATATGGGGATATATGTATATGTATAGCTGATATACTTTGTTATAAAGCACAAACTAACACACCATTGTAAAGCAATTATACTCAAATAAAGATGCTGAAAAAAAACAATTATACTGAGAACTTAAGAACTTTAAAGCAATGAGAACGTAGAATCCTTCTGGACATTAATAATTTACCTCATTCTTTTATAGTTGTCTTACCCACACATAACTAGGCAGCAATTTTTTACTAACTCACCTTTATCAACTCTTTCCAAAGCATTTAACTTGGTGTTCATAAGTCATTGGTTTATGTAATAGCTGAATTACATCATTACAATAATGAGAACAAACAGCATAAACAGGTCGGGGAACAAACACAGCTCATTCTTGATAATCATTCCACAATTGATGGGAGACATGTATGAGTACCCTAGACAGCAACCTACCGGTCACAGGCACAGAGGGAGTAAAGAGTGACAGTTAAGCCAGTCAGTCAGTGGAAACTTTTCTGAGCTTTTACTGTTACACAAATGCTAGCCACAGGTTTCTTCCCACTGACCTTTCCAATTCCCTAGAGCATTCAATTCATCCCTTCAATTAGTAGATGATCTGAACTGAGACCCAACAAAAAGTATCACCAGGTCTGAAAAATGCACCATCAGAGAAGCATCAGGTGTACAGGCAGCAGGAGTCATGGAATCTTTAATACAAAAAACCCTAACAATACATCCGGCTTCCCTAATTCATATGTAAGGCATTTATAAGTTAACTATTTAGGGAATCCATTTAAAATAAAATAGATGAACCTAAAATCTGAATTTTAAAAATGCTCAGCACAAGCCACTGTGGAAAACAGTGTGGAGGTTCCTCAGAAAACTCAAAATAGAATTACCATATGATCCAGCAATCCCACTCCTGGGCATATATCTGGACAAAACTATAATTCAAAAAGATACATGCACCCCTACGTTCATAGCAGCACTATTCACAATAGCCAAGACATGGAAACAACCGAAATGTCCATCAACAAATGAATGGATAAAGAAGATGTGGTACATCTATACAATGGAATACTACTCAGCCATAAAAAAGAATGAAATAATGCCATTGGCAGCAATATGGATGTAACTAGAGATTATTATACTAAATGAAGTAAGTCAGAAAGAGAAAGACAAATACCATGTGGTATCATTTATATGTGGAATCTAAAATATGACACAAATGAAACTATCTATGAAAAAGAAACAGGGGACTTCCCTGGTGGTCCAGTGGCTAAGACTCCACACCCCAATGCAGGGGGCCTGGGTTCAATCCCTGGTTGGGGAACTAGATCCCACATGCCACAACTAAGAGTTCGAATGCTACAACTAAAGATCCCGCATGCTGCAACGAAGACCCGCACCAGCAACAAAGATCCAGTGCGCCGCAACTAAGACCCAGTGCAGCCAAATAAATAAACATGTTAGGAAAAAGAAGAAAAAGAATCACAGACGTAGAGAATGGACCGGTGATTACCAAGGGGCAGGGGGTTGGGGGAGGGATAGAGTGGGAGGTTTGGGTTAGCAGACGTAAGCTTCTATATATAGAATGGATAAACAACAATATAGCACACAGAACTATATTCAATAGCCTATGATAAACCATAATGGAAAAGAATGTTAAAAAAAGAATGTATTAATATATATGTGTAACTGAATCACTTTGCTGTACAGAAGTAATTAACACAACATTTTAAATCAACTATACTTCAATTAAAAAAATGCTCAGCACATTATTTTACTTAAAATCTTTGTAGTAAAAGCCTGAAAAGGATACAGACAAGTAGAGTAGGTCTGCTTTGCTAATTCTGAATCAGCTCCCATTCGTCAGGTGTCTCAAATGAGGACACTCTGGTAACAAAGAACTGCTGCCACCAGGAGGCTCTGCAATGTACCTTTTACTGAAAGTCTTGAAATTTTAAATATTCTTGTTTCTTTATAGCTAATGTGATACCTTTTCAAATATACAAGTTTTCCATGGAAACTTTTTTAAAAATAAAGTTACAGCATTCCCACTTCCTACTCCCAGGTAACGGGACCTCAGATTTTGAATTTTATCGTGTAAGAATAAAGAGAACTAGTTAAAATTTTTTTAATGCAGCAGCAATCTTGTTTTTATTTAAACCTTTCCCAACAAAGCTGGTAACTCCAACTTTATTCCATGGATCACCTGGCAGAAGACTTTGAGAGCAAAAGAGACTTTGCGTTTTCACTGGCTTGGGCTCTATGGGCCAGCATCTATGACAAATTAACACAAATTATTTCTATGTTAAATATGAAGGTGATGAGAATGGCAAAAGGTAAATTTTCACTTTAAGGATCTGTAAACCTGGGTCTCAGTATCACAGTCAAGATTTTAAAACAAGGACCTGGACTTTTAAAAAAAAAACAGGTCCTTGTTAACATGTTTTTTAAAAGGAGACTGCAGAAACTTGTTAATCTGTCAATTTCTAGGAATCTGAACTTGTTCAAGATGAACATGTCACTTCATTGTCCACAAAATGGGCCTCTCACTGTTGTGGCCTCTCCCGTTGCGGAGCACAGGCTCCGGATGCGCAGGCTCAGCGGCCATGGCTCACGGGCCCAGCCGCTCCGCGGCATGTGGGATCTTCCTGGACCGGGGCATGAACCCGTGTCCGCTGCATCGGCAGGCGGACTCTCAACCACTGCGCCACCAGGGAAGCCCCACAAAACGTTTCTTAACCTGTGTGTTTACTTCACCAATAATGGCTCTCCTAATCAAGGAATCAGGATTTAGCTGCAAAAACACAACGTAAATTTCATAGATGCTCCTGTTTAAAAGACCTTTAGACAGGGAAATGTTAAGATTAGCTACAGAACCCTTGTGCTTTGTGTTAAACAAACCATGTGCTGTCCTCCTCCCCAGGGCTCAGTTCCATAAAACAGTTACATTATTTACAAACAGAATAGTTTTGCCTTTTGCTGAGCTGACAGGCTTTTCACTTACCTATTTTAAAGACTAATCAAGTGCCACATCTCATCAAGATAGCTGATTTTATTTGCTTTAAACATAGTAAAAAAAAATCAAGATAAAGTGCTGGAAAAGACCAAAAAGTTAGCACAAAAAAATAAAAATGTTATTGTTATTAATCTGTTTTGATTTACATGAAAACCGTAACTGGGTTTTATCTCCCTCAAGTTCATATTGGACTTGATTACAGGAAACAGCGGAGTATTTCTTTTCACTAGATCATGGCCACCAGGCTACTAATGCTTGAGACTTTTTTGTTTCCCATCTTCAAACGACGTAAGCAGCTGCCATATTACTGCATACTCACACAGCTATAATCTTTGGGTGTCTGTGGGTTTTATGGGAGAGGGTTTCTTATCATTTTAGAACAGCCTTTCTCAACCAGGATTCCTCATTTGAACTACAGGACACTAACTTATTTTTGTGACTATTTTCTCAATTACCACAAGAATAGTACGAAACTACAGAACCATTCTAGACTCACAGGAATGTTAATTCAATACATGTAATGAATACCAAGAGCATTAGGGCTTAATTCTCCCACTGAACGCATGCTGGTTTAGAAACTGCAGAAGAGGTTGAAATTTCTTGAATTATATATAGTATTATATATAATATAGTATAATACATAAGAAAGCTTACACTTTTTGTTCTCTGTGTTGTACTTTCTGAACAGAGAAAAGAGAGAACTTGGTGTCTCTTTAAAAATGTCATCCATGGGGCTTCCCTGGTGGCGCAGTGGTTGAGAGTCCGCCTGCTGATGCAGGGGACACGGGTTCGTGCCCCGGTCTGGAAGGATCCCACATGCTGCGGAGCAACTGGGCCCGTGAGCCATGGCCACTGAGCCTGCGCATCCAGAGCCTGTGCTCCGCAACGGGAGAGGCCACAACAGTGAGAGGCCCGCGTACCCCCCCCCCAAAACAAAAATGTCATCCATATATGGCTCAAGCTGAAATCAACTAAAATCCTAAATCCAGCAGCAGCAAGGAGTCTCACTAGTGCAAACAGGCAGTAGTAGGGCTGTTCTAGAGCTTGCCCTAGTTCACTTAAAGGAGGCCTGCCCCATCCAAACCAAGATCGGGTCTCATGAGAAGGCACCACCCACTAACCCTGGCTTAACAGCAACAGATTTTCAGGTGAAAGCCAACTCGGAGCAGAAAGTATAAAAATATGATTCTTCGGGGAATTTTCCTCTAAAACACCAGGCTTGCACAGCACATTTTCAAGCTTGTCACTGGGTGACTGACCTGCTAACCTAACTGACAGGTACAAAGCACTATCTGGAAAAAGTCTAATCTGTTTTCGATGTAAACTCAAAACATAACTCTTTTTCTACTTTGCAAAGGGTTTTCTGTCAGATAATTTCCAACTTGAAGGAGAACTCTAATACTATAACATCTCACCTATGAGAAAGTCTTGTTAAATGTGAAGGATCTCACTTAAACTTGCAGAAAACAGAAGCAAGAGACCCACAGCCCAAACACCTCTCTGCACTCTACCACTGCCCTACCACAGAGGTGGGGGAAGGAGGAAGGATAAACTGTCAATATTCTAAGATGTCAAGCAGCATAACCTCACAACTTCCTATCACCCACTTAGAAAAAAACTGAATAGATATCCCCAACAGAGGAAACATTATGGGTGTTTCCTTTTTATAACTAGGCTTAAGTGTGCTTTAACATTAGTAAAATGAAATCTGATTAAGACTCTGAAGGGCAGTTGGAAGCGTGTCAAACTTCTAACACAGGACTAAAAGAAAAGCTGTGACTTACAGGACTGATTACAGTTGACCCTCGAACAACGCAGGGGTTGGTACACTGACCCACCTAAAAGTCACCTCTGTGTATGTGGTTCCTCTGTATCCATGGTTCCGCATCCAGATTCAACCAACCACAGATCATGCAGCACTGAAGTATTTACTATTGAAAAAAATCCACGTGTAAGTGGATCCATGAAGTTCATGTTGATCAAGGGTCAACTGTACTCTCAGCATCTAAAAGGGTGCCTGGCATATAGGAGGTGCTCAATAAATATTTGCCAAATGAACTGATCGTTAAAGCTTTTCATTACATTCAAGGTAGAATTTCATCCAGCACATTAAATACCGAGAGCCAGTAAATCAGTGAACAAACCAAGTGAAAATGCCTGGCCCTCGTGGAGTTTACAGTTTGGGGGCTTTGACTATAGCACCATAAGGTATCACTTTAAGGGCGAAAGGGACATTATATCCTATGGAGCTAAACTTATGAGTAGTACCATGCTTTTATATGTTTTATTATTATTAGAGCCTAAATCTATTCTCCACCCAGAAGAGAAGAGCAACCAACTAAAAAGGCCAGTTTGTCTCTCCTGTAGACTCCTAAGGAATGCCTTAACCAGACTTTGGAGTCACCTTGTGGCTTATACTAATAAAAATGAAAAGGAAGAATTAAATAGGCCCGAGCAGAGTTCCTAACCCTGTCTAGAATGGGTGGGAGGCCAAAGCCTTAGTCAGCAGATGACCTACCTCAGGAGTCCAGGGTAATCCCACAAAGGCTAATAAACATCTTATCTAATAAGTCCAGTCTTTCATTTTTCTATTTAGTTTTTAATTGAATACAGGTTTAAAAAATAATACTACAAGACATAATAAAAACAGCAGTCCCTTGTACCAACCCTCTCCAACTCTCTAGTCCTACTCCTTTCAGGAAACCACTTTCACCTCTCTTAGAGATTCCTTCTTCTGTCTTATTTTAAAATATATATTCATTGTGGGGACTTCCCTGGCAGTCCCATGGTTGAGACTTCACCTTCCAATGTAGGGGGTGCGGGTTGGATCCCTGGTTAGGGAGCTAAGATCCCACATGCCTTGCAGCCAAAAAACCAAAACATCAAACTGAAGCAATATTGTAACAAATTCAGTAAAGACTTTAAAAATGGTCCACGGCAAAGAAAATCTTAAAAAACATATATATTCATTGTGATTGCTTGATTCTTCACTTTAATCATTACCTGCTGAATTTCTACTACCTTCCCTCTTCCCACTCCCTACTCCCACTGCAGTCATATCACCATTTTTAGTTAAATCCATTTTAAGGTTTATTATTATTAGAATCATGTAAGTAACATTAATTGGTGAAACGATCAATACTACAGTTACACTTATTTTTTGGACATTTTGTTATTCCTGAAACTAAAACTGCCTTGCTTTGTCATTTGCTTGGTTTTCTATACTACTATCATTCATTCTTCCCCATACTCTCTAAAGAAGCTATAAAACATCTCTAAATAATGGCTCAAAACACATCATATAATCTATCAGTCCTTTTTTTTCTTGGCTACATCTTTCCTAGAGTCCTCCATCCTCCTGTCCAACCTAAACTGTTTGTTCTCTAAACCTGTTGTAAACAGTCATCTGGGTTTTTCCTTCCTCAAATAGGAGATTTTCTTCATCTCTCTTTTGTTTCGGATTCCCTGTTTTCTGGATCCATGTCTTCATCTTTATTGGTTTCTTTTCTTGTTTTGATGGAGAACATCCTTCAGTAGCTTCCTCAAAAGGGTGCATGGGAGGTAGGTTTGTAATCTTGCATGTCCACAATGTCTCTATTCTACCCTCGGACTTGATCATCAAGAGTTGGGATGGGTATAGAATTCTACATGGGAAATTACAACTTTTCAAAAGCATCATTACACTGAATTCTAGCTTCCTGTATTGCTGCTGAGAAGTGTGATGACATCCGATTCCCAATCCTTGTTCACAACTGTTTGTTGTTGTTGTTTTTTCCCCTTTGAGAAAGCATTTAGGATCTTTTATTCACACTGTTTTTCAGAAGTTTCACAGTGATGTGCCTTGGTATGGGGGGTATGGGTCTTTTTTAACTCATAGTTTTAGGCACTCAGTAAACTCTTATTAATCTGGAATATATGCTCTCCAGTTCTGAGAAATTTCCTTGTATTCATTATTGGATGATTTTCTCTTCTCCATTTTCTGTTCTCTTGTCTTAGAATTTCTATTAGTCAGACATTAGACCTTTTGGATTGATCCTTGAAAATTTCTCTCTTCCACCATCCATCCCTTTGTCTCTTCATCTATTTATTGAAAGACTGCTCCAATTTCATCTTCTAAACCTTTCATTTTTTATTATCAAGAATTCTTTTTTGGTAAACCTGAAACTAACACAACACTGTAGATCGACTATACTTCAAAAAAAAATTCATTTCCTTCTCTAATTGTTCCTTTATTCCTAGCATCCTGTTCTTGTTTCAGAGATGCAATACCTTCTCTTACTGATCAGAGGATCTAAAGTTATAGTTATTTTGAATTGTCCCTTCCAGTTCTCTGGATCTGTTTTGACTTTCATGTTAGTGGCTTCCCTTAAATGGCTGGGATTCTTGGCTGTTACGTTCATATTTAAGAATAAAAGGCCAAGGATGCAGAGCAACTAGAATTCTCATGCACTGCTGATGGGAATGTAAAATGGTACAACCACTTTGCAAACATTTTGGCAGTTTCTTTAAAATGTTAAAAATATACATACCATACCACTGGAGCCACACCTAAGTATTTACCTAAGAGACATGAAAGCTATCTCTACACAAAGACCTGTATATGAATGCTCATGGTAGCTTTATTTCTAATAGCTAAAAAGTGGGGGAAAAAAATCCCAAAGAGTATATACTGTATAAATACATTTATTAAAATTCTAAAATGTATAACCTGGGACTTCCCTGGAGGTCCAATGGTTAAGACTCTGCACTTCATCTGCAGGGGGCACGGATTCGATCCCTGGTCGGGGAACTAAGATTCCATATGCCGCACAGTGCGGCCAAAAAATAAAAATAAAATAAAATGATGCATGTTAAAAAAAACTGAAGTAAAATAAAATGTATAAACTTAATTTATAGTGGTAAAAAGCAGACCAATGTTTGCCTGGGGACAGGGCTGGGAAAGTAGGGGAGGAAGAGAGGGATTGCTAAGGGACACCGGAAACCTTTAGAGGTAATGGACATGTTCATTATCTTCATTATAGTGATGGTTTCACCCCATCAAAAATTATACTCTTGGGCTTCCCTGGTGGCGCAGTGGTTGAGAGTCTGCCTGCCGATGCAGGGGACACGGGTTTGTGCCCCGGTCCGGGAGGATCCCACATGCCGCGGAGTGGCTGGGCCCGTGAGCCATGGCCGCTGAGCCTGCGCGTCCGGAGCCTGGGCTCCGCAACGGGAGAGGCCACAACAGTGAGAGGCCCGTGTACCGCAAAAAAAAAAAAAAAAAAAAATTATACTCTTTAAAAAATGTGCACAGTTTATTTTATATTAATTATGCTTCAAAAATTATAAGAGAGAGGGAGAGGGAGCAGGAGGGAGGGAGAAAAAATAATCCAAAATAAAAGTGGCTTTTAAAAAAATGAGGTGCTTAAAAATGAACTGAAAACTGTGGGGCTGGCATGTATGTATGTAAGAGGGCCTTTTCATTATTCAGTATGTATACTGTTTCCAGTGTGGCACTCACTCCTCTCTATACTGTTATACTGCGCCTACTATCTCTAAGTCAAGTGCCTCTCTGGTTAAATTTCTCTCAAGTTGGCAAACTTTTTCTATAAATGGCCTGGTCTTTGTTGCAGCTACTCAATTTTGCCATCGTAGCCTAAAAGCAGCCAGAGACAATATGCAAACGAAAGATTTGTGGTTGTATTCTGACAACATTCACGTAATCAGGCAGCAGGCCAGATCTGGCCCAGGTCCCGGCCAGATTTGAGCCCATAGCTTGCTGATCCCTGCTCTACAGAATCATACTGGTCTTTCCGTCTTTGAAGAACTGCTCAATTTCTCTTCAGAAGTCATGGCTATAAAACGCTTTATACCTAAAGGAGACAATCAAGTAAAAAGAGGAAAGCAAGTCATGGAGAGGGGATACTGGAAATTTTATAAGTTGTAGATAACCTTATCAGCTATTAACAGCATATGAGGCTCAGGGGCAGTACCTCTGACAATTTGCAAACACTGTCGCATCTGATGAACTCACATCTGGGATAAACAGAAATCAGAGTAAAAGGTATGTGTCTTCAGAAGTTTATATGACCGATGTTTACAAATGACTTCTGTTACTTTTGTCTACCTTGACTTCAGTTGGGGGTTTTGGGTGTGAGTAATAGTCTCGAAATTTCACTCCAGATGAAAAAAATCAAATAAACATTCAATGGAAGAGGTGAACTTCTGAATAATATGTTAAAAAAAAAAAAGACTGCTACCTCATTCTTAATTAAAAGAAAGTGATGGATTAACTCAAAATCTTCATAAATCTGTCTTAAATTCACGACCAACTTCTACAATCTGTAATAAATGAGGCACACTCAGAAAAACGAATTTCAATTTCTGTCGATTAATACACTCCCCAATTTTACTCAATTCTTTTCCTTCAGGAAATACAACATTTCAGGGTGAGTTTATCTGTGCCTCTTGACTCCATAGGAAAGGCGGTGTTTATTTCTTCTCCAATCACTGTATTAGATGACAGAAGCCCTAGATAAAACGAGATCAGCAATAATCATTCACTGCTCATAGGAGAGGTAACTTCAGAACTGATCTCTACCTTTAGTGTTCTTCTTGGTCAAAATGATATAATTTATTTTGGCAAAAGCAAGAGAGGTTTTTTTAAAAGGTGATGGAAGTGGGAGTGGGAGAAAAGGTGACAAATTAAACATAACAGTTGATTTCTAGGGCCTCATTTTTCAGAGCAAAGGAATATTTGGTGCTTAACTGACAGAAACTAATAATCACTCTGTCATTTTCAGACAGAGCTAGTACGAGAGAATTTACCCAATCCCTGCTGATTCACACAAACATTTGTTTCCTGAACTTAGAGTACATCAACTCTGGGGAACTTGTCTTCTGTAAAGATAATTTTGCAGGGCAGCCTCTCATCTAACCAGCTACCGTATGAAGACAATGGTAGCTCAAGAGCAAGCTTCTTTTTTCTGTCTGGTTCTCTGTTTAAAAAAAAGGAAATGAAGGAATCTGTGATTTGGCCTGTCATTTACAGTGTTCAACCTTTTAAAAACCTGAAATCCATGAATACCATTGGGTTTGATAAACTCCGGCTTTCCTGAATAATGCAGGTGTGTGAAGGTATTGTTAACCAAGGGATATCAGGCTGCTATGCTTCAAAGGCATGGAGTATTAATATTAATAACCTGACAGTGATTGTTTACAATTTTTTAATTTTTAAATATCAAAAAACTTTAAAATAATTTATAGTTCACATTTGAAATAAATTACATTATTTTCTGTATTAGATTTAACCTTACAATAATATACTACTTTAGCGAACAGCAAAATTACTTTTGCATTCCTTGCCCTAAAACAGGTTGCTGCTAGGTAGGGTGGCAAAGGGAAACCTTTCTAAAACAATCCACAAAACCAGTAACAAGCACTAAGGCCTCACACATCTTTCAAATATACATTATATTTAACTTGCATTAGTAGAGAAAACTGTTACAGATGGAGAGAGACTTTGCTGATTGCCTTTTCAAATCCATTATTTTCCATCTCTTCTGTTTCCTTGCTAACAAAAACTAATTTCGTTTGTGTATCTAGTGTCCAAATGTTTGAGAGGCGAATCCTCAGCTCCAGGATATAAATCAGTCTTGGACCCCACTATTCCTGCCAGTCACTACTTTAGACATTGGCATGTGACAAAACTGTAGTCAATGAGATGCAAAGTCTGTTGAATGACTTCTAATTAAGTTTTTCCTTGCTCTTAAGAAGAGACATATAAGAAGAACCGGGAGGATGTAAAGCCTGGAGCTGCAGCAGCAATCCTGTGACAACAAGCAATGTTTGCTGACTCACTAAGGGTGAGAAAGCAGAAAGATGACCAGAACATGTGTTCTGATGGTGTTGCTGAGATGCTGAACTGGAAAACTCTAGCAACTTCTTATTAGGTGAATCAGTAAGTCCACTTATTATTTTAGCCACTTTTAGTTGGATGCTCAGTTACATGCAGCTAAAAGTATAGGAACTGATGCAATTATAATGCCCATATTACAGATGAGGAAATCAGTTCAGAGAAATTCAATAGGCAAGACCAGTAAATACACACAGACTAGAACACACAGACTAGAATGTACTGCTTTTCTTTGACAAGTGTTGTTTAAGTATCACTGTGTGTGAAGCACTAGGTATACACTGGATTTTAAGGATGAAAGGAACACAGTACTGAGGGACTCACAATCCGGAAGGGAGATAAGCATACAAACAAATAATTAGTGAAATGTGATAAAAGCAACAGAGCAACGAACTATCAATTCACAAGAGAACACATTTAACAATGCCAAGAGACTTCAGGGTGGGTATATCCAGGAGATGACAAACTTTTATTCTTCAGTGATTTAAAATTTCAGAAGACAACTTCCTGTGACTCTATAATTATTTTTTAAAGTTTTTAAAAAACAGTTCCAAAGAAACACATATAACCTCACAAACATTATGTTGAACAAAATAAGCCAGACAGAAAATAGTACACCCTATTTGATTTCATATAGGCAAAATTAACCTAGCTTGTTAGAAGTCACCATAGTGGTTTCTCTGGTGGAGGGCGGTAGTGAGTTGAAGAAAGCACATGACCGTTTCTGTGGTGATGGTAATGTTCTGATACTGATACGGGTGCTAGTTACCTGGGTGTTTCAGTTTGTAAAAATATATTTGAGCCGGATGTACATATATATAAGTATATACATATATGTGTAGTTTTTGTATTTATACTATATTTCAATATTTTAAAAACAAATTTAAAAAGAATATACAAGGTTAAAAGTGCCAGCGTCCTCAGTCACCTCTTTTGAATCCCACTGCTTAGAGGCAATCACTGTTAACAGCTCCACGTAAATAATTCTAGAGTTTTCCCATGTATTTCCAAGGATAAATGACCATGAATGCATATATACAAACATGGCTTTTAAATATTTTGTATTTTAAATAATGAATCATATTGTGCATCTGTTTTATAATTTGCTTTTTCCACCTTCCATTCATCTTTCTATTCAGTTAAGTACCTCATAATATGCATATACAGCTCTTATGTATTACTTGCTAATTGCACCCTGATTTATTTGTAGTTGTTTTCGATTTTTGTGTGGCTATTTCTGAACCATAAGGCCCTAAAAATTAGCTTACTGGGTCAAAGGGTAGAAGGTAACTCCAGGTTTGCTCTAAGCAAAGAATATGGGAAAGAACATCCCAGGGTCAAAGAAACAATGGAGCATAACCAAGAAAATTAAGTATGTGGAAGTCTGGAGGAAAAGGTATGTATGAGTTCGGTGAAGAGGCAGGCATGGACAAGATAATGAGGGGTTTTCTGAGCCATCATAAGGAGTTTGGACTTTTCCCTACAGTACAAGGGAAGGTGAGTTACTGACCGAAGGATCTCAAGCAGGAAAGCAACATACAAGGGTTTTACTTTAGATCATCCTGAAAATAGCGGAAAAGTTGAATCATAAGAGATACTAACTGGATGCAAGGCAATGCCATGGAAAGGGAGTAGGAGGGTATGGGCAATGCTGAGGAGCCTGAATAAAGAGGACTTCGTAATTATGGATGAGAGACCAAGGGAGAGTGAGAAGAAGTCCACGATCATTTCCAGGTTTCTGCCTGGCCACTGGATGAATGGGGTATCGCTAACCACAAAGGGAAAGAAGGAGAAGTAGAATTTGAAGAGGGATGGATATAGGATTCTGTTTGGAGAATATAGAGCTTTGGGACATCTAGCAGGCAGAAGCTGAAAATACACATCTGTCTGGACCTCAGGTAAGAGAGGAGAAGAGGAATAAAGAGGTCAGTGGTATTCAGTGGTGGTTTAAGGCTCAGTTTAAGGTGGTTTAAGGCAGGATATCACCTACAGGGGAAAAACAGAGCAAGATGAAAAAGAAGACAAGGATAAAATACATACAGAATATTAGTTTTTAAAGGGTAGGCTGAGGAACAACTGCCTGAGAAGGAAACTGAGAAGGTGCATTCAAAGAGGTAAAAGGAGAACCAGGAAAGGAAGGTTCTTGGTTCTCTGAAGAAGAAAGTGGTCATTAATATGAAATGCTACAGTTAGTTCAAGTAAGATGAAGTGTGAAAAACTTCCTTTAGATTTGGCAATTATGTTACTGGAAGTTTCTGTGAGCTCAACAGAGTAGAATGAAGATGGAAACTGATTGCAGTGGGGCTCATACAGGACTAAAAAAAAAAAAATGTAGTACCAAATACAGCCTGAGTTGAATAATATTTAATAATTTAATAAGTTTAATAATGAAGGGATGGAGGGTAGAGAGAGATAGGACAATGGCAGAAATAAATTAAGAAACAAAGGAAGGAATTTTGTTGTTGTTTACAAGAATACCAGGGATGTAAGCATGTTTTATAAGGTCAGGAAAAGAAACCTAAAGAGGTACTACAGAAAGAGGTAAGTGATGTAGCAACGATGCAGAGGACACTGTTTCTAGATATATTACGTTTCCAGATTGCTGGACCCAGGCTCATTTACTAGTTTATGCTACTTCACTTCATAAAAGTTTTCCTTTCCTGGAACTATGATTAAGCTGCTCTGAATTGGAACAGAGGTAATAACGTTATTGAATGTTCTTAAAGCATTAAGTAGGAAACAATATTGAGAATATTTTTTCCCAAAAAAAGGGGGAATTTAACTATTTGAATGGAAATCTCCTTTTAATGGTAAAATTTCTTAGTATGGACTTTCAACATACTGGGCCACCTTACTAGATTACTAGCTTCTTGAAAGCATAATGAATTAATACATTCAAAAATGCTTGCCTACATATGCACCATCTAGGCTTTGGGGGTACAAACATGATCAAGACACACTCCCTGTCCTCGAGGGAGCTTACAAACATATAATTACAATACAACACAATAAGTACAAATAAGAGAGGTAGACATAAACACCATGAGTACACAGAAGACGGATCTCTAACTCTGCCTGGAGTGTGGACAAAAGTCAAGGGAAGCTTTAGAGGATCTTTGCTTAAACTGGGTCTTTAAAGGATAAGCAGGAATTTACCAGGCTAAGAGGAAAGAGAATTTCAGCTGTAGAGAACAGCACGTACAAGCGCATGAAGTCTTTAGAGACTCCAGTGAATAAAGGTGACACCAGGGAACTTATGGGGTATGTATGGCAGGAAAGGATGCAAGAGAAGCGATCAAGAATGAGTTGCCAGGGCTTCCCTGGTGGCGCTGTGGTGCCTGCCAATGCAGGGGACACGGGTTCGTGCCCCAGTCCGGGAGGATCCCACATGCCGCGGAGCGGCTGGACCCGGGAGCCAATGGCCGCTGAGCCTGCGCGTCCGGAGCCTGTGCGTCCAGAGCCTGTGCTCCGCAATGGGAGAGACCACAACAGTGAGAGGACCGCATACCGCAAAAAAAAAAAAAAAGAAGAAGAATGAGTTGCCAAAGGTGTCAGGGTTAATGAGCCTGCACATCTTTTAGGTGATGACCAGTCACAGGGAAGTAACACTGTAAGGTTTTCATTCTCAGCATCTCCCATGGGCCTAGGACCATGCCTTTTACCACAGAAAACTTTCAACAAACGGATGTGGAACAAACAGATGAGTCAGAATCTTAGAACGATAAAGAAATTTGAAAAGAACACAGATCCCAGGGAGAAGGGAATAAATTAGAATGAACTGATTACTTAAAAGCACAAATTAATTTACTGACACAGTGGAAAGGTAGAGTCAGAATTATACTGGCTAAGGCCCTGTTAAGCATTTGTTGTGTACACCACCTACCACCCAAGAATTAGATTAACGTTTTCCAAAGAGTCAAAGTGAAGAGTCCCTAAACACAGGGCTACAAACTTGGGCTTTGACTAGATTTTCATAGCTTGAAGCAATTGCTCTCTGTTAAGTAAGAGATGAGTAAAGAGGAAATAAATACAGTAGATACCAGTAGCCCAGTGTCAAGACATGCAACACCTGATGATGAGGATTAAAACTTTCAAACCGAATTTTTTAAGTCATTGTACTTACCAGCACCAAAAATAAATGATTAGGATGACCTGAGAAGATTACTCTAACCTACTCAGCTAGCAGACTGCTGCACTTGGTACAAGTCACCCACTTAACTTGATTTCCTCCACCATATTCAGGTAAAATGTCCTACAGTAACATGGCACAATATTATTAAAATATGAGTTCCTTCATCAAGCTTTTCTATCTTAAAGAGATAATCAAATCTTTGACCAGCAGATTACAACTACCGGCCTTTATTCTGCACTCTGAGAATAAAGGTTAAAAAGACCCAGGAGATATTGCAGCAGTGGGAACCACAGTCACATCAAAGGCAGACAACCTTTCAGTCTTCAGAACCTTTATGTTCCTGCCTTGTATTTCTGAGCCCTTCATTTGGTTTATTATAAGACAACAGGATTTGTCTTATAATAAAGAGCCAGGAAAAGAGCCCTTCATTTCTGAGCCCTTCATTTGGTTTATTATAAGACAACAGGATTTCACCAGGAGGAATTTGAAATAATACATTTCCTGTATTTGGTGCAAGGGAGAAGGAACATATGCACACAAGAGTCAGTAAACTCAACAAACATTTGGACCAATGGTTTCACATAAATGGTGTGCAGGAGGGGATGAACTAGATTAAATCCTAGGAACTCCTAAACTTTAGATAAAGATGAGGTCAGACTCCCATTATAATTCAAGGAACTCTAAGAAAATAACAATTCTAAATTCTAATGTGACATGTCAATCACACTAGTTTGGTTATGAATGAGAGAGGGTAACTTTCTATGGTTACTGGTATCAGGCTGGAGACAGTCATGTATCAGGTTACCAGTATGAAACTACAAGAACTAATTTACTTACATGACTCCAAGGCAATGGAGCTTAAAGGCAATGTAATTATTGTGCCTAATGTCCTATTTCAAAAAATATGTGATAAAGGTCCACAGAGTAATTTAAGAATATAATTTACTAAATAAAAGCGAACAAATAGTACAGTGATCTGGATTCTAGTTGTGAATCTGATACAATTAATTATCTAATCGTGGCTAAGTCACAAATAGTCCATGTCCCAGTTTATGTATTACAATGATGTACTCATGACTGAGTTAAATGTGAAATGTTCTAAGCTCCTTAAAAAAGTAGTACTTTACTTATAAGACGAAGGTATTACATATGAGATGAAGTTAACCACCATGACCAAAGCTAACAATTTCAATTTAAATAGAACTTACCTCCAAAAATATTCAGTGCACTCGATACATGTTCATTAACTCTTAAAAGGCATTATTCAAACATTTCATAACTAAGGAAACAGACGTATTAAATTACTTAATAACTCAAAATCTTATCAACAAGTCTGTGACAGAGTAAGGAACAGAATCAAACTCTCAATGTCCCCCTGCCCCCCCCGCCCCCCCCAGTCCACTGTTCAAGTCACCTACTTAGCTTAAATTATGTTGTTCTATGTATCGGAAACATAATTAGTTATGGCAGAAACAGAAACTTCTCTCCCAAAGGCTTCAGAATCTACTTTACCAAAATATGTTCAAATTTTAAATGAGAATGGTTCCATGAACGGCAACTATTTATTAAACCCAGAAAAGTATTTCACCTTGTATTACGTTGAGCAATCTGTAAGGAATAGAGACTACGATTTTTAAACACAGAGTCAGAAAAGCAAACCAGGAGCAAAGACCAAAGACTATGACGGGGTCTACCTCTCTCAAAAGGATTAAGAAAAATAGAGGAAAGAGTGAAAGAAAAACAAAACCCAAAATCAAAAGGTAATTCTATGGAATATTTGTACCATGGACAAATGGCATGAAAAATATACCTTCAGGTAAGCATCAGATACATATTAATCCATTTTCCAAATCAGCAAAGTGCTTCCCCGTTAGTGGCCCCCGCTAAGGTATCTCTTGGGGAAGACTTGTTTACTCTCATATATGCTGTTAATCTGATACAGCCTTTTCTGGAGACTATTTAGAAATAAGTAATAAAAGTTTTTTTTTTAATATTGTAAAAGTTTTTTATACACTTTGACCAAGAATGGTAGATGGATTATTGCTTTCAACTCTTCATATTCTCTCTGTCATAAAATTATACATTCACACCCTTTGTCATGTAATTTTGCAAGGGTTGGCCACATGGTTTGTTTTGGCTAATGAGACTTGATACCAGCAGAGGCTTAAAACATGTTCTGGTAGTTTGGCTTATTTCTTACACTCTGGTGATAAACCATGACATATGACTATGCCCCAGGTAGTTGCTGCCCCTTCATGATAGGCCTCAGGACAAACACATTTAGAGGAGATCTAACCCAACCTACAGCCTGAGGCAGGCCAACCAACCCACAAACTGAAGTAGATTTGCCTGGCCAAGCCCAGCCTAGATGAGGAGGATCTAGACCCAGTGTGAAAATAAACCCTTAGTGTTGTAACTCAATAAACACTGGTTTGTTATGCAGAACTGTTATGGCAATAGCTGACCAATACACCCAATAATCTCACACCTGAGAATGTATCCTGGGGCAATTAGAGAGAACAGATTCACATATTTAGGGTGAATTTATCATAGCAACATTTATAAACAACAAAAAACTGAAAACATTCTATCATCAAACAATAGTGTGAATAGTTAAATAAGTTATGATCTAGCCAGACTATTAAATATTTAAAGCTCTTAAAAATTATGTTCTTGGGACTTCCCTGGTGGTCCAGGGGGTTAAGACTCCACGCTCCCAATGCAGGGGGGCCCGGGTGCGATCCCTGGTCGGGGAACTAGATCCCGCATGCATGCCACAACAGTTTGCATGCCGCAACTAAGAGCCCGCATGCCGCAACTAAAAGATCCCACATGCCGCTACAAAGATCCCGCGTGCCACAACTAAGACCCAGTGCAGCAAAAATAAATTAATTACTTAAATTAAATAAAACTGAAGAAGAAAAAAGAATTACGTTCTTAAAGAACACACAAAAATGTATGATAATGTTCATAATATTTAAGTTTAAAAAGTATAAAAAGCAAGATGCACTGTTTAAAAAATATCTACAAGTAGAGAAAAAGATCAGGTAGATAAAATAATTCTTTTAAGAAGTACAAATGATTTTCTGTGCTAAATATTATTTTATGCTAGATACTGTACTTGGAATAAAGAAGTAAATAAGTATGTTCCCTGACTTCTTGAAACAGTCTAGTGAGGAAGACAGATATTAAAAAATAATAATCATATATATGTAATCACAAATTGTGATAAACTATTGTGGTAGAAATTGCTAATTATCCCCAGTATTTATTTCCCCCTTCTTGCTCAGTACTTGCTCACTGAATTTTATTGGCCCATGGCCACCTGGAATGGACTATACTTCCCAGCATTCCCTGCTCCTACTTGGGGCCATGCGACCAAGTTCTGACCAATGGGATCTAATTGGAAGTGAGGCATGCAACTTCCAGTAAACATCCTTAAAAATAAAGGGCTTGCTTTCCCCCTTCTTACCAGATGGAGCAGCTATTTTGGACTATGATGTGGAAGCTTCATGCTGAGAATGGCAGAGCAATAGAATAGGAGGAGCCTGGGTTCCCTGGCACTGTGGAACCACTGTCACCAGCCTTATTACACCTACAGAGCTTTCACATGAGACAGATAAAATTCTACCTTGTTTAAGTCATTTTCGTTTTGGGTTTTCAGTCATCCACAGCTGAACCTAATCCTAAATGGCACAGCTATGAAGGAAAGATGAAGGGTTCAATGAGAGATTATAATAGAAACTGTTGGTTTTGACAGGAGCAAGGGGTTTCAGGGATAGGTCCTCTGAGGAAGTAACTTTTAAGTTGCAACCTACCTAATGCCTGGCCAGGAGAGCACCAGGTGAAGGGAGGTGGGGTGGCAAACCCCTCAAGGCGGGGGAAATCAAAGATGAAACTACTATGGCCTAAGCCTGAATCTCAGTAGGAATAAGCAACAAACTGGGATGTTAAGATTGCTTCTACAATGAATGAATCAGAATGAAAGCAGAGCACTAAAGCAAGTAAGTGCATTGGCTCCAATATTAGAATATCCATTATGACAAGCAAAAGACCACATATACATGTCAAAAATGAGAGGGGAGAGGTGCAGAATGAGAACAAATGCTATTAAAGAAATTAACAGTTGCTGCTACACTTCAGTACTACTAGTGTTTAAAATAGTTGGATTCTCTGATTAGAGTGGTTCATAAACCATAAGGAGAATGTCATTAGATTTTTAAATGCTAATTCTCCCTGGAAAAGACAAGAATTTGGTGTTAAAATTTTTGTTTAATAATTGTTTCTTGTCTATTTCTGATTATAAAAAGGAAGCGTATTTATTGTGGAGAATGTAGCAAATATACGTAAGACTATAAAGAAAAAATAAACTACCTGTAAATCATCACTTTGCAACAACATTTTATAATGACGCTGTTTTTATATGCTGATATGCCTACATACACATATACACACAACACACAAAAATGGAATTGTAATGCATATGAAGTTGCATGTGCTTTTTCATTTATTTTACCATAAGTGCATTCCTATGTCATTAAAACATTTTTGAAACCATGATTTTTAATGGCTATATAACATATAATTTATTTAGCTAATCAAGTCTGGGTTAAAACTGTCAACCACAAGGACTTCCCTGGTGGTCCAGTGGCTAAGACTCCATGCTCCCAATGCAGGGGGCCCGGGTTCGAGCCCTGGTCAGGGAACTAGATCCCACTAGCCGCAACTAAAGATCCTGCATGCCGCAACTAGGACCTGACGCAGCCAAATAAATAAATATATAAATATACTTTTAACGTTTAGAAAAAAACCCGTCAACCACAGATTAAAGCCCTGTGGGTCAAGAAGATGACTTCAAAAACTGCCATGGGGAGCTTCTGTTCAGAAATCTCAAATTATAGGTTGAAGCACTGGAACTATCTAACAAGAATTCATTCAAATTCACTGAGTTTTAGCCATGAAGGATGCTTAATAAAGACTATATTTTCCGAAATGGAGTGCACCATTTTGTAATTAGTCTTGAGGAAGAAACAGAATAAGTATCAAAGACTGAGGTAGCAATAACAAATAAGAACTAATAAGTGCCTACTGTTAGAATCGGTGACTATCTGCAATGTTTTATTTTTTAATAAAGCATAATAAGGGAACATATGCTTTTATTATTTCTATAATTAAGTTTTAAAGTGGATTTGGAACAATTATAGAAAAATGCATATAGAAAAAGAACGGAAACAAATATGACAAAGGGTTAATAGCTGTTAGTTCTTGAATATGACATTCTTTGAACTTTTCTGTATTTAAATTTTTTCTCATAACCAAAAACTTAATATTAAATTATTAGTCATGCGAGTAAGGTAATTCAGATTTCAGTTATTAAAGTAGAAGGAAAATCAGTAAGTTTTGCCAGAGGCTAAGTAGATCTTTTGAGAAGGAAAAACAAAAAGCTGGGCATACAGCATTGGGAGTTTGTTCTAAAATAAAACTATTTTAAACAAAATTATCAGTGTTTCATGTTGGAAATAGGTCTGAGGAAGGACAAGCTTTTGAATTTTATAGCTGTGCTTCCTTCAAGTACTATCCTACCTAAAAATGCTACATATTCTGTTCTATCAAAAAGGTTGTTTCAACAGTTAAGCAAATACTTTAAAAACTGCCAAGACTGCATTTTAGTTTCTGACACTAGCTTTCTTTACTTTGTATACCTAAGATTTTCCTGATGCTACACGCATTTTTTAAAAGTCTAGGTTCTAAAATCCAAACTTAGTTCAGATGACAGAGTTTGCCACTTGATGAAACATCTTACTAAACATAAATGGTTGCAATGTTCTATTAAGTGAGGTACCTAGCAGAAAAAACATTAAAGAATAAAAAGTTACAGAAATAAACCAAATCTTTACATCAGTTCTCATAAAAATTTCAAATAAATGTACATTTTTTACAATTGCCCCATTTTCCCCAAATGTAGCCTTAGGTTGTCTTAACTTTGTGATAACATCCCCTATCCCCTACTCCACTAATCAGTTCTCACCTTCTTTCCCTGCTAGAACACGTGAATTTTTCAGCAAAAGTGACTCATTCATTGGCATCTTGTCAAACTAACCCTGAAATTTTAAGGAGGCTCAGTGCTAACAGAATTTTAAAGCTAGAACATTTTCACTAACACACATCATTTTGACTTTAGAGAAATGAATCACTTTCAGAGCCAAATACGTCTAACAAACTCTGTTTATATTTTTCCTTACAAATTGTTCTCCACCATGTTACCTCCTCCCAATTTTAGTTTGGCAATTCCATAATCTAAAATACCTCTTATTTCTGAAGAAGGCAAGATGGGGGAACGCAGAAGCATTAGAATAGGAGAGGGAAGAAAAAAGCAATTGTTCACTAAGCTTGGAAAAAGATTCTATTCTGAAACATTAATGATTCGTATCTATTCCACATAGTTCTCAAAATTTATTTCTCCCCTTAGTTAAATGAAAACACAATACAATACATAATATAAACACAGTCAGGAATCTCCAGGAATAAATTACTCTCATTACTATTATTTCACTAAATAAAAGTTTTAAAAAAAACACAAAAATCAATAACTGAGAACTATATAGCTAAAAATCTTCAATAAGATATCACTAGTATAAACTATCAATTGCAAATCACCTCATCATTTTGGTTCACACATTCATCTACTCCAAAACCACCCCTTTTAACCAGAGGGAGAGTGGTAGGGAAGGAACAAGAAAACAAATGCTTTGTCAGATTACCACAGACATTTACTTATAGCTCTATCAATTGTCACACTCCACCTGGTGGCAGGAGCTGCCTGAATTGGCGAAGTGGAGGTCATTATACAAGAAATTCCAAAGAACACTTTCCAGATGTCCCTGGGAAAAAAAGCAAGATGTTCTTTTTCTGTCCTATATAGAATATATCTAACAAGGCTCCACCAAAGTTTTTTCACATAATAGTAGGTCAATATCTAACAAAGATTAACATAAAGGAATGACAATGATCAGAATGGGAGATCTACACTTAGAGCAATCTACTTACAACCACTCCACGTTAAGTTCAGTGTCATCTCAAGCCTTTAAAACAGGTAACAAGGCACATCCAGCAACTCTAAGATTCTCTATCACATACTCCCACTAACTTTCTCTGCCCCTATCCTCTATGGGTAAACTATAGAGTTTAATTAACACAGTTAACAGCAGCCTGCCACCCTGCTTTTAGATATTCGCCAGTAACATATACCCATGGGGTACTCTAGAGACTGACTTCAACCAAAAATAAAAATAGATAAACAGATCTCAAACAAAATTAAAACTGAGTCTGGCTGCCCACACTTATTTTCACACATGAGGAAAAATAGCAGTTCTCCTAGAAGCCTCGAGCAGACATATCTTTAGAACACAATGTTAAAAATATGCCCCCCCTCCTTTTTCCCCTACCTGTTTCTCACTCAAAGCTGTGATTTTGGCTTGAAGTTCATGAAGCTGTTTCTTTAAATCAGCATTCTGATTGGAAAGAAAAAATATCTGTGAGGAAGATATTTCATTTGTTAACAGAAGAGTAGCAAGATGACTTTATGCAAACTGTATTACAAATGATGAAGCAATCTTAAGCATTTAGCCAATCATATTTGTCATGCATTAAACTGTAGTCATATTACCACCACCCAGTGCATAGATCCTAAATGTAGGTTGCTAACACTAGAACAGGGGTAAGCTCCTTTGCAACTGCAAGAAGTTTTATATTTCAGCGTTTTGTACTGTAATACTACTCCTTTCTACTAAAATAGTTATTCTTCATAAGAAGTAACAGTTGACAGAAAACCTAAAGCTCCACTAATCAGTTGTAAGTATGAACACACTGCATGCTTAACGGCATTATCAGTAAAAAAAAAAAAAAAAGGTTTTTCTCTGCTTGCCCTCTCCCTTATTTAGTAGAGTACATTTGTTATTTTAGCCTAGATTTGAAAAGCTGTCAGTGCTGCAACTGCCTTAAACACTACATCATTCAAATTAACATACTGACTACCAGGGCAACTTCTCAGTTCTAAAATGTTAGGAATCAGAAAAGAATACTCTTTTAAATGAGATACACTGAGCGTGCTTGTCTTTTACTCACATGAGAGAAAAATCCAAAATTAAAGTTTTCAAAAGCTTAATGTAACAGGATCACTAGCAGATTGAATACCACCCCAATGAGAGACTACTTTTCCTTCGTCCTTTCACATGCAATTCTTTCAATTCATCCTGCCAGGTCTTCTGACAGGGTCGGGGCATACATCCTCCCCTTCACGTTTACTCCATGTGGTCTTTTTTGTGACAGCATGTGAAATAAGACCTCTCTAATGAGATCACCCACAAGCCTGTCCAGCAACTTACTGCCCCCTCAGATTCTTCACATTAAGACTGCTCTGTTACATGACTGCCAGCTATATCAGAAATGCTGAAGTTTTCTAACAATATTTCAGTTGCTGATAACATAGGTTACCATATTAAATATAAAAGAGTCTATTCATCTAAGGTCTACTGACTCTTGGTTCCCTAAACCTAATTTAAATTATAATATATATTAAAAAAATTAAAATGGAGAAGCTTCTCAAAGAAGTTGGACTGTCAAACAAGAGTTAAGTGGATATCACTGCCAGCTCTCAGAATCAATGGTTTGTGTTAAAAACACAATAGTTAAGCCACTGGGGGCTAACTTCGTAGAAATGAATATTATTTCCCACTTCTAAAAATCAATCTGCCTCAGTACCATTCTTTAATCCAAGAAGCTTTTTTACTTAACTTTACAATGAGGCATGTATGGTATGTTTAACAAGCTAAAAAAAAAAAAATGTGTGTGTACATATACAAATATACATATACACACACACACACCCCCCACCATCAATGGGTCTAGGCAGGTGTTCTGTGAACAGATTATGAGTAAACAAATGCAAGGGAGAAATCCTGAGCATGTCTGAATAAACACTCTCCACACTTATGACCCACTGTCTAATTGCTGCAAAAGACACTGCCTGAACAATAAATATACTAATTAAAGACAAGATAAATTTTTAGGAAGATTTCTCTTCAGGGATAGAAAATAAAATGCCTGAGCCAAAAACCCCTATGAGACTTTAAAGAAAAGGTAACACCTGATGAATTACTATATAAGGTTCTTTAAAACCCTCTCTAAGGGCTCTTTCAAAAATGAAATTTTTAAAAATGCTTTAAAAAAATTATTCTAAAATTCTATTCTGAACATAGTGAGATTAAGTACTTAAATGTTCTATACTATAAACTATGAGAAAATAAAAATGGTTCTGGGCCATATTCAATAATTCTGAGATTACAGAAAGCCTTGCAAACTCTGATTTTGAGTAAGTGGGCTTGTGGAAATGAAATTTAAGCTATATGAAGAGTATTAACTCTCAATTCTTTTTCCTAAAATATTCAAAGCAATTAGCATAAGATACAAGCAAAATAACAGTAACAAAGATGAAATAATAGCTATATTATAATAGAATGACTGGAGCTTTCTTAATTCTTATAAATGAAGACCAATGTACTAAAAAAAATTGCTGTTACAGATGAGATAATTTCTAAAACCTAAGTATTGCCTGTATTTTAATATTTTATGGTCACTTTATTTTAAATTATTTTTATTTAAAAATTAAATGAATAAAAGTAGTATTTTACCTGTGGATCCTGCTTCATTTGAGCAACCAGTTTCTGATAATAAAAAGAGAAAAAGAGCCATCAGTCTTACATATAAACTCACTATGGCTAATCAAGCTCAGTCCCCAAAATCTAGAGTTTTAAGCCCACACAAAAAAATGAGCAATACCACAATCAGAACAGACCAAAAGCTTCTGTGATCCATATAAAAAGTTAATGAAACACTCCTCTTAATAATAAAAAAAAAAATCAAACTATCGCTTTATATTTGAAACGAAGAGCTTCCTGCCTTTAAACAAATCTGGAGATGGGCTGGGGGAGGGGAGCTTTTAAAAGACAATTTAAATAAGCTGAATGCTCCAAAAGCCAAACATCCCTTTAAAAGGCTGTCATTGTCTAGAGTCCCAAGTAAGTCCTGGAAAGAAGGTGCTCCCACACAAAAACAGGCCTGTCTGTATACAGCAAACAGATTTGGCGAGTCTGTGGGTTTGGTTCACAGAAGGAGCCTAGTGTCAGATGTGACTCTGCCACTGTCCTCTCTGTGGGGGGAGGGGGGATGTACTCAGTGGAGCAGTGATGCTCAGTATTTGAGAGTAAGGAAGCGAAGGAACAGTAATGCGAAATTCTACCTACCTGGGTTCCTGTGGGAAGGAGAGTATTACCAGAATACTGAATGAGAAAGACCTTTACTAGGGAACACATAAGTCCAAAAAATGAAAAACAAAGAAAAATGGATGTCAACTGACCTAACCCAACTTCCAAAAGCATCACTGCCCAAAGGTAACAATAACCAGGGACGGAAGAATTTGAAGCATAAAGGAATGTCAGAAGGCTGAGTCCTAAAAGTATCTAGGAATAAGCTGTTCTCCAAGTGAATTTTTCACATAGCTGAAAAATCTGTCCCTCTCTTTGGGTGACAAGACACTTTTGAAGTTTTTAGTCATAGGGACTTCCCTGGTAGTCCAGTGGTTAAGAATCCGCCTTCCAATGCAGGGGACATGGGTTCGATCCCTGGTCGGGGAACTAAGATCCCACAAGCTGCGGGGCAACTAAGCCTGCACACCGCACTATTGAACCCGTGCACTCTGGAGCCCACACGCCACAACTAGAGAAGCCCGCATGCCGCGATGAAGAACCCACACGCCACAACGAAGACCCAGCACAGTCATAAATAAATAATAGTTTTTAGTCGTAAAATAAAACCTTTCTAAAATATATTATATACTTATCTGCCTTATTAAATAGAAAAAAAGCAGCATTTAATGACACTTAGAGGCATGATTACCTCAATATACTATTCTGCAAACAATACAAAAAGGTCCTTACAATAAAGGCCCCAAACTGCTGTGTTCTAAAGAGTTCTTGTGCCTGCATTTGAGTTTTTCAGTCTACTCCTTACTGCCAAGCAGTCAGCTAGCAAATCTTGCTACTATTACTATGCCTCCCTCTAAGAGCCCCTGAACCCCAATTCCAATTTGCTACTTCTGAGCTGCTTTGTGATACACTCAGTGAAGTAATTCTAAGATGAGTGAATAGCCTAAGAAATCCCCCTTGAGTAAAATGTATAATCTTGTGTGACTTCTAACATTTATTCTAGCTTGTCAAAAACCTCACTTCAGGTGCTAAGGTATACATTTTGGATAGCTGAGACTGCCAACCATGTGACCTCCAAATACACAAGGTATATGTTACTACAGTCTACTTCATATATGACAGTGGTAACTCTTCTATATCCTGGTCTTAATCTACAAAATAGTAATAACACACATTCCAAGAACTCACGGAAATAGAAACATAAGGTTTTATACATATACATTTTTACTAATGCAGCCTAAAGGCTAGCCACATTCTTCAATGAAAAAAGTCCTTCATTTTCCTTTCTGCTTTTGCCACCAGGGAGTGGAGTACTATACTAAAGTTGCCTTTTTAAAGCTGAAAAAGGTTTTCCTCCACGACGCTGAAATTTAAAAACTGATAACCAAAGTAAGTCTCTGCCTCTGGAGGAAATAAAGAAGCCAACTTTTCTACCTATAATCAAGCAAGCTGCATTTCAGACCATTAGAGGCAGGACAGAACAAGCTGGGCAACTTAACCTGACCATCCAAATCCCTAGTGACTTTAAGTGACGTTGCGTGTTATCAAAGTGAAGTTACTTTCTATTGTAAGAACGCAGCAATTTTTCATGAGAATATAGTTTAAGCCAAGGGCTGGCAAACTACAGCCCACAGGCACCCTGCCTTTGTAAATAAAGTTTTACTGGGACACAGTCACACCCATCCATTTATACATTGTCTATGGCTGCCCTGTGTGTACAGCAGCAGAGCAGAGTTGTTGTGACAGAGACCATAAATGATGCCCACAGTATAAAATACTTCACCCTCTGGCCCTTTGCAAAAAGTCTGCTAACCTCTGCTTTGTACTATTCTCTGTTCCATGTAGAGTAAAAATACTCCAAAAGTTTAAAAAATCTGCATAAGAATAATCAAAAAGGCAATTTCCCAAAAAAGATGAGATGCCCATCACAGGCCATTATTATGTAAACATTCATTCAATAACAACCACGTGTACGTCACTACTTTTTAAATCATCTCGGTCCATAAAGAACAAAAGTATACTTCTACCATAGCAACACCAGGTAGTTTCAGGACATACCTTCTATACAGTAAGCTCATTTTCAGCCCTAGTTTCCCTAAGTGGAAATGATGAAGGGGTGGCTTCTGCCCCAATATTTAGTCAAATGTACAATCTGACTTTGGCCTCAGCCTAATAGCCAGTGCTTACTTTGATGCCATTTCTGGCATCCCTGAACTTGTCATGATCAGTGATCATGTAGGTTACCATGTATCCAATCAGAATAACAGCATCAGATTTACAAGCAAGGCATGTCACTTGGATTTACTGTTAAAACTTTTTTTTTTTTGGCCACACCGCGCAGCATTCGGGATCTTAGTTCACTGACTAGGGATCAAACCCGTGCCCCCTGCAGTGGAAATGTGGAGTCTTAGCCACTGGACCACCCAGGAAGTCCCTACTATTAATACTTAAACTTTTTTTAATAGGAAAGGATTCTAAATATAACTGAAGTGAAATATCTTACATACTTTATATGTTAAAAGACTATCAACCAACACTGATAAACGTAAATAAATGTTTATTACCATACAAACAAAATGCTATATAATAATTAAGGATGAATATAAAAGCTATTAATTTTATGCTAAGAAAATAGTTAAATATACAGGAAAATAATGTGAATATTGAGAGTGATAACTTTAGGAAGAATATTATATCCCTTTTGAGTCAATAAATGTAATTTTAAAATTTAAATTAGATTTTTAAACAATAAACATTAAATTTTTTCATAATTATAATTTTTATAAAATTGGTATGCTTGAATTAAAAATATGAAACAAAAGTAATATTTAAGAACTCTAATTTTTAGTAATTTAGCTCAATTTAGATCATGAGTCTTCCAAGAAAAGTCTTATTTTGACTTGTTCACGTCTTGTGAGGATGAACTAAAAGCAGAATATTAACTTTGCCATCTCAAAATTTCTTGAGAAGGAGGAGTATGTCCCAAAATCACATATGAGTAAAAACTTCAGTATACATGGTAGTCAATTTAAATATGTCTTGTTATTTAAAATATGCAAGTTAACACAGGGAACTATATTCAATATCCTATGATAAACCATAATGAAAGAGAATACGAAAAAGAATGTGTATATATATATATATATATATATATGCATAACTGAATCACTTTGATGTACAGCAGAAATTCACACAACATTGTAAATCAACTATACTTCAAAAAAGTAAATTTAGAAAAATAAACAAATAAAATATGCAAGTTAAGTCACACGAACAAATTCCCTCAGATGAACCAAAAAACAGATAAAAAAGAGTTGTTTTTTTTTTAACACCTTCGCTATATGGAAAAGAATATTTTTAGTTCTTTTGTCTGGAAGAGAAGTCAGGAATATTTTATTAAAGTTCTCAAAAATATTACCAATGAGTTTGTTGAGTACTAATAAAAGGCAAATAACATGACTCTTGGACAAGTGACTGAAAAACGATTAAAAGCTCTACTAAAAATCAAGAGATAGCCTGTTTACTAATTTAGCCATTACTAATAACATGATGCGGGAGAAGCCATGAATGCAACATACCTGGTGAACCTGAATTTCCACTTTAAGAGCCTCCTGTAGAGTCTGCAACTCCATCCTCTACCTTCTCCACTTTTTCTTATGTCTGCTAATTCTATAGTTTCTTCAGCCTCTGTTTAAAATAACAAACTCCTCTTCTTACTGCAGCTGTAGAGATCATAAAATGTTTTGGATCATTATGTTGGGTATAAAGGAAATATACATTAGATAAAATAAATTACACTAGTCGAAATATTTCGTCGACTAAACACAGGGCAAAAACTTTCCCCAAACAGATTTCTTTCCAAAATGAGTAGTTTTTTCTGAATTGGCACCAAAACTTTCTGGGTTTTATTCTCTGAGCATTCCTCTAGAAAACACTTCAAATAAGTAAGAAATGAAAAAAAAATGTGTTTAATCTGGTCATGAAAACAGCTAAGCACTTACTAGGCGCTCAGCACCACGCTAGATACTACTTTCTGAGGATACAGAGCTGAACAAGACCTCTTCTGTCCTGGATGCGTTGGGAGTCTAGAGGGGGAGAGGACAACCATCCAGGACATGCTGTTCTTAGAAAGAGACACATAACAACATGATCATACATTTTTAACCATCACACAGAGTGAACTGGAGAGTTCAGGATCTCTCAGAGGTTAAAGAAGGCCAGAGTACTCTCACAATTTGGATGGCCTCTCACTCTATTCAAAAAATAAAGCAACTCAAAACAGGGGCAATTCTGGTATAATTTAAAGGTTTACATTTAACAAATTAATACTTAACACATTGCAATGAACTCTGCTTTCCACAAAGTTATGACAGAGATGTTAAAAAATAAATATCGTGCACAACAAATGATGTAGGTCTAGCAATAGAACAGACTTTTCCAGCTATACAATGAACACCATCTTCTTTTCAAGCCTGCCGGTGCATCTCTTTGGCTGCATGTATAAATGCAGGTGGAGACAATGTCAAAAGTCTAGATTTGCGAATGTGAACCTTCCTATTCTGCTCTGCTCATCACTACTGCAAATTAAATTAACTCAATGGCTAATTTTTCTTTTCATTTTTTTTTCTTTTTTCTTGAACGTGGCCTTAGACATGATTTTAGGTACTGTCCCTGAAGCAAAAGTTTACTTGAATAAATTTAAACTTTACTTCTTTCTCCTTTCTTCCTTGTACCTATAAAACTTGTAGTTAGAGCAGCTTTCCAGCATTCTTACAAACTGAGGAAGGGAACAATCAGGAAGTTAGAAGAACTGTTACTCCTTATGCCAATTCAATGAGACTCATAATCTTTATACTTTCTAAAAATTATTTATCTATGGATAAATTCCTAAGTTTTCTTAAAAATTCTTTAAAACCTGATTTAACAGAGTTATAGTGAAATCATTAACTTCAGGCTGTAATCGTGTGAATATTAATCTTCATTATATTTGTTTAATCTCACTAGGCTTAAAACATCATTGGCAATCTCTCCCCTAGGGCTTGTATACTATGTTATGTAATATCAAAATGCTCTAACCTTTTTTTAAAAAAATAATAAATTTCAAAAGTGTAAAATTCCTTCAAACTTGTATCTGTGGAGGCTAGAAAAGCCTCCGCATTTTTATGGTACAATGATATTGTCAATCAAAAATTTTCATAGACGTAGTATGTTTAGGGGAGATAATTTGGAAAGTGTGATTTTGATGAACAAACCCAGGTTTTTCAGATATTTATTACCTTAAAAAATCTTTTGAACTACATAAATATCAGAATCATTAAGTTACTGATTTAGACCAAGGCTTTTGTTGTCATGTAAGTTTATTCTATACACTAAAGCAAATGTTAAAAAACTACACAGTCACTGTAATTTTAAATATTAAAGTAATCTCCCTACTCAAATTCCTGACTTATGTATGCATTAGAGTTCTTCCTGAAAACAGTACTTAAATTAGTTTTAAGGCTATCAGAAAATGTGTCCAAAAATGATTCCTTATAATTTTTGTCAAATTAAGTATCACCTTGAAGGGTATTTTCAACAACAGAAAGGCCATATTTTATTTTCCTGGTAGCAACATATAATATCAAAGCTGAACTCAACTCATAAACTCTGGAAACAAACAGCAGGTTAACAACATGGAGAACTTAACAATATACACAAAAAAGGGTTAACATAATTTGTACAGTTACAGAGTGCTTACAAATTAACTACAAATTAATTTTTTTAAGTTATGAAAAAGCAACTCACAGAAGAAGAAATAAGAATGACCAACATGAAAAACATCTATTTTCAAGAGAGTCATAGAAATGTAAATTTAAGAAGACACATTTTTGTCAATCAAACTGACAAAGATTTGTAAAAACAGTGATACTCTGAGCTGTCTAGAGTTTAGGTCAGGTGGCACTTTCATAATTTGCTATTAGTTATCTCTGAGCAGTAGCACTCAGGGTTATTTACTTTCTTCTTTTCAGAGTATCAATATTTTCCATGGAAAATATGTACTTATTTTTAAATAACAAAAAATTAACTTAGAATTGCTAGATAAAACATCAGAAAATTTTATACTGATGAAACAAAATGTTCAGGAAAAGAACAAGTAAAACCAGGGTTTAACCGGGAGGCTCCAAATGTCAAAGAGTGCCTCACAGGATAAGAAGCCTGCAACTCAAGTTATTGAGGAGGTGACAGCTTTTACTTCCTTCATCAGATTGTTGTCTGCTTATTAGAGACACACAAAGGCACAAAATTTTATTTGGCAAGGACACTAAATGCCAATTACTCATTTTATTTCAAGATAAAACTGAAGGGTTAAAAAAGGTAGTGACTTAGTATAAAAAAACTTATGAAGGATTAGAAGATTCATTTGTTATCTTTCTTCTTCATAAAAGTCTCTTTCTGAATAGCAGTTTTAAGAGACTGGTTTCTGCCTAAAGGAACAAGTTGTATACATATATATTCATAGCCTACAAAAACAAGGCAAGCACATGTTGAATCCTTTTAAAAAATATTTGGGGGCTTAGACAACTCATGCAGCCACCACGTGATGACCATTTGGAGGCAGTTTATAGCATTATAAAGAAGGTATTATTTGCTAAATTTATAAAAAGATGATTTAACATATTTCGACCAATTCTAGTAAGTTATAAATATCAGCTGCTGCAACATAAATATGAACAGACTCCTAAAGCAGTTTATTGAGGTACAATGCCTTTCACCACCCATCAGCTCTAAATACTATCACCAGAGAAGACAAGTGCCGAACACAAAATACCAACGTTCGTTATATTGAAAACTGTACAAACGAACGGGACACCTAATAACCTCCCAGCTTCAAATAACAAAAACCCCCAAACATAAATTAAAACTCCACAAACCTAACAAACAAAATAATCAAATCCCACTAAAAAAAGGCAGATGTAATGTCTAGAAAGAACATTCACTGTCTCAAAAAAAAACAAAAAAAAAACCTGATTCCACTCACTGTGCAACCACTCTCAACTTTAGGTTTGTTTGCTTATAAATCAGGAAAATGGAAACGGTATCACCTATTTCATAAAATTGCTATGAGGTTTAAATTAGGTGAAGTTATATGAAAAGCCCTTTGTAAACTGTAAAATTCTATGCTATTCTTAACATACTTAATTTAACTCTTATTCATACACAAACTTTTATATCAACTTCTCAACACAGCATATTGCTGGAAAGGCTGTAGGCTTTCTTATTTTCAAATTCTCTAAGAAAGGGGCTTCTAACTATTTTTTCTGGTTACAGTTCTGCTTCGAGATATGTGACCTCTAGGTCTTTCATTATGATTCTAATAATGTAGTGATGCTCTAATTCTGAATTTATTACCAAAAATCACTGCTCTGTTCCTGAATTGATACAAAGCTTTTTCCAATCAAAACAACTCACCAACCAAGTTTCTTTTTTTTTAATTCTTCCTTCCTTCCTCCCTCCTTCCCTCCCTCCCTCCCTCTCTCTCTCTCTTTCTCTGCGTCCGGTCTTAGTTGCAGAATGCAGATTTTCGTTGAGTCATGTGGGATCTTTCACTGCGACACGTGGGCTTCTCTCTAGTTGTGGTGCGCAGGCTCCAGAGCACATGGGCGCTGTAGTTTTCGGCATGCAGGCTCTCTCATTGAGGCGCGCAAGCTCGGTAGTTGTGGCGCACGGGCTTAGTTGCCCCGCGGCATATGGGATCTTTAGTTTCCCAACCAGGGATCCAACCTTCGTCCCCTGCACTGGAAGGTGGATTCTTTACCACTGGACCACCAGGGAAGTCCCCAACCAAGTTTCTTTAACTAACAATAAGTCTGTAATACATTGTACCCCCAGACTGAATTCCTTAAAAATGAACAACTCAGTGTTCTCTATACCATATATCTACTTGGTGTAAGACCCCACTTTTGATCTATACTCTCAAAATTGTGTTTAGAGTAGGTTTAATTAAGTTTTTAAAATATGAAAAAGTAGAAAGCCTTGACAGATCTATGTATCCTTACTTGACAGATGCCTAATACTAAAACATCAGGTTTCAGTTTGTACTAAATACTTATTGCTTACTATGTATCTAACGTGCTAGGACATAAAATGTATCTTTAACTTTTAACTAGTGCTAAAAATGATCACAAACGCCAAAAATAAAAACAATATTTTAATAGCTCTTATTGAAAACTAACATTTACTAACTTGAATCAATAAAATGACATTAAAAAACAATGTAACGTTTTTCTTATTTTCATGGTGATATTTCTTTGGTGACACTCTACAGATCAACAGAAAACACTGCTGCACAAAGAGCTTGATTTTAGAGGTCACCCTCTGAATCTGGCAAGGTTACTATGCTCAAATCCTGTTATTACAGGTGTTGACAAAAGTCACCTCAGCTAGTAAGACTGATGTTTCCTAACCACTAAAATAAATTTATATGCACACACACACACACACACACAATTAGGTTTATGGTATCTGAATGTATGGATGTCTTTGGGTATAAAATACGTATCTTCCTTTTCTCTGGTTATTTTGGGGGCAAGGGGGCCAGGTCCTCACTAAAGAAAAGGAACACCTACACAAGTCATACCATTCCAACACAAGGGTGTGGTATTTTCAGTCGAGTCAGGGTTTCCCCACAGCACCCTCTCCTACACAGGTCTGCTGCAGTGTCCTGCCCCTCTCCCTACCACCAGTGTTCACTCTAACATACAGGTTCTACATCAGCTTCCTGCGCCCAGGCCTGGTAGGCACACATACACTCTTCTAGTTCTCGCCTTTCTTTACAGAAATCAAGCATGTGCACTAAAATCTTCCCAACCATACCGAACAACAAGAAAGATGAAGTATATTTAAAAACTCATAGAAATTCAAAATGAAGGAGCCTGAAGAGTAGTATAGAAGCATAGTGACAATGAGGTCGAGATTTTAGAAATGGTTGCCACATTTACCAGAATGCTATTTAATGATAAAAAATAGTCCAGACAAGCCTGGCCAGAATCATATATATAATGACTACACAAAGGATAACATAAGAGGGTGTGGTGGTCTTAGTATAACCAATAAGTACTTAAGAGAAGTGGAAGTTACGGGAGAGAGATTTCAGATCAGTGTAAGGAAGAGCTAAGGATTAGAGCTGTACAAAAAAGGAATGGGTTACCTTATGAGGTAGTGGGCTCCCTGTCAATAGAAGTATTCAAGAATGCTGCATATCATATCCCCCTCTTGGAGATTCACAATGCACATTAGCATATTAAAGGTTCTGAGAAGTCCTGCAGTAAAGAAACCTGTTTAACTTTGTTTAAAGCAGCATTTTCCAAATTATTTGACCACAGAACATTTTCCCCACCCCCGCCCCACCCCAATAATATTGATTAATTTCTGTGGAACTAGAGTTCCTCGGAATACATTACAGAAAATATGAGCTACAGTTTTTTTTAATGTAGTGTTCAGTATGTAACCAAATAACAATATGCCAGGGACATAAGAGGAGAAATTGCCACACCTGGTAAAAGGCTGAAAGAGAAGGCCCTTAACGTCCCTTCTTCTTTAAGAATCTACGATTCCATCGCATCTCAGAGTAAAGGGCTGTAGGGTCTTGATTATTTTAAGTGGTTCCATGAGAGAAAGGCAAGTAGAATAAAATGGTAGTAAAATGTAAGATTAACTGGTTCAAATGCCTCCCTTTCACGTTCAAAGCCCAGTCCCCAAAAGGTTAAGAGATACCTCAAGGACCATAATTATGAAAAGAAGCTTTAACCAAATATCTACTCCACCCACTAAATTAATTACTATGAGAGAGAATTAAAACAAAAAAAAAAGAGTAGTCTTGCATTAGGGGACTACCCTATTCCAGTTATCTTGTTTGAATTTAATTTTTTAATCATAATACATGCTCTCCAAATAAGATTAATATTTGTTTGGTCTTTAGACACTGGACTGCCCTGTGTAATCTGAATTAGACATTCAAAGAAATGATTAAGTGTGATGATTTATAAGCTGTTAAAGTAGACATTAAAGTTGATACTAGGAAAAAAATGTGTTTGCCTCTATGCCCCACACTGCTACATTTCTCTCTTTTTTTTCCTCTTCAAGAATTATACAAAACACCACACACTGAAAATGCAATATCAGACATGAAGCCAACTCAACATTAAATTTAGTAATATACATGCTTAAGAGTCCCAAATTTCAAAGTCAAGGTTCCCATAGTTACATTAACCTAGCCATTTTGCACATATACTAAGGCCATCAAATTTAACGCATATTAAGTAATACAAAACACAATGGGAAGCTTAACGTTTGAATTTCCTGATTTTTAAATTTTTAGCCCTAACCACTGCATTAAGGACATTTTTCGCAAAGGGGACCGTTACATTTTAAGAGGTTACTGAATGCAGGAACATGCATGCCTAGCAGTATTATTAGGAACACAAATGCATTTGAGATTTGGCTACGTGAAATTAGACAAAAATTCACTTTCACTCAGTACAAACAGCAAAGCCTCATTCTCATTTCTGGGAGAGAGCTTTTTTTGCAAAAATAAAAAATAAAAATCACTGAACATTTGAATTATTATCCAACTAGCATCAGGCACACTATGGCTGCCTGAAGAAAGCACTTACCAATTTTGGGGAAACTGGCTCTCCTTCAGCTCTCTTGCTCCCTACAACAGAAGAAGGGGAAAATGGAATTAGACTACAAACACAGATTTATGACATGTCATCAAAAGCTGATTTTTAACAGCAACAACAAAAAAAACCACACACACACAAAAATGTCCAAAGTTTTAAAACCAAAAGAAAAAAAAAAAAAGAGATAGGTAGTTTTTACAACAAGGAAAGAATTCAAGGGCAGTTAGATCTCTTTTTCCAGTTTTTTTCACTTTTCCACAGCTTTTTCAAGACAAGAAAAACTAAGTAGTTGACGGCTTCCCTTTCCTAAGAGACAGAGAAATGAAATGCACCTCATCTAAGTAACACAGAAATAGAACCCTCATCCCCAACAAATGAACTTTCACTGTTTGCTGCTCTATGTTACAAATTAGGCTAACATCACTGGCCCTTAGTTTGGTCTACTTAAAAGGCCTTTTTTCAATTAATCTTGAAATGGATTTGTTTTATATAAGGCTTAAAATTCACAGCATTTTATATGTATAGTCATAATTTAATTTTTCATTCACAATCTTAAAGTCTCACCACCTGAAACTGTAAACCACATAACACAAAAGTGACTTTCCCTATGCCACACAGTTAATCAGTGATTGAGCCAGAAAGAAAATCAAGGTTTTGGGATCTCAATCCAATGCTCAGTGATGCTTTTATCAACTGTGTGTTGTTTTTTTTTTTAAGATTAACTATACTCCATTAAGTTAATTTCAAGGTCATGTCAGGCTATATTGTTTATTTATTTTTAACTCTTCCTTGCCCCAAACTTCTTTTTTAGTTAAAAAAAAAAATTTAGGAAGCAAATATTAAAACTTTTCCCTTAGTATTAAAGTATTAAATTATTTAAACTCCACATACCATGTTCCAAACCTGAATCATCCTTATGCTTTAAACACAGTACATTTGTTGACTTATGTTACTCCAATAGGTATAATGTAAATTCTCATTTCCTTAAGGGATATTTCAAAAAATCTTCATGTCATCCAAATTATAAATTTTTATTTAATCATGTACAGTCATACCAAACACACAGTAAAATAATTTTAAAGGGCCCCGATTCATGCAGTTAACATTCATTTCCAAAAGAAATCCAATTTGCTGTTTTATCCTGCCTTTCTTTTAGCAGCAGCACTTTTTAAAGTTCTAAAGTCCATATAAATGGCAATTTTAATCACCAAGATTAGAATGACTCCCAACCAAAAGAAAAATGATGCAAAAATCTGTAGAATGATGTGGTTATTAACAAGTGGGTTCTTGGGAATTCCCTGGTGGTCTAATGGTTAGGACTCCATGCTTCCACTGCAGGGGGCACAGGTTCAATCCCTGGTCGGGGAACTAAGATCCCACAAGCCGCACGGTGCAGCCGAAACAAACAAACAAACAAAAACATGAAGTAAATGCTCAGTAAATATTTGTTAAATGAATGAATTCACTGAGTGGACTCTTAACTCTCTGTTGCAGGCTTATTTTCCCTATTAGGCATTTCTTATTAGCTCTTTCATGCTGGGGATAATTATGCATCGATCTCCCACAGCATTATTTGTTAAATGAATGACTTTGGATAAAAACAGTTGATTAGGAAGTAAAATACTGTCATTTTAAAATATAATGAAAAGACAGATAAATTGGATCAAATTAAAATTAAGAACTTCTGTTCACCCAAAAAACCCCAAAAAAACCCTTACGAGAATGAAAAAGCAATCCACAGAACTGAAGATTATAACTGCAATACATATAATAACAATGGCTTATACCCAGAATATATAAAATATGTTGAAACTCAAAATGATCAGGGTGGGGTTAGGATTTTAACTTTTACTCATATGGCATCTGAGAAAGTATAGTCAAATAAACTCTTCTGAAAATCATATTCAGTAAAAAGGGACAATGGATGCACCTTATCTCTGGGGCATTTTCTCCAAAAATAAACAGCAGAGTCAATCCCTAATTGACAAGGAATTTTGCCATGATATCATGAAACTACTCATAAAACTGCTTGCAGGGACTGCAGAAATCACATTGGAAATCAAAGCCCGAGAGGTTAACTGACTTCCCGGAAGGTTACACAGCTAGCTGGTAGTAAAGCTGGAGAGAAATCTACAGATCCTGAGATTCCTTTGACTGAACTGGCCTTTCCACTAGACCTCACTTCCTCTTAAACAGCTGTAGCAGTTACTCTCCTAAGAAAAAAACTACAATAAATGCTGACCAAATACTTTTGGGAAAATCTTCATATAAAGTTTTAAAGAAAAATCACATAAGTAAACTATCTAGGGCAGGTTTTAAAACCTGAGATCCTTTATGCCTAAGGGATCCCCGTGAATAGGCTTCAGAGGGGTTTGCCAACTCCATGATACTATATGCTAAATTTTGAATGTATGAGAATTCTGGGAAGAGGACCCACAACTTAAATAAGATTCGCAGAGGTTCAGATACCCAGAAAAGAGTAAATTATTTTTAGACTGGTGATTCTTAAACACTGTGCATCAGAACTACCAAAGTGTTCCTTCTAAACACTGATTATTGACTACCGTTGGGATACTGATTTTAAATATATATATATATTCTATTTCTGTAATTTAATAAAAATGAGTTAGCAGCAAAAAAGATCTACATATAAATTTGTACTTTTTACACTATCCATATGCAAAATATATAAAACTGAAATACAAGTTTGATTTCCTCATGTTAAGCTGATTCAAAGTCCACTTAATTTGTTTCTCATATTTCACACTTGTAGCTAAGGTAGTTCAAATTTTTTGCCTTATTTGCTTATTAAATTTTTAAAATATAGACTTGTTCTTGAAAAATACATTCAAAACACATAAATTGGAGTAAATGAAATTATTTTTGCTTTTAGAGAGGAATACCATCTTGCTAACATAACTTCATGTGATTTTTTGCAAACTGAAGATTGTTCACCTCCTCTCCAGAACTTCACAAGTACCTGCTTTAATCAGAGCTGGTAAAGAAATGAATCATTCAAATTTCTGATGTGGTTGTAAAATTTAAAATATCATCAATAAATCAAAAGGGATTAATAACTACTTTGTAAGTACCTTTTGTAAAACATCTAAAACCTTTGTGTATAAAGACTATACATTAAACAATAAACAAATTTTGCAGAGAAAAAGTTCAACACAAGATCATGTTTTAAATTAGGCTAAAATCCACCCCATTACAAATTTTGAACAATTAAGTTTATAGTCTGTGCTCAATCATAAATTTTGATAAGGGACTAGAATAGCACAGATAATTGTCATTCAAAGACACTTTAAAATGTCACCGTACGCAGAAGATTCAATCTCTTCTACTACACCAAGTTGATACACTAATTTTATATACAGTAAATTTTACTGCTTTTTATCTGCCTTTCCTAATTCTAACAATATAGTAAGTTTGAAATAAATTTAAAGGCAAAAAATGCTCAGAAGAAAAAGCAGAATCCTGCTAAATGAGATTTAGTCCTTTAGGCCTCAGTATCATAATCATCCCTCTTGCCCCCATCCCTCTTAACCTTACCCTCTCATGGGCATCACTCTAGCACTTCTCCCCTCGCTCTCAAGAAGCATCAATTTTTCCATTACTGGATCATTTTGTTTCCTTTGTCTAAAAAAAAAGCCTCCCGTGACTCCATATACTTCTCTAGTTATTGTCCCACATCTACACTCCCATTTATAGCAAAACTACCTGAAACAGTTAACCAAAGTCACTGTCCCTAGTTCCTCTCCTCTCATTCTCTACTGCACCCACTCCATTAGGGCTTTTGCCTCCTTCAATTTTGTTAAGATCACCAGTGACCCCCCTGTTGCTAAACTCAACAGTAAAGTCTCAGCCCTCATTTCTCTGTTCAAACAGTATTATTTCACCTAGTTGACCATTCTTCCTTCCTGAAATCCTTTCTTCTCTTGACTCCCAGGACACCACTCACCCTCAATTTTTTTCCTAATCTCTCTAGCCACTCTTCTGGGTTTCCTTCACTAGTTCTTTCTCATCTCTCAAGACCTCAAAATGTTGAAGTGCCCCAAGGCTCGGTTCTTGGAACTCTTCCCATTAGGTAAGCTCATGTAGTCTCATAGCTATATAAAAGGATCTGTACTGGTGACTCCCAAATTTGTACCTAGCCCAGACCTTTCCCCTGATTTCCAAACTCATATATCAAACTGCCCGTTCAACACCTGTCAAATTGGCTCCTCAAGCTCAGCAAGTCCAAAACTAAACTCTTGACTGCCTGTCCCCCAACCTCCTCCCCAGAGTCATCCCCATTTCAAAAAATGGCAACTCTATCCCTTCAGTCAAAACCTTAAAGTCATCATTGACTCCTCTCTTTCTCACACTGTACATCCAATCCTGTAACTGACCATCTTGCCTCTGCCTTCAAAATACATGGACTTTGACCACTTGTCTCCAATATACTTCCACTTCCTTGGTCCAAGTCACCATCATCTTTCACCTGCATTACTGCAACAGCCTCCTAACTGGCCTCCCCACAACCACCTTTGCCCCCCAGAGTCTATTCTGTCAGTAGCCAGAGTGACCTTTTTAAAATCCAAGACAGAGCTAGTTACTCCTCTGCTCAAAATCCTCTAATGGCTTCCCATGACACTTAGAGAAAAAGCAGAAGTCTTTTACAATGGCCCACAAGGCTCTAAGTGATTTGGGCCTCTGTTACTCTCAGACCTCATCTCCTTCCCTCTCCCCATTGCTCAGTCTGCTCCAGCCACTGGCCTCTGTTTTGTACTTCTGAAACTCCAAACAAGTTTCCTTCACAGGACTCTCCTGGAACACTCTCTCCCATCAAATATCTTCACAGCTCACTCCCTCAAATGTTTAGGAAATCTATAGCAGTTGCAAGAGTAGAATACTAAAGGACTAAAATATTCATCAGAATTGTTCTCCTCCCCAAACTTTCACTTGGGGGATGCTCTTTCTTATACCAAGAATACCCTTTTTTTTACCTTTTCTCTGCCTATCCAAATCCCACCCAGTCATTAGGGTCCAGATAAAGACTCATGATTAATGGAGACCTTCCCAACTCCCAGTTCTCCCTTCTTTGAATTCTCAAACTGTTTATCATCTCTCTCATTCATCTTAGAATTTAACCACATATTGTCTCACACTGTTACTTACCTGTCGTATTTCCCTAACTAGACACACACACACAAGTAGAATAGAAATAATGTCTTGCACCAGTAGTTCTCAAACTTAGAATCGGGATAACTCTAAAACTTCAAAAAATATATAGAGTCACATGCCCTACCCTTAAAGATTCTGAATTCATTATGTCTGATTTGGAGCCCAGGTATCTATATTTTATTTAAATTTCCCCCAGAAGATTCTGATGGACAGCCAGGATTAGGAACCGTTGCCTTGCAGTCCTCTGTTTCCTTTGGTACCTGGGAAAGTGGGCCTTCAAACAGCCTAAAGCTAGAATGGACACCCCAGAGTGCCAGATCCATACCTTCATTTCAAGAACAGTGGTCCAAAAAGTCTAGATGTCTAGCCACAAGCTATAAAGATTGTAAGAGGCAAAGCCCAGTCTAAAACCCAGATTCACTGCTCTCAATCCAGGAATCCTTCCATGAGACTATACACAAAGTAACAAAAATCCAAAAATTCAGATAAGTATAGTAAACAGTGATTATCTAATCCTTGACCAGTGATTGCAATGTCCACGCGCTAAGACAGTGCAGATTATTAGCTCCTATATGCTTGAAAAACGTGAGCAGCATTAGCTGACTTAAAATGCTAGAGAGTAATTGTGGAAAGGCTTACAAATAAAAAAAATAATTTCTACTAAGTTCTTACAATATGTACAAAAACTTGTAAAATCATTTATTTTGTAGTGGATAAGTATTAAGAAAAATAAATGCAAAGAAGAAATCTTGCTTCATCATGTTATAAAGTACAAAAATTCTTATCCACAAGCTTCCACAGTTCACAAAGGTATAAATGTTTTCTGAGTCTAATCATCATAACATAACCTTAATTACAGATCAGACTTAGTAAATCACCCCATATCCCAAGACAACTCAAACTCTTATCTTAATAATCAGTTAACCTCAGGACCAAAACTCTTACCATCAACAAAAAAAATAACTGAGATATCTATACAGCATTACAAAAGAGTTTGGATTTCTCTTGGTGTATAGGGATTTAAGCAAGGGCCTCCTATTAACATTAATGGGAGTTCTGGGTGTAAACCATAGGCACCAAAGAGGAGGATCAACGCCCAGCAGTGCATCTGTGAAAACTCTTTCTGTTGCACTAACTGCAACTAATGGGACTTGTTCTCTCAGAGATGGGATAATAGACCCCAATTCCTATGTCTCCAAAGCACAAATATAATTCAAGTAAAACTCACTAAGGAAGGTCATTGGTAAACACCTAATTTTAAAAATATACGAAAAAAAGCTAAACTAGAAGAACAATTACCACATAAAGGAAATTTTTAAAAATAGCACCAATATGCACAGAAAAAAACTAGTGAACTGCTGTAGATAAAACACCTCACACAAATATTCAACAGGATTAAAACAACTGCAGCAGCAGCTTGTCCAAAGAAACACACACACACACACACACACACACACACACACACACACATCCCACAACAAAACAAAAACTCCTCCCCTGATGGAGCCCTAAGTACACTTCAATCCTTGCCTTTAAAACACAGAAGAAAACTCCTGCTGCACTGATAGCCAGGAATAATCACAAAGCACTTCCAGACAGACGGATAACAATCACAAGCTGCCAAGGAGGACCAAAACGAACTAAATAAAAATCATAGCACCTTACTGTGTTCCATACTGCCTCATTTCTCAATACAACACTGCTGGGACTTCCCTGGTGGTGCAGCGGTTAAGAATCCGCCTGCCAATGCAGGGGGCACGGGCTTGAGCCCTGGTCCAGGAAGATTCCACATGCCACGGAGCAACTAAGCCCATGCGCCACAACTACTGAGCCTGCGCTCTAGAGCCCACGAGCCACAACTACTGAGCCCACGAGCCACAACTACTGAGCCCACGTGGCACAACTACTGAAGCCCGGGTGCCTAGAGTCCATACTCCGAAACAAATAAAAGCCACTGCAATGAGAAGTTCACGCACCACAACAAAGAGTAGCCCCCACTCGCCGCAACTGACCAGAGGGCAGAGAGCCAAAGCAAGAAGAACTACAATCCTGCAGCCTGTGGAACAAAAACCACATTCACAGAAAGATAAACAAGATGAAAAGGCAGAGGGCTATGTACCAGATGAAGGAACAAGATAAAACCCCAGAAAAAGAACTAAATGAAGTGGAGACAGGCAACCTTCCAGAAAAAGAACTCAGAATAATGACAGTGAAGATGATCCAGGACCTCAGAAAAACAATAGAGGCAAAGATCGAGAAGATGCAAGAAATGTTTAACAAGACCTAGAAGAATTAAAGAACAAACAAACAGAGATGAACAATACAATAACTGAAATGAAAACTACACTAGAAGGAATCAGTAGCAGAATAACTGAGGCAGAAGAATGGATAAGTGAGCTAGAAGACAGAATGGTGGAATTCAGTGCTGTGGAACAGAATAAAAAGAATGAAAAGAAATGAAGACAGCCTAAGAGACCTCTGGGACAACATCAAACACAACAACATCGCATTATAGGGGTCCCAGAAGGAGAAGAGAGAGAGAAAGGACCAGAGAAAATATTTGAAGAGATTATAGTCAAAAACTGACCTAACATGGGAAAGGAAATAGCCACCCAAGTCCAGGAAGCACAGCGAGTCCCATACAAGATAAACCCAAGGAGAAACACACTGAGACACACAGTAATCACACCGGCAAAAATTAAAGACAAAGAAAAATTATTGAAAGTAGCAAGGGAAAAACGAAAAATAACATACAAGGGAACTCCCATAAGGTTAACAGCTGATTTCTCAGCAGAAACTCTACAAGCCAGAAGGGAGTGGCATGATATACTTAAAGTGATGAAAGGGAAGAACTACAACCAAGATTACTCTACCTGGCAAGGATTTCATTCAGATTCGATGGAGAAATCAAAAGCTTTACAGACAAGCAAAAGCTAAGAGAATTCAGCACCACCAAACCAGCTGTACAACAAATGCTAAAGGAACTTCTCTAAGTGGGAAAAACAAGAGAAGAAAAGGATCTACAAAAACAAACCCAAAACAATTAAGAAAATGGTCATAGGAACATACATATCTATAATTACCTTAAACATGAATGGATTAAATGCTCCAACCGAAAGACACAGGCCTGCTGAATGGATACAAAAACAAGACCCACATATATGCTGTATACAAGAGACCCACTTCAGACCTAGGGACACATACAGACTGAAAGTGAGGGGATGGAAAAAGATATTCCATGCAAATGGAAATCAAAAGAAAGCTGGAGTAGCTATACTCATATTAGATAAAATAGACTTTAAAATAAAGAATGTTACAAGAGACAAGGAAGGACACTACATAATGATCAAGGGATCAATCCAAGAAGAAGATATAACAATTATAAATATGTATGCACCCAACATAGGAGCACCTCAATACATAAGGCAACTGCTAACAGCTATAAAAGAGGAAATCGACAGTAACATAATAATAGTGGGGGACTTTAACACCTCACTTACACCAATGGACAGATCATCCAGACAGAATATTAATAAGGAAACACAAGCTTTAAATGATACAATAGACCAGACAGATTTAATTGATATTTATAGGACATTCCATCCAAAAACAGCAGATTACACTTTCTTCTCAAGTGTGCACGGAACGTTCTCCAGGATAGATCACATCTTGGGTCACAAATCAAGCCTCAGTAAATTTAAGAAAATTGAAATCATATCAAGCATCTTATCTGACCACAATGCTATGAGATTAGAAATGAATTACAGGGAAAAAAACGTAAAAAACACAAACCCATGGAGGCTAAACAATACGTTACTAAATAACCAAGAGATCACTGAAGAAATCAAAAAATACCTAGAGACAAATGACAATGAAAACACGACGATCCAAAACCTATGGGATGCAGCAAAAGCAGTTCTAACAGGGAAGTTTATAGCTATACAAGTCTACCTCAAGAAACAAGAAAAATCTCAAGTAAACAATCTAACCTTACACCTAAAGGAGCTAGAGAAAGAAGAACAAACAAAACCCAAAGTTGGCAGAAGGAAAGAAATCATAAAGATCAGAGCAGAAATAAATGAAACAGAAACAAAGAAAATAATAGCAAAGATCAATAAAACTAAAAGCTATTTCTTTGAGAAGATAAACAAAATTGATAAACCATTAGCCAGACTCATCAAGAAAAAGAGGGAGAGGACTCAAATCAATAAAATTAGAAATGAAAAAGGAGAAGTTACAACAGACACCGCAGAAATACAAAGCATCCTAAGAGACTACTACAGGCAACTCTATGCCAATAAAATGGACAACCTGGAAGAAATGGACAAATTCTTAGAAAGGTATAACTTTCCAAGACTTAATCAGGAAGAAACAGAAAATATGAACAGACCAATCACAAGTAATGAAATTGAAACTGTGATTAAAAATCTTCCAACAAACAAAAGTCCAGGACCAGATGGCTTCACAGGTGAATTCTATCAAACATTTAGAGAAGAGCTAACACCCATCCTTCTCAAACTCTTCCAAAAAATTGCAGAGGAAGGAACACTCCCAAACTCATTCTATGAGGCCACCATCACCCTGATCCCAAAACCAGACAAAGATACTACAAAAAAAGAAAATTACAGACCAATATCACTGATGAATATAGATGCAAAAATCCTCAACAAAATACTAGCAAACAGAATCCAACAACACATTAAAAGGATGATACACCGTGATCAAGTGGGATTTATCCCAGGGATGCAAGGATCCTTCAATATATGCAAATCAATCAATGTGATACACCATATTAACAAATTGAAGAATAAAAACCATATGATAAAAAAAAAAACTAGAGAAAGCCCACGCATAGCAACAAAGACCCAACGCAGCCATAAATAAATAAATAAATTTATTTATTTTTATATATGTGTGTGTGTGTATATATATATATATATATATATATATATATATATATATATATATATGGCACCGCTGTACCCACCAGGCTAAAAAATGAGCAGGTGCCTTTCAGGCTATAAAAAAATTAGTGAGACACACACACACACACACACACGTACACACACATCAATCACAAACACAAAGGGAATGATATTCTTTCACATGAAGGGGCTTAAGAAACACAAGGCTTTGCTGTAAGCCTAGAAAACTAAGAGTAGGCCTTACTGCAGCAGTGAGGAAAAAGCCAAGGTTTATCCCAAATCCCCATTCAAAGACTAAAAGAACTAACATTTATTTCACTTAAAAGGCTTTGGCAACAATCCACTTTTTTTTTTTTTTTTTTTTTTTTTTTTTTTTTGGCGGTATGCGGGCCTCTCACTGTTGCGGCCTCTCCCGTTGCGGAGCACAGGCTACGGACGCGCAGGCTCCACGGCATGTGGGATCTTCCCGAACCGGGGCACGAACCCGTGTCCCCTGCATCGGCAGGCGGACTCTCAACCACTGCGCCACCAGGGAAGCCCAATCCACTTTTTAAAGAAAGAGAAATTAAGATTTTCCCCATTTCCATCTCCCACAGAAAATTAGAATATTTTCTCTCTAACTACATAGGTTTAGCTCTACAACACTAATGAAAAAGAACCCTGACTTAAGGCCTGAAAACTAAATGGTTCCATAACATTCACATTAAAAAAAAAAAACAAAAACAAAACTATGTAGTCCAACGTATTGATTCTTTACCATCACTGCTATCATTAATGAACATTTAGCTTTTTATCTGTACTTTGAAATGTCAGTGAGAAATTGAAACAGCTACAATATGCTGGGGATTTTAACTTTTGAAACAAAAACCACAGCGAAACATGAGTCTGAAGCATAAAGCCTCAATCATGCTGATAAGTAAGTGGTCCTAAAACTTGAAAGTGAAAGCAATACAGACCAGAAAAGAAGTTTGCTTGATATTAATGCTAGCCTTTAAAACCAAAAATATGTTCTGTTACAGAAGACTGAAATCAGGGCTTCCATTAACCTTGTTTAAAAAAAAAATCCCATGAGCATGGATTTTTTTCCTAAGTCTCTTCATCAGAGCAGCATGGGGTCCCATTAGGCACCCTATTTTACTTCTACCTTATAAATAACGTTAGCTATTCGCTATTTCCATGGAAACCAAGTACAGAGAAACCCACTTAAATGAATACCGGTTAAAGGAATAAGTTTTATTTTAGAAAGGTTTTGCTGCTCTAGATGAACTCTACTGGGGAATACTACAAAGTCTTCGTAAGTATAATTTTTTAAAAGATATCTTTGGTATAGTGGGAGCTTATTAAGAGTCCTGTTAAATAAGTACACTCCTTTCACCAAGTATTCCAAACAGCATCATAATGTTAAAAGATATCTTTCCAATGCACTGTACAGGGGTTTAGATGCACAACCACCAATGACTATGTATGCTTCCTCATGCATCAGCGTGGAATAATTACCCCTATGGGTCTAATTTAAACTAATAAAAGCAAGGAAATTTAGAAATAAGGCTACCATCACCTTGCAGTAACTACTAATGATCAGGACCCACAACTGGAGACACACGCACAACTTACTACCCCTCCAAAGAGAAACAAACAATAACTTAAGTTCTAACATCCTAAAAACTGTTACCAGGTCCAGGGATAGCAGACATTCAAAATTCCCTCCTCAACAAACTTTCACAAGTTATAATATGTATTCCCTAGTCAATCAATATATACATTTGGGTAAAATAGAAATAGAATATGCAGGATAAAGTATAGAACAGGGTTTAGTGATTTCCACTTTAAGTTGACTTAAATATTGCCTGACATACTCTAGAAATGATCATTACCGGTGGTCCACACAAACATTGCAGAGAGGCAAGGGCACATAAAATTAAATGCAACTCATAAGAACAGTAAATTCAAAACTAATAATCTTGAGTTTCTAAAGATAGAGAAGAAAGCTAAAATCTTTCCAGCAGACATGGTTCTCCATCAAGTTGATGGTGGCTCAGATATCTTCAATAAGTCAAAAAACTAATGAAAGCAACATTACCCTAAAAGATGATTACCACTGTTAAACTGACAGTGCATGAAGAGTTAACATTCTGGCACACATACTTTTCCCTTGAGTATACCAACATATCTACTTGTAATACATGCTCTAAAAACATAAAATTACTTTCCTTGTTATGTTTCACATACTGTAAAGTTCGGCAAAATACAGGTAATTGTTGAAGTTCGGTTAACAGGTACGTGGGGTTTGTTAATATTATTCACTCTACTTCTGTGTATGTTTTTAAATTTCCATAAGAAGAATTTTTTTTTAAATCCTATAAAGTTAAAGCTCTTGTCTCAAATATGTTTTTCTCTATGTGTAACTGAATAATGGATTAAATGCCTGGTACAGATCTTAGAAGCCACCAAATTTAAAACCAAGATAGCCATTACATGTAACTAAAGCTGATTTCCAATTTTTACTTTTCTTACCAAAACAATTCAGTTAACAGTTCAAAATCACTACAAAAAAATCTGAAATGTGTTGCTACTTGCACAATAGGTCTGCTATTGTGCAAATTCCAACAATGAAATGAAAGCAATCAATGCCTGATAACAAGGTATCATAACCATATTTTGTATTTTACAAACTAAAGAAAGAAATTCTACCAGTCCTCTCTCTACTAATAAATCAAAATACTTTCAGAATGAGCAACACCAACATTTCCATTTTCTTTCTCCAATTAGGCCCATAGGACTACAAAGGGCAGTCTAACAAATTAATGCTTCCTATTTCCTTTATCTTAGTTAAGTTAACAAGGCTTCCCCCTCCCCCTCTATGATCCCATCTCACCCCCTACCAGAAAATACAGCAACTTTTGAGGTAAAAAGGTCTTTTTCTATTCTCTCCCTTAGTCCAGACATGAAATGTTTCACAAATACTCAGTTACTTTGGAAGTGATTTTAAGCTATTATTCAACTCCTGGCTGAGGGCCCAAAATGGAGAGGTCCACAAACTGTTAAGCCTTAAGGTATTGATAACAGCTCTCTCTGTTTAAAAACTAATAATTACAATGATGTTTTGTTTTGAAGAGAAATAGAGTAAGATGGTGGTTGCTTTGGAGGGAGTGATGCACAGCAGACAGGGAATAGCATAGGCACAGTACAGACATAAAAGACTGTAAAGAAGAGGGGAGAGGAAAAGCAATGGAGGGTCGATGGCAGCATCTCTCTACAAAGTAGCTAATGCATCATGAACTGGACAGGTTCCTGCACAAGTGTAACAGGAGTTCAGCCCTGTCATAAGTAGCCCACCTTTTACAAATCAGGCAGGGACAAAATGATTTTCAAAATTGTGTAATTCTTTAAATCAACCCCAAAGAGGCTATAGGGTCCACTTCTAACTCCTATATTTGTTAAAATGAAATACACTTCTAAACTTTTTACAATTCCATTCACCCAAGAGAAGCAACTTTTATAGGCCCTGCATACAGGCTGAAATAAAGAAAACACAGTACACATGCTACACTAAGTCTAAGACTACAAAGCTTTACTTACTCTAGCTATTGTAAAGTAGTATTATAATTTTTTAATTGAAAAAATTAAAATTGCTCTATTTTTAAAAATATTTGTTGAGTTAAAGTACAGCACTTTATCAAAACAAACTTGTTGGAATTTCTGCTCAGAAAGCAGAAACAATGTTTTAGGAACACAGACAAAATAAAATATAGTAGGACTTCCCTGGTGGCACAGTGGTTAAGAATCCGCCTTCCAATACAGGGGACACGGGTTCAAGCCCTAGTCCGGGAAGATCCCACATGCCGCGGAGCAACTAAGCCCGTGCACCACAACTACTGAAGCCCGTGTACCACAACTACTTAAGCCTGTGCACCTAAAGCCCGTGCTCCGCAACAAGAGAAGCCACCGGAATGAGAAGCCCGCGCATCACAACAAAGAGTAGTCCCTGCTCGCCGCAACTAGAGAAAGCCCGCACGCAGCAACGAAGCCAACAGCCGAAAATAAATAAATTTATTAAAAAATAAAATAAAATATACTAAATACTTCTATCTACCTACTAGGCCTTTATCAAATGGTGCAGCTGGGTAAATGAGAACAAAAAGTTAATGGAAGCTATTATTCTATTTTTAACTCAAATGCTCACTAGTGGTAACATATACTATATTCAAACACACTTGTTGAATCTCAGGAAAAAAACTATACAGACCAAAGACCAAAAAAGTTTCAGATCTAAATTGACAGTAAATGAATAAGATTAATTATATTTCATACTTAATGATCATTCCCCTTCCCTCAATGAGTGGTTTCACTTACCAGATAGATACATACATACCTATAGATACACTTACAGATACCTACATACTAATGAATACATTGAAAACTAAAAAATACATTAAAGAAACCTCAAAATATATTAAAAACTCAAATTCTTTACCAAAAAAATCTTAATTCTGAGATCACTGTAAGGCAGAGACTTAAAGTGTGGCTTTTCTCACAATCAACCTGCTCTCAGGCCCAGTTTCTAGGCTCAACATATGATGATTAAATATAGAAAGAAAATAACAATCACTGTAAGAAAAGACTAGGCACCAGATGAGAGGAAGTTTCACAAAGGAAAAATGCTCAAAACCAAAAGGCAAATAAACTGTGTCCATCATTACTAGAAAGCATTTGTATGCCACTTTTATATCTCTGGGGTTCTACATTTGTTTCCATTAGTTCTTACACCAAGCATACGTTCTCAAGGGTTAAACAAACACAAGCAATTTGTCCTGAGCCACAGACCCAATGGACTGACCAGCTGATTAGTATTTTGAACTTGTGAGTTATAATGCTTTATCTACTACTGCCTTGGTGCTAAGTGACCTACTATAAACACCAGTATCTTGGTGCAAAAAAATCTTTCATCGCTAAGAGTTTTAATAAATATAAAATGCCCTGAAAATACTTTTTAAAGTCTCTGTAATAACTGACACCCTCCCATGTATTCTATATTTCTCTCAGCAGTTTTCACAAACAAGAACTCATTAAATCACTTTACCATCCATACCTTTTCTAATGACGTTTCAGGAAGAAAACTCTCCTCTCTTCCTAAGTTGTTCCATATTTAGTCTTTTCCCATAAACTTTTAGAGGGACTGTAACAATAGCAATGATAATAGCAGCTATTGCTTATAAAGTGTCCTAAGACTTCCCCATTTTATCTTCGTATCAATCCAAAGAGGTTAGTATTATCATCCCTATGTCATCAGTAAAGAAAATGAAGTCCAAGTGAACAGCACAATGCTTGTTATACAGCATGTACAGGAGACATCTTTTTTGAGAAGAGCTTAAATAATTAGTCCAAGGTCACACACTCAACTAAGTGGTTGCACTAAGATTCCAAACCAGAGGTCAGAGCTCCAAGCTCAGGCTCTTTCCCCACTATGCAACATTTGTCTCAAGCCTTGAGAAGAGAAGAAGAATCCACAATTAAGGTTAAGTAATAATAGCTAACAATAGCTACCATTTATTTAGTGCTTACTACGTGTCAGGCACTTATTTATTCCTCGTAACAACCTCAGAAAAAGGGTACTATTATGTATTCATACTTTACAGGTGAAGAAACTGAAGCAGAGGCACAGCAGGTGAAGTGATTTGGCCACTGTCACAGAGCTAATACAAATCCAGACTGTGCAGAGCAAAGCCAGGATTTGAGCCTATGCATACTCTTACTCTTAACTGGCCCATACTCTTAACCACTGTGCTCTACTGCCATGCTAAAAACTTCCCTTGTCTTGAATGGCATGAAAACAAAACTTTTAACCTTTTCCCAAAATGAGTATATTGTAAGCCTTCATGCTTTGACTGAGAGAAAACTAGTAGTGCTTTTCTAAGCATGCGCACCAGACTTCTTTACAGGCACAGAAGATATGCCCCTAGTGATTAGATCACTGCACTGCTCAGGAAGTGGCACACTGTAAATCAGGTTAAGAGCCCCCAGCCCATCTCCCTCCACACCCAGACACACTAACCATGCACTGCAAGTTACAGGCAATTCAGAGATGTCCCTGTGCAATCTTCTATAAAATGAATGTCACTCTGGAAGTACCCAAGTGTGCATAGTACCCTTCCATCACCCTTTCATCCTCTTCCCAAACACCATAAAAAACACAGCAAAAGGAATGAATGAATCTAAGCTACTTAAAAATCATAACAAATGTCCAATGATAACTACAAATTTAAATGAGAAAAAAATGCAAAATTCTCATAATTTTGTAACTTGTCCAAATTCCACATTCAAAAAGCAGTAAGCCTCTTTGAAAGTCTCAATTCTTAGACTACCTTATTATCATAAATGCGCCTTGAAGGGTGCGTAGAAAAGCCCATTTTTGCCTCGGATTCTACAAATGTTGATATGCATATTTAAAACAAGAATCATTACTGTTGGATTACAAGTTATTGGGCTTTTATACTAATATCTATTAATATGACAATGTATTTAATAATAACAAATAAAAATATTAAGCATGGATTTAATATTTGTATATTAACATGTAACATGTACAGAAAATAAATAGAAAAACAGGACTGGACCTGGAGGTACTAAGAACCTGACACAATGAGAACAGGAACTACTGCAGCTCCCTCCATTGACATCGTAAAGTTGCCACATTTTCTGGGCTCTCTTTTGAATTAATGTGGCATCTGTTCCAAGTACAGCATGCTAACATTTTACTAAAAGATATTTTCATTCTACATTTGTATCTGGTTTGCTTTTTATTTGAACTCCTGTTTTATTTCAGTGGTCATTATTTCTTTATACCAAGTTGTCAATTTGGCATTCCTGATCTCTCTCTCCTGAGCACAAAAAGGGTGGGGAGGAACCATCACCTTAAAACCCTCTAACAGCAAAAATTACAATATGCTTTGCATATAGATTAAATAAAGAAAATAAGCAGCACAAAGATTTTTGTGGGCTTTTTAGTATCAGGTCCCGATAAGCTAACGGCATCTGTTCCTTTCAGAAAAAGAATTCTGCTCTGGGGGGTGGGAGGGGGAGTAAACAAATACTAAACAGGATAATTCAAGTTACAAAGTTTGGTCTTCATGAAATGATGATTTCAATAATTTGCACATATCCAACTCTATCGAGTGATAATTGCTTTTTCAGATAGCCTCAAAAATGCTGCAGCAACAAGCCAAATACAACCACTTGTACTTAACATGCATGCTGCATACTCCACAATGTTACGTCATATCAGGCACAGAGAAGACGCTTACCAAGCTATCCTGCGTTCTATAAACTGCCTGACAACAACAGAAAAAGCCACTGCCATCTCCACAGTGGGAGCAGGAGCTCAGGGTAGGCCAGCCTTTTCCCTTTGGACAACTCTGAAGAAAACAAATAAGGCCTATATTTTTGTCTTTTAAGCTAACCTCTCTCAAGGCCTTTACTCTCGACCATTCAGCCTTCACGGAAAGAAAGGCTGTTTCTTTAAAATTAAAAAGCTGTAAAAGATCGCTCCAACTTAAAAGCCCCACACCTTGTACCAACGGTCCTCCAGGTGTCCCCATGGCTACCTCTTCTGCAGAAGAATAGTCTATCTCCACTGCGAGTCTCCAAGTGGGTGTGCCCACCCAGGGGAAAGAAGAGGACCGTGGGAGGAAACACAAATTATATTTTTAAATCTCATCCTTTTAAAAATTTCTAATTTCCTGTATGTTTTATAACATACACAAAATACTAGGTTCAGTAAATTATATCTAAGTATACATTTACTGGGGGCCATAATATTTAAAAGTTTGGATACTACAGGTTAAGAAGACCAAAACCAGAATATGAAAGTCGGAAAATTAGGCTCTGCTATTAACTTACTCAAATTCTTGTCTCTGCCTCAGTTTTACCGTTCTCAGTTTCACCGTCCATGACATGAACTGAGTCCTTTGTACACTTATAAAATTATCATGAGAAATAATAAAATACTCTCTAGGGCATGGTCTGAGCCACACAAAATGAAAAGCACACATGAATGCTATCAACAAGAAATAACCAAAAAAGAAAGAAAGAAAGAAATAACCTTAACATGGCTTGTTAAAACTAGTTAACTGCTACACCCTACCAGATCCAATTCTTAGAATGTTAAGGCCATGCTTTTAGCACTTCACTAAATACAGGTCTAAAGAAGTATAAATCACCTTAGATAGGAGCGCATTCTAGAATTAGAATTTTTTTAAACTTCTATAATGAAAAACTTATTACCTATGAAATAAAATTTAATTTAAAAATTACAAAGGTGAATTATGAATAACAACCTTATCAACAAGTCAAAACTCTCAAAGCCAGAATCAAAAGATATTTAATGCAGATTATAATGTCTTGAGTATGCTTTTTTTAATATATGTAACACCAGAAAAATGAATTATTGGCACTCAATAAATTATCAGCACTTCCAATAATTTACCTTTTTTTACTGCTTTAAAAAATGCTGGGTTACCAGTATAGCATTTGAAGGTGGCTGAGTAAGTAGGGATAGGGATGAAGGTGAGTTCCACCAACACTACTCATATGAAGAACTAATTCCTGGGCAGGATATCTGGATGCCCATTAATCAGTACTGGTCTGAGCCGTTACTAATTAAAACAACACAAGCATTTTCTTGGTTTTAAAACTCTACTTTACTGTGAAAATGTTGAATGAATCCCTCCTAACAACCAGGAAGAGAGACTACCAGTTTAAAAAAAAAAGTTATCTGAAACCACAACTGATCTCTTTATAAATAACTACCAGAATAAACTAGCAGAATTTAATTCTGAAATGATACTTTCTAAATTACTTGTGCAGCACAGAAAACAATGTTGTCATTTTACATCAGTTAAGACTTTAAAATTTTTTAAATAACAATGGCCATTTCTAAGGCATTAGGTGCAAGTAAAAAGAACTTAAAATGCTTTTTGCCCCATAGGTAATAATCAGTCTAGGGCATTAGGTTTATAATCTTAATGTACAAATCTTACCCACCTCTCTCCTTCCAACCTCACTCCCATTTCCCACCTGAGCCTTATGTTCAAAAACAAGCAAGTTTTTTAAATAGCCACCTGAAAAAAGTAAACTTCAAGAGAGTATTATGGTATGATTCTACTTATTCTGAAAATTCATATACATTATACACAGGAAAATTTTTAAGTAGGTGAGAATGGGATAACTTTAGTCTTCTACTTTACACATATCTATATTGCAAGTATTACTTTTATAACTCCAATGCTCTGCCTTTTAATATTTTTAAAGTATTAAAATAACATTAAATATTAAAAGAAAGGACACTTACCATCAAACGCTCTAAAATGTTGATAGTTAAATAACAACTAATTGAAATAGCCAATGTAATCTATCTGCACCTACTAAAAAAATTTATAAAATAACCTATCGTGCTCCCGTGCCCAAATTCTAACCTTTAAGAAATAGGTATTAGACCCCACTCCACAGTAGGCGCTGTGCTTGGCAATGGGCATACAATGATGGACAGGACATACACTATCCCAAATGCCTTCATTTCCAATCCATTGCAGTGCTTACTACTTCCAAAACATTCAACCTAACCCAACCAAAATCAGATGAAACATTCTTAAAATGATATGTCGTAGCTGTGGCCATTTCAGTAGATTGAAAAACTTCTTTAGTAATTCACTTGCTAGGTTTCTGTGGGAATTGCACAGTTTAGTACAGCATTATAGACACTTAAGAGGAGGAGCTCTGGAATCAAACCTGGGCTTGAGGTAAGATTGTATGATTTGCTACCTATGTTATTCCAGGGAAGCCTTCATTTCCTCATCTGTCAAATGGGAATAGAATAATAACAGTAAATCCTCAGAATATTGCTGTGAGGATTAAAATTAAATGAGATCCTTTATGTAAAAAAGCTTAGTACTAAACATAATAAACACTCAGCAAATGTTAATTATTATTAATAATATTATAATAGATAACTTTAAAATACAAAAACTGTTCACAACTTGCCAAATATTTAAAGTCTTATACCTATGCCATTTCTCTAAGAACAAATATGTATATTTGTGTATGTTTGTATATTAACACATAAAAATATTTTTCAATATAAAAACCCATAATTGAAACTTTTCATTACTGTAACACACCAGTACATTTGTGATATTTTTATATATATGATATATACACACAAAGGCATCAGCGCACGTTGTCAAGAACTACACTGTGAACACATGCTAAGAACTTGTCTGTTGGCCATGGTGGGAGGGTGGGGGGATCTAGATCACCAATTATGATTCTAACTCATATATTTAAATTTTTTTAAATATTAACATTGTTAACACAACATAGAGAAATATCTTAAAATCCAGCCATCTATTAGTGATTAAAAACTCAATTTATATGTATTGATACTTCTTTAGTCTGTAAAGTACATTCATGAGTATTATCTCATCTAATCCTTTTAGCAACATAGTGAAGCAGGCTTTTACCATTATCCCCATTTTACTACAGTACTGGGAAAACTAAAGCCCAGCTAGGATGAATTTCTCAAATGCATAGCTAGTGACAGGACTGATCTTAAAGCCAGGTCCTCTGACACCATCACAACCATTTCATTTACATTGGTCTCAGACATTTCATTAAAAAAAAGACAGAAAACTGTGCTCAATAATTTAGGTGTGTCAGAGAACTCTACAGATAATTATGCATGGCTGCCCAGTTTTACTCTCCTTGTTTCCTCTCCTTATATCTAACTATAGTATTTCAGGAATCACACAAGTGTGCACACTATAAAATGTAGAACAGAATTCATCCAAACTTCCTGTACTGGCCAATTAATACCAGAGACCATTTTCTCCCTTACATTTAGCCCTTTGAATTTAACATCTTTGTAACCACTGATTAATTTCATTTTAATATTACATCTTGAAAAGACGAGTTAACATGAAGTAAATAAAACCATTCATAATGTGGAAGAATATCAGACCAGATACCATAAATTTATGACACAGCTAAAGAATCTATCTCATGTCTAGTATGCAAACATTAACAAGTTTCAGTTCACGTTTGTGAGGAAAAAAAGGTTAGTATTATTATAGTGGAATGGGTTGTTGTATAAACAAGTACTTAAATAATTACTACTAAAGGCAGAGTTTTCTTAAATAAACACAGCAGCCCTCAGTAATAACATTTGAGGAACTCTGCTAGAGTAGAGACTGGCGAAGCAGATAAGAAAGACACTTCCCTGATTCTACATACACTCTAAGGCACACAAACCACAACTTATGCTTACATTTTTCAGTATTCCCAGGTGTCCCTTTCCCTTCTCAAAAAGCTAAAAGCCATGCAGATAAAAATATCCTTGAACAATCTCAAGAGCCTAAAAGAAGTTAGTGTCCTAAAAGAGAAAAATAATATAAAGACTTATGATTTCTTTGAACCTAACATTTTAAGTACAACCCACAGACCTGAAACTACATTTTCTTTCTGGGGCTGCTGCTCACTGGCCTCCAATACATCAATCCTATAACACTGTGAACTGTGGTGACAGACTGGTTCATGCTTCTAAACACAACAGAATTTTTCCAAGGTTACATACACCGTGACACGAGGAACATTTTTGCAGCATCTTATTTTCATTAGTCAACTAGTTTGGATGTTCTAACAGTGCAAACATTATTAACAAAGAAATTTTCATTATCTTTTGAACTCTCCAAAGTCAACCAAAGGCCATGGCACAGTGGCAAAGAGTACTGAATAGGCAGAGCTGAATCCTGGTGAAAATTCTGCTACTGGCTGGTTGTCTGACCTCAGGCATCTATCACTGAGGGAGAAACTGAGGTGCAAAGACATTTTAAGTACAGCAAAAAATTCCAGGGAATTGCCACATCATTACCATAGGCCAAAAATCTCAAGGCCTTGTTAGAACATCCTGGGTTTCTGATCAAGTAATAATGTAAAAAGAGAGTTAAAAATGTAAAGCATAATATTTTTTAAAATAACAATAACCACTACTACTACCACTATTGCTAACTCTATAAACATTTACTGAGCCTTCATTATGGGCCAGGAACTGTGCTAATCACTTTCACAGATTTTAACGTTTAATCCCCGCAACAACACTGACAGTAGTTAATAAAGTGAAAGTATTAGAACTCTCAAAAGGACAGAAATTTTAAGTTTACAAATGAAAATATAAACAAATTATTAAAGAAACCTTCTCTTTTTCTCTACCTTCCAGCCTATACCTTTGAGTATTAAATTTACACTAAAATCACATTTATTTTCAGGAGTCTGTCTTCCATTTAAAGAATACTGAGATTCAAGATGTTGACAATCATTACAGAAGAATAAAAAACTCTGAGCTTAAATACTGGCACCAAAAATACCCTTCCGTCCAACTTTACTGAATAATTGTCCCCATTCAAAGAAAAGAGAACAGCATACATATCCGGCCCCACAATAATAGTCTTCTAATTCTAATGCCCACACTAGCAATCAGTTAATGCTGTAATTATAGGGACCTATATCGTCACAGACAAAAAAAATTTACAACTGCGAAGTCAAGTTTTGACTCTATATACATACGTACGCTATTTTACATGTAAATCTTACAGTAACTGACTTAAAAAAACAGCAAACTCATCTAAGGTAAACTAATACACTAGGGTGTTCCTGAAGACCCACTTTAGAATATCAGCAGCGTAATAACCATGATATTAGCAATCAAACTTTACTTAGCAGAAAGTTCTTAGAGGCTTGGGAAGCTGTGTATAAAATGGAGTAGACAGGAGAGAAGGGTTCCCTGTACTGTTTAAATCAACTACAGGTCCCAGCATGCAATGCTCTATTCTGGAGTTAGGCAAAAACCGCAATGCATCTTGGGACTTGTAGTAAGTAAACCACTTCCCCCTATCACAGTAAGTTTCAAGAAACTGAACTATCTAGCACAATCTGACTAGATCTTACTATCAGGGCCTAGTCAAATCCAGATAAAATTTGGTTGTTCTCTGCCCTAGCACAGATTCTTTAGCATATACTGGAAAAAGTATCAATTAACATTTAGATCAACATCTTCACGTTAGAAAAACCTTATACAGGATAAGCATATAAAAGAAATCCTTAAAAGGCAAAAAGATGTGTTACAATTTTTAAATTATATTTAAAGACACAATTTTTAAAACAATTTTTTAAAGTCTGATCAGTTTCAAAGCTTTCTATTCCCCACCCCCCAAAAAAGTTTTAATTGTTTTACCAGCTTTTCTCTTAACACTCTTTCAAGTTATGTTTTTATGAATAATTTTTCTTGAAGGAAATTCTCATAAGAAAACATTTCCCGTACTTTAATACTACCCATTAGGAAATGTATTCTTATAGCTATACACATACCACCATCACACACACACACAACAACAAAAAAACGAATAATACTTAAGTTCCTCTTTTGTCAAGTCCTTACTCAATATTTACCCCCTCCACTCCTCACCCTTCATTTCACACACACGTGTGAAAAGAACACTCAGGGGAAAAAAATTCCATTTCTCTCATCCACTGACGTCTTCAAAAAAAAAAAAAAATTTTTTTTTTAAGCAATCAATAACATGTCCAAACCCAAGTAGACAACTTTGAGCTGTAATTTATGTATATAGTTTCTACACACACCCCTATTTTCTGCAAGACTGAAGGAGGAGGCTGGGAAAGAACTAAGTGCAATCTGCATCAGGAGGCCTAACACAGGTGGTGGGTTATTTTCAGGCAACAGCACCTTCACAAACATGCTGTGGAATACAGTCCAAGAAATTCCTAACAAGGAAAGATAAGCTGGCACACAAATTTAACATAATCCAGCTAAAAATCACCTGCAACACAAGCTACTACATTTCACCATAAAAGTGACAGGCTACTATAGGATCTGAAGCTTCATCAATACAACATACTGTCCATAAGGCCAGAGATAGCAGTTGCCATGGTTACTATCACCCACTTTTATCAGGAAATTATTGTCATTAACTCTGAAGTTTTGGGTACTTATTTAAAATTTAAAAAAACAAAAGTTTAGGGTTCTGACTGTTAACTGAATAAAAGAATCAACTACTGTTTAATACCTAAGTATGCTGCTTTAGAGATGCACATGGTTAACAATACTTGGATCTGCAGCAGAAAAAAATCAATTCCTTTCTGCTGCTCCTTCTCCTCAAGTACTGACAGTTTGTATTCTCAATGCAGCCAAAACAATAAAACAAAACCCATCTTTCTGGCTTCTGTGTTTAAGTTATTTTTCTCCCCTAGGCCCACAAACAGAGTCAAAATAAAGCCTAGATCATCAACCTGTTAGGCCCCATCCCTTTCCTAGTTCCAAATTACCGGTTCACTTTTTTGTCTACTTTAAAAAGCAGAAAAACATTTCCACAGATGATCCAAAATATAGGAAAGAATAGTTTCCTTCAGCCGAGACCCGCTCACTATTTTGTATTTAGCAAGGGGGTGGGGGGTGTACAGTTTGCAGTGTATTGGAGGGAGAGAAGCAGAGAGGCATTCAAACTGCCAAACAAGTGTCCAGTGTAAGAAAGTTGCCTTAGAAAAGCCCAAAGGATGACTGAAACTCACATAATATTATCTCTAAAAGGGAAGAGTTCACCACCATCCCAGTTTAAGACTCAATTGATAGACAAGCAATATAAAAGTTATTCTTAAAGGTCTATTTCAGCATTCTCACAAAAGATAACTGTTCAGAAATTCAGTACACAAATACGATGATATGAAAGCCTACAAAACAGTGTGGCCACATATACACACAAATATACAAAGAAGGAAACATATGCTATTTAAGAAATAATTATCTACAATACTTTTAATGCAGTGTTAATATATTACCTCTTTAAAAACAAAACAAAACAAAACACCACAAAGCAGCAAAAATACACACCTGGTAAAGTTAAAGTGATCAAAACACACTGCTATGCTCCTAAAGAATACTTAGGGCCTACAAAAAAAGCCCATGTACAAAAGTTCTGAGAAGTCAACATAAATCATTAATATTTCCCATGACAAATTAATATGAAAATTCAAACAAGAAATCAGCTCTGAATATAGATATAAAGGAATTCTGTCAAAGGTAAGAGACCTAAAACTTTAATCCCTTCCTTTTCTCCCTTTCAATACTAATTAAATACAAAAGACTTTGGCAATAAAATACTAAGGATACAAAATTTAAAAGCACATTAATATAACCTTAATGTCAGTATTTCCTCAATAAAAGCTTTAGTATTCACCGTCTGCAGGATGAAAACGTTAATATTACCCTGAGAGGTTTCATTTTTATCTAAACAGTTAAATGTTTTTCTCACCCTTCACCGAAGCAAGTTTCTACATTTCATTTCTAATTGAGGTTATTTCATAAAGAGCAGTCAATTCTAAAATTTAGGGTACTCTATCTTTTTATATGCTCATAAACATAGGAACTCCCAATTATCTATATGTCATTTTACCTTAGTCCAAATAGGTGAGCAGAGTCTATTAAGAAGGCCAGAACTCAAAGTTCTGAGTTTTAAACTTCTGGGTTATTTTTACACAAAAAATATTTCAGTGCACTCCTCTAGATTTGAGTAGTCATTTCCTCACGCATCCCTCTAAATTAGAAAAACAAAAATGATACACACACGTACCTAATACTAATGCATACAAATATGTCTTTTTCACTTTGAAACAAGTTTGAAAGGTTTAGTTAGTAAGAATATTTCAGAATGTTAGCAGGATCAGTCAAAACAATCAAAATATTAACTGTGACATCTGTTACTCTGTGTGTTAATAAGAGTCTATAGAAGAATCCGGGAACTTAAATAATCACTAAAATCAACTACTATCACATCAATGGTGAAATGAACAAAAACTTTAACAGGGAATACACATTTCACAGGATCTACAAAAGGAAAAATGATCTTTTTTTTGAATTAAGGGAAACTGCCTAGGCAGCATTTTTTAAACAAAGCTTCAAAACTGTAACAAAGAGCTTTTTGGTAACCACAGCAGTATTTAAAAAAAAAATTCATAAAGTGTTCTGGGTGCACTTTTAATGCACTCATTTCCCAAATGATATGGAGAAAGTTAGTATTTTAAAGACAGAAGCTTCTGTCCATGTATTAATTAGCCACCTATCTCAACAACTTAACATCTGCATGGTTTCTGACAATTTACAAAGCACTTTCACATGTATTATCTCATTTGATCTTATTGAGAAAAAAGTACAGTATTATTCCTAAAAAACAAACAAAATTCAAGGCAGATTCATCAAATTTTCTACACATTCCCAAGTTTTTAAACTTTGACATAAAACTTTACAAGCCGCCACAGTAGCATGATATTTCCAGTGATAAATCAATTCACCTAACACTAACAGACTTTCAAAGGACATGTGCTATAAATGCTACAAAAATACTTTCATCTTTATGCAGTTATTGTTAAGTGTTACTAAGGGACATATCAGCAATGACCCATACCCACAGACAGAACTTTACTTCTAGCTCAAGAATCTCAGTCTTTGGAGGCCAACTCCAATACATCAACCATATGTATTTATAACGCTGAGTGCCTAAGAATTTATCTATTAGGATCACTGTCCATAGATTGGAGGAAAAAAACACAGAAAGTCTAAAAATTTTTCCATACAGTATCTCCCTTTCAATAGTTCAAGTACTCTACATCCCACTTGTATTAACATTATAGGGATGACCATAAAGCCTAAAGTCCCAAGTCATACCAACTACTTTTGTTTATAGCCATCCATTGCACATAATTTTTAAAAATGTGTTCAACACCCCACTCACCAATATGGGAATAACCCCTCTTCAAACTAAAATAATTCTAACAGCACTCTGTACCTCAGGGCAGCATCCTTAAGCTATCCACAATAAGCAATCTACTTTGTGTAATATTGTAAGCAGGTAAAAAGCAAATGGAACTTTTCAATAGACTTACTCAAAATCTTTCTGGAACTTTAAGGTGTTAATCCTGTTGCTTAGTTGATGCTAAGTAGAGCTGTAATAAGTAGCAAGACCCTCAAAAGTCATAGATTTCCTTTATCTTGCTGCAGCACCTCCTGCTGGATAGCATTTAGAGTTCTTCATGTAAGCTGAAGAAGAGTATTTCTGACGCAGCTCTTTCCAGATGACTGAATGGGAAAAAGGATGGACCCTTCACAGCTAAAAGAAATAGGGCCCCATCCATCACTTATACCTCTTAAAAATAAAATCTGGCATAGGCAGGAGTCTTAATTGATTACTTTTCCAGTTCCATAAAGACCCGCCAGAGTTCAAAGTGCAACATGTTTAAATAAAGCTTGCAAAATTAGCTAAAAACTATGTTAAAAAGCCTTTAGAAGCACTCAAGGAAAAGACTATTAAGACCATCCAAGCAATGCCAGTCATATTGCAAATACTATTATGTTAAGACAAGCAAAAGTATGACATAAAGAAAAACACCTGGAATATTTTTAACATGTTAGCCAAAAGTTTGTGTTTTGCGAATTTTCTGCACTACTACTATGCTCTTCATTTAAGGATAGTTGTATATCTACAAAAGTTTTAAGTGCAGAAATTTTTTTCATAAACATGAGCATAACTGCACACAAAAATTTCCTCTTTGCCATCAAAAGATGTGTCCTGAGATTTTAAAGTGCATTCTTCAGACATTTTAAATGGCCCTTAATAAGCCAGTTTTGAGCCCACGATGTAGATTCCATATACAGAGACAGAAAAAAGAATAGAAAAGAACTTACCAAAATCAAAATGAATAATAGTATTTCCAGTAAAAATGTAGTAACAGTTTCCTACAACGCTGTGAAACCAAGTAAATTGTGAAACTTAAAAAAAGGGGGAGGGGGAGGGGGAGAGAGCTAGTCTTCAAAAACCAAAAGAAAATCTGACCTATTTATTTCCACTGCCCAAACTTGAGTGAACATCAGATGTAAACAAACAACATAAACACTGAAAAGTACACTCAGATGTCATAGCCCCAGTTTCAGTCCCCTTATCAGGCCCTCAATGAAGCTACAGACGTTGGTGAGTAACCTCTCTAAAAGGAGATATTCAAGCTCTGTGCCCTAAAGAACCCCTAAAAAGTGTGCCTATGAAAAGGTTTCCTAGAGTGCATAACTGCTTAAAAAAAAAAATTTCATCAGCCCAAATTAATCTGTTTCTAATATTCAGCTATCAATTATTAATATATAAATGTTCTTCCTTCTCTAACGTCCTCACCTCAAGCATCTACATTCCTGACACCTACTATTAACAAAAATGCACAGCTCGCACCCAGTTATGGGGCAAATCTTTGCAATCCAAAACACAGTCACAAAGTTCACTGTCAAGGCCAGTGCTGAGGCCCGCATACCCCCGGACCTTAACTCACATTTGAAATTCTAGAAAGCCATACTTGCAGAGACATCATTTAAAAACAAAACAATGTGGACGTGAAAAGTAAGATCCTCTACTTCAAGACCTAAACAAAGAATATTTCAACATATGACCGGAATATGATGACACCAGATTCACCAATAAAAACAAAACCTGCCTACCATTAGCAGCCGTACCCCTCATCTCAACAACTCAACTACTTAGAAATCACTCTCAGCACATCTGCACCCCACAACCGGCGTGTGGCCTTCTCCGGGGGTGCAAGTCACAAAGTTGAAAGGAGACATTCTTCCCCCGGTGCCCAATCTCGACATCAACCCCTCCCGTGACAGGGCCACCTTGCTGCTACCCACCATCGCGAACGTGGTCAGGGGAAAAAAAGAAATCCTAACAGCACCGCTCAGCAGAATAAAGAGACCAAAGAGAGGATGACGAGAAGTGTTGGGAACTGCGTGCACGACGGGGCTGGACCAAACGGAAAGAGTCCCACTCCGCGCGCCCCTCCCCCCGGCGGGGGCGCGGGCGGGGGAGGGGCGGCTGCGGCCCCTCTTGGAGCGGCCTGGCGGCCCCGGCCAGCGCAGGGTCCCGGGGGCGCCCCGCGGCCGCGGGATGCGGGGGCGAGTGCGGGAGGACCGGCCCCGGGGTGAGGGGTGCTGGCACACTCTCCGGAATAACAAGTTGCAGAAGAAGAAGAATAAGCGGAATTTCCCCAACGCTGCTCCGGCCACCCAAGACAAATGCACCAACACACACATACACATACACATACACACACACACACACACACACACACACACACACACTCGGGCCCGGCAGCGGCAGCAGCCGCAGCTTTTTTTTTTTTTTAAACCAGATCCCTCAGTCACCAAACAAGATGGTTTTCAAAAAAAAAAAAAAAATTAAATAAATAACCATAATAAAAACTTCCCCCCGACATCATCCTGGGGGGAGGGGGTAGTGAAAGAGCCCCGGCGACCACCCCTGGGCGGAGGGAGAGCCCAAGGGGGCGGACGAGGCTCCGCGCCCCCCGCCCACGCCGGCGGCCCCCTCCCCGGCCCCCCGCCGGGACAATGTGACGCCCCCTCCCCGCCACCCCCGGTGCGCCGCCTCTGTCACCCGCTCCGGCCCAGCACTCAGCGCCCAGGCTCCCGAAGCTGCTCATAAACTTACTTCCAATTTATCCTGGGGAGGGGTGGAGGGCAGAGGGGAGGAAGGGGGAGACAAGGTTTTTCCATTGTCTTTTTTTTATGGGGGGAGGAATAGGAAGGGCACGCAGGGGGGCGCCCCGAAGGGGAAGTTATTGCTCAAATCTCAAGTTGACTGAGGGGGTCCTGCCGAGAACACCCCCCTTTCCCTCCTCCCTCCCACACACCCCTCCCCTCCCCCTCCCTCCCCCCAAAACAAACTCCAAGCAAGCAGACCCTGTACCTCCCAGAGACAAACACCAGAGACAAGACAGAGAGAGAGAGACAGAGAGACAGAAAGAGAGAGAGAGAGAGAGAGAGAGAGAGAGGAGGGAGGGGGGAGGGGGAAGGGGAAGGGGGGAGGGAGGGGAAATAGAGCTACTCCAGAAAAAAAAAGAGAGGAGAGTGAGGAGAAGAGAGAATGGAAAAGCTGGGATACTGCACCCTCCTGCTGCTGGCTGGCTGTCCCCCCTGGCAGCTGGAGGCAGGAACTCTGAGCAGGAGAAGCAGGAGGAGGAGGAGGAGGGAACTCTTCTTCATGGGGAGGGAGGGAAGAAGCTGGAGCTGCTGCTGCTGCTTCTGCTGCTGCTCTGGGCCTCTCGCACTTTTTAGATATTAGTGTGTTAAGATGGTAGGTTGTTCCCTTCTCCCTCCTCCTCCTCCTCCTCCTCCTCCTCTCCTCTTCTCCCCCTCTCTCTCTCACTCACTCTCTCTCTCTCCCTCTCTCTCTGGGCTGTTTCTTTCCTCCTCTTCCCCAGGCAAGGGGGGGTGGGGAGGAGGGGGTGGGGGGAGGAACTGGATCCTCCTCCTCCTCCAGGAGAGACACACAGGCCCCGGGCCGGAATGTGGGGGGAAAATCAGAGCAGCAGGAGAGAAACTGTGGGAGACAAACAAGCCCAACTCTTCATCCTCCTCCTCCTCCTCTTCTCAGCAGCAGCAGCGAGCACCACCAGCCCATTCACCACCCGGCCCCGGGCCGCAGCACCTCCGCCGCCTCAGCCCGGGGATCCCTCCGCCCAGGCCCAGACACACTCGCCCGCGCGGGAGCCCGCCGCGCGGCCCCGCCGGCCCGCCGCCGCCGTGCGCGCCCCCGCCGCTCCCGAGAGCCGGGCGAGAGGGACTGGGGCTGGGAAAGCGGGGACGAGGGCGGGGGGAGAGGAGGCGCCGGGGTAGAGGGGAACGGCGGGGAGGGAGGGGGCCGCCGGGCGGAGTTGTACGGCGGCCGGCCCAGGCCCCCGCGCCTCCTCCCATGGCTTCACGGGGCGCGCGGTCCCCCCCAGGGGCGACGGGGCGGCGGCGGGAGGGGCGGTGGGGGCCCGCGGCGGCGCTCGGGCGGGCGGACTACTTGACGTGTCGGTGCGGCGAATTTATTTCACTTTGCCTAAGGAACGGGGTGTGCTGCGGTCCCCATTGCCTAGGGAAAAAACCCGGATGTAAAGTGAGTGAAACTAAACTAGAGTGAAGTAGGGCAGCAGCAGCCAAACTCCAGTGCAGCGGCGGCGGCGGTGATGGGGCTGAACAAGGAGCGGCGGCGGCCAAACTCCGGGGCCGCCGCAATGATGGGCCCCGTGCAGCGCTGCAGCTCGGCACCCGTGTAGCTGCAGCCGAGGCGAGGCCGGAGCCCGCTGCGGCCCCCCCAACTCAGCGGCCCGAGCCCAACTCCCCCTCCCGTCGCAGGAGCTGCACAGGGGCTCCGGAGCGGCCCCAACTCCCTCCAGTGCAACAGCAGTTGGAAGGGGGGAAATAAAGCCGCGAGGGCAGGGACGGAGAGAAGCGATGGGGAAGCACTGCAATGGGAGAGCGTGGTCCAGGCAACAGGAGAAAGATGCAACCTCAAGTCGAATGCAACATGCAATCCCCGGCCGCCGCTCGCCCGCTCCCTCCCCTCGCCACCCCGCCCCCTTTCCAAATAACTACCCTTGAACCACTTTATTAGCCGTACTTAGTCCCACACTCGCTTCGGGGAGGGGCGGGGGACGGGATCCTTCGCTCACCTTTATTTATTGCTGCTTTCTCCCCCCTCTCCATGTTTTTTATTCCTAAGTTCTTTTGTTCTAAGGAGGATGATGGCATTTACTTTTCTGCTTTGTGTAGCAGGGCAGTCGCTGGGAATCAGCCACGTATAATCCGGCGGTTTGTCATATTTTATTAGTGAAAGTATTTTATGCCTATTCTACCTCCAAGGACTGTAACATGGAGAACTGCAGGGAGGAAAAAAACATCAGAAGAATTCTTGTTTTGAGAGATTTCTTGGCGGGGCGGGGAGGGCTTTTTATTTATTTATTTATTTTTCCCCCTGCAGGGGGGTTATTTAGATTTTCAAATCGATAGTTTTCAACTTAGAGCTGAATGTTTTTGTATGGAAATACTACTAGATTCTAAAACAACCCCCAACCACAATAAAGAAAAAAAAGTCCAAAATCTTAGATTAAAAAAAAATCCCTGCTGGACAGTGATATTATCTGTTCTGTGTAGCACGCTGGACTTAACGTACTGTTGGCCTCCGAATGTTAAATAACAATAAGCCCGAACCTCAACTGAATACAAATGGGGGGTGGGGGTGGTTTTGTTTTTAAGGCTCAGCACTTTTGTAGCATCTGCCACTACGCATTTTCCAGGCATTGATTAGCCATGCAACTCCCATAGACATGAAGTCCAGTTTTTGCAGATAAAGAGCAACAGTGGTGAGATGATCTGCCCAAAGTCAAAGTGAGTCAATGACAGAACCAGAAATAGCCTTGGGCTCTATTTGTTACTAGTCACATCTTTTCCATTAAATACTAATTCCTCCAAGAAATAAACAGTATTTAAAAATAAATAGACGTTCTTTACCTTGTTATGTATTTCCACCAGAGGTGCTTTGAGATCCTTGGACATGCAGGCATTTTCTTACTTCTGTGACCTGCAAAATTAAGTTTCGTTTCTCAAGAGAAAGCAATTTTTTAAATTTTTGATTTCTTAAAGCTAAAAACTAAATAAAAGTACGGGTTTTATTTTATATGTGTAGGCCATTTAGTACCCTGAGCTTTACGTTTAAAAAAAATTCACAGCAGAGAAAGTGTGTAAGAGTTTGAGATCGAAAATGAAAATCCCTATAAATGATTCAAGAAGCCTGGTTGAAAAAAAGAAGAAGAAGAAGAAGAAGCCTGGATGGATGAACTCATAATGTTGTGAAACTAAACCCATAACACAGTCAGTATGAATAAAGGAAGGACTGCTCAGGTAGTAAGACGCAGCTTTACAGTCTAGAGATAACTCTAGTGTATCTAAAAGATGAGTGAAGGCGGAGGCCTTTCAAGCAGGACCCACTAGGCACTGGACCATAATCTAATGGTGTCATTTCAAATCAGCCCAGGCTGTCAAAATTTTTTCAGAGCAAGACTACTTTAGTGTTCTTGCTGGGGGAAAAAAAAAAAAGAAAGAAAGAAAAAAAACTTTAAAATGTTTCAAAATTTCATAGAAAAAATTCAGAAACTCAAATTGTGCCTGAATATGTAAATGCTATAGAACAGGAGTCAGCACTTTCTTCTGTAGTAACCTGGATAGGAAATATCTAGACTTTGCAGACCATACAGTCTCTCTCACAACTTCTCAACTCTATGCAGTAGTAACACAGAAGCAGCCATAGAAAATATATAAACAAATGAGCCTGGCTGTGTTCTAATAAAGCCTTTATTTATGGGCCCTGACATTTGAATTCTATGTACCTTTCATGTGTCAGAAAATATTCCTCTTTTTTCACCCATTAAAAGAAACGTTAAAACATTCTTAGCTCGTGGGCCTCAAAAAACCAGGGGGTAGGCAGGATTGGGCCCATGGGCTGTCGTTTATCAACCCAACTTTAGACGATGAAAGCCCCTGAACTTCTTGTACTAGAAGGTGCTTGGTTACTAAGATGTTTGAATAGCAGTCAGAAATCAGTGTCATGCAAACTCATGTTTTAGATATTTACACGTAATTAAAATAGTATAACCAAGTAATTGTCTAATACTCATATAACTATCAAACTCTATGAAAAAATTCTCTAGCTTGTGGTTCATTGTTGGACCACGTTTGCATTTACATACCCTTCCTCACTCTAAGATGGTGAAGAGCAGTGGAACCAAGTAGCCGTGGATTCCCACACCCAAGAAGTATCACTCCTTCTCAGCTAAGGCACTTTAGGCAAATTACTTAACCTTTCAGAGCCTTAGTTTTCCTATCTTGTAAAATGCAGCTATTAATACCTACTTTGTAGGGCTGTTGAGAAAATTGAATGAAATAATTCACGGAAGGTGCTTAGCACAGTGTCTGGCACACGGAACCACATAACATATCTTTTCCTGTGCCTTCAAATTCATTTTCTGAGTTAATGTAACTAGAGAAGGTGAACACGTCGAGTCCCAATACCTGGTCAGTGCAGATGTGGCATATGGCGTCCAAGGAGTCTCGGGGTAACTTAAGGTTGTGATATATTTCTGTGGGTCTTTCTCAAGCTCATAGTGTGCCTGACGTGGGGCACTCACTAGACACTCACTAGCTGTGTGGCCTTAGACAAACATTTAGGCCTCCTGAACCCTGGTGTTTCTCATACATAAAATACATATAATACTCTGTAGGATTTTTGAAAAGGCTAACTGGCATAAATGCTAAAGAAAAAAGATAACAGTATAAGTTAGTGAAGATCCCAGAAATAAACTGAGAATTCAAAGTTCACCATCAGAATCTCCTTTGAAGTAAACTGTTCAACTTTCAGACGTGAATGACGTAATAATAATAGCAGGTGCACAATGACTTAGAGTTTGTTCTCCGACCACCTAGTTACCCTCCAGAAAGCATTTAGTAGTCATCAAAACCCTGTTGAGCAAAGTTGTAAATCTCAAATTTTATTAAATATTGGAGTACAGTTTTTAATTTTTATATAAGCAGTCAAACCTGTCAGTGTTTTCCTATATATTCCTCCCTTCTGTCCCATGCTTCAAGAGGTCATCCAAAGTCCAAGATTAGGGCTTCCCTGGTGGCGCAGTGGTTGAGAGTCTGCCTGTCGATGCAGGGGACACGGGTTCGTGCCCCGGTCCGGGAAGATCCCACATGCCACAGAGCGGCTGGGCCCGTGAGCCATGGCCACTGAGCCTGTGCGTCCGGAGCCTGTGCTCCGCAACGGGAGAGGCCACAACAGTGAGAGGCCCGTGTACCGCAAAAAAAACAAAAAACAAAGTCCAAGATTAGAAAAATACCTACAATTTTCTTCTCGTATTTTTATGGTTTCTATTTTTTACATTTACTGTGTGTGTGTGTGTGTGTAGGTTAGGAGGTAGGAATCTAAATAACTTTTGTTGGACAGAAAATATTTAATTAATATAGGGATTCTATTAGAGAATGTAAAATGTCATTCAAAATAACAAAACAGCTATCTCCCTATAAGGACTATCAGTCTAATGCAGAGATACTGTAAATATAGGAGAAATATAACAGAGGCATTATATATTGTAGTATCATAGGGAAGCATTATATATTAGAGAATAAAGAAGTTTCTTCTGCATTTTCTTATTTTATAGTTTTGTAGTAACATAGTACATGCCATACCCTAGATATTAAGGTTTTGGTACCTGTATTTGCATATGATTGTCTCTGATATTCTGGAATTCGACAGTATTTCAAACAACATAATGACCCGGCCCCCCAAACAACTACTGGAACAGCTTTCTCATCCAGTCCCCCCCACCCGCCACCTGTCCTTCACACTGTCCTTTTTTCTACTCCAGGCTGAAAACTAACCCCATTGTCTCTTAAAAGGTCACTCTAAAGAAGATTTGAACACTGCCTGAAAACCTGAGGGTCCTGCCTCTTCACTGAGGCAGGGAGGTAACTATTGGAGTTTTTTTTCCAATTCTTACTGGGCTGGAATAAATGAAAACCTGGCTTGTACCAACAAAATACTTAAATAAGGAGAGGAGACATATCAGTGTGATTTTTAAAGAATTATGACAGAAAATCCCCAGTGACTAGCAGAAGTTGAATGTATGTTCTTTCTCCCCTCTGTCTCAATGGTTTCTGATCTTTTAAAAATCTCTTTAACTGTCTTGTGTGTGCTTTTGTGGTGAGCTGAAATCATCATTGGAAATGGGTCAGATATAACTGGTAACTAAATAAATACTGGTGGATAAGCAGTCAACCCTCTCGAGAGTATTCTTTTTTATTTATTTATTTTATTTTGGGCTGCGTTGGGTCTTATTTGTGGCACTCAGGCTTCTCGTTTCAGCGCGAGGGCTTCTCTCTCATTGTGGTGCATGGGCCCAGCAGTGGCTGCACACCAGCTCCAGAGCGTGTGGGCTCTGTAGTTGCGGCACGCAGCCTCCCTAATTGCGGCTCACAGGCTTAGCTGCCCCGCGGCATGTGGGACCTTAGTTCACCAACCAGGGATCAAACCCACGTCCCCTGCATTGGAAGGCAGATTCTTAACCACTGGACCACCAGGGAAGTCCCTCAAGAGTACTTTTCAATTTCCCTACTTTGTCATAATCACCAAGGTCAATTTAATCCTAAGCAACTTCAGGTGTATGTGTTTAGTAGCACTGACTAGACCAGGGCTCTTCAACGTCGCGCTATTGACATTTGGGGCCAGATAAGGTTTTGTCGTGGGGGCTTTGTAGGATATTTAGCAGTGTCCCTGCTCTCTACCCACTAGATGCCAATAGCACCCTCCCCTCACGGTTGTGACAACCAAAAATATCTCCAGACATTGCCACAAGTCCCTTAGGTGTGTATGGGGCAGGGAGGAGGGTAAAATTGCACCAGGTGGGGGATGGGAAGGTAGGATATGGGGGATTTCAGGTGGTCAGGGTTGATCACCACTAAACAGATAGACGGATAAACGGATAAATGTAGGTGTGTATTTGCATATGTGTGACTCTACCCTCCACATGTGTGACGCTGCAGATCCCAATTCCTTTTCCAAAAAGTAACGGAGGTGGATCAGGGGGCCTAGGCTGGATCTGTTGGTAAAAACTAAAATGGTTTCAATTAGAGCTGTAGAAATGTCTGCCCTAAAGCTGCTGAGCTGCTAAAAGTATCACAGGGAGATCCTCCAAGACTGGGGATGTGGAAAGAACTTTATCATCTTGTTATTTGTGCCTTTAGTTTATCTATTATCAACATAAATAAATTGTATTGTGGGCCTTGAGCAAGGATGTTATCTAGTGGAAGGCATTCCCAGATTTGGAGTGTGAAAACCTGAGCTTGGGTCTGGGCTCTGCAAATGTCTAGCTAATCACTTTATCTCTCTGGGCCTATTTCCTTGTCCAAAATGGGTAAAACAATAATACTTAATCCACTGGGTTGTTGTGAAGGTCCAAGCTGTTCATGAGAAGTAGCAGGGCTTATTCTTGAGGAATTAGGAACATTGAAATCATACGGTCCTGGGTTGAACTTGGGTAGATGATACACTATTGTAAGCCACAGTTTCCTTGTGTGCAAAATATAGAAATAATCATATGACTTCATAGAGTTGTCACAGAGGTTAAATAAGTTACATGTGCTGGATAAATATTATTATTGGTCTTTGGTGAACTGCATCACATTGCACAAATACATATCATTTTATTGTTATTTCTTTTCTGTGAACACTGAAACCTGAAAATCTGAAGAACTAATTAATACATCTATACAAGTGAAACCCTATTATAAATATGTTACAACCCAAATTCCAAACAAGTGAAAGCAGCGTTAAATTGTAGTGTGCAACCTTTCATTTTCCAAGTTAAATCAGTTAGGGCACAAGTTTTTTGCAATGACGTAAGGTTCTCCTCCCCTTATTGAAATAATGTTCTAATAAGTTTTCTACAGCCTCTGTATCACATAAAACCCATGGGGTCAAGCACAGCATGCCCAGCTAGCACAATGTACGTTCATCCTGAATATTGAAATCTGACTACGTGCTGCAAAATTCACCTTCCCCAAAAGCATTGGCAAATTGCGTTGCAGTCCTAAAATGGGGGTGCAGGGAGGTAGGTATCTGAGGGTATCTTTTATAGAAACTGTTTAATTAAAGTATAACATTCATACAGAGAAGCGTACAAATCACATCAGGAATTTTCACAAAACGAAGACACCTATGTAATCATTGAGTGTTTTTAAAGGTCTGAGAATTCTGTCATAAACATGTGTTTTATCATTAGGGGTGTAAAGAAAAAGGTGATCATGAATTTGGAAGAAAGCAGTGGAGATTTCCCAGAGGAGATAGCAACTGCCTTTGCTGTCCAAATGTGATTTTGAATTATCACGTGGCAGTTTTGCAAAATGATCAGTTGGATCAGATGGCCAAAGCCACATCACCATTTACCACTTGCTATATGATTCTGGACAATTAACTTCAAGTTCCTCAGTCTTCTCATCTGTTAAATGGGGATAAGAATAGAATTGTTATTAGGATTAAATGAAATAACGCTGGTAAAGGTTTGGATGAGTTCCAGCACATAAACTCTCAATAAATGTAAATTATTATCTATTTAGGATGATGCCCCTTGGGACAATAGGAAAGAAGTTACAGAGATCTCAAGAATTCTTTTAGAAAAAAAGGGAAATTTTGCACAGAAGGGGAGTTGGATCAAAATAGCTAAGGGGTGCTATCACTGAGCCCCAGGACCAGCAGGGAGGGTTGGTCTGTGGGAAAGCCTGCAGAATTAAGCCTGAGACAAAGCAGAGTACCTGGAGTTGGCAGGCAGGGTGCTGAACCAAGGAGCTGTAAAGATAGTGCGGTTCTGAACAGAAAGCCACAGGGGTGTGCCTGGCATCCAAACAGGACATGACCTGATTTTTCAGAAACCAGAGTAAGGTCTAGGAGTGATTGTTTGTTTGATGTGGGCCTATAGAGAGGAACGAGAGAAGAAGCAGCCACAGGAATCATAATCCCAGGGGTCAGATCCTTGAAAGCCCTGTCCACTGAAGGAAGGGGACTCATTTAGGGCTTTATCCACGGCTAGGAGACTGGAGCAACTTAGAGTTTAGGAATGACCTCAAATGTATCTGGCCTGGCATTCCTTCACACTGAAATACGATGGAAGGATGCACTTGAATCGACCTGGATCCTGAATAGAGAAAGATATACTACTAAAGAAGAAAAGAAAGGAGGCAGTCTGAGTCTCAGAACCCAGACATGGCAGAGAAATCTGCCCCTCTGAATGACGGCAACAAGGAGTTACCCCAAATCCAGCCAGCAGCCTGATTTGTCACAGCTGGACCTTAGAGTGTCCTTATTTCTTCTTCATTATCTCAATCTTGCAAATGGCTTATCATCTCTCTAAGGGTCTTTGAAAGGAGGCAATTTGGTTTCTTTTTCCTTGATTGGTTGTAGGAGATGCATCAGAGTATAAGATTCAGCAGGACAATTTTGGTGAATAAATGTGACCCACTGTGCTCATTTTGAGGAAACATCTGTCACTGATGGATAAAGAGTATGAAATACCCAAGTCAGGGATGGCAAATCTGTGGCCTGTGGGTTACCAGAGGTCTGAACTTGGCCTCAGAATCCTTCTCAACACAGTGCATCAGCCATTACCAACTATTTGGAGCTTGCTCAAGATAGAAATCCATTTTGTCATAGCAGGACTTACCCCTCATCCCTTGTTATAATTAATGCACCCATCCTAACCACTTCTCCCAAAGCCCAACACATAGGGTATCAGATATGTAATTTGCTTGGCTTCAACCTTGCATATTTAAATTAAGCCCTTGATAGGTAACAATTGCCTATTTAGGGATCTGTTCTCATATTTCTGAGTTTATAACTGATTTATGACCTATAAATAGTCACATCAACCTAATTGCTGAATAATTTATATACTGAGGTCATGATCTCTGGATGAACCTGATACCCATTAGTGTTAAACTCAACATCTGTGTGCATCCGAGCTAGACACACAGAGAACCATACCCCAAAGTGGTGGCAGTGGAAAAGCAGAAGACCTAGACTTTATTCTCTCCTTTTATGTCCAGCCAATGTACTTTCCTTTTAGTTTCATCCCTAAAATGGGATAGTATTTCCCCACGGGTGGCAATGCTAAGAAAACTATTCAAATAATAAATGTTTTTAAGGCTCGCAGAACTCAAAAACTTTGGACTCAAAGCATTATGTCTATAGATGTCTATTGATGAAAGCTTTATTACTCCCCCAGGGCTAAACAGAGGTTGAACATTTGTGTTTTACACTTTGTTGCATGAATAAGCCAAATCTCTTCCACACTATGATGTTGATGAGATGGGAGAGAGGTTGTTCCCAGCTTTGGGGTACAGTCCTCTGTTGTTCCCAGCTGTAAAATGGACACGCCATACTGCTCATGTTCCTCTCTTTGCCTGCAGAGAACTGATGAGATAGAAATTGCAAAAGACTGAGTTTACTGAAAACTAGTGCTGTAAATGAAAGACAGAGGAATTCATTTAATTTTAATTTAAAATAACACTACTTCTACCATCCCAGCATCTGGGTGGGTGAATGAAACTAGAGGTAGTAGTGGGTTAGCAACTTTGGGCTAAGAATTTCACTGGTGGATAGGGAGATAACACAGAGAAGTAGGGACCAGAAACAGCAATATGTGCTCCTAACTCATTGAGAGTGAGAATTAAAAAACAAGAAGCATTTTCCAATAGCCACTTGGGGACTTTTGACTCCACGAAGGTACAGGGGTTATGAGTCTCAGAGCCACAAACACTTTAATACTACTTCCTCAATTAGCATAAGCACAAACTTGTTTTTCCAAGTACATTGTGTTGTTGCTGTTCATCTAACAGAAAAGAAAAACTCATTCCAATTCCAATCTGGATGAAGACTACATTTCCTATGATAAACATCAGTGGGCTGATGGGAACAGACTCATTCCACGCTGAAATGCTCGAACCTAAGCTTTGTGACTAACTTTGCCTAAAGACAGCTCATTTCATCCTGGAGCATCCTCGCCTCAGCAGCCTAGGCAAAACCAAAAAGATCACAGAGCAAAACCAACTGAGAGTATGACAACGTTAATGTGGGGATTTTATGTTCATCTGTTATGGGGACCTAAGTCAATTTACAAAAATGTTGTTTTAAGGGAAAATGATTTGGCCTGAGTAATTGTGAATAACAAGAAAAAAATAAACAAACAAACAAGATATGGTAGTGGGTAATACACGTGGGCCCTGCTTCCAATCTAATTTTAGATCTAAATTTTTTTTTTCTTTTTTTTTGCGGTATGTGGGCCTCTCACTGTTGTGGCCTCTCCCGTTGCGGAGCACAGGCTCCGGACGCACAGGCTCAGAGGCCATGGCTCACGGGCCCAGCCGCTCCGTGGCATGTGGGATCTTCCCGGACCGGGGCACGAACCCATGTCGCTCGCATCGGCAGGCGGACTCTCAACCACTGCGCCACCAGGGAAGCCCAGATCTAATCTTTAAAATTAAAGTTACTCATTTTTCATTTTACCAAACTTAAATTTCAGAGATATTTTATCCTCATTGCTGATTGGATTTCAATTGGAAATAGCTCCCAAAATTTTAAATCTGAATTTCTCTGCCTTCTCAGGTACATTTAGCTGTTAGACACATCGAAGTGTCTTAAATTTCTGTGAACTTGGAATCTAAGTCCTAGTTCTGCTATTTGCTAGCTGTACATTGAAAAAGCCGCTGGCTTAACAGATTTCTGTTTTTTCATCTTCAACACAAAAATATCTGTATCTTATCACACCAGGATAGTTTGGGGATTTAAAACAGGGATCCCTAAAATTTTCTTTTTTTTTTTAATTTTTGTTTATTTATTTACTTATTTATTTTTGACTGCATTGGGTCTTCATTGCTGAGCGCCCAGCTTTCTCTAGTTGCGGTGAGCGGGGGCTACTCTTCATTGCGGTGCGCGGGCTTCTCATTGCAGTGGCTTCTCTTGTTACGGAGCATGGGCTCTAGGCGCGTGGGCTTCAGTAGTTGTGGCTCGCGGGCTCTAGAGCACAAGCTCAGTAGTTGTGGTACACAGGCTTAGTTGCTCCGCAGCATGTGGGATCTTCCCGGACCAGGGCTCGAACCTGTGTCCCCTGCATTGGCAGGTGGATTCTTATCCACTGCGCCACCAGGGAAGCCCCCCTAAATTTTTCTTGATGAGTTTTTTTTTTTCCCTCTGTGAAGACTTACTGTTAATCATTAACAGTAAAAGTAACAGCTGCCATTTACTAAGCATTCTGGGCCAGATGTTTTGTACATACTTAAAATTTTATAGGTAAGAAAATTGAGGTAGAGAGGGGTTAAGTAAATTGCCTGAAGTTACATAAATAGTAAATGGCAAAACTGGGATTCCTGCCCATGGCTACTTAGATTCAGGTTCTGCTTTCTAATGGGAATTCCCACGAGCCAGGAGGAAGGAGATATAGGGTACTGCTAGACTAAGAGATAAATCAGGCAAGGCTTTAAAAAGAATGAATGAATTCTGAGACAAGGATCTCTGAAGAAGAGCAACTCACCTACTCTTTGGCAAAAAGAGATGTAAGTAAGTCTCTATCCCAAGTACGAAGACATATGGTATAATAGGAAATGTGGAGTTTGGAGTCAGAACGGCCTAAGTGAGAATCTTGGTTATTATTTAGCTGAACGGCCTTGGGAAGGTTATTTATCCACTCTCAGCCTCATTTTTCTCATCTGTGAAATAGGCATACTACTACTTGCAGAGTTGTTTTGGTGGTTAGAAATAATCCATGTAAAGTGTCTTGCACATGGTAGGCATACAATATACAACAGGCAAAATGTCATATCCTTTCATAAGTACCTTGGCAGCGTTTCCCAAATTGTGTTGTTGTTCATAGGCATTAGGTAATAAAACGAGAAAAGATCAAAGAAATTTTAAGTGAAAGGACAGTTCGGCAATCAAGTAAACCCAGGAAATGCTGTTAAGCAAAGTTACACTGTTTCCTTAGTGCAGGACTTCTCAGAGCCTTTAAATTGCAAAGACCCAATAAGAATCTCCAAGAGGAAGTATTTTCCCAATTTATTTGATTATATAGCCCAGTTGTTTATTAAGCATCTTACAGGACTGATGTTCCTGTGAACACGTTAGGAAGCGCTGGTCTGGCGAGTTTTGGAAGAAAAAGCTGAGTTGCTCAGGTCCGGTCATTATGACGCATTCACTATTCTGCAGTACCTCCAGAGCCATATCTCTTCTCCATTTATTTCTCCCTAAAATAGGACTTCTCCTTTTTACAAATGTCACAGAATGAAGCTCTAAAGAGTGATTTCCAGCATCCATTCAAGTGAAAAGTTCAGCTCCCAACAGGACCAGGCAACGTCCACAAAGCAACCAAGGCAGGCCATGGGGCCAAGGCGTTATTGGGCCTTTCAGGATGGAGGGACATGGCTTCTTCTTTCTGCCTGCCAGAGAAGCTTTAAAAGTGCAGGTTAAAAAAAAAAAAAAAAGTGCAGGTTACTCCAAAGACCACCAGAAGGCACTGGCATGGGGAAAAAGAGAACCCATGTCACCTACCCGGAGAGTAAAAGGCCAGCCTATCCAGAGTGGCCCTGCTTAGGCATCTGTCCATGCACTAGTCAAAGGCCAACCAGCCCAAGGAGGGGGAAAGACTTAAATAGAGGATCAGTTTTTTATTTTCACGTAAAAAGCACTTGCCCTCGGGTTATAAATGTTATTGCATTTGTGTAGCACTTTACTGCTGCCCTCAGCTGGCAAGCATCACAGGATACCAGTGGCAGTACTTTTATAACCTTTGATCAATAGCTTATTTCTATCGCCTTCAGTCCCAGCTGCCAATCTGTATAATGTGGGAGGCAGACTTCGCCACTCTCCAGCTGGACATGTTATGAATGTAAACTGTGAGAGTAACATATGTATGTGCATTGAGTGGGGGACATGGGATTTTTGAACAAGAACTGACAAAAATGGGCCCCTTGTTCTAGGGGACTACCACAAAACTAGGAGTTTTCTCTCTAGTGAGTGCTTCTCTCTCTCTCTTTCTCTCTCTCTCTCTCTCTCTCTCAAACCGCAAGTTTGGTAGTCTTTGGTGGGTCTAGAGAAATGAGACATGATTCTTTTTGTGAGTGTTTTCATCTCACGTATATTTGAGGGTGGTGGTGAAAGGTCATATGGAAAGATGTAAACGTTCCAAGAGAGGGCCACGACTGTCTGGTTCATCACCCCTGTATTCCCAGCCCCTAGTCAGAGCCTAGCACAGAGTAGGTGCTCAGGAAATATTTGTTGACTAAATGAATGAATTCCAGTTTGCAATGGGAGGGGAGGAGGTGAGTCCTGGAACATTCTCCTGGGGCTGCCTGAGCAAAGAGCAAAGGACAAAGGCTTTCTGTGGCCAGCAGCACCGGGGACCACAAACAGCTACTGCGGGTCTGTTTTATTTAAGGCTCACTGCTAGGCACCATGGGAACCACAGAGAAATAAGGGTAACCAGCTTCTACTGCTCTATTTTCCCACAGAACCAAGTCAACCCCTTAGAGGACATATACCCTGCCTCACCTTCTTCACCCCACTTCGGAAACCAGTTTTAGGACCAAGCCACTCTAGGAGAGGTCTTCAAGAAGGGCCCCAAGGCTCCCCAACATTTTTCACCACTAGGAAAATGACTCCAGCTCACAGTAAGGCAGCCAAGCCTGCCCTTGTCTGAACCTGTGCCCTTGAGACTCAGCCAAACCTCTCCCAGCTTGGTGGAGGGATGTTGAGGTGACATTCTTCTCCCTGCCACTCAGTATCTTTTAAACAATCCTCCTCCACCTTGGGAGAATATGCATGAACTCACTGCCGACGAGGGCCACGGAAGCTGAAAATTCCCTTTCTCCCTGGGAGGCAAATTCATCGCAAGTGAAAAATAAGAATCTGGGATGTGGGCAAGTTGTTCTGAAGTTCTTTTGATTGCCCGTGATAGAAAGATATCCACCGTCAGGCAGAGTTAGTGAATGAGGGACCTCGTTGGAAGGATGAGTGTCTCAGGGGGCTAGATCAGTGGGCTTCAGAAGGACCTGGACTCGAGCCCTGGCAAGGGTTGGGAAGCTGGAGCAGCGGCTCCCCACGTCTGCCTGCTGCCAGCTGCACTTGGGTTTCCTCCTGTGCATGGAGTTCACAGCCTCGGGGGCATGTGGCGGGAGGGGAGCAGGAGGTTGACGCAGGCGTTTTTGGCTCCGGACCACACTGCCTGTAGTGCACCATGAATTAATATTTTTAATAAATCCTGTAACTATCTTGTGAACAGATCATTTTTGTGGCACTATATTTTTTGGTGTTAAAAGGATTAATTTGTTTCATATAGACATTAGAAATATACCATCATTTTTGTAACCTTGTTTCTTTATTTCTTAATGTACCAGGAGCCTCAGGAAATAGAAGTGAGCTTTAAGGCCTCAACTAAGAGTTGTGTTCTGCTCTGTGTAGCCACCCCAAGTGGCCAGCCAGGCCCAGGCCAGCTCTCAGGCCCAGTTCTGAATGTCTAGGAGAGGCTGCTCTGCTCCACTTGGGCCAGAGGGTCACCCTGGCACAGTCTACTGTGATACTGCCAGGGCCCCTTAAGGAGGCAGAAGAAAAGGGATCCTTATGGGCTGGACGGAGACACTCCACAATGTGTCAGTGTCCACTATCCTCTTCCTGGGCTCACCCTGTGCAGATCCCAGGATGTTGGACGTCTCCAGCTGGGAGACAAAAAAACCAAAAAATTTAAATAAATGTCAGGGGTTGTATTTAAAGCCATCAAATCAACCCATCTTGAAGGCGTCTCAGGATCCTAGCTGTCCTCCAAGAGGGCTTGGTCCAAGTTAGTCTTGGTTTGTCCATCCCGCCTCCCCCTCCCACCTTCCTCCTTTCTTTCTTTTGTTTTTTAAGAGTAACAACTATCTTTTAAAAATATTTTTAAACAGGGAAGTATCACCAATAAAATAAAAATCATTCAATCCCACCTCCCCCCCGCACCGGCCCCCGACACCCCTCCCGAGAGATAACTACTGTTAACATTTTGGTGTACAACTTTCCAGGTAATTTTCAATAAAATTAGCTCCACTCTTAAAATAACCCTACTTGGGCTTCCCTGGTGGCGCAGTGGTTGAGAATCTGCCTGCCAATGCAGGGGACACGGGTTCGAGCCCTGGTCTGGGAGGATCCCACATGCCGCAGAGCAACTGGGCCCGTGAGCCACAACTACTGAGCCCACGTGTCTGGAGCCTGTGCTCTGCAACGGGAGGGGCCGCGACAGTGAGAGGCCCGCGCACCACGATGAAGAGTGGCCCCTGCTCGCCGCAACTGGAGAAAGCCCTCGCACAGAAACAAGACCCAACACAGCCAAAAATAAATAAATAAATTTTAAAAATAAAAATAAATAAAATAAAATAACCGTACTATAACATTGACTTGTATTCCATTTTTAAACTTAGCAATATATCATATGTTTCTTTTCATATCATTGCAAATTATTCTGGAAACATTTTATTTCCTAAACTGGAATCAATTTTGTTTCTTCTGATGTATAAAATATTCAACCAATACAGAGAAATAAATTCCCTCAGATTCCCACTTCCTAAAGATAATCACTATTCTTAAAAAAGAAATCCTTCAAGTTTTTATTTATATGTATGTATATACATATGTATAAACATACATTTACATAAACAGAATCATAACACAGTGTTTTGTAACCTGCTTTTTCCTACTTATCACTAGATCATGAATATCTTTCCATGTTAACACATATAATGCATCATCCTTCTTAATGGCTACATAGAATTCCATTCCATTCAATGAATGCTCATAATTTATTTAACTAATCACCTATTGTTGGAAACATTTGAATTATTTCCATTTTTTTTCTATTCTAAGGCATACTGCACTAAATATCACTGTATATATATCTTTGTCACAAGTCTGATTATTCCCTTAAAACAATTCCTAAAAGGAAAATTGCTGAGAAAAGTAGGATACATCTTTTAAAATTTGATTCATATTAATAAATGGCTCTGTAGAAAATTGTACCAATTTACATTTCTCCAACAAGTAAGAGATAAGATGATTCTCCACACCATCTCCAGCATTAACCATTATCACTCTTTTTATCTTTGCCAGTATGATGGCCAAAAATGATATTTTATTGTGATTTCAATCTGTAAGTCTTTGATTATTGGTGAGGTTGAATGTATTTTTATATCTTTGTCAGTTGAATTTAATTTACAAATTATCTGTTTATGCTTTTTGCCCATTTTATTTTCTTAAAGTATTCTCTTTTTTTCTTTCTGGTGAGTAGAGGTTCTTTTATTAAGTAGTCACCTTTATTAAGGCTATTAACCTTGACATCAATGTTGAAATTGTTTTCTCAGTTCATTGTGTCTTGTGCCATAGGATGTTTTTATTTTTATATGTTTATATCCGTCCTAGGGAACAGAAAAGTCAAGTAACAGCAGTTTAAACCATTTAAAATATTAACTATTTAATTAACCTGAAATCCAGAGGTAGGTTGTCCCAGAATTGGTTTGATGGTTCAGAGATGTCATCAGTCCCTGTACATCTTTCAAATTTGCCATCTATAATGTGTGGACAGTGTCTCCCCTTGTAAAGTGAGATGGCTACTACACTCCAAATACTACATCCTCACGTGCCAATTAGGAAGGAAGAGGATAAGGACCATTTTTTTTTCATCTCTCAGGTCTGTCTTCTCATCGGGAAGGAAAATCTTTCCCAGTGGTCCCCAGCAGATTTTTATTTACATCTCATTGGTAACCAGTGGTGTCTGCCAAAATAGTCAAACCTGTCAATCATTTCCTCCATGACTCGTGGTTTAGTGCCATATTACCAAAGGCTCTGCTCACCCCACAGATTCTTTTAAAATGTGCTCCAGTATTATCTTCTTGAACTTTCAAGGTTTTTGTTTGTTTAATTTTCTTAATATCCACATCTTTAAATTATCTGGAGTTTATTTTGGGGTGTGGTTTGACATAACTTTTATTTTTTCCCCTAAGGATATTCAGTGATACCAATAACTTTTATTAAATAGTAAATACTTTCCCCACCACACTGAAATACCATCTTTGTTATATATGAAATTCCCCTATATTCATGGGCCTATCTCCATTATCTGTCTTTTCCTGCACTGGTACCACCATGTTTTTAATCACTATAGTTTTATAGGTCATTTTTATATCAGTTAGAACAAATTATCCTTTTTTCATTATTTTCTTGGCTATTCTCCACGTTTATTCTTCTAAATAAACTTTAGAATTAGTTTAACTAGTCCCCTCCCCCTTCCAACAAATGTTCTCTCTTGGCACTTTGGGATTACATTAAAACTACAGATTAATTTTAGAAGACTTCACACCTTTGCTAATGTTTAGTCTTTCCTTTCAGGATCATGGAGTGTGCCTCTCCATTTTTCAAGCCTTCTTTCATGTCCTTTAGCAAGGTTTTATAGTTTCTTTATAAACACCCATTTTCATTAAGTTTATTTGCATTTTATTTTTTATGCCAATTTTGAACAGGATCTTTTATGCCAACAGGAAAGCTAAGGAAGGACCATTCTTGCATTCCTTAAATAAACCCTATTTAGTTATGATTATTTTTAAATATTGCTTGATTCCATTTACTAATATTTTATTTAGCATTTACTCCCAAGAGAGGTTGGGCTATAATATTTTTATCCCTTGAAGGATTTTTATAATAACGTTTGCAACGTTTAAAAATGAATTAGGGAACTTGCAGTTCTTACTTGACTTTAGAACTGCTTTATCCAATACAGTGGCTACTAGCCATGTGGGCAACCGAACACTTGGAATGTGCTTACTCCAAATGAGGACCTAAATTTCTAATTGAATTAAATTAACGTACATTTAAAGTTAAAACTGACCCTCAATTCAGTTACTGGAAATTGTTTAAGTATGTTTGGAACAATGTGGGTATGTGACTCTACTTTTCAACTGTAAGTTTCATGAAACCTAAATCTTCAGAGATCAGTATTTCTGATGAAAATTTAGCATCTGAATTGAGATGTGCTGTAAGTATAAAATACACACTAGAGTTCAAAGACGGTGTGAAAAAATAATTTAAAATATCCCATTAATAATTTTTATATGTTGAAATGATAATATCTTTGATATATTGGATTAAATAAAATATATTATTAAAATTAATTTTACCTGTTTCTTTTTACTTTTTTATGTGGCTACTAGAAAATTTTTGAGTATATATGAGGCTCATGTTATATTTCTATCAGTCACCACTGCTCTAAATTTTTAAATAATAGCAATTATCTGATCCTTTATAGTTGATAGAACTACACTTTTTGTTTTAATTGAACTGCAGTTGATTTATTAGGACTACACTTTTTTTTATATCTACATGTCCTATCAGATGGATGAACTAAATGTGTTTAACCCATCTGTTATTGTTGAATATTTAAGTTATTGCTTCCTTTCTCTCTTTTTTCTTCCTTTCTTTCAACAATTATAAACAACTTTGTGTTTAACAAGTTGGTGGCTTGGGGGAATGACATGATCGGATTTGCTTTCTGAAAATCACTTTGGTTATATTGTAGAGAATAGGCTGGCCAAGACCAAGCATGGATTCAGCCAGTTAGGAAGCCATTGCACAAGTTCTGGGGAGGTGGGGCATGTGGAGAAGGAAAGAAACGGACACTCTCCAGAGATATTCAGGACAAAGAGCCAATAGGACTTGGGATGAACTGAATACTGGGATCATGGCAAGGAAACCATCAAGAATGAGTCCTTCGGTTCTTGTTAGGCAACCAGAAGTTGGTGAGATAGTCACTGAGTTGGGAATCCTAAAGAAGGTCTCGTTTGAGTGAATAAGCTCTTGAGTTCATGTTAGGAATGGTGAGTTTAACATGTACTTGAGGCATCCAAGTAGAGATGTGGAATACTGTAGATAGATCTAGAGCAACAGGAGAGGAGAGGATGGACATCAAATCTGAGAGTCATTGGTGTATAGATGAAGTTCGAAGGCAGAAATGGCCTGAATGAGATTGTCTGGGGAGAGAATGTCAATTAAGAGATCTGCGTGTTTGGGGGAACAGGAGAGAGGTGACTAAGACCAAACCTTGAGGAACATCAGTATTTAAAGCCAGGTGGAGAAGGAGAAGTCAGGGATGGAGACTGAAAGAGTATGACCAGAGGTATAGAGGCAAAGCCAGGGCAGTGTGGTGTGGCTTGTCACAGAAGCCAGGGAAAGGGAGTATTTTAAGGAGAGAGTATCAACAATGGCTGAGAGATTAAGTTAAGATTTTAAAAGTACCTATTGCTCAATCTCACTACTAATCAGAAAATATAAATTAAAACAATAAGATATCACTGTTCAACCACCAGATGGTTAAGATTTTCAAGATTAATAATATTCAGTGTGGGCAAAGATTGGGAAGGGTTACTCTCACATCTTGTTGGTAGAAATGTAATGGTACCAACCTTGGGGGTTGTTTTGACAGCATCTATAAAAATATAAACTGCATACACTCTTTAACCCAGCAATTTCTCTTCTATGTATCTATAATCGGGAAATGCTCACTCATATACAAGAGGTTGTGATTACAATACTGTTCACTGCAGCATCATTTATAAAACTGAAAAACTGCTAATAACATAAATGTCATTTGGTAGAAAGAAAACAATGGCATATATTATTGAATACTGGGCAGCAGGGTAAAAGAATAATGTAAATTTATAGACGCTTAAATAGAAAGCCCCCCAAGACAGGTTGAAGTGAAAAAGTAAGTTGTAGAACAATAGATATAGTAAACTCTTACTGGTATACATTTATAAACCTGTATACTTGCGTATTTAGATTTATATGGGTATAAATACATAGACATATGTCTGGAAGAATATCTAGCAAACTGTTAACAATGATTAACCTAAAAAGTGGTTTAGCATTAGTAAGGATCAGTAAAGGAAGACTCGCTTTTACGCTGTATACTTTGGAATGGTTTGCATTTTTCAAACAAAAATTTATTGGTGAATTGTTTAAGTTTTTATGTTTTAATGCCCATGAAATTCAGGAACATGGGGATTATTGGTGGTGAGTTTAGCCATGTTGTCTCAGGGATAAATGATGAGAGTGGAAGCCAGATTGGAAAGGTTTTCCTCTTTACTTCTGTGCTCTTATTCTATTACCCCCATTAGATCTATGACAGCAGAGCCAGGCTCTGGAGGGGTGGCAGAAAAAAATATGAGCTCAGTGATAGAAGCCTCAGATGGAAATTCTGGCACCAATATGTACTAGCGGAGCCTTTTCTTATCTGTTTGTTGATTGGGAGTATTCACTGGGTTTTATGAGGATTACATGAGATGATATTATATCACAAACAACATTCAGGTGGTCAATTATATTATTACTACACTAATCCTGGCATCCCAAAACTCATTTACTGTCCTGCACCTTGACCTCTTCAAGTCTTATCCCAAACAGCCAAGGCTTGCCCAGGACCTGAGTTCATGTCAACGAGGCCTCATCTCACCAGCCTGCCCCAGCCAACTGGTAGTGACACCTTGGGGAGCTGTGTGGAGAAGGATGCTTAAGGCCAGCAAGCAAGTGCATCACAATCCTCAGCAGTGTCTGAAATGGATGCAGGAAGGGGGAGTCACACACACACACACACACACACACACACACACACACGCCTCTTGTTTACACAAGGCAGTGAAACAGGCAGAGGCTGCTCTCCACCACCTTTTCCAGGAATTTGGCCCCTTTCTCTTTCTTTCCACTTTTCAGCCATTCTTACTATCAATTGGTTCTATGTAATCTTTTCCGAGGTTTAGCTTCCCTTTAAAAAGGTCCCCCGGGGATATCTGTGTTCATGAAGGGCTTCTTGAAAACAGAAAACCCTTCAAAATCCCCCCAAGTGAATCTTTAACGGTGAACCACTAGCGCAGTGAAAGGTAGTCATTGAAATAATTTTGAGCCCAGAGTTTTATCCCTAACTTTGAAATCACACCTCAAAGGTAGCCTCCTTTTCTGCTCCTTCTAAAGTCAAAAGGACACTCGAGCAGTGTAATGACCCCTATGACAGCATCCTCCCAGCCAGCCTGGTCTGGACCCAGGGCCTGCCTGGGTCCCAGGGCAAGTGTGACCTGAACGTGGTGTGGGAAAGCCCCATAGATGTCAGCTCTCACCTCTGAGACCACCGGCTTCTCACTTTGTTTCTCGCAAACTCCCATCTCTTCCCTACAGGCACTTAACAAACAAGACGATGTATGGGACATAAAAGGGCTTGTGTGCGCGTTTAATGATGATGACAGTGATGACAGCTTTTATGGGGGCTGCCTGGGACCAGGGCACAGCACCTGTGCAGGAACTTGAGCCTTTTCCCTCTTTCACATAAAATAGTCCTTCTTCACACACCCTTCTTTCAAAGATTTCTTAATCTTAAAAATGACTTTCCTAGAAGGATGTCCTTTCATTTTGTCTCTATTGTTAGATTTTTAAAATAACGATTATATGTTATTTTAAAGAAGATTTTTTCCATGGGGGTGGGGGTGGGGTGGGAGGAACAGACACTCTAATAGCTGTCTCTGCCTTCATCCTTTACAGCTGAGTTATTTCCGACTCGCTTGAGTTTACTGGATGACAGCTACATATAGTTTAAAAGTATTTGTCCTCTTATCCGTAGCATTTGGTATGATTAATCTATTGGCATAAAATACAAACAACTTTACCTACATTGTTTGAAAGACGCTAGAGTGAGGAGGTATGAAGAGCCCAGAAAACAAGCCCAAAAGCTGGATAAGAATGGCATTTTGGGCTTGCCTGGTGGCGCAGTGGTTGAGAGTCCGCCTGCCGATGCAGGCGACACGGGTTCGTGCCCCGGTCCGGGAAGATCCCACATGCCGCGGAGCGGCTGGGCCCGTGAGCCATGGCCACTGAGCCTGTGCGTCCGGAGCCTGTGCTCCGCAACGGGAGAGGCCACAACAGTGAGAGGCCCGCGTACTGCCGAAAAAAACAAAAACAAAAAAGAATGGCATTTTGAGTTTGTTTGGAAATGAAGCTATCTCATCCTATTTGTCCTAAATTGCCTTTTCCTTTGTTTATTGTTGGGTTTTTTTTTTTTTTTACCATCTCTCAGTTTTCTATTGCTACGTGACAAATTATCACAAATTTAGTGGCTTGGACAACATCAGTTTATGATCTCAAAGTTTCCGTGGCTGGGCATGGCTTAGCGGAGTCCTCTGCTCAGGGTCTCCGGGGCTATAGTGCAGGTGGTGGCCAGGGCTGGGGTCTCACCTGAAGCTCAGGGTCCTCCTCCAAGCTGTGTGCTTGTTGGTAGAATTCACTTCCTCACAGCTTGCTTCTTCAAGACCAGCAGGACCTTCTCTGATCTCAGGGAAGGTCTATGTCCTCTTTTAAAGGGTTCACCTGCTTAGGTCAGTCCCGCACAGGATAATCTCCCGTTTGATTAACTCAAAGTCAACTGATTAGGAATTTGAATTACATCTGCAAAAACCTCCTCACCTCTGCCATATATGTAACCTATCAAAGGAGTGGCAGCCGACATATTTACACACCCACCCACACTCCAGGGGAAGGGATTATACAAAGGTCATTGGAGGTCATTTTAGGATTCTGACTATGACATCCTATTTTTACACTGAGCTATCATAGACAAATGAGAAAAATACAAGTAAGCAAAAAGAAAGATAAGTTAAACAATTGGAAATGCTACCACCTAGAGATAACCTCTCTTAGCTTGTTGACTTAGCCCCCTACACGTTTCCCATGTGAATGTATTTGTAAAATGAGATCGTGGCATACATACTGTTCCATTACTGACTTTTTCTCACCCTAACAATGTTTTGAAACTCTCTTTCTACAGCCACACACAAATATCTATTGCATCCACTCCATATCTATAGTACACTCCATTTTATGAAGCTCCTATAATTTATTTAAGCAGTCCACAATTTGGGGGGGAGATTAAATAAACTTTTCATATTTAAACAGTTTTAGATTTACAGAAAAGTTGTGAACTTAGTACAGAGAGACATATACCTCACACCAACCAAATAACAGTCTTCCCTATTATTAACATCTTACATTAATATGGTACATTTGTTAAAATTAATGAATGTACATTGATACATCATTATTAACTAAAATCCATATTTTATTCAAATTTCCTTGCTTTACCTAATGTCCTTTTTCTGTTCCAGGATCCCACACAGGATCCCACACAGGACCCCACATAGGATCCCACACAGGACCCCACACAGGACCCCACACAGGATCCCACACAGGATCCCACACAGGACCCCACACAGGATCCCACACAGGACCCCACACAGGACCCCACACAGGATCCCACACAGGACCCCACACAGGATCCCACACAGGACCCCACACAGGATCCCACACAGGATCCCACACAGGACCCCACACAGGATCCCACACAGGACCCCACACAGGACCCCACACAGGATCCCACACAGGATCCCACACAGGACCCCACACAGGATCCCACACAGGACCCCACACAGGACCCCACACAGGACCCCACACAGGATCCCACACAGGACCCCACACAGGATCCCACACAGGACCCCACACAGGACCCCACACAGGATCCCACACAGGACCCCACACAGGACCCCACACAGGACCCCATACAGGACCCCACATTACATTCCGTTGTCATGGCTATTTAGGCTCCTCTGGACTGTGACAGTTTCTCAGACTTTCTTTGTTTTTGATGACCTTGACGGTCTCGAGAAATACTAGCCAGGTCTTTTGTAGAATGCTTCTCAATTGGGATATTTGTCGATGTTTTCCTCATGATTAGACAGGGGCTATGTTTTGGGGAAGAAGGCCACAGAGGTAACTGCTATTTTCAGCATATCCCATCAAGGGTGCATACCATCAACATGACTTATCACCAGTGATGTTGACCTTGATCACCTGGGTGCTGTACTGTTTGTCATGTTTCTCCTCTGTCAAGTTACTCCCTTTTCCCCCCTTTTCCACACTGTACTTTTTGGGAAAAAGTCACTATGTGAAGCCCACACTCTGGAGTGAGGAGTTAATCCCCCTCTTTGTGGGCAGGGTATCTACATAAATTGTTTGAAATTCTTCTGCATGGCAGATATGTCTCTTCTCCTTCACTTTTCATTTTTTCAATCATCAATATCAGTATGGACTCATGGGTACTTATTTTATACTTTGGGTTATAATCCAATATTACTTTGTTTTGTTCCTCAAATTGTTCCACTTTCAGCCATTGGGAGCTCTTTCATTTAGCTCCTGCATTTCTTTGACATTCATCATTGTGGGTTTAGTCTTTGTTTCTCTGAGCACTTCCTTACTTTCTGGCCCTACAAGATGCTACAGGTTTATCTTGTATTAATATTTTTCTTGCCCCACTCCAAGAATCAGCAGTCTACTATTTTTTGACACTTGGATCATTTCCAGTTTTTTGGTTTTGGGTTTTATTTTTTGTATTTCTAAACAAGACTGCAATGAACATCCTTGAGAATATATAAATAGGTATATTTATCTGATATTTCGTTTGAGTTATAAAAGGGCAGAAGCTGGAACTTAGACAAGACCGGTGAAAGGATTTAGACCAAACCTTCCTCTGCGTAGCCACTTTGAAAAATAGTTTGACAGTTTCTATAAAATTAAATATACACTTTCCATATCACTGACAATTCCAGTCCTAGATATTTACCCAAGAGAAATAAAAACATGTCCACCAAAACACTAATACTAAATAGTCATAGCAGCTTTATTTGTAAAAGCCAAAAACAGGGACAGTCTCCATCAACAGGTGAATGTATAAACAAATTGAGGTCTATCCAGACAATGGGATACAACTCAGCAATGAAAATAAATAAACCATTGCTCTGTATAACAACATTTTCCAGAAATATAAAAATATGTTGAGTGAAAGAAGACACAAAAGAGTACCTTCAATATGATTCCATCTGTATGGAATTCTAGAACAGGTAAAACTATAGGAACAGAAAACAAACCAGTGCCTGGGATGGGGGAGACTGACTGAAAAGGACTCAAGGGAACTTTTGGGGGTGATGGGAATGTTCCATGTACTAGTGGTTACACAAGTTTATACAGTTTTAAGGCACTTAAAATGGGTGCATTTTTTGGTATGTAAATCATACTTTGATAAAGTTGATTAAAAGAAAACAACAACAAAACTGAGCCCAGATTGCAGAAAAAGAACCCAGAGGAGAGGGCAGTAGGCAAGGAGGCCTTCTCAGGGAAGGGGGTAGGGCCTCTTCTGTCTCTCTCACCCACCCTTCGTTACCGAGAGATGCTCATCCTGATTCTTTTTTTTAAAAAAATAAATTTATTTATTTTACTTGTTTATTTTTGGCTGTGTTGGGTCTTCGTTGCGACTAGTGGGCTTTCTCTAGTTGCGGTGAGCGGGTCCTACTCTTCATTGCGGTGCGCGGGCTTCTCATTATGGTGGCTTCTCTTGTTGTGGAGCACAGGCTGTAGGCGCACAGGCTTCAGCAGTTGTGGCTTGCGGGCTCTAGAGCGCAGACTCAGTAGTTGTGGCGCGCACGGGCTTAGCTGCTCCACAGCATGTAGGATCTTCCCAGATCAGGGCTCGAACCTGTATCCCCTGCCTTGGCAGGCGGATTCTTAACCACTGTGCCACCAAGGAAGCCCTCATTCTGATTCTGAAATGTGCCTCTCCCCACTCCTCAGGGATCCCTCATGCTGAATCAGGGCCTGGGCTTGGAGAGAACGCAGGTTGTAGACACATAGAGTGGACCCACCGTACCCAGCAGCTCTGAGGCTGGAGGTGCTTTGTGACACGTCTGTTTGTTGGGGTGCAGGGAAAGGGCTAGAACACACTGGGGCTTAGGCAACTTTGCTGCAAGACACTCCCAAACAGAACTTGATGAAAGTGGGGCTGCCTCAGTGCCTGTGCAAATGGGCAGAGTTCTGCAGGCCTAAAATTGCCTCACCAATGGGTGAGCCCCGAGTCACCCAGTAGCGGTGTGATACCTCTAAGAGGAGGCAGCATTTGGGGCCAGGGAGGACAGCAGGCGCAGTGACACAACAGGAGACCAGGGTTTGTGGACTCTGGTCTCAAGGGACATGCCTGGGTGTCCCCCTCCACTCACTGACAGAGGTGGTGAGTGATGACCAGGGCCAGGACTTATGGAAACTTCAAGGGGAACTTTAGCTGGGTGGAAGAGTGAGACATTTGTGAAAGACTAGATCTGCTGTCAGTCAAGCAGAGTTTGAGATCTGAGGGATTTATGTAACGTAAGCTCATTCATTCCTTCGTGAACCTTTGTTGAGGGCCTTCCATGAGTCAGATGCTGATTTAGTCACTGGGGATAAAGCAGGGGCAAAGCAGAAAAGTCCCTGCTATCATGGGACTCACCTTCTCTGACAGTTACATCCTGTCATTTCAGCTGGAGGGAGTGCTTTGAAGAAGACAAGGAAGGGTGAAGGCTGGGGGAGCCACCTCAGGTTGGGTGGGCAGGGCCCCTCTGAGGAGGGAACACTTGAGCACAGTCCTTTGGACCAATGGGCTGGAGAAGCCTGGAACATACTAGTTACCAGATAAATTCTTAGCAGGGCAATTTCTGGGTCAAAGAGCATAAACATTCTAAGGCTTAAATTCTTCTCCAGAAAGTTTCCTAGGTTGCCTTTTTAAAGAAAGGGGGAAACACTATGTGTTTTAGGAGTGCTTCAGAGTTTTTTAAATGTGTGTGTGTGTGTTTGTGTGTATGTGTGTGCGATGTCTCCTTTTCCAAATGCCACCCCAGAAGGGATGGTTCAAGTCAGTTCAAGTCTGTCAGACCTAAGATCTTAGGAGCTAAACATCCTAGTAGTTGAAATGGCAGTCAGAAAGGCCTCCGTGTGTATCTCAGCTCTAGCACTGACCAGCTCTGATGTGACTTTGGACAACTTTTGCCGGAAGTTGTGTAAGCCTCAGTTTTCTCATCTGTAAAATGGGCCTTCTAATAATGCTTAGCTCCAAGGGTTATGTGAGGGTCAGACAAGACAACATAAATGAGGTGCTTTGCGGAGTACCCAGCACACAGTAGGTGTTCCTGATTCTTTCTCTGCAAGGGCTCCAGTGCAGTCTCCTAGCCCAGGGCGCTATGCTCCCACAGGACATAGACAGGGTGTAGGCCTGCTCTGTGCCTGCTTCCAGACACCAGATCAATTGTTGTCCACTAAGATTCCCTATCTGGCCAATGTTCCCCACCCAGGTATGAGTTAAGCTGACTTTAAAAGATCCTAGATGATGAGCGTGTTTGTGTGTATCTGTGTATTGTGTCATTTTTTTTCTCCTAGGAAGGAACAAGGATTTTTCCACACTCCCCTAAGCGAAACCAGATGAGCAGAGTTAGCTCAAACTTCTCAAAAACAATTCACCTCTGCACTTAGACCAGATATGGAATGTTTCAACCCCAAAGTATACTTGTTGGTGTCTGTGTCTGAAAAAGCACAAGTGATTCGGAAGAGGGTCAGAGTGAAATCATCATGAGCCCAAACACCCTTCAGCTACAGACGGACGTGGCAAGTTTTGATTGTTTGCTTGTGTCTTAAAAAACAAACAAAAAAACAAACAAAAAACTCAAATGCAAATACAGCCGTTATTTTACCTGGAACTCAGACATGAAACGTTCTGCCTCTGCTCTCTTCACATACTTTATATTGTGCACATCAGCTTCTCACATTTGCTCTCCAATCGTCCACCAGGTCCCCGGACTCAGCAATCACACCTCAGCAGTTCTTTAAACTTAACACGGAAAAACACGCTGCTCCGTCATCCTCCGCCTACCCCCTCCCCACCTCAGGGCAAGGTGTCCACAGCAAGGATAGCCGCATCTGGAAAGCCCTTCTCAGTTGTCAGTGAGGGCAAGAGTTCCCAAATGCTGATCTGTGAACTAAGTTTCCACCCATCCCTAGTGAGATAAGATAAATAAGAACAATGCAGAGAGGTTTTCGTAAGCTCAATGTATTCCATTTTTAATTCTTAAATGATGTCCTCTTTATTTTTTGTTTTCAAATATTCTTTTATGAAATTTAGTGACAAGAGATGGAGATCAGTTGTGTTGTGTTTTTTTATACTGTTCTTTCTTGGCAAAAGAAAAAGTTGGCCAACTTCATGCTCATCAAAATGTATTTTGAGATTTTCCTAGTCTACAAACCCCTGAAGTCTGGGAATCACCTGGAGAAGGAACCAAGTGCATGGACAGAAAAAAAAACGCATATAAACTGAGTACCTGCCCTGTGCTGTGCTCATGAGTCATTTCATCTCATCCTTACAGTAACACTGGGGAGCGGGTGATAGTATTTCCATTTGATGGATCAGGAAAGCAAGGCTTCTAGCGGTTAAGGGACTTGCCCAAGGTCACTCAGCTAGGAAGGGGGAGAGGGAAGGCTGGGATTTGAGCCCAGGCTGCATGAAACTAGATCCGGAGTCCCCTCCTCCACCTCATGTCTATTCCAGAATTCCCAACACAATCGGAGACTCAGAAAAGCATCTAAAATTGAAGTAGGTGTAGGGCCTTATTCAGAAGCAACAGTGAGTAAATACATTCACAGATCAGGAACAACCCTTCCACCCACAAATGAGAGAGAGAGAAAGGGAGAGGGAGGTGAACTGTGCTATTCCATGGTGGATGCACTTTCAATAAACACAGTGGGTGAAATTATGAAAGTGTTAAGTGCTGAACAATCAGCAACAAGCTGATTCATAATGCGAAGGGGCAGGGGCGGGTCCTGAGCACATTAACTGCCCTCTTCAGACGCTGAGAACAGGAACTGGACACGGAAGCAGCTGCCCCATTACCAGACAAATGTAGAGAAAGTGACAGTTCAGGGAAAAACAAGAGTGATTAAGGGATGGAAGAATCCATGAGTAAAGATGAAGAAATAATTATGCACAGCTTGGCTAACTCATAAATCAAGGACGTTCATTCCATCTACAAACACCAGCAAGGTGAAAAGAATCAAAGAAAGATGGGCTATTTAATGTACATTTAAAAGTGAAACAATGGCTAGAATTGAGAAAGAGCTAGAAGCTGAAAGTCAGGGACACGTGGACTCACTGTGAAAAATCACCTCGGTGGGGGGGTGGGAGAGGGAAGCAGCCAGAACCCCAGGGGGGTTGAGACACCAAGGAGATTGGACAAAGCATCAGATAAGGCACAGTAGGGAGCAGCGCCCCTCTGGGCTGAGACGTGACCTCAGTCTTTTCCCTGCCTTCCTCTTACGGCTTCCACACCTCTCTCCCCCTCCTCCCCTTCACCTCAGGAAGACAGGATGGCAATTTGAGGAGGGAAATGGTGTCAACAAATATCGCAAGGTGTCATAACAGCAGCCCACCACTCGGTTTGATTTGGGACCATGGCAGAGGAGCATTAATTATCCCCCAAGAAACCAGCCCCACAGCAGAACGACCCTGAGGGCAGAGAAGCCCCTCAAGGCCTCTCCCCCGGAGCCTGCAGGGATCGGGTGACCAGGTTTATTTACCCAGAACCAGCTGTCGCAGGATTTACTGCCAGCACACGAGGGGTTCCCCAACACTGCAGACAGAGGAAGGTGACATTTGGGCAGAGTTTGGGCTTCGTCAGCCGCTGGAATCACCTTCTGCCTGAAAGTGCCTTAGCCAGAGAAAGATGGAAGACCAGGGATTCGGTCTCCTTTCCACTGTGATAAAACCACTTGGCCCAACCTGTGAAGAATGAGTTTTTGTCCCGAAACGCCTCACTGAGGAAAAGGGGGCAGGCAGGACAGGAAGCCAAAGGGTCAAATGTGGGTTTGGGAAGAGGCTAGTACTTAAGAGATGTGGAGGGAGCAGGTGAAGGGTGGTGCCTTCTTGAGAACGCACTGAACACCAAGGAAAAAAAAAGCAGTGGAGAGATGGAAGAACAGAGAAACCTAGTCGAGGTTGTATGATAAGCCCTCTGGGACCCAATGCCCCCGTTTCTTACATTGTCATGCATATTATTGGCCCTCCACAAAGGTTTGTCATCAACAGTGCAATTAAATAAACATAAGAACAATGCAAAGAATGGAAAGACACAGTGAGCAATGGGACACGGGGGCAAGCTAGGAGCTAAATAAGGCCCATGGCATAAATTACAAGCTTACTGAGGGCAGGGGAATCTGTCTACAAATTCTGCAGTATTTTCTCCTCCACGGAGCTCCAAGCGTTTAAGGGATAAATGATACCAGTTACAAAGTCAAGCGTTTTAAAATAGTGACAACCCCCAAGAGGTGAATTTCAGTCCTTTTTCAATTTCTCTCCTCGGTCTCTTAGTGATTTTTTTTCCCTCATAAAACGAGCACTCCAAGTTTTTAGTCTGATATGCTTCTCAGAACAGCCTGTTGGTTCTAAATAAGCTAAAGAGAAGTAATATAATAACCCTGGTTTGGAACATCAGGTCCAGCCATCGATTATGTGGCCAAGTGGCCTGGCTAGAGAGTGCTGGACGCTGGGCTCTCCATCTCGGGAGCCATCTTTTCGTGCTTACATCCATTCACCAAACCAGGAGCCAGCAAGCATCAGTGGTGGGCAAGCCACGGTGCTGGCCTTTGGGGAAGAAACCAAAATACACAGGACACTAGAAATGCAGGTCATCGAGGACAGGAAAGGCGTACTATTCATTTTATTTTTTTTGTCCCTCAGTATCTACCACTGGGAAGAAGGACACTGCAAGCCACCATGAGTCATTTACTACTTAGTATAGATGAAGGCTCAGAATGACGTTAGTGTAAGGGTTTTTGAGAGATAGAGACAGAGAGAAAGAGAGAGAGAGGAAAATGGAGAGAGGAGGAGGGCATGGGTCCATAGAATGAGGGAGCACAAGCCAGAGTGAGGAGGGGAGGGCCAGACTGGGAAGACTAGAGAAAGCAAGACGGAGGGGAGGGCCAGACTGGGAAGACTAGAGAAAGCAAGACAAGTCATATAACTGCGTTAATTAATTAAACACACACAAGACAAAACTTCCTTACAAGTCACCTTACTGGAATCAAAGATAAAAGATACAAGCCCAGACCCTTGGGGTGTGATTGTGTGCATGTGATCACACAGGATACAGAAAAATGTGAACAAACATCTATAAAACAATGTGACAATTGTTACAATAAAGTTAAAGAAAGGGATAATGGATGAAATTTGAAAATGAACTGTGGATTCGAAGATGTATTTGTATCCACGATAAATATCCTGATTGTGACGACTGTACTGTAACTCCTGTAAGAGAATATCCTGATCTTAGGAAATATACACTGAAGTATTTCAGGGTTTAAAAGAAAGTGGGTTTTGTTGTTGTTGTTGTTGTTTCCAATAGGCACGTGTATACAACATCTGAAGAGCACACAGGATGAAAGAATGACTCCAGGGGGAGAGGAAGGGAAGGAGGAGAGTAGGGAGGGGCTTCACTGAGGATCTGACCTTTGAGTACAAGGGAAAAGACAGAGGAGTTCATTTGGAGAAGAGGGGTTGGAGAGAGAGCAGGCTAGGAAAAGGTCATGGGCAAACGTGTGGCATGAAAGCACGGAGGACATGCCCTCCTGGAAACCTTAAAGAGCGAAGCCTACCTAGAGTTTCCAATCTGTGAGAAAGGATGTGGACAACACAGATGGACAAGACTCTTTGGGTCAGTGAAGGGCAGGCTCTGCAGTTGGAAAGTCAAAAGCAATTCCTCAGTAGACACAATTCTCATCTACAAAATAATCACTGTCTGTCTTGTGAGACAGAGCCTATGCCTGTAATGAGTGCAAAAAAGCTCGACTATTTTGAAAAAAAAAAAAAAATTAAATCAGGGTCACCTCAGCCAGGAAGCATTCAGAATTGGGTTGGGTAAACTCAGTTTCCCAAACATTTATGAGCAACTTCTGTGTTGGACCCTGGGGATACAAAGACGGAAAACACATGGTCCCCGCCTTCAAAGTAGATCACAGGCTGGTAATCAAGAAGAGCTTCTTAGACAAAGTGAGTTTTGAGTAGGAGAGCAGGGATGTGGATTGACAATCAGCCAGACCTCCAAGCGTTTGGCTTCTTCAGGCCTGCCACTGACCTCCAGGGGGGTGTTTGGTCTCTACTGTGGCTGGTACCCAGGCATCAATGCACTGATGCTAGGAGAGAAAGCCAGAATGGAAAGGCTATTTAGGAGCCAGCAGTGGTAGGAAGGGCCTTCTAAATTGGAGATAATTGACCTGGGCTTAGCTACAGTGACAAATCTGTTGGAGGAATATAAAGAAATTAAATTGGTCAAGAAAATTAGAGGCCAATCTCATTTCTTCACCTAGATGCAAAAATCCTAGAAATTGAATTCAGCAGTGTATAAAAAAGATAATGTATTGTGGTCAAGTTAGGTTGATCCTAGGAATACAAGAGTGATTTAACATTAGAAAAGCTATTAATATAATTCACCATATTAATGGATAAAGACCATATGGTTATCAAAACAAGTGTAGCAAAAAATATTTGCTAAAATTTACCACCAATTCATAATGAAATGTCCTACCTGATAAAGAGCTTTTATCAAATAATTACAGCAAACATCATTCTTCAAGGTGAAAGATTTGAAGCATTGCTTTAAAATCAGGAACAAGACAAAAATGTCCACATCAACTCTTCTTTCCAGCATTGTACTTGAAGTCCTATCCAGTGCAATAATAAAAAAGAAATAAAATGTATAAGTTTTGGAAAGGAAGAAATAAGACTGATATCTTTATAGATAATATAATTGCTTATTTAGAAAACACAACAGACTAGAATGCTGGAATTAATTTTTAAAAGTTTAACAAGGTGGGTGAATAATATAAATTGATTGCATTTCTACCCTCCACCAATAAACAGAAAGCTTAATTTTAAAAGATGTCAGTTATTATAGCAACCAAAATTAAGGTACTTAGGAATAAACATGATGTAAGGTGTGGAAGACCTTTAAAAAGAAAAAAATTTACTTTATTGAAAGACATTACATAAGACAAGTAAATGGAGAGATGAGCCACATTCATGGATAAAAAGTCATAATATGAAAATAACATCAACACTCTTCAAATTGATCTATAGAGTCAACTCAACTCAAGTCCTTATCTCAAGAGGGCTTTTTAAGTAATTTGACAAACTAATTCTAAAATTTATATGGAAGGGAAGAGTCCTAAAAGAAGCCAAGACATTCCCGGAAAAACGAATAAGGTGGGCTTCCCTGGTGGTGCAGTGGTTGAGGGTCTGCCTGCCAATGCAGGGGACACGGGTTCGAGCCCTGGTCTGGGAGGATCCCACATGCCGCGGAGCAATTGGGCCCATGAGCCACAACTGCTGAGTCTGCGCGTCTGGAGCTTGTGCTTTGCAACAAGAGAGGCTGCAACAGTGGAGGGCCCACACACCGCGATGAAGAGTGGCCCCCGCTTGCCGCAACTAGAGAAAGCCCTCGCACAGAAACGAAGACCCAACACAGCCAAAAATAAATAAATAAATAAATAAATAAATAATAAAACAGTTCTTTAAAAAAAAAAAGAATAAGATGTAAGGACTTTCTCTACTATATATAAAACATACTACAAAGCCCTAGTAAGTAATATAGTGTGATATATGTACAGGGACAGATAAATTGACCAATGGAATTGAATAGAATGCCCCAAAGCAGAACTACACGTATATGGAATCCAGATTTATGACAGAGATGGCACAGCAGACCACCAGAGAAAGGAGAGATTATCCAGTATATGGTACACAATTTGTAATTTACATGGGGGAAAAAAAGATGGATTCCTATCTCACACCATATTCAAAAGTAAATTCTCCGTGAATTAAAAGCAAAATGTAGGGACTTCCCTGGTGGTCCAAGACTCCACGCTCCCAGTGTAGGGGACCTGGGTTTGATACCTGGTTAGGGAACTAGATCCCATATGCATGCTGCAACTAAGAGTTCACATGCCGCAGCTAAGAAGTCCACATGCTGCAACTAAAACAAAAGATCCTGCGTGCCGCAACTAAGACCCAGCACAGACAAAATAAATAAATAAATTTTTTAAAAGTCTTTAAAAAAGAGCAAAATGTACAAGGCAACACTTTAAAATTTTTAGAAGAAAATATAGAACAATTTATCATATCAGGAGAGAGAAGGATTTCTTATACAAGGTACAAAATGTACCAACCACAAAATAAAAGATTGATATATTAGACTATATTAAAAATAAGAATGTCTTTCATCAAACTGTATCTTAAAGAAAGTGAGAAGGCAAGCCACAAAGTGGGAGAAGATATCTGTAATGCATGTAACTGACAAATGAATAAGAAAATTTTCCTATAGCTGTCTGCACGTTCATTTCCTGGTCTCCTTCAGAACCTTGCTCAAATGTCATGTTTTTCATAAAACCTTCCCTGTCCCCTGTTTAAAAAATTGCAAGCTCACCACCACTCCCTGCCTATTGCCCTTTCCTGCCTTATTTTTAGCTATAACATTTATCATTACCATACATACTATACATGTAACTAAATGATTTGATTGCCTTCCACCCCTCTCCTCAGTAGACTATAAACTCCTAAATGAGACAAGGAATTTTGATCTATTTCGTTCACTGCCTTATTCCCAGCATATAGAAGAGTGCCTGGCACATAGCAGGTACTCAATGAATATTTGTTGACTAAAACTCCTACCAATCAATAATAATAATACCAACAACTCAATAGAAAAAAAAATGAGCAAAAGACTTAAACAGGAATTTCAATAAGAAAAAACACAACTTGTCAATAAACATATAAAAAGATGCTCGAATTTCTTAATAATCAGGGAAATGCAAATTAAGACCAAAATGAGATAGTATTTTATACTTACCAGATTGGAAAACATTAAGAATTCTGACAATACTAGGCGCATTGGCAAGGATGAGGCACACAGGAACTCTTAATACACCTGCTGGTGGGAGTGGAAATTATTTCCCTCTTTAGAAAACACTTTGAGATTAGCTTGTAAAGGTGAGCATGTGTGTAGCCTGTATGTCAATTTATCTGTTCTTAGGTTTATACTCTGGAACATTGCCACTCAAAGTACAGTCCACAGACTTGTGCCAGTATGTGAAGGAACGATCTGATACAAGCCAGCCACCTTGAGACAAGTACAGAAATTGACAGTAAGGATTAAGAAAATTTGATAGCAACTTGACACTGCCATTCTATATTTATTTTTAATTTTTTAGACTTTTTTATCATGGTAAAATATACATAACATAAAATTTGACCATTTTAATCATTTTTAAGGGTACAGTTCAGTGGCATTAAAAGTACATTCACACTGTTGTGCAACCATCACCACCATCCATATCTAGAACTTTTTTTTTCATCTTTCCAAACTGAAATTCCATACCCACTAAACAATAAATCTGTATTCCTCCTTCACCCCCAACTCCTGGCAACCATTTTTTCTGGCTCTATGAATTTGACTACTCTCGGTATCTCATACGAGTGGAATATCATACAGTATTTGTCCTTGTGTGACTGCCCTATTTCTCTTTAGCATAACGTCCTCAAGTTTCACCCACATTGTAGCATGTGTCAGAAATGCTTTCCTTTTTAAGGCTGAATAATATTCCATTGAATCTATGTACCACCTTCTGTTTACCATTCATCCATTGATGGACACCTGGGTTACTTCTGCCCTTTGTCTATTGTGAATAATTGCCCTACTATATTTATTGAAATATAATTTATGCCTGTTGAATATAACAATTAAAACTGGGCTTTCTGTTTGTATGTCTTTGAATTTTTAATAATCTCATTTTCCAAGTAATTCATTTTTATGGTATTTTACAAAAATAATCTGTGACAGATTGGAAATTTTTCTAAATCTACCCACAGATAGTTCAAGGAGCACAACCCTGGAGCAAGGGTTTCCAAACTTTTCTAACACCCATGAAAAGAAAAACTCCACATCACAGCCCAGGACACATAAACATAACTGAAACAAAAGTTTCACAAAACAATACTTAACCATTTCCACAGGAAATGCACTAAGGTAGTTATTGCTCTGTTTTATATTTTTTTGCGGTACGTGGGCCTCTCACTGTTGTGGCCTCTCCCGTTGCGGAGCACAGGCTCGGGACGCGCAGGCTCAGCAGCCATGGCTCACGGGCCTAGCCGCTCCATGGCATGTGGGATCTTCCCGGACCGGGGCACGAACCCGTGTCCCCTGCATCGGCAGGCGGACTCTCAACCACTGCGCCACCACGGAAGCCCCATATTTTTTTTAAAATCCTGGTTGAATCTATTAAATTGATTTCACAGCCCACTACAAATCATGAATCCCAGTAGGAAAGCCAGTGCTTTTGAGAAATTCTTGCACATGTGTGTCAGGAGCCATGTAAGAGAATATTCCCAGTAGCATTTATTCGTGTAAAAAAAAAAAAAAAGGAAAACAACCCAAACATCCATCAACAGGAAGCTAAATGAATAAATTGTGATATATTCACCTAATACAATATTACTGGGGCTCAATCAATGTTTATTGAATGAATTAATAAACAGCTGTGAAAATGAAGTACAGCCACGTGGAGCAGTTTGGCTGAATCTTAGAAATACAATGTGGAGTGGACAAAGCAAGTCACAGTTGATTCTATACTGAACAAAACTATTTTTAAAAAGCTAAAAAAGGGCTTCCCTGGTGGTGCAGTGGTTGAGAATCTGCCTGCCAATGCAGGGGACACGGGTTCGAGCCCTGGTCTGGGAAGATCCCACATGCCGCAGAGCAACTGGGCCCGTGAGCCACAATTACTGAGCCTGCGCGTCTGGAGCCTGTGCTCCACAACAACAGAGGCCATGATAGTGAGAGGCCTGCGCACCGCGATGAAGAGTGGCCCCCGCTTGCCACAACTAGAGAAAGCCCATGCACAGAAACGAAGACCCAACACAGCCATAAATAAATAAATAAATACATTTTTAAAAAAAAAAAGCAAGCAAAAGTAAACACTATATTGTTTAGGGATCCATGCATGTGATAGGACTACCCTAAAAAATCAAAGGAACAATAAACACAAAATTCAGGACAGAAGTTACCTCTGGGGAGTAGGGAGAGGGTTGGATCAGGGAGTTCACAGTAGCTTAACAGAATTGGAAATGTTATTAAGTCGGGTGGTTTACAAATGTTCATTATTATGCTTTGTACTTAGATATACATTGTATATATTCTTTTATCTATCAAACGTTTTTTAAAAGATAGAAATGAAGTTGATGAAATTGGAGGACAGAGAATTCTAGCCACATTGTGCAAGCCATTGATATTTAAAAATATCAGTAAAATAGGGCCCCCTGATCTTCTTCCAAGAGTGTGAAAAAAATAGCTGATAAGCTTTTTTTCAGACTGAAAAGAAGGGTATCCAGACAAGGTGTTGAATTGGCTATCATTTCCCATTATAGAATAACTGCTCCAGTTTCCTTACATCCATCCACCAAACTCCCACCCCCTAACTGTTTCCAACAACCATGGAATGTTCTTCTGCATCCCTGACTGTTGGTTGCTCTTAGAATTCTGGGTTAGGGGTCTTGGGGAGGCAATAGAAGAAGACTACAGCCCCTCAAGGGTAGGGGCCAAGCTTTATTCATCTTCATGTTTATAATTTTCAGCCCAGTGCCCGTGCAGAATAAGTACTGGATAGTTCTTTCCTGTACAACTGAATGAAGCAGTGAATGAAAGAATAAATGACTATTGCAATTAAGCTAAGGACGCTATACCATTTCTGTCACTACTGATAACATGAGATTATTTCAGCCTGCTCTGACTCATGATCTAACCTGAGACATGGTAATGGGCGTGGCTTCCCCAAAGGTATTTATGAATTAAAGATCTGAGGGAGAAGGTAAGATGAGGTCCCAGGATAAAAGTGGGGAAGCAGTCGCCTTTAAAATAAAAATGAGAAATCTTGGGAATTTTTAAAGCCCAGTTGGGCATATTGGTAAGCTAGTGATTATCTTTTTTATCCCCACTTTAATTTTTATCGTGGTTAATCCCAGAGTGTCATGAGCAGAGTACAGTGGCTAACATAACGGCATTGTCTGGGTTTGAATCCAGATTCCTCCACTTCCTGGGGAAGCTTGGGCAAATTACTTAACCTCCCTGTACCTCAGTTTTATCATCTGTAAATGGAGATAATAATAGCACCGACACAGAATTGTAATGACAAAAAATGATTCAGTGAGTATATAGTCATAAAGAGAACAGCGCCTAGCACACAGCAAGCACGCTATCAGTGTTGTTAAATAAAATCTTCACCTAGATCGACAAATACACTCGTGTGCCCACGTGCCTCCTATACTCTTAGGGTTAGTTGCCGTGTGGGTACTCAGACTTTTACTGTGACAAAACAATTTCTGTGGCCTTTTCCGTGGAAAGCCCTTGAGAGGTTTCATCTTTATGGACCTTTGCTATAGGACCCTTTGCTTAATTAGCATCCTTGAAGTCCTGTTGTTGATACCTTCTAAGCTTGTCTTTAATATATACATAGATCCCTGACATGCTGCCTTCATAATGCCTGTCCCACCATTCTTTCTTTTCCCTTCTCTCTCTCTTTCTCTCTGCTTCCTCTGCCCTCTTGGACTGTTGGCAACAGCCTCGTAACAGATTTCCATTCCTCTAGTCTTTGTTTCTGCCAGTTCATCCTTGGCCCCAGGGACACATTAAATCTTCCTCAGACAACCGTTTGCACACATCATTCTCACCCACCCCCTCTGCTCAGAACCCTCCACTCCTTTGCCACCGTGTACAAATTCCTTAGCTTGACTATCAAGACCTCTAGTGCGAATTTAGCCTTGCTCTCCCACTTTATCTTTCTCTATCTGCCTTTACAAACTTTTTTTTTTAGGCAACCAAATTAGCCTATTAGTTGCTCTATCCCGGTCATGCCTACACCCACCCAGGCAACACCATTTCTTCTACTCCCAAGCCTGGAATGCTCTTCTCGTGACTTCAGAGCCTGGGGAAGACACTCTAAGAGGTGAGAGAAGGGCATCAAAATGGAGATGGGGGAATATCAAAAGCAAATTTTATGTTTCTAACTTGTTCCCTGACTTGGCCGTGATCCCAGGAATGGGAGAAGGATTCTCTCCCTCTTCCTCCTTCAAAAAAGGCACAGAGCATGGAGGTTAAGGGCATGGGCTCTGGCTCTGTTATTTCCTGGCTGTGTCTCAGTTTTGCTCATCTGTAAAAGGAAGCTAGAAACAGCACCCTCTGGAGTGGATGTGGTGATGAGCCACACAGGTCCCCCTTCAAGGCTGAGATACGTATTCTCCCAGCTGCCGACTGCTCACACTGAGTCCCTTCCAGGAATTGCCCTTAATCAAAGGGAGCTGCACCACCCAAGATGATGCCCTCTCTCTGGGGCAGCCTGCAACCAGTGAGGGGTCAACAGTGGGTACAGAAGCCTGGCCTCTTTGCCTTAACTGGACAACTCTAAAGGGCCATTCCAGCTTCTAATCTCCCCATAAAGTTCACTGAGGCCTCTGTTGTGACTGCACCAGAGCCCAGCTTCTCTCTCTGCCCAATCCAGCTTCCTTTCCTTCTCGTCACAGGTGTTGTTCCCAAAACTACTCCTCAATAGACTACACACATGCAAATATCTGCTTCAGAGTCTGTTTCCCAGGAAACCTGACCTACAATGGTTGGTCTAAGAAAACAGTCCCAAAAATGAGACTTTGGAAGAGGATCACTTGCTGCCTGACTGGCTCTGAGGACCTCATGACTAATGGTAGGTCAACAGTGAGAGCACCGGGCATGTGGTTAGGGTGCAACTGCTAAAATTTTCACTGGTGATGACCTGGGATGGGACACAGTTGGACATTAATGCACTGGCGGTGCAGCTTATCAAGTGTTTGAGAGCTTCTGGTAAGAACTATTTGTAAAGACTGTAGAATGAGATGGCTGTTGCTGGGGGTTAGGGGAGGGGCAGTGGATTGATTCACTGAAGAAAGACAACGAAAGGCCCAGAATGATTAATCACCAATATAAGGCAAAGTGTAAAAGCTTGAGGTAGCCTATATAAGGTAGCATATAAAGAGACTCTTAGCTCCTGTACCAGAGGGCAGAGGATCAGGCCCAGAACTTAATTATAAGAAGATTGAATTCTCAACACTAGCAGAGCTGATTGGAAAGATCTGGGGATTTGATTGGAAAGAATGGGACCCTGAGACTCTCATGAGGCTGAAAACCAAGATAATGGTCAGGGTGGCAGTCATCTTGAGGTTCAGCTAAGACTGGAGCACCTGCTTCCAAGATCACTCTCATGGCTTTGGCAGGCCCTAGAAGATCCTTTTCTAAGCTCATTCCTGCAATTGCAGGTAGGCCTTGGGACCTTGCCATGTATCCTGAATGTCCTTACAACACAGCAGCTGGTGATCAGAGACAGAGACAGAGAGAGAACCAGAGGGTCTCCCGAGACAGAACCTACAGCCTCTTTGGATGCTAATCTTGGAAGGGCCATCCCATCATATCTGCCATTTTCTATGCGTTAGAAGCAAGCCACAGGGTCTGCTCCATATACCAGTAGAGGAGAGTACACAAGGGAGTGAGTGCTGGGGGCGGGGATCATTTGGGGACCATCTTTGAGTCTGCTTCCCACAACCTAGCAGGCCTTTTCAGGTGCTAGAGACAACATGTTCTACACTTGAGGACATTGCTCTGACCCATTTACTTAGTGACAAGGAAGACTGTCAGCTTTCAGTGGGGCCCAGAGCACGAAAGGGCGCTGCAGCAGGTGCAGGCTGTGGTGCAATTGCCTCCATGGTATTCAAGGCATCTATGGCGGGACGAGACACTGTGTGGAGTTTGTGGCAAAAGCCCCAAGAAGAATCCCAACTTAGCCCCCTGGGGCTCCGGAAGAAGCCCACGCCATCTGTCACAATGGTTTTTGCCCATTCAAAAACCAGCAACCACTGTTCTGTTGAGCCCTGGGAGATGCAGAGCATCTGATTAAGGGACATTAAGTGATCTTGCATCCAGAGCTGCCCATCACAAGATGGGTTCTGTCAGATCCACTTAGTCATACAGTCACATGGGCTCAGAGCTCTCCGTCATCAGATGCAAGTGGTATATCCAGACACTATGTCCACAGCAGAGGAGGTGTGTGGTGGGTATCAGAACCAGTGGAGAAGCAGCAAGTGGGGAGAGGGCACCTGGGAGAAAAGTCTCTGTTCTCTGTATGTTGAGGGTGGCAGCAATGAATCTCCCTTTCATCTACCAGCACCACTCCCCATTCCATCATAATTGTCTAATAACTTTGACATTCATCTAAAATATGAGAATTGGGGTCTGAGAGTGACACTGAAGCCCAGCTTTCACAAAACTTGCTTAGCAAAGCAAAAGGTGTTTCCCAAGTTGGATCTCATTCTTCCTGCTTGGACAACCCCTGCAGCTGTGTAAAGACACCCTGAGTCTCCTTGTTCTCTCCTTCTCCAGTCCTTGAGGGGTATCCCAAAGCCCCATTCCACCCACATCCTCCTCAACCTGACCCTTCATTTTCTTAAGAGCCTTACCAGGTCCCACATCTATCCAGGTTGTGAGCTCCCAAGAAAGAAGGGAGCAGGCCGGCACACACTGACCCACTGACCAAGAAGAGCACCACAGTCCACTCACTCACCCCAGCTCATCTTGACAGAAAAGGGCTGCAGTCTTGCTGAAGGAGGCTAGCTTTCCCATGATTCTTCCCTACTCCAGGCAGGAGTCTTTGGTTGCAAGCAACAGAAACAAACTTTGGCTAACTTAAGCAAGGGGATGTATTGGGAGGGTGGGGCCAGTTCACAGAATCAAGAGACAGCTGAGAATGAGGCTGAAAGAGTTGGGAACGATGACAGCCACGACATCCTGGAATAGGAGCTAATCAACCATCTTGTTAGGGCTGCTTCTTGCACAATGTTACGCTGTCCTTCTGTTATTTTGGTTAAGATCCCAAGTCCTTGAATCTGATTGGCTTGGCTTGAGTAAAATGCCCTCTCCTTTGCCACCTTGATTGACAACGCAACTGAGACTGGAGCAGAAGCAATTGCCCAAAACAGAAATTGGGGCTCTTATCAAAAGAAGGGAGCAGGGCTTCCCTGGTGGCGCAGTGGTTGAGAGTCCGCGTGCCAATGCGGGGGACACGGGTTCGTGCCCCGGTCCGGGAGGATCCCACATGCTGCGGAGCGGCTAGGCCTGTGAGCAATGGCCGCTGAGCCTGCGCGTCCAGAGCCTGTGCTCCGCAGCGGGACAGGCCACAACAGTGAGAGGCCCGCGTACCGCAAAAAAAAGGAAAAGAAGGGAGCAGAATGTTGGGCAACCAAAAACTATGTGCATTCAAAACACCCCCAGTCTCTCCCCACTTGCACAATTTACTTGTCTACCAAGATTCCGAGTGCTGTGTATGAAAAGTTGGCAGAACCGTAAACTAAACCTCATGATAGGCAGGATTGAAATCAGTGGAAGGAAGCTCAGTTTCAGGAGAATTTGGGCTTTTTGGATCAGAAGACCATATTCTAGTCCCAGCACTGCTACTAATTGTGACCTCTGTTTCTTCATCTAAGCAATGGGGTAGGCAGTGATCTATCCAGCAGGTCATTATAAGCATCAAAATAGTGCGGCTTCCCTGGTGGCACGGCACAATGGTTAAGAATCCGCCTGCCAATCCAGGAGACATGGGTTTGAGCCCTGGTCCAGGAAGGTCCCACATGCCACAGAGCAACTAAGCCTGTGCGCCACAGCTACTGAATCCCGCATGCCCTAGAGCCCATGCTCTGCAACAAGAGAAGCCAACACAATAAGATGCACATGCACCACAACAAAGAGTAGCCCCGACTCGCTGCAACTAGAGAAAGCTGGCACGCAGCAATGAAGACCCAACGCAGCCAAAAATAAATACATAAATAAATTTATTTTAAAAAAATGATAGCGTGCTTGAAGGCACTTCGAAGGCTGTTAAACATGCAAACTTGAGGGACTGTTATTGGTCGTTTGGGTTTTTCTAATTTACTTTGCAGATCACGTCATATTGACTACTTAACCTGAGATTGCATTTGGCCAGAAGCAGTGCAGTTCTGACCTTAGCTGGCAGACAGGCTGCAGTGAAGCGAGAGGAAGGAGAGAGCTCTGCAGGTAATGCAGTGGGCAGTCTTATTTCAGCCTATTTTGCAATGCAATGATCTTGAGGAAATATCAGGATGCAGTTCATAGAGAGTTCTTACTAACTCAGAAAAATCAACTCCAGCGAGAGTCAAGAAATAGAAAACTGCTAGAGTGTAGGAAATAGCCATTTGCAAGAACACATCAGATATTCAATATTCAACACAGTGGCAATGTAGCATATGCGTTCAGAACACGAGATTTGAGTCATGAAGACCTGAGTTTGAACTCTAGTCCCATCCCTTGCCTCATCTATGTGAGTACAGTAATAATCCATTAAACAAATATTTATTGAGGACTTATTATATGCCAGGCATTATTTTAGGCACTGATGATATAATGGTGAACAATATAGATGACAAACCCCTGCTGCCCTCGTGGCCTTTACTTTCCAGTGGGAGAAGAAAGTAAATAAAGAACCAAAAAAGGTAAAATATATGGTATATCAGGTAGTAATAAATGCTATGGAAAAAATAAAGCAGAGAAGGAAGCCATTGGGGTGACTGGGGAAGAGTTACTATAATCTATAGCGTGATTAGGTGACAACCCAGTGGTGACACTTGATGTGATGGTGACATCTGAACCAAGAGTTGAGAGAAGCAAAGGACTGTGCTAGGCAGGTGTCTGGGGGAAGATTATTCTAAGCAGAGGGAACACCAAGTGCAAAGGTCTGGTGGTGAGAGCACACATGGAAAGTTCAAGGAACAACAGGCAGCCAGGATGGCTGGAGGAGACCTTATAGCTGCAGAGAAGATGGAGATTAGGGCAGAGTGTTGAAGACAGGGCAGATGCCTAGGACTGGTAGGTACAGTACTTTGGCTTTTACTCTGAAGGAGATGGGGAGCCACTGAAGGGTTTTGAACAGGAAAGTAACGTATTCTAATGTACATTTTAAAGTCTCATTTGAGCTGCTATGCTTAAGTGAGGGCAGAAGAGGGAAACCAGTTAGGAGGCTATAGCAAAAATCCAGGTGAGACTTCTAGTTTCTGGTCCAGCTGTAAGGAGCTTGGGAGTTATCGCTTTGTCCTAACGACAAGTAAAAGGCTGAAAAACTGAAAAAACAGTTTAGATTCATCAGAGAAGTGAGGTCTCAAGGCAAACTGCTGCCCCCACAAATGTGGACAGCCCGCCAGGCCAATACATAGAATCAGCACTTAGAGCAGAGACCACGAGCAGAAACATCTGTGGGAAGCAGTGCCCGGGCAGGAAAACCCGAACTGTAATTGACAAACTTCCTGAGGCTCAGTGTGCACAAGTCTGAGAGTTAAAAACTCCAGAAGGGCTTCCCTGGTGGTGCAGTGGTTAAGAATCTGCCTGCCAATGCAGGGGACACGGGTTTGAGCCCTGGTCCGGGAAGATCCCACATGCCACGGAGCAAATAAGCCCGTGCACCACAACTACTGAAGCCGGCGCACCTAGAGCCTGTGCTCCGCAACAAGAGAAGCCACTGCGATGAGAGGTCTGTGCACCGCAACGAAGAGGAACCTCCGCTCGCCGCAACTGGAGAAAGCCCGCGCGCAGCAACGAAGCCCCAACGCAGCCAAAAATAAAAATAAATAAAATAAATTTATAAAAAAAGAAAAAAAAAACAAACAAACTCCAGAAGACCCAGTCATGGAGAGGTGCCCGCACTTTTGTGAGTTTTACCTCCAGGGACTCAACCGTGTTCTCATGGTGAATATTGGAGAAAAACCCCTCCAGCTTCTGTCTTGGGTAAAAGAAAAGGAACCATTCTGAAATACACCAGAGCATTCCGTTCTTCTTAACAAGGCTTGCCCTCAAGAGAAACTATTTTACAAGAGTCTAAACTATTGGGCAGTTTCCAGAGCATAATCCTCATGGAGAAAGGGAGATACCCAGCTCCAGCCCTCTCTCCTCATCCTCTCCCATCTAAGCTGGGGGTGGGGTGTGGGGGGAGAGGCTGAGAAGCACTTGTGAAATTCACAGTCCAGGGGTACAGACTCACTGTAAGACTGCAACCTCATCAAGGGACTACAGAATGCTTTCTTCCCCCAATACCTTACCCTACATTACTAAAGGCCTATTTACTGCAGTTCCTTTTACCCAGTATAGCATGTCCTCCTAATAAGAAAAAATTATAAGGCATATCAAAAGGCAAAACAACACTTGTCTTGAAGAGTCAGAACACACATCAAAACCAGACTCAGAGATGGCAGAGATGATGGAATTATCACACTGGGAATTCAAGACAACTATGATTAATATGCTATGGATTCTAATGGATGAAGTAGACAGTATGCAACAACAGATGGGTAATGTAAACAGAGAGATGGGAGTTATAAGAATGAATCAAGGGACTTCCCCGGTGGTGCAGTGGTTTAGAATCTGCCTGCCAGTGCAGGGGACATGGATTCGATCCCTGGTCCAGGAAGATCTCACGCGCCACGGAGCAACTAAGCCCATGTGCCACAGCTACTGAGCCCACATACCACAACTACTGAAGCCCACAAGCCTAGAGCCCACGCTCCCCAACAAGAGGAGCCACCTCAATGAGAAGCCCACGCACAGCAAAGAGTAGCCCCATCTCACCACAACTAGAGAAAGCCCACGCACAGCAATAAACACCCAATGCAGCCAAAAATAAATAAATAAATAAAAAGAATGACTCAAAAAGAAATGCCAGAGATCAAAAACACAGTAACAGAAATGAAGAATGCCATTGATGGGCTCATTAATAGACTGCACATGGCTGAGGAAAGAGTCACTGAGCCTGTGGCTATCTCAATAGAAACTTCCAAAATTGAAAAGTAAAGAGATAAAAGACTGAGGAAAAAAAAAAAAACAGAACAGAATACCCAAGAATACCAAGAACTGTGGGACAACTACAAACGGTATAACATACACTTAATGGGAATACCAGAAGGAGAAAAAAAGAGAGAAGAAACAGAAAAAATATCTGAAGCAAAAATGACCGAGAAATTCCCCGAATTAATGTCAGACACCAAACCACAGATCCAAGAAGTTCAGAGGACACCAAGCAGGATAAATGTGCCCCACCTCCAAAAAAAAACTATGCCTAGACATATATTCAAAATGCAGAAAATCAAAGATAAAGGAAAAAATCTTAAAAGAAGCCAGAAGAAAAAATTACCTTATCATAGAGGAGCAAAGATAAGAAATACATCTGACTTCTCTTAAGAAACCATACAAGTAAGTAGAGAGCAGGGTGAAATATTTAAAGGGCTGGGAGAAAAAAACCACCAACACCGAATTCTGTCCCCTGTGAAATTAGCCTTCAAAAGTAAAGAAGAAATAAAGACTTTCTCAGACAAACAAAAAATGAGGGAGTTTGTTGCTAGCAGACTTGCCTTGAAAGAAATGCTAAAAGTTCTTTAGAGAGAAGGAAAATTATATAGGTCAAAAACTTTCATTTACATAAGGAAAGGAAGAGCAATGGAGAAGGAAGAAGTGAAGGTATAATAAAAACTTTTACTTTTATTATTCTTAATTGAGCTAACAGAGAACTGTTCAAAATAATAATAGTAACCATGTATTCAATATGTGTGTGTGTCTGTGTGTGTGTGCACATGCTTACTTATAAGTGAAAGGAATGACAGCAATGATACAAGGGACAGGAAGGAGGAAATAGGATTATTTTGTTATTATAAGGTACTTGCACTACCAATGAAGTAGTATAGTGTTATTTGAAAGTGGAATTGGATGAGCTGTAAATATATATTGCAAACTCTGGTGTAATGACTAAAAAGAATAAAAAAGGAATCATAACTGATATGTTAAGAAAGGAGAGAAAGTGGAATCACATAAAATGCTCAGTTAAAACCACAAAAGGAAGAAAAGGAGTAGAAGACAAAAACGGGAATAAAGAACAAGGGCAATGCATAGCAAACGGTAACAAATATGGTAGCTATTAATCCGACTATACCAATAATCACTTTAGAATTTAAACATCAGTGGTCTAAATAAACCAATTAAAGAACAGAGATTGTCAGAGTGGATCAAAAAAACAAGAGCCAACTCCAGGTTGTCTACAAGAAACCTACTTTAAATAGAAAGACAAACGTAGAGTAAAGTAAATGGATGGAGCAAGATATACCATGTTAACACTAATCAAAAGAAAGCAGGAGTAGCTGTATTAATTCAGACAGAAAAGACTTCAGAGCAAGGAAAGTTATCAGAGATAAAGAGGAGTATTACATAATGATAAAGAGGTCAATTCTCCAGGAAGACATATCAATCCTTAATGTATAGGCTCCTAACAACAGAGTGTCAAAACATGAGAAGCAGAAAGTGACAGAACTGCAAGGAGAAAAAGATGAACCCACTATTGCAGTTGGAGACTCCAACACCCCTCTATCAGAAAGAAACAGATCCAGCAGGTAGAGAATCAGTAAGGACATAGTTGAATTCAATAGGACCACCAATCAACCAGATATAATTTATGTCTACAGACTGCTTCACCCAACAACAGCAGAATGCATATTCTTCTCAAGTCCACATGGAACATTCACCAAGATGGACCACATTCTGGGCCATAAAACACACATTAAATTTAAAAGAATAGAAATCATGCAATGTCTGCTCTTAGACCACAACAGAATTAAACTAGAAATCAATAACAGAAAGATAACTGGACAAGCCCCAAATACTTGGAGATTAAACAACACACTTCTAAATAACACAAAGTCAAAGGAGAAATTTCAAGAAAAAATTTTAAATATTTTACTAAATGAAAATGAAAACACAACTTATTAGAATGTGTGGGATACAGCAAAAGCAGTCATTAGAAGGAAACTGATAGCATTGAATGTGTATATTACAAAAAGAAAAATCTAAAAGTCAGTCATCTGAACATTCACCTTAGGAAACTAGAAAGAGAAGAGAAATTAAATGCAAAGTAAGCAGAAGAAAAAAAAAACTATAAAAATTAGAGCAGAAATCAATGCAATTGAAATAGGTAATCAATAGAAAAAAAACCCAACAAAACCAAAAGTTGGTTCTTTGAAAAGATACATAAAATTGATAAGCCTTTACTGGGCTAAGTAAAAAAGAAAGAGGACATAAATTACTAATGTCAGAAATGAAAGAGGGCTTCCCTGGTGGCACAGTGGTTAAGAATCTGCCTGCCAAGGCAGGGGACACAGGTTCGATCCCTGGTCCAGGAAGATCCCACATGCTACAGAGCAACTAAGCCCATGCTCCACAACTACTGAGCCTGTGCTCTAGAGCCCACGAGCCACAACTACTGAGCCTGCATGCCACAACTACTGAAGCCTGCGTGCCTAGAGCCCGTGCTCCACAACAAGAGAAGCTACTGCAATGAGAAGCCCATGCACCACAACAAAGAGTAGCCCCCTCTCGCTGCAACTAGAGAAAGCCCGTGTGCAGTAACAAAGAGCCAACGCAGTGAAAGATAAAAAATAATTAATTAATTTTTTTAAAAAAGTAAAGAAAGAGACAACATTACTACAGATCCCATGGACATTAAGAGAATAATCAAGGAATAGCATGAACGACTCTATGCCCACAAATTTGATAACCTAGATGAAATGACCCAGTTATTTAAAAGACACAGTCTGCCAAAAGTCATACAAGGAGAAATAGACGATCTGAATAGGCCTATGTAAATTAGAGAAATTGAATCAATAATTAATAATCCTCCAAAACAGAAAGCACTAGGCCCAGATGGGTTCACTGGTGAATTCTACTAAAAATTTAAGGAAGAAATTATACTAATTCTGTACAGTCTCTTTCAGAGTATAGAAGCAGAGGGAGTACTTCCTAACTCATTCTTTGAGGCTAGCATTACCAGTACCCTAATATCAAAACCAGACAAAGACATTATAAGAAAACTACAGACCAGTATCTCTCGCGAACATAGGTGCAAAAATCCTCAACAAAATATTAGCAAAGCTAATCCAACAATGTATAGAAAGGATTATACACCATGACCAAATGGGATTCACCCCAAGTTTGGGAGGCTGGTTCAACATTTGAAAATCAATTAATGTAATCCATCACATCAAGCCAAAGAAGAAATATCACATAACCATACCAACAGATGAGGAAAAAGCATTTGACACAATGAAACACTCATTCATGATAAAACTCTCAGCAAACTAGAAATAGAGGGGAATTTCCCCAATTTGGTAAAGAACATCTGCAAAAAATTACAGTTAATATTATACATAAACGGTAAGAAACTGGCAGCTTTCCCACTAAGATCAGGAACAAGGCAAGGATACCCCTTCTCACCATTCCTTCTCAACATCATCTTGGAAGTCCTAACTAATGCAATAAGACAAGAAAAGGAAATAAAAGGTACACAGATTGGGAAGGAAGAAATAAAACTCTCTTTGTTCATATATGACATGATTGTCTATAAAGAGAATTGGAAAGATTCAACCAAAAAACTCCTGGAACTAATAAGGGATTATAGCAAGTTTGCAGGATACAAGGTTAATATACAAAAGTCAATCACTTTCCAATATACTAGCAATGAACAAGCAGAATTTCAAATTAAAAATACAATACCATTGGGACTTCCCTGGTGGCACAGTGGTTAAGAATCCACCTGCCAATGCAGGGGACACGGGTTCGAGCCCTGGTCCGGGAAGATCCCACATGCCACGGAGCAACTAAGCCCGTGCGCCACAACTACTGAGCCTGCGCTCTAGAGCCCATGAGCCACAACTACTGAGCCCACGTGTCACACCTACTGAAGCCAGCATGCCTAGAGCCATGCTCCACAACAAGAGAAGCCACCACAATGAGAAGCCCGCGCACTGCAACAAAAAGTAGCCCCTGCTCACCTCAACTAGAGAAAGCCCGTGTGCGGCAACGAAGACCCAACGCAGCCAAAAATAAATAAATAAGAAAAGAAATGCAAATTAAAACAATAATAAGATTCCACTGCACATCTATTAGAATGGCCAAAACCCAGAATACTGACAACAGCAAATGCTGCTGAGGATGTGGAGCAACTGGAACTCCCATTCATTGCTGGTGGGAATGCAAAATGGTTCAGCCACTCTGGAAGACAGTTTGACAGTTTCTTAAAAAGCTAAACATACTCTTAACATATGGTCCAACAGTCATGGTCCTTGGTATTTACCCAAAGGAGTTGAAAACATTCACACAAAAGCCTGCATACAGGTGTTTAGAGCAGCTTTATCCAAAATTGCCAAAACTTGGAAACAACCAAGATGCTCTTCAGTAGGTGAGTGGATGAACTGTGATACATTCAGACAATGGAATATTATTTAGCACTAAAAAGAAATGATCTATCAAGCCATGAAAAGACATGGAGGAACTTTAAGTGCATATTACTAAGTGAGAGAAGCCAATTTGAAAAGGCTACATACTGTATGAATCCAACTATATGACATTCTGGAAAAGGCAAAACTATGGAGAAAACAAAATGATCAGTGATTGCCAGGAGTTGGAGGAGGAAGGGATGAATAGGCAGAGCACAGAGGATTTTTTTTAAGGCAGTGAAATTATTCTGTATGATATTTTAATGGCATACATGTCATTATACATTTGTCAAAATCCACAGAACATACACCACCAAGAGTGAACTCTAATATAGACTATGGATTTGGGGTGATAATGATGTATCAGTGTAGGTTCACTGATTGTCACAAATGTACCTGTCTGGTGAGGGATGTTAATAATGTGGGAGGCTGGGGCAGGCAGAGGGTATAGGGGACACCTCTGAACCTTCCACTCAATTTTGCTGTGAATGTAAACATGCTCTAAAAAATCAAGTCTATTTTTTTTTTTAATTCAGGTAAGAATCAAGGGTGGTTTGGCAAAAGTAGTAGCTGTGGAGGTACGGAGAAGCAGTTGGATTATGGATTTATCTTGAAAGAAGAGCCAACAGAATTGCCAGTGGATTGGTTGTGGAGTATGAGGGCAAGTGAAGATTCAGCCTATAGCCTAGACAAGACGACATATGACAATGACTTCACACAGTGCCAAGCACATATTAAATATTTAGCAAATACCAAAATCCCATAAAATTTCAGAAGAGATGATGGTCCTCAGCAAGGTAATATCTTAGTTAGATAATTTGTGGAGGTGGGGTTCGGGACACACAAGGAAATTGAAAGAAGAGGATGGCTAAGCTCTAGTCAACTCTAATAACTCCTCTTTATATATAAGCAATATTTTTTTTGTCGTCAGTAGCTCAGTTCTGGAAATAGGAGATAATAGAGTAGGAACAGAGAAAAACAAGAATGATTCACCCCAGGACCAGTACATAGTAATAACTCCAAAATAAATAAGTAACAGGGACATAATGTACATTACAGCACAGGAAACATAGTCAATAATATTGTAATAACTTTGTATGGTGCGAATCTATAAAAATATCAAATCACTATGTTGTACACCTGAAACTAATATAATATTGTAAGACAACTACACTTCAGTTTAAAAAAAGAAAGAAAAATAATGCCAGCCTTTAAAAAATGATAATAACTCCAGAGGTAACACTTATTAGTAATCACAGTGGCAATATTAGCTAGACAGGTGGAATGTTAGTTTTTGAAGGCCTGTGCTAAGCCACCTTCTTCATTGCAGTGCTTTTAGCATGAGGTAAATGAGGAGTCATTTGTGTTAAGGTGTGGAAAAAAAAAAGCAAAAGGATTAGTTCTTTAAACACTGATTGTCAATTCCCAAAGGATACACTCTACTTTAGTTGGAACATTCCTATCATTTGTTGAGCCCTTACTATACATTAGGCACATGTATTTCTCTAGTGTTGAAATCAGCCTAGCTGATTTCAAGGTAGATATTATTGTGTCCATTTTACAGATGGGAAAAGTAAGGCTCATATAAGGGGATCACTAGCTAAAGAGCCGTGAACCTGGGTTCAAACCCAAGCCTATGCATCTCCAAAGCTCATGCACATACCACACTGCCTCACTTTTGTTTTGTTAACAATAACCAACCTTCACTGAGCACTTACCTCAGGCCAGGCCCTGGTGTTTTACAATTATTAATATGAACTACTATTATCCCCATTTTACAGATGGAGAAACTGAGGCCTAGAGAAGTTAAGAAGCTTACTGTAGACATTTCAGCTGGTAAGTCAGGACCCAGGCACTGTAGTTCTAGATTGTAGGGTCCATACTCTTATGGTTTTTTTGTTTGTTTTTTGTTTTGTTTTGTTTTGTTTTGCAGTACGCGGGCCTCTCACTGTTGTGGCCTCTCCCCTTGCAGAGCACAGGCTCCGGACGCGCAGGCTCAGCGGCCATGGCTCACGGGCCCAGCCGCTCCGCGGCACGTGGGATCTTCCCGGACCGGGGCACGAACCCGTGTCCCCTGCATTGGCAGGCGGACTCTCAACCACTGCGCCACCAGGGAAGCCCCTACTCTTACGTTTTTTTTTTAAAGTGCTTTTAAGAAATATAATAGTAATGTATACTCATGGTAACAATTTTAGAAAATTCAACAAAAAAATGAAAAAATCACCTATAATCCTACCATTCTGAGATAACCATGGTTATCATTTGGGTGGATAACATTTTAATCTTTTTCCTACACACACACAAACATTTTTTTAAAAAAATAAGATCATATTATATTTGTTTTAATCTATCCTTCATTTATTCACTTAATAATATGTTGTCGACATCTTTCTGTTTTAAATGTTTTCTACAATGGGGCTTTTTTTACTCTCTCGGGTCATGCACCTATTTAAGAATTCTCCCTTTCACCCAAAATGTGCACACACACACACACACACACACACACACACAATTTTGCATATAATTTCAGACTCCCTGAACCATGGATCCTGGAACCTCCAGTTCTACAATATTATTTCTTTTTTTTAATTGAAGTATAGTTGATTTATAATGTCGTGTTAATTTCTGCTGTACAGCAAAATGACTCAGTTATACATATATATATATGTATACATTCTTTTTAATATTCTTTTCCATTATGGTTTATCCCAGGATACCACATTATTTCTAATGCCTGAACAATATTCCATGATGGACGGATGCCCTATAAGTTACTAAACCAACCTAAGTCAGTCCCCTATGACTGGACATTTAGATTATTTCCAATTTTCCACTATTCTAAACAATATTGGAACGTCTGTTCCTATGGATAAATCTTTGAGTATAGCCCTAGTTATTGCCTTGGGATCAATTCCAAGAGTACGATCACTTTTAAGGCTTTTGATAGTACTTCCAAATTGCCCTCCAGAAAGGTTGTATCTATTTACACTCCCGCCAGCAGCTTCTAAGAGGGCCCATTTTCCCCACATCATTGCTCACATCTGGTCTTATAAAACACTATATTCTGTACCTTTTTAACCCTGGCTCAGAACTTTTCTTTCTCCTCTTGCTGTCTTGAAAGCAGCAATTTCTGGCTCAAGGAACTGGAAACAGCAGTCTTTGGGGAAGACTCCAGGTTGGGAATTGCTGTCTTTCCCTGCTTCAACAAAACCACAAAGGCTGTGGTTTCCTAGATTTAGCAGAAGACCCTTCTTTTCTTTGATAGAAAAAGCGTCACTGGGTGAGAAGAAACAAACAGGCTAACCTTTTTTTTTTTAAATCTTGGTTGATTTTTAAACATTTATATTATGAAATGTTTGTCCCCAAGGGAACCAGGAGGGCTCCTTTTAGTAGATCTTAAAATTCATAGACAAGTAATTCTCCTTCTCTCCCACTTTAGACAGCCAAATCTGGCTTCTGATGTATAAAATTTACTAGAAAAAAAAACAAAAAAAACTTAAGTTTGGCTCAAGAACTCCACAAGAATGGTTATAATGAGAAATCTCTTGCATATAGTAGGCACTCAATAAATATTTGTTGAATCGCACCAGAAGACTGAGACACGCACCCTGGAGTAATAGGGAATTTCTGTACGTGTTTAACTACTAAAGCTTTCATTAACTGTGGCAGTGTTAAATACAGCCGGTACTAATGAGGGGGAGTGGTGACCTGAATACACCAAAACAGAGGGAAATCCCAGATCAACTCTATTTAGTCTTGAAATACAGTCCATCATTTTTTTTTTCCTCTAACAAATGTACCTTTCCAATTCTGTTTGGCTCAGGCGAATATTACAATAAGCTTATCCTCCATTAGCCCACAGAGAGACCATGCTGGGACAGGCAGTCGTCAGGCTAGATTTAAGTACTGCAAAAAAATTTTCACATATTAGATGATATAAAGGAATTACTGTTAATTGTTTTAACTATGATATCAATATTATTTTAGCTATGGAGGGATATGTTCCTTTTTTAAAAAAGATGCACCCTGGAATTGACAAATAAATAAGTTACCAAAGACCATCTGCAAAAGGGATAATAAAGATTTGACTATATTATAACAATAACTACTGTTTACTGGAAGTTTTTTGTGGAAGCCAGTTCACTTACATTAACTTGAATCCTTATAATAAACCTCTGCAAGGCAGGTATCATTATCCCCATTTTACAGGTGAATAAACTGAGGCTCAGAAGCAGTAGTGGCTATCCAAAGTTTCTGCCCTGATTCTGCTTCAGGGAACTCCCCTCCCTCACTGATGAAACTGACAGCCAATGTACCCTGCCCTCCTGCCCAGAGGTACGGGACACAGGGCTCTGCTGTAATCCTCGGTCTGCATGGAGTAATGCTCAGGCCAGCGCTGCTGGACACTCTGAAGAGGTCAGCCATTGGCCCTTTCTGAGGTCAGGGGCTGGGGCTTTTCTGTCCATTCTGTGACCCTTCCCTGCTCATGGCAGCCCGAGTTGGTTTCTATCGTACACAACTAAAGGATGATGACTATCAGAGAAATGTTATCTGACTCGCCCCAGACTGCCCAGCTAGGAAGTGGCAAAGCAAGGATTTGAACCCAGGGCTGTCTGATGTCAAAGCCTCATGCCACTTCTCAAATGGCATGCATAAGGGGTCAAGTTCATGTGCCTTCCAAGTCCCAACTTTCACTTTCCCTGCCATCTTCTGCTCCCCTGTAAAATTCTTACACACTTACTTCCAGGTCTCTCTACCTACAGGGTGTGGGAATACATCACTGCACTAATGTAACTACACCTCCACATGGGGAACCCAGTGTTTAATTCAGTGATTAATCCATATTCCCCTAGACTAAAAAGCTGTTACTGGTACTCACAGCACTCTTTGTAACTAGAACAGCACTGAAGGGGAGGCATGAATGGGTTGTCTGGTCCAAGCTCCTGCCTCAAAGAAATGCTGCCTAAAATCAACAGCATTCAGTCACGTGACAGGAGTCACTTTTGCCATCACAATTATCACAAGTCAACCTTAGTTGCACCATGTGCTATTCTAATACAGAATGTGCAAGCCCTGAAAAGACAGCCTAGAAGAGAGTGCCTCAGGGCCTGAGGGTAGTGGGAAGACTGCAGCCTCTGCAGTCAGAGATTCGCATCTTGTACCAGGTGTGTGACCTTGGACTTACCTTCCCTGAGCCTCAGTTTCCTCATCTATAAAATGGGGATAATAATAATAGTGCCAGCCTCACAGGTTCTTGAGATGCTGTATCAGATGACAAAGTTAAACTGCCTGATACACTGTAGGAGCCAACAATGTCAGTGCTTCCCTTCCTAAAGAATTTAGGACAGTTGATCTCTTATTCCTATTTTTAAAGATCTCCAAGGAAGGAGAAACCATAGCATCCCTTGGTAGCTAGTGTCTGTGTTTCACAACCCACTTAGATGATGTGTGAATATAGCACAGAGGCCCACATCCAAGGAGGCTGGCGGAGGCTGGGAGGCATGCCAAGCAGCCTGCTGGACCGTTACCATCCTATCCCTTCCCCCTACCATTGCCTCCTAAATATATATATTAGCTTAGCCATCCTTCATAGGCAGACCTCCTTTTGGAAACCTCCCTGATAATCCCCTGGTTTGAAATGTTTTTGGTCTTCTAACTGCTATAACACCTGATGGCTGTAAATTCTTCAGGCATTTACCAAAAACAGGCTGGTACTATAACTAACTAATTCCTTCATTGGTTAATTCAATAAATATATTGAATGCCTTCTACACTGCCAGACAGTGTCCTAGGCACTGGGCACACAGAAATAAACAAAACAAATGTGGTCCCTGCTTTCGTGAAGCTCACATTCTAGAAGAAGGCAGGGGGACAGAAAATAAATGTAGAGTGTATCAGTTGATCAAAAGTGCAATGGAGGGAATTCCCTGGCTGTCCAGTGGTTAGGACTCTGCGCTTCCACTGCAGGGGGTACATGGTTCGATCCCTGGTGGGGGAACTAAGATCCCGCATGCCACATGGTGTGCCAAAAAGAAAAAAAAAAAGTGCAGTGGAGAAAATTAGAACAGAGTTGGGGTGTAGCTATTCTAAACAGGAGGAATGCCAACACCTGAGACCTGCCTGCCTCACACCAGCTCCCTCTCATTCCCTGTGCCCCATGCAGCCTTTCTCTCAGCTTGTCCAATTCACCACATTCCTTCCAGCCCCAGGACCTTTGCACGATCCTTTTGTCTGGAACACTTGTCTCTCCTTACCTCCTCCTAGTTAACTCCCTGTTTTTGATGAAGTGACTCACTGGAAGGAAGTGAGGGGACTACTTATATGTTCTTGGCTTCTCTGGGAAACTAGAAGCTCCTGGAGAGTAAGAGGAGGCAGTGGAGAGCAGTGGTTAGAGAGACACTTCTGGAGTCGGGCTAACCTGCTTCAAATCCGGGCCACCCACCACACCCTAGTTGTGTGACAAGTTCCTAACTTCCCCAAGTCTCAGTCTCTTCTGGAAAATTGCAAAAGAACAATATTTATCTCATAGGAATATTGTGGAGATTCAGTGACAGCATGAACATACAATGTTGGGCACCAAAGGCAGATTTACCCTGAAGCTAATGGAACTTCAGGAGCTCCCCTCAGCAATGCGTTTACGTGGTCACCTGCTTCTGTAAAATATGTTAACAACCATCAGTTAAGACTGCTGTCTCTTCCCACTTTGACTCCCTTCTGTCATACTTCTCTTCCTGTCAAATGGCCCCGGAGAGGACACAGTCCTTTTGTCTTCACAGTTTTGATGGAGAACTCAACCACTGCGCCCCAAGAGGACAGGAGATTGCCCTTCCCGGAAAGTGACTGGGTTCACCATCTGAGGATCCCTCCAGAGAGCTAAGGGCTCTGGGCAGGTGTCCCCCACACCTGGAGGAGGAGGAGGCTTTGGGGAGCAGGACAACACACCTCCCAAGGGATCTCCAGCTCCAAGGCTCTGTACTCAGAGCTCAGGGCACTCTGGGATCTTCCTGAGTCATCACTGAGAGCCAGCCCCAGGGTCAGGCAGTTCTTATATTTAAGCTGAAAAGCTCTTGAAATCTACAACCAGCTTGGGAATGAGTTGTTTCCTCCTCCTAAGGGTTGAAAACAGCTCATGACCATCTTCCAAAGGAAAACCTTCTCCCTACTTAAAAGCAGTTATAAAATCACGTCTCAGCCTTTTATTTCCCAGTGAAATGATGCCAATTACTAATACCAAAGGGAATGAACGTGACTCATTGATGTTCTCAGTTCTGACAGCTGATTGCCATAAATTCCCGGGTCCCTAGAGTTCACTCCGCCTTCTCCTTTCTGACTGGTCTCCACAGTCATCACCCAGAAAGTTACCCTTTCTTCTTGCTTTTCTCCAGGAGACTTCTGGAAGGACCCCTTAACGCCCACTGGTCTATTTACAAGATCTCACTAAGTCCCTTTGCCCATCTCCTGGCCAAACTGAGAAAAGGACTTGATTTCAGTGTCCTTGTATGCATTTGTGCATGTACAGGCACGTTTATGTCTAGTATCTATTAAACAGATAATCTTTGTTCATCCTCATCTGCCCCCGGTACTATACACTGTCCACTCCTGCCTTCCCCAGGGCTGTCTCCCAGTCATAAATTCGGTGGGTTCATCATCATTCAAAGTACACAACAGCGGGCTTCCCTGGTGGTGCAGTGGTTGGGAGTCCGCCTGCCGATGCAGGGCACACGGGTTCGTGCCCCGGTCCGGGAGGATCCCACGCGCTACGGAGCAGCTGGGCCCGTGAGCCATGGCCGCTGAGCCTGCACGTCCGGAGTCTGTGCTCCGCGGCGGGAGGGGCCACGGCGGTGAGAGACCCACGTACCGCAAAAAACAAACAAACAAACAAAGTACACAACAGCAACAGACAGAAGCATATTAGCCTGGGATACCTCACTGAAGGGACATTCTGCTCAGAAGGAAATGACCCCTCGATCCCTTGACTCCCAAGAGGCTCAGGCCTCATCCTTCCCTCTGCTTTCCTGCCCATCCCTAAAATGAGAGGAAGACTTTAGACTCACGGGAACACTTGCTTTTTTTGAGGGGAGGAGGGAGAATAAATTTGGTTGACTTTGAAAATTGTCATAATGTACTGAACTCGTGGCCCAACAATGTTAGGACACATGTCACTCTAAAAGTGTGATCATGCTTTGGTGAGGACGGGGCTGGCTGGGGGGAATTACCACTTACAGTAATAATTTATTACCACTTACAGTAATAATATTCTCCTAGCTTTCTGAAACAGTCTCAATGGCTGGGCATATCTTTTCTTAATTGAGGCAGTTTGTTAAATGTGGAATTCAATGTGATTGGAATGTATAGCTTTCTGGATACTCTAAAAAAAGAAGGTGAGGGGGGGAGTCCTTTGTCAGACCATGTGCCCTGATTTGGGATTCAGAAAACATGATCCCTGTAACAGGAGAACTCTGTATCCTCAAGTCCGGGAGCTTTTATTGATGGATTCAAGAAGCTGAGGCTAGGGTAGAGGACGTGAAAATACTTTGAAAAAGACCTTTTACGATACAGATGCAAGCGTTTATCATCATCATCATATCATCATTATTAGCAATAATAAGTGGATCAGTGGGATCTTTTCAAATGCAAATCTAATCACATTGTGCCTTTCATCCAAGGCCTCCCACTGCTCTTAGGACAGAAGCCAGAGCAGTATCACAGCCCTCCAGGCCCTGCATGGCCTGGTCTCCTGCCCGCTGCACACCCGCTCCCTCTCATTCCCTGTGCCCCCAAGCAGGCCTTCTCTCAGCTTAAATTCACCACACTCCTTCCAGCTCCGGGACCTTTGCATACTCCTTCTATCTAGAACTTTTGTCCCTCCCTCCCTCACCTGATTAACCCTCTCTTGTTGTCCCAATATCAGTGTAAGCACACTTTCTCAAAGAAGCTTTGTCCACCTCTCCTGACTGGGTGAATCCTTCCCTCCTACAATCTCATAGAATCGTGTAAAGCCATCCATATGTTCATTAATTCATACTTATTGAGTTCCTACTATGTGTCAGATGGTATTCTGTAGGCTGGAAATGTAGTGGCGAACAAAAGAAGGCCCTGGGTTGCTTCCATTCTAACAGAAGAAGAGACAATAATCAAATAAACACATACATGTGTAATAGAATGCTAGGCAGTGATCAGTGCTATGAGGAAAATTAAGCTGGGTTAGGATTGGTGTGGCATCAGGGGTAGGGGTAATGGTTTCCAAAAGGGTAGCAGAGAAAGCCTTTTTGAGCAGATGACATTTAAACAGAGACCCCAGTGAAATGAGGGAGCAAACCATGCAAAGGTGTGTGGAAAGACAACTCCAGACAGAAGGAACAGCAAGTGCAAAGGCCCTGGGGCAGGAATGAACTTGGTAAGCCCAAAGAACAGCAGAAGGCCAGGGTGGCTAGGGTTGAGACAGCAAATTGGGAAAGTACTAAGTGAGGCTGGAGGGCATGCAGACAAGTCTTTTGAGGAACTTTGCTCAAAACGAGGGGCAGAGAAATAGGGAAGGAGCCAGGGGGGCACATGAGCTCTGTGGAGGGTGTTTCCGGTTTGTTTTTTATTTGTGTTAAGATGGGAAGTATTACAGCATATTTGTATGCTGAAAGGAAGGCTCCAGGAGCTAGGGCAACAATGGCGATTCATGAGAGAGGAGATAATTGCAGCCAGTCCTTGAGCAGGTGAGGAAGAATGTGGTCCAGGGCCCAGGTGGAGAGCTTGGCATTACACAGGCACAGGGATGATTTGTAATTTGCAACAGAAGAGAGGACAGAGCAAACATGTATGGATGCTGGAGGTTGGTAAGTTTGTGGTGGGGAATGAGCATTCTGATGGCCTGTTTTCCCCATGAATAGGAAGATGCCAGCAAGAGAAGGGCAGTGAAGCTGGAGAAAAGAGGAGAAGGGACAAAGAGGCATCTTGGAGAGTGGCAGAGTGACTGGGCACTGCAACAGGATCGCTGGGCAGTGCGGAGGCAGTCCACTGATTTGCAGACTTAAATGTAAAATGAAACCTGTCCTGGCTGTTGCGGGTGTTTTCTCCAGCCACGTTCCTGTGCCCAAATGCAGATGCAAAGGAGGTGCTCTGTTGGGTTTAACCAGGGCGGGGGTTTTGGCAGGTGGAAACAGCAGAGCAAGGATGTTATGGAGCAACCATAATACTAGGCCATGGAGTCCAGGCTGGGTGAGGAGGAAAGGGAGGGCCTGGGTCAGGGCTGGTAAGGACAGTGAAAAAAGTGGTCGAGGCACTGAAGAGCTTAGCAGGATCAGAGAACTGTGGGAATGGGAGTCCCAGGATAACTGAGCTGGGGTGATGTGTGGTGATGATCTGACTAGGATGGTTAGAACGGAAACTCCAGAAGGACTGTGGTTGTGGCCAGGTCTGTGTTTGACTCCGTGGCTGAGGTAGACGACGGGGATCGTGGCACTGAGGCATCAAGAAACAAGAGGCAGGGCTTCCCTGGTGGCGCAGGGGTTGAGAGTCCGCCTGCTGATGCAGGGGACACGGGTTCGTGTCCCGGTCCGGGAAGATCCCACATGCCGCGGAGCGGCTGGGCCCGTGAGCCATGGCCGCTGAGCCTGCACGTCCGGAGCCTGTGCTCCGCAATGGGAGAGGCCACAACAGTGAGAGGCCTGCGTACCGCAAAAAAAAAAAAGAAAAGAAACGAGAGGCAGGGGGATGCATGGTCGTCTATGTGGATCTTACAGTCACCGTGGACAATGGCAGGAGGAGAGGTGCAGAGGAAGTCAGGGAGCCAGGTGGCCAAACTGTCAATAACCACACGAGCAGGAGGTAGGTAGAGAGAACAAGACATGGTCTCATGACAGGGGCTCATATTTTTCACGTTTATATGATTATTCGATTGATGTCGATTTCACCCTCTACACTGTACTTTCCATTAAGGGGAGGGGTCATGTCTATTTGTGTCCACCATGTTATCTTCAGCTTCTAGCTCAATGCCTGGCACATAATAGGTACTCAGTAAAAACTTCTAGAATAAATGAACAAATACTGTTCTCTGGGATTGGAGAAAGAGAGGATGGGAGGCATTGATCCAATATAATTTGTTCTTTTCTCTTCCCATTGAAGTCTTCACTGCAGTCCTAATTTTCAGAAATTTCAGTCAATGGTCACTCAACATTTATGAAATCCCTGTTAGGTGCCAGGTGCTGTGCTACGTGCTTCAGAGAAAAAGAAGACGTGACTGCAGCTCTTGGATAGGTTAAAGTATATCCTTCTAGGCAGACTCATGAATAAATAACTTTGATACAATGTGGATAGAGTAATGACAGAGGTCTGAGCAAAATGCTCCAAGAGCCCTGAATCTGACTGCCAGGGGAAGAGGGGACGGCTGTGGGTTCAGATAACATCAAGAGAATGAAGATGGTCAGCAAACAAGACAAATGGAAGTCAGGTGAAGGACCAGTTTTTCCAAAGGTATCAGAGATGGGAAAGGAAAAGCTTGGCAAATTGAGAAGTCTGATGAAGCTAGAAATTAAGCTAAAAATGTCACCTGACCTTTATATTTATGGTCAATTGGTTTGCAGTGAGCGTGCTATAATAATTCAATGGGAAAAGAATAGTCTTTCTAACGAATGGTGCTGGGACAACTGAATATCCACATGGAAAAGGATGTAGTTGGACTCCCACCTCCCACCACATACAAAAAGTAATTCAAATTGGATCAAACACCTAAATGTAAGTGTTAAAACTATGAAACTCTCAGAAGAAAACCTAGGTGTAAATCTTCATGACCTTGGACCGGGCCAGGAAGTCTAAAATCCTAAATAAGAAATTAGCTATGTCATCAAAAGCACAAAACAAAAGAAAAAATAGATAAATTGGACTTCATCAAATTTAAACTTTTATGCTTCAAAGGAAACCATCAAGAAAGTAAACAAACAACCCACAAAATGGGAGAAAGTATTTGCAAATTATATGTCTGATAAGGAACTAGTGTCTAGAATATACAAAGAATATTTACTACTCAATGAGAAGACAAATGACCTAATTTTTAAATGGGCAAAAGATTTAAATAGATATTTCTCCAAAGAATATATACTAACAGGATAGAAAGCCCAGAGATAACAGGATAGAAAGCCCAGAGATAAACCCACACACATATGGTCACCTTATCTTTGATAAAGGAGGCAAGAATATACAGTGGAGAAAAGACAGCCGCTTCAATAAGTGGTGCTGGGAAAACTGGACAGGTACATGTAAAAGTATGAGATTAGAACACTCCCTAACACCATACACAAAAATAAACTCAAAATGGATTAAAGACCTAAATGTAAGGCCAGAAACTATCAAACTCTTAGAGGAAAACATAGGCAGAACACTCTATGACATAAATCACAGCAAGATCCTTTTTGACCCACCTCCCAGAGAAATGGAAATAAAAACAAAAATAAACAAATGGGACCTAATGAAACTTCAAAGCTTTTGCACAGCAAAGGAAACCATAAACAAAACCAAAAGACAACCCTCAGAATGGGAGAAAATATTTGCAAATGAAGCAACTGACAAAGGTTTAATCTCCAAAATTTACAAGCAGCTCATGCAGCTCAATAACAAAAAAACAAACAACCCAATCCAGAAATGGGCAGAAGACCTAAACAGACATTTTTCCAAAGAAGATATACAGACTGCCAACAAACACATGAAAGAATGCTCAACATCATTAATCATTAGAGAAATGCAAATCAAAACTACAATGAGGGCTTCCCCGGTGGCGCAGTGGTTGGGAGTCCGCCTGCGGATGCAGGGGACACGGGTTCGATCCTTGGCCCAGGAAGATCCCACATGCCGCGTAGCAACTAAGCTCGCGTGCCACAACTACTGAGCCCGCGTGCCGCAACTACTGAAGCCTGTGCACCTAGAGCCCGTGCTCCACAATGAGGGAAGCCACTGCAATGAGAAGCCCGCGCACCACAACGAAGAGTAGCCCCCGCTCGCCGCAACTAGAGAAAGCCCGCGTGCAGCAACGAACACAGCCAAAAATAAATAAATAAATAAATAAATTTTAAAAAATAAATAAATAAATAAATAAAAATAAATTAAAAAAAAAACTACAATGAGATATCATCTCACACCGGTCAGAATGGCCATCATCAAAAAATCTAGAAACAATAAATGCTGGAGAGGGTATGGAGAAAAGGGAACACTCTTGCACTGCTGGTGGGAATGTGAATTGATACAGCCACTATGGAGAACAGTATGGAGGTTCCTTAAAAAACTACAAATAGAACTACCATACGACCCAGCAATCCCACTACTGGGCATATACCCTGAGAAAACCATAATTTAAAAAGAGTCATGTACCAAAATGTTCATTGCAGCTCTATTTACAATAGCCAGGAGATGGAAACAACCTAACTGTCCATCATCAGATGAATGGATAAAGAAGATGTGGCACATATATACAATGGAATATTACTCAGCTATAAAAAGAAATGAAATTGAGTTATTTGTAGTGAGGTGGATGGACCTAGAGTCTGTCATACAGAGTGAAGTAAGTCAGAAGGAGAAAAACAAACACCATATGCTAACACATATATATGGAATTTAAGGAAAAAAAAAAAAGGTCATGAAGAACCTAGGGGTAAGACAGGAATAAAGACACAGACTTACTAGAGAATGGACTTGAGGATATGGGGAGGGGGAAGGGTAAGCTGTGACAAAGTGAGAGAGTGGCATGGACATGTATACACTACCAAACATAAAATAGATAGCTAGTGGGAAGCAGCCGCATAGCACAGGGAGATCAGCTCAGTGCTTTGTGACCACCTAGAGGGGTGGGATAGGGAGGGTGGGAGGGAGGGAGACACAAGAGGGAAGAGATATGGGAACATATATATATGTAGAACTGATTCACTTTGTTATAAAGCAGAAACTAACACACCATTGTAAAGCAATTATACTCCAATAAAGATGTTAAAAAAAAAAAGAATATATACTAATGGCCAGTAAGCACATGAAAAGATGCCCAACATCATTAGTCATTAAACAAATAAATGCAAATCAAAACACAATGATGGGGGCTTCCCTGGTGGCGCAGTGGTTGAGAGTCCGCCTGCCGATGCAGGGGACACGGGTTCGTGCCCCAGTCCGGGAAGATCCCACATGCCGCGAAGCAGCGGGGCCCGTGAGCCATGGCCGATGAGTCTGCACGTCCGGAGCCTGTGGTCCACAACGGGAGAGACCACACCAGTGAGAGGCCCGCGTACCGCCAAAAAAAAAAAAAAAAAAAAACCACGATGGGACTTCGCTGGTGGTGCAGTGGTTAAGACTCTGCACTCCCAGTGCAGGTGGCCTAGGTTCGATCCCTGGTCAGGGAACTAGATCCCACATGCATGCTGCAACTAAGAGTTCTCATGCCACAACTAAGGAGCCCGCCTGCTGCAACTAAGACCCAGTGCAACCAAATTAATTAATTTATTTATTAAAAAAAACCCACAGTGAGTTGCCACCTTATACCCACTAGAATGGCTATAATAAAAAAGACAGACATTAACAAGTGTTGGCGAGGATGTGGAGAAATTGAAACCCTCATACATTGCCGGTAGGAATGTAAAATGGTGTAGGTGTTTTGGAAAATAGTCCCTCAAAAAGTTAAACATTGAGTTACCATATGACCTGGCAATTCCATTCCTATATGAGAAAGAGAACTGAAAACCTATGTCCACACCAAAACTTGTACATGAGTGTTCAAAGCAGCATGAATCACAACAGCCAAAAAGTGAAAACAACTCAAACGCCCATCAATTGATAAATGTATAGACAAAATGTGGTACAGCCATACAACGGATACTCTTTGGCAGTAAGAAGGAACGAAGCACTTATATAAGCCACAACATGGATGAATCCCGAAACATTATGCTAAGTGAGAGAACCAGACACAGAAGGCCACATAGTGTATGATTCTATTTGTACGAAATGCCCAGAATAAATGGGGTGATGAAATACCCCAGAATTAGCTAGTGGTGATGGCTGCACAACTTTGTGAATGTAGGAAAAACCACTGAGTTGTAGGTACAGAGAGGGTAGATTTTATGGTGTGAATTACAGCTCAAGTTTTAAAAATGTCATGTGGTGTCCCTGTAGCATGAAGGCCACGCTAAGGGGTGTGAATTAAATCCTGTGGGCAATGAAGACTTCCTTAATATTGTGTGTGTGTGTGTGTATGTACCTATGCACACAAATGTTCATTCTTTTTCCACTACAGTTGGAAAATCAGGAAGGTGAAATCAACAAAAAAATCCCACATGGTGCTGTCACCTAGAAGCAATTGGGATGAAAGTTTGTTGTATTTCATTATTGCTCTTATTCGTGTTTGTATCAAGATTATGTTTTATGTACCATTTGGTATGCTGCTTTTTTTGTCAGTTACCATAAACTTATTCTAAGCATTACTTAAAAATAAATTTCTTATCTAATTATAATAGTTATTTATGGTAGAAAGTTTGGAAAATATAGAAAATTATAAAGAAGAAAATTAAAGTCATCCATAATCCCACCAGTTAGAAGTAATCATTACTAATATTTTAGTGTATCTTATTTTGTCTTATTTTTCTATGAGTAAATGTCTTTTTTTGTGTGTGTGGCCCTGCTGTGTGGCATGCAGGATCCCAGTTCCCTGACCAGGGATCAAGCCCACGCCCCCTGCAGTGGAAGCATGGCATCTTAAACACTGGACCACCAGGGAAGTCCTCTATGAGTAAATGTCATTTTTAATGGCTGTATAATAGGCCATCCAGTATCATAGATTACTTCCATTGTAATATAGTTAGGTTATTTCCCATTTTTCTTTATACAAATAATGATGTAACAAATATCTTTGTGCATGAAACTTTTTCATAGCTGGGGTTATTTCCTTAGCTTCTCAGAAATGGAATCACTGGGTCAAAGACAAGATATTTAAGCTCTTATGTTGTATTCTTATACAGCATTCTAAAATGATTCGACAAATTGCATTTCTATTAGCAATAAATGAGATTGCCTGTTTCACAGCATCCTCATCAGCACTGAGGATTACACTTTAAAAAATTCTCCTTGCTGTTTTTATTTTTATTCTAGTAGAGGTTTCGTCAGAAAGAAAGTAGCGTACTCAGGTTTGTGTTTTAGATGATAAAGAGGCTGGGCTGAAGAGAGGTGAGAGAGTGCAGACCAATGAGGAAAATATTGCACTAGCGAAAAAAAGAAACAACACAGCCAGGCAGTGAAGGTGGGTGGGTTTAGAAGACTTTTAAGATTAGAAAGACATTTCTAAGAAAGGATGGGTTGGATTTGTGACTGGTGTGAAACTGGCAGGAAAGAAGCAAGAAGTGTCAAGTTTGACTCCAAAGTGGAGGCTGAATGGAGGGTGATAGTATTAGGCAAGACAGGGAAAAGGGAAGGAGCAGGTTTAGAAGGAAAAACAAAGCTTCCTGTTTGCAACACGTTACTTGGGGTGCCTTCCAGGGTTCCAGGTGGAGATGTCAACACACCCATTAACAACATGAGTCTGGAGCTTGGAGGAGAGAACGACACTGGGATAAAAGCTGGGGAATGTATGTAAGTGGTAATGCGCGAGATCACTGGAGGATGAAGAATAAATTCTAAGGAAAACCAACATTTGCAAGGCAGAAGAGGAGTGAGTGAAGGAGAAAGGCCTGCTTAGGGGCCACTTGGGGAACCAACAGACGCTGGTGCCAAATACCAGGGGGCTCAAGGGGGAGAATGGCCAACAATGTCAAATGCCTCCAGTGCTACAAGGGTCGGAGAATGAAGACTCCCGCAGAGGGTCTTAGAGAGGAGAGGCTGAGGAGGAGGTCCAAGGCAGAAACCCAATCAGGGGCTGCAGAGTTATCTTGCAGGCAGTTTGGGGGTGTTGGGAAGGTGTGAGAGAGGGCTCTAGCCTCAATGGGAAGTCATTCTCCTCAAGTTTTCCTCTCTCCTTCCACGGCGGCGAGAGCTAGTCCGTGATCCCACTCTTGACTGCTCACCTGAGGGTACACATGTGATGCAACCGAGGCTGAGGACAAAGCCCGGAGGCCGGCTCTCCGTCCAGCTCTGCTGTCATCTCCGCAGCTGACTTGTGCTCAACCCTTGATCTCCTCACCTGCAACATGAAGGAGTGGGTGAGTAAAAGGGTGCCTGAAGCAGGCCTCCACTTAGTGTTGGTCCCCACCCACGGATTCACAGGACTGCAGTGAAATGATTTATGAATTGCCAAAGTGCAGGAATAAGTGGCCTAGATATTTTGTAGGGCTCTCACCTCTAAAATCCTAAAATCCCAGCTCTCTGAAGATAGTCCTAAGAAGGACACTCTAAAGAAGGAAATATAATGGTGCAGCTCAGCCAGGGTTGGATGGAATAGGCATCTCTGTTCCGCCCCCTCCCCCAAGCACAAGTGCTTTGATTTGGGGTCTTTGCCCCATGATGCCGCGTTCCCAGCCTCTGTTTATCCCACAGTCTTCTGTGTGTTCTGCGGGTCACGGCCCCCAGCACTGCTGTGTCTGCCCAGCGGCCAGGCTCGATGCCAGGCTCATACACACAGTAGATGAATTCCCATCTTATCCGTGAGGAAACTAACCCATTCCCATGCTTAAACTCCTCGAGGACGGAGATGTGTATCCCCAATATCTAACAAGAGTCCTGGTGGGTGCTCAGGGAATGTGTGAGATTTGTTATTTTCCCAACACTGCTTGGCTAATGTGCGGCAGAAACTAAATTTGAACCCATAATCCTTTCACTCAACCCATTACTCTCTCTCCCCACGGTCACTACAGAATTGTGGGACATCCATCACCAATAGGGATTTGCAAGCAGGACAACCTCCAGGCCTCACACTCAGGGAGCAGTGTAAGCATGGGCCAGGTCCTACCTCTGGCCATGATTTTCTTCTGTTCACACTGGCTGTTGATGAAGGGGTAAATCTGAACTGTCTATACATGGGATACAGTCTTTTAAACTTCATCTTTATTTTTCTCAATATCATGATCGCTCCTAGTTTAAGAAGTCAAATTGTACTAAATACACTTTTAACCAAAAGCAGCTCCTTTTAGTCCCAGAGGCAACCACCGTCACTCTTCTGCACATTTCTTTCTGGTATTAACCTTCATATGTCTAAAGAACAAGCATAGAGGCTATGTCTCGACTTGTGTGTTTCTCCGTCATCCCTTGGCCAGCACGATGAGTGAGGTCTTCTAAAGCATGACCTGTACCCCTCTTCTGCTCAATGTAGTTACAACTCTTGCTTAAGTTAACACCTAATGTTTGCTTTATTATGATATTTATTCACTTGAACTAGCGTACCAAGATATGCTTCTTTTCTTGGACAAATTTTTGTTTACCCTGAAGTTAGTAATTAGCTCTTTTTTTTTTTCTTTCTCATTTGCTTAGTATTCTGGATATCTAACAATGACTTTTCTTACACCTTCTACCAGCCTTTTAACGTTTCCAGACACCAAGCAGTCAGGTCACCTCCCGCTTCTCTTTGTCTCGCAGACCTCCCTCCTGGAACCTTCGGCTTTTCTCCTTCTCTTTGGACTGGCTGCTTCCATTTCCCATCATCCCGGAAGCTTCCTTTGCCACTGTCCTGATATGGATCCCCTGAACCCTATGTCACCCTCTTTCTTGGTTTATTCCAAGGAAGGTAAGCCTGCACGTCTAAAATGTCTTTACTTCCCCTTGACACTTAATTGATCATTGAACTCAATACAGAATTATAGGCTGGAATCACTTTTCCTCAGGATTTTGATACGTTGCTCTATTCTCTTCTAGCTTCTGATTTTGTTGTTTGTTTGTTTGTTTTTTACGCGGGCCTCTCACTGTTGTGGCCTCTCCCGTTGCAGAGCACAGGCTCCGGACGCGCAGCCTCAGCGGCCATGGCTCATGGGCCCAGTCGCTCCGCGGCATGTGGGAACTTCCTGGACCGGGGCACGAACCCATGTCCCCTGCATCGGCAGGCGGACTCTCAACCACTGCGCCACCAGGGAAGCCCGCTTCTGATGTTTTTATTGAGCCGTTTGAGGCCATTCTGATTTGCTGATCCTTTGTAAAAGCCCACTTTTTTGGGTCTCTCGGGAAGCTTTTAGGATCTTTTCTTTACCTCTGAGGTTCTGAAATTTCACCGAGATGTGCTCCAGTGGAGTCTTCTGCCCATTGTGTTTGGCACCTAGCGGACCCTGCCAAACTGGAAATGTATGTCTTTCGGCTCTGGGGAGATTTTTTCATATTACTTATTTCTGTTCTTTCTTTCTGAAATTAGGCAGAATGAGGAGGTGGAGAGTAATGGGAGATACTGTTTTGGACAGAGTGGCCAGGGGAAGTCTCTCTGATGAACTGACATTTGAGCAGAAATTGGGATGAGTGTCTTCTCGTCTATCGGGGGAAAACTATTATACTTTTCTTTTGTTCCTTGCATTGTCTCTTTTTCTTTTCAGTTTCTTTTGTCCACCTTTTTTAGTCTCTCTCTCCTGTCGGGAGGCTTTCCTCACATGTCTGGTGATCTTTGGCCGAGCGGTCACATTGAGAAGGAGACACTAAAAGCTGATGGGCAGCTGCCAGTGTGACTTGGCTTGTCAATGGTGGCAGTCACTGTTAGGTGACCAGGAGGCACATTGACTTTTTCATTGGGGAGCTCCTTCCTCTGGGATTGCTTAGTCTTTCCAGAGAAGAGTCTTCCGGTCTCCTGCCTGGAGGTGGTGAAGGAGGGTGGAAGTGTCAGGGGAAGGCAAAGTCACCAATCAGTCATCCAGGCTTTCACTTAATTCCCCTCACTCCACCTTCAGTGATTCCGTGGAATTCCTGGGCCTTTCTGGGATTCTGCAGGGCAAGCTTTTTGTATTCTCGTGAGCATCTCCCGCTGCAGGCTCTGCAATATCTGCTCCTTCCCTCCCTCTCCTGTCCACTGGTGTCCCCCTTTGCCCTTGCCCTTCGTCCCCGTCACTTCGATGGGATTTAAAAACAGCATGCATGTAAACACGCTTTCAACCTACTATGTTTAACCAGGACAGATGGATACTCTATGAAACAAATTCTAGCAAAGAGATCACACTAAGAATAATTTTTTAAAGAAAACCTTCGCAGGGGATCCCTCCCATAGCGAGACCACTGTACTTGACAGTCATGGACTTTTCTGGGTGAAGTGACTTCAGACATTATCTATTCTCACCACCTCATTTTACAGATATAGAAAACGAAACCCAGGCAAAGTCTTGCCCAAAATCACAGCAGAGAGATGTAAGGAGTCCCTGTATTTTCCACTTATAATCCAATGCCTTTCCCACTGCCATTCAGCCTTCCCAGAAAAGCCCCTAAGGCAGTGGAAAGATTTTCCTCCTGATGCGGTTTCCAAAGCAAATGCCTTTTTGCCTCCTGGGCCATTCTGACCCTGATCAGTCCCATCTGGAGAAGAACCGTGACAATGAACTAGACATTGTTTCTCAGCAAGACCAGGAGGCTTCCTGGCATTTAAACAGAGATCATTTCTTAAAGGACAGAGTCAAGATAACAAATCCACCTTAAAATAAACCTCAAGTCAGACCACCAATTAACACCTAAATGTATTTAAGTGGAAATAAGTTTAATTGTCCTAATTAATTTTTCACCAATTTTCACATGTCACATTTTACACTGGCTTGGCAAGGAAAGTAATTGGATCCCTTTATAACCATTTTCCACTTCCTGATTTGCTAAGTAGTTCAATGCTGTTGTCTACAGAAAATATGCATCACTCCAAACTGGTCACACTGCAACTTTATGACGTTCATAACGTATTGGGGGAGGGGTGGGGGGAGTAGCTGCAAAGATGAAAACGACAAGATACTGTATCCAGCGGAAAAGGTGCCCTTGGTAGGCAGCTTCTAACATGGTCCCCAATGATCCCTTCCTCGTGGCTTTCACACCCTTGTGAAGTCCCCTCCCCTAGAGTGTAGACTGACCTAGTGACTCACTTCTAAGGAGTAAAATATGCCAGAACTGATGCAATGTCACTTCTGAGATTAGGTTATAAAGAATTCCATCTTAGTTGCTTTTCCTCACTTTTCCTCTTCTTCTCCTTCTCCTCTCTCTCTCTCTCTCTCTCTCTCTCTCTCTCTCTCTCTCAGATCCCTCAATCTGGGTAAAGCTATGTCATGAGCATCCCTATAGAGAAGACCTGAGGCCTCCTGCCAAAAGCCACATGAGTGAGCTTGGAAATGGAACCTCCAGCCCCCGTCAAGCTTTCAGACCTTGAGGTCCCAGCCAACAGCTTGAGAGCAACCTCATGAGAGACCCTGAGCCAGACCACCAGCTAAGCCACTCCCAGGTTCCAGACTGTCAGCAATTGTGTGAGATAAATATTTACTATTTTAAGCTGCTAAGTTTGGAGATAATTTATTTTACAGTAATAGTGGGGGAGCTACGTATGAGTTCTGACTTTTCTACTTCCTTGCAGAAGCTTCTTGTGTTTGTCCCTTAACTTCTCTTAATTATGCCTGTTTCCTCATCAGTAAAAGGGGGATAAAGACCTTACCTACTGCACAGAGTTGCTGTGGAGTTCAAGGACAAGGAAACTAATTTTAAATGATCGTGAGGCATTAGGCATTTTTATCTAGGCTATCTCATTTAATTTCTTCCAAATGGAAAAAAACACATGTGAAACATAACCAGTAAATTAGAACACCATGCTAGTATTATTAGAGCCAATTCATTTTATGAGTTATTAAAACATTGTTTTTAGCAAACATCAATCTTGGATCAACCTTAAGTAAACCATATGCCTTTTAGAACTGATGGGTTTTAATTAGTTTCTTAATTAACATGTGAGAAGTTTGTAAACCTGTTAGTTTTGCTATCAAAACCAGAAGAACAAGCTGTATATATTTCCCATGGGAGGTGCTCTTCAGGGCCAAGGCTAAAGCCCATGGGCACCTCGAGTTAATATGGCCCAAGCACAGCGCTCTTCCACAACCCCCTTCTCCTGCTCGCCAACCTGGAAACCAAGTCATCCACCCAGAATCCTCCCCTTCCACTCCTCACCCCATGTCTTGTCACCAGATCCTGCAATTCTAATTCAGAAACATTCTTCCCTTCCACCCCCATGCCACTGTTTTAATTCAGGTAAATCTCATCCACATTTAATCATTAATATTATTATAATATTATATACAATTATAACATACATTAATATAGTGTTCTTTAATTATACTATTATAATAAATATTAATAAATCATATTTATTGACAGTGCATTATGTTTCAGAAATTGGGCTCTGCGCTGGTGATCAGACTTACAAAGGCCCACCCCCGCTCTCCCCTCCCCTGTCTTCCTGGAGCTAACAGGCGGCTTCATTCAGCTTTGCAAGGGCTAAACTAGATTAAAGGTTAAGAGTAGGCTGCCTCAGTTTAAATCTTAGCTTTTCCACTTACTGTGTGCCCTTAGACAAGTTACTTAACCTCTCTGCGCTTCAGTTTTCTCACCTGGAAAACAAGGATAACAATAGCAAGAATTAAGAGAATTAAAATATTTGAAATGCTTAGAACAGAGCCTGGCAATCAAAAAATGTTAACTATTGTTATTTTTGGTCCATGTCGTATTTTCTCCAACACCAGCTCCCTGAAGGCCAAACCGTCCTCTGTCGAGCAGTCTGGCTCTTCTTCCTAAGGAACCGTTTAACCATGCCATTCCCTAGCAAACATCGGGAATATGGGCCTTAGCATGGCCCACCTCTTCAGCTTACCCTCCACTTCTCCCCAACCCCAGCCCCAGCTCCCACACTCCTGCTCCGCTGAATGTCTCACCATCCCCAAAACACACACTCAGCCTAACTTTGCGTCTTTGTGCCAAGATATAAGGGAGAGACGACAGCTTAGTCAAGCAGCGGCAAAACACAGCACCCAAGATGGCGACTGGACGCTCCCACTTCTCTTTCAAGCTCTGTTAGGAAAAGACCAAAGCGGGTTGGAACTTAAGTACTTCTTTATGTCAGGGGGTAGCACAGGCCTTAAAATGGCCAGGGATTACCTTCTTTCGGAGCACAGGACTGCCTCTGCTATCATCAGAGAAAAGAAGAGAAAGGAAGAAAGGGGGCTTCCCTGGTGGCGCAGTGGTTGAGAGTCCGCCTGCCGATGCAGGGGACATGGGTTCGTGCCCCCTTCTGGGAGGATCCCATATGCCGCGAAGCGGCTAGGCCCGTGAGCAATGGCGGCTGAGCCTGCTTTCCGCAGCGGGAGAGGTCACAACAGTGAGAGGCCCGTGTAACGCAAAAAAAAAAAAAAAGCTTGGATTTTAGAGTAAGTGAGACCTGTGTCTAAATCCTGGCTCTACCTCTAGCTAAACAAGTCCAGTACCCTTAGTTTCTTTGTCTGGAAAGTAAGAATCATAACAGTACCTTTGCAGTGTTGATGTGAGGGTTAAATGAGAAAACGTGAAAGTAGCCAGCACATCCCAGGCTCTAGATTAAATGCTACTTTCCCTTTTCCTCCTGTCCTGTTCTCTGTGTCTGTGAAGGTCTCCCTGCTTCCCCTACCCTGTGTTCCTGGTGAACTCCCACTCAATCAAGTCTCAGCTCAGTGTGACCCTCCCAGAGAAGCCTTTCCTGGCTTTCTCAGGCAGAGCTCGTGGCTCCTGCCACTGTCTCCTGCCGAACTGGAAACTCCTTCACAGCAGGAATCACCACCTCTAAACACCTTTGGATCCTCAGAGCCTGGCATCATGCAAAAAATAAATGTCAGGGGCTTCCCTGGTGGCGCAGTGGTTGGGAGTCCGCCTGCCAATGAAGGGGACGCGGGTTCGTGCCCCGGTCCGGGAGGATCCCGCGTGCCGCGGACCGGCTGGCCCGTGAGCCATGGCCGCTGAGCCTGCGCGTCTGGAGCCTGTGCTCCGCAACGGGAGAGGCCACGGCAGTGAGAGGCCCGCGTACCGCAAAAAAAAAAAAAAAAGTGTCAGGTAGTGTTTTATGATTTCCTTGTGAAAATGAAGAATTCTTAGGTGCTTTAAAATATTTTCATTACAGTACCATTTGTAATAGAGAAAACTGGGAAGTAGCATTCATGTCTAATAATTAGAGGTTAAGTAAATTATGGTTCCTCCTTAAAATGTGGTGGTATGCTGCCATTATAATCATCTTGTAGAAATGTGCTGTTGACATTGAAAAAAAAAATGTTCTCAATATATACTGTGAGAGAAAGAAGCAGTTTTCAAAACAGTACTATGTACAGAATGATCCCGTTTTGTGATAAAAATATAAATGTTTATGTATGCATAAAAAAGGTCTGGAAGGACCCAGTGGTTGTCTCTGGGTGGGTGGAATTTGCATGTTTCTTTTCCTTCCTTATGCTTGTATGTATTTTGTGATTTTTCTATAATGAGCATAAATTACTTTTGTAGTAAGAAAAAAAAAATTTTTAACTACCAAAAATTGTTTTTCTGATTGTAATGCATTTTCATTGTAGAAAATTTGGAAAGTCTGAAAACTATAAAAAAGAAAAGCTAATTATGCACGTTTTTCTACCAAGAGTCTGTTAACATTCTAGTATATTTCTTTCTAGTCTTTTTTTTTAATGCATGTATGAATTTTTTTTAACTTGAGATCTAACTGATGTATAGTTTAATATCCTGCAATTTTTTATTACATTGTGAACATTTTCAAAAAATTATTACAAATTCTAAATATCAGATGTCTTACAAAAGGTTAGAATAATCAGCTATCCTAGGGAAAAAAATAGGAGAACTAAAGAGAGGGTTAATGGCCTCCCATGTACAGCATAACGCATTTTAAAGACTTTCCCAGGCCCTAGAGAGGCCTTGTATTGTGTAAAATACCTAAAATATTACATATTAATAATTTTACCTGTAAAATTTTTGAAAGGGTTTTTAATACTTTTGCTACTGAATTTGGCTAAACATACTCACTTAATTTACAACTGGTGAACAACTCACTTAATTTACAATTGGCAATAATTTCTCAGTAACTATCGTGCATATTGGGGAACTCTTACAAAGTGAGTAAAATCCAACCTATAAATTGTTTTCAAATATAAAGAAACACTAAATTTTAACAATTCATGACGTGAACACAATGTTACATTTTGTAGATTTTTAATTAAACACTTCTTGATTTTACAGTTTCCTTTTCCTATTTTGGTGCCAATAACTTTTTTCAGATCTCAAACTTTTCCCCAGGCCCTTGAAAAGTCCCTACGCCTTAGGCTCTGTGTCCACCCTGACTCACAGAGGAAAACATCCTGCTTGAGACCCTTTGGCTGCTGGGCAGTCATGGCAGACAGATATCAGAAACTTCCAGCAAGGGTAGAAGTCACTGCAAAGGCCAGCAATGGGAGAGGCCAATCTATGCAGCAGAGTCGTTTTTTTCTGTGCCAACCTTCAAATACAAAGTGGGAAGGTTTGGACAGGGGATTCCTGCACAGTAAGTTTTTGTTTCTCAGGAACAGCAGGTAAATTGGGGAGAAGGAGGGGGGCAAGGAGGAAGAGGTAGAAAAGGAAGAACAGGAAGGAGAGAGAAGGAAGGAAAGAGGGAGAGCAGGGAAGAAGGCAGGTTACCATTCATTAATTGCTTGGTTACTGGTCTGCACTGAGCTGAGCACTCTACATACTGCATTTCATTCGATACTCATAACAACCCTGGGAGATAGCAACTCTTGTCACTCTCATTTTACAGTTAAGTCTCCTGAGGCTCAGAGAGGTTAAGTCATTGGCCCAAGATCACACAGCTAGAAAGTGACAGAGCTGGTGGTCCAAGACTGTTCAACTCCATAGCCTGTACATTAACCCCTATACCACTTGGCCTCCCCAAACACACCTGCCCTATCTGGCCCTCCTCCTAGTTCCAGAAGGACAGAAATTAAAGCTAGAAGAGCCGCATGAGATCAGCTCACCCTTCCCGTCTCTACCCTTACCAGAGCACTGCTCACAAGGAAAGTCTTGTTCCCTCACTCTGCTGAGCCAAGTCCTCCCCGAGGGGCACCGTGCCTGGCCCAGAAAATGTGCTCAGGACATGTTGGCTGAATTAATGAATTAAATAAATCTCTCATTTTGCTGAGAAGGAAGTCCAGAGAAGGAAATGTGGGGACCACACAACAGGGGTAATTTGCCTGCGGTCATCCAACAAGATAGTGATAACAGATTTGGGATTAGAATCGCTGCCAGTGCTCCTTGCACTGCTTTACCTGAATTTGTGTGGGGTTTTCCACTTTATATGATCTCATTTCATTCTCACAGCAACTATGTGATTACTGTCATATGTCATCAGATCTAAGATCATCAATAGGACACACCACTATTTTATGTAACAATAAGAAAATTAAAAAAAAAAACAGCACTGCTAAGTATCCTTGAGAGATACCATCAACTGTAAGATGCATCCCTAGAATGTGAAAAATGTGTGATGTTATCCACATTTTATAGATGTGGAAACGGAGGCTCAGCGGCATAAAGTGGCATGTCATGGTCACACAGCTATTAAGGGTCACACGTGTATGATTCAAACTAGTCCTGGGCTCTCTCTACAATTGTACCTCAAGGCACAATGATTTGATGGTTGGTTTTTTGTTTTGGTTTGGTTTGGTTTGTTTCTGCCATTTAAATGAGAATCTTACTTAGCTGGTGACACAGATACCTCCCCACCAGATTATAAGAGCCGTTTTTCCAGTGCCTAGCACCGTGGCTGGCCCAGAGCCAGCCCTCAAAACTTATCTAAGAGGTGGAGTGGGGGTCACACTATGAGGCACCTCAGAAGTCCGGAAAACACAGGCCTGAGTTAGAAGTCCACAAACTGCTGCCATTCCTGTGCTGCCGACACCAGGTGAGGTAAAAGCCAGGTGCAGAGTGGGAGTAGGGGCTGCGGAAGAAGGCCCTTTACTTAGAATGAGTCCTGAGGTGGACAGACCTGGTCAGAGTCCCAGCTTTACCAGCCACCAGCTGTGGGACCTTGGGCAAGTTATTTAATCTCTCTGAGTCTCTGTTTCCTTGTCGATAAAATGGGAATAATGCCATATTACCTATGTTGTGGGATGGTGTGAAAATTAAATGAGAAAATACACATAGAGTTTAGCACAGCGTCTGGCACGTGCCAAACACTCAACTGATCACAGCAAAAGCCATGTACACGAAGGAATGTCTGTCTTACATCATCTCAAACAAAACCAAGTTGGCTGGTCATTGGGAGATTTCATTGGGAACCCTCAGCCTCAGACTGGCCATATAAACAGGCAGCCTTGCAGTGGAAGATCTCCCACCAGTTTTTTAAAGATCAAATACCCAAAATAAGAAATGAGAGTTGGGAAACCACTACAGATACCAAACTAATTAATAAAATCATAAGCATTTACCTTGGTCAACCTAAGCCAAAATGTTGAAAGCCCTGAGTTGGATAGATAATTTTCTAGGAAATAGAAAATATTACAACTAATTTAGAAGAGTTTTAAAATGTATACTCCAAAAAACCTGAAACGTACTAAATACCACAGAATAAATTGAGGATGTCTTCAAAGAACGATACCCAAAAAAAGTGTCAAGTCCAGACGGTTTCATGGGTGAATTCTACCTGCTATTTAAATTGTTCCAGAGCAAAGAGAGAGCAAGAAAACTTCCAAATTCTTTTTATGAAAGCTAGCATAACACTGTGAAACCTGACAGGGAGAACACAGTAAAAGAAAGACTCAGAAAGAGACACTGACAGCTGCCTCTCTGCAAAGTCTGTACCTAGAAGCATTTCCTGTAGGGTCAGGAGCAAAGTAAAGATTTCCACTAACACCATCATTATTAACACTGTTCTAGAAGTGCTGGACCATACAGTTAGAAAACAGAGAGAAGTAAGAAGTATAAAAACAGGTAAGGAGAAAGCAAAATTATCATTATTTTTAGATGATATGACTGTATATCTAGAAAACGTAACTCGGGCATTATCAATAAAATCATTCAATGACAATAAAATAAGATGACTGGTTATATGACTGATATACAAAAGTGAGTAGCTTTCTTACATGCAATCAGCAACCAGTTAGAAAATATAAGAAAAGATTCCATTCATATGAGCAACAGCAAAAAACACAACTATTTAAAATGTGCTAAATCTATAAGAAGAATGCTTTAGAATGCTACTGTAGGACTTAATAGTCTGAATAAATGTAAAGACATATCCTGTTTTTGAGTAGGAAGATGCACTGTTGTAAAGATGTCAGTTCTCACAAATCATTCGTATTTACAGTGATTCCAATTTTTAAAACATACTGAAAGAGTTGCTTTTGGAACAACATGAGCTGATTCTAAAGTTCACATAAAAAAAATAAGCATGCAAGAATAGGCCGGGGGGGCAGGGGGGGTGGGAAGTGAGGATAGACTCTTTGCCAAACATTAAAACATAATGTAGTTTTTTAGATATGACACTAAAACAACAAACAACAAAAGGGAAAGATAGATACATTGGACCTCATCAAAATTAAAAACTTTTGTGCTTCAAAGGACACCATTAAGAAAATAAAAATACAACTCACAGAATGGGAGAAAATATTTGCAAATCATATGTCTGATAAGAGACAGAATATATAAAGAGCTCTTACAACTCAATAAAAAAGATAAATAACCAAATTTTTTAATGGGCAAAGAATTTAAATAGAAATGTATCTAAACAAGATATACAATGTTTAATAGGCACAGGAAAAGTTGTCCTACACTATTAGTCATTAGGGAAATGCAGATCAAAACCACAATCAGATACCACTTCACACTCACAAGGATAGCTAAGATCAAAAAGACAAACATTAACAAGTGTTGGTGAGGATGTGGAGAAATTGGAACCCACATACAGTGCTGTTAAGAATGTAAAATAATGCAGCCACTCTGGAAAACATTCTGGCAGTTCTTCACAATGTTAAACATAGAGTTACCATGTGACCCAGCAATTCCACTCCTCTATATATGCCCAAGAGAATTGAAAACATATATCTACACAAAAACTTGTACACGAATGTTCATAGCAGCCTTATTTATAAGAGCCAAAAGTGGAACCAATCCAAATGTACATCAATTGATGAATGGATAAATAGAATGTGGTAGAGCCATACAGTGGAATATTATATGCCAATAAAAAAGAAATGAAGGAGACTTCCCTGGCGGTCCAGTGGTTGGGACTTTGCCTTCCAATACAGGGGGTGAGGGTTTGATCCCTCATCAGGGAGCTAGGACCCCGCATGCCTCTTGGCCAAAAAATCAAAAACATAAAGCAGGCTTCCCTGGTGGCGCAGTGGTTGAGAGTCCACCTGCCAATGCAGGGGACACGGGTTCGTGCCCCGGTCCGGGAGGATCCCACATGCCGCGGAACAGCTGGGCCTGTGCGCCATGGCCGCTGAGCCTGCGCATCCGGAACCTGTGCTCCGCAATGGGAGAGGCCACAAGAGTGAGAGGCCCGCCTATTGCAAAAAAAAAAAAAACAGAAGCAATATTGTAGCAAGTTCAATAAAGACTTTGAAAATGGTCCACATCAAAAAAAAATAAAAGGAATGAAGTACTGATACATGCCTCAACATGAATGAACCTTGAAAACATTATGCTAAGTGCAAGAAGTCAATCATAAAATGCCACATACCAGATAATTCTATTTATATGAAATGTCCAGAATAGACAAATCCATAGAAACCAAAAGAAGATTAGTGATTGCCAGGAGCTACGGGCAGGAAGGAGTAGAGAGTGACTGCTAATGAGTACAAGGTTTCATTGTGGGGGGATGAAAATGTTGTGAGATTAGAGAGCAGTGTTGGCTACACAACTTGGTGAATATACTAAAAACACTGAATGGTATAACTAAAGGGGTGAATTATATCCCAGTAAATCTGTAATTAAAAAAATAGTGGAAGGGGCTTCCCTGGTGGCGCAGGGGTTAAGAATCCGCCTGCCAATGCAGGGGACACAGGTTCAAGCCCTGGTCTGGGAAGACCCCACATGCCGCAGAGCAATTAAGCCTGTGTGCCACAACTACTGAGCCTGCGCCCTAGAGCCTTTGACCCACAACTACTGAAGCCCGCGTGCCACAACTACTGAAGCCCGTGTGCCTAGAGCCCGTGCTCTGCAACAAGAGAAGCCACCGCAGTGAGAAACCCTCTCACCGCAACGAAGCGGCCCCCACTCGCCGCAACTAGAGAAAGCCTGCACACAGCAACAAAGACCCAACGCAGCCAAAAATAAATTTTAAAAATACAATTAATTAATTTTAAAAATAGTGGAAAACTTTGATAAGCAAAACAGCTCAAAAGACTAGAAAAGATACAATTACCCACTAGAATTTAGTATATAATCAAGGTGGCATTTCCAATAAGAGGAAAGATGGATTCTTCTGAAAATGATACTGGAACAACATTCCTTGATGGGTTAACAATGCGGGGAGGGGGCCTGCGGGGAGGACAGCACTTGGAACCTTACCTTGCTCCTTTCAACTAAGTATACCCAGATGTATCCAAGACTTAAATGTAAAAATTAAAACCATAAAAACATGAGAATTAATCAGGAGAATTTTTTAAAATTTCAAAGTGGGAAAGTCAAGACACAAACCGCAAAGGCCTCAAAAGAAAACAAAAGGTATAAATTTGCTTTATAGGGCTTCCCTGGTGGCGCAGTGGTTGAGAGTCCGCCTGACGATGCAGGGGACGCGGGTTTGTGCCCCGGTCCGGGAAGATACCACATGCCGCGGAGCGGCTGGGCCCGTGAGCCATGGCCGCTGAGCCTGCGCGTCCGGAGCCTGTGCTCTGCAACGGGAGAGGCCACAACAGTGAGAGGCCCGCGTACCGCAAAAAAAAAACAAAAAACAAAATTTGCTTTATAAATATTTTAAATTTCAACATGGAAAAAATCAAAAGACATAATAAACTGGACAAAATATTTATAAAAATATAAAACAAATTTCCAATTTCCTTGTTATATAAAAATATTGTATGTATCACTCACTTAAAAAAAAAAGCAAGCCACTAGAAGAATAAACATGAGCAGACCACTGCCAAAAATTAAAATATAAATATAAAAAGATGTCAAATTTCACTCTTCATTAAAGAAATGTACATTAAAACAATGACTAGATACCACTGTCATCTATCAGGTTAGCCAAGATGAAGAAGTTTGCTAAAATACTGCCTATTCAAAGGTGTGAAAAAATTGGCACAGTTGAAAAACTTATGTCCACACAAAAACCTGCACATGGATGTTTATAGCAGCTTTATTCAAACCTGCCAGATCTTGGAAGCAACCAAGATGTCCTTCACTAGGTGATGGCTATACAAAATGTGGTACCTGCATACAGTGGACAGTTATTTAGCGATTAAAAAAAAAAAAGAGCTATCAATCCACAAAAAGACATGAAGGGATCTTAAATGTACATGGCTAGGTGAGAGAAGCCACTCTGAAAAGGTTACATATTATATGATTCAAACTATATGACATTCTGGAAAAGGCAAAACTATGGAGACAATAAAAATATCAGTCTTTGCTAGTAGTTTGGGGTGGGAAAGAGTGAGGGATGAATAAGCGGAACAGAGAGGATTTTTAGGGCTGTGAAACTATCGTGTATGACACTATAATTGTGGGTACATGTCATTATACATTTGTCAAAACCCATAGAACGTAGCATGCCAAGAGTGAATCCTAGTGTAAACTAGGAATTTCAGGTAATAATAATGTATCAACATTGGTTCATCTAATTGTAACAAAGTACCACAGTAATATAGCATGTATATAAGAGGGGGAACTATGGGAAGGAGGTATATGAGAACTGTACTTTCTGATCAATTTTTCTGTAAACCTAAAACTGCTCTAAAATAAAAAAGGCAACTAATTTTTTTAATCGCACTGGTACATTAGTGGTAGGTGTGCAAATTGGTACAATCCCTTTAGAGTAAAATTTGACAATACCTTCCAAAAATTTTTAAATGCATGCCCTTTCACACAGACACTGCTTCTCAGACTTGATCTCACAGGTAGGAAGTGACATTTATACAAGGACATACATTAGTTCTGTTTGTAATAGTAAAAGACAGGCAATAACTTTGTGGTAAGCAGAATAATGCCCCCCAAATGTCCACATCATAATCCCCAGAACCTGTGAATATGCATGGCAAAGGGGAATTAAAGTTGCAGATGGAATTAAGATTGCTAAACAGCTGACCTCAAAATAGGGAGATTATCCTGGATTATCCGGGTGGGCTCAATGCAATCATAAGAGTCCTTGAAAGTGAAAGAGGGAAGCATAAAAGGACAGTCAGAATAATGGGACTTGAGAAAAACTCTACCAATGGTTGATGGCTTTGAAGATGAAGGAAGGGGACACAGCCAAGGAATGCAGGTCTAGAAGTGTCTAGACACGTCTGGAAGCTAGAATGGACAAGGAAACAGATTCTCACCTAGAGTCTCCAAAGGGAAGGAAATCCTGCCAACACTTTGATATTAGCCCAGCAAGACTCATTTCAGACTTCTGATGTACAAAACTGTAAGATAATAGATTTGTGCTGTTGTTAAGCCACTAAATTGGTGGTAATAAATAAATAAAACTAACACAGGCTAAATGTCTATCTGTAGAGGACTGGCTGAATAAATGAAGTGTAATACTATGTAGCCTTAAAAAGAATGAGGTAGCCCTATATATACTGATAGTGAATTAGTTTCGAGATACATTGTTTAGGACTTCTCTGGTGGTCCAGTGGTTAAGACTCCTCATTTCCAATGCAGGGGACACGGGTTCAATCCCCGGTCAGGGAAGTTCCACGTAGTAGTGCGGGCAAAAAAAATACATTGCTTAGTTAAAAAAAACAAAAGGCAAAGTTCAAAATCCAGGTAGATCCTTATATGCACATAGACTATCTCTGGAAAGATACACCAGAACCTGATAATATTTATTGCCACCAGGGGAGGAGAAATGGGCAATAAGAGGTTGAAATAAGGGAATTCCCTGGTGGTCCAGTGGCTAGGACTCTGTGCTTCCACTGCAGGGGGCATGGGTTTCATCCCTCGTCAGGGAACTAAGATCCTGCAAGCTGAGCAGCCAAAAAAAAAAAAAAAAGGAAAAGAAAAGAAAAAAAAAAAAAAAGAGGTTTTAATGAGACACTCACTTTTCACCGAATCCTCTTTTGTGATGTTGTAGTTTTTGTTCTCTGGTTGTTTGTTTGTTTAAATCATGTACAAGTATTAGCTTAAGAATAAAGAGGGGAAAATTTTTTAAGAAAAGGGAGAGAACTCTGCTCAGTCATAAATGAGTTTGTAGTGTTTTCATCTTTCTCATGAGCAGTGATTGAATCCCTTCCACAAGTGGCGCACTGTCACCTGCCTTTTCTTGTTTAATCTCCCTAACAACCCTGACAAGTTGGTGTATTATTATCCCTACCCCTAGTTGGGGTGCTGAGGCTCAGAGACCAAATTGCACGGCTGGTAAGTTTGCAGCTGGATTTTAAAGCCTGCTCTTCTGGCTCCAGGGCTGTCTCCTCAAACCACCGCACAGTTGTCGCTGGTTCTAACAGCCGCGGTAGGGGCCAGCTCAGCCCTCGGGTGCTACCACGCAGAGCTGTCAGACAAGGATCTCAGCCGTCTCCGTTGTTTTCTTTCAGGTCCCTTTCCCAGATCTCTGAGTTGAGGAGAAGGTCAGCCTCCAGAGGGGCCCTGCCTACGCTGCTTTCTGGGTTCAGCCCACCTTCTCCTGTTACATCTCTCAGCAAAGTTCCTCTGAGCCTTCTGGGGAGAGGCCGCTGCCCACGGTCACCGTGGCTCTAATTGTTCTCGCTGGTGGGCTCACGTTGCAGTGGGCCCAGTGCAGTCACCTGCTTTCCTCATGTGGCGATGAAACCCTAGAGATGACGGGCCTCCGAGTAGCACTACATCTTGATCAAATAAGGCTGCCCTGAGATTTCTCATTCCTGCGAGCCTGGGGCAGGAGATGAAGGGGGTTTCCCCGTGTCTGTCCACAACTTACAACTCTGGACCAGCAATCTGCCTTCCCGGGCCTCACTTTCTGGTAAAATGGAGATCAGATTCCCGAGCTGCTTGGACAGATGTTGCTGGGCCATTTACCTCTTGGGAGCGCTGTTTAAATACAGCCAAACTGCCTTTCATGTTGAGGATCTCAAAGCATTTTAAAATGAGTAATTCATGAAGTTCAACCTCCAGAAAAAGCAAGAATTATTATCTTCATTTTATAAATAGATCAAAGGTCACACAATCAATGGCAGATGTAGGAAACAGATGTAAGAATTCTGCTTTTGTCCCTGGCTGCAACCACTAAATCCCACTTCTGGTATCACTGACAGACCTTTTTTCTGCTCTCTGACTTCTGTCCAAAGATGTGGAATTGGCCTTTATATGTTTCCACTTAAAGGTTTGAATTCTATGTATGGTTCATATGCCTTTGATATGTCTGGAATTTATAAAAGAAAGGGAGAAGAATGATATTTGATGCTTTTCAGAGATCGTGTTGGGACTGAGCCTTATATAGTGGGTCAAATGCCAATAAAGGGAGGGGAAAAAAACGCTCACCAGATCTTCAGGAAGTTCAGTTTTATTCTCTCTCTGAAAGAACTCTGCTGTTAAAATTAAATAGAGTGTATCTTTAGTCACCAAAATGATTGTTCTGGGGATAATGAAAAGTCACCACTTATTGAGCGCTAACTGTGTGCTAAGCACTGCTCTACTTCCTCGAATACATTGTATCGTGTGATTCTCACAAACAGCTGAGGTTTTCATATTCCTTCATTTTATAGATAATATAACTGGGCTTAGGGATAGAAGATGGGTTAAGGAGAAAGGAAAGAAGAGAAAGAGAAAGCTCAAAGGAAATTAAGCAAAACTGACTGGATATGTATTCTGTGCCAGAGGTGTTATGTTGTGATAGATACAAAGATGGAGACACGAAAAATGAATAAAATAGCTCCAGATTCCTGCTCTCAAGGAGTTTACAGCCTTGTGGGTCACTGAGGATGAGGGATGAAGTGATAAGCATGTAAAAAGACAAATAATGTCAATACACCTCAGTACAGAAACATTTACTATTGAGCCCCGGTATGTGTTCGATACTACATGCCTTGTGGAGGTTGGTCCCTCTTCTCATAGAGCTTATAGTCTAGTGGGAAAGTCAGCCATTAATCAATCACACAGATTTAAAACTGCGCTTGAGTGGAGCAGGAGATACCAGATGGGCTACAGCCTGACAAAGAATTGGTACCCAGAATATATAAAGGCCTCCTACACATAATAAGAGATAATCCAATAGAAGCACTGTCAAATAAACCAAGAGGCAATTTTAAAAAGATGAAAGGCAAATAACCAGTAAACACATGAAAGTATGCTCAGTCTCTCTTGTAAACAGGGAATTGCAAATTAAAACACTGGAATACCATTTCACACCCACCAGCTTGGCAAAAGTTTTAAAGCCTGACATTACCAAGTGTTGTTGAGGAAGCCAAGCACGGGAACTCATATATTGCTATCGAAGTGTAAACTGGTACAACCGCTTTGAAAAACTGTTCAGCCGTGCCCAGTAAAGCTGCCAATTTACACGACCTGAGGCCAGCGATTCCACACCCAAGAATCTTCCTGGGTGGCTAACTTTCACACAAAGGGATGGGTATAAAAAATATTCATTGTAGCATTGTTTCTAATGAAAAAAAAATTGAAAATAAGCTGAATGTTCTCCAGAAGGAGATGGGTAAAGTGTGTTGAACTCATCCAATGGGACCCGAATCAGCAGTGAAAATGTATGATCTAGAACTACATGTGTGGCTACATTTCATAGTCATAATGCTGAGTGAAAAAAACTAGTTACACAATGATATATCCAGTAAATGCCATTTCTTCAAAGTTTACAAACATGCCAAACAATTCTATGAAGTGTTTATAGGCACAAACATATGTAGTAAAAAAATACAAAAGCATAAATGAGAACGATAAACCCCAAATGCAAGAGATCAGGTACCTTAGGGGAGGGACAGAAATGAGTTCAGAGGACTCTACCTAGATCTGTGAAGTTTTATGTCCTTAAAAAAAGATTTGAAGAAACTACAGCAAATGTTAAGCTTTGGCAAGGAGGGGGGGTGCCAGGGAAGGGGTACAGGATAAACAGGTGTTAAGAATATTATTCTCTGTAGGTGTTTTTGTATGCTTTGATCCATCAAAGGAGAATTCAACTGAATTGGGGGTGGGTAGGGGAGGGTCAGGGGAGGAAGTCTGAGGAAATGATGCTTACTTAGGATGAGAGCCAAAAGTTGAGTAGCTGAGAAAGGGCAGAAAGGTACAGACAGAGAGAACAGGCTGTACCAAGCCACTGGCATGGGAAGGTGAACACAGAGGCTGAGAACTGAGACCCCCACTGTGGCCAGAGCCAGGGAGGAAGAGGCTGGAGTTGTGGGTGAAGGTGGGGGGCAGTGTACAGACCAGGCAGGGCCTCAGAGGCCATCCTGAAAGATCAGGCCTTTATGCCAAATACAACTAAAGCAGCAGGGATAGAAAGTTTGGGGGTCCAGAGACACTTCACTCAGCCAGATAGCAGAACAGGGAAGGCAGTCTTGAAGACGTGACTCACATCTTGAGCTTTGGGGAATGAGTAAGAGGAAGCCAGCTGGGGCAGGAGGGGGAGTGGGGAGTAAATTCCCTTGATAGGGCCCAACAGCAGTAAAGGTACGGAAGACCTTGAATCGTGTGGTCCCAGCATGGTGCAACACCCAGGGCTAGCTCTGAAAGGTATCAGATAGAAAATGGCAGAGGAGGGTGTCCATGAAGACAGAGAGGGCTTGGGGTCCCAGGCTGGGCAGCCTTAAGCAGGGAAAGGCATGGCCAGGCATGACTGCAGGTAATCGCTCTGGCGGTGTGTGGAGGATGGATTTGAAGGAGGCGGGAGCGCAGCAGGGAGATCCTTGAAGGGAATATGTTAATAGCCAATGGGAGAGGGCCCCCTAAACCAGGCTGGCTGGAATCAGAATGAAGAAATGGAGAGTGCCTGGAGAGGTGTTTAGAGGGGCGAGGCGTCTAGGATGATGGTCCTGCCATCACTGAGATGGACCAGACGCGGCGAGTTGGAGATGCGTGCACGGCAAGCCAAGTGGAACTGTCCGGCCAGGCCAGCGAAGAGATGGGCACGCCGAGGGCTGCAGATGGAGCCTGGAGTGGGAGGCGCCTCCTGTGGGTGGTTAATAACCAGTCACAGCAAATGAGTTGGTCCAGAAGGAAGGTGGAGGAAGAAACTGAGCGTGTCGCTGGGGACGAGAAGGAATAAGATTGGGGCGGGTGTGGGGAAGAGAGGACAGGAGGGGAAAGACCACGCAGACACTAAGCGGCTGCCAGGAGGTCAGCACCGCGCGGGGCTGGGCGGGCTCGGGGCGCGGGGGCTGCAGGCGGAGCCCCGGCGCGCCCAGCGCCCGCAGGCGCGGGAGAGCCAACCCCGGCCAGGGCCTTCCCGCAGCTCCTCGGGCTGCCTCGGCCGCAGCCGCCGGGGGCAGCAGGGCACTCGCGCGGCCGGGCCACCACGGCCATCCCAGTCACCCCAGGCTCCCGCGTGTCCAGGCCGCGCCTCCCCCCCCGCCCGCGGACCTGGCGACGTCACTGCGGCTCTGACGCGCGCTAATGGAGGCACGGGCGGAGGCGGCGTGGCGCAGGCACCCTCCCGGGAGGTCCCGGTCCTTGCAGCCCGCGGCCGCGTTCTTGGCCCTCCTCCAGGGGAACCTCGATTTTCCAAACTCGGGAAGGCCGGCTGTCCTTCGGCTACTGATTAGGACGCGAGCGCCTGGTAAAAGATTTTAACAATGCCCGGAAAGAAATAGCCGGACCCAGGAAAGACTAATAATAGCCGCCAGCTAGAGTTCTGCTCGTGTGCTCAGCGGTCTTAAGAACAATAATAACGACAACCACAATAGCCACCATTTATTGAGCGCTTACTCTGTGCCAGGCACTGTGTTCAGCGCTTTGCAGGCAACAACCCTCGGAGGTAAGTACCTTTATTATCCCTATTTTGAAGGGAACCGGGGCACAGAGAGGTTAAGTAACTTGCCCCAGGCACACAGCTAGCTGAAGTCAGTGCCAGAATTCCAACCCAGGCTGTCTGATCCCACGTAATCGTCATGTCAACCCACTAAAGTCGGGATCATTTTCTCCATCTTAAAGATGAGGAAATTAAGGCTCATGGAAATTTAAGTACCTTGCCCAAGGTCACCTAGCTGGAAAATGGATGAGGCAGAAAGCGAACCCAGGGCTCCTCTCTGTCCGCAGAACCCGTGGTCTTGGCCAAAGGCGATCCGACAGCCCAGCAGGCTTTGGCCCCGGGTCCCAGAGGCGCAGCCTCTGCGGGTTTTGGGTGGGTTCCCGCGGCCTCCGATCCCGGATGAATTGGATGTTTCCGAGCATCGTCTCTGCTCAGCCCACAGGCGTCAGATAGGGACGCTTCTCCCGAAATCCGGTCGGGGACCGGGCCACGAGGTCCTCTGAAGGGATGGAGCGGGAGCGGGAGCGGGGGCGGAGGCAGCGAGAGGGATCCCGGGTCCCACCTGCAGAACTGCCGGGCGGGCGGCTTGCCCCGCGTAGCCGGCAGAGGGCGCTGCCGCATGCGCCTCGGGTCCCACGGTTACCAGACCCCGGGGTGGGCGGGCCTCGGCCTGCAGGAGCTAGACTCAGAACCCCAAAGCGGGTAGCTGGCACCCCATATGGCCCTTCGCCTTAGCCCTGGGCCTGCTTTTCCTGACCACTCTTCCCCATCTTCTGTGCTCCTACCACCCAACCATCGGCCTTCAATGTTTCCCCTGTCCCTTGCACTGGTCACCTCTTGAGAGGCAAGAACACTGATCCCAACCCATTAAAAGGCCCAGGTGTTTACAAGTCAACTCAGCCTTGTCTCCCCTTCTGATAGACCCTTTGGTGATGCAAAAATTGATAAAAATCATCCATGGAAACAGATGACTTTCTTTCCTTCTCCAAAATAGGAGAGGATTGGTTAAGGAAGGAGCGAAGAGATAAAAGGATCTTTTTTTAATAATAGCTACAGTGTATTAAGCGCTTGTTTTGTGCTGAGTCTTCTCTGTGTCTTGACTCCTTAATCCTCATTACAGCCCTGAGAGGTGTGCATCGTTATTCTCATTTGACAGGTGAGGTCACAAGACTGGTAAGTAGCAATGCTGGGAATCTACCAGGAGTATCTGACTTTAAAGTGATGTTCCCATCACCCATCACGCAGAATGTACAAGGTGATACAGCTGAACAAAAGAGGTAAGATACAAACCATGCAAAAACAAACCGAAATCTATTCTAAGACTGCTCAAAAATACCACATGTGTAGCAAAGGCTTCAATAGCTTTCGGAGACCCAGTCTGAGACTCAATTGTCTAAAATAGGAAAACAAATCCTCAGGTGCAATCAGAGGAGAATAGGAATGAGGCGTTCAGCTTTCCCTTGGAAGAGCATCTGGAGAGGCCCACTCACTTTCTATGTCTGGGCTCTGAGGAAATAAAGGTGGTTCTAGGAAAATCTGAAAAGTATGAGAGGGAAGAAAAAAAAATCCCTTCTGTGGTTTTTACTTTAACCAAGACTCATTTTGCTATTTGTGTTTTATTTTTAAACTAATGTGGCTCTCTCCACCCTTTAAATTGGCACATAAATAGCAAAAACAGAAGGAAGGCCAGCTACAAACTTCAAATGTGGTGGGTTTCTCAGGGAGGAGGTACCTGACTTGAAGTGAAAATGAGGATTAAATGAGGTGCCTTAAACATTTCAAAGACAGACTTTCCACAAGGAATTTAGATCATAAGCCTTTAGAACAGAAGGTTTGTCTGGGTTTAGGCTGGGTATAGTGTTGAGAATTTATGAGTGCCCCCAGAATGTGGAAAACGAATCACATTTTTAGTGTCTGTCTCCATCATCTAGTCCTCTGGGCCACCACTTTGCTTATGGCTTTAAAGGATGGCTTCTGGGGGATTTTCCTGTCCTCTGGATCGCAGTCACACACCCTCCCTCAGACCCCTTACTTTTCCAGAAGTTTGCTCTGGGAATTCTGTCGAGGTGAAGCAATGATTGATGATGTCACTAGGCTTGGTTGAAGAGATTGACTGGCCAGCTCTGGAATCACTAACTGGAGGTTTTCCAAACTGGGAAACCAAAGCAGAAGGAACTTCTTGAGACTTGTCACTTAACAGTTGTGACTCTCTCCCCCTACGTCTTTGAACTACAAGGATTCCCCTCTTACCCAACACCAGAGAGTCCTGAACATTCCAGGCTGCTTCTTGCAAAATTCTTAGACCTCTTTGACCTTTCCTCTCTCTGCTGCTTCCCTCATTCTTTCAGTGCATTCATTCTACAAACATGTATTGAGGGCCCACGATGTGTAGATCCTAGCAGTACAGCAGAGAACCTAACATGAGCTCAGAAGGTTACTTTCTCCCATTCCCACCTAGCTTCTGACCTCCTGGCTCCAACTTCTATGCCTGGAGAGGCCCCATAATAGTAAATGACTTGCTTCTCCAGGTGAGGACTGTTGCTTAGACATATCTGACATTCTGTCAACTTCTGGCAGCTCCCTGAGATCACACTCTGTGACCACAGACGCCACTATGGTGACACCTATTTGGTTGAAGGTTTGGGTCCTGATATAACTTCAGAAGCAGGGCTCAGAAATGCTCCAGCTCCAGCACTAGCCCATGCTCCTTCCTTTTCTAGTAGTCACTCCTTCTGTTTATAAGATCACTATTGACCAAAATAGCTCAGGCCATATTTATGAAGCATCTACTCTGGTGAAAAATCCCATAGTGCCATAATACCCCACTGTCCAAGGGAAAATGTTGGCTTAAACAAACAACAGTGACTATCTGGCAAAAGGATGTGTGGGATAATGCTTATGAGTCTTTTCGGTCATTTTTCTATTGAATCTTGGGACTGAGTGATTCATAATAATGAGGGCAAGGAAGAACACTAGGCCTGTTTTAGCTTTCAGGATTATTCAAATGGAATAGATTTCCACCATCAACACCCTAGCAAAGACAGAATGCATAAGGTAAATTGCCGGTTTTTGTCTTTTTGGAAAATCCATTAATACTGAATGTTCTTGGTTTTAAACCATTCCCCCACTCCCCCCCCCAAAAAAAAAAAATGAGAGAGAGGACTGAACTGTAGGATTCAGATTACATCCTTGGAAATCCCTTTAGAAAGTAGATTCTAAATCAGTACTCATTCTTCTTGAACATCCCACCCCCAAGACTGGCCCACCCCTCCTAGATACAGTATTATTTTCTCTCCCCTTGAGGAAGGAGTGGCTCAGAGACCAGAAGACTGAGGGAGAGTAAGGAAGACTTTTCCATTACCTGAGTTGCAGAGCTGTTTGGGTCTAGAGAACCTGTATATGTGTGCTGTGTCTGCACGGAGTTCATGACTGTGCATCCTCTGGCTAATGTCCAAAGTCTTCATAACATGGGGACTGAGATGTACCAAAAGAAGGCCTATCTGTGAAGGAGGACATGTGTCCACCCACCAAGAAGTTTTTGATGGTCAGTGTCTGCGTGTTCAGCTGCTGGATGAAGAGATTTGGAAACCACTAAACATTCCTACTGGGATCTTTCCAAGTCCTTTTGGGAATCGGCAACAGCGCTTATCCGGGGAAATTAGTTTTGCACTTTCACAGAGTGAGAAATTCCTCGGGGGCATTCTTGTTCTTGGGAAGAGGAATCAAACCCTGCTCACTCCTTCAGGGCCCTGGCTCTTAGTAAAGCACAGCGAATCCCAGTTCGGTTGGTCCAGCCTGGGGCCTTGGGGTGGGAGCAGATGCAACAGCGGAGTACAGCGAATTTCACCTGTGGCTAAGTCCCTACCCCCACGACTGCCGCAAGCGTGAGATTTCAGTGGATCGTGTTACCAGCGTGTAAACACCTTGAGTGGCCGCCAACGCTCCCAAGCGACCACAGAAGATCTCAAACCTTTCCTATCTTCCTAGAAACCCTGGCGGCCCGGCCGGCTGCTTGCTGTCTGATGCAACAGTTTGCAACGCTGTTCTGGGAGCCGAGCCGGCCGCGGGGCGCTGGGCGTCCTGCCGATGCGCCTGCGCGGGCTGCGGCCCGTCCTGCCGGGAGGGGGAGAAGCTTTTCACCAGATGTGCTGGGGGCGGGGCGGGCAGGGAGACCTTTGGCAGCTCGCGCCGGCGATCTGAGCTTAATTAAACTTCTCCCGAGGCAATGGCTGACTGACCCAGTGATCCAAAAAAATCAGAGAGGCCCGAATCGCCCTAAACGCGACAGGAGAGCGAAGTTGGGGAGTTGGCTTTCGGTTTCCAGAGCTCGGCCTCTCTTCCCCGAGCCCCCCAAGTCCGCAATGCTTTCGGGGTTCCAAAGCTCACTAGGGCGTCAGGTCTCGCTTGCCTGGGCCCTTCTACTGAATTCTCAAAGAGGGAAGAAGAGTGGTTACAGAGGAGAAAAGAGGCAAAGTTTTGATAGCATCTAGATCAGTATCTTTCCTCCTTCATTTCTCCACCCATGTGCCTTAGAAGGTTTTATAAGCAAAAAGGAACATGGCATCACGGATTTTTTTCCAAATTTTTGAGCCATTTAGGTATTGCCTGCATGATTTTCTTCCATACTCACATTCCTCCTATATTATATATTTTAAGTTGACTTTTATTTTATTAACTTTCCTTATTTTTAAAATTAACTTTAAATCGATTCCCTTTTTCTACATAGCCTTGCCTGAAGCAACAACATTAGTGAAACCACAGCTCTGATGTGCTAGTCATATATTTTAATACACTTGAAAATAAACTCATAACTAGTCAAATTAAAAAAGTATGTGTTAGCTAAAATGTGTCTTGTCTACTACATTTGAAGAAAAACTCCAGAGGTAATAACAATAGCTAACATATCATGAGTGGTTGCCAATGTCCCAGGCACTGTTCTAAGATTCAAGTCCTTAGGACACCTTAGAAGGTGGGTGTTGTTTACATTTTACAGAGGAGAAAAGTGAGCCACAGAGAGGTTAGGGAACTTGCTTAAGGTCACAGAGCCAGGATGCAAACTCTACTAGCCTCACTCTAGACCTATACTGCTGGCCTAAAAAGAGGCTAAGTTACTGCCGAGATCCCCCAGGTGGTTAGCACACTCCAGATTTGAACCCAAGTCTGACTGACTGCAGAACTGAGCTTTTAACTAACGTGTGGGACTCTTTTGCCTATATTCTCAAATCTCACCTCACACAGCCTTCTCTCTGTCCGCTTCCTTTGGAATCCAAAATGCGCTTCCAGGTCTTTCTCTCCTTATTCCCCCGCCCCCTGGGTGGGACAAAGTTTCTCTTTTCTAGTGTTTTCTTCTCTTCTCTGAATTAAAGTAACCCATAAATCTCTAATTTCCCTGGGAATCCCTACTTTGAAGGTCCTGTCTTCTCTCCTCCACTGACCATGGAACTGCTTAGAAATTCCACCTATCGGCATTGAAACTACATTTCCCAGACTGCCTTGCTTGCCTGGAAAGAGAACAAAAATCCTGTGTCAAACCATGTGGCTCCTGTTTGGGGGTCGGAAAATCTGGTCACTAGCTAGGACAAAGATTGGTATGCCCGTAGACTAATCCATCTGGCCCCAGGCAGACATGAATTTCCCAGGCCTCAATGACTGGGGGTAGGGGTGAGTTATTTCAGCAAACAAAACCCTCAATTAGGGGTTTAAATGAAGACTTGGCATAAGACTTCTAAAAGATGGCTGACCCCTGCCCCGTAAATATATTTTTTTTTCTGCAGCAGCCCTTGCCGCCACTCCTTCCCTCTCTTCCCTTCCTTTTCCTTCCCCTTCTTCCAGACTCTTCTCTTAATTGTACCATCCTGCCACTCCCTTGTCCCCATCCCCACCCCCAAGCCGACACCCACTCTTTAACTGTTTAGTATAAAATCCAGCCCACCAGACTGAGGTTTTCTTCGACCCAAATGTTATTTTCAGAAGGAGCCATTGAGGTTGGGGTGTAATTGCAGCGTTGGGCCTCTGCAAGCCAAGCTGAAAATAATCAGCGAGGCAGATGGGGTGGGAAGAGTGTGCGGTGGCCACTTCCACCAAAGAGCAAGAGAAACCCAGTGGGGTGAGTCAGAGAGAGGCGAGTGCCAGGCTGGGCCTCCTGGGCTTACAGCCGGGAGTTGAGTTAAGGAGAAACTGCCCAAGGTGTTGGGCCTTTGACTGAGACCAATCCAAGGTGGTTCCTGGCTGCACATCACAAGTCCATATTTCTTGTGACAGCTACTAAGCTTCTCTTGCTCTTCCTCAGTTGGGCCATAGAAGCCAGTACTCCAAATGGGTGCTTGGCCATCCAGTTGGCTCACCCATCTCTAGAGCAGGGTTTCTCAACTTGGGCACTACTGGCATGTCGGCTTGGATACTCCTTTTGTTGTGGGGAGCTATCTTGTGCGTTGTGTAGGATGTTTAGCAACATCCCTGGCCTCTACCCACTGGACGCAGTAGCACACACACACACACTTACACAAGTCAGGACTACCCGAAATGCCTCCAGACACGCCAAATGTCTTTGTCTGAGAGAATCACCCCTGGTTGAAAACCACTGGTCTAGAGTGATCCAGGCCTATTAAAGGGTCATGTCACCTGTCCCCACGGTGGCCTCATTGCTTTGCATTACATCTGAATGAGCCCTGATAGAAACTACTGGCCAATTCCTAGTTCCATTGACAACTGTTGAATACCTCAAACCCAGCACAAGTGCCCAGGCACTGGACAAGGTGTTGAGGATGAAGCCACAAGCAAGACAGATGTGGTCCCTCATGGAAGTGACTGAGTGATTAAACAAGCCTGAGTTAGAGGCTTGTAGAGAAAAGCCCTGGGGTACTACAGGAAAATCGAAGAGGGCTTCTCACCTAAGTTGGAGGAGGTTGTCAAGAAAGGCTCTTAGAGGAAATGAGGAATTAGCCAGCTGGAGATTTGAGGGTGAGGCAGTGTTCCATGGAGTAGGCACAGAGTGTTCAGAAGCGCTGAGTTAAGAGAGAACGTCATACATTCAAGGGACCCAGAGAAGTCTGTCATGGACCAGGCTGAGGACAGTGGGTAGTTGTTTTCTCCTCTCACCCCCAAAACTTGCTTTCCTTGTACTCCTTCTCCAGATTTCTAGCACAAGCAAATAAACTTAGGATCATATTTAACTCCCCCCTCTTCCTTGGTGTTGCTCAACTCCCCTCAGTCACCCGGTTACCAAGTTCTGTCAGTTCTGCCACCAAAATCTCTCTGCAGACTATCTCCTTGTCTCCTTTCCCACCACCACAGCCCTGATGCAGGCTCTCTTCATTACTCAGCCGAATTTGTGAAATAGCTTCCTAACGAGTCATCCTCCAGTCTCTACCTCAGAGAAAGACTCACATCTGCCCATGTCTCTGCTGGCTTAGAAACCCTGCATGGCTTCCAGAGGCTTGTCAGACGGGCTTCTGCCTCCCCCACCCCCACCCCCACCCCCGGCTCTCAGGTGCCCTTTGTTAACTGCTTCCAAGATCACTCCCGCCCTCCCACTCCCTAGCCACACCAGACCACTAGCCACACCCTGTAGGCCTTCACGCCTCTGTGATTTTGCTGTTCTCTTTATCTGAAAGGCTCTTTCCCAACCAAAATCATTTGGGGGAATTCCCACATATCCTTTAAGACCCAGACAAAATGAACTCATGATATCCTTTATCCCTTCTTAGAAGCCTTCTCTAAATTCTTCCCTCTGTTTTCACTGGGATTTATATATTGCTGCTAGTTTACCATTTGTTATGTTGACCCATAGTGACGTATTTAAATCTGTCCCTCTCCTAGAGTAAGAGGGCCTCAAAGGCAGGCAATGCAGTGGACCCTGCTGGTTGATTACCCAAGACCCATTCACCCCACTTCCAGCTTCCTAAGGAGTATACAAGGCACAGTGTATTATTTAGCAGACAAGCTAAGTTGCCGTAACAAACAGACCCAGAGTACAGAGGCTGAAGCAAGCCCATATGCCTCAAGGGAAGCTGACCCCTTGCCCAGCTCCAGGGGTGGGCCCACCACCCTTCTCAAGAATTGGTTCGGGAACCTGGGCCTGAACTAATCAGTGTGTGGTAGAGACTTCTCTGGTTCCCTAATATCCGCTCTCCCCTTCTTTAGTAACATTACTCCCAGTTTGGGGCCAAGCGGATAGCTGCCTGGTAAGGACTGCATTTCCCAGCCTCCCTTGCAGCTTGATGTAGCCACAAGTCTAAGTTCTCACCAAAGGACTGTGAGCAGACACGATTGTACCACTTCTAAGCTATGCCTTCGCAAAGAATGTGCATGTGCTCCCTTGTCCTTCCCCTGCCCTTCCTCCCCTTTCTGAGAGGTAATAGAAATTGGAACAGTCTCCCTGGACCTAGAGAGGGAAGGCACATTTGGAGGATGGTGGAGCCCACCTATCAGTCTTGGATGGCTTTTTTTCCTAACTCTTCTATGATATGAAAGAGACATAAACTTCTGTTTTGCTTACACTTCTGTTTGGAGTCTTTTAGGCCTGTGACCTAAGGGCCAGTGAGATACAAGGAAAGGTTTAATAGGGGTTTCAGGGAAAGATCTCTCTTGTTTTTATGAGGGAACATCGTGGAGCAACCTTCTCTCTTTCTCTTCCTCTGCACATTGCTGGGCCTGGAACTATCGCAGTGCTCTTGCTACCAGCCTAATACATGGGCTACAAACAAGGAGGGCAGAGCTGAGAGAACTGCAGGGAAATGGAGTCAGAGTTTCTGGACTAAACAACTCTGAGGTCCACTGTCTTGTCTGCTTGGGTCGTCATAACAAAACACTACAGACTGGTGGGCTTAAACAATAGAAATTTACTTTCTCATCATTCTAGAGGGCTAAAAGTCCAGGGTTGGTTTCTGGTGAGGCCTCTGTTCATGGCTTGCAGACAGCCACCTTGTCATTGTGTCCTCACATGGCCTTCTTCCTGTGTGCTTGCAGAGAGAGAGAGCAGTCTGTTGTCTCTTCCTCTTCTTATAAAGACACCAGTCCTATTGGATTAGGGTTCCATCCTATGACCTCTTTTAACCTTAATTATCCCTGTCCCCAGATATAGTCCCATTGAGGTTAAGGCTTCGACATATGAGTTTGGGAGGAGGTCACAATCAGTCCATGACACCCACTCTACCTCTGGGCTTCCAGTTTTGTGAGCCAATAAATGTCCTTTTGTTGAAACCAGCTCACATTACTTTTCTGCCACTTCTAACCTTACGTTGTTTCACTCCTCTTGGGCCTAGCACAGAAGAGGTCTATAAATATTGGTGGAATAAATGCCCAGTCACTATTTTTCTTCTCTTAACCTGAAATGACAACATCACAGATAAACTATAAACATTTGTCTTTCTCTCTGCCGCAGCCTAAACACCTAAAGCAGTAGCATGGACCTCATCTCTAGAAAATTCTTCACAGACCCAGCTATAAAATCAGAAAGTTGAATTAAACACACTCTAGCCTACCTTCCAGCAGAAACATCCCAAGTCCCCTCCAGCTCTGATGTCCCATGGCTCTGCCCGAGGCTCTCTGTGTCATTCTGTGTCCACACTGAGGACCTTTCTAGCACTAACAATGTACAGTCTACCAAGAGGGCCCTCTGGGCTCCTGCCCCCACCCTCTTACGGTCTAGGGTTCTGTTTGATGCCTTCTCGAGCTCTGGAGTCCCAAGATTCTGTAACACTACGCTGAACACAAGGAAGTTTTTGAGTGGCTACTAGACCTCTTGCCCCACAGCACAGAAGAGAAAGCCCAGAGGAGGGCCTGGACTGTCACAGCCTTGTCCTTCCAGAAGAAATCAGAGGCTGACTCTGCTGAGAAGCAGGCAGGTAGGGGCCTCACAGTGCTCAGACATACGTACAGTAGATCCTGCAGCAAGGACACTCGAGTTCCTTGTGCCCATCGCTCAGCCATCCAGACTGCCATCAGTGGTGCCCAAAACAGGGCACGTGCCAGTTCCAGGCAACACACTTTCTTCTTTCAGCCATGAGAACTCCACTCGTACAGACCGGGGAAAGGGCAGCCTCATTACTCAGCCAACTGGAATGTGGGAAAATTAGACCTCCGGGAAAATGACCAGTGAATGGACCCTGGTCAGCCAGGACCTTGAAGGTCCAGAGGTGCTTCAGCAGCAACTCCAATCCTTTCTTCCCACGCCTTTTGAAGTTACCATCTATAGGACACTCACCATGTGCTGAGCACATATATTAGCTCATTTTCTCTTCACAAGGGCTCTGTAGGATGCATCATTGCTAGCCCCATTTTATAGATAAGTGAATTAAGGCTTAGAGAGGTGAAATGGCTTGCTTGGAGTGACAGAGCGGGATTTGACCTCAGGTTCTTAACCAGATGCTTGCTGGGAGACCTTTGTAATTTGACGGCATCTTCTCTGGTTTTATAACTTAGGCGGGCCTGGGGGAAAGGCATGGTGAGACCCCAGACCTGTGAGGTCAGTGCCAATGGGGAAGAAGTTAAGACCAGAGAGAAACACAGTCACTGGAGTGAAGGAGAAGACTGGCAAAGACCAGCAGGCAGTCAGAGTCAAGTACAAAGAGTGTGGCCAGCTCCGTCAGTTAGGGTCTACTGGACCCAACCAGGGTGGTCAGGATCTCCCTGGGCAGAGCGGTGATGTCTTAGTCTGTTCGAGCCGCTATCACAAAATACCGTAAACTGGGTGGCTAATAAAAAACAGGAGTTTATTTCTTTCCGTTCTGGAAGCCGGACATCCCAGATCAGGGTGCCAGCATGGTCGGATTCAGGTGAGAGCCCTCTTCCAGAAGGGGCCAGGGAGCTCTGTGGGGTCTCTTCTAAGAACGCTAATCCCATTCATGAGGCTCCATCCTCATGAGCAACTCCCAAAAGCCCCACTCCTAAAACCATCACAGCGGGCATAGGATTTCGACATATGAACTTGGAGGAGACACAAACATTCAGACCATAGCAGACAGGAAACTCCCAAGCATGAGGGTGGGCAGAAGCTCTATCCTACAGCCAGGCCTCTAGGGTGCCCCTTGGGTGCCAGTTAAGGTGACCATGAACAGAATGGAGTGGCCTCCAGCAGGACCTCACGGACCCCAGACCAAGAGCCCTGGCAACTGGCAGGTCTGAGTCTACAGGATGTCTTCCTGCCCAGCGAGATCCATTCTGCCCCTCATGTTCTCCCAGCCTCAATACGATCTCAGCTGGGCCACTTCCTCCCCGTGTGGCCAAGTCACCTAATCCCTCTGGACCTCAGTGCCCTCCTCCATATTTTGCGGGAAATAGAGTACCCTCTCTTGGGTTGTCATGACAACGAAATAACGCCTAGTGCCATGCCTGGCACAGAGCCAGTGGTCAGTGACTGGGAGTAGCAGTCATAACTGTTGTTAATAATAATAATAACCTGGGCAGCAATAGAGGAATTGGTGACCTGTCTGTGAGGGTCTTCAGAGAGCAGGGGCAGAAGAGATAAGGTGGGGCCCTGTTTGGAGCAGTCAAGCCGGAAAGCAGCAGCATCTGGGGTTCTGCATCCAGGGGCCACCTGCTGGTCTCCCCCCTTGGAGGACTGGCACCCATTTCCCTGACACCTCAGACTCAGTCACAATTCTTCCTCCAGCTGGTCCTCGGACACTCCAGCTGCCACGGTCCTAGCAGGGGAATATTCAATGCCTGAGAAGGGGATGGAGGTTTTGTCCCTCCCCTGCCGCTTCCAGGTAAAGGCCGGATGCCAACAAAGGGCTGGGGGGTGGGAGAGGCGGAGGACGATGCAAGCATCAGGTGCCTCCACTGGGTGTTTGCTATATGCCAGGCTCTGTGTGAAACACATAGACACTTCCTGTGTCCTCTCGGGTTTAATCCTCCAGCCACTAGAAGAGGAGGTATGTGTCTGTTGTCATCATCATCATCAACAGAAACATCCCCATTTGATAAAGGCATTGAGCCTCAGAGAGGTTAAGGAACTGCCAAGATCCCATAGCCAGAATTCAGCAGAGCCAACATTTCGACCAACTCCACCTGATAGAAGACTTCAGCCTCCCAAGGAGGAGTTAATGTGTCTCTCTTGGCCCATGGCTCTGGCATCAAGAGGGCACTGGTCCTGGCATTTGAGTCAAGGAAGTAGGCGGCCCACTGGGAAATGGATCGCTCACAGAGCTCATCCATGACTCAGCCTGGGCCTCCAGGCCTGTTGCACCTTCGTGATGTTTGCCAGATGTTGCAGGCTTGAAAATGGTGGTCCACCAGGAGGTGGCTACTGCTGCCTGGCGGGGGGTGACCCCATACACACAGACGCGTGTGGACACACCGGCCTGACCCCCACCTTGGCCCAGGAGAGGACAGTGAAGGGATGTTCGTTTGGCAGGTGAGTGGGAAAGGCTGGGTGGCTCCACTCTCATCCCCCTCCCAGTTCTGGGGAGATGCTCTGATGTTTTCCTGCAGAGCTGGCTATGGGCCTGGAGGCTTTTACTCTCCGTAAAGTCAAGAAGAAAGGACACTGGGAAACTCCTTCTCCAAAATCCGTTCAGACTCGACCAGCCTCTCTGAGCCTCCGAGCCAGACGGTGGCTGATGCCCTTGTGGACTCACACTGAGTAAGGACAGGCTGCCTCAGAAACCTCATCTCCAGATCCCACCACCTCCTGGAAATCAACCTCCCAATGACCCCAAGCCTTGCTCCAGGCTCTGAGTCATGCAGAATGGCTCCCTCCTAACAGCCCCATGCCGTAGCCTGGTGTGGCTGCAGGAGCATGAGCCTTGGGGTCATCTGAGTCTCAGTCCAGACTGATAGGAGCTGTGAGAGCTGGGGCAAGTGACCCAACACTTCTGAGCCTCAGTTTCCTCTTCTATAACATGGAGGTAATAACTATACCCACAGAAGGTCTAGTAAATGGGAGTGCCCCTGCCTCTTCCCTTTATTCCTCCTCCTCCTGGACCTCCTTACCTCCACTGACCACATAAGCACCTAGCTGCAGGCCCTCATTTCCCAGCATCCTCCCAGCCTCTGAGCTTCTCAGGAGACAGCGGTTTTGCCACCCTTTGCTTGTGGCCTGCTGTGGGCCAGCTCCCCCTGAGAGGAAAGGCCTCAGAGCTGGGCGACTGGGGCCGCACCCTCTTTGTAAACACTAGCTGGGCACCAACTGACCTCAGGAGGGAAGTGCTCGGCTGGGACCCTCCTCCTTCGGCCCTGCCTGCCACTGTATGTTCCAGGGGAAGCGCCAGGCCAATCTGGCACCCTTGTACCCAGGCCGCCTCTGTCCTGGAAATAGGCATTTGGAGCCAAACCCTTGGTTGAAGGTGGAAGGAAGTTAACAGGCCTGAGTGCTTCCCTCCTGCCCTCCCTCAGCCCCACCCTGGCCGTCCCAGACAGAGCAAGTTGTCTCTAATTTAAGTGTTTTTAATGATCATGACAGACATACATAAAGAGGACTTTACTGTTCCTTTTTGTTTCTTAAAAATAAAGACAGAATGAAGTATAACAAAATATTAATCATTTTAACTCTGGGCAGTGAGGATGTGCGTGTGTTATTGCTCTTTGTAACATTCTTTTCTGGATTGTTTAAATTTCTCTAAATAAATAAGATTCATACAGGTTTATTGGAAAAAAATTCAAAAATGCCAAACAGTGTAAAGAGAAAAATAAGAATCACCAAAATCTCTACTTTGGAATCAGACCATTATATATTGGCTTATCTTCTCCTGGTCTTTTTTCTAGCATGTATTTGTATCTTTTTTTTTTAACTGAGATATAATTGGCACATAACATTGTATTCATTTAGGTTCACTTTATTCTTTTTACAAAAAAAAAAAACTCTAGAATTATACTGTTTAATAACGTTTTTCCCTCAACACTATATTTTGAACAGTTTCCCATGCCCTTGAATATTAATATTTACTTAATATTAGTACACTTCTTTTCAGTCTTTTTTCCATGTAATCATGAATAAGGTATATTTTTTAGGATTTGGACCCATATGGATCATACATTGGGTCATTTATACCTTTTATTATTTTTCCTTATCCTAAAAGTACTACTTCTGTTGTAGATCGGTACAAAATACAGATAAGCAAACAAAAGTACATGTGAAATGCTTGTAGCTTCACCATCCTGAAATAACCTCTGCTGACATTTTAGTTTTTAACCTTCCTGTCCACTTTTCTACGTACATATGTAAATATATGTAAACACACATTTGAAAATAAAATTGGAATCATACAATTCATATTATTTTGAACCTGCATATTTTGTTTACTTAACAACATACCTTATATTGATTGTAATTGTTTCAGCTACAAATGACAGAAAACCCAAATTTACAGTGGCTTAAACATGTTCATTTCTCTCTCTAGTAAATGACATCCAAGGGGAAGAAGCCCAGGCTGGTACAGAAGCTCTGTGACCATTAGGGACCTAGGTAGGCTTCTTCTAACTGGGGGTCCCCATCCTCAACAGGTGTCCCCCCACTCGGGACCCAAGACGGCTGCACCGGGAGGAAGAAGCAAAGAAGGAGTTGCCTCTCCTCAGAGGACACTCCCTGGAATTCACATGCATCACTTCTGCTTATACCCCACCCACCAGAACTCAGCCCCACGGCCCCTGGGAAATAGGATCTTTTCTAAGTAGGGGTTCTATGACTACAGCAGAAGGGGAGAGTGGGTGCTGGGGGAGCACTGGCCTCTCTGCCACATTTCACAAACATCTTTCCAGTGCATATAGCTTTGTATTCTGTATTTTTCTCTTATGTTTTTGGTGAACACTTTACCACATCATTAAATATTCTTCAAAATTCTTCATTTTTAATGGCTGCTTAATAGTCCCTAATATGCGTATAGCATTGCTTATAGATCCAGTGCCTTGTTACTTGATACTTGGGTGTTTGGCTCTGATAAATAAGCCTCTTCTACGGTTAAAACTTGTCGGAGGAAGAGCTCCCAAGCTTTCCTCTGTACCCTGTGGGTACCCACCCAAGACATTTGGCTGGGGCGTTAGGGTAGTATCTGCCTTAAAAGCTGACTTATGGGCCTGAGTTTGTTTCTACCCCCAAAAATGGAGCTTTTTGGCAACAGCTGTATCCCGCTGTTCCCACTGCAAGGGAAGTCACCGGAGTGGGCAGAGCCAAGTGGGCAGCTCTGCTCAGGGTGGGGGTGCGGGCATGGGGGATGGGTGGGAGTAGGGAGTGAGTAGGACGAAACCAGTGGACTCTCAGAGCCAAGGGAGGACCTGGCCCTGACGAGGCTTGGGGGGTCTCAATGGGGCCTGTTTCATTTTTCATTCAAGTCCAACAAATGCTTTCCGAGCCTCTACTCAGGGCCGTGCCCTGCGCAGGCCCTGGGGATGTCTCAGAGAACACGACGTCCCTGCTCTCCAGGAACTTAGTCTACTTTAAATTCTCCAGTGTTAGAGTTCAACATGGAGAGTTGCCTAAAACACAGAATCCTAGGGCCCACACCCAAAAATCTGATGCAATAGATGTTGGTGGGCCTAGAATCTGCATTTCTTTCAGTCTCCCCAGTTGACCCTGATGAGGGTGACCAGGAACCATTTTGGGGGAAACATGTCAATCAAGGCTCTTGGAGAAAAGCTCTTATACCAGGCGAACCTGGAGCCTCTCTCTGCTCAGTATGTAGTTTGTGCCTTGACTAAGCCTCAGGAGATAATAAAATAATGAGGGTGACTGCCAGACACAACTGAACCCAAACCCTAGTTCTATCCTTTGGTAGCTGAGTGACCTCAGACAAATTCTTTAACCTCTCTAAGCTTCAGTTTTCCCATCTGTAAAATGGGGATAATCATAGCGCTTCCCATGGGAAAATAAACATTAGTGCTTAGCAGTGTCTGACACTCAACCAATTCTGGATATTATTATTTAACTAATTTAAATTAATTTATTAATTAAAATTGCCTCTAGAAAAGTAATTACAGCAAGGGAGACAAGGTATATAAAGCTTCTTATACGCTGCCTGACTCATGGTGGAGGCGCTCAATAAACGGTTATTATTATTATTAACATCCTCACATTCATTTTAATTCTAGGTTTTATCATCTCTGCAGCTGTACCCACCACACAATTTTGTCCTCCCAACAGAAATCATGGACAAAGCCATGGATTCATGGCTTTAAAATGTGGACTTCATGTCTGCCCCTAGTGCCCCAGCACGAAAGAGACTTTTTCAGGTCCTTCTGGAAGGATGTCCAAGAGGCAGATAGGTAAGCATGAGTGGGAACCTCAGGTCCCTACTTTCAACTGCCTGCTTTTGGGGAAGCCCAGGCCTAGAGCTGGGCCATTCACCCAGCCCCAAGGGTCAGGACTGTGGAAGCCCAGGGCTGCTGTGAGGTAAGAAGGAAGAGGCAGGTTGCTATTGATGACTTCCTTTTCAAGTGCTCATGGATGACGTGGTTACCATGGTGATGCTGGTGACTGAGCACCAGAGCCTCCCTTGAGTTGTGAGTCAGGTTCAGCTTTATTTATTAAAAAGGAAAAGCAGCACCCTGACCTGTGAAGGACAAAGCAAAGCTCTACACGGAGGCCAAAGGGTTCCCCACTGGGGGTGAATTGGCAGCCCTGCTCAGGGTCCACCAGCCTCCTGACATCAGCTGACCGAGCCGGCTGCAAGGCCTGGAAAAGGCCACAGAGGTAAATGAGGAGGCCAGCATCTCAAACTGTGGCCCAGAAGGGGAAGCACAAACAGAACCCACACTGCCACTAGGGAGCAGATGCCATCTTCCCAGCTCTGAACAAAAAGCCATACTCTTTCAGGGGACTCTGCCCCACTCTGGTATGGGAGTCCACAGGGCCCAAGGAAATGGGTCTCCAAGTGAAGACCAGGACCTGGTCCAGAGACGACCAGTGTTGGCTCACCCACCCACCAGTGTGCACACACTAGTATTGCTCTCTGTGAGGGGCAGGGTCCTGGAAGGACAGGGGAGGCCGCAAAAATTTCCTCCCACGGCCTGAACTGGGAGGTGGGGCTCCTTTTCCCAGAACTCCTGCAGGAAAAGAGGTAAAGGCAGTGATGACTCCAGCTGCAACAGAGACGCCTGGTGGAGCGCCCGGCCTCGTGTCAGCATGCCATGGGGAGGTCCATGGTAAGAGCACCAGAGACACACTGGAATTTTCCTGAGCTTGGACACTGTCCCAGAATCCCAGACCTATAGCGGCAGGGTTCTTCAAACCTGCTCGTTTGTTTGGGTTCACTGCTGATCCCATTGACCGATGTCCTGGTGGTCCCACCTGCTACCCAGCTCTGGACTCCAAGCCCTTGTCTCCACCCACTGCCCTCATCAGTGAGCAGAATGTTGGGGGCTGAAGTCAGGGTGGATGGATTTAAGTCTTCTTCTGCCCCTTATTAGCCTTGTGACTGAGCCTCTGTGCCACCAGCTATAATACACAGGTGATAATCATAATAACATGTAATCCCAGGGTAGCTATGAGGATGAAATGCAATAATATTTGCAAACGTTTATCACAGCGCATGGCTGGCACACTGTAAACACTGGAGAACCGTTAGCCATTGTTGACTTTGCGCGAGACCTTATCACATCCGCCTGGATAACAGCAGCAGCCTCATAATTCCACTTGCTGATCCTACCTAGTCTTGCTGGCCTCCAACCTGTTGTCCACACCACAGCAGAGTGGTTTATGGAAAATGCAATCCTGGTCATGCCATTTTCCTCTGTAAAATCTGCCGGTGGCTCCCATTTGCCTTCAGAACGGCTCTTAGCATCCTTTACGGGGCCTACAAGGCCCTGAAGGAAATAGCACTGGGCTACCCTCTCCAATCCTACCCCCTCACCATGCCTTCACTGCCTTGAAAAGTTTTAGCCATTCCCAACTGTTAGCAGTGCCCCAAAGGTGCCAGGCTCTGCCATACCTTCAGGGTTTTGGCATGCTATTCCCTTTGCCCAGAATGCCCTTTTCTCTTTTTGTTTATCTAACAAACACCTACTCATCCTTCAAGACCCACATTAAGAACCCTCTATAGTGTGAAATGTTCCTGTCCTTCCCTCAATGCAGAGCGGACCACTCCCTCCTCTGAGCCACTCTGGTTCTCTCCATAAAGACATTTATCACTTTACATTGCAATCGTTGCAGTTTCTGCCTGTGACACCTTTCAGCTTCTTGAGGGCAGCACTGATTCTAATTAGTGTCTGTTTCCCTAGAACGTACCATGGTACCGTAACAGTCACAAGAGATGACGGACTGAATGAAGACAAAAACCCCGTTTGTAGAAGAGGAAACTGAGGCCCATCTAGGAGCAGTGACATTGCTAAAGTAGAGTCCAGAAGCCCTGTAACTCCAGGCCCTTCTGATGGCAGGGACTATGGACCATTCATTCCTCCATCCATCACTTATGAAGCACCCATCATACACCAGACACTGTGTTGCTTCCTCGGGTACAAAGAACAAGGTGCAGTCCTGGCCATCAGGAGCCCACAGGCAGGTGGGATAGAATGACAGGTGTACAGACAATCCTTCCACTGTGAGTTGGGACAGAGGCTATAGAAGGAGCTATGGGAATTCCAGGGGCCCCAATATGGATGAGGGGGAGAGAAGCCCCTGTTTCTACGTCTTCCACTCCCTCTCCCCAAAGTCTGGAGGTCAAGTTCCCATAGACCACCAGGCCAAGGCAGCAACCCTCTAGGTGCTGTCACCACAGGTAAACAGACATACACACAGGCTCACACGTACCGAAGGCAGGTGACACGGGCATGCCTTGCCCCATGGGGCAGGACAGCCACGAGGACACATTTGTGCCCCTAAGCAGTGATGTCAAGAGCTGTCCTGGGGGTGAGGAGAGATGAAATCAGACAGCAGAGCGTTTCCTGACACTTCCCACCGCACAAAGTCCTTCCGGATATCAGGTCTCACTGGCCCCCCACCAGGTGGGGTCCTACAGGCAAGGCAGATGTTGTTTTCTCCCCCATTTCCAGATGGATAAACTGAGACTCAGAGAGATCTCAATGACTTGCCCGACCTCACTGCCTGGCCAGTGGAAGTGCCAGAACCGATCCCCAAGCCTTTGCTGGACCTTCAGTCTGTGCCAGGCCCTCTGCTGGGCAAGGGGACACAGAGGCCAGTGGGACACAGTCCCTGTCCCTTGTGGAAGACAGCAGCATAGCTGCCATCCTCAAGTCAGACCGCACCTGTGTTTAAATCTCCATTTCCAGCCATGTGAGCGGAGCCGGTTGTCAGCCTCCGCCACTTACGTTCTGAGTCCGTCTCATGCTCAACCCCTCCAATCGCTCCCATCACACACAGAATAAGCTCCAAACTCCTCAGCAGACCCCGCAAGGCCAGCTCCTGCCCTCTTACCCAGCTCGCTTCCTCTCACTGTCCACCCCTCATCCTACGGGCCTCCTGGCTGTGCCTGGAGCAAAACAAGATCCCTCCAACCTCTGACCTTTGCCCCTTCTCTTCCTTAGTCACGTGACTAACTCCTTCCCTCCCCTCAGGTCTCTGTTTCCTCACAGAAGAGGACACCACTGAGTCCAAAACGATGGCCCTGACTCGAGACGATACTTTTATTCGAGGCCGTATCTTTACACTATAGAACATGATAGTACGTGTATTTGACCATTTGTTGATGGCCTGTCTCCCCTTCAGTACAGATGGGTAGGAAAGTGCCCACTTTGTTCACTGTTACTTTCTCAGCGCCTAGAGCAGTGCCTGGCACATAGTAGGAGCTCAGTAAATCTTTATGAACATGAATGAATCAATAACCCTCAGTTTCCTCCCCTTTGAAATGATACCCATGGCACACAGTTATAAGGACTGAATGGTGTTATAAATGGAAGACGCTCAGCCTCGTGTCTGGTGCTAGGTTGGCACGCAAGAACGCTGCTGCTGCTGTCGTTATTGTGCTCACAGCCTCGTGGGGGAGACAGGTACAAAAATAAATTACACAATGTGCTAACAAAACTCTTACTTCGGAGCCCTCTCCTCCACTTTGGGGCAGCAGCCCCTCCATCTGTCTGAAGGTCAAGGCCCAGAGCTCTCGCCCTGGCTGCTGAGGTCACCCTGGGGGTCTGTCTGGCCCTGATGGCTGGGAGACCTCTGGGCCCCGCCTGGGCTGGGGGCAGTGGGCAGAGTCCAGACTGGCCCTCAGAAACCCTTGATTTCTCCCCTGGGAGCAGGCCCCACATCAAAGCCGATCTCACAGGGGCGAGGCCTCGAGATAAATGGAAGATTAAAGAAGGCGAGGTCTCCACAGGCCACAGGGAGAGGCGGCCGGCTACTGACCACAGAGAGGAGGCCCTGACACAGCCCTGGTGGCAGCCATCGTGGGGGGCAAAGGCAAGAAGGGAGCCCAGGCCTGGGCAAGTAGAGTTGGGGAGGGGTACCTTAGCCCGAGCCTGGCCCCCCACTATTTCCCTTTGGCCTGTCCCTCCAATGCATGCCTACTTCTTAACCCTTTCCCAGCCAGGCAGCAGCAGCGATATACAGAGGAACCCCTGGGTCTCTCTTCAAGAGAGTTTGTTTGGTCATTGAGTTCAGTCATTGGGGTTTGCTCCCTCCAGCGAGCGAGCCTGTAATGAGGACCTCTGGGCCCTGGTCTCCCTCCCTAGGGAAGGTCTGTAATTAGTGCAGGAGGCGAGGCTGGGGAAGCTCAGACAATGTCATTTGAACCAGGATGAGACAGGGCTCAATTGCTAGTCTGTGTTTTTTTCCCCCCGGTGCCATTTCATATACAAAACTCTGGCAAGCTTAACCCTTTCTTGGCTGGCCTCTGATGCTGGGGCTGGCTTACTATCTTTTCCCGTGCTTAATGGGCCATCCCTACCTCCCCGACATACACAGCCCAATTCAGGTGAGCCATGGTTTCCAACTTCCCTAACATCCAAGCCACCTGACGATCAATCATCCAACAAGCCTTCACTGAGCGTCACCGGATACTAAGCACCAAGGGGAGGGGACCCAGAGGAAAGTCTCCCATCATACCATCAAAGAGATTACAATCCTTTGAGCAGTGGAGGCACGGACACCCCCAAACAGGTGGCAAGAAATGCACGACAGAGACATCCCTGGTGGTCCAGTGGCTAAGACTCTGCACTCCCAATGCAGGGGGCCTGGGTTTGATCCCTGGTCAGGGAACTAGATCCCACATGCCGCAACTAAGAGTTCACATGCCATAACTAAAGATCCCACATGCCGCAACTAAGATCCCACGTGCCACAACTAAGACCCAGGGCGTGCAAATAAATAAATACTTTTAAAAAAGAAGAAAAAGTAAAAAGAAATGCCTGACAGGTTAGAATCAGGCGGTGAGGATCAGCGCAGGCCAGGGAAGGAGGCCACGTGGAGGCAGAGCCGACAGGATGAGCTCAGGGAAGACTGGTGTGTGGTAAGCACTCTGTAAATATGTACTGAGGGAGCCATCTTCCTGGAGCAGAGCATTTCTGCAATCAGAGTCTGAGGGCTGAACCCACAGGGAGAGGGGAGGCAGGCAGAGCCTCGGCAGCCCCAGGTGGACACAGGTGACAGGTGTCAGAGTCTACTGGGATAGGCAGAGGCTATTGCTTCTTCCCACAGGCTCCTGAAGCACTCATTCTGAACCCCTGAACTACAGTTCATCTCACACTGGACCACCACCTGTCTGATTACCCCACCGAACTTCCAGCAACCTGAGAACTTTGTCTATTCACCTCTGGTTTCAGGTGCCTAAGCACTGAGCCTGGCACTCAAGAGATACTCAATGAATGCTCCTTGAATCAATGGCTGGGCTTGGATGAGAGGGTGGAGATGTGGGCAAGAATCCACCTCCACAGCCTTTCCCAGAGGGGAGGCCAATTTTGGCCCCACTGCTGCTGCAAATCACATCACAATCTCCCTAACATATAAACAGCTTCTAGAAATCAATAAGATAAGACCAACCACCAATTTTTTAAAAGTCAGAGAATGAAAAGCGTCTACAGAAAAGGAAACATAAATTGTTCGAGGACATCTAAAGAGACTCTCAACCTCACTAATGATAAGAGAAATGCAAACGAAGCCACTCAGAAGTTTGATAATATCCACTGTTTGAGAGACTGTAGAGAAACCAACAGCTTCATATACTGCTGGTGAGGGGGTAAGTCGATATGAAATATTTGACAATATCTGTCAACATTACATATGCACATTCTCTTTGACCCAGCAATACCACTTCCGAGATTTTATCCTACATATATACAGTGCCTGAACAAGGCTATCATTATAGCATTATTTGTTAACAGTAAAAAACTGGAAACAATCTAAATGTTCATCAGTTGGGGACAGGTAAATAAATTATGGTACAGTCACACAATTGGTAGCTACGCACCTACTTAAAAAAAAAAAAGAATGAGGAAGTTCTCTATGTACTAATGTGGAAGATTTCCAAAACAGATAAAATGGTGTGGGGGGGAGATGTAGAACAGTGTATTTAATGTAAATTTATTTATTTTATTTTTGGCTGCGTTGGGTCTTCGTTGCTGTGCACAGGTTTTCTCTAGTTGTGGTGAGCAGGGCTACTTTTCATTGTGGTGTGTGGGTTTCTCATTGCGGTGGCTTCTCTTGTTGCGGAGCACGGGCTCTAGGCGCGTGGGCTTCCGTAGTTGTGGCTCGCGGGCTCTAGAGCGCAGGCTCAGTAGTTGTGGTGCATGGGCTTAGTTGCTCCTCGGCATGTGGGATCTTCCAGGACCAGGGCTCAAACCCGTGTCTCCTGCACTGGCAGGTGGATTCTTAACCACTGCACCATCAGGGAAATCCCTAGAACAGTGTATTTAATATGCTCCTTTTTGGTTAAATAAAAAAGAGAGAAAAGATGTATATACATATGAATACACATACACACACACACACACACACACACACATACCCCACTGAAGGATGCCCAAGAAAGTAATAAAATTAATCATATGCTGGTTGAAGTGTGGGAACTTAGTGGTTAGGACATAGGATGTAGGGATGAGAGGATTAATTTTCATTATTTTATATATATATATATATATATATTTTTTTTTTTTTTGGCAGTACGCGGGCCTCTCACTATTGTGGCCTCTCCCGTTGCGGAGCACAGGCTCCGGACGCGCAGGCTCAGCGGCCATGGCTCACGGGCCCAGCCGCTCCGCGGCATGTGGGATCCTCCCGGACCGGGGCACGAACCCATGTCCCCTGCATCGGCATGCAGACTCCCAACCACTGCGCCACCAGGGAAGCCCCATTATATATATATATTTTTTGAGTCATGTGATGCATTATCTATTCAGCAAATTTAAAAAGACAAAACAAAACCCAAAACCCTCTCCCTAGGTATTGGGGGTTCCAGGTTTCTTCCCAAGTTGCTGAGTAGACAGGATTTCACTTCAGCTGGCTGACCCTCCATCACTGTCCCTCCCCAGTGCCTGCCAGGTTTTCCTGAGGCCTTGGGTCCCCATAAATGGTGACTCTCATCCCAACTCGTACCTTAAGAACACAGACTATGAAGTCAGACCAAGTCACTGTGTGACGTTGGGCAAGTGTCTTCACCTCTCTGAGCCTCAGGAAAACAGAGTAATCATGTTATCTATCTCCAAGCCTTGTGGTAAGGCTTAAATGAGAAAATGCAGAGGAAGGGCTTAGATAGATCCTGGGACATGATAAATAGTACTGTATAAATGTACCAGACTCACTGTTCATATTCTTTGTCCATATTTTTATTGGATTGTTGGCCTTTGTCTCATTGATTTATAGGAGCTCTTTATAGATTCAGAAGATTGAGATGCGCACTGCAAACTGGCGGAGCACTGAAGGGCAACGGGTCCACAACAAATGGCAGTTTGTGAAAACCATTATTTCTATGATTATTTCTCCTCCAGGCCATGCAGGCTGTGTCTGAAGGCATCCCACACAGGAGACCTCAGGGCTTATCTGGAAATGAGTCTTTACTCATTGGCTCTGCGTCACTGTCAGTGTGACGGTGTCCCCTGGGTTGACCGACATTGTCATTCTCCGCTACGGCTTTCAGAATAACCACACCCCTTTCCCCTAGATTAGGCTCATCCTTTGTGCCTTCCCCAGGGGTCCCCAGGTTTGTGCAGCACATGCGTGATCCCCTGTAAGGAATGAATTCACTAACAGATAAGTATAAGGCCTCCCTGGGGAATCCCAAAGTCATCATCCAGGGGCTCCCCACGGGAGACAGACTCTAGGTCGGCAGGTCTGAAGGGATATAGCGAGGAACAGAGGTGCGGAATATGCAGCACTGGAGCTCCTTGCCCTGATCCTTGGACCCTTGGTGCTTGCTTGCCACAGAGCTGAGAAAAAATATGGCTCCCCTGGGCCCAAATCCATTCCTTTCCTCCGGGGAATTGGTCCGCCCTTCAGTTCTGGAGGCTCCAGAAACGTTCCTCAGAGCATCTGGAATATATATTCACTTTAACTGGTGATTGCCAAGACCAGCTCTGCTGGTTTTCTGTTTGTTCTGCTTAGCTATGGGGCCTAGGACTGGTCCTTGAAGACTGGGGATGCCCAGGACCCCCAGTGCCCCCTCTTTGTGCATGACCTGGGATGGGAATCCCCACCTGGACCTGCTCTTCAAGAAGCGGAGACTGGGGCTTCCTTGGTGGCGCAGTGGTTAAGAATCCACCTGCCAATGCAGGGGACGCGGGTTCGAGCCCTGGTCCGTGAAGATCCCACATGCCATGGAGCAACTAAGCCCGTGCACCACAGCTGCTGAGCCTGTGCTCTAGAGCCTGCAAGCCACAACTACTGAGCGCACGTGCCACATCTACTGAAGCCCACGCACCTAGAGCCCGTGCTCTGCAACAAGAGAAGCCACGACAATGAGAAGCCCGCGCACAGCAATGACGAGTAGTCCCCCTCACCGCAACTAGAGAAAGCCCGCATGCGGCAACGAAGACTCAATGCAGCCAAAAATAAAAATAAATAAAATAAATAAATTTATTAAAAAAAAGAAGCAGAGACTGGATGAGGGCCAGTGAGAGTTAAAGGCTCCTCCCAACTCCTGAAAGCCTCCTGCTTGCTGTGCATCTTGTCCACTCCTAGAGTCTGGCACAGTGAAAATACTGTCAAACTGATCCAAGCTCAAATTCCCAACTCTCTTGCTTAATACCTGTGTGACCTTGGACAAATAACATAACCTCTCTGAGCCTCACCTTCTTTCTTTTTATGGTTAATTGTTTTTATTTTTTTTAATGTTTATTTATTTATTTGGCTGTGCCGGGTCTTAGCTGCGGCATGAGGGATCTAGTTCCCTGACCGAGGATGGAACCTGGGCCCCCTGCCTTGGGAGCGTGGAGTCTGAGGCACTGGACCACCAGGGAAGTCCCCTCACCTTCTTCACCTATAAAAGTAAAAATATTTTTGTATTTATACCTGTCTCACTTCAGGGTGTATTAAAGTTTCTTGAGAAACCCTACAGACAATGGAATTAAATGGCTATTAATAGAGGGAAAAGGATATGGAGAAGGGGGATTAAAAAGCTAAGATGAAGCCAGGGATGCAGTTAGTTTGTGAAATGCACCCCCATGAGACCCTGTTGCAAGAGGTGGGCCCCAGCAAACTCATCTCTGAGCTTCCTGACAGCCCAAGTAAAGAAGGAAAGGCAGTGAGCTATAAAATCCAGAGTGTCCATTAGATAGAAAATAGATAGAAAATAGATAGAAATTCCACCTCTGGGAATTCCCTGGCGGTCCAGTGGTTAAGGCTCCATGCTTCCACTGCAGGGGGCACAGGTTCGATCCCTGGTGGGGGAACTAAGATCCTGCATGCTGCCCGGCACAGGCAAAAAAAAAATAGACCCACCTCTCGGAAGCAGCCAGCGTTTCTGGGCCCTGAAGTCAAAGAAAAAGTTCTCACCTGGGCCTTCCAAAAAAGGGCAAGTGGGGAGGGGAGGGTGTGTGCAGCAAGGGTGATACTATCTCCTAGGCCTTTCTGTGTTTGAAATAAAATAAAATGCCTGACGGTGACCCTCAGAGTGGGCTGCTATGGTAGGTGCTTCAAATGCGCCCACTTCCTTTTTCCTACTCAGTCCTCCATCTTCTCCCAGGTAAGAGTATCTGTGAGATCTCTCATGCACTCGAGCAGTCAGCTATTTAATCATTCAGCAAACACTTACTGAACACCTACTATGTGCCGGGCTCCGGATCAGGCAAACATCCGAATCACCCTAAACCTAGCTAGTATCTTCCCCGCTGTCCCCAGATTCTTAGTCTCAGAAGCCCTCTCCCTCCCCCTGCCACCCACCCTTTTGGGTCTCAGGGCTCTGCCTCCTCCCAAGTGTGCCCGTAAACCCCAGGGCACCCCGCTCCTGTGGCTTCCCCCTCATTCCCCACATAGCTTCAGGCTGTTCCCTCCGACCACCACATTCATGGAGCTCAGCCACGTGCAAAAGCACAATTAATATTCCACTCAGTCTCCCCCAGCCCAGCTGCCTATTGGAAGAAGATGGAAACCAGATTTGCAGCCGCACGCTCTGGCATGGATGTGCACAGGGGGGTGGGCCTGCTCTTCGGTGTGAACCGGCACTCTCTCCTCCAGAGGATTGTACATGTGCACGGATGGCAGGAGCCCCACATGTAGGTCCACACCTCCAGACATGGGATCATCCATCCAGCGGCATGTGTGCGCACAGTCACACCACCACAGGCAGCACACTCAGTTCCTGGCCAAATCGATGCCCAGAGAACACATGGGCTCCTCACACACAAGGCCTATATTTGCTTTCTGGGCACAGGCAGACAGAATCATAGCGCTTCAGAGCTGGTAGGATGGAATTTCAGAGACTATGCTATCCAAAACCCTCCTTTGACTGGGAAGAATCTGAGGCCCTGGCTTAACCTGGGTGGCGATCAGTCCCCGCTGAAGTGAACCGTGCCTGGTTGCATTTTAGCAAAGCCTTTGATTTAAACGCCTGATGCTGCCTCTCCGCTTCCTGGTGACGGGCCGTTCAGCCTCACCAGCCTTGGAGGTTGGGGAAACCGAGGCTACGGGGTAGGATGGGGGTAGATCTACAGTGCAGTAGATCACAGGCAGAGTCAAGCCTCTGACTTTCCATGCCCCTGCCCTTCCCACAGTTCCAGCTCTGCAGCCCTAAGTGAAGCAGGATTGGCAGGGGAGTGTCCCCGACAGCATGGGGGCTCACTGAGGCAAGAGGAAAGACTAGCCTTATTGACTTTCCTCCCTTGACTGTAGACTCAGAGAGCGAGGGAGATGGAGGACATAGTATGCCTGAGTGTATGTCTTAGGGGTTGGAGCCAGCAGCCTGGGTTATAGAGGCATCTAGAAGCAGAGTTGGTGCAGGTGATTCGAGGTGGAAGAAAGAAGGGTGAGATCAGAGCAGGGCCGAGAGCAAAGCAGGAAGCGGGTGGAGCTGTTCCCCAGGCAGCAGGCAGACCGAGGGCCAAGGGGTGGGCCTGCCTCCAGTCCAAAGATGGGACAGTAGAGCAGAAATTCAGGGAAAGAGAAGCTAAAATAATTACCAGGAAAAGGAGCTGGAAGGGAAACAAGTGTTTTTTTAGTCCTTAAGGAACTTCAGTCTTCAGAGAATTTGGAGAGGGAAAAAAATCTATCTTTAAGGCCCTTCTCCAAGGCAGAGTGGCTGGTGATTCACTCGCTGCTGAGGAAGGCCCTGGAAGGCCCTCCCCTCAGCGCCTGCCTCTCCCTAGTGAGCAAACCCAGTTCATCTGGGGTGAGTGGAAAGGGCCCTGGGTGAGGAGCCTGGAGGCCCGGATTTCAGTCCTATCTCTGTCTCATTGAAGCTGGCTGACCTGAGGAAAGCCTCTCATGGCTCGAGGCCTCGGTTTCCTGCAAAATAAAGGAGTGGTAAGTCATATAAACTCTCTGAGGCTTGGTTTTCTCCTCTGCAGACCGGGGATGATAATAATATCATGTTTCATCGAATCTAAGATGTCATCAATTGTACGCTACACCATTTTTTTTGTACTGTACACTAAGAAGGAAGAAACACTGTCCATTCAAGTATAACATACTACCGATTATAAGACACATTCTGATTTCAGAGGTGTAAGTGTGCATCTCAGAATCAGTGAGTATGATATTTATCTCACAAGCTTGTTCCAAGCGTTAAACGAGGTAATATAAGTCAAGTATTTAGTGCCTGGCACAAAGCAAGTTCTCAATAAATGTCAGGTATTTTTATGGTTCCGGGGGGAGCAGGGAAGGAACCACAGGCCAAGGGGATGGAGAAGAGTGAGAGCTTGGGGCCTGAGGCCCACCTCCGCCCTCTTGGCAGGGTGCAACCCCAGGGACTCCACTTCTAGCCCTGTGGGGGGTACAGGGAGAGCAGCCATGAGGCCCATTTTAGGGAGCCACAAGAGAACAAAGGGCCCCCTTCTGTGCCCCGGAAGTCAGCCTAATCTCCAGGATGAATATGTTTTCATTTCTCAGAAGTTCCTGTTAGAGTGTGCCAAAGCGTTTTTTCCTTTACAATCCAGGCAAACAAGGCAGGTTTACTTTGGGCGACCTTCTCACCACCACCCAGAGCCTGCCTGCCAAGTGTAAACACCCAGCCTTGCACCCTCCTGGAGGCTCCAGGATGGAAGCCTGGAAAATCGGAGCTCCAGGCTTCCTAAAGAGGCAGGTCCTTCATCCTACCTCCCCCTATTCCCTGCGCCTCTCTCTCCACCTGACCTCCAGTGTCTGGGACAGGCAGGAAGCTTACCTCTGTCCCTTCTCTCCCGTGCGTCGCTGTGTGGGTTGGAGCATCTTTATGCGTTATGCTTCACAGCTGGAGCCACTGCTGAGAGCACCAACCAGACTTTCCTGAGGCCACAACCGGAGGGGCTACGGTCTGTGAGCTTTTCTTGACCTGGAGTATTTTGCAGCACCAATCTGGGCCTCCTTCCCCCGCCCCTTCAGATGTAGAGAAGGGGCCTGAGGCATCTGGGCCTCAAGCTCAGGACTGGCCTGGAGGAAGTAGACCCTCCCTGTTGGGTCAGAACCCAGACTGCAGACCCGGTGAGCTGTCTACTTTCCTCTGCTGGAAAATCTTTAAGAGATATAGATACCGAAGGGATGACTGCTACAGAAGACTTCAGGTGGGCCCTCTAATCTGAACAGGCACAATTCTTTTCACTACTTGAATAGAATCAGTGAGACCATAGCGACTGTGTATAGGGCCTTGGGGTTTCACATTCATCCTCTCTCTCCCATGTCACTGCCTGCCCCTCCCAGTCTTTCTCTTGCTTTCTCCTCTACTTGCTGTTCCCTCTATCTGGAATGCTTTTCCCTCCATTTTTGCCCCATAAATGACTCCAGTTCTCAGATCACACATCACCTCTTTAGAGAGGGCTTCCTTACCTACTCAATCATATCACACTATTTTATTTCCTCATAGTCCTATTACTATTTGAAATTATCTTCGTAACATTTTTTTTTTTTTTGCCCATTCTTTCCTCATTCACTCTAGAACTTAAGTACTTAATCACGACTGTATCCCCAGGGCCTGGTCTAGGGACTGTTCACAGGTGCTCAATAATACTTGTAGAATGTGTGAACAAACCCCCTGCCATCCTTCTCTACTGTACGTGCCAGGCTCCACACTGCCCATTCCTCTTCTCTCCTCTCCCCGTCCCTTCCCCCCAGGATTTCTCTTGGGACCTCCTGCCTCTCAGACTCCACAGGAGGTGCTGGAACCAGAGTGTCTCCCCAGGATTATTTTCAATGGTTTCCTGGGGTGTTCACCTGGGTAAGAATCAGGAAAGAGAGGACACGCTAATCTTATTTATCTAAAACTGTATAATCTTCCCCAGTCACTTAAGTGGTGCTTATGTCTCTAATTACAGAGCAGGCTGGGAGGAACACAGGCACAATTTCCAGCCAACCTCAGGCAGAGGGGCACTTTTGTTCCTTCTGGGGACCTGCAGGGACTCCAGCTCGGGAGCCAGGACTCCAGACACCTGCAGTCGCAAGCTCACCCACCATGGACTGACTTGTCTGCCCAGCCAGAGATGGCAACCCCCCACGCCCACAAAGGATCAGCTACAGTCTCAGTATCTGACTGCTCCCCAGTTGGCCAGAGGTGACACACTTGGGGAAAACTCCCATGGTCTCAGCACCCTAATTCTACCTGGCACTGTTTAGAGAGTGAACTGATTTCTTTTTGGCCCTGCCTAACTTCTCAGAGTTACATTGCTGGTGAACTGGTCCCCAGAGCATGGGCTATATTCCCAGCTTCTCAAGAGCAAACTCTCCGGGAGGCCCAGGAGCTAATAGTCATATGACAATGTGGAGGGTCAGAACGTCATTCTCCAGAACTATGTCAACTGGATCAGGAGATGGGGGAAAGCCACATGCCTGCCCGCCCGCCCCAGGCTAACAGCTGCTATCTCAGCCTAGCTGTGTGTCCTTTCCCCACCTTGGCACTGAGAGAGCAATTTGGGTGACATCCCCGGCTTAACTGCGATGACATCTCTGCTTCTTAAAGGCTTTTGGTTCCTGAGCTAATTAAAAGCTCCAGACAGGGAGGACACACTTAATCCTATTAATGACTTCTGGGCAGGAACAGTGTGCCCAGCCCGCGGAGGGAGTGACTTTCTGACCACTTGCATTTGTTCAGGTGCCTGGTGATTGTTTATCAGCCCTTTCAAGAGATTAAGCTGTACTCTGGAGCGGGCCACTTAGGTAATGGATCCAGGGGGCCTGGGAGTGTCCTGTGACCATGGAGCATGCAGCCAGCCTACATCTTGGCTCACGCAGAGCGCATGACTACTGTTCTCCAACTTCTTGCTCTTCAGAAACACTAGGGGTACTCGATGATTGATGAGAAGAGGGGTCCTTACCTCATCTCTCCTGTCCCCCCCAGCACTTTCACACACAGGAAAGCTGGATACAGTCCTCGCCCTGAGGGATCTCAGAGTCCAGTGGGTTTATAGACACATGAGCAAACAATGACAATACTGTATTAGACTCACCACAGGGAGGTAAGCACACCATGCCCTGTGGGTGTATAGTGATGGTAACTGCTTCAGCCTGGGGGTCAGGGAAGGCTTCCTGGAGGAGGAGACCTGAAAATCTCCCCATTGAAAGGAGATTTGTTGAGGGGCCCAAGAGATGGAATTCCCTGACTTTGGATTTGGTTCAGGCCCTAGCATAAGCCTGGAAGAATAGAAATAACTCAGCTCCCTCGTGAGCTTATGGGAGTGTGGTTGGCAAAGCCTTAAGATGCTGAGGTTCAAGGAACACAGTTATTGGCTCTAGGACAATTTTGCTTCAAGCCCCTATCTTTTCAGAGAAAAAAGATTGGCAAGACTAGCTCGCAGCTGTCTCTTTAAAAGAGGAGGGACGATTCCTCAGGCCGCTCCTTCTCCTCATTAATATGAAATTATCGTGAATATTGATGTGGAGGAGTGGCGCCTCAGCCAGCTGGGCTAACCAGCCAAGGGGTTCCCGGTTTCACAGAGAGGAAAAGTGACAGAAGCCGTGCAGAGGGAGACGCAGAGAGAGCGGAGCGCCCGGCAGTCACCCAGTCTCGGGGGAGCGCTCAGCTCCCCCGCCCCCGGCTCCCACCCAGTCCGGGGGGCTCCTCAAGCCCTCAGCCCCACTCCCGGGCTCCCCATGGAAGCCAGCTGTGCCCCCGGAGGAGCGGGAGGAGGAGGAGTCGGCTAAATGCCCGCGGTGCGCCCGGGGCCCCTGAGCCCAGCCAGCTCTGCGCCGCTGCCCTAAGGCCTCCGCGCCCCCCGCGCCCCCTACCCGGGGCCGCGCAGCCTCTGCCCGCCCCTCCCCCGGGGCTCTGCCCGGGACCTGCCCCCCGCCCGCTTGCCAGCGCTCGGGCCGGAGCTCTGGGCCGGGCGCGCCGCCGCCCTGGAGTGAGGGAAGCCCAGCCGAAGGGGGTCTCCGGAGCCTGCTGCGATGGACGCCGTCTTGGAGCCCTTCCCGGCCGACAGGCTGTTCCCCGGATCCAGCTTCCTGGACTTGGGGGATCTGAACGAGTCTGATTTCCTCAACAATGCGGTAAGATGAAGAGTCTGTGTTTTCCTTCCACCACTCCTTACTCCTCTTCGCGGTGCACCTGGGGCCCCCTGAAGGACTGGACTACACAGCACTGGGCAGAAGTGGGGGAGGGGGCTCGGTGCAGGGTCCCCTTGAGAGACACGTGCTTAGAGCTCTGAGATTTGGTGACTAGATCCCTCGACACCTCCCTAGACCCCGAACCTGGAGCCTCTGAGCTTGCGCCCGTGCACGGTCCTCCTGGAGGCTCCGTCCATGGATACATTGGCCTCGGCCTTCTAGGGGAGGGGAACGTCGAGGCGTCGGGCCATCGGATCCACTGATACGACCTCAAGAAACAGCAATTCTGCCCCCCCCCCAAGTCTTCTAATCGTCCTCCACCCACCCTGGGGTTCCGGGACCAGACTGGGCGCAAATTGGCGGCGCCCTTTCCTGCGCCCCCTTTAAGACCTCGGTGGCTCTGCGTCTGGTTCTCCGCTGGGGGGCGCACAGGGGAGTGTTCGAGGGCCAGAGACCAGACGCCCCTTGGGGGGCCAGAGGCCGACCCGGGTTTTGAGCCAGACCCGGAAATATGGGGTGCTGCCCTGGCCTCCCCAGGAAGTCAGGCCAGAGATCCCCCAGGGAGGGACCTCAACTGGTCAGGGCAGCACGGGGTGATCGCTCAGAAGGAGGGAGGTCTTTCTCTAGGTCTGTTTCTCTGTCCCTTATGTCTCCCTGACTGTCTCTCTCTCCCTGTGGCTTCGTGACTGTCTCTGTCTCCGGGCTTGTCCTTCTCTTTCTCTTCCCCTCCCTCCCTAAGGAAACGTGGCTTCTTTCTTCTTCCCTCCCTCCCTCTCTCAGGCTCAGCCCTAAGGCCCTGGGGGGCGGGGGGATGGGCTCGGTAATGGGAGAAAATCTTTGGGTTCAGAAGGGCCTGCCGGGTTGAAATGTGGGCTGCTTGGGGGATCTGGGGGGATTCCCCCACCCCATGCAGTGACCTGCCAGTCTCTCCCTCTTCCCCTCCTCCCCCCCCCAGCACACACACACACAAACACACACACACAAACACACACACACACACCCAGTGATCATCTCAAGGGTCTCTATTTGCTGGCCTCTAACTCCTGGGACTAAGATAAACCTGGCAGACAAGAGCCAAGTGCACTGAGACTTAAAGGACTGGGCATCTTGGACTTCCACCTAAACTGTTCCAGGCTGCTGGTGGGGAACAAGTCCAGGGACAGGAACCTGAGTCAGGGAGGCATGGGGTGAGAGGTCTCCCGGTCCTCCATTAGGCGGTAGATCCAGGTCACCCTGCTCTCTAGGAAGGCCCCTGGTTCCAGTCAGAGAGAGCACACTTCTGCAGACAAGCCGAGGGGAAGAGGGGAGAGGGCTTGAACCAGCAGTGGGGAGACCTGGGTTCTAGTCCTGCCTCTGCTTCTGCCTCTCCCTGTGAGCCTGGGCCATGCAACCAGCTTTCCTCCCTGGTCCTGTTTCCGTGTCTGTAAAATGGGAAGAGGTTGGATCATTCTTTCTAAGGATGGTCTGGCACAGATCCTAGGAATGAAGTAGCAGGGATCTGGGGTTCCATACGCCCCTCCTGGAGTTGGTAACAGGTACTGGTCAGAGGGAGGGAGTTTGCTGCAGCGCGTACCTTTATGGGCAGAGCCCCCCTGTGAGGTTCCCTCAGCCCTCAGCAGCTCTGAGTTGGACTTTCTTCTGAATGAACTCTGCCGCCTACAGCCTCTTCCTGCTGCTCCATTCAGCCTTGCATCCCCAGCTGCTCATCTGGGCCTTGGTCCAGCACAGGAAAGGAGGCATGATCATGATCAGACAGTGGTATCCAGTACTGGGCCTGGGGAGGGAAAGCCCTGCTGGGAAAGCTCCTTATCTCAGGCCTAAGCAAGGCCAGGTGAGGCAGGGGGAGAGGAAAGAATTTCTAAGAGGAAAGAAAACTCCTGGGCTGGGAATCAGGAAATTTGGTTCTAGCTGTGCTTCTGCCACCAGCCAGCTGGGCAGTTCAAACAAGTGACTTTTATTCCTGTGGGCCTTGGATTCCTCATCTGAAAAATGGAGATACAGAAGTTTCCCCATAGTGTTATTATAGAGATTTAGTGAGAAAATTGATTAAAGATTAATGCAGGATGATGCCTGCCAGGTAAGTTTCCATAGTTAACATGCTCTGGAGACTAGATGGGGTAGTAGTAAAGAATACTCTGGTAGGAGTTGCTTTGTGACCCTGAGCAGGTCACCTTCCTTCTCTGGCGCCTCCATCGTTTAGATGTCTAAGGTCCCTCCCAGCTGGGACCCCATACCAACCCCATCCCCAACTCCCTCTTCATCCTGCATGAGGACAGGAAAGTGTTTCCAGGGTTAAAGATGGAAAGGGGTGAAGTTTGTGTGCTTCTCAGTCTGGAAAATGGAGGGTAGGTTATTCACTATCCTTCTTAAAAATCCAGATAAAAGCCATAAAGTCACAGTGGAAACCGTGTGTGCTCTATTACTCTGTACAAAAGGCAAAAATCAAAAAGGATGCTTACCCTGAACACAACTGTGTAAGAAATATGCAATCGCTTGGACAGAGACAGGAGAATGAGTTGCATACTTTGCATAAGCCATGTGTGCTTAGAGGTGGCCAGGGGTGCTGTATTTTTCCTTCTGTGAGAATACCTTCATCCTATTGCAATCTTGTCTATGTGATTCTCAGAGACATCCCTCGGAAGGAGCTGCCCTTCCTGCCAGATGAGGGTGCTTCTCCTCCCATCCCCTCCCCACTCTCCCACAGTTCCTGACGTGGCCTCCCTAGAGCCGTCTTCCCTTGGACCCTGTGACCCCTCAGCCCCTGGGCAGGTATGAGAGAGGGCCTGGCGCTCAGAGAACTGGGATAAAGGACCAGAGGGAGAACAGGTCATGTCTCCAGAGAGAGACACTAGGTCCGTCCTCTGGCTCAGGGGAAAGGATGACTCTGGTTTCTTTAGAGGGAAATGGCTTTGGATCCCAGAGAAGCCCCATCTGGGAGGGTGTGGGGAGGAGGAGAAGGAGGAAGAGGAGTTCTGTTGTCTCAGAGGGGCACAGCAGGAAGCTGCAAGGATGTTTGCCCAGCACACTCATTCACCTCCCAGCAGCTGGTGAGGCCAGGTGTGGGAATGACAAGGACCGGGGGCCAGCCCAGGGGAAGGGGGGTGGTGAGGGCTAAACCTGATCACTGCTCCCCAGGCCCCCAGCCTGGCTTCTCCTGAGCTGAGTAGGGAAGCAGAGAACCACTACCATTACTATTTCCACCACCCCAGCCTTTGGGGGATTTAGGGAGATTAGAGAAGTATGTGCATTTGGGTGTTCCTATGTCTGTGTGTGGGCCTTTAACAGCCCTTAAAAGGGGAGGGGTGCGAGCGCATGTGCCTGTGTTTCTCTTTAAATTCTCACCAACAGGAAAGAGGACCCAAGGGCCGAGGCACTCTGGTCTCCAGGTAGAATCCACTACAAAAGAACTAATAGAGAAAAACTAATGGAGGAGCCCAAATCTCAGCGCTCCCCTTCAGGAAGGGAGATCGCCCCAGACACCTCCTTCTCCTCTAAAACACTAAGTTTGTTTTGGGCAGCTTTTTATTTTGGTTTTGCTCCCCCCACTAGGATGTGAGCTCCTTGAGGGCAGGCGTTTAATTGTCTTGTTCACTGCTGAGTGCCCAGTACAGTGCTTGGCACAGAGGAGGCTTCAACCAACCGTTGCTGAATGAATCCTTTTTCCCTAACCCTCAGGCCAGCCCCACATTTTTTAAGGAAGAGGAAAAAGGATGCTCTCTACTCCCAGCCATCAGGGTACTGCGGCCCACACTGTCTCTGAAATTCAGGAAGGTTTCCAATGAGTTATCATTGCCTTGAGTCATCCCTACCCTTGGCACAGACCCCCACAACCCCTGGTGTAGGATAGTCTACAGCTGACAGATGCACAGCAGATTTTGAAATTGTGGCTTAGGCTTCACCCTGAGCACCAGTTGGCTCTAGGGCTTCCATCTTCCCCAGTTTCCCCTTGTCCAGTTTGCGGGGACTCCTGGATCCACACTCACCCAGCTTAAAACTAAGTCTTTTCTAGTCCTGCCGCGGGGCCTTTGCACATGCTATCCCTGACATCTAGAATGCTTTCCAGTTCTCTCCATCTCATCTTACTCAGTTCAAAGGAAGCCTCGTTAGAGAAGCCTCCCCAACCACCTCAAGTGGGACCCCTTATTGTTTTGTTTCAGTCCGTTGTTGTTGTAGTTGTTGTTGTTTTGGCCGTGCCGCACAGCATGTGGGATCTCAGTTCCCTGACCAGGGATTAAATCCTATGCCCTCTGCAGTGGAAGCACGGAGCCTTAACCACTGGACCGCCAGGGAAGTCCCTGTTTCAGTCCTTTGATTTCTTCGTAGCTCGTATCTCAATTTGCTGTTATTTTATCAGCTTATTATCCACTTCCTCTGTGAGAAAGCAAGTTCCCTAAGAACAGAGGCCATGTCAGTTGTGTTCATTGCCATAAACCTAGCACAGTACTGTGGCACAAAATAGGCGTTTAGTATAGTAAAACTCAACCATAAAACAATAAGCTGAGTCCAAAATTTTCAATCATACAAAATGTGGAGTTATGTTATTGTAGGATCAATGAAAAGTGGTATTTTTCAGTTGGTCTGTACTATCACAAAAAGCACAAAAGTAAAGATTGTGAAACCTTAGTGCATATGCAGCAAACCAAGCTGAGGAAGTTCCAGAGGAGCACGAGGCAGTCACTTCTTTACCAGCCCCACAAAGATAAGAGCTTTTCCCACCTTTATTTGAGATGGGTCCCAGACATAGGACAGAAGCCAAGTTTTGGTCACATTGTAGTGTACTTTGTTCTATTTCAAGGGTCTACTGTATTTGTAGAGAAAATGACTTCAGACTCCCTTATAGGCAGTCCCTATAAGGGAAGGGGAGGCTGTTTTTAAGAAGACAGGCCTGAGTGTTCAAGAAGTGTACTGATAATTCCAGAAGGGGCCCTGGATTCTCAGGTTCTGGCCTAGCCAGCCCTGAGGGTGATGCGGACTGGGTCCCACAAAAATGCTGCCTGTGTCCCCGTCTGCTGTGAAGTCCCTCCGGCTTCCCTGGACCAGCTGGGAATTCACTTGGTTATTTTTCAATACATACATCCGTCCTTTAACAACTGGGAACTAAAGGAGCGCCAGTGTTGGTCACTGTGCAGAATGACCTCCAGCCACTCACAGCCAAATGAGAGAGACAGAGAGGGAAGCAGACAGAGCAGCACCGCAGGGTGCCATGATGCAGCAGAGCATGATGGGAGCCCAAAGAGGAGCCTCCAGCCGGGCTGGAGATCATGGAAGGTTCTCAGAGGAGGTGACCTCCCCACCCTCCCTCTCCAATATCACCATCCCTATAGGCAAAGGAGTTATTGGAAGGTATTTCGGCAGGGAGGACTGGGGCCGTGTCCCTTTTACTGAGCCTGTTATATAAGCATCACTGGCCCCTGTGCAGATGAGAAAACTGACACTTACAGAGGAGGGGACATCTAAATGCTGTTCTCGGGACAGGGTCCCATGGAGTCAAGGAAGAGAAATCACCATCTTCTCTCCCGCTCTTGTTCTGGTTTGGACTTTGCCCTCCAGGGCAGGAACGTTTGGGATCTCAGATATCAGAGGGGCTCCGCCGTCACGCTCACTCACTCCCATCCTTAGGGCACCATGGATGCCTAGAGCTTTAAGGGCAGAGCCAGCACGTTGCCTGGCCTGTCAGAGGAGAGACCACACATCCCATCCCCTGCCCTCTCCTCATCCTCACTCTAGGATGCCACTCCCCGGCCCACCTGGGAACTTGGACCTTTGCTCTCTGCAGTTTCCAGGACTCCCCAGGAGGGTCTGTTTCTGTCTGGCCTGGCCGCTGTGCCAGGACAGGGGAGGACGAAGGCCAGCCCCGCTTTGTGTCTTCCCTTCCCCATACGATGTGCCTCCTGCAAGTCCTGGTACCAAAGCCCTCTCAGAGCATCCCTCTGTGGGACCTGGCTTGCTCTTGAACCTCCCTCAAGAAACCAGCTCCAGATGCTGGAGAACAGGCTGTTCTTCTGGAAGTCTCAGCGCTCCAGGGGGCAGGATGGAGGAAGAAGATTTGGGTGGAGTTAAGTCAAGACCATGAGCATTGCTCTGGCTGGAACACGAAGTAACCCGCTTCAGCAGGCAGAGCAAATGGTAGAACTGGGGACCAGGACTGGGCAGAAGGTAGGCATGAGGATGTCTGGTTCTGGGGAAGCTGGGAGGGGCAAGAAACAGCCCAGAACTCTGACCATCAGAGAAAATAGATCAAGGGTGATTTCCTTGGAATGTCAAAATCCTGATCCTTATGAACTGGACATACCACATCATGAGCGAGGCCAACTTGACAGCTGGAGGAATATTGGGCTTCTCTGCTGCCGGGCTGAAGGTGCCTCTTCTCCCAACTCTCCCGGGACAGAGCCCTCACTGCAGCTTCCTTGGCCCTTGGCCCAGGAGCCATTTCACCCATCACAGAGAGGCTGACACATCTGGGCTGGGCTGTGTGGTCTGACAGAACAGCTGGACAGCAGCAGCTGTCCCCCTCTTCTTCTTCCAAAAGAATAACAAAAATGAAAGCAGCAGTGGAGTAAGGCAGGCTCTTCAGGCCCTCACGGAGAGCCAGGAGGCAGTTTGAAAGCAGCAACTGAGGGGACTTGCTGGGGAGGCAGACAGGCCCAAGCCTTTTCCCATGTGTTCCCTGCTGCCTAGAATGTTCTCACCTCTCCTCACCTCATCTCCCTAACTCTCTGTGTGACCTTGGGCAAATCACTTCCCCTTGGTTTCCTCATTGCTGAACTAGACTGAGAGTTCTTTGAGGGCAGGGAGTGTCAGGCAATGGTTTTTATCTATTCACTAGTTATAGCTATAGTGACTGGGTGCTCAGGAAATGTTTATTTATTGAATAGATGGAAGGAAGGAATGAGAAGCGGTGATGGATGGATGAACGAGTGGGTGGATGGGTAATGGGAGAAAGGACACTCCCACACTTCAGCTTTGATGGTACTTTTCTTTTTTTAGGTGGATTTTATTTATCAAGTAGCGACTCTTAACCTAAGTCCTACATCTACCTTTCACTCTATCATGATGGCCTTTTCTTTTTTCTTTTTTTTTAATTTTTATTGTAGTTGATTTACAATGTTGTGCTAGTTTCAGGTGTACAACAAAGTGAATCAGTTATATATATATATATCTCCATTCTTTTTCAGATTCTTTTCCCATATAGGTTATTACAGAATATTGAGTAGAGTTCCCTGTGCTATACAGTATGTCCTTGTTAGTTATCTGTTTTATATATAGTAGTGTGTCTATGTTAATCCCAATCTCCTAATTATGGTGGCCTTTTCTATTATGAAATATATCATGCACATAAGAGAATATATATAATGCATGTATATGAATTACAAAGTGTAATAAAATGGATACCTGGGTACTCACTACCCAGCTAAAGAAATCAACCCAGCTCTCAATATCCTGGGCTCTCAAAGTTGCATGAGCTTGGGGAGAAGTTGAGCTGTAGACTCTAAATCCATTCCACTCTGGGCAGATTCTGAACAGAAATTCTCCTGAGACCTGGTGTCTATTCCCAGACCCCACCTGACCAGACAGCAAGTCCACAGGTCAGAAGGCAGATACCCCAACAAGCGCTGGGGAGCCAAGCCATACCTGAGGTGGTGTGGGGTGACCATTAGTGGTTGGTTTTAGCCCTGCCCAGACCTGGGAGCAAATCCTGGCTCTCATCATTTGTCATCTGTGTGAGCTTGGACAGGTGCCTTTACCTCTCTGAGCTTATTTTCCTCATCCATTAAGTAAGGATGACTGTAGCACACAGGGTTCTTACAAGGACTCAGTTAGACAACTCTTGCAAAGAGCCTAGAACAGTGCATGGCACACGGCAAGCCCTCTATAAACAGTAGTTGTTGCTGCTGTTTTCATTCTGATTGTTGTCCCTGCCCAAAAGGACGGTCCTCAGCATTGGACTGCCCTTGGAGGAATGTCCCATCTTCATCCCTTTGTTGACCCCTAACCATAGGGATTTTATTTGCCTACCTGTTGGACCTCTCTGGAGCTGAAAGGCTGTTTTCTTTGGGTAAAGGCAAAAGACCCCAGGCCTCTTCTCAGGGCTATGTCTTTCTGGGCATCAGGAGAGGGATGGCCAGGGATGAGCAAATCTGGGGCCCCATGTGAGGACCCAGTGCCTGGAATGGGGGACCATATTTTGTATCTGGCCCTAGGTGCTGGGATGGGACAGCAGGAAATCGATCCTTATTCCTTCAACATCCAGTGTTGTCATGTGTGCTTAAAAGCACAAGCTCTGCAATCAGAGCTTGGGTTCAAATCCTGGCTCAGCCACTTGCTAACTGAATAAACTGGGTAAGCTACTTAACTTCTCTGTGCCTCAGTTTCCTTAACCATTCAATGGCAGTACTAATAGTACCTACCTGATCTTCTGAAACTTAAATCAGGTACTGCATGGAAGGAACTAGAGCAGTGCCTGGCATATAAATATTAGCTATTATTGTTATTAGGTATACTGTATGCCAGTCCCTGTGTGAAGCCCTGCAGAGGGTTCGAGGATGAAATCCATCCTATATCCTACCCTCAAGGTGGTTAAAGTTTAGAAGGAGAGATGGGTCCCATTGTGGATAATTAGAGTTCAAGGCATCATATTAACCAGTGGCTGATGAATGCTACAGTGGTATAAGATGGAGAGGACTCCTCCAGCTGGGTGATCAAAGAAGGCTTCCTGGCAGAAGCAGCACTGAGTTGGGCCTTAAAGGCTGATAGGAGTTAGAATGAGGAGATAAAAGGCAAAGGCCTTCCAGGCACAGGGAATGGTACCAGCAAAGGCCCTGCAGCCATGGAGCTTACAGCAGGTTTAAGGAACTGGGAGCAGTCATCCAATGAGGCTGGAGGGAAAGGAAAGATGAGGGGTTCCAGCTATAGTGGAAAGTTGAGATCAATTTGTGACAAACCTTGAATGCTGTGCTTAGGAGCTGAGAGTTTTTTCAGCAGGCAGAAGGGAGCCAGTGATAGTTCTCAATGATAGTTCTGAGCTGGACAGGGCAGTGGTCCCAGCTCCCCTGAACCGTGTCAGTGCTAGGAGGTCTAGAGTCCATTAGGGCATCCCAGCTGTCAGCCTGTCTGGATGATCACGGCCTCTCCCCCAAGACAGCATTGTGGGCTCCTCTCTGTGCCCAGAGCAGGCCGAGGCAGCAACTGACACCAGGTCCCTTCTCTCCTCTGATTTCTACCCCCTTCCCTGATGTCACTCTCACACTGGCCAGGAGCACCAGTTCCCTTCTGGCTCTCTCATCCCCAGCACTTGGGGCCAGGCTGGCCTGGGGAGGCCCAAGGCAACTCCACCCTTGCGGAGACACAAGCTGTCCCTCTTTGGGGCTGAGAGCTCCAGTCTGAACCATGTCGTGCCTCCTGGTCCAACCCCAAGACCCTAATGGGGTTCCCTCACACTCTCAGGACCCTCCAGTATCAGGCAAAGCACGTCCCCATTGATCCCAGCGGCCTAGAAGGATCTGAGCCCTCCTTCTGAGCCCAGCCCAGCTTGGCACCTCCTCTCCTTGGCCCTCCCACCCATCAACTGGGACAAGATACCTAAAGCCCCTTTCATCATTCTCCCAGAGAAGAGGCCCAACCCTGCCCTCTACCACCCCAAAGCCTTCACCCCTTTCTCTCCCAGGGCTGCAAACCAGTTCCACATTTGCGATCTGGCAGGCACTATCTGCTCAGAACTTTCCCCTCCCAGTTAGCTCAGGCTTCCATCTCCCCGCCCCCGCACCCTTCATAGTCAGACCAGGGGGTCTGCAGAAGGGGAAGGGCTCTTGCCTCTGGTGACCCCTTCAGAGGTCTGAGAGGCAGCTGGACTGTGGCAAGGAACCAGAGGGACAGTGGACACGAGGCTCTCCCAGGGAGAGATGAAAGAGGAAGGGTAGGAGGCGGGGCAGAGGCAGAACTTGAGCAAGCATATGAGGGGATGAGGGCTTGGGGGTGGTGAGGGAAGGAGTGAGGTGGTTCCCAGCTCAGCACATTCCTGAGACATCTGGACGTGCTGGAAGGGCCCCAGCTGGCCTGCATGGCTGTGGCTCCAGCTTCTCTGCTCTGTGATGTCAGGACCCAGCATTTCCCCCTCCTCTCATAGTCCCGCTGGCCTCAGGTGGACCCTCAGCCTGGGGTCTCCTCCCTGGACCTCTCACCTCCAGTAAGCAAGAAGCCCCTAGGGCAGTGGAGGAAATGCCTGAGTCAGAGGAGGGCCCGGGCCTGATGCAGGAGGCAGCCATGGAAGACCCAGGGGTTTGCCCATGCGACTGACTCAAGGAGATTCCTCCTTTGGGCTGGTGCCTGCCCCCTCCCTTCTCCTTGGAAGGGAGATGGAGACAGAGGAAAGACTCTGGGAATGGCTGCTTACCTTGAGCTGTGTGATCCTGGGCAAGTCCATTCCTTCCCTTGGCTCTCAGTTTTCCTCTCTGTAATAATAATGATAATAATAATAATAATAATAGCTACATTTGAAAAGAGCCTTCTATGTGTCTTGCATTGTACAAAGCACTTTACAAATGTTGTCTCATTTAACCCTCACAGCAACCTCACAGGTGGCGTAGATATAAGTTCCCCTATTTCATAGCTAAGACAGAGGCTCAGAAAGGTTAAGTAACTTGCCCAAGGCTACACAGTAGGCAGCAGAGCCAGGATTAGAACTGGATCTGTCTGCCTCTCTTGCTTATAACCATTGAACTACATTGCTTCTACAAGTAAACGGGGATGGACCTAATGATGCCAGAATTCCTTTCAGCTCTAAAATTGTAATGATTTCTTTTGGCTATCGTGGGGCTCTTCAAGAAGGGCAGGGGCAGGCATTAGTCACACACTGGGTGGGGGAAGGAGGGCAGAGTCAGATGGCTTTGAAGCATCAGATCGGTCAGGAATCTTTGGAGGTCCCCTCCTTGGAGCCCCAGGGAAGTCCAAACCCCAGGGGCTGGAGTCACAGCCTGATCCCCAGCCGAGCCCAGGGGTCCCACACCTTCCCTGAAGGAAGGGAGTAAATAAGGAGAGAGAATGCAACTTCTTCCAAAAATAAAACCTGAGGACAACTCAGACAGGCCCGGGACCGCTGAGGAAGCCAGAGGCCGAATGCTGAGTGCACAGAGGAGAGGGAAGAGGCCAAGGGAATTCCAGCCAGAGCCTGGTGGCAGGCTCCAGCCCAAGAGGGCCTTCCAGCTGGCCAGGGGCCGGAAGAGCAGCTCGGCCGGTTGGCCACTGGGCTCCGTTTATCCTCTGGGACCTGGCCTAACCCTGGGGACAGTTCCTCCAGAGCTGAGTTGGGGGCTGTGGTCCCCAGGTACCTGGTCTGGCTGGGGCTTAAGAGCAAAAAGGCCTTGGGAAAGAACAACCCAGAGAATGGGTGCAACGGGCCCCACCAGGGAGGAGCCGAGGGAAGGCGTCCAGGCGCATGGAAACTGCCTGGGGCAGAAGCAGGCTGGCAGCAGAGCGGAACTCAGGGCAGTCACTCCTGGAGGCTCAGCTGCAGAAGGAAAGGCCTCAGTCCATTTGCTCACTGGCACATTCCTTCATTCGCCCACTCAGTCACTCAGTCACTCAGCAAAGAGCTGAGCACCTACCATGTGCTGGGACCAGTGCTAGGCTTTGGAGACACAGATGAGAACTGGACACAGCGAGACACAGAGGTGACATGGCTGGATCATTTCAAGCTATACTAAGGAAGTTGGAAACTAGCCTAAGGACAGAGGAAGTCATTAGTGGATAGTGAGCAGGGGAGTCACACGGTCATATTTATGTTAGAAGATCCCAACGTGGAGAATGTTCTGGAGACAGATCAGAGTTCAAGCTTTGCACCTACCTTCATAAATGGGTGGTCACACCACTAGTCAGGAAGCCCTTTGGGAGCAGGAACTGGGCTTTGTTCATCTCTGTATCCACAGGGTTGGGCACACAGTAGGTCCTCAGTAAACACTGAACAAATGCACGAGTGATGAATAAGTGGATGGGACTAGATGCCCTTATTCTCCAGAGGCCCCCAGCGCCAGCCCTGGCACTTAGTCTCCAGTGTCCTGAGCTGTCCCACAGGGATCCTCCGGCTACTGCCTATGGACCAACATCTCCAGCAGCCAGACCCTGGGCTGCTGTGCCCTCAGTGGTGCCAGTCACAGCTAATCCCAGCCCTGGGCGGCGGCACTAGCGGCCATCGCTTCCTTCTGCCCAGACAGTACCTGGCACCCCCCCCAAGGCTGCGCCACAGCACATGGGCCGCCCGGTCAGAAGATGCCAGGGGCTGGCTGGGAACTTGTAGGCCAGCTCTTCACTTTCCTGAGGGACCTGTGGTCTGGCCAGGGAAGGGCTACCACAGTGTCAGGAGGGGGGACTGGAGAGCCAGACTAACAGGGCTGGGGGCTGCGGAGACCGTGGACCCTGCTCTGCACAGCGGCAGCCTGTGGCGGGCAACAGCCTGCCCTTTCCTCTCCCACTTCTTTTCTCCAGCACACAGGCACGGAAAAGCTCAGTTCCCATGGTACCTCTTCCTCCAGTCCCAGCCCTCACCGTCCCAGCCCCAGGCAAGCCCGGGACTCCCAACGCTCCCTCGCTGGGGGTCACATGACTCAGGCATGTGGCTTGGCACAGTCAGCATTCAGCGCTGTGGTGTTGTGAGATGTTGTGTGTGTTTGTGTGAGAGTGTGCATGCCCACGTCTGTGACCGTGACTGTCTCGGGTAACTGCACGTATGTGTGTGTATGTGCGCACATGGGAGTCTGTGTCTGCCTGATCACATCTGAGGAGTGTTTCCTTGTTGGGTCTGTGTCAGTGCCTGCCAGTGTCAGCCTATGTGAGCCCAGAGAGTGTGTATGTGCATTAGTATCCGTGCCAGGCTGTATAGGGAACAGTCTGAATGTGTCTAAATGTGGGGATCTTATGTTGTGTGGTGTCAGGAAGATGGTGTTTCCCTGTGTAAGAAAGAACCTCACAGCCCACGTCTGTGTAGCATGTGCGCACAAGCGTGCACACACACACACACACACACACACACACACACAGGGAAGCACTTCTGCTTATTTGGACTCGGGCTCTGTGGTGAAGAGTTTGGTAGGGGGAAAATATGAAACCTCAGCAGCCGCCTTCCCCGGGCCTGTGGGGAATGGGGGATGAGAGTGAGGTTGGAGGCTGGAACAATGTGCTTCCCTTCACCCCTGTGCCCTGCCAGGAAGGCTCAGGGAGGGGCTGGCTCCAGGGATGAGGAAAACTGGCTCTGTCCCTTCACAGTCCCCAGAGATGCCAGAGCAGAAGAAAAGAGGCCACTTTCTGACGACTAGTCCACTCCACCCTATGCCTGCCACCCCTGCCTCAGTAGGAACACAGACTCTGTTGGGGAATGGATGGGGCAACAGGCCTAGAGAGGAGACACCACCTGCCCCTGCCCAGGTCTCACAGCACAGATGGATCTTGAACAGGGGCCTCCTGACTCTGAGTCTAGGGCCTTTTTTCCTTCCTAGGACAGCCTTCCAGTCTAGCTCTGGGAAGATGCCTGGATCTCCCCCTATCCCCACATGACTGGATGGTGATGCTTCAGGACTAGGAGGACCACTGGGTACCCAGGGGCCCACCTCCCTTCCCCAAGCCCCTCCCTGCTCTCTCTTGACCCTACCCCCCACCCCTCACCGCCACACACAGGGCACAACAGTGACTCAGACTGGTTGCCCTTCAGCTAGAAATGGGGGCAATTTTCTAGTGACCACGAGGCAAGTAACCGTCCCGGAATGTATGGGTCAGTGGAGGAGGTGGGGGGGGGGGCTAACCTGCGGGGGAGGGGAAGGGGAAATGTGAGAGGACTCTCCTCCCATCGCTCCCCAGAGCTCACTCTCTCGGAAGGAATGTCCGGGCTCGGCATTCCCCCCACTCCTTATCCCACAGCTCAGCCTGGACCCACTCCGGCCTCCTCCCTCCTTCCCCCAAACACAGACTGAATCAGCCTGGATTGGGGGAGGGGGAGAAGCCCGGGATGGGGGTGCAGGCGCCAAGGGGTAGGGACCAGAGAGAAAGGGGCGCTCTCAGGCTGCGGCAGGTGGGGAAACCTCTTTCCCACACACACCCTCAGGTGACAGCCGCGTCCCCAGAGCTTTTCCTTCTCTCTGCATCGACCCCCAGGGAGGAATTAGAGGAGGGGAACTAATTAGAGGAGAGGAGCCTCAGACGGCGCTATTACCGCCCTGGAGTGTCCCACCTCCCCCTACCTGGGACAGAGACTCCCGTTGCCCCATCAGTGCGCCCAAGGTAGGATTATTCGAGGAGGGAAGGAAGTCGCTGAGCTGGAAGAGCCGCGAAGGAATTTAAGAATTGGGGCCTGGCCTCCCCTCTGTCTTCACTTCCTCTGGCTCCCGGTGCAGGGTCGAGGCCACGCAGCTGATAAGGGTCTTAGGGCACCACAGAACTGCCAGGCGCACCTGAAAGCTTAAAGGGGCCATTTCTGCCTCTGCCTCAGGTGCAGAAAGGGACACAAGACAAACACACTCTAACGTTACGCAGCTCGCGCCTTCGGCGGAGGCCGCGAGCCCTCCCTCGCGCGAGCAGTGCCCTCGTCCCGCCCCCTCCCCGCGGCTCCAGCGGCGGGTGTCTCGCAGCCTCCTCCCATTGGCCACGACCTCCGCAGATCCGACCAATGAGCATGCTGGGTTGCGGCGCGGGGCGGCCCCCCGCGCGCCGGCGTTAGCCTCTCTTGGGCCACGCGGGGCCGACTGGAGACTCTCCTTTAAACTTAAAGCGTCGGCGACTGAGACCCGGCTCCGGGAGGAGATGCTGCGGAGGGGGAGGGGTGCGCGGGGCTGAGAGCCCGAGAGCTCGGGACCTGTCCTCCAAGAGAGGGGAGCCGGCGCCGGCTGCGCGTGGCAGCCGGGAAGGAGCTTACATTGGCAAGACTGTTGGAAAAAGTCTTCAACAAGGAGGGAAACAAATCATAATATTTCCTTCTCTGGCTTCCCACCCCAGTTGCTTGGAAAGGCAACCCCGGTAGAACGCTCACCCCCAGTAGAACCCTATCCCCCTCAGAACGTTGACTCGCTGCCCCAATCGTTTTCCATCAGGTAGTCTGAAACCTGAACTTTTTGTGTGTGAACTGGAGAAAGAGCTGGGTGTGGTTTTGGGGGGGTAGGAGAAGGGACAAGGGGCCTTGCTCAAGCTGAGGAGGCCTGAGATCTCCAGAGGGGGCTTTCCAGGGCTGGGGGGAGGGTGGGTACAGAGGAAGAAGAGAGGACAGGAAGGAGAAGTTGCTCCACATTCCTGTGCAGCCCCAGAGCTGCGGATAACCTCTCCCTCAGCATCACCAATTCACTGTGTGACCCTGGTAGGTCCCTCTCTGGACTTCAGTTTCCTCATTAGCAAGTGGGGAGAGGGGGCGTGGACCATGGGCTTTCTCAGGTCCCTTCTGCCTCTAAATTGATGGTATAAACCAGCCATAACTGGGCTGCTCTGAGGGGCCAGACACCAGATAGAAATAGGGCTCAAAGCTCTCTAAAGGGAGGCCCTCTGGCACGCTCGCATGAGCAGGAGGTGGGCCTGGGGATGATGGGACATCCCACCGTTGCCCCCAGAGGTCCACCCAGCACACAGGGAAGCCCTGAGCAAGGAGGACTGGGTTCTCTGAGTGTCCCCCACCCCCAATCCGCCTGCCCCTTGGCCGCCCTCCCCTTCCACTTGGCTCCCACCCTCTGGAAGCTCTGTCCTGCTGGGCCTTTGCTGCTGTCTCCAGCAGGTGGGGTGGGACTGCTCACAAAGCAGGGACCAACTGATCTCCCTCAGCAGGTGCCTGCGGGCACCCCAGAAGGGGTCTCCGAGACGGACCTGGCTCATCTGCCTGGAATCCTTTAGGGACCCCGGCCCAGACTGGAGGAAGCTTCTCTCCTCTCCCAGGCCCGGGGAAAGGGCTTGGCAAACCCTTATCGCCTGAGAAGCAGCTGCCGCAGAAATACCTTAGCAGCTGACTCACTAGGCTCTTCACAACCCCCTCCCACTGGGCCTCACACCAGGCCTTTCAGAGACCCTGAGAGAGAGAGAGAGACAGAGACAGAGACAGAGACAGAGACAGAGGGAGAGAGAGGGCGCCCCCAGGTGGGCTGACCCAGATTCTGCTGAGGGTGTAGCTAGCACAGTCCAGACTGTGGCCGGCTAGGTGGCTGGGGGACATTGCACACTGTAAATGGCCTTTGGCTGAGATCACAGTCTTGGAGACTTGTTCAGCCTCTGACTTCCTGGTACTGCCTCACCCCAGGCACTGATGGGACGAATGACATACTGATGGCGTTGCCCTCTGGGGTACAAGGCTCTGTCCCTCCACCAATAGCTGTTGAGTGTCTATCCTGGGCCAGGGGATGGGACCCAGCAGGTAAACAAGTCCAGACCCTACTACCTCAGGGAGTTCACAGTCTGACAGGCAGGCAATTCCCGATGAGGGGAACGTCTGCTGCCATTGGGGGAGGACTGGGGTGTGACTGTGGTTGTGGATGCTTCCCTGCTTTCCTTGGCTCCCTGAGCCTCGGTTTCCCTACCTGTCAAATATAGATACGCAACTTCCTTGTCTCCTTGGGTAATTGGAAGGATTAGATAAGACAATGTGTATGAAAGCACTTCAGAAAGTTAAAACCACAAGAAAAGTGTAGGATAGGGATGGTAAGTTCTGACAAGCCGGGGAGAGGAGAGAATACCTAAGACGATGGGTTTCTGAACTCATTTTATCATGGATTCTCTGATCCATGCTTTGTTTGGGGGGAGGACCAAGCCACCTCCCTGCATTGGCTCCAGGCTCCATTCACCTCAGGCCCAGAGTTAGGCTTTTGATAATAACAATGGCTAACAGTTATTGAGCACTCACCGCATTCTAGGCCCTGTTCTCAGTGTTACATGTGTTTGCTGTACAGATACATACGTATGTTATTTGTATACATGTGTTATATGTATTTCCTCATTTTATCCTCATAATCCTATGAGGGTAGCATTAAGCACCTAACAAATATTTGATCCTCATCACAACACTGTGAGGTAGGAACTATTATTTCCCCCTTACAGATGAGGAAACTGAGACCCAGAGAAGTGAAGTAAACTTAGCAAGGAGTGAGCTAGGAGTCAAAAGCAAGCTTATCTGCAGAGCTTGGGCTCATCTCCTGCCCCCCACACACAGATGCTCATGTGGCTCTGAATCTTATTCTCAGACAGAGGGCTTTTCTGCTCATCCCTTCCAGACTAGGACAGGCTCCAAGTATTCCAGGCCAGAAAGCCAACAACTCCGGACTCCAGAAGTCAGTCCTTACCCACTCTCCAGGTGGGACCCCAGGGCCAGAAGCAAAGCCCCAGCAAATTCATTCAGTCAGTAAAAAATGAATGAACAGGGAGCTCCCCTGGCGGTTCAGTGGTTAAGACTCTGTACTTCCATTGCAGGGGGCGCAGGTTCAATCCCTGGTCAGGGAACTAAGATCCCACATACTGTGTGGCGCGGCCAGCAAAAAAAAAAAGAATGAACAACATTTCCTTACATATTTATAATTCTTTAGAGAGAAAAAACAAGCACCTCCTATGTGCCAGCCACTGGATGCTTTACTAATAAGAGGTTTGTTGAGTAGCTACTATGTACCAGGGACTATTCTAAGTGCTTGACATGCATTAACTTGTTTAATCTTCACAATAACCCTAGCAGATAGGAACTATTATCATCCCCACCGTACAAAGGAGGAAATGAAACATAGAGACATTAATCAACTTTCCCAGGATCGTGGAGACCAATATTTTTCAGACTATTTTGTTTCTGAGAAATATATTTGACATCCTTCCCAAGAACACACACACACACACACACACACACACACACACACACAAAACTGAGATTAAAAAAATCTACCAAGTATTTAACTTCCCTATGTGCACTCTGATATTTTTCTACTCTATTTTGTTCTGTTTTCTTTTTTCTTAAATTCTGGTCGTGACCTACTAAATTGATTTCACAACCCATTAATGAGTCACCACCCACAGTTTGAACGGCACTGAGTCACAGCTAGGAGCATCAGGGCCAGGATTCAAATCCAAATGATATGGCTCTGGAGCCTAATCTCTTGGTATAAAGAATGGCTGGGAAAAGGGAGACACTGGAGGCATGTGGACAAATGGGGACTGTACTAATGAGGGGGGCAGAGTCCTCAATAATCTCACCACCTTGCATTCCAGCAAAAGAGAATACAAAAGTCACTGATATTGCCTCTGGAATGCAAACTTGCTGGCATAGATACACTTAATCTTTAGTACTTAGTCCTCCCGTGAAGGAAGTAGGGTGGACTGAGAAACAGACTTGGGCAATCTAAGTGCTTTGACCAAGGGCACAGAGCCAGCACTAAAGCCCTGTGTCCTATCACATGGCTTCTTTCACACCATCCAGGACTCACCCTTGAGGATACTGACAGAGAGGCTAGAGACGGTGGTGGAGGTGGTGGTGGCAGTAATGTGATGGCGGGGTGACAGTAGTGATAGAAATGATAATAGTTGGTATGATGATGTGGGCTGGGGAGAAGTTGGTGTTGGTGGTGGTGGTACTAATGATGGAGGGAAGAGTAATGGGGAGGTTGTGGGGACAGTGGTGGTGGTGGCAGGGCTGGTGGCACCACCAGAGCAGCTTCTGCGCCCCCTTTCCAGGGTGAGCTGACTCCCTCCTCTCCCCTCCCCCTTTGCTAGCACTTCCCTGAGCACCTGGACCACTTTGCAGAGAACATGGAGGACTTCTCCAACGACCTGTTCAGCAGTTTCTTTGATGACCCCGTGCTGGACGAGAAGAGCCCTCTACTGGACATGGAACTGGACTCCCCCACGCCGGGCATCCAGGCCGAGCACAGCTACTCCCTGAGCGGTGACTCGGCACCTCAGAGCCCCATTGTGCCCATCAAGATGGAGGATACCACCCAAGGTAAGAAGCGGTGGCGGGGCCCAGGGTACCAGACCCGAGGAGGGACACCAGACCCAGAGGAGGGACACCAGACCCGAGGGGGCTCCCACAAAAGCCTCTCAGAGGAGCCCCCCGCCTTTTTGTTCTTCCGCAAGTCAGACCCAGAAGGGCATTTCTCAAGAGGGTCTTTGGCTGACTTAGGTCAGTGATGTGCAAAGAGTGGGTCCCAGACCAGGGACAGCACCTGGGAACTTGTTAGAAATGCAGATTTTCAGGTCCCACCCAGACCTGCTGGATCAGAAACGCTGTGGGGAGGATCCAGCCTTCCAGGTGATTCTGATGCATGCTTAGGTCTGGGAACCAGCCTTAGAGGGAACAGCTGCGGGGGAGGGGAGGCTTAAACAATAAATGTGGACAAGTCACCAAGACTCTAGAAACTTACCACCTCCTCACACTGTGATGTCCTCTGAGATGTTACCTGGGCGAAACACCTGCACCCTATTTTTTTTTTTTTTTTTTTGCCACATCTCATGGATCTCAGGATCTCAGTTCCCCGACCAGGGATCGAACCCGGGCCCCGGCAGTGAAAGCCCGGAATCCTAACCACTAGGCCACCAGGGAACTCCCCTGCACCCTACTTTTATTGCCAAAGGTAGGGTTCTCTAAAGCTCTCCTCTCCCCCACCTCCCTCCCTTTTAAGCAAAGTGCCCTTTGAGTTTTTCCTCTCAGGTGATCAACATTTGAGAACTCCAGACTGTGCCCCACCTAGAAATGGTCTCTTTGGGCTCCATCATATTTGGACATATGTCTTAGCCTTGATAAGCCTCAGTTTCTTCATCTACAAATGGGAATAACAATAAACATTTCTATAGCACTCTCCAGTTCACAAAGTACCTTCGTGTTATTATCTCATTTGTCTCTCACAACTCACAGGTGAGGTCAGAATCACTTTTATCATACTCCCCATTTGTCTGATAAGGAAAATGAGACTTCGGGAAAGCTGAGTTATTTAGGTTACGCACACAGTAAATGCAGAGCAGGGACTTGGGAGCAAGCAGGCCCTGATTCTAAACCTCACACCCATGCCACCCACCACACTTGCCGGCATTAAGGGGCGCTAAAGGATACTGGCTTTGCTGTGCATCCCGGTGCCTCAACCGGCTGCTGTGTGATCTTTAACAAGTTGCTTAACCTCTCTGGACCTCGGTTTCCTCAATTACAAAATGACGACACTAGGTATCTTGAGAATTCTGGCCAGGATTAAAAATATATATATGAAAAGTACCCAGCTCAGTCAGTGCCCAGCACATTTCATATGTGTGTGTGTGTGTGTGTGTGTGTGTGTGTGTGTGTGTGTGTGTATGTATATGTATATATATATATATATATATATATAAAATTAGCGACTATTTCCTTATGTATATAAAAGTCCTATTAAAACTATCATGTCTAGAACCATGAACAGGGCTCTTATTCCTCTTTCCCTTTGGAGGACAATGGTCTTGAGTGAGTACTTTAATCTTCTCAACTATTAAATGGGCAGAAGAGCAGTGCCCGCCGCCAGGGTTGGTGGGAGAAATACACAAATTCATATGCAGCAGGAGCTTAGAATTAGACTCAGTGCAAGAAGTGTGAGCTGCCTCTGAGGGTCTTTGCGATTCCCCAGGGGCAGAGACAGGACTTTGTACCCGGCCCCCATCCAGCCGCTTGAGGGCAGGGACACCTTCTGGGGCTTTAAGTGGCTCCAGGGCTCGTGGCTGTGGAGGTCTCAACTTCCCTGTGTGCCCTGGCCTCAGCCCAGCCTCTGGAGGTCACCTCGATGGGTGTCAGGCCCCAGCCTGGGGAAGGGTAGCATGTGGGGTGGACAGCCTCCCAGCCCGGCAATTCTTCACCACCCCAAGTCTATTTTTAGAGCAGTTTGTCTGTGGGTCCTTTTCAGGGGGCAGCTTCCTGGAGGCCAGCGGGCTGGCCCTGTAATTTGGGAAGATTGTGGGTGTTCTTGGAGCCCAGGGGCAGCCTGCAGCCCAGAACTGAGGCCCTCAGCCTCCCAGCAGGGTGGGGCCTAGCCTCTGAGGTGGGATCAGGCAGCTGCTGACCCCTCTCCCCACCCACAGTGGGTTCCAAAGGCTAGAGTCCCCTCTAGCCCACCCATGCTGGCTCCTCAGACCTCTGCCTCACCAGAGCCAGGTGCTGGGGCCAACAGGGGCAGGGCTGCACCCATCAGGAAAAGGCGGGATGCCCAGCAGCCCTGTGACCCAGGTGAGGCCAGGAGGCCCACGAGGTGGAAACTGCCCTGGGAAACCTGAGCATCAGCCCTCACTCCCCACATGCCCCCCCAGGCACCAGGTCCTGTGGATTCTTCCTTCTAAATGTATCTCCAGTATGTTCCTTCCTCTCCATCCCCACTGCCACTGCCTTAGCATGTACATCACCTTCTCACGCTGGACAATTTCAACAGCCTCCTGCGGGTCTCCCTGCCTCCCTCTGCCGGGCCAGTCTGCACACACAGGCAGAATGATCTTTTTTAACATTACAAATCTGAGCATGCTTAAAACTCTTCAGTGCCTCCCCGTTACCTTTAGGACAAAGTCGCAGCTCCAAGGCCATGCCATCCCCGCTGGCCTCTCTGACCCCATCTTCTCCTTCCCTTTGCGTTCTAACTGCACTAAACTGCTCGTGACTCTCACCAGATGCCCAGCACCTAGCACGGTGCTCAGCAGATGTTTACTGAATAACAATAATTGTATTCACAATAGCTGCCATTTATTGAACATTTACTTCTTGTCCGGTACTTTTATAGATGAGGAAGCTAAGGCTCAGAGACGTTAAGCAACTTACCTAAAGTCACACAGCCAGTCAGGAGGGGTCTGTTGTCCAAGCCCACTCTGTAAACTGCTGAATGAAGAAGATGCCCCCACCTCTTCTGACCCCAGCCCACTCCGCCCTCCTACCTCACAAGCGCCGCCCCCTGCCCTTTTCCGCCTGCCTCCCGGTATACCCTAGCATCTCTCCACAGTCCTGTCCAGAGCAGCTCCAAGAGGCCAGGAGAGGGGCTGAGCCCTCTGCTCTAGGAGTCCCCTGAGCCTGGGTCCTGCCCCCTTCCCTAGATATGGAACACGGAGCGTGGGTGCTGGGACACAAACTGTGCTCGGTCATGGTGAAGCAGGAGCAGAGCCCGGAGCTGCCCATGGACCCTCTGGCTGCCTCCTCAGCCATGGCTGCCGCTGCCGCCATGGCCACCACCCCGCTGCTGGGCCTCAGCCCCCTGACCAGGCTGCCCATCCCCCACCAGGTGAGCCTGGGGACTGTTAGTAGGGGCTGAGGGAGGGAGGAGGGATGATGGGTCTCTGTGGGAAGAGCAATCCAAAGCCCTGTGCACACAGGGTCTCTGTGAACAGGGAGCAATGTGACCCTCAGGGCTGAGAGTCGGAACTCCCAGACCAGACCCCTGCCCATCCCTTGAGCCATCCCTTCACCATCCTAGAACAGGCTCAAACCACAGCACCCTCGGAATAAGCTGCGGCCCTCACTGTGTGCCAAAGAAAAATGACAGGGACCCAGGCAGGGCTGGGCATCAGGGGCCCAGTCCAGGGTCTCAGGGAAGGAGACAGCCCAGGCCACTTAATTTTCTCAAAGTGTCTGGATTTTTAAAAAGGAAGAAACACCTAAATGGAAATATAAAAATTATGCCATATTTCAATTGTTTATATTCACGAAATGAGTATTTTTAACCCACACCCTCATGCCAGCCCTCACTGCCGTGAATGTATAGATAAGAGCAGTTGGCTGTAAATCCAAAGTTGACATCCCAGACCCCTGGCTCCTGGGAGATGCCCTGCCTGGGTCCCAGCTCTGCTCTCACTTGTGCTCTGGGCATGTTGCCTTCCCTGTTTTTTCCTCAGCTTCCTTCTCTGTAAAATGGGAGCATGAACTACTGCTAAGGGGGTCCTACCCCTGAGTCTACAGCATGAGGGTTACCTTGAAATCCCTAGAGTCAAGGTTTGGCTGGCGCTGCCCCCTGCTGGCCACGCAGCTCACCTGATCAAAATGTATGGGACCAAAAGTGAGAAAGGTCAGCCCCTCCTACTCCACCAGGGACCTGAGGATTCAGGGCTGGCTGCAAACGGGGAGGATCTTTGCGGACCACCTCTAGGACTGGCTCTGCGACTCCTCAGCCCTCGCCATAGCAGGAAGGGAAGGCATGACGGCAGCGGCAGCCAGGGTCTTGGAAGCTGTGCGCATGCCTCAGAGAAGGAAACTGAGGTGGAAGGGGTTAAGCAGCTTGCCCCACATTGCACAGTCAGAAGCAATGGAGCTGCATTCCAAACTCAGCCGCCAGACCCCAGAGCCCACACTTCCCACTCTAGTGAGGCCGAGACCCCCTAGTGGAAGGCACAGGAACCAGGAGTTGGTATGACAATGATGAGCGTGGGACCCACATGAGAGCTGTCACCCTACTGCATCGCAGTCCCTTCATCTGTCACTGGAGGCCTGAGCTGGGATGTAGACCAGGAAATCTCCAAGGTCCCTGCCAGCCTTAACCTCCTGGGATTCTTACTCACCTGTCTAAATTCGGGATTCTGGGTCCCACCCACGATATCATGACCTCTCTGCTGGCTGCAGACCTGGAGGGGAGAGATGTCCCTGAAATCCAACACCCAACACAGCGCCTTCTCAAAGAGAACACCCCTTGTATGTGTGTTGGTCCTCGTGTGTAGGAAGCCACGCCTGTTGATGTCCTTTCTGGAACAGCAAGTTGGGATGGCATAAAGAAATAGGAATGCATGTTTATTTAAAGCATTAATCTAATTCTATCAGTCCCGTGCTTAAAAACCCATTAGGGGCTCCTCATTGTTTCAAACTTCTTTGTCTGGATTCTACTCACACCCTCCCCACACCCTCCCCCCAGATCTTCTGGTCTTGTTTCTCACCACTCCACCTCTGACACACACCCCTGCACTCTGGACACCCTTAATACTTGCAGTTTCCAGATCTAAGCTGTGCTCTGTCTGGCCTCTGTGCCTTTGCAGATGCTTTTCCCTCTTCTTGGAATGCCTCTCCCCTCATCTACACACTGCCCCATCCTTTATCTGGAACACTCCTATTTATACATCAGGACTCAAACTTCAGCTGCTCAGGGAGCTTTCCCTGGGGCCCCAGCCAGTTAATGCCTCCTTCGTCTGTGCTGTTGTTACCGCTCATTGAACAACTACAACCTGCCAGACATTACCTCCCGTCCTCATGGCAACCCACATGGGCTCACAGTCAGTATAGGGTCAGCCTCCACCAGAAAGATGGCCCTGGCCTCAGAGGCCACAGGAGGCCCTCCTTTCTCTGAGCTTAGAGGCTAAACGATGCTACTTGGCCACGATTCTCTTTTCTTAGGTCTACTTGACTTCTCTAAGCACGAGAACTTGCCTCTGCTCCTCTGGAATGTGCCTGGAACCCTGGGCCCAGATACTTCCTTAATGCTGCAGGGCAGACCCCCAGGCCCAGGGAGAGAGGGAGGTTGGATGGCATGGTGGGGACGGGCCCCCGGGGCAGCTGACGGAGCTGGACCTGTCTCTTCCTCAGGCCCCGGGAGAGATGACTCAGCTGCCAGTGATCAAAGCAGAGCCTCAGGAGGTAAACCAGTTCCTCAAAGTGACACCAGGTAAGTGTGTCCAGAGAGGGACTCTTCCTCTCCAGTCTTGGGCAGACCGCATTCTTTACTCCCTTGGTCCGGCCCACCCATCTCCCTCGACACCTCCCACCTCTCCCCAGAATATTCTCTCCTCCCCACCCTGCCCATTCTCCATCCCTCCAGTCCCCTTCTGACACAATCTACAGCTGTCATCACTACTATCAACACCTTCTCACCCCTCCCATCATTCATTCATTGAAGTCCACTCTATAGCCATCAGTCCATCCATCCATCTACTTATTTATCCATCTATCTGTCCATCCATCCATCTATCCGTTTATCCATCCATCCAACTAGAGTTCACTGGACATCTCCTAGTCCCAGGAGCTGGGGAAGCAGAGAGAGAAGACAGTCCCTGTACCCAAGTAGATCACACAGTAGTGTGAGCCACAGACAAACCACCAATTATACAGCAGTGTATGGATTAAAGATGGCAGATCCCCAGGAGCCTTGAAAGCACATCCCCAGACCTGACAGGGGAGAAGAGAACAGAGGAAGCTTCTTGGGTTGACCAGAAAGAGAAAGGGCTAACTGAATCTTTCCAACCCCACCTCATTAATTCATCAAACATTGATTAAGCATCTACTGTGCTTATTCAGGCCCTGGACTAAGTACCACAAGGTTTAGAAAGATGAATAAGGCCCAAGTTTCACCCTCAATTTGGTCCCAGCCTCTGAGAGAAGATACGGAATTAACAGGAGGTAGAAAGGGACCAGTGTGAAAACACCTTACATTGCAGAGTGCCCTTCAATTCATAAAGCGTGTTCCCATACATTAGCCCATTGCATCCTCCTGGCTCCGTGCAAGGAGTCCTTTCAGCCCCATTCAGCAGGGAAGCGAGGCTGGGAGAGGTTAAGTAAACATAACTATAGGTCACACAGTTGTGGCCACAGTCAAGACTCGAACTCAGGTCTCTCTGAGTCCAAGTTCAGTGGTCTTTACAGTCTGGCATCCATAAGAGACAAATGAGAGCCAAAGAAGGGAGAGGCGACTCCTGCAGGAGGCAGTCATGGGTCGAGCCCGGAAGGATGCCGTGCTTCCTCCTGCCAGCCTCAGCCCGGCTCTGCGGTGCAGTCAGCTCCAGGTTCCCGCACCTGGACTTAAATCTGGGCATTCTGTGCTGGCCTGGGAGCTCTCCCTGCAGCAAGGCTCTTGGTCCTCTTGGCTCCGCCCAGGCCTCTTCCTGACCACCTGCAGGGCGTCAATCTTCCTGATGCTGTGGCCTCAGAGAGGCAGCACAGAAGGCATGCTGGGGAGAGCAGTGCTCCTGGTGGGTCTGCTGAAAGCCCAGTGCCTGCTGTCCTGTTACCCTGAGGTTGAAAATGGACACCCTGGGGTTTTGCAGTGGAAAGAAAGGGACAGAGGCTGCGGCTTGCCCAGCCTGATCCCCATGGGTCTTGCTATGGGCAGATTCCAGTCACCTCCTGGGGTTGTCAAGTTGGAGTCTCAAAGCTCCTGAGCCCTGTGAAGTCAGGGGTAGGGGAGGGACCCCAAGAATCCAGCCTCTGTGATATCCCCACCAAGAACCAGGCTTAAAGGAGCCAGGCTTCTGCGGAGTCAGAGATGGGGTGGCACCCAGGAATTGTCTTCTGGGACATCAGCTCGTCTTTCTGACATGGCAGAGGGGCTTCCGATGTTATAGCGGTCAAGGCCCCAGCAGCCAGTCCCACAGTCATTCCGGGCTGGCTTAGGCCTGTGCTATGCTGAACTCTGATTGTGCGACCAGAGCTGGGGCGCCACCCTGCTAACCTGGCTTCTCCTGCTCTCCCCAGAGGACCTGGTGCAGATGCCTCCGACGCCCCCCAGCAGCCATGGCAGCGACAGTGATGGCTCCCAGAGTCCCCGCTCTCTGCCCCCCTCCAGCCCCATCCGGCCCATGGCCCGCTCCTCCACAGCCATCTCCACCTCCCCGCTCCTCACTGCCCCTCACGTAAGCAGCTGGGGGGTGGATTGACCCTAGAGTCAAGGAATTGAGTGCCTGATCCCCACCCCCATCAGAATTCAGAGAGGTGCCTGCCTGGCAGATGGGAGTGACAGTCTTTTAATCGTGCCTTGGGGTAAATAGGAAACAGGTAGAGAGTCCAAGAGGCCTGCCGAACCCACGCTATTGCAGAGCCAGGACTAGAACTTGACATTCCTCACCTTCAGGGGGACGGCCCAGGCTGCCCCCAAAGGGCACTGTTTGGAGAACAATGTTCAGGAGGCCCAGAATCCACTGGGATGGGTGTGGAACCTCCCAAGAGGTGGTGGGTGTCTGAGGTGGGTGCTGTTTAGGGGGCCCTGGACAAGTAAGCTTTGAAGCTGTGGGTTCCAGGATGGGATCTCGGGACCACCCCACCCCCAGCAATATACGGAGGGCCAAACATGCCAGGCTCCCAGCAACGTCCTGAGCACCTGATACATGTTATTGGATTTAATTCAGATCTGCCCCTTTTTCAGATGAGGAGACCAAGGCTCAGTGAGTTGAGTGCCTTGCCCAGGTCACGCGAAGAGTAAATGGCAGACCTGGAATTTGAATGCAGGGCTGTCTGGTTCCTAACTATCGTGTCCCCCTTCCCACAGAAATTACAGGGGACGTCGGGGCCACTGCTCCTGACGGAGGAGGAAAAGCGCACCCTGATTGCTGAGGGCTACCCCATCCCCACGAAACTCCCCCTCACCAAAGCTGAGGAGAAGGCCTTAAAGAGGGTCCGGAGGAAAATCAAGAACAAGGTAAGCGTGAGCCAGGCCCTGCCCCTGCCCTGGGGCTTCCCTGGTTCGGGGGGGAGGGCTCTGCTCCCCTGGTGATGCCAGCCCTGAAGTTGGGGAGCCCCAGGAAGCGGATATGTGCTGTGTAACTCCCGCTGGGGGGCTTCCCCCTCTAGATCTCGGCCCAGGAGAGCCGCCGTAAGAAGAAGGAGTACGTGGAGTGTCTAGAAAAGAAGTAAGAGGTCTTGGGCAGGTGGGCGGCTTGGGTGGCCTGGGCCCCACTCCCCAGCCTGGCCTGCTCGCCCCAGCCCTCTCTCACAGGGGCGGCGGGGGGGGGGCATGGGGACTAGGATGCTGGTGGGCAGGGCTACGGGGGCAGCAGTGAGTCTGGGGGCTGCCCCCGAGCCTGTGCCTGCTTGGCCCCCGCAGGGTGGAGACCTTTACATCGGAGAACAACGAACTGTGGAAGAAGGTGGAGACCCTGGAGAATGCCAACAGGTGGGTGGTTCCACCTGCGTCCCCCAGCCCCTGCCCTCCTGCAGCCAGTGCCTGGCTATGGCATAGCTCTGGGAGGAGGAGAGAGGAGAGGTCACTGAGTGCAGAACCCCAGAAACAGGGACTCTGCAGCCTGGGACCCTCAGTTTCCCATCTAGATACCAGACAGGGCTGGTAAGGTGCTTAAAAGTGATGATACAGACCAGCACAGCAGCAGCCCCCGGGAACTTGTTAGAAATGCTTATTCTCAGGCCTCATGCCAGGCCTATTGAATAGGAACTCCAGGAGGAGGGTTCAATGGTCTGTGTTTTAATAAACCCTCCAGGTAATTCTGATACACCCTAAAGTTAGAACCTACCAGTGTACATGCTTGCCACCCAAAGCGAGTTTCTCAGACCAGCAGCATTAACATCACGTGGGGGCTTGTTAGAAATGCAGAATTTCAGGGGACATCCCTGGCGGTCCAGTGGTTAAGATTTCGCCTCCCAATGTAGGGGGTGTGGGTTCGATCTCCGTTCGAGGAGCTAAGATCCCACATGCCTCGCGGCCAAAAAACCAAAACATAAAACAGAAGCAATATTGTAACAAATTCAATAAAGACTTTAAAAATGGTCCACGTCAAAAAAACCTTTAAAAAAAAAAAGAAAGAAATGCAGAATCTCGGGACTCTCCCCAGACTTACTGAATCAGAATCTGCATTTCAACAATATCCTTGGGTGGTTCACGTGCACAATTAAGCTTGAGAAACATTCGTACGGAACCCGCACAGGGCCTGGCATGCAGTAGCCACGGAAAGTCACAACTCTGGGTGCCATTTTTGTGACCCTGGAAAAACTGTTACATACACCTCTCTGGGCCCCAGTTTCTCTGTCTAAATGGAGATGATAGAAGCAGTATCTCCCAGGATTCATGTGACGATGCGATGAGACCTAGCAAGTAAAGGGCCAGCACTGTCCTTGGCATTTGAGAATATTCCATTCATGTTAGCTTTTCTTCTTCGTTTTTTCTTGTTATTATTCTGAATTCTTGATAGTGACCAGCCATGAGCCCACAGTAGGTTTGTGAGAGTAATAAGTGTTTGCTGGGAGTAATTAAAATAACAGGCAACAGCTAGTATGTAGCAGGTGCTCAACAGAAGGCTTTTTCCTTCTTTCCTTCCTTCTCCCCCAGCTTCTCCAGCGGGATCCAGCCACTCCCCTGAATGACCTGGAGAATGCCCCCCTGACTCAGGGATGGGGGGCGGGAGCCCTCACCCCTCACCCCGTTCCTCTGGCCCAGATTCCTCCCTAGTCCCAAATAGGCCGAGGCCCTTGGAGCTGTTTCGCCACCTGCTGTACATTCTGGGAACTGCAACCCCACCGACCGGCTGGGTGGAGGAAAGAGAGAATTAAACATTTGTTCACCAAGGGTGGGCTGGGCACCCTCTGTGGGTACCCAGAGGATTCGTCGCCGGGAGGGACCCAGTCCTTGCCCTCAGGGAGCCCATAGTTAGTGAAGGAGGCTGACATAGACATTCATAAATAAACGAAGTGTTACAGGTGCTGTGATAAAAGCAAAAACAGCAACAAAATTAACAAAACTGGTAGCTACCATTTCCTGGACACTTGCTCCTCACCATATACCAGGCAGCTGCCAGATGTGTCCTTCGTATCAGCTCAAGGTGCCGTGGATACAAAGGAGGGAGGGTCAATTTAGCTGTGGCTGGTGCAGGGTAAGAAAAAGAAAGGGGCCTCAGCTGAGGTGGTCCAGGCTCGCCTCCAACCCCCCCTTTGGCCAGGAGCGCGTCGTGGGGCACCCCTGAGCCTCCATAGGGTGACCCAGCCACACCACAGAGGAGCCACGTGGGAGGTGACCTTTTCTGTCTTGACTGAAACGGGCACCTGGCGTGGAAGCCATGTCTGGAGGCTGCCCAGCTCCTCCCCGGGAGAGCTCCCTGAGGTAGAGATGCCTGCTGGGTCAGAACCTGCCGGGTGACCGCTGTGCCCTCCTCAGGACCCTGCTCCAGCAGCTGCAGAAACTCCAGACTCTGGTCACCAACAAGATCTCCAGGCCTTACAAGATGGCTGCCACCCAGACTGGGACCTGCCTCATGGTAGGTGCTGTTCCCTCACCACAGGGCCACAGGAGGACAGGTCTTCCCCAGGCTGGCTTTCTACGGGTGGGGGGCGGGCAGAGCTTCAAGGGCCTGGCCATATTGTGGGCGGTGTCACCAGAGTAAACCATCCTAGTACCTGGTGCACTGGCTCCAGCAGACCCCAGCCTCTTTCCCCAAGTCCATGGAACTTTCCAGTACATGACCTTCCCTGACCAGTTCTAACACGGTGCGGATATGTAGTGACTCACGTGAACTCAGCTAGAGGATGGCAGGGCGAGTCCCGTGAGGAGGCAGCTTCTGCAGGCCCAGTGGAGTGGAGTGATGGGCCTGGGGGGATGAGGGGAAGTATGGACCTGGTTCTTTCTGGAATGGAGGGTGGGTGCCTAGGCTGTGGCTCAGGCCTCTGTTAGCCCCTCTTCCACATTTCCTGGAGCTGTACAGCCTGTTGCCTCCTGGCTAATCACTCCCCAGGCCCTCCGAGATCCTCAAGCTCTCAGGTGGCAAAGCCCCAGTAGAGGCAGGGGTTAGTTTGGGCTCCGTGACTCTTAACCTCCTCCTGCTGGCCCACCTTCCTGGGAATCCTGCTGGGAATCTGGTGTGAAGATACGTTCCCCTCCCTTGCCCCAATCTCAGCCTCCTCCCACACCTACCCCTTCCTTCCCTTCCTGATTCCTCCACCCCATAGGTGATAACCACATTGGCCAATTCCCCCTCTTTTCTAGCCCTGCCTGGGGTGGCCCCCCTACAATGGGCTGATATGTCCCGACAGCCTCTACCTTCTCCTCCACCATGTGCAGGAGGTGGTTGGCTCTGGCAGCAGCTTTCCTGGAAAAATATTGAGCCTTTTGCCCCCATTGGCTTGGGGGCAGGGGGAGGATTGGGGTGGCCAGGGTTGCAGCCCCTCCGCTCTCTCTCCACTACCAGGTGGCAGCCTTGTGCTTTGTCCTGGTGCTGGGCTCCCTCGTGCCCTGCCTCCCTGAGTTCTCCTCCGGCTCCCAGACTGTGAAGGAAGACCCCATGGCCACTGACAGCGTCTACACTGCCAGTCAGAGTGAGTGCTCTAAGCCAGGCTGCCTTCCCCCCACGCCAGCCCCAACTTCAGAGCAGAAGCCAGACACAAGAGAGGAGCCAGGTTTGGGGCTGGTGCAGTCTCATTCTACCTCCTCATTTTGCAGATGGGGAAACTGAGGCCCCCAAAGGGTCTATGATGTGTTCAATGTTAGTTATAGAATTAGGACTACAGTGAAGAGCCCCTGATTCCCAGCCCACCCAGGAGTGGCTTGCGGGGGTAGGTTTAGGGAATAACAGGAATGTTTCCACCCTAGCCCCCATGTATTATGGTGCCAGTTGGTAGGGACATCTGCTAAGCACCATCAGTATTTTACAACTGGGATAGGAAATCAGTTTCAGCTCCAGGGACATTTTCCGTAAGATGGTGGTGGCTGCCTGAAGCACTGTGTTAAGAAGGACTCTGAGGCGCCACTCAGGATCAACAGGAAGGAGTGCCAGGATCCACTGGTAATGTCTGTCATGGGCAGAGGCGGGGTAGTGGTAGTGTGAGCTCAGATAGCTACCATCCCACAGGGGACTGTGAGGATTGTTAAGAGCATAGAGCTTCAGAGTCAGTCATATCTGCCACTCACTAACTGCGTGACCTCAGGCATGTGTGTTCACACTAAATTTCAATTTCTTTATCTTGAAAATGGGAGTTACAAGTTCCACACTTCCTGAGCACATTTGTTGTGAAGACTAAATGACATGGTGCACAAAGGCCGTTAGCACAGTGCCTGGTACACAGCAGACACTTACTAAATGAACACAATCGCTTCCTTTTTGATGAGCTCACAAGAGGAGAGAAAAGATACAACACACAGTGGCAAGGGGAGAACTGGTATAGGGTGCAGCAAAGAATAGTATGGGTTTCCAGAAGCAGAGGATACTTCAGATAGACCTGTGGAAGAACTTCCAGACAGTCCCTCATCATTTACCAGGAGCGAATTATCCAGCAGGGCAGGAGGAGGAAGAGGAAACAGATGGGAGGTCAGAGAGAGAGGAGCTGGGGAGGGGTGAGTTTCAAGAAGGAGGGATACTTCAGGGAGAATGAGCTAAGCCTGCAGGGCCTTGAGGGGAGGAAGCTGCGTGGGGAGGGTTAGGGGAAGAGGAAGCAGAGGCGGGGAGTGAAAACCACTCCCTGGACCAGAGCAGCCTGAGAAGGAGAGAACAGGACAGTTAGTTACTAAGGGAGGTGGGTGGCAGGGAAGTAAGGTCTTGAGAGCCACGTGTCCATTTTCCCAAGGCCTGAGGGGCCTATGTGTGTTGGGCGGTACAGGGAACCTTGGAGAGGAAGGAATGGAAATGGGGCGGCGGGGGGTGGGGGGCCTGGGGTTAGGGGGAGAGGGAGGGAGTGTTGATGGTCAGGGCTTCCCTGGTGGTGCAGTGGTTGAGAGTCCACCTGCCGATGCAGGGGACACAGGTTCGTGCCCCGTTCCGGGAAGATCCCACATGCTGCAGAGCGGCTGGGCCCGTGAGCCATGGCCTGTGAGCCTGCGCCTCCGGAGCCTGTGCTCCGCAACGGGAGAGGCCACAACAGTGAAAGGCCCGCGTACCTCAAAAAAACCCTCCGAGTGAGCGCAGTGCGTTTCAGGCCCAGTGTCCGCAGGGCGAAGAGGAGATGACCTCTGGAGCAGGCTGGCTTACAGAGCTGGTGCACCGCACAGCTCCAGGGGCTCCGCTCACATAGACTGTGAGATCCGGGCCCTGAGAGTGAGAAGGGCGGTGGTGGGTCCTGGAGTCAGGCACACCTGGGTTTGCATCTCACCTTCAGTGCAGACTAGCCTGGGACAGCGTGCCTGCCAACCTGGAGCCTCAATTACCTGTTCTGTGAAATGGAGCTAAAAATATCTCATTCCAAGAGTTTCTGTTAATGATTTGATATAGGTTAAAGGATGCCTGCCATGCCTGGCGCACGATAGATATCCAAAAATTGTGTTTTCTTTTTTTTCATTTCCCTGAAGGGCAGACTAGGGCCTAGAACGGGAAAAAGATTAATTCAAGGTCTCACAGAAAGTGAGTGGTACAGTAGGATCAGAACCCAGGTCTCAGATGCCCCAGCCCAGTACCCTCTGCTTAAGAAGATCTAACTTTCTCTGAGTGCAGTTTCAATCACTCTATTATCTCATTTAAACCTCACATCAACAGGAGGTTAGCCCCCGTATTCCTATTTTACAGATGAGCAAACTGAGGCTCAGAAAGGTGAAAGCAAAGGCATGACTTGCCTGCAGTCACACAGCTCAGAATTGCTAGAGCTGGGATTCAGATCCAGGCCCGTAAGATTCCAGGGCCCAGGTCCTTAAACACCAGGCCCTGAATGTGGCCTGGATGGGGAGGGAGCCCCTTGGCACCGTGGCTCACCATGAGCTCCTTCTCCAGTGCCCTCCCGAAGCCTCCTGTTCTATGATGAGGGGCCAGGCTCGTGGGAGGATGGCCGCAGCGCCCTGCTGCCCGTGGAGCCCCCGGATGGCTGGGAGATCAAGCCCGGGGGGCCGGCAGAGCAGCGACCCCAGGACCACCTGCAGCATGACCACCTGGACAGCACCCACGAGACCAGCAAGTACCTGAGTGAGGCCTGGCCCAAGGACGTCGGTGGAAACAGCACCAGTCCTGACTTCTCCCACCCTAAGGAGTGGTTCCACGAGAGGTGGGTGGGTGACCCCTTCCCTTCCTGGGGTCCCAGGCTCCCCCCGCCCTCTGCCTGCCTCTGGTCCCCATGTCCTCAGCCACACCCTCCCAAGGCCCCGTCCCTCCCGTGTCCAGACAGCTTGCAGAGGGGCGAGAGGGTCGTCCCTGGACAAAGTCACCCTTGACTTCTCTTCTCTCTCTAGGGATCTGGGCCCCAACACCACCATCAAACTCTCCTAGGCCGTGCCAAGACCAAGGACACAGGACGTACCCTCTGGCACTCAGAAGAGGGGTTGTCTTACTCACTAACCCGGATGCGGCTAGTACCCCTGCCCCCTGGGGTCCATCTTCCCCCCAGCCCACCTTTGCCCCAGATGTTGACTGGGGCCTCTCCTCTCCCCGCACATTTGGACTGTCCCCTTAGGCCAACCACTCTGTTCTCACCACCACTCCACAGCCATCCGTCCTTCTCAGATAAACCACTCACTGGGTTACCTTTCTCATAACGACCAACAGGACCACTGCCTCCCTGCCCCAGCCCCGCCACACACACACACACACACACACACACACACACACACACACACACACACACACACACACGTCAACAGACCGACACACACCCCCACCCCTCCCCCCACTGTACAGAGACCAAGAACAGAAATTGTTTGTAAATAATGAACCTTATTTTTTATTATTGCCAATCCCTAAGATATTGTATTTTACAAGTCTCCCTCCGACCTGCACCCCTCTCTTGTTTTATATTTTATGAAGTTAGTGCGGGCTTTGCTGCTCCCTGGCCCAGGAAGGAGGGTCCCCCCCACCCCTCACCTGGCCTCCCCCTGCCGCTGCCCAAGCACTGGGCCTTTTTAATTGCCAAACTGCTTCACCCAACAGCTCAGCACATGCTTTAAGAAGGCATAAGTAAAAAAAAAAAAAGATGCAGCATCAATTCCTGACTTTGTGCCTTTCTTCATCGTTGGGCTGGGGGCGGGGGGGTGGGACTGAAGGATGAAGGAGTAAGAAGGGTAAGTTTATTTTATATTCTGACTGGAGGTGATTGGGGGTGAGGGGTTTGAGAAAGCGTTTGCGTTGAGTTCCCTCTTCCAGCCAGGCGAGAGTTCAGACTAGATGGTCAAAGAATTCTGCAGCAATTCCCCCACCCCAAGGCTCCTCCAAGTACCTACGATTGCTGAGTATGGAAGCAGAAAGGCATATAAGCCACCAAGATGGCCTTTAGGGGGTGGTGACTGCGATAACGAACACCTAGGGTGTCCAGGCACTGCACCAGGCACTGTACACGCCATACTCAGGTTGGTCCTCCTAAGACCTGCCAGTTTCTTGGTTCTTGTATCCTTTGCTTCGGCTGGATTAAAAGCACAGACTTCAGAGTAAGAACAGCTGTGTTTGGCTACTGGAGCTGCCACTTGCTAGCTATGTGCGGTGGGCAGAATTCCAGTATGACTCCAAGGTTCCTGCCCCCTGGCACACACACCCTGTTTCATCCCTTCCCCTAAGGTCTGGAGGGGACCTGTGAATGTGAGGGGATGTCACTCCCGTAATTAGGTGACCTTTCATGGAAAAAGTAAAGGGATTTTGCAGGTGTAAGTAAGGTCCCAAATCAGTTGATTCTGAGTTAATTAAAAAGGAGGTTATCCTGGGTGGGCCTGACCTAATCAGGCGAGAGCCATTAAAAGAGGGACTGAGCCCTTCCTGAAGAGACAGTCTCCTGCTGGCCTTGAAGAAGCAAACAGCCATATTGCTGTGAACCACATGGAGAGGGTGGCCTCTAGGCGCTGAAGGCCTCACGCTATGGTGGCAAGTCATCGGATTCTGCCAACAACCTGAGCAACTTGGAAGAGGGCCTCAGCTCCAGATGAGACCCCAGCCCAGCCAACACCTGGACTGCCACCTGGTGAGAGCCTGAGCACAGGACCCAGCTGAGCTGTACCCAGATCTGAGCCATGGACACTGAAATCATACATGTGTTGTTTTAAGCCATGTTTGTAGTAATTCCTTATGCCGTGTAGGAAGCTAAGACACTACATAACCTGAACCTCTCTGAGCCTCCACTTCTCCGTTTATAAAAAGAGGATATAACTAAGATTCAGTACATGAGGCTGTTGTAGGGATTCAATGAGGTAAATCATATAAGGTGTTGAGAACAGGGCCCAACGTACACTGGCTCTGAGAAAGATCAGCTGTGCATTCAGAGGCAGTGTCAATACAGTGAGCTAAGAGCCAAGCTAAGGGTGCTATTACAAGCACAGAGGAGGGTGCCTCACCCAGACAAGCAGTAAGGGCTTCCTGGAAGAGGTGACATGAAGGACTGTTGAAAGTAGGCAGGAGAGAGAAAGGGGCATTCCAGAAAGAAACAGCCTGGGCTAAGGCCTCAAAGGTGGGAGAGAGAGCAGGAAAACTTCAAGAAAACCTCAAATAGTTCAGAACAGCCAGAAAGTAAAGGGCAAGGATGCTGAGAACTGAGGCTGGATAGTGATCAGGGCCCAGATCCAGAAGGGCCTTGAATGCCTTGCTCTGGCATTTGGACTTTATCATGCAGGCATGGTACTTTCATACTCGGAAGAAGGGGCCTGGTGGTGGGATGGCGCCTGGGCCAGCCGCCCACCAGAGGAAAAGATGGACAAGACCAGACAGAACTATGGAGCCGCAGAATTGGCCTTCAAGGGACTTCCCTGGCAGTCCAGTGGTTAAGACTTTGCCTTCCAATGCAGGGGGTGCGGGTTCGATCCCTGGTTGGGGAGCTAGGATCCCACATGCCTTGCGGCCAAAAAAACAAAACATAAAACAGAGACATTATTGTAACAAATTCAATAAACACTTTAAAAATGGTCCACATCAAAAAATAATCTTTAAAAAATAAAAAGAATTGGCCTTCAAGCCCCATCCTCTATCCTCCTCCCACAGCCTCATCTTGACCACTTGATGGGGACCTCATTGCCTGCTGCGGGGCATCAGTTTTAACTGCTAGAACACACAGGCCTTTGCAGCAAGGCCATTAAAGTCTGGGCTCTGGGCCAAAGCTATGATTATTATTAACAATAACTTTTAGCACACCCCCTTTCCTGATTGATTCATCCATTCTCTCTATTAGTCATTCAACAAACTGCCTTCAAAGGTCCCCCAGGCTTGTGGAGGAGGCTGGGGAGTAAACCAGTCATCAGAGTCAGTGTGATGGAGGGGTGTACAGGATGCTAAGGAGATGCAGAAGAATGTCATGTAATTCAGATTCTGTGGGTCAGGGAGGGCAACTTGGACTGAGTCTTAAAGGATGGGTAGGAGTTGGCGAGGTACAGAAGGGGTCAGGGTGTTTGGGGTGGAGAGAATGTCAGGTGCAGACACAGAGCCATGAAAAGCAGGGCCAGGACCCGGTTGAGGCAAGGGGGGTGATTAGCCTGCAAAATTTAAGGAGGCGCTTGTATAGCCCTGAGAGTGAGTACCTCCTTAAATTTGGCACCCTAGGAGCCCCAACTTGCTTCACCCTCATCCCGGCCCTGATAGAAAGTAGGGCCCTTGCAGGGATCTAAAGAAAGAACATTTTATCCTGAAGGTGATAGAGAGCCGCTGAATATTGTTAAGCCGGAGATAATCAGATTTGCCTGTCCTGGGGCTCTGCAGCGGGTATAGTGAAGATGAGACAGATTCTGGAGATAATTAGAAGGAATGATCAACAGGCTTTGACATCAAATTGGCTGTGGAGTGCAAGAGGGAGGGTGGAGCCCGGCATGACATTTAGATGTCTGACTTGGAGGCCACGGTGGTGGTGGATGAGACCTTTCGCTGAGACAGGGAATGCAGGAGGAAGAGCAGGTTTGGAGAGAAGAAGAATTCGTTTTATCGTATCTTGCATTTGAGCTGCCTGTAGAATGTTCACATTAGCATGCAAGTCTAGGGCTTGCCAGAAAGGGATCCCAGGCAGATGAGAAAATTGTCAGCATCCAAGTGGTATGTTAAAGTCTTGGGTCTGGAGGCTTCCCTGGTGGTGCAGTGGTTGAGAGTCCACCTGCCGATGCAGGGGACACGGGTTCGTGCCCCGGTCCGGGAGGATCCCACATGCCGCAGAGCAGCTAAGCCCATGTGCCACAACTACTGAGCCTGCTCTCTAGAGCCTATGAGCCACAACTACTGAAGCCCGGGTGCCACAAATACTAAGCCCATGTGCCGCAACTACTGAAGCCCGCATGCCTAGAGCTCGTGCAACAAGAAAAGCCACCGCAATGATAAGCCCATGCACCACAACGAAGAGTAGCCCCTACTCGCCACAACTAGAGAAAGCCGGCACGCAGCAACGAAAATCCAACACAGCCCAAAATTAAAAATTTTAAAAAACCAAATATTTACGGAGTATCCCTTATGTACATGGCACCATGCTGACCTTGGAGCACAAACAAGACCCAGCTCCTGATAGCAAAGGGCTTGAAATCTAGCATCTTCCCATTATTGAGTTGTGACCATCCGCCAAGCATTGGACTGAGAACTTTACATGTCCAATTAGGAATCAAAATAATCCTAAAGGGTGAGTATTTTTATAGATGAACAACGTGGGGTTCAGAGAGGTGAAATGACTTGACCAAGGTCATACATCTAGTAAGTGGCAAAGTGGGTACTTGAAGACAGGTCTGTTTGGCTTCAGAGCTTATGTTGCCCCTCCAGCTCTCCAGCTCTCATCCCAGCACAGCTTCCTCCCTCCTTCCCCACAGCCGAGCTTCTTATCCTTGCACAAAATCCAAGCACAGTGGGGCGTCCTGGAGCCCAGGGTTTGGCAAGTTGGTCAAAGCATGGTCATCTGCGGTCACCACCCTATGCCTGTCCATCCCAGGCAGTCTTCCCCACCTATGTTAGGAGGCAGGGTTAATCCCCTCGCACAAGCCACCTGTTGACATCCCGCCTCCTCAGCGCTAAGGGGGCACATCCCCAGTATGGCCCCAGTGATGGAGCTGCAGCTCCGCCCTCTGCTGTCAGCCCTGGCAGCTGGCCTTGCTGCAAACACGTGTGATGGCTTTCACGGGGCTAGTCATCCTGCTCAGGTTGCCACAACAAACCCTTTGTTACACCTGGAAACCAAAGCTCTAGCAGCAGGGAGAGCAGCTGTGGGCGATGCCTGGAGCTGGGATGGGCCAGGGCCAGGCTCCAATTCCAGAGGGTGGACCACCCCAGAAGCCATCTGGCCAAATGGGGCACCTATTTGATGTGGGTAACAGGTGCCCCTTGGGGCATTGGGATGGAGGAGACAGGCTGGGAATTCACCTCCAAAGGAGCCCGAGTCTCTCTGTCATCAGAGTGACAGTTAAGAGCATGGGTCTGACGTCCATGCTGCACTTTTGTATGCGACCTTGGCAAATTACCGGACCTCTCGAAGCCTCAGCATCCTCAACTGAAGAATAGTACCCACCCTCCTAAAGCTGCTGTGAGGGGTAAATGAAAGCTTGCACATGAAGGCCTTAGCACAAGTTATGCAGTAAACACTCAAAAGGCATTAGCTATTGTTTTCTGAGCGCAGAGACGATGGCTGCAGTGGTTCCATGGAGAGAGTTGCAGCTGGGAGAGGCTGCAGAAGGTGGTCAAGCGGGTCGGGGTGGGAGCGAGGGGGCTTTCATTTTTCCCTTGGATTCTTGGGAAGAGGGCAGAGCCACAGCTAAAAAATAATGCAGTCAGCAACTGGTCCTAAGTGGGGAAGGTGTGAGGACAGAGTGGAGAAGCTTCACTTTAAAAAGGACTGAGCGGGGAGAGCTTCGAAGGAAAGAGCTGAACAAGAAACCAACCGGCAACCCAGCAGCTAAGCAGCTGTGAGGGAATGTCAAATCCAGCTAGAACTACCATAATTCTTGGTATAGGAGGCCTGGGTGTTTGGAAAATTAGCAATCCTAAAGGCAATCTCAGGGGCGAAGATGTGGGGAAGGAGGAACTCCCAAGTGCCCCAGCCCACCCTCTTCAGCAACAGGGCTTCTTTAGAACTTGGCTTTAGGGAGGAAGCTCCCCTGTGGCCAAGCTGTTTAATGCAATTCCATTTATACCATTCATCCAAGATGGGATTGCTGGACCAGGAGAGAGGGGGGAGGCAGAGCTGGGGCATCTGCCTTTTGGGAGTTTACAGATGAGGGAAACGGGCAAATGTGAGGCTGTTACTGTGTGGCAGGCAGCACGAGGGAGTGGAAAAGGGCATGAGTTCTGGGGCCAAAAGACCTAGATTTAAATCCTGGCTCACCACTCACTCACCTCACCTGAGCTATCTTGAGCAAATAAAGCACTTGAATGACATCTCAGGGTCCTCATCTGTAACATGGAGGAAGTGATAATACCTACCACCCAGGCTTGTGGTAAGAATCAAATGAGATGTTAATTATTGTTAGAGGGTGAAGGGGAATGCCCAGAGAGGGGCCCAGGAAATAGTTATGGGGCTGAAGGAGGGAGACAGCATCTGTAGTGGAGTGCCAGGAAGGGTTCATGGGAGATGTGGCACCTGAGAATGGCCTTGATGGATAGACAGGATTTCAGAGAAGGGGACATATTCCAGGCAATGGGAACAACGTGAGCAAAAGCACAGAGCAGGACAGCCACTGTAGGGCTGGCGAGAGTTGGAGGAGCCTTGAGCAGTACAGCTCTCCCCGCTCTGTAATCCATTCTCTACCTCTGAGAATCTGGTCCTTCCCACCTTCCTGGGCTCACAGTCAGTGGGAAAAGATAAGACAGACTAGACTAGACACTGGGTGCAGAGGGCAATGGGGTCTGGGAGGAAGAAGAGTGCCTTTCAGCTGGAGCCATCCAGGGAGACTTCCTGGAAGAGGAGGCATTTTAGTGGATCCTCAGAATTTGAAGTACAGCAACAGAAGGAGATTTCAGATGAACAATGCTGTACAGCCCTGATGCCAATTCCCAGAATAAGGAACACAGATGAGTGGAAGGAAATGGATGGAATTGGAGGATAGGATGTGGGAAGATCAAGACAGGCCTCAAATGCCAGGCTGAAGTATAGGCAAGGGGGAACCACTAAATACTACAGAGGAAGAGTAAATGCTGCGGTCAAAGGTTGACTTCAGAAAGATGAGTCTGGGGTAGTAGATAGGAGGCATTAGACCTGAGAAGCTAACCACGGTCCCACCATCATCCAGACGTAAGGCTCAGGTGAAGAACACCCCAATGACAAGAGGATATGATGCAAGGAGGAACCATGGGATTTCCAGGGGGAAGAAGACCCCAAGGAGACCTCTAGTCTTTCCTTCCGGAGTTGGGTCCCCCCCTCTCCCGACCCAGGAGGCTGATTCAAACTTCTGGGAGACTCTGGCCCAGGAGCCTCAGGGGGGCAGGTCACAAGAGGCAGCTGGGCCTTGAGGAGGCTGCCAGGCTCCAGGGTCCGGAAGCTCTCCATCCCACACCCACTCCGAGCTGGGTCCCTTTCCCGGATGGGTTGAGAAGAGCTCTAGGCGTAGAGGCAGTGTTGCCGGCAATCGGGTCCATCCCCACATTCCAGGCGTCCGAGAGTATGTTCTCCTTCCTGTGCCCCTTCCCCAAATCGAATTGGGTCTGTAAAGTCCCGTGGCGCCGACGGGGTTAAAGCCAGCTCGTGTCACCGCCCCCGCCACCCCACCTGCCCGCCGCAGCGGCGAATGCCGAAGCCGGAAAGCGCGGGACAAGGTGGGTATATCACAGCCGCTGAGTGACGGGCGGGGCGGTGATTGGCCGCTGCCAAGCTGCAGGGTACAGGGGAGGGGGCGCAGGGGTGGGCTTTGGCGGGCGCCCAGGGCTGGGTTCGTGCCCGCCGCCGGCTGGGCCGGGCTCGCTCCTCCAGTGCCCGAGCCGGGCTGGCTGGGCCGGGCGGCGCCCTCCGCACCGGACCCCGCGGGCTGGCGGGTGTCTCTAAGGTGACACTCCGGTGCGCGTCAGCGGCGGTGGCTGCAGGCGCGCGCTCATCGCCCGGGCTCTGGCTCCGCTCAGGCTCCGGCTCCAGCCGTCCGGGGGCCGCCCCAGCGCTCACCACGCAGCACCCCGACACCCACCAAGACCCCCTCCCGAGGGGCCCGGGAAGATCCCCGCCGGCCTTTCCGAGGCGCAGCGTCCAGCAGCTGCCGCTCCCGTCGTCTGAGCCCCGGCGTCGGGAGGGGCGTGCGGGACCCGGCGCTTCCCTCCCTCTCCGCCTCGCGTTCCCGGGCCCAGGAGGAAAGGAGACTGAACTTGAGCAGGGAACCCCGAAAGGCCGCAGGAGCCTCGGGAAGAGGGCGGCCTGAGGATGGCCGAGGGGCCGGGCGGCGGAGGGCCCCGCGGGGACGGGGCTGGCGGAGGCTGCCGCGCAGCCGAGGAGGAGGTGGTGCGGCGACGCTGCCGGCGGGGGGCGGAGGCCGAGGTCTCGCAGCAGCAGTGGCTCGAGGCGCCCCGGGGCATGGCCGCTGGACCCCCGGTGGAGGAGCGGTTCCGCCAGATGCACCTACGAAAGCAGGTGTCTTACAGGTAAGAATGCGGGCAGAGGGGAGCCCAGCGCTTGGGACCACTCCCCTTTTCAGTCAGCAGTCATTGAGCGCCTGCGGCTTGCCTGACACTGCTCTAGGCCCTGGGGATTCAGAAATGACTACCAAGGGGTCTCTGCCTTCTGTGTCCAAGGGGGAGCTTCTGGGACCCTTTCTCTAATGAACAGTGAAAGCCCTGTTCATTCAACGTGAAATTACTGATGCCCGCTGTGTGCCAGGTACGGTACTGGGCGCTGAGGGGAAAAATAACCAAGACATGATCCTACGAACCTCCATCTGCTGGGGAGAGCCAGGAGATGCTCCTGGCTCTTCTTCTAGGGGAAAGAGGGACCCCCTACTCATTCAATAGGCCTTACTTGAGCTTTCCTGTAGGCTGACCCTGTGCTAGGCACTGGCCTGTGGAAGTGACCGAAATGATGCTTGCTGCCACCATGGCTGAGACCCTGCTGCCTAGAGAAGGGGAAGGAATCCCCTCCTGGACCCCTCTGCCCAAGCAGACCTTCACCGGCATCCCAGTGGCAGACTGAAACTTGCACTCCCACCCGAATCTTCTTAAACGTCTTCTGCCTGTGAAAGATTCCCAGCCTCCCAGGTCCCACCACCTACGCCCAGAGGAATCAGCTGGAGCGGGCCCCAGAGACCACTTTTATGATTTGGGGTGGGGTGGGGGAGGACTGCCCCTCAGTAAGGGTGCCTACGTTACACAGAGGAGGGATCTGAGGAGGGCGGTGGAGGCAGGACAGGGGCGGCCCTCGCCATCCTCTTCCTCTCCCAGACCACAGCCTCAACCAGGACTTGCTGCCCCTCTAAAGCCCCTGGCCCAGAGGGACCTTTGAAGGGTCCAGCAGGGACAACGAGGTGTCTGCAGTCCTTGAAACCATCGGCCTGTTTAGAGAGGACAAATTTCCTGTTTACAACCCGAGGACTTGGGATGTGTCTGAGGCTGCCCTGCTACGTGGGGCTTCTGGGAGGGTGTTTCATAAAACTGACCCAGTCCTGGGAGCTTGAAGGACCCCACTATTTTTAATGGCTATGAGACCATCGGGCCTCCATCACTTGGGGGAAGATGAGAGAGAACAGGAGGGGACTTTTCCACCATCATGAAGTGAGATGCTCGGAATAAACGGGCAGGAAGTTGCGTTCCCATGGGCCCTACCTTCACTGTCTGGGGTCTATAGGAGTCGGGAGTACACTGAGCTACGTTACTGAGTTCTTCTAGAACACCGTGCTGAGAGAAGGGCGTCGTCCGTCCCCTAGCTGCAGAGGGAAGGGCCCCTGAAAGTCCCCTGGGGGAGGAGAGAGTACAAAGAGACTGATGGGTGATGGGGCATAGAATAAAAGAAATATTAGTCTGGGAGTCGGGAGGCCTGGCTTGTATTCTCACTCTGCCAGTGACTTGTGTGTCCTTGAGCTAGACAATCTCTCTTTCTCTCTGGGCCTCAGGTCTTCACCTATGACATAAGAGTGTGACCCAAGGTCAGGAACAAAGAGCATCTGGAGCTGAAAAGGAAGTCAGAGTGCCAGAGTGGGGTAGAGGCTTAGAGGGATGGGGGCAGAGAATAAGCAAAAGGCTGAGATAGAAGATGCTGTGTGCGCACACTCACACACACGCACACTCAGAGATAGCCACAAGGGCTGGGGTTCCCCCAGGGTGGTTCCTGAATGGAGGCCCCTCCACAGCCCAAACTTGAGGCCTCTAGTCACTAAGGATGCAGGGTCACCAAGCTGTGGCTCCTCTCTGACTGTGAAAAGATCAGGAGGCCTCCGGGTCACCTGTGTGAGGGCTGCAGAAGAAGCACCAGGGCGGGTGCCAGCTGTCACCCCTGGACAGATCAAGTGAGGCACCTCCTCATACCTTGCGGTTAGGCCAGAAGCTCCATCTTAGGACCAGAGCAGGACAGAGCGTCAGGTCAAGAAGAGCACCCTGGGTAGAGGGGAGAGGAAGCCCTGGGAAAGAGACAGAGCCCTGGGCTGCCCAGGGGACCCCAGTGGAATGACTCAGCCCTCCCCTGTGGCTGCCATCCTAAACAGCCTTGTGACCAATGCTGCTCTTCCTCATACAGGCCGCTGGGGGCTGGCAAGAGCCAGGCCCACGGTGGCCCTTCCCACATCCTCTGCCTGCCACAGTTCCACGCAGCTCTGGCTTGCAACTAGACCTCCCACCCCGCTGTGAGGAGTTGCTAAGAAAAGCAGTTGAAAGCCATTCACAGACAGAAAAGGCTTTTAGACAGAAATGCGGGGGCAAAAAAATCCGAGGGCGAGGGGTGGCAGCAGAAGCAGGATTGAGGCCTGGCTGCCTCTGACATAAGTGAGGATGGGGATTTTCAGCAGCACAGTAGGAGCTTTTAGGGACGTGGAGGTTTCTGGGAAATAGGTTCCCTTTACCCCCACAGCTCTGGTGTGGGCTGGAAGCAGCCCTGGCAGCTGTCTTAGGGGGATGGAGAGATGGCAGTTCTCTGCCAGTGGAAACTCTCGGGGAGAGGGAAGTGGGAGGACATCTTGTGTCTGCATCTGGGCCTGAGGAAAACTCCCAGACACTCAAGGAAGTCCTAAATGCTCAGGGTTGGGCTCAAGGGACCATTGGAGGGTGGCCTCCAGCCTGGGAGAAGCCAGGGGTACAAGGGACACTGGATTTGGTCTGAAAGGAGCAGTCAGAAGATGCAGAACTTGAACCTCTGGAGATAAGCCCAGTGGTTCCCAAATCAGATCAGCTGAGCATCTCTTTTAAAATCATTTCTAAAGCCCTTCCTGGAGATCCTGTTACAGAGAGTCTGGGATTGGGCCTGGGCATGCCAACTTTTAAAAACCTCCCCAGGTAATTTTGACAGTCAAGTAGGTTCAGAAACCACTGACTTCACCTGCGGAGAAGCTGGAGGAGAGAGAGCAAGGGTAAAGTGTGAGCTGGATCACTGGGGTGTGGCTGGTAGGGGGCTTCCCAGTCCTGGGTGCTTTTGTGGCCCTAGAAAGACCTTGAAGGAGGGTCAGCACCTCTGTCTGCAGCTCTGACCCTGGGCCAGACACTGTATGAGATGGAAGCATGAGATAACATTCTTCTCTCAACAAAAGTATGATTCCATCCAGGGCCAGACAGTAAATATTTCCAGCTTCGCAGGTCACATGGTCTCTGTCACTTTGCTCTGCCGTCACAGTGTGCAAAAGCCTCCACAGACAATATGGAAACCAATGAGCGTGACTGGACTCCAGTAAAACTTTATTTATAGACACTGAACTTTAAATTTCATATCATTTCTACTGTCACAAATATTCTTTTGCTCTTTTCCAACCATTTAAAATTGTAAAGACCATTCTTAGCTCACAGCCATACAAAATCAGGCAGCAGACCAGATGTAGCCCTTGGCCATAGTTTGCCAACCCCCGATCCAGCAGATGGGATGGGACAAACACATGGGAAAGACAGCTGATGGTGGGCATTAGGAATTAACACGGGCATTGGGCAAAGTGGCACATGCATTGCACTGAGAGAGGCAGTGCAATGCACATGCATGCAGTCTTCAGGGTCAGAGAAACCTGGGTTCGAATTCCAGCTCTGCCCCTTGCTAGCTGGGTAAATCACTTTCACCTCTGACCCCATTTCCTCTATGGAAAATGGGAACAATAATACCTGTACAAGAGGGTGGCTGGCAAGATGAAAGAAGATAAGAGATGTAAAGTTCCTGACTTGTAGCGTGGGTGAGACACAAGTTAGATCTTCTGCCCTCTATAGCTGGACCTTCCTGTGGGTTGGGGCCGGGGAGAGGTTCAGGAAGGCCCCTGAACGAGGTTCACCCTGAGTGATGGATGGCTGATGAGACCTGGGAGTGGCAGAGTTTAACAAAGGGTAAGAGCAAGGGCTGAGCCTCTGTGCACGTCCCAGGCTGCAATCCTCCCCCTGCCCCCTCCACCCCCACGGAGGGGCTTGGGGGAAGCGACTGGGGGTGCCAGCTGGCAGGGGAGGGTGCCCCCTGCTGTGGGCATGGGACTGTGGGTACCAAGCTCCTCGAGGGAGGGGCACCTGATCCAACTCTCCCTGCTGCTATTTACCAGAAGCTAAAAATAACCAAAGAGTGACAGGGAGATGGGGCCGATTTGTAATTTAAATAGCAATGGGATAAAGCAAAGAGCTGCAAGAGATCACATTCTGTCCTGAATTTAAAATGCAAAAACCGGGGGCAGAGAGAGGAGCTGGAGCTGGAGGAGGGGGCCCGCTGCCAGAGGAAGCAGGAAGCTGGGGGTCTATCGTTCTCCTTCCTTTGGGAAGGGCGCGGGCCCAGGCCCGGCCCGGAACTCCTTCTTCCCCTCAGGGACCCAAGATTCTTGCTGACTCGTGAGTCAAAGGCCAGGAAGGCTGTGCCTAGAGGTGGGGCCAGGCTTATGTGAAGGCGGGCGTTGTAGGGTTGGGATTCCAGAAGGAGGGTCTTATCTGAGCCTATTTTAGCCCAGGATGCTTGAGACAGGCCCCCTCAGCATCTCATGCCCCGCACCTCCCGCACCAGGGGACATAAGTCCCTTGGGCCTTTTGGAGGGGAGCTGGGAGGACCAGTTCCAGCAGAGGCACTTGAACAGGTTCTTCTCTGCTGTGCTGCTAAAAAGACATCAGGAAGCCTGGGTTAGAGTCTCATCTTTGCTTCAGTTGGTGCCATTTCAGAGCAGGGCATACCGAGAAGCCCCCAAGGATCCAGGTCCCAAGGACAAGGGTTAGCACAGGCTAAGGAAGACCTGTCTTTTTTTTTTTGCGGTACACGGGCCTCTCACTGTCGTGGCCTCTCCCATCGCGGAGCACAGGCTCCGGACGCGCAGGCTTAGCGGCCACGGCTCACGGGCCCAGCCGCTCCGCGGCACGTGGGATCCTCCCGGACCGGGGCACGAACCCGCGCCCCCTGCACCGGCAGGCGGACTCTCAACCACTGCGCCACCAGGGAAGCCCAAGACCTGTCTTTAAGGATGCACAAAGTGGGTAGGGAAGGCACCGGGAACACATCTGGTTTCTGCTGGGCCCCACTGTGCTTAACCAGTGTTCTTGGCCTACAGGTGTTTGGGGAAGGAAGACTCATCTGGACTCACAGAATAGGGGGGGATTTGAGGATCACTCGGCAGCATCTTACAGATGAGGAACTGAGCCTCAGAGAAGTTAAGCAATTTGCTAAGACCGCAGTCAGTAACTGGTAGAGCCAGGATCCAGACTCAGTTCAGCTTCACTCCAAACCCGTTGTCAGGCTTTCAAGGGCCTGGACGTTCATCCTTAAGGCTCTCTTCTTTTGGCTCTGTACTAAGTGCACATATCCCTGGGATGGGTAATAGCAAAGGGGTGTGAGGGCTGGAAGGTGGTTCTGCAATCAGGGCTTGTGATCCAACAGATGGGGACGGGAGGCTTGAAGGACAGGAGACCTGCGGATCTTGCCCTGGGAGCTTGGTGCTGCAGTCCAGGCCCGAAGCAGCAGGAAGCTCCTCAGGGCAGATCTAGCTGACCCCGAGCAAGGGGACAGACACCCAAGCTCCTCTGCCCTCCAGCCTGGGGACCTGGAAGGTGCCAAAGGCAGTTTCCAAGAGCGATCATGGTTTGAGGGACCACGCTTCACTGCAGAGCTGCCTGTGCTCTACCCACAGCTCTCTTGCCCCAGTGGGAAAGGGTCCCCAGCCCCTCCTCCAGATTTCCTCCCACACGTGACTTTAATGAGGCTACCCAGAAGGAGCCTAATCAAATTTCCATCTGTCACTAGCCAGCAGCACCTGCAACCCAGCTCAGGTACATCTGTCTCCTCTGTGGGGGTAGAGGCCCAGAACCTGGGCAGGGGCCAAGGTCAGCAGGTGCTTTTCGGCTCTAGGTTGCTCCCAAGGGCCCCCAGCAGGTACCTGGATCACAGGCTTAGTTGCTGGGAAGGGACATGGGCTCCCAAAGTCCCTCATGTCTCACCACAGCCACTCATGCGAACGGGAAGCCAGCCCCCCTCCCTCTGCTCTGCTTGCTTGACAGCTATATTCAGCTCATTCCGACTTTCATACGAAGTTACTAAGCACGTACTGTGCACCCCGCACAGAGCTAGGAGCTACACTGGGTTCAAGACTCTTGTAAGGAGACAAGACTCATATGCACAAAAGGTCACATAATAGAGGAATATTTGGGGGGAACAAAGGGGAGTGTCAGAGACACATCAGTGGGATGGGAGTGCTGGCTCTGGAGCAGCATTCGACACTTAGTAGGTATTGATATTTATAAAATGTTTGTCATATGAATGAATGAGTGAGTGAAAACCTGGAGATCAGGGAAGGAGATTCAAATGAAACTGTCAGAGCTAGACAAGATCTTAGAAATCATCTGATCCAACCCAGAGATGTTAAGTGATTTGCCCAGCATCACACAGCAAGGGCTGGGGTTTGAACCAACTCTTTCCACCTTCCCACTTTTGCTCTTTGGGCTGGGGTTTTGAAAGATGGAGATTTTGATTGGCCAAGATTTATGGGCAGACAGGGCAAGGAGAGCAGCATAAGCAGAAAGAAATGGCAGGGGTGAGGGCAGCATGTTAAAAGAAGTGTGAAGAAAGAGGGAAGAAATGTTTATTGAGTACTTACTGTGAGGCAGGCACCAGCATGGTGTGAGCTGAGAGAAAATCTCTGCAGGGAAAGCTTGGACGAAGAGGCAAAAAAGAAAGGAACCAGAACACGAGGAGTCTTGAAGGTCAGGCCAAGGAGGTTGGCTTGGCTGGCTGTGAGAGCAGTGGCTGTCCAGATCGTGGCTTAAGTGTTTGGTGCCCTGGTACATTTCTTTTCCCCAGCTCCCACTTGCTCATCCAGGCCACAGAAAGTAGAACACCTCACCCTCTGGGGCCTCAAAAAAGCCCAGAATAATTTTCTTACCCAGATTCCTCTTCCTGTGTGTATCTGGGTGGATTCTGAGGGGTCCCCAGCTCCCCAGTGCTGGCACACGTTGTCCTAGGAACTGCCAAGGGCATCCTCCCCAGCCCTGTGCACCTGTCCCTTCCAGCCTTGTCCTCCCCACCCCACCTGCAAAGTACTGACAGCTTCAGTGAGTACAAGCCCAGGGGGACTGTGGTCCCACAGCTAGGACTGCTCTGCCTCTCAGAGCCTCCAGCCTGCCCAGCTTCCCCTCCAGGCGTCACATTTCCTGCTCCCTGCTACTCCAGGGCTGCCAGAAGCCTCAGACTGAAAACAAGCCCAGCCCCATTTCCTCTGTTTAACTGTTCAAGCTACTTGCAAAATCCCTAGGAGAGGAGGACAGGGCCCTGCAACAGCCTCCTTCTAGAATAGACCTTGGCCTGGCTGGCAGAGTCTCTGCTGGGCCACAGCACACAGGACCTGCCTCGAGGCAGGGTGATGGGCTGGAGGGAGAGCCACTGGGAAAGGGGCTGCCAAGCTTCAGTGGCATCACCTGGCTATGTCCCCAATCCTAGAGGGGCAATAGGATGTCTCGTTTTCGGGCACAGACTCTGGGGTGAAATTCTTATTTCTATCATTTACAGGCTGGGTAACCTTGGACAAATGAGCTTAGCCGCTCTGTGCCTCAGTTTCTCCATCTGTAAAAGGAGGAAAATAACAAGATCTATGTCATAGGATTGTCACAAGAATTCAAAGATTTCTGGCACAGAAATGTCCAAGAAATATTAGCTATTTTTTATTATTACCAAGTATTAATTAGTCATGACATAGCATGATTTATTAAGCAAATAGTTATTGAGAAATATTATGTTCCAGTCATGAGGGACACAAAGGTGATTACAGCACCAGATGGAGGTTTCTAAGGGCTGGGATGGCATCGTGTACATTCCGTGTCTGCAGGTTCTGTAGCGTAAACGTTTATTGAACTGAACTGAATTGAACTGACACCCTTTCTGTCCTCGAGAAATTTACAATCTTTCTGGGGTAACAAACACATACAGAACTCAAGAACTAATTATAGAGCAGCGTGACTAAAGAGTGCTTAAGGAAGGTATGATTTCCATCCCAGAACCAACCCTGATAATAAAGAGCGAGCGTACGCCTTACTATTTATTTACCAAATCCTCACGATGGCCTCAAAGTCCACCCAGTGTGGCCTTTTTGCTATTCTTTAGACACATCAAGCACATTCCTACTCAAAGGGCCTTTGCTCTTACTGTTTCTTCCACCTGGACTGCTGTTCTCCCAGACTGTCACATAATTTGCTCTCTCAATTCATTCGGGTCTGTTGTCACATGTCACCTCAGGAGGCCTTCCCCAGTCCCCCTAACCTAAGTAACATCGCCGTCATCATCCTCCTCCCCCTTCGCCTTGGCTTTATTTTTCTCTATAGCTCATCTCATCTCATTACCGGACATTATTTCATATATTATTTGTTTAGAATAGAATCTAAGCAACATAATGTTAGAGCGCTGGTTCCTTGCACACTGCTATCTAGTCTGATACAGTGCCTGATGCACAGATAGAAGGCACTCAATAAATATTTATTGAATGAATTCATTTGTAAACCCTTTCGCCTCTCATTTAATCCTCCTAAAACTCCACAAGCTCAGTTATTACTGTTGCCCCCTTCCATGTTACAGATGAGAAAACTGAGGCTCAGAAAGGCTCCCTGACACGCATATTCACCGGTTTATCTGTTTGTAGCCTACCTTACTCCAAAAAGGATTTCAGGTGACCTGGAGAGGTAAACCTCTCTGACCTGATCCAGGGTGCACAGCTGGTAAGTGGCAGAAACAGGATGTGCGCCCACATCTTCTAGCTCCATTCTGGTTACTCTCTCCACTCCGCCACTGTCCGTGTATTAGACGATGTGGTGCTCACAGAGCTGAGAGGAGAGAGAGCTGTGTGTGGGCTGGGCACGGTCCCAGTGCACCCAGAGGTTGTGAGGGAGCAGGAGACCTCAGCAGGACCAAGAGGTGAAGATTGGAGCAGTTAGGTGGAGAGGAAGGTCAGACTGGGGCCCACGTTCAGATTCCAGCCTGGGCAGGCCTGCTGGCTGCCTGACAGCCTCTGACTTGGTGCTGTCTCCTGGCTGCTGGGCTGGGCTTGTCCTCACCTGCCTCTTGCCCTCCGGGGCAGCTCCTCTTCCCAGCCAGCCTCCTGCCCTGACCAGCGGAAGGCGCCTACGAGGCCTATGGTCCTCGACGGGGCAGCCGGCCGGCCTCTCGCAGGGCCCCCTGGTCAGGAAGTGCCGAAAGAGGAAGAGAGTCGCCGGGCAGGATGAGCACACTGGGGGCCGGCCACAGTACCGGGGGAGGCTGCGATGAGGCTGTGGCTCTGGGCCCCGCGGAGGCTCTGGAGACAGAAGAAGGAGAGCGGCCCGGCGCACTGAGGCAGATGTGGCGCTACCGCTCCTGGGACGTGCCACAGATCCCAGCTGAGGCCCCCCAGTCACAGTAGGTACTTGGGTGGCCGGAGAATGAGCACAGGGACCTCTGGCCCTCAGTCCCTTCATGAGTCTTTTATCTGGGGTTGGGGGAGTGACAGAAGTGGGGTTACGCCCCTCCCTGTGTCCAGTGGCTCTGCAGAGGCGCAGAAAAGGGCAAAGGGGTTCTTGGCAGGGTGAGAAGGGCTCTGTTGTTTGAATTGCTGGGGCAGTGTGGTGGGGCCTGAGCTTGCAGAAGGCTAGGAGTCGAGGGAGCTAACCGCGGGGGGGCCTGGGCAGAGAAGTCCCCACAGGAGTGTGGCATTGGGTGCCTTGTGCAGACTCAGTGGGGTCTTCAGTAGCCTCTGGTCTCCTCCCTCAGAGCTTGGTGTCAGAAGCATTGGGAAACTTTCCCAAAGGGACCCACGCACCCCAGGAGGACCGTGTCCGGCCCACTTGCAGATTTCACTACCACCCTGGCACCTGCAGCTGCTGGGAGGGCTGGTGCCCCATTCCCCTGGTCTCCAGGCCTAGAGGAAACTTGAAGGAAGCTGGGAGAAGGTTCTGAGCTTCTAGATGCTGGCTATTTTTTTAAAACGGCAGGCTTGCCCACATGTCACAGCTCCCAGCACTGGCTATGTGTGGCAGGCTGAGGCTGGAAAAGGGGCTGCCAGAACCCCAGAGAGGGTGAAAGTGAAGTGACACAGGATGTGGCTTTGCAGAGAGGAGTGCTAACAGAAACAGCAGGCAGCTGATATGGGCATCAGGGTGGCCGGGTTTGGAGGGAGAAGACCCATACTCTCCAGCTTCCTGGCCTCCTTTTGTCAGCCCTGCAGGGGCTATCAGAGGCTGCCCCCAAGCTGCTGATTCTCAAGCACGTGTACTGGCTGTGCCGCCACAGGCGACTGCTCTGGTTCCACTTGCCGTCCTCATCTCTTGAGGGGGACAACCTTTGCTGCCCATGGGGGTGTGTTTGTGTGTGGCTGCGAGGTATATTTCTGGGTGGGTGAGGTATATGTAAGAGGGATGTGGCAACATGTAACCGCTGTCCTGGGTTATATTTGGGTATAGGAGAAAGACGTATATGTTCACTGAGGGCATGGATGTTGGGGAATGAGAGTGTGGTCCTTGCTTTTGTGTATGTATTTATGAGTATGTAAGAGGTGTGCAGGTGATTCCTGTAGTGTAAGAGATTTACAGGTTCCGTTGGATATTGTGTTGGGAAAGTGCTACATGTTAGGAGTGTGAAAGGATTAGAAACAGCTTTGGATTTAGAAAGATGAATTTGAATGAGAAACGTGTTGTTAGTGTGTGTGAGGGTCACTAAGTGACTTTGGTCCTGGTATACATTTCTGAGTGTGAGAGGCTGGTGTGGGAAGTGTTAGTTTGTGTAATGAGTGAGCATAATTGTGTGAGAAGCGTGTCTGTTCTGTGCGTATGGGGAGCACTGTGTGACTTTTGTTCCCGAGGGCGTGATTTGGGAGAGCAAAGAGGGTAGGAGTGGAGATTGTATGAGTGGCTGTGACGGGCACAGGGTGTGCGAGAGAGGTGTCTATTCCTTGTAGATGTGGGAGGGGAGGTGGTGATAGCCACCCTCGCGAGTGTTCACTTGTGAGTATGTAGGTTGTTTGGTGCGGGGAGACGGGGCTAAGAGGGAGAAAAAAAGGTTGCGTGTGCCTGGGTGCGCGCGGGGCGGCTGTGTCGGGCTGGAGATTCTATTCTGATCCCGGAGGCGGACCAGCTGGGGTTGTGGGCGGGGCTCGGTTGCCCCGCCCCCTCTCGACCCCCCGCCCCCTCTGGCGGCCCAGGCGGGTTGCAGCTCGGTCGGCGGCCGGCAGAGGGCGCGGCGGGCCGGTGCCACCGCGTAGCCGAGGGGGCGTGCTCGGCGGCGGGCAGGCAGCGGCCCGGCCAGCTATGCGGGGTCCTGCGGCCGCAGCTGGCGGCATTTCCTGGAGCGGCGACTGCGGCTGCTTCCCCAGCACCTGGGCGTGGAGCGCGGGGGCGCGCGGCGCGGGCCGGGCGGAGCGAGCGCGCGCCGTGGCCGCGGCGGGCGGCGAGGAGCCGGCTTGCTAAGCCCCGGCCGCCGGCCCGGCATGGGCGTCTTCCGCGGGCCCGCCGCCGGCCGGGGCTAGGGCCGGATGGAGCCGCGGGACGGCAGCCCCGAGGCCCGGAGCAGCGACTCCGAGTCGGCCTCCGCCTCGTCCAGCGGCTGCGAGCGCGACGCCGGTCCCGAGCCGGACAAGGCGCCCCGGCGTCTCAGCAAGCGGCGTTTCCCAGGACTGCGTCTCTTCGGGCACAGGTGAGCGCGGCGGCGGCGGCGGGAGGCATCCCTCGGCCACCTGGTACTGACACCGAGCGGGGTGTTCCCGGGCACCTGCGATCCGGGTTGTCTTGGCGTTGGCTCTGCGTGGGGGTCATCCCCCAGCATCCGGGCACTGGCACCGAGTGGGGGTCATTCCCTGGCACCGGCAGCTTAGCGCGCCTTCTCTGTGGTACCGAGGCAGGGGCGGCTTCCAACTCTCCAGCAGGGAGACAGAATTACCTAAACCCCTGGCACCAGCAGGTAGGTCCCCCATGACTGGTCACGATCCCCTTCTTGGCACTGATGGAACAGGGCCCCCTCTGAGCCTCCTGGCCCCAGGGAGGTGGGCGGTCACGTCGCCACTCTGGTCCTCGGTGTGGCCGGGTTGCCTACCACCACTGCGTGACATCCGCAGAACATGGCCTCGTTGATACTACTGTTAACGACCCATGCCTGTCCCGGAGCACTGGTCACAGACCTAATCGCTCAGCATTTTCAGCTTCTCCTTGGAGTTGGGGGTTCCTGGCCACCTGTTTTACAATGCTCTTAATTAGCAGGGAGACCTCAACCTCTGCTCTGCTAGGCAGTAGGCATATCTCCCCCTACCCGCGTCTAGCCCTGCTGGGAAAGGGATCGGGTGCTGACTCTTCAAGCTCTATCTTGGCCTCTCCCCCAGCACGCCAAATGTCACCATATTGTGCCTGTGACGGGGCTTTGACCAGGACTCTGGTGAGGAACTGTGGGGAGGGTGTGGAAAGATTGAGTGCAGGCAACCCGTGGCATGTGTGCTGGTGTTGGCTGGGAGCCGCTTCCTGCCAGTGCAGCTCTGGTGGAAGGTGAGGGGAGATGGAGCCCCATGAGGACTCCACCTGGCTCCCTGGACTTCTCCCTGACTTACCCTGTCCTTCTACAGTGGCCACGGAGCTTGCAGCCTGTCAGCTCAGGACCCCAGAGCCAACTCAGACTGGACTCTGACCGCTTGGAGTCTGCCCAGGGCCTCCCTCTCACTTTTCTTCAGTTGTCCAGGCTTCATGGCAATTGGCCCCCCGAGCTTTGCCCTGTCCCTTCCCAGGGTTGACCTCACCCACCAATAACAGGGGTCGTTTTTTTCTGTACAAGTTGGCATCCCTGTAATGCTGACCTGTGCCCCCTGCCTGCCCTACCCTAAGCAGGGCCCTGCTCTTTGTGCCTGCACTGTGTTGCCACGCACAAAGATCTGGATCCTCACACTGGCAGATGGAGCTCTGTAGGCCCTTGTGAAACCAGGCAGGCTTCAATGCCACATAAAACGGGGCAGGGAACAAAGCTTCTCGTACCTCTGTTTTGTCACCCACAGCCCTGCCTGCCGGAGCAGTTTACACCCAGCTCTGCAGGATGTAGCCTCCAGTGTTCACAGGCTTGTGAGGGGGAGGGAGGGGCTCCGCCAGAGGCTTCCTGTCCCTGCCCACAGGGTACCAAGTGTCGGGCTCTTCTGACCTCTGGCTGTTGCCCCTTGTGAAGGGCACAGGTTTGTGTGTGTAGCAGTGAACCTCAGACACATTCAGGAGGAAGGATAAGAAGTAAGAGAACAGCAAGTACCTTTACATAATTCTCTAAAATAATCAGGACAGATGTTATTTCTCCATTTTTATAGACGAGAAGAACACAGGCTCAAAGAGATGAGTAGTTTGCCCAGAGTCACGTAGCAGGTAAGAGGCAGAGATAGAGTTTGAACTCTAGTCTGATTCCAAAACCCACATCCTTTTCTCTATACCAGGTTCCCAAACAGAACATCACAGTGACCTCGGGTGCTTTAGGAACTACAGATTCCTAGATCTTACCCTTGGCATGTCTGACTCATCAGGTCTGGAGATGGGGCTGGGCTTTTTTTTTTTTTTTTAATTTATTTTTGGCTGCGTTGGGTCTTCGTTGCTGCACACAGGCTTTCTCTAGTTGCAGCGAGCCGGAGCTCTTCTTTGCAGTGCGCGGGCTTCTCATTGCGGTGGCTTCTCTTGTTGAGGAGCACGGGCTCTAGGCACGTGGGCTTCAGTAGTTGTGGCTCGCCGGCTCTAGAGCTCAGGCTCAGTAGTTGTGGCGCACGGGCTTAGTTGCTCCACAGCATGTGGGATCTTCCCTGACCAGAGCTCCAACCCATGTCCCCTGCATTGGCAGGCAGATTCTTAACCGCTGCGCCACCTGGGAAGCCCCTTTTATTTTTTTAAATTATTTTATTTGTTTATTTTATTTTTGGCTGCGTTGGGTCTTCGTTGCTGTGCATGGGCTTTCTCTAGTTACGCCGAGCGGGGGCTCCTCTTCGTTGCAGTGCACAGGCTTCTCATTGCGGTGGCTTTTCTTGTGGCAGAGCATAGGCTCTAGGTGCGCAGGCCTCAGTAGCTTTGGCTCTCAGGCTCAGTAGTTGTGGCCCGCGGGCTCTAGAGCACAGGTTCAGTAGTTGTGGCGCACGGGCTTAGTTGCTCCGCGGCATGTGGGATCTTCCCGGACCAGGGCTCGAACCCATGTTCCCTGCACTGGCAAGCAGATTCTTAACCACTGCGCCACCAGGGAAGTCCCAGGGCTGGGCATTTTATAAAGCTTCCCAAGTGTTTCTACGGTGCTACCAAGTTTGAGAACCACAGTATTACATTCACTCTGGGGATGGTAAGTGATCTGACAGGATGCCTTAATGAGAAGAAAATCAAACAGCACCTCCGGGAGTGTGTAAGGAGTCTCCCCTGCATAGTTGCATTGTGCTGGGGCATTGGGGCACACAGAAATGAATGTATTTGGAAAACCCAGTAGAGTCAGGGAGAGGGCAGTGGACTAAAGACTTCCCCCTGACAAGCCTGGGCGTTTGGAGAATCAGATGTCCACGGGGCTGATCTGCCTCCCCTTGCTTTGACTGGAGGCTGGGGGGACAGATATTTGGAATCGTGCACCGCCTTGGCACCGTCCCTTTAATGCTGTTTACTTGGTCCTGCCACCTTTGCGAGTTGCCAGTCTCAAAACTCCCCAGTGCCCCAGCTGAACCTAGCCCTCCGTCTTTCCCCAGGCTCCAAGCTCCTTCTCAGTCCGGCTCTTGCTGCTCACTGGGCATCCACCCTCTGAATTTACCCCTTCCTGCTCCCCTCCCCCACCCAGCCATACACACTTCAGGCCTTGGGGCTGAGGGACCTGCAAGGCAAACAGACAGTGGCTGGAAGGGAGGATAACAAATAGATTGGTCATGGCTGCGGAAGCTGTATTGAGACTTCTGCATTCGGATCTTGGCTCAGTGGTAGAGTTCTAGAATCGACTAGCACTCTCTGCTGTGGGCTTGGGAGGTGTAGTGATGGTACATGGGCCGCATGTTTGCCATTCCTGGTCTGGTCTGGTAGAACGGTCTGTGAATGGCAGCCTCTTTGGCATCTTCCTTAAAGAGGCTTTTTCTTAAAGCCCACTGCAGCCTCCCACATCTGGTTCACCCTCTGGACTCTGGGGAGCAGTTTGCCGTCTCCCCTTTTTTATTTAGCCCAGTAAGGCACACGGCTGAGCCATGCTCCTCCCCAGCTCCATTCCACCTCGCCTGTCCTTGCTGGGGAAACGTCAGCCACTCCCACATGAGGAGGTGTAGGTTCTGCCCTCCCCAGGGCATCTGGGTTTCCTCTGTCCTTACCGTTCAGTTTCTATTGGCCTTGAGGGGTGGTCAGTCAGAAGTGGGAGGGAAGTTGACTCTGCCTCCTCCTGCTCTTCCAGGGCCCACCTGGAGAGGACCCCCTCACCCTCTGGCCCTGTCCATCACGCAGCTTGTGGATTAACTGGCTTTGCACCCCAGCGGCATCAGAAATTACCAGCACTTCACACATCTAGACAGAAGGCACCTCAGCCTGCAGAGCCCCTGGGAGCCTAAGCGTTGGCTCTGCCACCCCTGCCCTTCATTAGTGCTTAAAGTCATTCATTCCTAGAGGGCAGAAAACGCACCTGTGGGACAAGTTTGAGACAGTAGGTCCCATTTAGAGGTGATGCCACGCGGGGCCAGGTGTCCTGAAGTCCAGGATGGCAGAGCGTCCCCGCCGGGCAGCCTGAGCAGAAGCAGTGCCGGTTTGGGTTGATTTTGCAATGATCCGGAAGGGACGTGTTGAGGGATGCCCCACGTTCGGAGGCAAGAATCTGGGCTGTGGTGCCGGGATGTCTGGGGGCAAAAGGTGCCTCTTTGAGTGGTTTGTCTTGCTCAGGCTAATTCTGGGAGCTGCCCAGGTGGCCAAGGGAGGCAGGTGTAAGCCAGAGTCCCTGGGTTCCCGCAGGTTTGGGAAGAAAAAGGGGCCTCGGTGACTGAGCCGTGCATCGGCTCACCTCGCTCTGCCTGTTCCCCACGCGACATGGTGTGCCAGCGTGGAGCCGGCCAGGCCGGGACCTGGGTTGGGAGCCCGCGGTCTTCCCTCTGCTGCCACACACCCGCCAGCGGCTCTGGCTTACAGGCCAGGGGAGGGGGCGGGCAGCTCGTCATTTTTTCTCCGTGCTGTCCTCCGAAAAGGTCAAGTCTCAGGATGTGGAGCCGTCCGGGACTCTCACTTGGCAAAAGAGAGCACGAGAGTGGGTGTCCTCCCAGGCAAGGACGGAAGAAGGACTGAGTGACCCTGGGAGAGGGAGAAACAGGCCTGCCTCTGCCGCTTCCTAGAGCCCTCTCCAGAATTCACCAGTCGCCCCCCGAGCACAGGGGGAGCCGAGTGGGCATGCTGGCCCCGAGGCTTGGCCTGTGCTGGTCCCTAGGAGAAGCAGAGGTTGGATCCCTGTCCCCCGACAAAGGCGAGAGAGTTTCCAGGTCCAGGAGCTGACTGGAAACTTGGCCTGCAGTGTCGCTAGAGCGACACAAGGGGGCGACAGCTGCCACAGTGGGGCTGTGAGAGGGGAGAGTCCCTTTGCTGCCGTCCGTCCACTTGTACCACAGGCCTGCTGTGAGTGGACCCGCACAGACCCCCGCTGCTGAGCTACCTGATACTCTGGGTGCGGCAGAAGGCAGGCTGGGCGTGAGCTTCCACATCACCTGGCCCGACCCCTCCCCCTCTCTGAAGATTGAGGTCCAGTGCATTGACCTGGACTGGGCTGAGGTCTCACAGCTAACTAGGGGTTATCTGGGACTTCAGTGCCAGTCCCCTAACTTCAGCAGCGTGTCAGTTTGTACCACATCACAGGATCCCAAAGGCTTCCCTGCTTTCGGAGAAATCTTTATCCGGCACCTTCCGACCTGCCCTCCGCCTCCCCTCCCCGCTGCCACCACCTGAGTAATTCTCTAGGTCGGCATGGGGGGCGGGGCAGCGTGGGCGGGAGGGGGCAAGCCCTGCCCCTGCATCCAGGCTCACCGTCTCCCCTCACTCCTGGGCGAGATTAGCAGGGTGCACCTCTGGGTGATGCTAGGCACTCGTTTCTTGCCCCCCTGAACTGCTTCCCCTGTGCTTCACGTGTGGGAGCCCCTGATGCCCTTAGGATATCATCCTCACATGGGGCTGCCGTGTGGCTTCTCAGCACCGGGCCTGCCGGGCACTCCAGTCACAGGTGGGAGTCTTGGAAGGCAGTTTCAGGTGGAAGAGGGCAGGCCAGAGCAATGACCAGGTGCCCTTGAGGAGCTATCATTCTGCCGTCTCTCCTCATCTGCCCCCTTCCTCAGCTGAGACGCCAGAGGCATGGTTAGGTGGTGCAGAGCAGGTTTGATGAGACCGAGGGCTCTGTGGCCCAGGTAGAGGAGGGAGAGGCCGAGGAGGTGAGCACTCCCACCTGCCGCCCCTCTTACACTCATCTGGATGCAGGGGATGTGCCAGCTCATCTCTCTCTGGCCATTAACGGTGGCCAGAAGCTTGTCAATCCATCAATTTCATGTAATCCTCTGAACAATCTTGTAGTTGATTTTATTCCCATTTTACAGATGAGACACCAAGGCTCAGCGAGGTCAGGGGCCTGGCCCAGGATCATGCAGCTTACGCTGGAGCCCAAACCCAAGTATCTTTTCATAACGCCAGGCTGCCCTACTTACTATCACTCCTTTCTTCTATTCTTCTATTTTCCCACCACCAAACTGGTAGAGCCTAAGAAGGGGTTTAAGTGCTTGAACCCCTTGAAATTGAGAGATCTTTATCTTGTGTGGGAGTAGAGTGAGGCCCTTGAAATGATCTGTGCCCCAACCCCAAGGGAGAACTGCCACCAGGATCCTAGCCCCAGGGGGAGCAAGGCTGAGCGGGGTGGGGTGGGGAGACCCTTGGGTAGGGAGACTCGGGTTGTAAGGAGGATGTCATGTGGCTCCCTGGCTGGATCTGGAGTGGAGGAGCAAGTCTGGGACCTTTCATCTTGCTTTCAAAGTGCAGGGAGCAGACGACTCAAGGGACGTGTTCACAGGAGCTCCAGATATCACCCTGGAGTCAGTGGGGGGCCTGTGGCCTGGGGGGAGGTGTTAAGGAGGAGAACACAGCGCACGGGGCCTCACGGTGAGAGGTCTGAAGAGAGAGGGAGGGCCCCCGAGCTCTCTCCCTCCACTGTAGAGACTTCCCCGCCGCTTGCACCTGGCCTAGCGCCAGTTCAGAGCTCCCACATAGAGGCCTCTCCCCTGCCAGGGCTGAACCAAAATAGCTGTCTAGGAGCCTGGGCCGCGCCGCCCACGCCGCAGCATCTCGCGGGTTAACAGCTTGCCTGTCTCTCCGCCCCCCTTCCCCAGCTAGCTGACATTTTACTGGGGCGGGGGTGGTTGTGAAAGGGGGCCCCAGCCCACGCAGACACCCCACTGATGCAACCTGTCAGCCACTCGCCCTCCTCTGAAAGGCATCCTTTCGGGTGAGACCTTCCTTCCGGCTCCACAGATATGGGGTTCCTACCAGGAGACAGTGTAAGGAATACTTGGGGCTCCAAGGGGTAAGGGGGAATGCTGCTCCTGGCAGATGCCACTGCTGAAATCCACCCATGGAAGACCCAGGGCCACCCCCCGGAAGCTGTTCTCCCTCTGGGGGCCTTTTTTTTTTAATACTTAAAAATCTTTTGAAAAGCATTAAGTATTTGCCCTGAGGCAAGTATACAGAATAACATTAACACCTACCACTTAGGTTGGTCAGATCTTACCATTATGTCATATTTGCCTTAGACAGAGATGGAGGCCTCCTTGTCTCCCCCCCCAGGAGAAACGACAGTCCTGATTTGGGTGTTTACATTCTCGTGCCTGTTTTAAGATTTTTTTTTCCTGTGTATGTATGCATCCACAGTAACACATAGTACTGTTTTGTATGGCTTTGCCCTTGAGTTAAATGGTGTATTGTACGTATTCTGAATTTAGGTTTTTCCCTCCATGTTGTTTCAGAGATTTAACTGTCTTGAAACACGAGCAGTAGTGTGAAGCCATTTTAACTGCCATACACCATTCCTTTTTGTAACTGTTGACGGACATTTAGGTTGTTGGTAGTTTTTTTGCCATTGCAAGTAATCCTTCAGAGACTGCGCTGGGACACGGCTCCTCGTGGGTTCTGTCCACCAGTGCTTGGTTACAGAGCAGTGTATCTTCAGCTTAGATAGTTGTAGCCAAGTTGTGCACTAAAGTGGTTGTCCTAATTTTTAGGCCTCTGGAGTTATTTTTCTGTCTTTAAAGTTTTGGTAAACTGAGGAATGGGTTACCATGAACACTTTCTCTTTCAAGCCCGCAATACCCCATGAGGAAGACAAGGTGGTATTATCCCCATTAATCCGATGAGGAAATTGAGGCCCAGCCAGGGTAAGAGACTCAGCTTGAGGTTGCGTATCCGGTCAGAGGCAGGACACCTCTGGACCTTTGAGTCCAAATCCTCGGAAAGCACCTTTGACCCCTGTGACCTCTCAGGAAGATTGGAGGCACATTTTCTGTCTTCGAGGCAGGAAAAAAAAAAAAACAAAAAACCCTGTGTGGAGTGCATGAAGCCTGGGAGGCCGAGTGGGGCCCTGGGGGCTGACAGCTGATTCTAAGAAGATCTTCTAGTAGATGGAGGAGGGAGCAACTTGGTCAGAAGAGTCAGAGGGGGAGTTAAATTTTGAATGAGGGATAAGGGGGAATGCTGCTCCTGGCAGATGGGGAATGGGAGCCTGCTGCAGACACAGGAGAAGGCAGCAAGAGGGACCAGTCACAAGAGAAGAGGGACGTGGGGGCCAGCAGGGGCTTCGTAACGCTCCCAGCAAGGTGTTGCGAGACTCAGAGGGAGACATATCGGCATTCCCATCAGGGATGGATTTCACTATGTGCCTCTGAGACACAGCTCAGCCCACACGAGCAACTTGTCCACCCAAGGCTGGCAGGAAGGCCTCCAGAACTGGCCAGCCACTGGGTCACTGCGCTGGCCCACAGCCCTTTGCTCTCAGCGTGATCCTTGAGGCTGAGCCTGGACCATTCACCTTTCCCTCCATTCACTCTTCAAACCACATCCAGCACTTCTAGACCCTGGGGATGCAATTATGAGTAACACATGATCCCAGGGGCGCACGGTCTGGTGGGGGATACCAAGCTGCAAACCAGCGCTGATGGCCCAGAACAACCAAGAGAGGGCCTGAGCGTGGGAGCAGCTAGTGCCTGGGAGAGGAGGCTGGGGAGAACTTTCCGGCAGAGCCGATATCTGAGCCAGCTCTGAAAATATGAGAGGAAAAAGATGAAGGAGCAGAAGAAGAGAATGGTGTTCCAGGCAGAGAGACGGTCAGGTGCCACGCACACAGGCAGGAAGAGACCCCTGTGCGTTGCTTGACAGACGCATCTAGAGGTAGAGTGAGGGATTGAGAGCACAGACCCGGAGCAGACTCCTAGGTTGGAATCCCAGCTCTGCCACTTACTAGCTGCGTGATCACAGGCAAGTTGTTTAATCTCTCTGTGCCTCGGTTTTCTGATGTATAAATTGGGGATAATACTACTATTACATTTTATGAATAAAAAAAGTTAGTATTTGTAAAACACTTAGGACGGTGTCTGGCACAGAGTGAGTTATGTATTTGTCAAGTAAAATGTAAAAAGTATGAAAGCGAGATGGGAGAGGAGGCCGAGAAGCCTGTTGACTGCCAGGCCCAGGTCTCTGCATTCTGTTCCCTGACAGTAGAGAGCCATTGAAGGATACGTGGACACTTTAGGATGAATTCTGGTGGCAGTAGGAGGATGGTTCGGAGGGGAGGCTCTAAAGGCATGAGCCATCATTAATTCCACAGACATTTCTCCAAGGCCTACCAGGAGCCAGACCCTGAGACAGGGACTCAGGATACAAGGAGAGAGAGACTGGGGATGTTTCAGCAAGGAGCTCAGAGCTGGGGTCCTGGCCTGCCCCCCACCCCACGGCATCTGAGGCAACCGCTCCTCTCCCCTCCTTGCCCACATCTTCACCTGTGACTTCATGTCACCAGACCCTGTTGCCGGGTTTCATAAGGAAAGCCTTGGAGAACGTGGAGTGGGCAGTGGCACCCAGCCCGGAAAGGAGCCTCAGCTGTCACTCTCTGGGTCCTCTGGAGAGGAGGCTGCTGCCATCCCCCTGTGCCCAGCAAAGAGAAGTAGCCTGGGCCTTGTGGTCAGCCCTTGGGTGGGGTACCCGAGGTGGAGGAAGCCCTTCTCCTCCCCTTACGGCTCTGGTCCCTCCCCGACGGAATTCCCTGTTCCTTCCTCCTCAGCCCATCAGCAGTAAACACTGGACTCACTGCCAGGCAACGTGCTGAGCTGCCCAGGTGCACTAGATCTGGCCCCTGGCCCCCCAGGAACTTGTCTGGTGGGTGGGAGGAACGAGGCATATGGATTGGAGAGAATCAGGACTTCCAGGGGTCCCATGGCAGAGGAGCCAGATGGGTGGTGTGGAGTCATCAGTGGGAGTGAGGTACTCTTGGCTGGGGCAGCTGTGAGCAGGTGGGATTTTGATACGAGGTGAGGAAGGAGGCCGGTATTCCAGGCAGAAGGTATGCCATGTGCAAGGACACAGCAGTGAGCTTGGGCTCAGCCAGATTAGGGGGCAGAGAATAAGTTGCCTTGGTTAGCACCAAGGGTTGTATCAAGGCCTAGGAAGTTGAGTTAGTGCCACATTGCAGAAGCCACGTTTGCTAGGCTAGAGGATTTAGAATTTATTCTGAATCAGTGGTTCCCAAAGTATGGTCCTGGGGTTGCCCTTGACCCTTTCAGGGGATGGTTGAGGTCAAAACTGTTTTCGTAATAATACTTTCAGAGCTGCCCTAGTTTGTGTCCTTCTCACTGTGTTGATATTTGTACTCATTGTATAAAAGCAACTGTGGGTAAAACTACTGGAGCCTCGGCACCGACAAAGGCAGTGGCCCCAACATAGACTTGTAGCCATTGTATTCTTCACACTCACAACAAGAAAAATGCAGTAAATATATTAATCTTCTAAAGCCTAAATCCTTGAGTACACTTTTTTAAAAGTTCTGTGTGAAGAAATGTGAAATATACATACAGTACTTTTGCTGCAAACCGAACTATGATGGCTGTCTTGAAAAAGCACTTTTGTGACTGAGTTGCGAGCCCTACTCGTCACTTTTTTCTTTTTTTTAAGGAACACCATTTAAACTTGAAAGAACACCTGACGACAGACAGAACTCTTCAGATTTGGATATTTAGCAGACGTTTTCTCAAAAATGAATGAAGTGAGCTTGTCACTTCAAAAACAGTATCAGTATTTGTTGCTATTGATAAAATGTGTTGCTATTGATAAAATTTGAGTGAAAATTACAATTTTGGAAACTTTGTTCCAGTGTGTGGAGATCTGCCTAACTCAGTAAACCAGTATTTTCCAATGACCTATGCTTGATGTTTCAAAATTCAGAATGCAAGACAGACCAGTGAAAAGTTCAGATTCCACGTGGCCACTAACCTTTAAGAAACTACCACTTGTCATATTTGGGTGTAGTAGCAGAGAAGAACACCCAGAATTGCGTGAAAAGGCTATTAAAATGCTCCGTCCTTCTCTAACTGCCAGTGGGACGCAGAATTTTCTTCATGTACTTCAACCGAAACAACATATCACAACAGATTGACTGCAGAGGCAGATGTTAAAATCTAGCTGTCTTCTATTAAGCGAGACATGAGAAATTTGCAAAAATTAAAACATGCCACCCTTCTCACTACTTTTCTGTTTTAGAAGATACAGTTTATTTTTCATAAAAGTATGTTATTTATATTAACAGTTACTGGGTTTATTGTTTTTCAACAAATGAATAAATAGTATTTTAAATATTTCTCAGCTTTAGTTTCTAATATGGTCAGTCTTAATAGCTATAACCCCCATAAACAAAACTGTTTGGGGAGCTTCAATAATTTTTAAGAGTGTAAGGGGGTCCTGGGACCAGGATGTTTGAGAGCTGCCACTCTAGATCCTAGGGGCTAGGAGTGTTAATGGAGGGGTGGCGTTCTAGGCAGGATGGGTGTGACATGGGCTGGCTGGCTTCTGGATCTGACAGGCCCCCTTGGCAGGGCTGGGAAACCCAGGATCAGGAGGCTCCGCTCAGCCACTTGTGAGCTGTGGGCAGTCACGGGCCTCCGTGAGCCTCAGCTGCCCTGGGGGTTCAGCTGGGAGCAAAATGCCCCTTGCACAGGGGAGTTACAAGCCTCCTGTCCGGCAGTGCTTGTGGAAAAGTGCTCAGTAAGTCGTGAAACACGCCACAGATGCTTATTTTTGAGGTTATTTTGTCTGAAGCCGGTGCTTAGCTGTCTCAGCTGCTTTTCTCAGATCCCGGAATACCTGTCCAGTGGGTGCGAGAGGGTGTAGGGTGACCTGCCTCTTCTCCCCCCAACCCTCCCGGAGCTGAGGCAGGGGCTGAGCTGTACCAGGGGCCGCGTGGAGGGGAGGCTACTGAGCTGTTGCTCAGCCGGCCTCTGGGGACTTTGGGAAGAGAAGCCAGGAGGCGAGGCTCGTGCGTGAGTGTGTGCCCGCCCACTGCCTCCTGCTTGCACTGCTGGGAGAGGAAGTGCAGTCACTTACCGATCGGGTTATTTTCATAACGGCCGTCTCAGGCGTGGGGGAGGAGGGTGGCGAGGGGGAGGGGCAGGGGAGCAGCCACAGCAGCTCACTCCCCAAACTAGGACTTGCTCAGCCGGAGGCCGGCCCGGAGCTGGAGCGGGAGCCGGGGCTTGCCTGCCCCCCGCCCCAGGACCCCAGCCCGCTGGCCCACCTCCTGCCTGCCGCCCTGCCTTCCAGATCAGGTCAAAGGGGCTTGCCTCAACCCTTCCTTGCCTTCTGCTTCCTCCCTCCTGGATCTGTCTGGGTGGGCCTGGGGAGGGGTGGATCAGGGCGGGCCCGGGCACCACCATCCCCAGTCGAGGCTCCTGAAGCTGATGGAAAGGGAACGGCAAAGCGTAGGCCAACCGAGCTCCTGTCTGAGCTCCTGTCCCTGAGCCAGGGCAGGACCCTGTTGAGGTAAACATGACTGGCCTGGTCGCCTCCTTTGCCATGCAGCCCTGGCCCACCTCTCCCCGCCATGCATTCTGGTTTGGTTTGGTTTGGTTTGGGCAGGATCCTTTTAGTGAACAGAGACCTAGGAACCCTGCCTCACCAGCCCCAGGCAGGCCCCCTTTCCAGCCGTCCCCGTCTCCTCCCCTCCGACCTCAGCCTCAGGGCCGTGGGAGCAAAGCAGCCAGAGGTGGCTTCTGAGCAGCAAGACCCTGGGGAAGCAGCTCCAGGCCCCGACTCTGGGGCTGCTGGAAATGGGGCCACACAGCACCCTTCCCAGCCTGCACCGGGAAGAGGGGCGTGAGGGGCCCTTCCACAGCGTGGAACGGGCACTCTGACTGAATCCCACAGGGCGGCCTGTGTGAGCACCTCTGGAAGCAGAGGGGTCCCCGGCGGCCAGGCCTGGTGCCAGGGGCAGAGGGCGTTCATCACAGCAGGAGCAGACACCCAGGCGGCTCTGGCTGCCAGGCTCTGTTCCTCAGGGGGTGGGGGTGGCCATCCTGGGAGCTCCAGCTTCCCCTTCCGGGTTCCCACCCCCACCGTGGGCACAGACAGACCCCAGGAGGTGACACTATCCACACGCCCTGGTGTCTGCTATAGGCGTAGGCCCTGCCCTGCCCCTCCTCTCTGCCAGCCGCAATCAGGTACTTTCTACTGTTATCTCATCCGAACCTCCCTTATGTCAAACCTCCTAAACTAGGTCGTTTCATCCCCATTTTTCAGATAAGAAAATTGAGACTCGGAAAGGTTAGTTGGTCAGCCCAGGAAAGCAATGGCAGATATAGGATGCCAAGGCTCATGGGCTTTTCCACTTGAAGCTAACATAGCGTGTGAGACAGTCTGGCCGGGAGGCCAAGAGTCCTGTGCTTCCTAGCCAGTCGCCGATGAAGCTGAGGCACTCGTGTCCGCTCACCCCCGGCAGCTGCCTCAGCTTGGCCACCTGCAGCCCCACTCGGTGCTGTTCACCGGGGTGCATGGCCAGCCACCACTGTGCGTGTCTCCCTGTAGCATTCTTTGTCCTCCCCAGGCTCCCAGCAGCCAGTTGACGGGGCCCGTGAGTCCTTTCCCACTCTGTCCCCTTCGGGTGTGACAGGATTACCCCAGGTCCCCCACTGGGAGGCTGAGGGGCAGCCATTTGTGCTCTGCTGTTGGTGTTAGAGCCCTGTGGGGCGTCCTCCGGTGACCTTTACATGTACCATGTGGTATGTGGAAGGTGACAGAGCGTGAGGTGACAAGAAGCTGCCAGTCGGAGCTGTGCTGTGGGGAGAAGCTCCACGCCCAAGCAGGGGAAAGGCTGGGACAGGCCTGAAACCAGGCTGGGCTTCTGAGCAGACCCAGGAAAAGCCTCAGCAGAGATAGGAAGTCAGGAGTCAGGCCACTGCTGACCAGAGGACAGAGGTTTCTATGGAGACGGGAGGAACAGGAAGCATGGGGCCTGGGGGGAGCGTAGAGGAGTGGGTGCCTTAGAGGAGAGCTTGTCATAAGGCGTCAGGTCAGCCAGCTGACTGCCTCCTTGGACCAACAAGGAGACTGAGGCCCGTGAGGGAGGGGCTTTGCACGTGGCCACACAAGGCCAGGCTGGCCTAGCCTGCCCCGCCCCACTCGCAGTGACTGCATCGTCAGGCCCCTGAGGAGACCCCGGGGCAGTGTGTGGGCTCGAACGCGGTAAGGGAGCACCTGTAAGTCGCCCCCATGTCATGAGGCGGATGTGCGGGCGACCTCATCCTGCCGGCGCCTCTTGTCGTGGGTCTGGGGCAGTAGGCAGGGTCCAGCCCTCACTGCCACCCAGAGAGCAGCTGCCGCACCCCACCCCCCCCAGTGACTGTGGCCTTTTGTTTTCTGGGTGACACTCGCATCAGGCGGTGTGTTCGGCTGACTAATCTCCTCCGGGCTGGGCAGCTGTCACAGGGCGGCCTGACCAGGCGGGCAGGGAAAGCTGACACCCTGGGGCAGTGCTGGCAAGCCAGTGCCCTGGGGCAGTGGGCAGCTGGGCCTTTAGGCTCCTCTTCTGGGTGCAGAGCAGACCCTGCGTCAGGCAGCCCTGGGTTCAGGCCCCAGTCCTGCCGCTGACCAGCCAAGGGATCTTGGAGCACGTTACTGCACCCCTTCAAGCCTGTTTCCTCATCTCTGTAATGGAGCCATCGATCCTGCCTCAGGAGGTGGTGGTAGTGAGGACCAAACGAGATGATAAACGAACGCACTTCGCCCAGGGCCCGTCGCATAGTAGGTGATGGGTAAATGGGACCGCTACTGTCCTTGTTATGGCTCCCTTCCCTCCCCCGCATCCCACCTTAGTCCCAGCTCGTGGCCCAGCAGGGAAGTCCCTGCTCTCTGCCACGTCTCTGGGGCGCGGGCTTTGGGGTTCAGGTAGAGGCAGGTTCCAGCAGCGGCTCCGCACAGACTAGTTGTGCACGTTACCTCCGCAGTCTCCCATGAGGAACGGGGCATGATACAGTATCTATTCTTTAGGGTGCTGTGTTTATTTATTTAAATTTTATTTATTTATTTATTTTTGGCTGCGTCGGGTCTTCGTTGCCCGGCTTTCTCTAGTTGCAGCGAGCAGGGGCTGCTCTTCACTGCGGTGTGCAGGCTTCTCATTGCGGTGGCTTCTCTTGTTGCGGAGCACGGCCTCTAGGCGCGCAGGTTTCAGTAGTTGTGGTTGCGGGCTACAGAGCTCAGGCTCAGTAGCTGTGGCGCATGGGCTTAGTTGCTCCGTGGCATGTGGGATCTTCCCGGACCGGGGCTCGACCCCGTGTCCCCTGCATTGGCAGGCGGTTTTTTGTTTTTTGCTTCCTCTAGTTCCGGCAAGCAGGGGCCACTCTTCATCGCGGTGTGCGAGCCTCTCACTGTTGCGGCCTCTCTTGTTGCAGAGCACAGTCTCCAGATGCGCAGGCTCAGTACTTGTGGTTCATGGGCCTAGTTGCTCCGCGGCATGTGGGATCCTCCCAGACCAGGGCTCAAACCCGTGTCCCCTGCATAGGCAGGTGGATTCTTAACCACTACGCCACCAGGGAAGTCCCTAGGGTGCTGTGGTTTATAAAATGGTACACATGTTTGCAGAGGGCTTAGAACCGTGCCTGTTACAGGTGGGTGCTCAGTAAACGTAAGCCATGATGGCATTGACTTTAGGAGGAAGCCAAGAGCTCTCCTGCCTTTCTCCCTGTCACCTGCAGAGGCTGGCAGACTGTAAGAGGCAGAGACCCGGAGCTGGGCAGACCCGAGCACTGCTTCCCCAGGCATGGGTGCCTCCGTGTCAGTACCTCCACAGCCATCCAGGGCCCTGCCTGACACTGCCTGCCCGGGCCCACAGGGCAGTAGCAAATCAAGGGTGGGGGTGTTGGATGGGAGGAGTAGGCGCTGGACATGCAGCCCAGCCCCGATTCCTCAGACGCATCATCTTCCACCTTTTGTCCAGGGCTCCCACCCTCTCTCAGAGGCCCTCAGCTAGCAGAAGTATCTCTCCTGTCAGCCCCAGGCAGGTGTCCCATGGCCGTGACTCAGACCTCCCTGTGGCTGCCAGGGCCCAGGAGAGTACTTGATGGCAGGACACAGGTGTCCCTGGGAATTCTGGAGGCGTTGCCCCCCTGAAGCATACCAGGCTTCCTGCCCCTCCCGCACTGTTAGGGGGAGGTGAGGGCGCAGGTGCTCCCAGCCGCCTGTGCGGAAGGGGCGGCAGGGGTTAGGTGAGCTGGCAGAGGAAGCGGAGCCTGTGTTCAGACCAGGTCAAGGGAGGATGGGTGAGCAAGGGTGGTCGCCAAGGCTCCTGCAGGAGGAGCTCTGGGTAGCTTAGTGTCTGGAATTCTCAGCGTTTGGGCTTCGAGCATTGGCCCCCAGGTCAAGGTACAGTTCATGGGCTTCCTCAGCAGCAGAGCTGGAAGGGTTTTCTGACATCATCCAGCATTTTCACACATGGAGTGTCCGTATGTGCCTCTTCAGAAAGGTAAGACCAGAAAAGTTCTTACTGTCAGCCCCTCAGAGCAAGAGCACACACACACCCAGAGGCAGAGGCGCTCTCTCGGCTCTCGTGGCTTCCCACACAAAGTCCCCCTGGTGGCTTCTCTCCCTGTGCAGCTGCCTCTCCAGTTTTTGGGGGGCCTTAGTTCCCCGGGGCCTTCAATCCCCAAGGCAGACGTCAGATCCTCTCCATTTCTAGTGCCACTGTCAGCCTGACTGCAAGTCAGGGGGTCGTATCAGGACTGAATTTCTCTTCAGAGAGCCTCGTTTTCTTACCATGGCTTGGTTGGTGCCATGTTCCAGGAGGGGACACCTAAGCCTAACCTGTGTTGGTGGCAAAACAAAGGCCTAAGGAGAGGAAAAGCCTTGCCCTCAACCCCTCAGCCTGTCTAGGTCAGCTCCAGGCTTCCACCTTCCTTTGTCTTTTCTTTTCCATCAGCTTCAGGCGAGGGACTTGAAGCCCTTTGGGCTAGAGCTTGGTGGATCATGGTGCCTGGACAGGGGATCCCAGATGGGGAGCTGGCAGCCCCTCCTACCCAGCACTCCTGGGGCCGCACAGGGAACAGTGATGAGTGCAGGCTCCCTGCTGGATCCTCTGGCACCCCCAGGCACCCCGTTTATGGAGCTCAGAGGCCACAGACGCCCCCCCCCCCAATGCCTCCCAAGTGTCCCTTCTCTGCTCAAAGGGCAGCGGCTGTGACGGGGCTCCCGGGCACAGGGTGCGCCGTGGCCTGGCCCAGCTCCTCATGCCCCCGGTCTCCACCCGACAGCCACCCGCCTGCCCCTGCCATGGAGACCTTCTTTAGGAGACACTTCCAGCGGAAGGCGCCAGGCCCTGGAGAGGGGCAGAGGCGGCCCGGCGGCGTGGGGCTGCCCACAGGCAAGGCCCGGCGCCGCTCGCCTGCAGGGCAGGCCTCCTCCTCGCTGGTCCAGCGGCGCCGCTCCAGCGCACAGCTCCAGGGCTGCCTCCTGGGCTGTGGGGTGGGGGCCCCGCACTCCAGCCGCCGGCGCTCCAGCACCGCGCCCCCCGCCTGCAACCCCCGCTTCACCGTGGATGAGGTGCCTGCCCTGCAGCCTGCCACTGTTGGGGCCCTGCGTCTGGGCGCACCCCTGCTCTTGGCCGGGCTCTTGGGCATGGATGAGGAGGAGGGGGTCCAGGAGGAGGATGTGACAGTTGCGTCGTTGGCGGCCACCCAGCCAGGCACCAAGAGACCGGGGCCATCCCCGCATCGGGGAGCCCTGCCCGTGCTGCTCATTCCCCGCTGGCGCCGGCGCCGGGCCTCCTCCCACCTGCTGCCCGCTGACGTGGTGAAAGACCGCGCCCTCTGGGGCCTGCACGGTTACTACCGGCCCCTCAGCCCGCAGCGGCCCTCAGGCCAGCACCTCAGCCTGGGGGGCCGAAGAGCCTCGGGCACCGCAGCTGGCCCCAGGATGCCTGCCTGCGTGCGCCCGCTGTCCCGCAGACGCCAGGTAGCCCTGCGGCGCAAGTCAGCCGGACCCCAGACCTGGAGTGCCCTGCTTGCGTAGGTATAGCTGCAGCCAGCAGGGCGAGTGGCCTCCGGGGGCTGGCTTGAGGGCCCCCGGCTCGGGAAGAGCTCTGAGCCATGCTCGGAAGCCAAGCAGGACTCTCAGGAGGGCCCAGTCTCCTCGGGGATCCTCTCAGAGTCTTGGGCTGCCTTAGGGCATCCTCTGCCCTCCCTACCGCCATCCCTGTCTTGACCCGGTGTTGAGGTCACGGTGAGGGCAGAGATCCTAGGTGAGGGGAAGGAAGCAGAGTCGCCGAGTGCTCAGCTAGCCTCAGCTATCTCCTTTTCTGTAGGAAAGCCATCACCAAGTCAGGCCTCCAGCACCTGGCACCCCCTCCTCCAGCTCCCGGGGCCCCGCGCAGTGAGCCTGAGCGGCAGATCCGGAGCACTGTGGACTGGAGCGTGAGTGGCCGGGAGCTGCAAGGGGCAAATGAGGACCAGTCCCCGCCGGGCTCAGGGCCACAGGAGCAGTCGGGTTGAGGGTACTGTGGGCAGCTGCGAGAAGAGCCCGTGGGCCTATGGGGTCAGGGCAGACCTGGCATGGCCACGTTTGAGCCAAGCCTTAAAGCCAAGGGACAGTGGGGAAAACAGGATGGAGCAAAGTAGATTGTGGCAGCTGGAGCAGGTTTGTATTGGGAGAGGGAGGGTTGGTCGGGCAGGGCAGGGGTGCACTAAGCGTGCTCATCCTGTGGTCTAGGAGTCAGCGACGTATGGGGAGCACATCTGGTTTGAGACCAACGTGTCCGGGGACTTCTGCTATGTTGGAGAGCAGTACTGTGTAGCCAAGATGCTGGTGAGTGAGCTCTGTGCAGCACACTGCCCCCTGGTGGTGGAGCCAGGTCTAGAAGCCTGTAGGCCGACTCCTGTGGGGCTGACAGGCTGCTGCCCTTCCAGGGGAAGGCAGAAACAAGGCTCTCACCTAAGCACCCCTGCGGTGGGCTGCCCGAGGATGGTGAGAGGAATGGGGCTGTGTCCTGATGCCAGGGCTGGGGCTTCCCGGTGCACACAGTGGGCAGCTGTGCTGGGGCAGGTGCGAGGAGTTCTCTGCCTGCCCTGGGGCAGCATTCCGGGTGGAGTTACCTGGTGCCTCAGGGGCCCTCTCTTTCCTGCAGCAGAAATCAGTGTCACGGAGGAAGTGTGCAGCGTGCAAGATTGTGGTGCACACCCCCTGCATTGAACAGCTAGAGAAGGTGAGTGTGGTTGCTCAGGCTCTCCGGCCCCTCCCCTTTGGGTGCTAAAGCCCTCCCAGTGCACACACGTGTGTATCTGTACACGCATTTTCATGTTACACAAACATCACCTGCCGGGGGTACCCCAGTGTGCGTAGTGGTGAAGAGCCAAGGACCCTGGAGCTGAGGTGCCTGCATTTGCATCCTGGCTCCTCCTCTATTTGTTACTGTGACCCCACTGCCCAGAACAAGCCTGGCACAGAGTGGGGCTTGTAGACTATTACTCAACCAGATGAAGTAATGAATGATGACCGAGACACCATTTTATCAGTTCCCAAACTAACATTTAGAAGGGGCCATGCCTTGCTGAAGCTGTGCAACTCAGCTGTGTCAGGGCCAGTCCTGTGCGGCCCTGAAGCCTGGCTCAGTCCCCTCCACGCTGCCACTGTAAAGACCTTTCCCCAAGGACCACTGTCCACAGTGTGTCTGCAGCTGGGGGCACGCCTGGGCCGTGTGCTTCCAGGGAGGGAGGTGGAAGGAATGCTGGGCGGGTGGGTCCAGGCAGAGGGTGGGAGGGCTGCCATGGCCCATCAGGGCTCCCCAGGCAACAGAAACCCAGACCAGCATAAGAGAAATCCCGTAGGACTAGCAATGGTATGAACAAGGCTAACATGGACTGCTTCCCCGACCCCCCAACTCGTAGTGTGAGGTTTCCCTACAATTCTGCTAAGGCTGAAGCAGGGACAGTTAGGAGAAGAGAAACCAGTGTAGCCCCAGGCACTATAGACCCATCACACCACCCCCTAAGGTAAAAATCAAACCAGGATTTCACAAATGAGCTAACCACCTCCAGGGACCAGTCAGCAAGCTAGGACTGGGTTGCCGGCATGTGCCTGAGTTGGGAGTGCTGGAGGGTGAGGAAAGGTATAGGAGGGGTAAGCCTTGGTGCTGTTTCAGTGGGGGAGACGGATACAGAGCTTGCTGTCTCCCTCATCCCAGAACACTGGGCAGAGGAAGGAAAGATTCCTTCTGGCTAGTGGAGAGGAGCGGGGGTGTAGGAGGGCTTCTGAGAAGAGGTGTCTCACGTTCTCAGGGTTCCCAGGATAACTGGGGGCTATCCCTACCTCGCAAGGATGCCTCTGAGTGACACTTTCCTGAAGGGGGTGGCCATATGCCTGACCCCACGAAGGGAGGTTCTGATGTTTTGGTGATCATTTCATGTTTCACAGATAAATTTCCGCTGCAAGCCATCCTTCCGTGAATCAGGCTCCAGGAACGTCCGTGAGGTAAGCTCCCAGGGTAGTTAGGGCCCCAGGTTTCCTGAGTGGACCTCTCTGCAGTGTCTTCAGAGTGTCACCAGGGGCTCAGCTCCTTCTAGGCGGCTCTGGGGCCCAGGGAGGTACAGGGCTGAGGCTCTGAGGGTCTCAAAGGGGAAGGCCCGCTTGGCCCTGCCTGCAGATGGGGTAGGGCACTGCCTACCTCTTGTGCCTCCCAGTTCTCTCTGTACTTCCTCTGAGCCCCGACCTCCGGGCCACGGGGAGAAGTCTTCAGCCCCTTCTCACACACAGGACTGCAGAGAGCATCCTGCAGCCCCTGCCCCTCACTGTTGATATATTGAGGGGCACAGGCCACGTTCAAAGCTTCCACCCCTCACTTACTCCGGTGACGCTTCTCTCCTCCACCAGCCAACCTTTGTGCGGCACCACTGGGTACACAGGCGACGCCAGGATGGCAAGTGTCGGCACTGTGGGAAGGTGAGGCCCTGCCCAAGGAAGTTGGCCAGCCTGCTGCCCACTGGCCCCAGGCCCTACGGCCCCTGAGCCTCGTGTGGCCCGTCCATCACTGACCGTGGTCAGGGCTCACTCTCAGCCTGGCTGCAGTGCCCAGCCAGTTCCAGAGCAGCCAGGCCCCTGGGCAGAGCAGGAGGGCAGGGAGGAAAGCCTTCTAGAGCAGCGTCTCTGGGCTGCTCTGAAGTCGCGAGTGAGCCCTTTGAGAAGCATATAGACTTCTTCCCTCATTAACTCAGCCGATGCATGTTTAGGGCCTGCTGGGTGGCAAGCACCGAGCTGGGTAGCGGGTCCCTGTCCTCCTAGAGGAGGATGTGGCTCCCAGACAGGCTGCAGGGGGCTTCCTGAGCACAGTCCACAGTGGTTGTGGTTTCGTTGACTTATTTATTGTCTGCTTCTTGTCTGCTCCCTCAGTAAGTTCAGGCTCTGAGAGGTCCCTCTTTCCTCCGTCCACTCAGTATCCAGCAGTGTGGGGCACACAGCAGGCCCGCGAGGAACGTGTGTGGAATGAGCAGGAATGAGCAGGAATGAATGTGATCGGTACCATAAAGAACTTTCAGAGTGCACTGGCGGGCCTGGGTCAGGAAGGAGGGATTGGAATCAGGCAGGAGTTAGCTGTGGACCCCTTTGCAGCAGATCACGCAATTAACTAAAGAGAGTTGTGGGCACCTGGCTCAGCCTCCCTCCCTACCCTAGGGACTCATCTTACAGTTCTTTTATTTTTAAAAAACGTGCTCCATTGCCCTGGGTGGAGAAAGGTTGGCACCGGAAGGGGGCTGGGTCTGCTGCTCCAGGCCGGGTCCCGGCTGCCCTCATCACCCTGTGCGCCCTAGGGCTTCCAGCAGAAGTTCACCTTCCACAGCAAGGAGATCGTGGCCATCAGCTGCTCCTGGTGCAAGCAAGCAGTGAGTGCTGCTCGCCCTACCTGCGGGCTGGCCCCCGGGCTGCGCTGGGTTGGGGGTCCCGGGTCTCAGCTGGGTCCGGCTCAGCCACGCCAACCAACCCCCTCTAGTACCACAGCAAGGTGTCCTGCTTCATGCTGCAGCAGATCGAGGAGCCGTGCTCCCTGGGGGTCCACGCCGCCGTGGTCATCCCACCCACCTGGATCCTCCGTGCCCGCAGGCCCCAGGTGAGTCCTGCCCGCACCCTTGCCCCCCGCAGACACCTAGGGTCTGCCAGCCACCTGGGCCCACCCATCTTGTCACCAACATCCTTGCTTCCCTTGCAGAATACCCTCAAGGCAAGCAAGAAGAAAAAGAGGGCATCCTTCAAGAGGAAATCTAGCAAGAAAGGGCCTGAGGTTAGACCTGGGACCAGGTGGGCAGCTGGAGGGGGGGGGAACAGGAGAGAGGGGCCTGTTTTGGGGGATGCTGAGCCCCCTGGGCTGATGCTGCCAGCTCGGCCACCAGTGGGTCAGTTTGGGCTCTGCGGCCCTGAGGAAGGTGAGAGGTCAGATCCGAGGTGCCTCTCTATGGCCAGGCCCACTGTGAGGTGTGACCCGGTGTGATCACAAGGGAACAGGGGCGGGGTCTGCCAAGACAGGAAAGAGTCTTATGGGCTCTCTGTGTCTCCAAGGAGGGCCGCTGGAGACCCTTCATCATCAGGCCCACCCCGTCCCCCCTCATGAAGCCCCTGCTGGTGTTCGTGAACCCCAAGAGTGGGGGCAACCAGGTACCCACAGCCTGCCCTTCCACCGAGCGCCTTGGGGGAGGGATGGGGTCAAGCTCACGGCCCTCCCCACATCAGCTGTTCCCAGGTTCTGTTGCAGCTTCTGCCCCATTCCTCTTTCCCAGGGACGCTGAGAAAATCCAATTCTGTCTCCACCCTTCACCCCTGCCTAGGCCTTGTTCCCACAGTTCCCACCCTTCTCCCCACGCATCTCCTCACCTCAGCCCGCCACCCCTGACTGCCTCCCCCCCGCCCCCCGCCGCCCCGTCCCTGTCGGCTCCTGGTCTCCCACAGGGCGCCAAGATCATCCAGTCCTTCCTCTGGTATCTCAACCCCCGGCAAGTCTTTGACCTGAGCCAGGGAGGGCCCAAGGAGGCGTAAGTCCTTGCCAGGGCTCTCGTGGGGATGGTGGCGGGGGCTCGCCTGGCGCTCGGGGTACAGCACGCGGACCCTGACCCCGTTCCTGTCTTCTGACCCCAGGCTGGAGATGTACCGCCGGGTGCACAACCTGCGGATCCTGGCCTGTGGGGGCGATGGCACGGTGAGCGCTCCTGCCCCTCCTGGCCCGGCCCGGCCCGGCCCGGCCCTGGCCTCGCACTCTGACCTGGCCTCTCGTGCTCTGCCCACTGCAGGTCGGCTGGATCCTCTCCACCCTGGACCAGCTGCGCTTAAAACCACCGCCACCCGTCGCCATCCTGCCCCTGGGCACCGGCAACGACTTGGCCCGCACCCTCAACTGGGGTGGGGTGAGTGCCCACAGGGCAGGGAGCTGGGGAGGGCGGGGCAGCAGGGAAGGCCCAGACCCCGGAGGGGCTCAGTTCCTGCCTCCCCCCAGGGCTACACCGATGAGCCCGTGTCCAAGATCCTCTCCCACGTAGAGGAGGGCAACGTGGTGCAGCTGGACCGCTGGGACCTCCGTGCTGAGCCCAACCCCGAGGCGGGGCCTGAGGAGCGAGATGAGGGGGCCACCGACCGGGTGGGTTGGCCGGGGCAGGGCCGGGGGTGTCTGGGATCCTGGGACCCGGGGTGACTCTTGGTGTCTCCAGACCTCGGCCTCTTCACAGGAGGAGGGAGTAACGGTACTCACCTCACGAGGTAGCTGTCACTCAGCCACTCAGCGCATATTTACTGAGAACCTGCTACTGCCGGGCACCGTCTGTTCTCAGCAGCGAGCAAAACCAAGTCCCGGCTCTCGTGGGGCTCCTGCAGAACACGGCCCGTCGGGGGAGGGCTATGGGAAGAGAGGGCCAGCAGGGCACGGGGTGCCCTTGTGCGCGGGGCACTTAGCCCGGGAGCTCAGACGGCAGGGCCGAGGCCGGTGGGCTGGGGGCAGAGCTGTCTGGTGGACGTGACTGTGTGGGAAAGGGCTGAAAACGCGGGGGCTGAGCCGGCCAGCCCTCATGCCTGTCCCTGGCCTTTCTCCAGCTGCCGCTGGATGTCTTCAACAACTACTTCAGCCTGGGCTTTGATGCCCACGTCACCCTGGAGTTTCACGAGTCTCGAGGTTGGCAGACTTTTGCTGAGGAGGCCTGGGGAGGCTGCGGAGGGAGGGATACAGGAGGGGGTCCCCGAGAGGACCAGATCTTGCCCTTCCCAGTAAAAGGCATTCATTCTCAACCCTCCCTCTTGACCCCAGCCTGGGAAGCCCCAGCAGGCTCAGAACAACTGACTGTCCCCTATTTCTTGTCACCACCCAGAGGCCAACCCAGAGAAATTCAACAGCCGCTTTCGGAATAAGATGTTCTACGCCGGGGTGAGTCTGGGGTCTGCCAGCTATGCCCCACCATTCCCATGCCCACCTGTTCTACCGCCTGTGCCCCCTGCCCACCTGTGTCTCCCAGGCCGCAGGACCCCTGTGTGGCAGCGGTGAAGGCAATTACCTGTCACCAGATGGTGACGCCCTCTGTCTCCCACAGACAGCCTTCTCCGACTTCCTGATGGGCAGCTCCAAGGACTTGGCCAAGCACATCCGCGTGGTGGTGAGTGGGCCATGCTGGCAGGCAGGGTGGGCGGGCCCAGTGGAAGGGAGACCACCTGGGTACATATACCCTCTACACCCTCCGCCGTTCCCGCCTCCAGTGTGACGGGACTGACCTGACCCCCAAGATTCAGGACCTGAAACCCCAGTGCATTGTTTTCCTGAACATCCCCAGGTGAGGAGGGAAGGGCTCTGTGTGGGCCCTGCTGCCTCTGTCCTGCACGCCTGTCCTCTGAAGCCCATTGTGGTGCCCTCCCCTCCAGGTACTGTGCGGGCACCATGCCCTGGGGCCACCCTGGGGAGCACCATGACTTTGAGCCCCAGCGGCATGATGATGGCTACCTCGAGGTTATTGGCTTTACCATGACATCCCTGGTGAGTGAGCCAGCACGGGGACCATCTAGAGCCCCGGCCCTGCTTTGCCCCGGCCCTGTCCCCACAGTGCCCCGGAGCCTGGCCCCGAGATGGAATGGGGGGGCAGTCACCAAACTTCCTTCATTGGCCAGGACAGGAGAGCTGACCCTCACCTCCTTCTCTGGCTGGGGTCTCACCCTCCGTCTGCTCTCCATGGGGGGGGGGGGGCGTCACTCTCACTTTGGCCAGAGCATCCCTGGGAAAAGCAGAGCTTGAGGTCCTGCCACCCCCTGGCCCCTGGCCTGAGCCTCTCGCGCCCACAGGCAGCACTGCAGGTGGGCGGGCACGGCGAGCGGCTGACACAGTGCCGAGAGGTGCTGCTCACCACGTCTAAGGCCATCCCAGTGCAGGTGGATGGTGAGCCCTGCAAGCTTGCAGCCTCATGCATCCGCATCTCCCTGCGCAACCAGGCCACCATGGTGCAGAAGGCCAAGCGGCGGAGCGCCGCCCCCCTGCACAGCGAGTATGCCCCTCCCCAGCCTCGGTTTTCCCATCTGGAAAGGAGGCTCACAGTCCCCCGAGGCAGCTGGGTGGGGCACGTGGCTCGGTGCCTGGCGGGGACGGGAAGCCCAGGAGAGCCCTGGCCGAGTGCTGTGTGGTCGCCCCGCCCGCAGCCAGCAGCCAGTGCCGGAGCAGCTGCGGATCCAGGTGAGCAGGGTCAGCATGCACGACTACGAGGCCTTGCACTATGACAAGGAGCAGCTCAAAGAGGCCTGTGAGTGGCGAACGGGGCTGGGGGCGCCGAGGAGCGCCGGGTCCCCTGAGGGCAGGGCGGTGGGGGGCAGCGCAGCCGGCTGCTGACAGCCGCTCTGTCCTCCAGCCGTGCCGTTGGGCACCGTGGTGGTCCCGGGAGACAGCGACCTGGAGCTGTGCCGCGCCCACATCGAGAGGCTCAGGCAGGTGAGGAGCAGGTCTGGGGCCTGCCTGGGCTGCCCCCTCCTGCCCCGGGTTCTGGTCACCCCCAGCCCCGGCCTCTGCTTCTCTCGACAGGAGCCCGAAGGTGCTGGAGCCAAGTCTCCGACGTGCCAGAAACTCTCCCCCAAGTGGTGCTTCCTGGATGGTGAGTGGCCCCGAAGGGCCAGCTCAGGGTGGTCCCGGGCCGTGTCCTGCCCCCTCCCTTGGGGGTCCTAGGTGGGGCGGCAGAAGACCTAGGCCTGGACAAGGGCCCCCTTCCTCAGCCACGTCTCTCCCCACAGCCACCACTGCCAGCCGCTTCTACAGAATCGACAGGGCGCAGGTGAGCACTCGCCGTCCTGCTCCGTCCGCCGCCGGCTCCGGGGCCCCAGTGTCCCCTGTCCTGCTAGGCCACCCTCCACAGCCGGGCACAGCCGTCCTTGCGTCCCATAGTGTCCGCGGTTGGGCCGTGCACAGGGATGGTGCTGACGGGAGAAGGGAGCCCGTGTGCCCGGACAGGGCTCGCTGGGTTGGGGTGGGGTGGGGGCGGCCCTCATGGCACAGCTGTCATCCATCCAGACACGGAAGGAAAGGCACTTCTGGCCAGAGGCCTGGTCACCTGGGTAAACGCTTAGCAGTAGAAAGGGGCTGGCCAGCTGGGGGGCCCGCTGTGTGGAGGTCAGGGTATGGGCTTGGGTGGCAGGAGAGGAGAGGAGAATGGGGGAGGGGACAGGGGACTGGCAGGGCCACTGGCCCGCCTGCCTCCTGTCAGCGTTCCTGCTCACAGCAGAGGCTTCTCCAGGTCTCCTGGCCTGGAAGCCCCTTCACCACCACCCCGGCCACCCTGCAGGGCCCTGACTCTCGGCCCTGACCTCCCCACCCGCAGGAACACCTCAACTACGTGACCGAGATCGCACAGGATGAGATTTATATCCTGGACCCTGAGCTGCTGGGGGCGTCTGCCCGACCCGACCTCCCAACCCCCTCTTCCCCTCTCCCCACCTCGCCCTGCTCACCCAGGCCCCGGTGAGTCCCAGGCCTCAGCCAGTGCCCTGGCTGTAAATCCCACCCGTAAGGCAGCGGCTCCTCAAGCCCTGTCTTCCGCCCCAGCCACTTCCCTGAGTGCCAGACGCACATCCAGCTGCCTGCGGTCCCCACTGGCCCCTCCCCACTGACCCACAGGCAGCAAACTGAACCCAGCCTGCCAGCCCTCCACCCCACCATCCGCCCGCCGCGTCTGAGCACACCACGGAGCCCCTGGCCTCCTGCTCTCTCCCCCAAGCCTGGAACCTTCTTCCCCAGCACCCACCCTGCAGTCAATGTGCCCTCCCCCTGTACCTGGTCACTTCATCCCACGCAGCCTGAGCCTGGTGGTCTCTGACCCCACCAGCGCCCTCCCTGCTCCATCACCACAGTCCAGCCGCACTCGCCTCTGGGTTCTTTAAGGCACAAGTTTGCCCACCTCTGGACTTCTCCTTGCCTCCCCGATCTTCACAGAGCTGCCCCTCCATTCATCTCTCAGCTTGGGTGTTTCCTCCTCAGGGTCTCCCAGGAGCCCCACCTGAAGCTGCTGTTCAATCACACTACCCTGTCTCCTATTCTTTGTAGCACTTCCTGCTGTTTCAAAATACCTTATTTATTTGTTTACTTGTTTGTCTCTCTGACTAGAATGTAAGCTCCCTGAGAGCAAGTTCTCCACCCGCCATGTTCACTGCTGTGTTGCCAGTGCCCAGAACATCACTTGACACATAGGAGGCACTCAATAAACTGTTGAAAGGACAGAGGGCGCCCCGGGTTGGGGCTGGGGAGGGCGACAGGCTGGGCCCGTGCTGTAGCCATGTCACCTGTAGCCCTGCCACATCTCATCCTGCTCTGTTTGCAGGTCACTGCCGGGGGATGCTGCACCCCCTACAGGTGAGGCCTCTCCCTGCAGGGCCCCTGTTTCCTCCCTGGTCCTAGGACCGAGGCTCGGTGGGGTGGTGGGGTTGGGTGGGGTGGAGCCCATACGCAGCCTCACAAGAACACAGCTACGTCACAGTCACCGTGAGCCCACAGCCCTTGGCATACGTGCCCCAACAGGCCCCCTTCTCTGCACAATAGTACCTCAGACGTATGTTCACACACCGACACATGCCTAGGCGTCCAGCGCCAGAGAGTAACAGGCAGGTGTTCTGTGCAGGTGAAGAGCTGATCGAGGCTGCCAAGAGGAACGATTTCTGTAAGGTACTAGTGCCAGGCTCGGGCTTCTTCCCCTTGGCAGCCCCCTCAGGCCCTGGGGAGTGGGGCCTCTGGGCTGGGCCAAGAGCTGATCTGTTGAGGTGCGGTCATCTGTCGTCGCCTGGGCCTCTGTGGGGCCTCCGTGTGGTGGTTCCAGTCAGCCATGCCCCCCATCCCTGTCCAGCCCACAATCGGTGTCCCCGCATAGGGGCTTCCTAGCTCATTCTGCCTGTCCCTGGTGCTCAGACAGGATCGAGCCTTAGAGGGACCGCAGGCTCCAAGGCTCGGTTGTCAGTGCTCCCGGGGTGTCGAGGGGCACCTGGGGTGAGAGAAGCCCATCGTGTCTCCCCTGTGCCCCAGAAAGACCCCCAGAGGCCCCTAGGGAGCCTGGGGCCTGTGTGAGTTGGGGGGCGTTTCTGTGGCTGGAAGCAGGGTGGCCCTGAGGAGCCCCAGCCCTGCTCTGCCTCCTGCCCCCAGCTCCAGGAGCTGCACCGAGCCGGGGGTGACCTCATGCACCGGGACGAGCGGGGCCGCACGCTCCTGCACCACGCCGTCAGCACCGGCAGCAAGGAAGTGGTCCGCTACCTACTGGACCACGGTGAGCTGTGCCCCTGGGGCCCCTGGGAGGAGGGAGAGGCTGCCAGGCCTCTCTGACTTCCCCCTCCCCCTTCTCCAGCCCCCACAGAGATCCTTGATGCTGTGGAGGAAAAGTGAGTATGCAGGCAGTGCAGGACCCCAGTTACCCTGGAAACTGTCCCGTCTTTATCTAGCCCCTCCCATTTGGTCCTGTCAGAGCCCATAAACCCTTCCTGGTCACATCTGTCATCCTCTGGGCCACGCCCCCCCCCTTGCCCCAGGACCCTGAACTTCCTGCCCTTTCTAATGGCCTTTGGGAAACAGGAGGGCTCAGAGGATTGGATGGGGTCCACAGCCAGCCCCTGTTCCCCCAGCGGGGAGACCTGTCTGCACCAGGCCGCAGCCCTGGGCCAGCGTACCATCTGCCACTACATCGTGGAGGCCGGGGCCTCTCTCATGAAGACAGACCAGCAGGTGAGCAGACTAGCACGGCAGGCAGGGGATCCACGCAAGCAAACCTCTCCCAAACTCCAGCCCGGGGAGAGGGGAGTCTGGGGGAGGGCCGCCTCCGGGGATCCAAAGCTGTCCTTCAGCCAGCACAGTCCAGACCCCGAGAACCTGAGCCAGCAAGAGTTGGCTGCTCCCGAGGGAAGAGCCCCCGTCTTCTAAGCCTGCTGGGGCCGACAGGTCCCTGAGGTGATGGCAGACCCCCCTCATCCAGGGCGACACTCCCCGGCAGCGGGCTGAGAGGGCTCAGGACACGGAACTGGCCGCGTACCTGGAGAACCGGCAGCACTACCAGATGATCCAGCGGGAGGACCAGGAGACGGCTGTGTGAGGCCGCTGCGCAGCAGGGCGACGGGCCACCAGAGGACCAGCCCCTCCTCGCCCACCTCACTGCCACATTCCAGGCGGAGGGCCACAGAGGGACCCGGGACCCAGGGAAGGAGCCCTGTGCTGCTCCCTGTGGAGCTGCCCAGACCTAGGGCTGGACTCTGAGGAGCTGGGGGCCAGGGGCTGGGGTGGGGTCTCACCCGGCCCCCTGAGGCCACAGCCTAACCCAGAGGCTCACAGGGGACCAGGAGACTGGACTGGGCTGGGCAGACCATTGGGGGGGGCTGGGGGGGCCCTCACCTTCCCTGCAGTGGGTGCCCTGGAGTTGAGGGCCCACAGCCCGGAGGGCAGAGGGCCTTGAGGCCCTGTGAGGGAGCCCCCAGGAAGACGCTTCCTAAGCCTCCGGGTCCTTGAGGACCCTCACTCTGAGGCTCCTGGGAGCTTGGGCCCCTCTCCCGCCCGGACACCCCCCCCACCCCCGCCCCCAGGGCTTCTTCCCGAATACACGGAGCCTGCTGCATCTGCCTGCCCGCTGCCCTGCTTAGCACCTACCCGGTGACCCTCCTCCCAAACCCAGTCATTTCACCTCCGACTGTGTGGCCTGGGGGGTGGGGGTGGGGGTGGGGGCTTTCACGGTGACATGTTTACAGCTGGGTGTGACTCAGTAAAGTGGATTTTTTTTCCTTTCCGCTTTCCTTTTTTTGTGGGGGAGGTCTTCCAGAAGCGGTGGGATCTGCTGGGTTAACCTCCGGGTGGGGGACTGGACGCCGTCGACCCAGACCCATTTCGAGGGATCCTGGCTCCCGTTTCGGGGTGGGGTCCGAGGGGCTGCCCGGGACCTCACCTCTGCCAGGCTGCCGCGCTGGTCGTGGCCGGGGGAGGAGCTGATTTCCTCCTGCTTCCCGCTTCCCGCGGGGAAGATAACAATGAAAGTGAAAGAGGTGGAGCGGGGGCGAGGCCTGGTTTCTTGGGCCGGGTCGCCCTACGGCCTGGGGCAAACCCCCTCCTCCTGGCCTCAACTGCTTTCGCTGTTTAGGGTATCAGATGAGGTAATCCCCGAGCCTCCAGGCTCAGAAGGGGTGGGCGTTTGCAGCCGCTGCCGGGCTGCGTCTGGAACTTCTCAGACGGCTGCTGTCGGCTCTAAATCTTAACCAAATCCAGGCCTGCGGGCTCCTCCTTCCCCAGCTCCCCCGCCCCCCGCGCGCCCGCCAACCTGCGCGTGGAGAAAGGCGCAGTGGCCTCCGCGCCCTTCCGACCCGTGCGCTTTTCTGGGGTCCCCCGTCCGAGCCCCATCCCGACACTGAGCAGAGCATCTCACTGCAGACCTGGTGAAGCGACCCGAGGCGGGGGCTGGCGCTCCTTCCCCAGCATCTAAGGGGCGCTGAGAGTCGAGCGGGCCCTGGGAGGCGGAGCGGGGCCTCGACGGGGTTAATCACTGCACCCGGGGCTCGACGGACAGAGCCGCACACAGGCTCGAAGGCGGGCCCCGCGCCGGGACCTGTGACACACCCGGGGCTCCGTGCTCCCTCCTGGTCTCCACCTAAAGCTCCGTGGCCATGAAGGGAAGCTGGCGTCCAGAGGGGAAAGGGGACGGCCCCGAGGAGGGGGCAGAGGGCGGGGACGGCAAACAGGGGCCCGAGCCGAGGGAGCGCGAGATTGGGGACTGGGGACAGGGGGTGCCGGGACAGGACGGAGACCCGGGGCTGGGGATGGGGACGCCAGGAGAGCCCGGCGTCTGAAAGCGGAGGGCACCGGCCGGGCGAGACGAGGCAAGGCGAGGGTGTGGGGCCGAGCGGCGGGAAGAGGGGGTAGAGGCGCGGGGGGCTCGGGGAGGGAGCGGAGGCGGGGACGCCGGGGTCGGGGGGCGGCGCGGGTTTGAGGGGAGGGGGCGGGGCAGGTCCTTCGTCGGTAGGGGGGAGGGGGCGGGGGCCCATGTGACCGGCTCAGACCGGTTCTGGAGACAAAAGGGGCCGCGGCGGCCGGAGCGGGACGGGCCCGGCGCGGGAGGGAGCGAAGCAGCGCGGGCAGCGAGCGAGTGAGCGTGCGGGGCCCCGGAGGGCGCGCGGCGGCTTCGGCCCCTCGGCCGCTGCCGATCTGGGGGCTGGAGGCGGGGTGGGGGTCTGAGCTGAGTCCCGGGCTCCAGGCGGCCCCTGGGGAGACTCCTCCCGCTGTGCGCCCCGGCTGGCGGGGAGGGGCCAGTCCCCCAAGTCCGCCGCCACCGCAGTAGCAGCCCGACCCTTTGGGCCTGGAAACTGGGGAAAGGGGGTGGGAGGTTCACGCCTGCGGCCCCCAGTGAGGACTCTGACCCGTGCTCTACCCCCAGGATGCAGCGCCGAGGCTTCCTCCTCCTCGCCCTCCTCGTCCTGCTGGCGCTCACCTCCGCGGTGGCCAAAAAGAAAGGTGATATGGAGGGTGGGGGGTTTAAGGAGGGCTGGAGCCGGGCAGGTGAGGCCGGCAGCCTCGGTTCTGAGGCCGGGACTCCAGGAAGGGGTCTCCGAGTGAGTCTCTCCTGGCCCGGGTCCTGAGCTCTGTTCCCCATGCGTTGTAGACAAAGTGAAGAAGGGAGGCCCGGGGAGCGAGTGCGCGGAGTGGATCTGGGGGCCCTGCACCCCCAGCAGCAAGGACTGCGGCGTGGGTTTCCGCGAGGGCACCTGCGGGGCCCAGACGCAACGCATCCGGTGCCGGGTCCCCTGTAACTGGAAGAAGGAGTTTGGAGGTGAGGTGGGGCGCAGGCGGAGGGTAGGCAGGGGGCCCAGCCTCACGGGGACCTGAGCAGACCCGTGGAGGGGGCCACAGGCCACCCAGCTCTGACCCGGGCACTCTCCTGCCAGCCGACTGCAAGTACAAGTTTGAGAGCTGGGGGGCATGTGATGGGGGCACAGGCACCAAAGCCCGCCAAGGCACCCTGAAGAAGGCGCGGTACAATGCCCAGTGCCAGGAGACCATCCGTGTGACCAAGCCCTGCACCCCCAAGACCAAAGCCAAGGCCAAAGGTTAGCAGAGGGGCCAGGGGTGGGGTCATCACAGGTGGCTGCCCCTACCTGTGAAGGGAGTGGGTAAAGCCTGAAGTTTTGGATCCCGGCCAGTGAATTTTTGACGTGTCTATACCGGGTTTCCCTGTAGGTAGAGACACGTTAGGTGGGCGGTACTGAGGGCCCCCGCAGAGGGTGCTCGGGAGGTTGAAATCCTGGCTCAAGTAAGGACAAAGTCAGCTGGTCTGTTGGAGCCTTTGGCTTGGGATTCAGGGAAACTGTACTGGGACAGCTTGGCTTTGTCATCTCTCCAGCAGGTGGGGGCAGTTTCTATATGGGAAGGACTTCACAGTCCTTACTTCCTCTTTCCCTTAGCTTCATTCCTGACTCACAGCAGCCCTGGAGGCCAACAGGGCAGAGTGGAATCTGCCCACTTCTCAGGTGAGGGGACTGAGGCTGTTGTCCAGGGCTGCTGGGACCAGGATTGAGACCGGGAACTTGAAGGTTTTCTGATCCCCAAAGTCTAAGCTGGGGGGAGTGAGGAATGTCCAGCATCATAATGGCTGTCCTGTCCCACGGGCTTCCAGGCTAGCTGATAGAGAACCACCAGGGGGCAGAGTTTTCTCTTCTCTAATGTCTGTGTTGGGGGGAAGGCGGTCTCCAGTGGGTCACCCAAACCCTGCTAATGCGGTCTTTCTTTCTTGTTTTACAGCCAAGAAAGGGAAGGGAAAGGACTAGCGGCCAGGCCTGGATGCCAAGGAGCCCCTGGCTTTACTCGGAGGCCTGGCCCACGCCCTCCCTCTCCCGGCCCAGGATATAACCCACCAGTGCCTTTTGCCTACTCATTAGCTTTATCAATCATGCCCTGCTTCTTCCCTTCCACTTGCCCACACCCACCCCAAGTGCCCAAAGTGGGAGGGACAAGGGATTCTAGGCAGCTTGAGCCTCGCCCAAAGGGATTTGATTCCCCTGTACCCACTCTTCTTCTTCCCCCAATGATGCCATTACTAAGAAATAAATAAATGTCTTTTTTTTTCCCCAATAAAAGCTTTCTTTTAATATATAAAAGCCCCTTCCCAGGAAGTTTGCTGTGGTGATTTGTTGGAGGTGGGAGAATGGAGGAAAGAGAGGGCTGGAGGGAACGGTGGCTTTCAGGGGGTTGAAGACTTGGCGGTGAGTGCCCCCCAGAGCTCATGGAGAAAAAACGGTTATGAAAATTTCTTCCAGGGCCCCCTACTGACCCCTGGAAGGGTGCCCCCCATCAAGTCCCCTGAGCCTCTCAGTCCTGTTTCTCCAGGGGCCAGGGCTGGGGGAGGGAACCCAGGAGACTCACTGGAACGGATTCCCCCCATCTCAGTTTCCCCCAGGTAAAGGTCTTTTGGTCCAGCCCACTGCCAATCCAGAAGGTTCTATCAGTTGGGAGAGGAGAGATGGGGGTCGCTTGCCTGCCTCACCAGCCCTGCCCCAACTGTCACTGAAGCCTGTGTGTGGGTCAAGTCCACCCCCGTTTTCTCCCTGGTGACCCACCAGGGCGTCCCTCGTGCTGCAGAGGCCAGCCGTGAATACCACTCACCGCAGTCCCACCTTCACTGTGTGTGACCCGAGCCAAGCCCTCTCCTTGGGGAGGGAGGGCAACTCTTCAGAATGACAGGGGCCACTCAGCTCAGCCTGGGGAGGTAGGTGGCCAGGCCCCAGTTTCTGAGTGAACCCCTGATCTCCCTGCTAGCCCATCCTGAACGTGGCCAGGGTAGTGCCGTAGGGGGTGCTCCGAGCCCCCTCTGCCTGGCCTCCAGCCAGCTCACCCACTGACCCGCCCACCCAACCAGAGCCCTGCTGAGTAGCTGCAGCAAGGGGAGACTTCTGCCCCTGGAGAGAGAGATAGGAAGAGGAGGCTGAGCCTACATGCGGGGTACAGGGGGGCAGAAAGCACCGATTACAGCAGGATGGGGGACCCTTCCCTCCCTGAGCCTCCTTTCCCAAGCATTGGCCCCGTTGCTCCTCCCAGAGGGGTGCTGGGCTCTGCTCCCCTCCAGATGTCCGTTCTTTCAGCCACGCTGGCTGGTCACAGTGGGGCAGGTGCCCACATAGGCCAGTGCTCCCCAGCTCCCTGAGGCAGGACAAGAGCGATGGGTCAGACTGTCCAGTTTGGTCACTTCCTGGGGCTGATCCTCTTCGGCCTGAGCAGAGACCTGGTCTCTGGATCCAGCCGGAGCCTCTTCTTGAGGCTCACGGGGTCTCGGGAACGTCAGTTCTCTTCGGCAAACGTGAACACTGAGAAGCGCCTCCGCATCTCTCCCTGGCAGCAGCTGACACGTGGTCCCCAGCGCACACCAGCACCTCCAGTGGCACCCCTACCTGCCTACCTGGCAGTGCCGATGTTCCGATACTGGCATAGCAGCAGGTGTCTGAAAGTCTTTTTAAAGGTGGCATTGCAGAGGGCATAGCAGGCCGGGTTGATGGTGCTGTTGACGTAGCAGAGCCAGTAGCCAATGGACCACACCGTGTCAGGGATGCAGCTCTGGCAGAAGGTGTTCACCAGGACCATGACATTGTAGGGCGTCCAGGTGAGGATGAAGGCTAGCAGAATGGCAAAGATGGTCCGAGTCACCTTGCGCTCCCGGGCGGCCATCTGCCGCTTCTTGCGCACCTGGTTGCGGGCAATGCTGGCAAACTTGCGGGCCACGTTGGCCGCCGGACGCATGCCAGCCGGCGTGGCAGGCACAATCTCGATGGCTGTCACACACTCGTTGCCTGTCTGCTTCGTCACAATCTGGATCTTGGACCATTTGGAGGCCGGATTGAGGGTCCGTGGCTGCAGGGGATGTGCAGGTGTGGCGGGCGTGGTGGCCTCTGTGGTTGACAGCTCTGTGGGTGGTCGTTCCTTGGTGTTCTGGGTGGCGCTGCCCGAGCTGGACTCATTGGAGGTGTCCTTGTCAGCCACTGGGCGTGGCGGCGGGGGGAGGACCGGTGGAGGGGCCTCCTCTAGCTTCCCGTTGCGCAGCTCCCCCCGAGAAGCTTCTCCTGGGGGCGGTTTCTTGACACTCTGCTTCATCAGGGGGCTCTTGAGGAAGGCCAGGGTCTTGGCCTTCTTCTCCTTAGGGCCTTCGGGTCGGTGCTTGTGAACTCGGCTGCGACTGGCCAGGGAGATGTGGATGTAGAGCACCGTCATGATGACCACAGGCAGGTAGAAGGCAGCGATGGCCGTGCCGAAGGTCACCGCCGGGTTGGACAAAAACTGGATGAAGCACTGGTTGTCTGGCACCGTCCGCTTGCCCACCACAAACTGCCAGAACAAGATGGCAGGTGCCCAGAGCACGAAGGACAGGACCCAGGCAGCGGCGATCATGAGGCCTGCCATCTTGGTGGTTCGCCGCGCAGGGTAGGTGAGGGGCTTGGTGACGCAGAAGTACCGGTCAAAGCTGATGATAAGCAGGTTCATGACAGAGGCATTGCTCACCACATAGTCCAGGGCCAGCCACAGGTCACACACCACGGCACCCAGAGGCCAGTAGCCCTTGATGATGTACACGGTGTAGAGGTTCATGGAGAAAGCGCCTATGATGAGATCAGCACATGCCAGGCTGAAGAGGAAGTAGTTGTTGACCGTCTGCAGTTGCCTGTTGACCTTGATGGAGAGCATCACCAGGATGTTGCCCACGACAGTCACGAGGCTCAGTGAGCCTGTCACCGTGGCAATGAACACCATCTCCACTGTCTCATAGCGGTTATGGGTTGACGTGACCAGGCGCACAGACTGGTTGCCCAAGCTGCCATTGACCGGTGTGAAGTTCGCCATTTTGGTTAGCAGCAGTGGGCGGGCAGTGTCTGGAGGAGGAAGGAGAGAGGAAAGGGGTGAATGGTTGAAGTGGACTAGAGGGGTGAGGTGGGGTACACTGGAGTCAAGGCGACAGAGGAGCATCACCATCCTGCAGAACTCCATCCTTAGAGAACTCTGTCCCATCACTTCCTCCTGTATTCGGTCATTCGTCCTTTATTGAGTGCCTACTCTTGTACAAGCACTGCTGTACGCGCTGGGGTTATGCTGGGGTTACAGAGTGAAGGAGACACGCGCAGGCCCCACTCTCACGGAGCTTACAACCCTAGCAGGGGAGACATACAAGCATGTGAGCCACAAAAAAGTGCTGGAAAGAAAACAAGGGCAGGTGATGGTGAGTGAGTCAGAGCGGTGATCAGCGAAGGCCTCTCTGAGGAGGTGAGCTGGATGAGGAGGAGGAGGCAGCCACAAGAAGAGCTGCAGAGAGTGGCCTAGTCAAGGGCGACGGCGAGAGCAAAGGCCCTGAGGCATGTGTGAGGCATGGACAGAAGGCTAGTGTGGGTGGAGGGGTGGGGGGAAGAGAGGTCCCAGATATCAGTATGTGGCTCTGGTCAGAGGTATTCATTCATTTACCCATTTGGTCATTTCTTAACCAAACATTACCGGGGACCTGCCCTCCAATCCCTACAGAAGGCACTAGGGACAAAGGCAAGAATATATACTACCAGCTAACATTTATTGTCTACTCAGTGCCGGGCACTTTCTACACTTTTTATAAGTATTCATTCATTTCATCCTCATAACAAACCTATGAAGTAGATACCGTGTTGTTTTGGTGGGTTGTTTTTTTTTTTTTTTTTTGGTGGGGGGGTGGCATGTGGCTCGGCACGCAGGATCTTAGTTCCCCAACCAGGGAATGAACCCAAGCCCCCTGCAGTGGAAGCACAGAGTCTTAACCACTGGACCGCCAGGGAAGTCCCAGATACTGTTATTTTTTACTAACAGATGAGGAAAGTAAGGCACGGAGATGTTAAATAAACTGCCCGAGGTTCCACAGCTCCTTGATCTCATGTTGCTGTCCCAGAGCTAAGGGTTCTGGTAGAGGGAGGCCCAAAGAGCCACAAGAGCCAGTGATCCCACCTTGGGGAAGTCTTCCCAGAGGACCAGAAGAGGTGACATGGAACTAGGAATCCAAGAAGGAGGAGGAGGAAGTGCCACTGTGGCATCCCCTCCCGGAGCCCTCCTCCATCCCCAGGGCGTGGGGATGCAGTGCAAGGGTAGCTGGGGTCTGTCAGCAGCCAGGGGCTAAGACCTGTGAAGAATCAGAAGCCTAAAGGGCCCATCAGCTGAGGAAAGACACACACGGCTTCCCAGGGGCCAGTGCCCTCCCCAAGGCCTGACAGGGAACCCAAAGGGTGAGCGAGTGTACCAGAGGGAAGAGAGGGGCTGCAGCAGGGGAGCCTGTGGCCAGCCCCTGAGGGTACCCCTCGGCCCACCGGTACACACCACGGCGCCCCAGCTGGGGTCCTCCAAGCACGAGGCTCCTCCCCAGAGCCTCGTCACGTCTCCTCCCCCTCTTCCTCTCCCCTGCGTGTGAGGGAGGCCCACGCCCAGGGCACTGTGCCAGGGCAGCCGCTCAGCCCAGCCTCCTTCACACCCGCCAACACACGCACCATTACACACGCACACGGGCCCATCACAGCCATGCCAGCCCCACAGCTCCCTGTCGTATATGCAGTTCTGTGCGTCTGTGTGAGAGAAGCAGAGGAGAGACAGTGGGGTGTGGAGGAAGGAGCATGCGCCCCACAGCCCAGGCTCCACGGCCAGCGGGCTCTTAGCCGTGGGGCCTTGCACAAGCCACCTCACCTTCCTGCTCCTCTCTTTCTCATCTGCAAAACAGAGAGGATGCCTGTCCCGGGGCGGCCTCCCTCCCCGGCAGCAGTGGGGGTCAGCAACTCAACTCCATCTCCAGCATTAACGTGCACTGGACGCTGGAGCCAGGTGCCAGGGTGACGCCCCCTCTCCAAGCCTGGTTTCAGTCCCCTTAAGCCACCATCACAGATGCAGATGCAGACCCAGCCTCCTGGCCTGGTAGTTTCAGTTCTCATGCCCAAATCCTTGGTTCACAGGAGAGGCTCACAGAGGGGTGGTACCACCCCCAAGGTCACAGAGGAATCAAGGGCAAAGACCAGATACTGCCCTCTCCTGGGGGGCGGGGGGGTCTCTGACAGCCCTTTTCAGTGCTGAGAGACTCCAGAATGGAACCTCAGGCACCACCCTCTGAGGAGGGGCGGGAGGGCAGAGGCACCCAGCGTGGAGAGGCTGTCCTTCCTAGGCACCTGCCCGTAGGCACAGGGTGGGCAGGAGTGACCTGTCAGCCAGCCCCAAGGAAACCCTCGTTCTAGCCTCCCAGGTTCAGGACACAGGCCAGTGAGATCAGAATGGGGCTCGAGGTACCAAATAGGAAAAACATAATCGCTCTTGTTTATTGAGTGTTAATTATGAGTCAGGAATCCCTCTGAGCTTTTTATACAGATTATCGGGTTTAATTCCTACAGCAGCCTGAAAAGGCAGGTGCTATAAGTATGCTCATCTTACTGAAGTATCTTCTTACAGATGAGGATAATGTTAATTAACTTGCCTAAAGTCACCCAGTGTGTAAGCAGGGGCGGGGGCAGGATTAGAACCCAGGAGCCACCTTCTTAACTGCAAGGTGCTACTGCCTCTAGAGTTGATTTCCCGCCTCTGCTCTCCCCTCCTCAAAACCACACCACTAGGGGTGGGTCAGGGGAGGCCTGGGTAGGGCCCCTTCTCATTCCCTGCCAGCTCCCACACTTAGCTTTCCCAGAAGAAAAGAGACCTCTTGTCTCCATCTGTACAGCTAGTCTCCAATCAGGTGGTCAAGGGTTTAGTCCCTCTCTGCGCCCTCTTGGGGAAGCTGCCAGCTGCAGACACGGCAAGACACTCTCCCTGTTCCCCACCCAAACTATCTTTCTGGACCCCTGGGGGTCACCCGCAGACGTTCTGACTGCACCCTCCTCTGGAGCGTTTCTCTGGGACGCAGGCCCGCCCGAAACCTGGGGAGGCGAGCAACCGCCGCCCAGGCATGTGCGCACCGCTAGATGGCAATGTCGGTCCCTGGGTGCCAGTTCCGGACCTGGAGAGGATGGCCGCTATTCGCCACCGCCCCCAACTCCAAGGCGACTGGGAGAGCAGTGGAGGTCCCAGGCCGGGCCTCCCAGGGGAGGGACTTGGGGCCCCCTCTACAGGCCTCACCCCGTAGCTGCCTTTAGGCCTCACCCCGTAGCTGCCTTTGGCTCCGCACGGGGTTCAATGGTGGGAAAGTTAAGGGCGCCTGGTTCCACCCCTCACGCGGCGAGGAAAGTGTGGGCGGGAAGGCGACTGCGAGTTCTGTTTGTGTGTGATTACTGGGAAGCTCGAGTAGAAGCTAGTAGCTGTCTGCATGTGCGTGTGTGCGCGCGCTGGGCCACGCCTGGATACCAGTGCGCCCGTGTGCATGTGAGCATGCTCGCGCGGTGTGGACACGTGCATGTGCATGCGTGTGTGCGCCTGGAGTGCTGCGGCCTGGGGGATGCACACGGTTCGGGTGTGCCTGTACCTGTGAGCTTGTGTACACGAGCAAATGCAGGTCCCACAGTGGGTGACCCGCCACATTCTAAACGCCCCTGTAGGGAGGCTCAGCCCAGACTTCGGCTGTCTGAGTAGGAAGAAGGTCGGGCGAAGAACCGGTGTCTAGATGGCGCCCCGCCTGTGCATGGGGAAGAGTCGCCGGCAGGACAAGACCGGACTACAGTCTGGGCTGCTACAGACCCCCTGACCTTGGGGGCGTCTTCTTAGCAGAGAGTCCTCTGGTGTCTGCGTCCCCCATGCTGCGGTGCAGAGTCCCAGGCTGGGACTGACTTCTGTCGAGGGGCTGCTGCTAGAGTCTCTCAACCGGGCTTGCGGGACGCTAGGTTCAGCTCAATGTGCCCACTGTGCAGTTATCGCCAAAGGGCGCCCAGTCTGCCTGGCAGGAGGGTGCTTGGTCGGGCCTCGTTGGGAATTATTACTGGGCCCATCTGGAGGCTCCTCCATGTCTCCGTGGTTGTCGAAGGGGACCCGGCTCTCCCGTGCCCCACCCTCCCCCAACTCCCTAGAGCGCAGTTCCTGCAGCCTCTGGGCGTGGGCACCGTGCTTTCCCGGGTCCTGGAGCCCCCCCTTCCCGGACGCGATGGGAGCGTGTTCCCTGGACGCCGGGGGTGGGGGTGGGTCCTCGATTCCTAGTCGTTCACTCTAGGGCTCCGGGAAGGCTGTGGTCTCTGGATCTGTCCCTGGGGCGGGAGAGGAGACTCAGGAGTTGCGGGGAGAGAGAAAGCGCGCAGGGGATTTGGCACCAGAGCCTGAAGCTTCCGCCCTGGGGCTCGGGCCTTGGCGCTGGACCTCCCAGTCTCTGAGCCTGGGCAAAAGAGGTGGGGAGTCTTGGAGGGGGAAGGGGCACCAGGAGAGGGCAGTGGTGTTTTCCGTCGGAGCTCAAGGTCGCTGATGGAGGACTCCACGGACTGGAGTGGGCTGGCAGCGCTGGGGGGTGGGGGCGGGGAGACGGGCGGGAAAAAGGCTCTTTGGGGCTCCAGCGCCCGGCGCCCTGCAGAGCTGCCAGAGGAGGGCAGAAGTGCGGGGTCCCGCCCCCGACGGCTGCCCCTGGCTCCTGGCGGGCTGTGGGCGGGCACACACACCACCACCACCACCCGACCCACTGAGAGTCCATTCCTTCCCAGAGGCGCACCCGGAGATGCCTCCGGGCGACTCCGGGCCTTGCTTCCAGCGGGCCCCTCGCCCCCGGGCCCTCTGGAGCTCCCAGCGCCGCGCTCGCCCCAGGAGCCTGAGGCCCTGGCCCAGTCGGGCCCGCCTCGGGGCGCCTCAGAGGGTCCAGAAGCCACGCGTCCTTCTCTCCCAACCGAGTCCCCCGCCCCCGCGCTGCCGCGGAGTCACTTACCAGACACCTCCGCCCAGTTCCCCTCGCACCTGACAGACGGCTGGACGGGCAGGTGGCCCCGCGGGCCAGCGGGTGGGGCGGGCGGCCGGGCTGCGGGCCGGGGGCGGGGACGGGGTGCAGAGGGGCGGCCCCTGCTCCGCCCGCAGCTCCCAGCGCTGTGGCTCCGACTCGCGCTCACGCTCGCACTTTTCCCCGAGCCGCGTGATGTCACGGGGAAGCAGCCAATCCTGGTGGGCCCGCGCCGCCCGCCCCGGGCCGGCCACCCAACGGGGACGCGCGGGGGCCACCACCCCGGGCGTCGGGGACCCCAGCTACGCGCGCCCCTCCCTGGAGCCGGCCGGCAGCTCTCCACTCGGGCACTATGGGGGCACCGCCCACGGTCACCAGTGCTGTTTAGCGGGGGGCGCTGCCCTCCCGGGAGGCTGGGGGGTGGGGTGGGGTGTCCGCGTTGTCATGGGGACGCGGCGCCCCCTCGTGGGCTGGGAAGGGAGCTGGCAGCCCCGTCTGGCTGCGTTCCCATCTCCGCTCTGACCAAGCCCCCGGGACCGGTAGATGGTCTCGCGCCCCGCCCGGACCTCACTCTTTATACTGCCCGGCTTGCAGCTGGACCACGGAGGCGCGAGTGTTTGACCCCAACAGGAGGTTATGGGTGGCTGGGGTAGGCTCTGCCGCCCCGGTTCCGTCGGGGCAGAGAGCCGAGGGCCGGCAGTTTCGAGCCTCGAGGCTGCGTACTAGCTACCGGGCAGCCACAGAAGAGGGGCGCCGTCGGGGCCTGGGAAGGAGCTGGAGAGAGAAGCCAGGCAACGGTCCCCAGGGAGAGAGGAGCCGGCTCATCGCACACAACCCCGCCCGCCCCCCATTCCTGCCGCCCTGTTCCCTGCTCCCGCGCTCCAAGCCGGGGAGTGGGTGCGCACCCTTTCTCCAGCCCCGGGAAAGAACGCGCCGCTCATCCAGCCGCGGCCTGGAGGGCAGGTTCACCGATGCTTGTGCGGGAAAGCCGAGTGCCCAAGGTCACCTGGAGCGGAGCCCGGAACGAGACCCCAGAGGGCGAGCTGCTGGTCTCTTGAAGTGTCCGGGAACCACGCGGGCCGGAGCCTTGGGACTTGGGGCCTTGCCTGCACCGAGCAGGAGGGTCCGCTGGGGCGCTCGCCGGACTGAGAGCAGGGAGGCTTCAGCACCTCGGAGAGCTCCACCTCTGCCCTGACCTTGGGGGTTCTGCTCCGCCTGCCCAGGCTCCAGCGTTTCTGCCTCCCTCTGAGACGGCCCTTCCTCGGGCCGGTCAAGGTCCGACTCGCTCCCACAACGCCCGGGCCTGTCACCCCAAACTGTCTGAGCGCAAACACCCAATTAACCTTAAGACGGATGGGTTCTTCTCTTGGAAAATCAACTCAAGTCCCGCCCCTCCTCCACCCTCCCCCAAGGGTTGGGCGGGGGGCTGTGTGTGCGGGGGAGGTGGAGGCCGCACCAGTGCAGGAGGCAGCAGGAGCCGCCAGAGAAGGGGCGGGAACTCAGGCAAGAGGCAGCCCTTTGGGGCTCTTGGTGTGGAGCCTTCTGTGCTGAACAATGAGGCAGAGGTCGGGTCCTAACGCTCCCCAAGGCGACGGCTGGAGTTGGCAGTCGGCTGCAGTGAGAAGCCATGGTCCTTTACATGAACGATCTGGGCTCCCATGATTCTCATAACCAAAGGATGAAAAAGCCCTATTGTTTTTGCTCGCACTTCACAGATGAGGAAACAGGCTTGGTTGGTTCATATGACAATTAGATGACAGTCTGTACTCACTGGTTTCCCTTTTTCATATCCCTCCTAGGGTCCAGGAGAGGGGTGGGCCTCCTAGGAGGGTGAAAGTGTGCGCGCGCACACAGGCTGGGAGAAGGCCAGACCCTTATAGCTGTAAGATGGGGAAACAAGCAAGGCCACTGGAGGCCACAGAAACTTATCACCAGAAATGTCTCCAACCACTGCCTTGAGTTCTTCCAGAAGCTGTCAGGCAAACCTGCTCCAGTTTCTCCAAAATCCCTACTATGGTGTAGGGCATTTGGCCTCCCCCAATCCCAGAACGTGGAGAGCTGAGACAGGAACCAGGGGACCTGGTTTAGTCTGTACTCTCTTTGATCCAACTGGGTCCATAGACATCTTGGGTCCACAGAACTGCTCTGAACCTATTTCCTCATCTCCAAGGGGATTGCTGAGCTCTGCCCCGCTGGCCCCATAACCTCATCATGATATGCAAGGGGGCCCATGAAGGCCCTACTGGGGAGGCTCTACCCACACAGCAAGGGCTTTCTAAGGAAAGAGGTTGGTATGGGGACGGAATGTGTTGACAGGGGCCTCCAACAGGCAGGGGCTGGGTTCATCCTTGGCCAGTAAGGACGGAGGCGAGGCCAGGCAGGACTGAATTTGGGTCACTTCATCCACAAAGCCTCCTCATACCCCCTTTTTCAAAGTAACAGAATACGTCAGGGTCCCATCTGGGTTCAAACCCTGGCTCCACCATTTAGTTGTGTGATCTGGGTGTACCAGTACCCACCTCAGAGGCGTTTTGTGCTAAGGACTGAGAGATAATAAACACTGAATCCTTGGCACACGGTTTACATTCAACATAGTCCCCAATCATGGACCATGTAATTCTTTCTCCCACTGGGGGCAGTATGTGGGTGGAGGTCACGCATTGCAGTGGGCGCCCTTCTCTTTTCATCCTTTAATGCGTAGCTCAAACCTCACCTCTTCAAGGAGGCCTTGTCTTACAGAGCTGGAATTAACTTTAAGAGGTTGCAGAGTAAAAGCCCTGCCTCCTAGAGGGAGAAAATGAAGCAAGAGAAAAGGCAAGTGGCCTGCCCAAGGTCTCACAGCTGATGTGTCTTAGTCCAGAGTGTGCTGTAATATAATAGTTTTCCAAAAAATTCTAGTGTTCCTCACCATATAACTCTTAACAGTGTTTTGTATTATTTGCTTGCCCATTTATCTTTTGGTTTTGCCTCTGCTGGGGCAGAACCTATACTTCTGTATGCCCCATAGTGTCTGGGACAGAGTTGAGCACACAAAAGTTACTCAAGAAGTACTTGTTGCTGGCAAAAAGCCCTGCGGTGGCTCTGATTTCCCTGTATGCCTCTGTGAGAGCAGGGTCAAACATCCTTCTTCCGCTTTCTAACTGACTTAAAACTAAGTGTCCAAGGCCCATGACCACAGCACACCCCTCAGCGCTGTACTGACACAAAGTAAAGGGAAACCTGAGCAGCCAGCAAATGGCATCTTTGGGGGATGCCTGTAGATAAGGCCAAACTCCCTGCTGGCTCACCCAGACACCCATTATGGGTGCTTTCCCAGGACTGCAGGGGAGCTAGCTTTCTGGCCAGTTACATCTTCACTCCAGGCCCATCATCCTGGGTAGGAAGCAATCACGACGAGCAACCTTAGATCATTCTTACCTACCCACCTGTCACTGTGAAGGTTGCTCCAGTCCTTAGCAGGCCCCTGGGAAGCAGGAGGTGAAGGCACACAGACGCAGCATGAAGCAGAGGTGGCAGCCCTTACCTGAGTGGCTTCTGCTGGGGCATCACGGGGCTCCCCACCTAGGAGGACAGCAGTACCAGAAACAGTGCCTGGGAGAACCAGGGCGGCTCAGTTCAATGTCCTCTCCCAGCCCCCCAACACTACCCCACCCCCGCAACCCCCATGGAAACAAACAGAGAGGAGACTGGTGAGGGGCATGTCATCATTTTAATGATGTAGATCTTTGGTGTTTCCCTCATTAGCAGTCAGACTATCCCCTCTCCTCCCACCACAATGTTTCTATGATGAGTTACGAACAGAAAAGAAATCACATTTTCATACTAAAAACAAAATAATCAGAGCCTCGATTTCTCCACTAGAAACTACATGTACAGTTCAAGATTCCACATGCAACACCTTAAATCACAGACCAAGACCTCACATTCTGACCTGGAGTCTCATCCCCTCCCCCAGCCTTGGGCTGGCTTTGGCCTAGGCTCAGCTAATACTGACACCCACAGGTGCTGCTCTGAGGGCCTTGGGGGGGGGTGGGGAAGGAGGAGCTTGGTGGACAAGCGCTGGGGGCTGGCCAGCCTACACCCCCCACTCCTGAGCGAGGACCTGCCCACCATCCCTTGACCCCATCCTGTCTCAGGCAAGCAGGCTGCCCCATTCACTCCATGGTTGTTCCCCAACAGTAAGTGCAGGAAGTCCCTGTCCTCAGGAATCTGGAGGCCTGGCCTGACCCCTGACTGTGGTCTCTGTGGGGTAAGATGATCAAGAGAAGCTTGAAGCTCTGGAAGGCTCAGAAATGGAGCTGATTTCTGGGAGCCAGGCCGCTCCTCCTGCACTAGGGCTCCTAGTGGCTCTGCCTGCACAACAGGTGAACAGGGAGAAGCTGGCCCACTGGCCACCGTCCAGGATGGTTTGGCCCAGATCTGGAAGACTATTCACCCTTCTGAGGGCTCTCTGCCCAGGGCTGAGTCCCTTGAGCCTTGTTTCCAGGAGAAAGGGGGGTTCATGGCAGGGATACCCATTTCCACCTCCATTCACACTGAGCGCAGCAGCCTGTGGCTCCCCTGGGCTCCAGATCCTAGAAGGTTCTAGTCCCTGGAGGCAAGCCTTGCCCCTTTGACTGCCTCACGCTGGCTGACTCGGACTCCCTCTCAACCCCCCACCCTCTTGCTCCTGTTTCCTGTTTCCGCAGCCCGCGGCTCTTCTGCGCATACAGTTCCCAGTCAGCTGTGAGGTCCGGTTTCTGCTCAGCGGTTCGAGGGGAGGCACCAGTGCACACACGTCTCTACCTGTTCCGTGGCTCCCCACTGGGGCCCGCAGCCTCCCCCAGGCTGCTGCCCCCACCAGCGGGAAGGTGGTTGTTATTGGTGAGGTCGCAGTGCAGGGCTGGTCCCTCAGTGCTGGGAAGGGGGACGGGGGAGGAGGTGGGCAGGGCTGCCTGGGGTGGGTCCCGTGCAGGGGTACCAGGCCGGTCCCAGGAGGCTGTCCGGGGGCTCAGGCCTCGCTCTGCCAGCTGCCCAGCTTCTGGGAGCAGTCCCCGAGAGGTGGAGGGCTGGGGCGAGGGGGCGCGCGCGACCCCAGGCTCGGTGCCCGTCTGGGAGCTGCGGTGAATACGGTGGCTGACGATGATGTTGTTGCCAAAACCACCCATGGAGGCCATGGTGGTGCTCTGCTCCCGCTGCACCACGGCTGTCATGCCCCCTTCCGCCATCAGCCGCTGGATCCTGCTGAGAGCGTCTTCCCCGCTGGCACCGTACTCCGAGCCCTCACCTGGAAGGCACAAAGCAGAAGGGAGGGAATTAACTGCTGGCCTGGGCCTCTGAGTCAGGCAGGCCACCGCTAGTAGTAACTGGGGGATTCTAGCTAAAAGCAGAAACAAGAAGAGGGCCAATCCCTCACTTCAAGAATCAGTCAGGCGACAGACGAATGGATAAAGAACATGTGGCACATGTATACAATGGAATATTACTCAGCCATAAAAAGGAACGAAACTGAGTTCTTTGTAATGAGGTGGATGGACCTAGAGTCTGTCATACAGAGTGAAGCCAGAAAGAGAAAAACAAATACTGTATGCTAAAGCACGTATATGGACTCTAAAAAAATGGTACTGATGAACCTAGTGGCAGGGCAGGAATAAAGATGCAGATGTAGAGACCAGACTTGAGGACATGGGCGGGGGAAGGGTAAGCTGGGACGAAGTGAGAGAGTGGCATGGACATATATACACTACCAAATGTAAAATAGCTAGTGGGAAGCTGCTACATAGCACAGGGAGATCAGCTCGATGCTTTGTGATGACCTAGAGGGGTGGGATAGGGAGGGTGGGAGAGAGGCTCAAGATATTAAAAAAAAAAAAAAGAATAAGTCAGGGACTTGAAAACTAGATAAGACTCCCCAAACAATCGTAATTCGTACTTCTGTTTTACAGGTGGTGAAACTGAGGCCTAGGTGGCTGAGGCTGCTCAGCTGGTTAAGAGGCAGGGCTGGACCAGAAGCTGGGAGTCTGGTTTTAACCCTCTGGATACCACAGGCAGACTGGTCATGCAGCTAATGCAGGCAACCCAGACAGCTGGCTGTGTCTGCTCCTCCCTGTCTTGGGTAACCTGGCAGACCTGGCCCTGGAACAGGGGGCACTGCCTGGTCTTTGGAAAGCGAGGGCACTGTACGGGGTGCGGCTAGAAGGCAAATGGTCTGCTCTGCTCCGTTTCAAAGCTGTGCTCTCTCTTCATTGTTCTGTTTATGTCACTTCCTAAAAGCACACGAGGAAGACGATTTTTAACTGTTCTCTAGAAGGCATTCTGTCTTCTCCTCTTGTCCCACTTTACTCACCAACTTTCCCAAGTTATTTCCCACATACTGTTCTCCCGGGGCTGGATGCCTGATACCCTCATTTTTCGCTAAAGGCAGCCAACTGCCCCAGCCTGAGGCTTCAGTCTGCACCTCTAGGGAGGAAGAGAGAAGGTTCTGCTCTTTCCCCCAAAGCCTGAGTATTCCCTTGTCTGTGAGCAGACAAGGCTTTGGCTCAGACCTTAGTTCTGCCACTCACTAGCTGTGTGACCTAGGATAAGTCCCTTGACACCCACATTCCTGTTTTCTTTTCTTTATCTTTTTTTTGGCTGCGTCAGGTCTTAGCTGAAGCACGCAGGATCTTCGTTGAGGCACGCGGGATCTTTCATTGCGGTGTGCAGGCTCCTCTAGCTGTGGTGCATGGGCTTCTCTGCAATTGTGGCACGCGGGTTTTCTCTCTCTAGCTGTGGCGTGCAGGCTCCAGGTCATGTGGGCTCTGTAGTTGTGGCGCGCGGGCTTTCTTGTTGAGGCACGCGGGCTCTCTTGTTGAGGCACGCGAGCTCAGTAGTTGTGGCATCAGGGCTTAGTTGCCCCATGGCATGTGGGATCTCAGTTCTCCGACCAGGGATTGAACCCGTGTCTCCCTGCAATGGAAGGCGGATTCTTCACCACTGGACCACCAGGGAAGTACCCCTCAATTTTCTGACTTGCAAAAGAGGGATGAAACATCCAACCTACAAGGTGCCGGGTAGAGGGAATGAGATAATGCCTGTTACACACCTGACACACAGCGGGTGCTCAGTCAATGGTCGCTGTTGTGAATAACCTGGACTCTGCAGGAAGAGCCCCACCCTGAGGGACCTTCCTCCAGCCTGTGTTCAGCCCCCACTGGGCAGACATGCAGTCCAAGCCTGTGGGCAACTATGATCAAGGCTCCCAGGCTGCCAGGGCTGCTCTACCAAACTATGTATGGATTTGTTTCCTTTGGCTACCTGTTGGCCACTTTGGGATTCTGCAGTCTGGGCAGCTTTGATGGTGAGGTTTGAATTTTTGGGGGGGTACTTGTTGTCAACAGCTATCTTTGCAAGACTTTCTTTGCTCCCACACTGTCCAGTGCCTTCTCTCTACTCACCTTGTCAGAGCTGGATTTCCAGGCAGCCAGTTCTGCAGCTTAGCTGCATCGAAGTCCCGTTAGATCTCTTCCCTCCTTGCAAGTGCTTGGCAGGTATGTGCTGGTAGTTCTTCCTCTGGGTCTCAGTGAGACAGTTCCCCCCCAGCACTGAGTAGGGACTCCGCCTGGGCTCTCACTTATGTCCAGCTTGCTTTTCTCCAGATTTTCTAGTAAATTCTACCCTCCCACCTCCAACCCCTCAAGGCAAGCTGCCCTTACGTGCTTCCCCCTCAGACAGCTCAGTGCCAACTCCCAGGGCAGAAGGAAAGAGAACCTGAAGGGCTCTCAGAGTACTTCTCTCAAGGGAAAAGCTGTTCAGCAGTGGGTAGGGGTAAGAGGAAAGGTCAACCTAGGGCTTTGGTGCCAGCACAGCTTCTACCCCCCTGTGAGCCAAAAGGGCTACCTGGAGAGGGCCCATGGGGACCTCCCTGTGCTGCCACTGCCACAGTTTTCCAAGAACGCTATGCACTGAGGGCCTCCCCAGCCCGGCCTGGGGTATGCAGTAGGCTGGCCCACGGCCTGCTGGCATTGGAGCTCAGTGGGCTGGGCTCTGTGCCCGGTGAACTATCAGCTCTTTTCCTGTAGATCACTTTGAGGGGCGGGGCAGGTCTGCCTTGGGGCCCTAGGGGAGCTGTCACAGCTAGGCCCTGCCCTGCTGCTGGCACTCGGGTCTGGGACCTCCTGTCCTTTCTCACTGTGCCAGTGGCTCCAGGCCTGGCCACCTCTCACCGCAACTGTGGCTGTCTTTCCTAAATGGTCTTCTTGCTTCTCTCTCCCCTTTCCACCCAGCCTCCATGCTGCTGCTATTACCATTCTAATTCAGCTCTGATCCACTGAGTTCTGGTTAAGTCCATACTCGGTTCAAAACCCAGCAGCTCCAAGAGTCCTCAAGTAGTTAAGGTTCTCACCGTGACATTTAAAGGCCCTCTCTGGTCAGGTCCTAGCTGTTTCCCTGACCATCCCCCTTCCTGAACCCAGAGACTCAGCGCTGCTGTGTGCCCAGCGCCCCTGCCTGCACACACTGTGGGTGTTCTACCTGCCACGCACCTGCCCATTTCCCCACATTCGAAGTCCACTTGTTTACAAGGGCCAGCACAAGTACCACCTCCCTCACCCTGCCTTCCAAGGTCCCCACCTGGGAGTGGCTGCTCCTGCTCTGGGCCCCACAGTGACCCACACTTCTCTGCGTCAGAGTCCTCTCCCTCTGGGCTCTAAGTTCCTGATGGTCTTGGACTAAGTTTTATTCATCTTTGGGCTTGCACTTGGCATCTACCTGTCGAATGTGTGGGTGAATAAAGGGCTCCCAGGCTGCCTACAGGCGTTCCAGACTTAAGGTGGCTTCTGAACACCGGTCACATGTTACCCTTTTGCTATGGGGACACAGTTATATGTCTGTTTCCTTTCTGGACTTATTTTTGAGGGTAGAGACATGGCTTCATCTCTGAATCAGATTCCCTTTGCAATACCTGTGGATTCATGGTGCCTAATACAATACTAGACATAAAGTAAGTACTCACAAAAGATGGGATAGAAGAGTTTAAAATGTATACACAAACGATTTCCTCAGGGCTGGGTGTAGGTAGCTTCAGCCTAGAGAGCTGTGAGCTGTGCTTGTCTCTTGGGAGCTCTAAGTCAAGGCTGCGAGCCAAGGTAGGCAGCCAGCACATTCTTCAAGAGGAAAACACACTGGGGCCTGAGAGAAGTGGCAGCCATGGCTAGGGATCCAAGCTATTAGCTCCAGGAGCAGTGGCGGCCACAGGGGTTAATTCTGCTGTCTCCTTCCCTGTAGCAAAAGCATTTCTTTTTGTCTCTGAAAAATGGTAAACTGATTTAGTGTTGACATGAGATCATTTCCTTGGCAAGTTCTAAGGTACGTTCTGGATACAGAGGCCAGAATGGGATCAGTAACTTCCCATAATGCCCAGTTCTGGGGGTTTCACTGCCCAGAAGAGGGAAGCCAGATTGCATCAGAGGAGGAGCTGCCCTTCCTGACCTCAGGGGGCACCCTTTCCTTCCCTTTTCACATTTGCTCTTCCCTGGCCCAGCTGGTCTGTCATCTTCACCAGACAACAAAAAGGTCCAAGCAACCGTTCTCAGTGGTCAGAGGCAGAGCCATGGGCTCCCCAAATAGTGCAGCACAGCCAAGCTCGGAGGCAGGGCCTTGCCTCTGCTCAATTCATTCATTCCACACACTTCTTGAGCACCCACTGTGTGCCAGGCAGGCACTGTATCAGAGCTGGGAGCAAACAGTGAGCCCAGGGAATGCCTCCCCTCCCTTTCTGAGTGACAGGGTAGGGAAGCTTTAAAGCTGGACAAGTAAAAAAGCCAACACCTGCAAACTCCCCCTGTGGAGGGCTCTTCTGGGAAGTCCTAGACAGAACTGAATAGATTTTAATAAAATTCTCATAGAACATGAAAATGAGTAGCCTGGGACCCTTCAGTGCTAACCAGTGGGAAAGGGCCAGGGGAGGGGCAGGCCACAGAATGGTAAATACCACAAGTGGAGCTGGCTGCCCAGACTAATAGACTGGGCCCTGGTGTGTGGAGGGGTGCAGAGGGGGTAACCCCAACCAGCCCCACCTTCTAGCTAAGCCCAGCGGTTTCCTTTAGTAGTTTTGCCAACTGGGAGACAGAAGGCAGGTAGGGGTGTGTGTGTGTGTGTGTGTGTGTGTGTGTGTGTGTGTGTGTGTGTGTGTGTGTGTGTGTGTGTGTGTGTGTGTGTGTGTGTGTGTGTGTGTGTGTGTGTGTGTGTGTGTGTGTGTGTGTGTGTGTGTGTCTCTGTGTGTGTCTGTGTGTCTGTCTCTGTGTGTGTCTGTGTGTCTGTCTCTGTGTGTGTCTGTCTCTGTGTGTGTCTGTCTCTGTGTGTGTGTGTGTGCGTGCGTGCGTGCGTGCGTGTGTGTGTGTGTGTGTGTGTGTGTGTGTAGCTGCTGTGTCTGCCTGCTAGATGGGGAAAGCGGACCAGGAAGGAAGTCTGAGCGCAAGAAGACTCTTGATTCCTGGTCCCCCTACCAGAGCGGCAGTAGTGGACAGTGGTCAGTGGGGTAAGCACCTCAGAACAACGCTCCTGGCCCCAGGAGGGACAAGCCTGGCCAGTCACACCCACTGGTCAATGCCCCACACATCTTCTCCCCATACTTCTTTCTAGGTGTGGGGTTTTCTGAAAGGGACTATGATGCTGTCCCTTTCAGAGCTGGAGGTCCAGAGCTCCAGGCAAAGTTCACCAGGCCAGACAGATGCAGCGAGCCATCCTGAACCACCCTGCCCAGGCTCCCGTTCTAGAGAACAGCCTATTCAACTGCTGCCTCTGCTGAAGAGTGCCTCTGGCCTCTGAAGGGCTCACCCTCCACCACCTGTTCTACTTTGCAGGGAGAGACTGGGAGAGAATCAGGTTCTGGTCTCAAACTGGAAAACAGAACCTCCTTCCTCCTGCCAGCCCATCATCCGCATCCTGAAACAGGAAGAAAGGAACTTATAATTGACTGGAGGCCAGAAATAAGCTGATGCTAATCAAGAAATATCAGAGGCTTCTTTGGGAGGTGAAAACACCGGTGGATGCTCTTCTCCTCAAGTGGGGAGCCCCTGCTGCACTTCACTTTCAGGCTGAAGGCCTCACTTCTGACCCAGATCCCTGTAATCTGCCCTTCCTGCTCATCCAGCCTCAGTCTCAACATGCGATGACAGGCCAGGAACAAGAGCCCACTAGTGAGTGGTCCTTGGTGCAGATGGTAATGTTTTTGAACTTGGTGCCCTTGCAGCTGCTGTCCCCTCCGCCAGGAATGCCTGCCCCCTGCCCTCATCCCACTTGGCCTGACATTTTCCTACTTATCCTTGAAGACTCAGCTCAGGGTCACCTCCTCCAGAAGCCTTCCCCGAGCCCCACAGTTGGGAGCTGGGCCCCCCTCCTCCATGGCCCCGAGGTCCTTATCGTGTGAAGCAATTACCTGCTGGGTGCCTGCCTCCCTGTCTAGACGTCCAGTTCCTTGGGGAAGGACCAAGGCCTATCTGTCTTTGCAACTCCAGCGGCTGATGCACGGGAGACAGTCAGTAAACGGCCACGAGATCGCGGCAGGGGGGCCGCCTCAGACAAGGACTTCCGCCTGGGGTTGGCTGGAGGAGCTCCAGCTCTCTCCTCTTCAGTGAGGCTCGGAGCTGTGTTGGGCTGCTGCAGCCGCTACCTCTACACCAAGGGGTTTCCACCCAACAGATGTAGGAGGTGGCCTGGGCCACAGACCAAGAAGGGACTTAACTGTAAAAAGTGTCAGTTCATGGCAGCGACAGGGACAGTGCCCTGCTGGGGGGCTGCAGTTTGGAAAGCTGTTCCCTGGAGGTGACACAGGCAGATTAGTTACTCCTTGCCCGATGCACACCTGTCCTCTCTTCTCATGGTCTCTCTTGAGCAAATGGCTTAACACGGACCTAGGAAATGTGGGTCTGTTTGGAGGCTGCCTTGTCTGGAGCCTGGAGCAGCCAGGGGCTGGGGTAGGGGGTAAGGACAGTGACTGAGCGAGAACAGCCTATTTAACACAGCTGCCAACACACTCCAAAGGGGTTCGAGCGCTACCGCTGGGAAGTGCTAATTGGTTCTTAGCAGTGTGAGGCCAGCGCAGAGCCAGGGCGGAGCTGGCTGAGCCACACCTGCAATAGGTGAGAGGAAGGGGCTGACTGCGTGCCAGGCTGCAGTCAAAATGGCCATGAAGCACAGGTGTGTGAAGGCCTCACCTGTGGCAGTCCCGACTCCGCCAGGCTGGCAGCAGGGGGAGACAAGCTACCCTGTGGCGTGGTCCTGGAAGCCCGAGGCCTGGGGTGTATGTCTCTGGAACAAGAGCTCACAGCAGGGAGCCTTCTCTATCTAGATGACTCTCTGTGCTCTCTCTCTGGAAGAACACCCTGGGTCCTCCAAGTTTTAGAGGATAAGGAGATGAGGGTCCTTGGTGGGACAGAGCAAAGCTGTGAGAGCAGCTCGGCTTGCCGGAGCAGTGACCCAGATCAGGGGAATGACCTTCCTGCCCGAGGAGGCACCACCATGTGAGGGGCACTCACCCTGACAGCAGTGGTGCTCGCCCTGCACCAGCTGTCCGTGTGGAGGGGCCGGGAGCCTCAGGGAGGGGTGAGAATGGTCCCAGCCCCCACCCCACGCCACTCTCCCGGCCTCATTTCCCCTCTAGTGTTACATGGCTCCTACCTTCACCAGGACCTGAAGCTGCTGTCCCCGGCTCCTGGATCTCCCTCTCTGTCTGTGTTTCGGCATTCTGCAGCTGAAGGGCCAGAGTCTGGGTGCCCTGAGATGTCACTGAGGTGGTGGGGTTCCGGGGCTGCAGCCCAATTGCATTCATCAGGCCCATGTCTCTGTCTGTCCTCCATGTGGCTCTGCTGGTGCTACGGAGAGAAAGGCAGAGCAGAGTCGGGCAGGGCTGGGGACAGCACACCACACACAGCTCCGCGTGCTCCATGCCAATCCCCAGGGCACAGCCTGGACCAGAGCCTGCAGGCTGAGAGGCCCGCTCCCGCGGCTGCCTCCCGATGGCGGTGAACTCGCCTGTGTCCTTTCTCTTCCAGATCAGTCCACACCCCGGGACAATGAAAGGAGGCGCAGAACCGTCCAGTTTTGCAAACCCAGCTGGTCCAGTCACTCAAACAACGAGGGCCTTTCTGGGGAGGTAGAGATGGCTGATCTTAAAAGACGCTTCCTTAGATTCGGGAAGCCACTAGCTGAGCTCCAGGGAAAAAGGGTGAGCAGCCCAAGAGGGCCCTTTCTCTCTTTAGCTTTTCCTTCCTTCTAACTATATGCTGACAAGATTCCAGTTTAAATTCTTGGAACTGCCACTGAATCTCCACTTTGGAGGAAAAGCACCAGGACTCCTGTGAGGCTGCTCTGGGATCCTCCTTCGGGGCCTTCTGAAAATAGACCCTTAAAAGCAGGGAGCGCCAGCTGCCAATGAGTAAGGCCCAGGCCCCAAGCTATACGCCCCCTTCCTTGGGCATTTCCTAGGCACTGACCCTCAGGACAGCTCAAGCCGGCAGCAGAGGGAGCCCAGGACTTTCAAGACAGTCACCAGCCACTCCTATTTGTAGCTGCTTCTGGGGATTACTCCTCCGGCTGTGCCCTGTACTCCCTCTAGGAAGCAGTGACTGCTTTGGCTTTATCATTGACCCAGGACTTTTTCTCAAAATGTTCCAGTCTTCGTTAATGAATTAAGTGATGAGAGGATCAGTACCAGGTTCCTACTCTCTCACTGGCTACTGGGGAGGGTCTGTCCCAGGGCTGCAGCTCTGGGCAGCTTGGACCCTGAGGCCTGGGTCACGTGGGAGACTGCCCACAAGCAATTTCCTAGGGAGGGCATCCCTCTCCAGTGTCCACTCCTCTCTCCTCACCGCAGCTCGCCCAGATACCATGCCAGAATGAGAGGGCTAGACGGTGTCCTAGCCTGTCTTAAATCAAGGCTCTGAGGGCAGAGGTTCTGTTCTCTTTCTTAGCCATGAAACACTCTTCTCGAACAAAATCACATGCAAAAGCTCAACGCATGAAGCAGATCAAAGAGGAGCTGCTCTGGTTGAGGACGGGCAGCTACAGAGCCCTGGAGCACAGTCTGAGGGCACTGCTCCAGAGCCCACTGGTTGCAGAAGGGAGGGCGGGCCTCCTCTTTCACAAACTCACCCAGGCCTCTCGCTGCTTCGGCTGCTGGAGTGAACAGTGAAGACAGTCTCATTCAGCTGGTCCCAGTAGTACTCAACACCAGAGTTTAAGGCCCTGAAAATCAGTTGGGAAGGAGAAAAGGTGGAAGGCATTAGATACGGAACGGCCAGAACTCCTTGCAATTCCCTCCTTCCTCTCCTGGGGCTGGGCTGAGGCCAGGACCAAAGATATTCCTGCATCAGGATGCTCAGTGTAGAGCAGACCAGACAAATCTCCAACAGCCCCAAAGCCTGGAGTGGTGGCTTTAGCCTCTTCCATCCCCCAGAGCCTAACTGGCTCCTCTTTGGGGCTAAGGAAGAGCTAAAAAATAGCCATGCCAGTCAGGCAGTGAGTTCTGTGTGTACTTCAGACATATGAGAAAGGAGCTAAGATGGCCCTGGAGATACCAGGTGCCACGGACAGCCCTGTCTAAAGGGAGTGCTTAGTGCTCAGAAACAGAGAGTGCAGGCTCTCACCATTGGGTCTTCCCTACAGCCACGGGGTCAGGAGAAAGGAAAATGAGGGCACCTTGACATTTTTACTTTGCCTGGAGCTCAGAAGTCTAAGCAGGAAAAAGCTCCTGCTGAGCCAGAGAGGCCCACATCTCTTTCTATTTTGGCCCTAGAGGCTCCTCTGCCACGTAGAGGCTGGACAAGCAACTGGGAGAGCTGAAGATGACCCGGGAGGGCTCACAAACTTCTCCTGGGGGAGGGAGGAGAAAAACTGCAGCAGCAATGGGCTGGACTGCTGACAGCAGAGAGAAGAGCTTCTAGCCATCAAGTTCTCTGGGCTGCCAACCTTCTCCTGGTTCCTTCTTTCCCTGCAATGGAGTATCAAGCAGTTTCTTCCAACCTCACGCAGGCAAAACTGCCAGAAGGGAAGCAGTGGCCTCTTATCTTTCTATACTGATGTGCCACCTCAGGCAGCAAGCCTGGCTGCCAGTGGTGGGTCCCAAAATGCAAGACAGCTACCTAGCACCAAGCACATGGTTGACGGTGGGGTGCTGCTGACGGTGGTGAAGGAAGAGGGATAAGAGTTGGGAAACAGCTGTCTTTGAGCCCTTTGATGAGAACTCCAGTGTCTATGTAGAGATTGTAGGAGATACTCAAAAAAGCTAGCTCTGCTCCTAAGAGGGACAGGGCATGCACATGTGCTTGAAGAGCTCTGCTATAGACTGAATCCCCCACAAATTCACATGTTGAAACCCTACCCCCAAAGTGACTGTATCTGGAGATAGGGTCTTTAGAAGGTAATTAAGGTTAAATGAAGTCATAAGACTGGGACCCTAACCCAAAAGGACTCTGGCCTTATAAGGAGAGAGAGAGATCTTATTCTCTTTCTCCATCATGTGAGGACACAGTGAGAAGGTGGCTGTCTGCAAGCCAGGAAAGGAGTCCTCACCAGAACTCAACCATGCCAGCACCTGATCTCAGACTTCTAGCTTCCAGATGGTAGAAAATAAATTTCTGGTGATTAAGCCACCCCGTCTTGAGCTGACTAAGAAAAGCTCCAACGGAAGCCAGCTTTTTAACCTAGAGGCTGAGGTCACCTTCCTTTAACGACAGAACTTCTTCAATAAAGAGCAAACAAATGAAAGTCAGTGGGTTGTGAGGATTAGCCAGGAAAAGATGAGTTGTGGGGGGGTGACGTAAGGTGATTCCTTCCTAAATGTGAGGATTGGATAGGGCAGGGGCCTGATGGGGCCTGCATGGTGAGCGACTGCATGTCAGGAGGCTGTGCTACCTCAGGTGAAAGGAAACGGGCCTAGGCACTGGGACCCCAAATCCATCACTAGAGGGGCACTAAGATTCTGGGGATTAGGCTTTACCTGTGGGAAAGAGCCACAGCCAAACAAAAGTACTCTTCCTCTCCCTGTTCTGGACTAAACCCCTCCCAACTCCTCTTAGAGGGCAGATTTGGTGTGATCTTCAGACGAGCCCTCTGAAAGAACATCAATAAAGAATTAAAGTTCAGGGTAACAACACCTGCGGTCAGCCCGGGGGCCAGGACTGAGGTCAGCACCCTGAGCCGGGACACCTCAACCCGAATCTCCACCACTCCCACAGCCGCACAGGAGGTGGCGGGCCATGTTTCCTGGATCTCAGTGAGCTGCTGTTTCTCCTCGAGACCACAGGGAGCTGAGTCACCAGATACTCAGCTATTTTTGTGAGGGTTGTCTGAGAACAACAGGGCATTGGAGAGCAGAGGTGAGAGAAGACCTTACGTGAGGGAAGAGGCAAATGACCAGAAACAAAAGCAGAGGCCCCCAGAAAACAAAGCCACCACTGCAATTTTTGATGAGCAAATCTTGGCTGCATGAGGCACCACATGAAGCCAGCTGCCAGGGAGTCTCTGATTTACAAACTTGTCAAGATTTATTGACAGGTGGCAATACCACGTGGGTCCCCGCCAAATCCTTTGTCTGTAATTCCTGCTACCCAGGGCTGGTTAGTGACAACAAACTGCTCACACCAAACCTATACCAAACCATGTATTGCGTGACCAGGCACCTTCCTTCCCATCTCAGAGAAAAGGCCACCTGAAGGCACACTCTCTGAGCTGCGACTGCCAGCATGACGCTGATGGTCAAAGAGTCCCTCCAACACTTTCCATCTGGCAGCATGCGCCATCAGCTCCAGGCTATGAACTCTGGCCATTTACTGAGGATATCAACTGCCAAACAGAACAGGAGTGACGGAGGCTATCAACATCCTATTCCATTCTCCCCCCCCGACCCCAATCCTCTCTACTCCCCACCAAGAGGTCCAATTCCAGCCATGACTTGTTCTACCTTCTATGGTCAGACCAGCTTGACTACGACAAGCTCATGGATTTGGTTGAAATTCCAGGCACTGTACCAAGGAACAGAGTTGAAGATACCCTCCTCTGGCTAATGAAACTCTAAGTGTTCAATATTCAGTGTTGCTTATTTCCATCTGTAAGCTAAAGAACAGTCCCAACCCTCTCCTTCCTCCTTGGACCTTAGGGAGGATGAATGAGTCACCACTGTTTGCTCTAGGTTCTTCCTGGAAGCTAGACAAACACACAGAGGGGTGAAGAAGAATGAGAAGGCCAGTCAGGGTCAGCCTTCCTGGCTTCCTTCAACAGCCTCTGTGAGCTGTGCTTCTGGGCTTGGTTCAGTGACTCCTCACAGCTGGGACCCTTGGGGCTCCCTGAACACAGCTAAGAGCCAGTCTGGCTTCCTCGGTGGTGAAAACGCTCTCACACAGAACTGCCCTCCTCGGCAGTGAAAGCACCGAGTCCTAACTTCTGGACCGCCAGGGAATTCCCCCCAGCCTACTTTTCTTCTGACATGAGTCTCTGAATTCTGTCTTCTGAGCTGACTCTCAGAGGTCTTCCCAGCACCTCCCCACCCCGCCGTTTGTAGGGCTGATCTATGAGACGGAAGTGAGCAAGCAGCCCCTCATATCAATCTGGCACTTCATACCCACCCTGGTTACTGGTTGGGGGGCTGGCTGGGCTGGCGGACAGCCAGAGGCACAGGAGCAGCTTGGGAGGGGTGGCGGGTCAGAGAGCAGAGCAAAGGAGAAAGGAGCATCTCACTGCTGGGAGCGGGGGGGACACCAGGCTATCAGCCACTGAAATGGCTCTGTATATGGGTGGAAGGGCCAGTGGTCCGTCTTCTCACCTGTCCTAAGAATTTCTGTGCCTGGAGAGATGGAGTGTTTCCTTAGGCTTTTTTCTACTGTCAAGTGGGGTTTTAATACCTTCAAGAGATGCCCAAGGAGCTTGTTACCTCTGTCTTTGTGCTTGGAGAGAGCGCCAAGGCTAAGACAATGGAGGAAAAATCAAGAACAGGATTGAAAGCACAAAATGTGGTAAAGCTGCCTGTGCCTGAGACAAAGGCAGACAACCACCTGTTTTGGAGGGAGGGCTGTAATCTTGGCCCAGCTGGCTGGCTGGCTGGCTCATGTGCCCTTGGGAATGGGTGTGCCAGGGAGCTGCATCACGCAGGGCCAGGCAGCAGGCAACAACCCTGAGCTTCTACTTCCCTATTTATTTGTTCTCCTCGTTCGAAGCCGGAGATCACTCAGAGACTGTTAAAAAAGATGTACATGTTCTCACTTATCCTCTCTCATTTCCCACTGCATCAATCACCTGACCCACTTAAATGCCTCAACATGATCTAGAGCTATATTCTTCACCTGAGGTCTTAAAAGAGTTACAAAATTGTGTGTTCTTGCGGTATATTCTTCTGTGGAAGAGAGTATGTTGCTTTCGTCGGAATTCTAAAGGGGTTTTTGATTGAAAAAACGTTAAGAATCAGCTACAGAAAAGAGCTCTGGATCGGAAAACTGGGAAGGCTCATTTTGTCACTGATCTGCTGGGAGACCTCGGGTGAGTCTAAACTTACTTACCTGAATATTTTTCATAGTATTTCCTGCCTAAAGTACAGAAATGAAGGTGACTGAGAACTGGAGAAGCTTTGGACAACTTGGGACAAAGTCATGTCCATCTTAATTTTATATGGTACCCTTAAATACTGGCCCTAAGGCATGGGGCATTTACCCACACGACCCAAGAAATCAGAAGAAACAGCAACACCAAAAAGGCAGGCTCAACTAGCTCTGAGTCCAACACAACTTGGTCTGTGATGCGGTGCTGTTCGCTGTGTCAAACATTAGTGTTATCTTTTTTCTTTTTTTTTTTTGTGGTGCGCGGGCCTCTCACTGTTGTGGCCTCTCTCATTGCGGAGCACAGGCTCCGGACGCGCAGGCTCAGTGGCCATGGCTCACGGGCCCAGCCGCTCTGCGGCATGTAGGATCTTCCCGGAGCGGGGCACGAACCCGTGTCCCCTGCATCGGCAGGCAGACTCTCAACCACTGCGCCACCAGGGAAGCCCATTAGTGCTATCTTGTCATGGAAGAGATTTGAGTTGCTGGTGGGTAAGAGAATTCCCCAGGCAGCTCAAGACGGCTCCAGCTTGCTGAGACGGTGGATGCTGAAGATGACATATGGGGAGAAAAGAGAGGCCAAAGCCAGCTTCATGTCTGGCTGAGATGTCTGTGACTCACACCAAGTATGTAGGCTGGGGTTGTAGACATAAAAGCCTTGTGGGGCCACGACAAATTGGGAGCAGAGACACTGTCTCTGTAAGAGCAGATCGCTTTTGCAAGAGAAGGGGCTGGGAGTCTGGTTGGGACAAAGGTTAGTAGCTGGAGCCAGGGACAAGACAACAATGCTAAGGAAGGCTGTCTTGGAGAAACAGGGGAAGAAAGGCCTGTAACTACAGTGTTGGTAAGAGTGAAATTATAATCCAGAATTCTTTTCCAGTTTTGGGAAAGATGCCTATTAGAGTCCTCTTATGAATTTCTAAGAAAAGAGGAAGAGGTAAGATAATGTGCTTTGGGGAAAAAGAAATCGTTCAGGGAAGACTGATCCTGAGACTACGGACAGGCTGCGGGGAGGGCAGAAATGGACAGATAAAGCACCTGGGTTAACAGTGGCACAGTCATGAAAGAGGCAGGCTGTGTTCTGGAGAGGCACCAGGAGCTAGTGAAAGGGGCTCTGTGGACACTGAGTCTGAAGAGAGTGTAGCTGGCAGAATCAAGCAGTCTCCCAGCTCTAAGAGCAGCTTGACTAGGTCAGGCTGAGACAGCAGCTTCTCTTTGGAAGGGGCTCCGAAAATTCTAGGTGGAATAAAAGAGCTGTCATCAGAACCAGGTTTTCTTTCTCCTGGGCCACCGACCTAGCTCAGCTGACAAGGGCTCAATCACCAGTCACCTACCAGGCCACAAGAACTGACCCAAATACACACTTTAGGAAAAATCACCAAGGGCCCTATCAAAAGGCAACATGGACACTCCCAGCAGCCAGAGACCCTACCAGACCAGCCACACCGTGCGTGTTCTGTGATCTGCAGGCTACCCTTGGAGAAGACTCTGCACCAAGTGAAGGACAACATTAGGATGGCCTGGAGGCAGAAGTGGCATTTAGTCGGCTGGAACCCCGCAGTAGCCCACGCAGCAATCAGCCTGATCTGCATTGAAGTACAGAGTTTCACTCTCCCCACCTGGCTGGGTCTGGAAATTGATGACAGACCTGGCTGATTCCCAGGGTCTTGAGTGAAAGGATGCCTGAACAGACCTCTCTCCTCCAAAAAGCCAGAGGAAGGGGAGAAGCGGGTGTCATCAGGACTTAAGACAGAGATGCTTTGGTTCCCTGTCGCCTCCTACCCCCTACTTCAATCAAGACCAGTTAATTATCATTTTTATTCTAAACTAAGCCTTTCAATCTGCCTTCACTATTATGAGCCAGAACCCCAAGCAGAAAGGAAAACAGGCAGGACACAGACAGAGCCAGGCTGTCAGAGATCCGTAGCTTGACAAATTAGGGCTTTAACAATATTCTATTTCCAATTTTGTTTCTTAAGTTAATGTCTATGGCATTTACACAAACCTGAGACCACCTGTTGAATTTTTCAAAAAGGGTTTAGAAAAGAATCTTTGATATCTATGCTTTTGCCTGCAGGGAAACTTTACTATCACTAGGAAACCAGAGAACGAGGGAAAACAAAGAAAAAAAAATACTGCCTTAGATTTAAAAACACCTAATAACTATACCAGTCTTTTGAAGATTTTTGGAATGGAGAGCTAACCTTACCATCCCCTAGGTGAAAAGGACACTTTGAGGAGTGACGCCGAGAACGAGTCAGGCTCTAGCAGAATTCGAATTTCCCATCTAGAAGACCCCACCTCAGCGGGGGTGGTGGTGGTGGTGGTGTGATGAATTGGGACATTGGGACTGACATATATACACTAATACATATAAAATGGATAACTAATAAGAACCTGCTGTATAAAAAAATAAATAAAATTCAAAAAAAAAAAAGACCCCACCTCACTGGCCAGATCCACAGGTGAATGCTGATGACTCCAGTCCTCAGCCTGGATGACCCCCTGAGTCCCCACCCCGCCAGCCCCTTGAGCCACTCACTCTGGTCGGCAGATCACCAGGTCTCCTTTGTTGGTACCATAGGCCAGGCCGAGCCCTGGCTCGGGCAGCCACCGGGCAGAATTGATGCTGACATGTCTCCGCTGGTCAGCAGGCATGGGATAAAGGACGTTGAAAACTCTCTGGGTGAGGAAAAAATAGGGAAGAAAAGAGAATGGGAGGAGAAACAGTCTGTTACCAAGAATAACAAAATCCAAGGGGAACAAAGTCCCTCCTATAGCCTAAAGCAAGTTAACCACAGGGAAGAAACGAGATGGTTGGACTAGGAATGGGATGACTCTTAACATATATCTGAGAACTTGGGGAAGCACAGGGGAGGGTGGGACCCTCTTACTTCAGGTGAGGGCTAAGGACTGTCAGGAAATACCAGGGGCATACTTGGACCCTTCTGCATGAAGCTTCACTATGCTCTCCTCACAGCCTTTAACATTTCTCACTTCATTACTTTTAAGGTAACCCCCTGGAAAGCCCCATGCAGAGCCTAGCACACCAGGAAGGACTGCCCCAAACTTTCCTCTGACCAGACCAACCAGTGAGAGCCAACCTCCACTGGTAGTCCTGTTACCATGGAAATCACAGCACTCTTCACTGCAATGGGGAACTGAAGGTGATAGGGGGGCGGGAGGGGGTGATAACATCAAAGAACATTCTTAATTCATCTAATTAAAAGCAATGTTAAAACTGCTATTGTTAAGGAAACCTAAAAGGTGCAATAAGATGTAGGAAGCAGGGCAGATGGGAATCTTGAACACACATGTATATGATTTCTTTCTAGCTTATATAAATCACCATTAAACAGATCAGTTCCATTTATCAAAGGGAGTCTCCTTTCATTAGTCTACATCTTTCCAAAGCTACTATTTTCTCAGGGGGCAGCTTAGCTTGTCTCAGGTTGGGCTGAAGGTGATATCTGGCTACTGAACTACACAATGTTCCAGAATCGACTTTAGTCAGAGACAGGGGCAGGGCAGTGGAAGAATGAAGGGCATAATTTAAGAGTTAGAAAGATCTGGGTTTGAGTCCTGGCGTCACTGCGTAACAACTTCTCTGGATCTCAGTTTAAAAAGAGACAGCACCGGGCTTCCCTGGTGGCGCAGTGGTTGGGAGTCCGCCGGCCGATGCAGGGGACATAGGTTCGTGCCCCGGTCCGGGAAGATCCCACATGCCACGGAGCAGCTGGGCCCGTGAGCCATGGCCGCTGAGCCTGCGTGTCCAGAGCCTGTGCTCCGCAGCGGGAGAGGCCACAACAGTGAGAGGCCCGCGTACCGCCAAGAAAAAAAAAAAAAGAGACAGCACCAACACTCAAATAATAGGGGAGATTAAAAGAAATGATGTATATAAATGCCTGATGTGGTGCAAGCTCATAAATGGTAACTCTTGTTATTATTACCATGAACCTGCAAGAAAAACACGTCATCAGGCCCTATGAAAAGGACGTGAGGCTGAGAATCTATAAACTGGAGTTTTAGTCAATACAATGTTTTCTCTTTTAGCCTCTTCAGGTTTTTATAAAATAAGGATGAACTTCATCTGTCTTTACCTTTAACCCTTTACCTAAGGGTTGATGGAAGGGAAAAAAATGAGAGAACAAATGAGAACGTGATTTAGAAAGTAATATTAAAAAATGAATTTAGGTCAGTATAATAATAATAATTTTTCTGATTATCCTGATGAGAGACCCTGCTCCCCCAAAAAGGTAAATACTGAGCTAAGAGTCCACGCCATCTACAGAAATCAAGTGATAAGAAGTCCTGCATTTGGGAACTTGTTCATGTGCCTTGGGTAGCTATCTGAAAGGCCTTTACCAGGACAGCCTCTGGACTAGAGAAGACAGCGGCACGTGTGCTCGATGTAATGACACACACACAGAGAATCCTGTTATAAAAATTCCCCAGCTTTGTGGTGCTGAGAAATGTGCCTGGGCAGCTTATAGCACACTGCTGGAACAGCCCTGTTATGGTCCTGAGGTCGAATGGGTCTGTTACAAATATGGAACTGGCTCTGGTTTGAGGCATAAGACAGACTGCCCCATGGCTGCTGCTGCCTTAAGAACCTCCTACCTCCTATGTCCTCCCCATCTTACTCAACTCCAAATTTAAGAATTAACCAGGGCTCCTTAAATCTTTGGTCTGAGGAGACTACTGAAAAAGAGCCCAATGAAGTTTATGAATTTCTAAACTAGTCATCCAGAACATGCTTGCCTGACCTTTGGATAATCCCTTCCTTACACGTACATACCTGGCAGGAGCCTGGAATGAATTCATGGATACTCCTCTCCATCGGCCTCACTACTGGCTGACTGTCCACAGAGATGGCAATGCCAGTCTTTTCCCCTTTGCACCTAATCAACACTTTTCCTTCAGATCAGGGGATGGGTGTGGGGCCTTCATCCTTTCTCACAGAGGTTTTCACTTTTCCAGAAGAAAATCCATGGTTTCTGTCCAACCTATCGGCTATATGGTTAAATATGACTTGATATACAAATCAAAAGGACAAAGTGGCTGTGATCAGACAACTGTGGCTGGGATCACTTAATCTGTTAAATTTTTCTTCTCCCAAAGGTCAGATAATGTAAGTTGGGGATACACCCAGAGTTCAGAAGGGATGTGTGTTAATTTCAGTGGGTTGGATGAGGGGAGCCTGTGGCAGTTCTAATGGGATTCACAAGAGTCTCCCCTAAAATCATAATGATTCATTATTGCAGGCAATGGGCCAGGAGGGCCAGAGAAAGTGATCTTGCAAGAAGGGAGACAATGCAGTTAGTAAATCAAATGCTTTGAGGTTGCGCTGAGTGTTTTGACCGTGGTCTCACAAGAATAAGGACTCTTTTCTAGAAATGTTCCAGACCAGGAAAGAAGCAAACAAAGCCTCTCACATGTCACAAATTTACCTTTTATAGTCTGTTGCTGCAGAGGGATTAACAAGCAAACACTATCAATTTGCTTCTAAGTACAGGAATTTGCTCTGGGGACAAAACCATCAAGAAGCCAGTATGATGGGTGACCCAGCTTAGGTGAGACAAGGTCAGAGCAACTGGAGAGAAGTAACTAAAGGCTGAGACCCCTAGACCTTGCTGCACAGATATTCACAACCTCCATGGCTATAGGAGTCATGGGGTATCAATTTGTCCTCCGACTCTGGCAGCTCCCCACCCTGCCCAAGTCCTTAAACAGTGTTGAAAGGGCAGCTTCCAAGAGCCCATCTCCTCCAGTGTTTGGGTATTAGGCTAAATCCTGCTTTGTGGCAGGAAGCCAGAAAATGCCACGTGAAGATCAGTAGCCTCCAGAACTCCTGATAAGCACTTGCTTACTTATCACACTCTAATGTGGGGGTGAGAAGGAAGGAGATGACACAGAGGATGCAGGATGGGTAGGATCACTGATTTACACGTTCTGAGAGGTCATCTGATCCAATGTTCCTATTTCACACATGCCTGGAATGAAAGGACCCTAGAGGAATGAGAATCTGGCCCATTTGGAAAACCACCCAGAGGTGTAGTTTCCATTCCTTTCTCTGGCCGCAGTTTAACGGCTCTGAAAGTACCTCACGGACAGGAACTACTCCTCACAATTAGCCCTAGAGACAAGACAATACTGGGCAACAAGTTCCCCAATGCTGACAGATGGCTATAGCTCTGGCTACTCCCAAACCATTTATGGTTTCAGCCATCAGTCTTTCCAACCCAGTGACTGGGTGATCTGTGAGCCTCCTCCCAGATTTCAATGGGGGCTGGTTCCATAAACCCAAAGTTCATCAGCACTGACAAGAACGAAGATCCGAGACGGTAAAGGAAGCTCTGGTCTTTATTTTAAGGCACTCCAAATATATCTCCAGTAAAACCTTCCTTAACGCTAGTCAGGTGCCCAGAAGCTCCCTGTCAGATGTTAAGGACAAAGCCGGGGACCTGCCAAAAATGCCTCCCCCTCTCTGACAAAAGTGACACCTTATGAAGCTACACCACCAAACTCCATTATACTGGAGGAGGATTATCAGGTTCTGGGGTCCCTTTGTGGGGTTGGATACAAAACCTGGCTGCTGATTCATGTTTGCAGAGGTCTGGTTTCAACCTGTCTCCAGGGCAGCTATTCCCTGGTAGATGACAAATGCTGACAGAAACCCCCCTCCCCAGGCAGGCTGTTCTCATTTCTGTCTAACATCTGTGAAGGGAATTGGGATCAATGAGCTAGAAGGAACAAATTTTTTAGAGTCAGTGCAGTCTCAGCATGTCAATAGGGAATGAGTCAGGTCACCAAGATCTTTACAGTTCTAAGGAGTGGGAGAAGATAATTCCTCTACTTCAGGGGTCCAAGACAATCTCTTGTACCACTTGCCTCTATCCCTCAAAGTCTCTAATAGGAAGTAGGAACAAAAGAAAACAGTTCCCAGGTCAAAACTAAAAGCGTCTTGTTTCTTGTTCAAAGATAGACAGGAAAAGAACGAGAGGTAGCCAGGGGAACTCAGTGGGAAACCTTCCTCTCCATCCTTCTAAAATTTAGAGGAAAAATGTATTGCTGCCCTCAACAAGATGCTTTCTTTTCTACCACATGTCAATAAAGCTCACACCATTAGTCCAAGTAGCAAACTGCATTGCTCAGATCAGCCCAAATAAGAAGCTAAAAGAAAAAAAACTTTGCGGTTTTCTTGTTTACATTTGGGAATCTCATTATCCTTAAAAGCTGGAACCTTGCCACTGTGGCAAGAGGTCAAGTGTGGTCGGCAGATCTCCCTTGTTTTAACCAAGACAATGAAAGCTGGCTGAAGGAAGAGGACAACTGGAAACTGAGGCCAGCCAGAAGGACCATGAGAGAAGTCGCAAGCCAAACGGGCTCTGAGGAAGAAAGGACTTGTGAGGAGGAGAAATGCCTTCTGGGTCGTGATGAGAATCAAGGGAGGCTTTAAGCTTTTAGAGAGGGTTACTAGAGGAGAATTAACTCTCTGGAAAGAGGAAAAAAAATCAGTGGAAAGCAGATGCTAAGAGACAGCTGACCTTTTCATTGGAAATGGATGGCTACACTTCTTGTCACAGGCTGAGAAATGCACACATCCCAAAACAGGCAGGGGGAAGGATACTACGGTCATCCTTTTTTTCTTTTGGGTTGATTTGCTTAGATTCATCAATTACTGGAGTTTCTTCATCCCTAGGAAAATGTGATTGTTTCTCAGAACCTTTAATTTCTTTTACTGTCTCTAAGCCTTCTTTATATTCTACTTTGGAGTTTAGAACTCATAGAATGTTGATTTTAAAGTGGTTATTTAAAAACAAAAATCGGAATACCAAGTCACTTTACTTTCCAGACTCTTTGTTCAGTTGAAGCAGGAACAAATCTGCCTAGAACACTCTTGTTTAAACCAAAGCTCCCCCAGCAGAAAAGAAGCGCAAACAGCTCCTTTTCTTATCTCTTGGGAACTTGTTGCCCTCCTCTGTTCCTGATAACCTGATGCCTTGTAGTCATTTCCAGCCAATCTCCTGTGATTTGTTGAGACCTACAGACTTTGTCTTATTCACCTGTTCCCCTCAAAGAGATCCCAAGGACAGTCAGAGAACAAGAATTTTATTTTTCAATCGGCCTGATGCTTTCCAAAGTCCATCTCTGGCTATTAGGATTGAAGCACAGAGATTACTTCAGCTGAGGGATCTACTTCTGTGCTGAATCGAATACCAAGGCACTCAACACTCCTGGAACTCCCAGAAGTTAAAATAATTGCTTCCTCCTGTGCCCACACCTCTGTGCACAGTACAAGTTCTTGAACTTCCTCAGTTTTCTAAATCTCAAAGGAAATGGCCAAATAAGTAGTTGTTCTAGATACTCAGCTCAGATAAGGGAGCCTTTCAATATATTCATACACTTTACTTGATCCATATTTTTTTGAAAGAAGAAAGCTCAGGACGGGGGTTACAATAAAATACTTTCAGCTTCTACAAATGCAGAATTTGGTTCTCCTACCAATTCTTTTTTTTTAAATAAATTTATTTATTTTATTTATTTATTTTTGGCTGTGTTGGGTCTTCGTTGCTGCGCGCGGGCTTTCTCTAGTTGCAGCGAGCGAGGGCTACTCTCCGTTGCAGTGCGCAGGCTTCTCATTGTGGAGCATGGGCTCTAGGTGCGCAGGCTTCAGTAGTTGTGGCACATGGGCTCAGCAGTTGTGGCTCACGGGCTCTAGAGCACAGGCTCAGCAGTTGTGGCACAAGGGCTTAGTTGCTCTGCGGCATGTGGGATCTTCCCGGACCAGGGATGGAACCCGTGTCACCTGCATTGGCAGGCGGATTCTCAACCACTGCGCCACCAGGGAAGCCTCCCCCACCAATTCTTAAAAAACAAAATGTTTTGTCTTTCACTTCTGAAACAGCCACTGGGAATCTCTTCACCATTTCTCAGTGCTGTGACTGGAACCCTGAGAAACTCACTGATACTGGGCAGAACTGTGGTCATTAGCAAGACACTCTATATTTTCATAAGAATTATATCTAATACTTATGTTTAATTACCATTTCCTGAGGCACGTGCTAGGCACACTGATGGTGCTGGTGAGTAGGGGTGTGTGTTCATGTACGTGCAGGGAATACACAGCACACAAGATTTCAAAGCGACATATTCCCAGAATGAATGCTGAGCGCCTCCTGTGTGCCAAGCACAGTGAAGGCTGGGGATATAGCAGTGAAAAGACCCGTTAAGAAGCCAGGTGTCCAGCACGTATGCATCAGGAGAGCAAGGTCCAGATCCATTCTGTTCATTGTATTCCCAGACCTAGCAAAGTACCTGGCCCAGGGTAGGGGTGCAATAAAATTTTGCTGAGTGAAAATAATAAAATGCAGCATAGATTGTGCTCTACGAAAAAGCCATGGAGGAAAGAAAGCATCAAAGTCAGATGAATCTGTCATGGAAAAATTCGCCTAAATTAATGGCTTTGATTGTAGCTCTAACGTTATTTTTAATTTTTTATTTTGCCCCCTCCCTTCTCTGACAAACTGCATCAGAGACACCCCTGACTTCTCTCATACCTCCTCCCCCTTTCCTACAACATGCTGAAGAAAGGAACTTTTTGAGGATAGATGCTTTGTACCACATCTCAGAACTCAACTTTAAGATAATTGCAGCGGGAGCAGCTTTTAATCAACTGACAAGCAGCTTTAAGAAAATTAATGAGGACAAAATCTTAGGAAGGAGTAAATCATTTCTGACAACAAAGCTGTCTCTCTTTTATCCCAATCTCCCCTTGAAGAAATAGTACCCTTCAAGGATACAAAAATAAAATATCTTTATTTTTGGTTTTTGCCACTCCCAAGCCCAGACAAGATTAAGAAGAAGCTCAGTTCCCTTAGATTGCTGGAGAATACTCTGGATTGAACTAGAGTTCTAGGTCACTTTTTTTTTTTTTGGCTGCATTGGGTCTTTGTTGTTGTGCGCAGGCTTTTCTCTAGCTGCGGTGAGCAGGGGCTACTCCTCATTGCGGTGCATGGCCTTCTCATTGCGGTGGCTTTTCTTGCTGCGGAGCATGGGCTCTAGGCGCGCGGGCTTCAGTAGCTGTAGCACACAGGCTCAGTAGTTGTGGCTCGCGGGCTCTAGAGTGCAGGCTCAGAAGTTGTAGCACATGGGCTCAGTAGTTGTGGCTCGCGGGCTCTAGAGTGCAGGCTCAGAAGTTGTAGCACGTGGGCTCAGTAGTTGTGGCTCACGGGCTCTAGAGCACAGCCTCAGTAGTTGTGGCACACGGGCTTAGCTGCTCTGCAGGATGTGGGATCTTCCCGGACCAGGGCTCGAACCCGTGTCCCCTGCATTGGCAGATGGATTCTTAACCACTGTGCCACCAGGGAAGCCCTCTAGGTCACTTTTGAAAACCAAACTTTTAGAATCTAGGAAGTACTGATGACTGGATTTGACCACAGGCTAAATTCAGGGCAAGGAGTAAGCCACAGTAAAGATTATATGTTGAAGAATGGAGATAGGACAAGCCAAAAGAGCCTATGCATGTTAGTTACATAATGCTGGTCAGTGCTGGCAGAGCTGGCTACCCATCCCGACCCAGGGTCTAAGCTACAATTTAGTTATGACTAATTTGAGTACTCTGGACACCAAGCCTTTTCTGTGGTTCATTTTAATGAACTTATAATAATAATAATCAGTCATCACTAGGCTGTTCTGTGAAGATGGCTATGAAATGGTATGAAATAAAGAAAGCCAACTAATGTTTCTTTATAACTAGGGTGACACTAAGATATCCATTAATGGGTACCACAGCGACATCTTCCATCCAAGGATAACAGTGAGTTGAATGTTGGAAAAAGGAACTCAAGAACTACACCTTCAGATGGGAAAGGTCCTGGAGAGAAAGATATTTCTTCTCACTTTTTAAGCCTAAGAATCTCTGTATTCTATAGCACGAAGGCAAACAGGAATGGGATCACGGTTAAGAGCCTCAACAAAGTCAACTGTGGGCAGGCAAGAATTTTAATTAGAATTGGGAAAAAGTCTCCACAGCATTAGTCTTTAAAGTACCATCACTAGGATGCTAGCATATCCAGAAATGCTAAGGGCAGGAGGTACTCATCAATTTCTCAACTTCCTGAAAGTATATGAAAGATCTGGTTAAAGGAGCCATAGAAATAAACCAGATGAGATTCCAGAGACACGGTGAGAGCAAAAAAGAAAACGACAAAGCTATACTGACAGGTGAGGTCTAATTGGGATCCCCATGCAGTTGATGATTGGTTCTCAATCTTGACTCAGCATGCAGACTCAACTGGAGGGCTTGGTAAAACAAGGATGGCTGGGCCCTACCCTCAGAGCTGCTGATTCAGCAGCTCTGGGACAGGGCTGAGAAGCTGCATTTCTATTAAGTTCCCTGATGATGCTGACTTAGTCCCGGGGAATACACATTGAGAACTACTGGCCAGTTAGATATAAGTAGGTTGTAGGTCTAAAAAAAATCTGCTTCCTTTTCCAGCTGCCTAGGACCTACTGAGAATGAAGGGGATGCATATCTTTAGAGCTGGAGCTCTAGAGGGAGAAGGTATACAAGGGGACTGTCCACTACTGAAGAGCAGAACTCTCAGGGTCAAGAAGGGGTTGGGGGAGGCGGGAGAGAAGAGAGGAAGAGGGGGGAGAAGAGGGGGGAGAGAGAGGGGTGGAGGGAGGGAGGGGCAGGCTTTCTTTCCAACACCCCCTCCAAACTAACAATCTGTCTGGGTAATAGTTGCTCAACCCTTGAATACAGTTTCACCGCATAGCCACAGAGAAAAAGCTTTCAATAAAATTGACCCTTAAGTATTGATGTTTGAGGCTTGGCCTTAAAGAGCACAATGCTGTCTCATGGAGAAAGGAGAGCTAAACTGCTTTCTGTCCTAGGGCTTCTTCTCCCACCCAAGTCCCTTGTCCATCACTTCTGCCCAAACTGCCCCAGCACTGCCTCCCCACCTACACCCACACCTCGACCGCTGACGTTTGCCCCCATTCTTAGGTAAAACAGCACTTATTACAAACTGGAGGCATAGTTTGCTATATGACTATTTCTGGTTTCATTAGTAATTTTATATTTATGTTATTATGCTTTCACTTGGTTACAACCAAAGTTATTACATTGTGTAAGTTACCATAATTTTAGAAAATTAATTGCAGTTTTCTGCTACAATATTGTGCCTTGTTCCAATTAGAAAATGAAAGCAGAGAGAAAACTCAGGCAGTTTAGTGTTTTGAGAATTCAGCAAAACTTCAGCTCAGCAATCTTTAAATGTCTAACTTAAAGACCAAACAGAAATTAACAAAAAGTCCTACTGGCTCAAGTGTGAGGGAGTCAGATGGCACATAAGACCCTGAGGCAGAGATAGTAGCATATTCAGCCTGGAAGAGCCTCGAATCGACAGACGGAAGGGGGAGATAAAATATGTGCCTAGTCTTATTTTTCCTGATTTGCCAATGATACTAAAATTGGGAAGACTAAGCCTAGCCTTAGTAAGCAGAGAAGGGAAATATCTGAGGACCCTAGATCCTAGAAACAAGGATAATAATTAAACTCAACGTGGGGAAGAAAATAATTCAGCACATTGAGATATTCAAGGGAGAACCCTGTAAAGCAACAACAGCTGAGAAAAATGGGAGGTGAAGCACGGACAGCCAAAAAGCTAAGAGTTTTATAGGAGATAGAACACAAACACCACTGTGCCTGCAACAAAATTAGCAAAGGATCAAAGCATCACACATAAAACCACGGTAAGAAGTAAACCTGAGACTGTATCTCTGCCTCTGCTGAAGAGGCTGAGGGCAGAAACCTAAAATGAAGAAAGCAGTCATTAAGAACAGCAGTTCTCAAACTCAAGTGCGTATCAGAATCATCTGGAAAGCTTGTTTTTTTTTTTTTTGCGGTACGTGGGCCTCTCACTGTTGTGGCCTCTCCCGTTGTGGAGCACAGGCTCCGGACGCGCAGGCTCACGGGCCCAGCCACTCCGCGGCATGTGGGATCTTCCCGGACTGGGGCACGAACCCGTGTCCCCTGCATCGGCAGGCAGACTCTCAACCACTGCGCCACCAGGGAAGCCCTGGAAAGCTTGTTTTACAAATACAAATACCCGGTCCCCTTCCTGCCCAATTCTTATTCTGATTTTGGTCTGAAGTGGAGTCTGTATTTTAACAAGGACCCCATGCATTCTAATGCAGGTTGTCCAAGGAGCACAGTTTGAGAAGCACTGATCCAAAGGTCTGAAGAACTGCTTAGAATAAGCATGCCAAGGCGAAGAGCAATTAGCAATTCATTTTTACAGGAGTTTTCATATGGGATTGTGTAAGAGATCATCTCTTGGGGAGAGATGGTCACTTAGTGGGAATTAAAATAAGTCGATGCTCTGGAGGATGCTCTCCTGGGAATGTCTGCTGGCCCAACAATTTCACCTCTCTGAACGTTACCACAGTGAATTCCAAGAGGTAACATCACAGAGAAGGGGGATTCTGGGTAGAAAAGCTCTAGGACAGGCCCAGTACCCACAAATTCCTTCAAGGACAGAGCTTGACATTACAGATGGAGACAGCCACCTATACTTACCTGTGCAAAGAGGGAGATGCTCTACTGTCCCATTAAACCCTCGCTCCCTGTTCTCAGACAAAAATGCACTTCTTGCCTTAAACGGTGGTACAGCACAGCTATCCAAAAAAGCTGGTGTCTTCCCTTCCACCAGTGACTGAATTCAGGGACATGTGCTGAGTGCTTTGGTGCCTTTGGACGTAAGGGGCAACCAAGACCTGGAAAACCAGAAACCTTTCTGTAGCACGGGGGTTTAAAGTCAGACTGGGTGGACACAGGGTGAGCAAAACCTTGTTGAGAAGCCCGGATCCTGCCTCTTGTGTGAGAAAAATGCTTCCCAAATGAGAGCTTTCTAGTTACTTCAGCTCCCTCTCCTAAGTGGCAGATGGGGTCTAATGAGAATCAAAAAAGCCCTGCTGGGAATGCTGAGAAGTAGCTCTTGTCCTGAGGCATGCAGCAGCTTGGCTAGGTGCCTTGAGCCCCTACACAGCAGACTTCTCCAACTGCATTCCCTGAGCTGCCGGCCCCATATGTGACAGCATCTTGGCTCCCGCCCTGGAGCTGTTTGCCTTTAGCCAGATGTTTCTGGCTACTTATAGAAAAGAGGAACCTTGCTAGGATGGAGGACTGGCAGGCTGTGCCCAAAGGTTGGGCAGGAGCCCTCGCTTCCAGAAGAGGCTGGAGATGTCCATTAGTGTTGCTGAAATCAGATCCTCTCTTAATGATTAGAAACAATTATTCCACAATTAGGTAGGAAGGGTTAGAAGAACAGCAAGGATCAAGATTCTAGGTGGTAAAAAGCAGACACCAGGTACTTTTACCATCTAAATCTGCTTAAGATAAGAATATTTAAACTAAAATTCACCTTCCATCCTCATTTATCTAGGTAAGAAAATAGGATTGATGAACTTCCCGCAAAGTCCTCTCCCAATCACTCAATGTCAAATATTTCTAGTCACATGGATTCAAGAATCAGAACTTTCCTGTCATTGTGATGTCAACAGCAGAGAATGCCTTGTTTCTACCCTTTCAGAGGCATGGCGGGATACGATGTCACCCATCAATGGTTCTGCTAGTTACCACCTAGAAACAATAAGGATGCTTTTCTTGAGATTCTCTTTCATTTATTCAGCTTCTCCTAAATGAGAGGTTTCTTATTAGGTATTTGGAGTTCATAAAGATGAAACAGACACGATCCTACTCTCAAGGAGCTCATGGGCCAAGAGAGGAGAATGATGTGGAAATAAATAACTGCAGTTTGGTGTGATGAGTGTTAACACAGAGAGTGTGCTAGGTACAGGGGTGGCACAGGAGGCAGTGATCAATTCTGTTTAGGAAGGTTCCATAGAAGGGGAAGAGCTTGCAGGCAGTTGGGTTTCAGGGAGAAAAGGGCACTCCAGGTAAAGGTACCCTGGCAAGAGAGAGCCTTACTAATTCAGGGGGCTTGGAAAGTGGCTCAGTAGAGTTGGATAGAAGGTCCTTGTAGGAGACAGGAGGGACAAGAGGCTGGAGACACCACACCTGGCCACCCACTTTCTATTGCTTTGTATATAATGGGTCCTATCTTTAGGGTTTTTTCTTTAAAACAAATGCTTCATATTCCAGGCTGAATTCAACAAGCATCTACATGTGTGGCACTAAATGAGGGACCCCGGGGGATATGCCGGTAAGCAGCTTACACTGAACCTAATTGGGTGGATTAAACATACACACCACACTGCTAAAGAAAACACAAAACAACACATAAACAAGTACATAAAACTATAAATGGCACAGCATAAGTGCTAAGGGAATTCACAGGTTCTTAGATTGAGACCGAGCTTAAACACCATCTAATTAGACAAGTGTTCAAATGCTCAACTCCCCTTGACAAAACCCTGGCCAAATGAGCAACCATGGGATGTGGGAATAATCTCAGTCAGAAACTAGACAGGTTGAGTCCAGGAGGCCACTAACCCCAGGATGCCCAGAAGGCTTTTATGGCAATACAAGCAAGGACGGCTTCAGACAAGAAAGGGTCCTAAACAGAACATTTCTCTGCTACTGAAATGGATGGGACAGTTAAGAGCATAGCAGCTGCCCAAAGTCCTTATCCTCCATCGTGATTACAACCTCAGGAAAAGAACATTTCATAGTATACTATCTATCTCTTTTTATAGCTTGCGTCCTGAAAAATTTATTTTAAAAAGAAGCATAAATATTTCATTGGGTTCTCTGTGTATGTCCAGACTAAAGGTTTCATGTTGAGGTAAGGAAGTATTCAGTTTGGTCTTTATGCAAAGATCCTTTCAGGCCTCTGGGGACCCAGCTCATGATTTAGGGTATGAGAAAGCCCCTGCCTTTTAACAGTCCAGAGCTTCCAAAAGTGCGGCCTGCTGGTCATTACTAGGCTGGACTGGAGTCCTTCCTGGCTCCTTATGGGCATGACATCTCTGGTCCTGGCTGGGAGACCACAACCTTGTCCTGCATTACCCTGCCAGCCAGGCCTAGGAGAGCCGCCATACAGTGAAGCCACGAGCAATGCACTCACCCTCATGGAGGTCTCGCCACCATGGGCCTGTTGCAGCCTGAAGACCTGGGCCACCATGTGCTCCGTGGAGGGGTGCAGCAGGATCCTTCGTGAGGCCAAGCCCACCATTACATATCGACCCATCGGGGACAGGCTCACTGAAATGGCATTGGGACCTGAGGGCCAGAAAAACAGAGAGACATCTCCCAGAGTTCTTGTTATTACAAGGGAATAATTTTCCCTCTTAGTCTTTTCTCTTTCTCTGTAATCTTCATCTTTGTTTGGTCATCCTGGGGTTAATCTCATAGGATTGTAGTGAAGAGTACAATGAGAAGGCATGTAAAGTATTGAGTACAGTGTTTGACACATAAAAAGTACTTAATAAATGCTAATCAGTATTATCATAGAATCACATTAAAAAAATTATTATACTGTAAATACTATTTTGAAATCTACTTTTTTCACTTCATCCATTGCGAACATTTTTCACCATTAAATAGTCTTCTGTAAGAGCATTTTAAAGGCCAAATGGTATTCTGCCTTATTAATGCACCATTATTTCTTTAAGCAACTCTTCACAATTTGACATTTTTCTCTATGATAAATAACACTGCTGTGAACATCCTTCTGAATAAATCTTGCATAGTTTTCTGATTATTTCCTTAGAAGTGAAATTACTGGATCAAAGAGAACATACATTTTGGGGGCTTTTAATACACAATGCCAAACGGCCTTGCAGTGTGTGTGTGCCCACTTCCCCAAGCCATGGCCAAGAACGAAGCTCTCCCTTATTCCTGCCCATAACAACAGGAGTATGCTGGTGATGCCACTGTGGTAGGGAGGACTCTTATTCTGAGATTCTTCTGCAATGCTACCAGCCAGCACAAAGCAATCTTCCTCTGACACGTGCCCCAGTGAAGCAGGGGCAGTATGTGACCATTACTCCCACCTAAGCTATACCTCACCTAGGAATGCCCAGGCCAAGGTACCAGCATCCCTTTGTCACTAGGTTGGGCTTCCTATCCCTTACCAAATCGCTTGGTGTAGAGCATTTCGCCCAGGTTATGGGGGGCCAGAGAGTACACTGCCAGGATGCCTTCATCAGGAAAGCCCCTTTGGCTGCTAGGGATGAAAGCCGCCAGAAGCTGGCCATCTGCAGAAATGTCACAGCTGGCATCATTGTAGATCTTGCAGTTCTGCACCAGCACATTCATGGAGGCTGCATCAGACAAAGAAAGAAAAGAGGGTAAGAAAGTTTGGAGTTGATGGTATAAAAAATTCTGGGTCAAGAAATCTGGGGGCCTCTCTAAGGGCCTGAACCTGAACCCTCTCTAGAAATACTAAAGGCTGCCTTATCAAACTAAAATGTCATGGAACAAGCAACACAAGACACACAAAAGATATGTCTCTTCTACCACTTTAATAGGAAACTACAGAGAGTCAACACAACCATAACCACATGCTGAGTCTTAGCTCACACTTAGGAAACATCATTTGAGAGTTGAGCTAGGGAAAAAGTTATTAAAAATTGTTCCTGGAGAGCCACTCAACAGCTGTTATTGTCCAAAACTGAGATGAATGAAAATGTAAACCCACTGATTCCAAGAAATAGGTGATCCAGGTAAAACTTCCTTGGGGGTGAGAATCCTACTCCCCAACTCTATGTGACCTTGGAGAAGGAAATCATTTCACCAGTTTTCGTCTTATTTTCTCATTTAAGAAAACTGGAGCATTTAGGGACTTCAGTCTTCTGGATGGCTCCTTGCTAATGCTAATCCCTAATTCCACAAGAGAGGATGAAGAGAAACAAAGCCTAGCCCTGGCTGGATGGCTGGAACTATTTTCATTTCTCACTACGCTCTATCCCTCACCCATACCATAAGCCAATGACCATGGGCAGCCCCAGTCTGCACATAGCAGTTACTGAGAATTAAGCACAGTCAGCCAGGCAGCAGGCACGCTCAGCACCAGCGACGGAACGGGTGGGGTTGGAGGTGGGGTGGAGGAATGCCTGTCGGTGGGGAGAATCGTGCCACATGACAGGACTAATGAGATGTTAGCTAGCTCTGGGGCTGCGCCCGCATGATTTGTTCCAGTTTTCATTTGAATCCCTCTCTGAGGCCCATTGTGCAAATCCCTGCCGGGAGGAAGTGGCCTACCCTTGATGTGAGCCTGGAATCAGATGGCCCACACCATGGGCATGAGCAGAACAGCACAACACATCCAAAGGGATCAAGCTCCTCTGGGCTCTGTCTCATTTAGATCTACTTACATGCAAAGAGACTAATTCACTTTCTCTTATTTGAAGGAGATCACTTCAGATGTCCACTGTCAGAGGCATTATGGTTAAAACAAACAAAAAGGCAAGCTCAACTGCCCTCACCAGATTCCAGGTGATCTACTCCAGGAAGCCAAATGGCCTGACCAGGAAGGTCAAGGGCAAGTTTCCCCAGGAAATTACCTTAAGGAAAACAAAACAAAGAGCTGCTTTCCAGGGGGAACTTGAGACTTATGGGATCAGGGATTCAGAGTGATTTCTAAAACTCTATATCCATCCCCCTTTCCCTGTGTGTGTTGTTAATGAAGCCATAGAGATGACAGAGGAGATCAAAAAAGACATCAGAACACATTGATTAGGCTATTGTGCCAACTCCTGGGGGCTGACACCTACAGCACCATTACACATAAAGCTGAGGAGGGACCACAAGGATGGTTCTGTTTGCTAACTAATAAGATAATGACATCCAAATACTCATTGCTATCACCATTAGGGCTCTGTACTGCTCAACTTCCAACCCACCATCTGCTCGAGCCTGTATGGCTAGATTTATCTAGTTAGCACTGAGACTGTCTGCTCCTTACTCAGGGTCCCAAGCCTGTTGCCAAAAAGATAATCTCCTCCCCCGTCCCAGGACTGACACATGATTACAGTTGGGGATACAGAACCAAAGCAACTGCGGGAGCTTCAAGAGTGAGTCCAGGGACTTCCCTAGTGGTGCAGTGGTTAAGAATCTGCCTGCCAATGCAGGGGACACGGGTTCGAGCCCTGATCTAGGAAGATCCCACATGCCGCGGAGCAACTAAGCCCCTGCGCCACAACTACTGAGCCTGCACTCTAGAGCCCGCGAGCCATGACTACTGAGCCTGCGCGTGCCATAACTACTGAAGCCCGCGTGCCTAGAGCCCATGCTCTGCAACAAGAGAAGCTAATGCAATGAGAAGCCTGCCTACCGCAACGAAGAGTAGCCCCGGCTCGCTGCAACTAGAGAAAGCCCGCGTGCAGCAACAAAGACCCAACACAGCCAAAAATAAAATAAATTAAAAAAAAAAAAAGTGAGTCCATCTTGGTTTTCTAACCTTTATGTTGGCACAATCCTCAGAAAGGTAAAAACAAACTGACAATTTAGACTGCAACCATCAAAGGCAGAAAGAGAAAGAAAGCAATGACAAGTATTAAGTAGGACATGAAAATAAACAGAAAAGGAAATGGGACTCTGTGGGCTTTAAGACAGCTTTGTATGGTTTCCATTTTATCTACATTTAATGTCCCAAAAATGCATGGTGAGTATTTTATGAAAGTCGGCTTTTCTATCTTGCTGTTACAGATATCTAGCTTGTATGTGTTAACCTGCAATTCAGTCAAACATATAGAAGCCTACAATGACCCTCAAAACTCACCACCAACATTAAAAAAGCACTGAACTAGATACTGCCAGATTAATTACTAAGAGGGGTCTGCGGGTGAGGGGGAAAGTACAAGTAAGGTTTTCCTTCTTTTGGGAGGCTCGGCTCTAAGCCCACGAAAAACTGGGCATATAGACAAAAAGCATTTTGTCAGCCTCAAATTCAAGCCATGGTGTTTGTGTTTGTACTGTATTATGATGATTCCAAGTCAATGGCCATCTCCCAAATTTTGTCCCCTCCCCTCAACTCCACCCAATTTCACAACTGCTCCCAGTTCCTGCAGTGAGCTCAGAGAGAGATATGCAAATAACAAGTGAAAAGAGAATGCTAAAAATTAAAATGGAGCTTCTCCAGCAGCATGTTTCCCTTTCAGAACTTGTACAGCTAGGGATCTAGGGTTTTACTTCTACCATAATGAAGGGGATGTAGTAGGCACAGAGTGATCTGGTAGCTTCACTGAGTAGTGGGTGGTGTGTTTACAGTTTCATTAATATTTCAAAGCTCCAATTAGCAATTTACATTTATTGCTTGTTGTATATTAATTTCATGGAAATTAATATACAACAAGCAATGGAAATGGAAATGTTCAGATGGAACATGGAATGGAAATGGAAATGTTCAGTTACAGTGGTGAGTGGTCACTGCTTCAATTCGCTCATGCAGCTTCTTCTCGTAAGGCTGAAATTTTGATGAGTTAATTTACAAAGGGAGAGATTTCCTGGGTCTCTGTTACTTCTTTTCTCAGGCCATAGCAAAGTAATGCACTAATGACAAGGAGAGCTCATCCTTTTTGGACTCAATAATGATGTAAGCAGGTAGAGAAAAAGGTGAAGTTAAATACAGTTTAAGACAGTGGCAACCCACACACCACTAGAAATCTTTGTTCTGCTCCCTGCCTTGCCTTACCACAGTGGTTCTCAAGTTTCAGCATGCATCATAATCACCTGGAGGGCTTATTAAAACACAGAATGCTGGGGTGAGGCCTGAGAATTTGTATTTTTAGCAAGTTCCCAGGCGTCTGATGTTGCTGGTCTGGGACCACACTTGAAAACTGCTGTCTCACCAAACAGTCCTTGACCCCTGAGCTGGAGCTCCAGGAAACTGCCCTGCACTTAAAGGCAAAACAATTGTGGGGAATGATGATGGAGCAGTTAGCTGGGCAGCTGAGAATGGAAATAAAGTCTAGGAAAGAAAGGATTTTTCAAATCAAAACTGCTTAAGAGCTTCAGGGGGCAGCTCCAGGAGGAGCAAAAACGATGCAGAAGACAGCAGGAAGCCATGTTCCAGACTGTGCAATGTAATCTCCTCCTAATTATAAATGATTTCCAAGTTAAAATGCCCTAGCAGGGCATGGGAGGGGTAAGAAGTACTGATGCCTGGAGGAGCAGAGGGCTCTGCCTTTCTATCAGCGCCATAAATTATAAACAAACACCTTGTACAAAGATCGGTTTGTAGCCTGTTGCTGGCTGGCCAGATGAGGCCACGGGAGCGATGAGCAGTTGCAGTACTTTTACAAATACATTAGATATGGATTTGGAAAACCCAAAGGGGTTTAAATCAGCAGGAAAATTTCCTTTTCACTATCTCTGAGCCCTCAGAGTTCAGAATAGGACCTCCTGCACAGAGCTCCAATGACACTATATAAGCATTCCCAACGGCACCAATCACTACATCCTCTCTGGATGTGTGTGTGCCCCACACACTGCTCAGCCCCTGGGTTTCTTAAGGTCCGTTCCGTCAGGGCACCCTGGTGACTAATGCTATTCTCCCATAAGAGTTCACTCTTAAAAACCACAGTGAATCTAATGAGCTATTTTTTTTCCCATGAGAGTGGTTTCAAAATTATCTATGTTATATGAGGCCTTATTCACAAATTTCTAAACGCTTTACAGATAGTAATTCATTAATCCTGTATCTCAACTAAGAGAAACAGGTGGTAACACTCTTTAGCCTAATTCTAGAAAAGAGTTAAATTCAATTCAGATAAGTCAGATGACCTCTTAACAACACAGTGGCTGCTGAACACGTGAGTAAAACTGAGGGCCAGTGGCTCCCAGGCATGAGCTGTGCCAAAGCCAAACACTTCCCTCCTCTGGGAAGTATGCAAGGTTCAGAAACAAATCCTACAGATTCCCAACTGAACTCTGCTGACAGCTGAATCTACCAGATTCAGAACTGTAACTAGACTTTATTCAGACCAACCAGGAAAAGCAGTTAGAGTTAATTACAGGAGCCTCAGGTGAAAATGACTGTCATTCTAGAGGGTAATACCATGGCAAGGAACACTGGCCACCATCAGACATATACACCCTAAACTCCTAGAATGCCAAGTATTTCCCAAGGCCAAAACTCTGAGAAAAATAGGGCACTTTTAAAAAGCAGAATTCTAACACCGCACAGGACTTAAATGAGGAAGAAAGGTGAGCCAAACTAAATGAGTCAATCTGGTTGCACATGATGCTTTTTGATCAGCTCAGGTTTTACAACAGCCATGATCAAAGGAAGTAAGAAGGAACACAGAAGGTGAATGACAGGAAGTTGTAGTCAGAACAAGTGGAGGCTTGTACAAAGAATGTTAAGGACAACCAAAAAGACCGTCTCAGCTCTGCTAGCAGCATATCCAATGCCTGTATTCTTCTGAATATTTGGTTTTTCTATCAAAGAAAATTGTCTCCAACTGGGGAGAAACAACGTGCTTCAGAAGGATCAGAAGCCAATTACAGAAGAGGCAACAGGTTAAAAGAGAACTATCTTTTTTACATGAACATCACTTTACAGAGATGGAAAATACACCTCTCAGAGTACTGAAAACAGGGGCAGGGGTGACTTTAGAATTATAGCCATACTCTCAAAGAATCACGGTATAATTTCCAAGAAAAAGACATGATAAAAAGAGCTAACATTTACTGACCATTTACTACAGAAAGTGCCAGATGCCGTTCAGAGTGCCTGACATGTATCAATGTTAACTAATTTAATTCTCCTAACAATCCTATGAGGTTGGCACTATTATAACCCTCATTTTATAGACAAGGAAACTAAGGTGTAGAGAGATTAAGTAACCAAGGTCACACTGCTAGAAGGTGGCTGAGCAAAACTTGAACCTGGACATTGTAGCTGAAGAGTTCATTTGCTTAACCATCACAGGACAGTTCACAAAGAAAACGTTATCAAAGAACTACCTCTCCCTATGCTTGTGAAAAAAAGGGAAGAAAAAAGCATCAGGCTCAGACCTTTAAAGTATAAAAAGTACCAAGTAATTCCAATACTATTTAAGCTGTTCCAGACAAAAAGAAAAACTTTCAAATTATATTTGTAACACAAGCATAACACTGATACCAAAACTCATAGATTTTATGAAAAAGAATAGGATAGATCCATCTCACAAATTTCAAGGAAAAAACTCTTAAGTAAATTATTAGCAAGCTACATGGAAAGAATTTAATGTTAAAGCATATACCATGAACCAGGTGGGGTTTATTCAAGGGATGTAAGGTTGGGTTCAATATTACAGAATCTATCAACATAATGATTTCGGGGCTTCCCTGGTGGTGGTGGTGGTTAAGAACCCACCTGCCAAAAAAAAAAAAAAAAAAAAGAACCCGCCTGCCAATGCAGGGGACACGGGTTTAAGCCCTGGTCTGGGAAGATCCCACATGTCATGGAGCAACTAAGCCCATGCACTGCAACTACTGAGCCTGCGCTCTAGAGCCCGCGAGCCACAACTACTGGAGCCTGCATGCCTAGAGCCCGTGCTCCGCAACAAGAGAAGCCTCCGCGATGAGAAGCCCGCGCACCACAACGAAGAGTAGACCCTGCTAATCACAACTAGAGAAAGCCCGCGCAGCAATGAAGACCCAACGCAGCCAAAAATAGATAAATTAAAAACAATAATAATCAAGGGATGTTTATTGGTACTATTGGGATTTAAAAATTAATTTAAGGTCAATTAAGTCTCCAGATACTTGTTTAAAAAAAACCATAATGATCTCATTATTAGGTCAAAGGAGAGAAAAAAACATGATCATCTTCAGAGATGCTGATAAGGCAGGACTAAATTTAACATCTATTCTTTTTTTTTGCGGGGGCGGTTAGGGGGGGAGTCCTAACCACTGAACCACCAGGGAATTCCGAGTATATTCTTGATTAAAAGCTCACAATAAAATAAGAATAATGACTTCCTTAAAACAATAAACTAGTTCTGGTTCAACCCAAAAGTCAGCAATATGCTTACTGGGAAAAAGCTAGAAGTTTTTCTACTGAAATGATATGAGGATACCTGCTATTATTTAACATTGTTCTGATGGTAGCAGCCAATGCACTTAGACAAGAGGAAGAAATCACAGGTGTACAACTTGGAACAGAGGAGGTAAAATTAATACTATTTACAGATAACATACTTAGAAAACCCATGAGATTTAATTGAATAACAACTATAATTAGTAAACAAATTCAGTAAAATAGAAATTTTTTTTAAAGCTTGTAACAATAAACTTTAAAAATGTATAAAATTACACGAAGAAAACTTTAAAACATTCCTAAGACCACAAGAGAGACCTGGAGAAACTGAAAAATCATACCATGTTCTTACATAAGAAGATACCATAACAATATTGAGTCTCCTTAAGTTACTTTATATGTTCAATACGATCGCATTAATTACACTAACAGAATTTTTTCAGGGGGGTGAAGGGAAGAAGCGAGGTAGTTTTAAAGTCCATACAGAAAACCAAAATGTTCAAGCAAGCAAGAAATTTTGGATTAAAAAAATAACAAGAGGAGACTAGTCCTACCAGATTCTAAAACAGAGCCTCAAACTTAAACCAATATGGTACTGTTACATGAATAATCAAGACAGATCCCTGGGACAGAAGAGACAGAATAAATACATCCAGATACTCAACAGTAAATTAACAGGATGAAAGTGACATCCCAAATCAATGGGGACAAATAGATCATTTTATAAACTGGTTGCGACAAATGAGTAGCACGTGGGAGAAAAGTTGGATCATACTCTGCTTATTTAGCACTAGGTTAAACTTCTGATGAATCAAAGATTTAAAGGAAAAAACTAAAATATAAAAGTACTAACTGATCTTCTTGATGCTGCCACAAAATCTAGGAACCATAAAAGGAAAGTTGGATAATTCTGACTACTTAAAATAAGTTCTATGACAAAAATAACCTTCAGCAGAGTCAAAAGACAAATGACAACCAGGAAACTCCTATTATGAGTTAATTTTCTGATTTATAAAGAGCTCCTGTAGAACTGGTAAGGAAAAGATCAATAACACAATAAAAAAAAAATAGGTAAAGCACAGAGACAAGCCAAGAAAAGGCAACACATGTGGCTAAATGTATGCAGAGCCACACAACCTGGTTTATAATATGAGAAATACAAATTTAAAATACCTACATACTATTTTTTGGCTATACCACGCGGCTTGCAGGATCCTAGTTTCCTGACCAGGGACTGAACCCTCGCCCCCAACAGTGGAAGTGCAGAGCCCTAACCACTGGACCGCCAGGGAAGTCCCACCTACATAGTATTTTTTACCATCAGATTTGTAAATACCCCAAAATATGATAGCACATTCTACAAGCAAGAGTTTAGGGACACATGCACCCTCATGAACCACAAGCGAGTGTATAAATTGGTATCTTCTCTACAGAGGGTGATTTAGCAGTATCTACCGAAATCACGAATCTACATATTCTTCCTCCCTACAATTCCATTTCTAGGAATTTATCCTATGTTATACTTGCACATGTGCAAAATGACAAACTGTGGCATGGTTTGTATAGCAAAAGACTGGAAACAACTTAAAAGTTCCTCAGCAGAGGGGCTCCCCTGGTGTTCCAGGGGTCAAGACTCTACACTCCCAACGCAGGTGGCCTGGGTTCAATCCCTGGTTAGGGAACTAGATCCCGCATGCTGCAACTAAAGATTCTGCATGCCACAACGAACATCCCACGTGCCACAACTAAGACCTGGAGCAGACAAAAAAAAAAAAAAAAAAAAATTCCTCAGCAGAACACTGGTTAAAAAATAACTGGTTAAAAAATGGACAGTGGGGGGACTTTCTTGGTGGCAAAGTGGTTAAGAATCTGCCTGCCTGGTCCAGGAAGGTCTCACATGCCGCGGAGCAACTAAGCCCGTGCGCCACAACTACTGAGCCTCCGCTCTAGAGCCCGCGAGTTACAACTACTGAGCCTGTGTGCCACAACTACTGAAGCCCGCATGCCTAGAGTCTGTGCTCTGCAACAAGAGAAGCCACTGCAATGAGAAGCCCGCGCACCACAACAAAGAGTAGTCCCCGCTTGCCACAACTAGAGAAAGCCCACGTGCAGCAACAAAGACCCAACACAGCCATAAATAAATAAATAAATATGTATGTGTGTGTGTGTGTGTGTGTATGTGTGTGTGTGTGTGTGTGTGTATATATATATATATATATATATATATATATATATATATAAAAAGGACAGTGGGATACTAGGCAGCCATTAAAAAAGAATTGAGTAAATGCTTTATGTACTGATACGGAAAGATCACCAAGACATAAAGTAAAGAAAGCAAGGTACAGAAAGAAAAGTATGTATAACATGCTACCATTTAGGTTAAGTAGAGGTGGAAAAACAAACATTTGCATGTACTTGTATATACATACGATATCGTTGAAGAGGTATGCAAGACACTGCTCATTGTGGTTGCCTATGGGGTGGAGTGGTGGGTAGCTGGGAGCAGGGTTGGGAAACTTTTCACTGTATATCCTTTTATATTTTAAAAATCTTTGGTAAATGTATTTCAGATTATAATAAAAGAAACGAAGCAAATAAAATAACGAAACAAAGTACCTAGGGAAAATTATGGCAAACACCTGGGCCAGAAATCTATAAACAAGCAAACAGTATTTAATAAGGGAAAAGGTAGATTGCATTTGATTTCTAGTAAACAATAGATTATTGAACATGCGGCTTAAAAGCACTTAGAAAAAAATGATTGCTACTGAGGTTTCACTAAGATCAGGACATGAAAAAATTGACCTCATTTTCATGGTCTGATAAGGATACCAAGATTGGCATACTGGGAAATGCTATAGAAGGGGCTATCTTGATTACTTTAAGGTATCTGACCAACTCTTACAATACCCTATAGACAAGATAGAAAAATATGGGCTTCACATGCGAACAACCAAGCCTAGGTGCAAATTCGTGAACCAAAACTGACACAGAGCAAGCCCACAGGAACATACCACAATGCTTGGTGCAAAGTCCTGACGCACTAGTTTTGCTAGCAATCCAAAGTTAAGACAGAGGGGGGACTTCCCTGGTGGCACAACTGGTTAAGAGTCTGCGCTCCCGGGACTCCCTGGTGGCGCAGTGGTTAAGAATCCACCTGCCAATGCAGGGGACACGGGTTCGAGCCCTGGTCCAGGAAGATCCCACATGCCACGGAGCAGCTAAGCCCGTGTGCCACAATTACTGAGCCTGTGCTCTAGAGCCTGCGAACCACAACTACTGAGCCTGCGCACCTAGAGCCCGTGCCTGGCAACAAGAGAAGCCACCACAATGAGAAGCCCACGCACCGCAACGAAGATTAACCCCTGTTCACCGCAACTCGAGAAAGCCCTCACACAGCAACGAAGACCCAATGCAGCCAAAAATAAATAAATAAATGTATTTATTTTTTTAAAAAAAAACAGTCTGCACTCCCAATGCAGGGGGCCTGGGTTCAATCCCTGGTCAGGGAACTAGATCCCACATGCGTGCCACAACTAAGAATTCTCATGCCTCAACTAAGGAGCCCGCCTGCCATAACTAAGACCTGGCACAACCAAATAAGTAAATAAATAAATATTTTTTTAAAAACCAGAAAAACAAAGTAAGACAGAGGGACTTCCCTGGTGGTCCAGTGATTAAGAACCCACCTTCCAATGCAGGGGACTCAGGTTTGATCCCTGGTCGGGGAACTAAGATCTTACATGCCTCGGGGCAACTAAGCACTCCCGCCACAACAAAAGAGCCCTCATGCTGCAACTAAGACCCTATGCAGCCAAAAAAAAAAAAAAAAAAGAATTAAAGTACTTAGTGTTAAAAAAAAAAAAAGAGAGAGAAAGTATGTTTATCAAATTAGAAGATGATGTAAGGTTGGGAAAAAAAGGGCTGAATCAAAGTTCAAAAAAATGTTGAGGCAGGAACTAAGAAGAGCAATTGACACTATTAAGATAAAACTTAACAGAAACAAATACAAACCTTTGGTTTTTAAAACATTCGAACTGCACAAGTAGTACAGAACAGTAAAGTCTTGGTTTATTAATAGTTATCAAGTATTTTTTTAATAAATAAATATTTATTTATTATTTATTTATGTTTGGCTTCATTGGGTCCTCGTTGCTGTGCACGGGCTTTCTCTAGTTGTGGTGAGCAGGAGCTACTTTTCATTCCGGTGAGCAGGCTTCTCATTGCGGTGGCTTCCCTTGTTGCAGCACACGGGCCCAGTAGTTGTGGCTCGTAGGCTCAAGAGTGCAGGCTCAGTAGTTGTAGCGCATGGGCTTAGTTGCTTCACGGCATGTGGGATCTTCCTGGACCAGAGATCGAACCCGTGTCTCCTGCATTGGCAGGCAGATTCTTAACCACTGTGCAACCAGGGAAGTCCCATCAAGGAATTTTAAGTAACTGCAAACTCAATAGTGGCTTCAGAAAAAGCTGTTGAAATCTTAAGCTGAACTAACACTGTCCAAACCATCATTGTACTCTGTTTTGGACAGCTCTCATCTGGAGTGTTCTACGTTGTTCTGCCACCTCAAAGCTTAAAGGGGAAATGAGCAGAACTGTCAAGGATTTGAAAACCAGATCCTAAAAGGAATCTCAGGAATTCTGGCCCAAAAAGAATGATTTAAAGGGAAATGGCAGTTTATCTTCAAATAGCTTGAGAACTGTCACTTAGAAGAGACGTCATTAAACTTACTCTATGGAGATTCAGAGGTAGAACTAGGACCAATGGGAGGAAGTGACAGCAAGGGAAATGGTGGCTGGGTATAAGAAAAAACATTTGAACAGGAATTTAGCAGTGATGGACTAGGGCCAACTCATCAGACAGTGTGACCTATCTGAAGTGTTCAAGCAGAGGCTGAATCACTACTTCCCAAGGATGTGTGAGAGTCCGTCATCAGATAGAAAGTGAAATGAGATGTTTAAAATGCTGTGATTGGGCTTCCCTGGTGGCGCAGTGGTTGAGAATCCGCCTGCTAATGCAGGGGACATGGGTTCAGGCCCTGGTCCGGGAAGATCCCACATGCCGTGGAGCAACCAAGCCCGTGCACCACAACTGCTGAGCCTGCGCTCTGGAGCACACGAGCCACAACTACTGAAGCCCGTGTGCCAAGACTGCTGAAGCCTGAGCGCCTGGAGCCTGTGCTCTGTGGCAGGGGAGGCCACCGCAGTGAGAAGCCCTCGCACTATGGCGAGGAGTGGCCCCCACTCGCTTCAACTGGAGAGGGCCCGCACACAGCAACGGAAGACCCAACACAGCCAATAAATTAATTAATTAATTAATTTTTTAAAAAATGATGTGGTTTCAATCGAACAACTGGGACATGGGATTGAGGACTCGTAGAAGCTGGGAAAATGGACTGACAGACAGACATGTTTGTAAATCACACATCAATCAGGCCACTCCCTTTGTTCTATTCAGATCTAGATTAATAAATGAGTTTATCATCACTGTAGTCTTTCCTCAAGGGTCTGGCTCTCAGTTCCTACACTCCCTTCTCCTTCTCTTCCTCTCAGTTCCACCCAAACTTCTAGGCTTGCGACAATGAACTACTAGTCGGTAAACTCCTGGGGCAGATATCTTCATTTTGGTGTCCACCTTAGCATTGTTCTGATCACTGTACAAAAGCATTGTTCACTGCTCAGGGTGGGTGCTCAATACACGTTTGTTGAATTGCTTAACGAGAGTCAGAGAAGAACTGCAGAAATGGCACACGGCAGTCAGCTGCTCAACGAGGCAATGAAAAATCCAGTGCTATGTGGGTTTCTGAGCTCTGGCTCACCAGTAAGAGTCAGACCTTCCACCAGTATCCCCAGTTCTACCTTGGCTTACCATTACTGATTTCTGGGAGGTCAAACTTAGTGAAGTCCCACCACTGGAGCCGGTAGGTAGTATTGGCAATGTTACTGGCCACGGCAGACTGTCCATCACCAATCACTGCCCCTGGTTGGGGAGAAGACAAAGAGAGCACATTATAGTGTTTATCTATATGTTTCCATTGCAAACATGAGACAAAACTAGGATTAGTAGAAAAGGGAGAAAAGGAAGAATCACAACTAAGGCTGAAGAAAGCTGACAAGTCCTATCTGTCAAGTCTCTATCTCAGAGAAACCAGACATGTTTCTCAAGAACAATTCTACATGTAAATATAGTATAATACAATATAGTATAGTATAGTATAGTATAGTATAGTATAATATAAATCAGCCCCCCTTCCCATTATTACATAACATTTACTGAGTGCCAACAATGTGGCACGTACTGTATATATCCTATCTGGTAGGCTCACAATCTAAAGAGACAAATGGGTGTTCATAAAAATTCTGGGAAAGACACATGAAAAATGGTAGGACACCATTAACACAGAAAAGCATTCAGTCCCTGGATGTCTTTGTGGTAAGCAGCACCCTTTGGGAGAAAGCATCTCCTTTGTATATGACCTTCCTCCTAATAAAACATCTCAAAAGGAGGCTTCCCCCAGGGAAGAGGCAGCCAGCATTCAGCTGATAGGATAGAGAAAGACAGCAAAGAACAAATGAGGTAATATTTGTTAATCTCTTCTGGACCTCTGGCATGTAACACAATAGAAATTTATGAGCCTAGCTTTTCCCCCTCAGAATATTTTTATTAAGGCAGTATTTTATAACTCCTGCCCTGCCCCACCCCAGGAGAACTTCCTTGAATCCAGATTCACTTGTAACATCTCACAGTTTAACTTTCCCTGAGACATACACTTCTGTATGACATTTTTTTCCTTGGTAACCAATTAAATAAAAAAGGGATTTTTTTAAAACAGGGTGACACTTTAATTTGCAGTTGTATTTCATTTTACTTGAACATGTCATCTCTTCCTCCTCCTCCTTCCGAGGTGCATTTCATACACACCCACCCTTCTGATCAGACAGAGCCAAACCCTCTTGGGAGAATAGAACATTCTTATGTGCTACACAACCTAAATGGTACTCTCTGCTGCAAGTCAACTCTGACTTTGAGAAACTGAACTTGTTAGAGCTGACTAGCCTTGGAACAATGGACAGTTCTATACCCAGATTCTTCAGTATCACCATTTTCCTCCTCTGCATTTCACTGCAAGAGGGTCTTGTCTTTTTTTTTTTTCCCTCCTTTTAGAGCGCTGCATTTATTGCTCTGCTACTCCTGGTGTTTCCCTGTTCTTTCCTCAGATGGTCAAGAGGTTGTTCAGAGAGAAAATGTCCTCCATATAAGCTATGAAATATGAGAAAAGTAGTCTTCTCACTCTTCCTCAGTTGCTTCAGGCCATTGCATGAGAAGACTCTTTTTTAACATTAGTTTACTGATAGAGTCCTTGTCCCTGTTTCAATTTGTTAAGAAAGGTACAAACAATTCATTCCCAAGATGATGATACTTCTAGATTAAAATATCGTCAACATGGGCAGGACTGCCCCCATGGGGGTGAAAACTGTTCATGGTGGGGGAAAAATCTTAGAGAGTACAATCCCCAGTCCCTGCCAAAGTACTGCAGTATATGAACAGATACACAGCATTATCTGTGATATTAAAATTTCATGGGAGGGGGGTGATTAGGGAAAAAGATGTCTAAAAAGGCTCCTTAGGAAGGTAATGATAAAATAAAGGTTGAGAAATACTGTTTTAGATAAACCAATACCATCCAAACAATACATTCTTTATAATCTTACAGGTTCAAAGACATTGTTCAAAATGGTCATGATCTCTCTGAAGGCCTAAGAAAGACAGCATTTGAGGGTTCTGTCAATGACCCACTGACCTCAAATCCCTATTGAGGGGGCTTCCCTGGTGGCACAGTCGTTAAGAATCCGCCTGCCATTGCAGGGAACACGGGTTCAAGCCCTGGCCTGGGAAGATCCCACATGTCGTGGAGCAACTAAGCCCGTGCACCACAACTGCTGAGCCTGTGCTCTAGAGCCCGTGAGCCACAACTACTGAGCCCACGTGCCACAACTACTGAAGCCCACACACCTAGAGCCCGTGTTCCACAACAAGAGAAGCCACCACAATGACAAGCCCACACACCGCAACAAAGAGTAGCCGCCGCTTGCCGCAACTAGAGAAAACCTGTGCACAGCAACGAAGACCCAACGCAGAAAAAAAAAAAAAAAATCCCTATTGAGGGCCCTGTGGCATATCGCTTAAATGAGGTAAATATATGCCTTTGCTTAAACTTTACAGAAAATTCTGTAATAATGATATCTGACTTGGGAAATTTTGCTGAACCTCTGGGTCATGAGGAGGGTAAGCTACCTATAGGACTTTCTTTTTGTAAATAAATAAATAAATTTATTTATTTATCCATCTATCCATCTATCTATTTATTGCTGTGTTGGGTCTTGGTTGCTGCGCGAGGGCTTTCTATAGTTGCGGTGAGCGGGGGCTACTCTTCGTTGCGGTGTGCGGGCTTCTCATTGTGGTGGCTTCTCTTGTTGCAGAGGATGGGCTCTTGTTGCAGAGGATGGGCTCTAGGTGTAGTTGCAGCACGCGGGCTCAGCAGTTGTGACTCGCGGGCTGAAGAGCACAGGCTCAAGCAGCTGTGGCACACAGGCTTAGTTGCTCCACAGCATGTGGGATCTTCCTGGACCAGGGATCGAACCCATGTCCCCTGTATTGGCAAGTGGATTCTTAACCACTGCGCCACCAGGGAAGTTCCCCTATAGGGCTTCCTTAATAGGAACTTTCTTGAGTTTTCTAGGCCTCCTTGATAATGAAAATAACTTTTTAAATTCCAAGGTCCACTACTCAGGAAAGAATTATTCAGTTTTATTTGGACCCAGGCTCAATTCCATTGAGTTTATGAATTGTTCCTCTGGCTTGCTTACCTTTATCTAGATGGTTGATATCAGCCTCTGACCACCAGTCTCTCTCAAATGATTTTAGTTCCTTATAATTTCCTCCAACTTTTAACAGAAAAGCATATAACCCAAAATGGAAGAAGGCAAGTTGATTTTCTTAGTATATGATGAAAGAAATGCTAGTTCCTAAGACAGGATACGAAAAAAATTGAAAAAACAAACCCCATATCGTAGGAGCTTAAAATCTGGGGGAGAGGACGAGAGCTACAAACAGGAAAACAGTTAAGGAAAATACCAGATGCTTTAAGAGCGCTGTGGATATATCTGCAACTGGAACAGAAATGACTGAGGCTCCAACTCACAGCTCCAGAAGCACCCTGTATATCCATGCCTCAGGAAACGTCTTCTGGAAAACAGCTGTGCAATAAAATAATCATGTATGGTTGAACTGTGTGGAAGAGACTAGGGAGGTATTCTCTGCCAGTGGTGCCAGAGTGTTAAGGAGGAATGGGGCCTGGCAGCAGGGAGAGTTGATTTTCAGCGCCGCGTAAACACAGATTAGGGAGCTAAAGATGCCAGCAACAGATTATTGTCACCAGGTTCTCTTCTGTAAGAGCTGCAGGCCAACTGAGCCTGTCTCTCAAGAAACATCAGGAAGAAAAAGTAGCACCCTATTAAAAAAAAAGCCCAACCATTTAACAGGCCTCTGGCTACTAAGCTCAAGGTACAGGAAATGTGCCAGAATGAATTAATGGACTGACCCACAAAGTATTTACATAGGAGGCACTTAGCCTTGGAAACCAAATCCTGACAGAATGCTGAGGGATTTCTGAGGGATCAAGGTTTTCTCAGTAATAACAGAATGGAACAAGCTAGACTCAGGGTTTCTCAACCTCCACTATTGATATTTTGGGTCAGATAATTCTTTGTTTAGGGGGTAGGGTGGGTCTTGTGCACTGCAGGATGTTTGGCAGTACCCCTGGCCTCTTCCCACTAGATGCCAGTAGTCACCCAGTTGTGACCACCAAAAATGTATCCAGACATTGTCAAATGTTCCCTGGGGATCAAAATCATTCCTGGTTGGGAAACTCCAAGTTAGATAAATACAGCCTACATTTTACTCCAAGATAGGTGCTCTTAGGAAGCACTACTACTGGAATGCTTGCTGCTAAAGGCACCAAAACTGTTGGAGATACTGATTTTGGAGAGAAACCAATAAAAGGCACAGCATTATACAAATATTCCTTTAGCAAACTTCCAGTTTTCCATTTCTGCCATGGATTTGAGTTTGGCTTGAACTGGGATCTCATGTGTCTGTTTTTAACATTGTTTCTGAGAATACGGGCTTCAGAATCAGATGGACCCGATTTTGACTCTTCCTGCTAGTACCTATATTAGTATCACTTTGTGTAAATCAATCTCTCTGAACCTCAGTTTCCTTATCTGTAAAAAGATAATAAAAATCCTTTCAACTTATAGGGCTATTTGGAAAACTTACTGAAATAATAATTGTAAAGTGATGGCAAATAGTAAGTGTCTAATAAATGACCACCATTAAAATTATTTAATCATTTACTCCAATCTCTGTATGCTTCTCCTCTATAGGTATAGCTCTGGAGTCAACAGCTCATAGACAGAGGTTCTTTTGTAAGAGACTGGCCCAAATAATGTGCCAGGACCAAGGAAGAGAAGCACTTCATTTCAGAATTAAGAGCAAATGCATAGGACCCAGACTCCTTAGTAATGTTCTCCTTGAAAAAAAGCTTAGGCCAAGATAGACCACATTCTGGTCCACAAAACACACTGTAACAAATTTAAAAGAACTGAAATCATACAAAGTATGCTGTCAGAACACAAGGAAATTAAACTAGAAATCAGAAACAGAAAGATAACTGGAAAAATCTCTAAATACTTGGAGATTAAGCAACACACTTTAAGTAACGCATGGCTCAAAGAAGACATCGCAAGAGAAATTTTAAAATATTTTTTTCTTTCTTTTATTTTTTTGCGGTACGCGGGCCCCTCACTGTTGTGGCCTCTCCCGTTGTGGAGCACAGGCTCCAGACGCGCAGGCTCAGCGGCCATGGCTCACGGGCCCAGCCGCTCCGCGGCATGTGGGATCCTCCCAGACCAGGGCACGAACCCGTGTTCCCTGAATCAGCAGGCGGACTCCCAACAACTGCGCCACTAGGGAAGCCCTAAAATATTTTTAACTAAATGAAAATACAACTAATTAAAATTTGTGGGATGTAGTGAAAGCAGCGTTTAGAGGGAATGTTACTGCTTTGAATGCACATACTAGAAAAGAAGAAAGATCTAAAATCAATAATTTAAACTTCCACTTTAGGAAACAAAAAGAAGAGCAAATTAAATCCAAAGTAAGCAGAAGAAAAGAAATAATCAAAATTAGAGCAGAAATCAGTGAGACTGAAAACAGGAAATCAACAGAGAGAAAAAAAAATCAATGAAATCAAAAGCTGGTTCTTTGAAAGGACCAATAAAATCAATAAACCTTTAGCCAGGCTAACAAAGAAAAAAAGAGGGAAGATACAAATTATTAATACCAGAAATGAAAGACAAGCTATCACTACTGATCCCATGGACACTAAAAGGATAGTAAAGGACTATTATGAACAACTCAAGGCCCACAAGTTTGATAAGCTAGGTGAAATGGACCAATTCCTTGAAAGACACAGACTACCAAAATTGACACAAGAAGAAACAGATGATCTGAATAGGCCTATATCTATTACACTGAATCAATCATTAAAAACCTCTTAAGACAGAAAGTGCCAGGCCCAGGTGGGTTCATTGGTAAATTCTACCAAACACCTAAGGAAGAAATTACACCAAGTCTCCATAATCTCTTCAAGAAAACAGAAGTTGGACTGCTTCTGAGGCCAGCACTACCCTGATACCAAAACTGGACAAAAACATTGAAGAAAGGAGAACTACAGTCTAATATCTTTTATGAACATAGAAGTAAAAATGCTCAACAAAATGTTGGCAAATTGAATATAATAATGTATAAAAAAAAAGTTACACACTATGACCAAATGGGGATTTATTCCAGTAGGCAAGGCTGGTTAAACATTTCAAAATCAGTTAATAATATGATACATCACATCAACAGGATAAAGAAGAAAACTCATATGATCATATCAATAGATACAGAAAAGGCACCTGACAAACTCTAAAACCTATTTTTGATAAAAACTGTCATCAAACTGGGAAGAGTGGGGAACTTCTCAAGTTGATAAACAATGTCTACAAAAAACCCATAGCTACATTTAAAGGTGAGAAACGACAGTTGACCCTAGAAAAACATATGCGTTTGAACGATGTGGGTCCATTAACATGCAGATTTTTTCAATAAATACGTATACAGTACTACATGATCTGCAGTTGGCTGAATCCAGGGTGTGGAACAGCAGATATGGAGGGCTGACTGTAAAGTTATACATGGATTTTCAACTGTGTGGGGGTCAGAGTCCCTTTCTCCCCACATTGTTCAAGGGTTAACTGTATATGCTTTCCCCCTAAGACTGGGAACAAGCAAGGATGTCTCCTCTCACCACTCCTCTTCAACACTGTACTGGAAGCCTACTTAATGCAATAAGACAAGAAAAGTAAGTAAGAGGTATACAGATTGGAGAAGAAGAGATAAAACTTTCTTTGTTCACAGATAACATAATTGTTTATGTAGAAAATCCCAAAGAATAAAACAACAAACAAGCAAAAAACAAAACCTCCTGGAACTATTAAGTGATTATATTAAGTTGCAAGATAGAAGTCAACTGCTTTCCTATATGCCAGCAATGAATAAATGGAATTGGAATTTGAAGTTAAAAATACAATATCATTTATATTAGCACCAAAAAAAATGAAAACCTTAAGTATAAATCTAACAAAACATGTACAAGATCTATCTGATGAAACAAATCACAAAAGATCTGAAAAAATATTGGAGAGATACTCCATGTTCATGGATAGGAATATTTAGCACTGTTAAGATGTCAATTCTTCCTAACTGGATCTATAGATTCAATGCAATCCCAGTCAAAATCCTAGAACATTACTTTGTGAATATCAAAAAAACTGATTCTAAAGTTTATCTGGAAAGGCAAAAGATCCAGAATAGCCAACGCAATATGCAAAGAAAGAACAAATTTGGAGGACACTATCTGACGTCAAGACTTACTATAAAGCTACAGTCATCAAGATAGTGTGGCATTGGTGAAAGAATATGTCTATTCTAGATCTATGTCTAGACCTATTCTTGATCTATGTCTAGACCAATGGAACAGAAAAAAGAGATCAGAAATAAACCCACACAAATATAGTAAACTGATCTTTGACAAAGGAGCAAAGGCAATTCAATAGAGAACTGAATCTCTTCAAAAACAGTACTGAAACAACTGGATATCCATATACAAAACTATAAAATAAACCTAGACACAAACCTTACACTTTTCAAAAAATTAACTCAAATTGGATAGATCTAGACGTAAAACACAAAACTCTAACTCCTAGGAGATAATGTAAGAGATAATCTAGGTGACCTTGGGCTTGGCAAAGACTTTTAAGATACAACACCAGAAGTACAATCCATGAAAAGAAAAAACTGACAAATTTTACTTCATTAAAATTAAAAACTTTTGCTCTGTGAAAGACACTGTTAAAGAGAATGAAGAGACAACAGTCTGGCAGAAAATCTTTGCAAAACACTTAACTGATAAAGGACTGGTATCCAAAATATACAAAGAACTCTTAAAACTCAACAATAACAAAAAACCCAATTAAAAAATGGGCAAAGGATCTAAACAGACACCTCACCAAAGAAGATATACAGATGGCACATAAGCATATGAAAAGATGCTCAACATCATTCCTCATCAGGGAACTGCAAATTAAAACAACAAAGAGAAACCACTACAGGATTGTCAGAATCGCTGAAATCCAAAACACTGATAACACCAAATGCGGAACAGGATGTGAAACAACAGGAACTCCCATTCCTTGCTGGTGGGAATGCAAAATGGTACAGCCACTTTGGAAGACAGTTTGGCAGTTTCTTGCAAAACTAAACATACTCTTACCATATGATCCAGCAATCATGCTCCTTGGTATTTACACAAATGAGTTGAAAGCGTTATGTCCATACAAAACCTACACAGAGATGTTTATAGCAACTTTATTTGTAACTGCCAAACCTTAAAAGCAACCAAGATGTCCTTTAATAGGAGAATGGATAAGTAAACTGTGGTACATCCATACAATGGAATATTATTCAGTTCTAAAAAGAAATGAGCTATCAAGCCATGAAAAAACATGGAAGAAATTTAAGTATATATTATTAAGTGAAAGAAGCAAAAAGCTATATATTGTATGATTCTAAACTATATGTCATTCTGGAAAAGCCAAAACTGTGGACACAGTAAAGATCAGTGGTTGCCAGGTGTTTGGGGGGGAGAGAGGAATGTACAGGTGGAGCACAAGGAGACTTTTTTTGTCGCAGTGAAACTATTTTGTACAGTACTATAATGGTGGATCATGTCACCATATTTTTGGCAAAACCCCAGAATTTACAACACTAACAGTGAACCCTAATGTAAACTATGGACTTTGGGTGATAATGATGTTTCAAGGTTGGTTCATGGATTATAACAAATGTATCACTCTGGGGCAGGATGCTGATGGTGGGGGAGGCTATGGGTGTGTGGGGAGGGAGGAAGGTATATGGGAGCTGTCTGTACTTTCAACTTAATTTTTCTGTAAACCTAAGACTGCTCTAAAAAAAAGTCTATTAATTTAAAAAGAGAGAGAGAGAGAGAGCCCAAGACTCTCATTCATGTTCTAGGAAACGGTGGAAAGAGCGGCTGTCCATAAGCATACTGTTAGTCATAGCAGTTCACTTTCTACCTCACAACCACAGAGCTCTTCTTCTGGAGCCTCAGAGCAAAAGAGTAAATGAAGATTATTCTGACAAAAGACAAAATGAAAGGGAAAAGAAACTTGAATCCAGTGATCCTGGCCAACCATCAGAAAACAACCATGGAGGGCTTCCCTGGTGGCACAGCAGTTAAGAATCCGCCTACCAATACAGGACACGGGTTCGAGCCCTGGGCCAGGAAGATCCCACATGCCGCAGAGCAACTAAACCCGTGCACCACAACTACTGAGCCTGTGTTCTAGAGCCCGCGAGCCACAACTACTGAGCGCGTGTGCCACAACTACTGAAGCCTGTGTGCCTAGAGCCCGTGCTCCGCAACAAAGAGAAGCCAGCGCGATGAGAAGCCTGCGCACCACAACAAAGAGTAGCCTCCACTCATTGCAACTAGAGAAAGTCCGCGCATAGCAACGAAGACCCAATGCAGCCAAAAATAAATAAATAAATTTATATTAAACACAAAAAACCTTCTCTTCTTTAAAAAAAAAAAAGAAAAAAAAAAGAAAACAACCATGGCAAAAACCAAACTGCTAAGTCTCATTCTCTGAGTCCTGTGTTCAACTTGCAGGCTGGAAGCCTTGGGAATGTGTCTAGGGATAAAATTTTAATAGTCATGACAGTCACATGGTAGGTGAGCTCTACCAAGTCTGCATACATCTTTCTACCTCTGCTTCTCTCAGACTCTTCTCTCCTGTTCCTTGGAAAGGAGAATCAGGGACCCTTTTTTCCAAAACAGCTTTTTAGGCTCTCTCCAAGATCTGTTCTAGGAGCAGGGATATGAAGAGTATGATTCAACAGTACAGTGAAAATATGCAACAATAGGAATCATTAGCAAATCTATCAGAAAAGCTAATTCGGGAGGTTAAAGAAGGGCAAGTTACAAAGAAGGAAGCGATTAAATTATATCTCAGTCCTATAAAATTGCTGCATTTGAGGCGGCCTAATTCAGAACAGCCGTCTGACTGTGCTGCTGCTGGGAAGGCAGAATAAGAATGGGGCTGGGGGCGAAAACACGCATCAGCCGAGAAACACAGTTACTCTTCTGCTTGGTTGTGATATGAAGCCAAGAACCAGCTTGCTAATTGGTCAGCAGAACTGAAACTAGAAACCCCAGGGCAGATCCAACTGAAGAACTAAGCAACTTTTCAAAATTCTTCTTAGAGAGCCAGCCACAAAAGACCACATATTGTATGATTCCATTTACATGAAATGTCTAGAATAGGCAAAGCAACAGTCAAAAAGTAGATCAGAAATTGCCTAGGGCTGGCGTGGGCAGGGGAAGTGGAGGGGGGAGGGGGAAGTGACTGCTAATGGGCATGGGGTTTTTTACAAGGTGATAAAAATGTTCTGAAATACATAGATAGTGGCAATGATTGCACAACTCTGTGAATATACTAAACACCACTGAATTGTACACTTAAAATAGGTGAACTTATACAGTATGTGAACTACATCTCAATAATGCTATTATTAAAAAACAGTATTCAATATAACCTTTGTTCAATTTATGAAGTAAAATATGGCAATTCCACTTTTGGTAGCCCTTCATACTTCTTTAATAATTTAAGAGTATTGGTGAGCATCTTTTTGTTCCATATTTGTTTACTGGCTCATTTTATTTCTTTTACTGTGCACTGCTTACCCGCACCTTTTGTGTATTTTTAAGTTTTTTTGTTTTTTTTATAGATTGTCTGAGTTCTTTGTAAATAATAAATTGGTTTCTGTCCATGAAAAATAATTCTTAGAGCAATACAACACAGGATTATTTGGACATAAAAAGCATTCTTCATAAGTATATATTGAATGGCATCCTAGGAAGAATACTTATTCCTCTTTCCAGAAAGCTTTATTTAAATGCAGTCTTTAGGAACTTCCCTGGTGGATCAGTGGTTAAGAATCTGCCTGCCAATGCAGGCGACACGGGTTTGAGCCCTGGTCCAGGAAGATCCCACATGCCGCGGAGCAACTAAGCCTGTGCACCACAACTATTGAGCCCACGCACCTAGAGCCTCTGCTCTGCAACAAGAGAAGCCACCACAATGAGAAGCCTGTGCACCGCAACGAAGAGTAGCCCCCGCTCGCCACAACCAGAGAAAGCCCACACAGCAATGAAGACCCAATGCAGCCAAAAATAAATAAATAAATATTTTTAAAAAAAATGCAGTCTTTAAATCTGTTCCATGAAGGAGTATATAACTAAGCATGTTGTAACTCTCACTTTATCACCTTATCACCAATTTAAAAAGTCTCATCCAAGATCATAGTCAACTATTCTATAGCCTGGGGACCTGGAAAGAGTTCCTGGTGGCAAATAACAAGACTTCCTCCAAGGGTAGATGTTTCTCTTAGTTCTCATTTATGGTTTTGACATTGAGGAAAATGACCAAACTATATGTAGTTTGTTTAAAAATAACAGCTTTATTATGATATAATTCACATATCATATAATTTACCTAATTAAAGCATATAATTTAAGGGGTTTTAGTATATTTCACAATTGTGCAACCATTATCAAAATCAAATTTACAACAACCGTCACTACTACCTAATTTCAGGATATTTTCATCATTCCCTAGCTTCCAAAATACCTTACCCATTAGCAGCTACTCCCCTCCCCTCTGCCCCACTCCCTTCCCTTGCCCTAAGCAAGGGAAGAGATTAGTGAATCTATTTTCTGTCTGTATAATTTTGCCTCTCTTGGACATTTCATATGAATGGAATCATACAATAAGTGGCTGTTTGTGTCTGGCTTCTTTCATTTAGCATAATTTTTTCAAAGTTCATCCATGTTTTAGCATTTATCAGTACTTCATTCCTTTTTATGGTCGAATAATGTTCCACTGTATGTTTTTATAACTGAACCACAGGTTCACATGAGATTAAGATAATAGTTTTTATTTATAGAAAACACACTGCATGGAACCTAGCAATCATAAAAGTGTTGAGGGAAACAGATTTATGTCCTTCCAAAGGAAGGAAAAAGTAGGCTTTCAAAGATCAATTCTGGGGTCTTCCCTGGTGGCGCAGCGGTTAAGAATCCGCCAATGCAGGAGACACAGGTTTGAGCCCTGGTCCTGGAAGATTCCACATGCCGCGGAGCAACTAAGCCCATGTGCCACAACTACTGAGCCTGTGCTCTAGAGCCTGTGAGCCACAACTACTGAGCCCACATGCCACAACTACTGAAGCCCACACGAAGCCACCGCAATGAGAAGCCCGCCCGCTGCAACAAACAGCAGCCCCTGCTCACTGCAACTAGAAGAAAGCCCACGCGAAGCAATGAAAACTCAACGCAGCCAAAAATAAATTAAAAACAAAACAAAACAAAACAATTCTGAATATATCACCTATAGCTGAAGCGAGTCTTTGCTTTTTTCTGAGGCTAAAATAAAAGATAAGAGGAGTATTAGGGGACATCATTTTCTGTAAAAACACCAAAATAAAACCCCACTACTCTGTTCTCTGTATCTACATGTTTGGTTTGGTTTGGTTTGGTTTGTTCACTTATTTTTGTTTTATTTTTTATATTCCACACATGAGACTTATATAATGTTATAAACCAATGTTACCTCAATAAAAAATAAATTAAAACAAAAAAAGACTCCCCAAAATATCATATGGGTGACTATAATTATGACATAGGAAATATTCTCAGTAAGGTATGTGGTCTATCAGACTTAGGCTGTTTAATAACTGCTCTAACTGGTCAATGAAACAGATGTTGAGATCAACCATTATATGGTAAAGGTCCGAAATATATATATATACACACACACACACACACACACACACACACACACACATACATATAAAATTTTCCCCTCCCTCAGCTTCACTGTGCAGCTTGCAGGAACCTGCGCCCTCGGCAGTGAAAGTGTGGAGCCCTAACCACTGGACCACCAGAGAATTCCCAGGTCCGAAACATATTTAACATAAATTAAAGGGTAAGTATTTTGTAGATACAGATGTCATTGACTATATGTGTCCCTTTTTTTGGGGGGGCCGCACCCTGCAGCTTGTGGGGTTTTTAGCTCCCCAACCAGGGATCGAATCTGGGCCCTAGGCAGTGAGAGCACGGAGTCCTAACCACTGAACCGCCAGAGAATTCCTGACTATATGTGCTCTTAGCAGGAATTGGGTCCCTAAACCAACATAATTTTATTGTCCAGTAAACTCCTAAAGGCTCTATCCTGCTCATAAAAACAAGGGTAGCATTAGTCCACATACAAATCATGAACTTTAGGAGCAGACCCAAGAAAGATATTGTTGAGGTCAAAGGCATTAGATGAGGCCAACAAAATAATAAATTATATAGCCTGTGAACTCAACAAGGATATTAGTAAGGCCTGGAATACAGATACTGTGCAAGGAAGGGGAAAGAAACAGCTATGAAAGATTTCTACGCATCACAGTGTCGTCGAAATTTTTCTCAAAACAACAATTCAAACCAGGATTATGTGGCCATAGCAGAGTAAGCTTTGTAACAGGCCAAGAGGAGGAAGAGAAATTAACCTGATGGTCATTAGGGCCAGAGCAGTGGATAGAGTCTTCCTATCTGGAGTAAGTAGTACACAGAATCTGATATTAGCTTTTCTAAAAATTGTGGCAAAAAGCACATAACATAAAATTTACCATCTAAGCCATTTTTAAGTGTACAGTTAGTTACAGTTACAGTTCAGTAGTGTTAAGTATATTCACATTGTTGTGAAACAGAACTTTTTCATCTTACACTTACAAACCTGAAACTCTATACCCGTTAAACAACTTCCCTTTTCACTCTCCCCTCAGACCACAATTCTTTCTGTTTCTATGAATCTGACTACTTTAGATACCTCATATAAGTGGAAACACGTATGTAGTATTGGCATTCGTTTTTAATGTGTCTTAAAAGAGAGAATGCACAGTGCTTCCCTGGTGGTGCAGTGGTTAAGAATCTGCCTGCCAATGCAGGGGAGATGGGTTCGAGCCCTGGTCCGGGAAGATCCCACATGCCGCAGAGCAACTAAGCTCGTGTGCCACACTACTGAGCCTGAGCTCTAGAGCCCGCGCGCCACAATTACTGAAGCTCATATGCCACAACTACTGAAGCCCGTGCGCCTAGAGCCCGTGCTCCGCAACGAGAAGCCACCGCAATGAGAAGCCCGCGCACCGCAACGAAGAGTAGCCCCCACTCGCTGCAACTAGAGAAAGTCCGCACGCAGCAACGAAGACCCAACGCAGCCAAAAAAAAAAAAAAAAGTAAAATAAAATAAATAAATTTATATTAAAAAAAGAATGCACAACTAGATAGCGCACACATAAAGTCATTCACAGACATGGTGTGAAATCAGTCATATTCAAACCTACAGGTGGTCCTTAGGTCTGATGGGAGAATGTAACTTCTAGGCCTGGCATGGCCATTTCCCCTTAAAAAGCCATTCCAAAAAAAAAAGTCATTCAAAGAGGTCAAACAGAGCACAGGGCTCATGCCAATAGTCCTAGAAAGCTCCAGAAAGTCCAAAGGTGGTGGGGCTGCCACAAGACTACTTTGCTTCCCAATTCAGAGATCGTCAATGATTAAATCACGGTGCCTTGTTGGTACCAGTGTCAGCAGGAGTTCAGCAAAGCATCACCAGCCTAAAGCAAAGGAGTAAGCTGCTCTTCACTGGGTCCTCACTCCTTCCTCCTATCACATTAAAACCCAGGATTAATCTTGACTGTTGGCAGGGTGACTGGTACCTGCTAGCTCTCTGAAGTCAAGCTAAGATGCTCCTGCGTGGGTAGATGAAGACGCTGAGGCCTGTTTTCATCACCCATTCTGTAGACCTCCCCTTCTTCGATATGTATGTCCTAATGAAGCAATTATCTACACTTACACTAATGATGTAATTGGGAAAAGTAATTATGAAAGCAGAACATCCATTTTCAAAGAAATGAATATCATTACCTTTCTTCCACCCACAAACATTATTTAAGACAAACACAAATAAGCTCACAAGAACACATGCTACCGAAAGATATTTAGGAACAGCATTCCAAACCCCAATGTGTTCAGGAGAAACGGAGGAAAAAAAAGCCCAACAACCCCAAAACAAAAACAAAAAACCTTGCGTTGACTCCCACCAGGCAGGGATTTCCTCAAAGCCTCTACTTCTGACTGAAGACATGCAGGTGGATGAGAGTATTAAGAATTACTCTACCTCCACTTCCACATCCCCCACAACCTGGCATTTCCTATATTTAGGTCCTAGCAACCTCTGCTGCTGGAAGGACACTGGCTTAGGCAGGTCCCCGAGTGAAGCCAGGAAAGGAGTCCGGAAAGCTGTCATCATCTCACCGTTGCACAACGGGGCTGCTTACAGTGGGTGCCTGAGCAGCAGACGGATGGGCAGAGATGGGGTGGGGGGAGGCGGGGAAAAGTACTGAGGGAGATAAGAGGTGAGAGAGAAAGATAAAGAGAGCGACTGACCGACTCAAACACTGAACAGCTCTCACCAATCACCTGTCTTAGATTGCTGAGGCTCCTGCGGCTTTTATTGTTTGGTGGAAGCACAAGTGAGAAGAATTGGACCAGAGGGTCTTGGGCTTGTCAGCAGCAGGAGGGAAACGACCTTTACTGCTGCAAAGAGGATGCAAATTTCAAAAGCCTAAAATCTGCAATGAAGGGAAATGGAAATGTGCTGAACGTGGGTTTGACTGGCAGCTTTCCTCATCTGCCGATCACAGGGTAATAAACACTGGGAGATGGCAGAAATGAAGACAAATGCTTTCAGCAGCACCATTCCCCACCCGCCCCTCCTCTTACGCCCCCACTCAGCACATGACAAGAGAGTTAAAGCAAGAAAATAAATCAGCTTCTCAACCAACTCTTTTGTTAAAACTTTCCTTACAGGCCACCTACACGTGAATTATTGCTCTATGAGCCTACATTCTCATTAGGAGGCCCAGTTTGTAAAGGGTGAAAAGCTCCTGTCAAATCACACCTGTACATTTCGGGGTACGGCATTACTGGGCTGAGTCAGTTGGGGCCAGCATATAAGAAAGAGGCCACAGGCTGCTCCCAGAGGGGAAGGCACAGAGGCCCCAAGCCTCTGAGACTGGCTCACTCAGTTTAGAGGAGACTCGAGCTCCAAGGATAGCATGGTGTCACTTCACTGCAATCACTGCCACATTACTATTTACCCAGGGACAGAAAGGCTGAGTAAGCTCTGAGGGCCAACAAAGAAGCCCCTTGGGCTTGGAGGGCAAAGGTGAAGTTAGATCAAAAAGTGGATACAGAATACAATACTCAGTCTTGACTGCCGACTTCACATTCACTTTGGAGTGAAGGAAACATCTATAAGGTCGAGGATCATATGGGTTTCCTGCAAGTTAGTGCAAGGGAAATATTGCATATTTTAGGACTTGCGACACTGAGATAAAGCATCCAGCTGACTTAGTTTTTGTAAAGGGACTAGGGTTTTTTGAGTAAGGTCAAAAGGTTAGTAATTCCTAATCCATGTGGCGGCAGCTGCTTAAAGGAAGATGGTTGAGCATTTTGTAAAAACTACATCCTGATTATGCTAACAGTGAGCCTGACAAAAATCTTAGTAACTAGATCCTTTAAGATACTCAAAAAGACATTCTGTCCTACTGGCCCAGCCTGGCTGTTTTTTTCCAGATCAGAGGTGGAAAAAAGATTCTAGACCTTTGTTCTAAAGTGCAGGCACCAACTGGTGGAAAGTCTGGAGCAAAAATAAGTGGGAGAGACCTTGGTAAATGGGCCTGTTTCAAACCACAAACTGCTCGGAAACGTGAGTAGTCCCCAGAGCCAGGCATGTGCTCTGGGATCCTGGGAGAACAACACTTGTCACATAAAGATAGCTAATTTGAAATAGTTTCTAATTAAAATCCACTGTTCAGACATTAATATCAGGCACAAAGTGGAAAAGCATTATTAACAAGCCCCATATTGAGATACTGCTTAGAAGGATGCACCTAGAAGCTAGACAACAATCTGGATAAAATCTAAATAAAATCTCACCTCCTTCTGGAAGCTTTTCAGAATTAGGGAGAAATCTCTCCCCACACAGCATTAGCCATTTTCATAACACAAAACATTTGTCATCTTGTAGGTTACCTGTATATAAAGTCTGCAATGAGTTCAAGTGTTTATATCTCTGTGTACACTTAGCCATCAATTTTCAGTTGATACTGCCTGGTCTCTTTCTTCTTTAAGATAGTGAACTCCTTGAGAGAAGGGGGTCAACTTTTCACTTAAATTTTAAATATTGTACAGTCGCAGAACTTAGAATTTTGCCATTCATACAGTTACAAAGCGTGAGGAGCACCAATGGGAGCTGCAAGGAAGGTCACTGCTAGCCTTATGAACTGTCCTTCCACAAGTGAGAAGACATGCCCTAGACAGTCCTTACTATCTATATCTATTATAGGGACAGGCTGAATTATAAAGAACCAAATCATATGTTAATTTTCAGTCCAGTATATACATCCAGGAATGGGACTAAGCAATTACAGTTTGCAAAAAGAGCATGTCTTTAATTATAAATAAACTGAAACATCCATCGAGAAAAAAACAGCTTAACAAACTATGGTCAATTATACTATGGAACACCATTCAGCCATCCAAGAGAATAAAGTAGATCTATATGTACCGACACAGAAAGATGTCCTTGATATATTGTTCTGTATGATCCCATCTCTATAAAAAAACAAAATGAAGAAAAAAATAGGTATATAAATATATATGTGTGTGATGAGGCATAGAGAAAAATTTGGAAAGATATACTCCAAAGATGGTGAACTCCTTGAGAGAAAGGGGTCAACTTTATACTTAAATTTTAAATACTGTACAGTCGCAGGACTTAGAATTCCCTTTGGGGAATGGGACTGAGGATAAGAGTGGTGAGGAGAGACTTAAGCATTTTACAGTACATATTTTGATATTAGCTGAATTACAATGGACCTGTTTGGTTTTGGGGTTTGTTTTTTTTTGCGGTATGCGGGCCTCTCACTGTCGTGGGCTCTCCCGTCACGGAGCACAGGCTCCGGACGCACAGGCTCAGCGGCCATGGCTCACGGGTCCAGCCGCTCCGCGGCATGTGGGATCCTCCGGGACCGGGGCATGAACCCGCGTCCCCTACATCAGCAGGCGGACTCCCAACCACTGCGCCACCAGGGAAGCCCAGTTTTTGGGTTTTTTAAAACAAGATTTAAAAGGGAAAACAGGAAGAGTGAGAAGTTACCTTTATAATGATCTATGGAAAACTTGTACGTTTTACCATTTAATATCCCCTATATTCAACATATACATTTATTTGTTCTATGAAGCTAACTAGTTGAAGGACTTGAGAAAAACTCCTTGATCCTGGGTTTGCAATAAAATTCAAAAACCTCAAGTTTTCCATTTTTACCAAGTGACAGTCAGAATGATACTCTGAGATGCCCTTCATACATCTAAGAAGAGGGTTATGTCTTTGGTAACCAATAAATCTGTGCTATTTGACTAAAAAGGAGTCAGAACAATTTCTCCTCTGGGTGAATATCTTACAAAAAATGCTACAGATGTACACAAGGACATATGTCAAGGAAGTTCAAGGCATGTTGTTATAGTAAAAATCTAGAAAGTTTCATGTTCTTCAATAGGGAATAATGTATATAAATGAATACTAGGCAACAATTAAAAGGAACAAACCAAATCAATCAAACTGTGTCATTGTGGATTGATGAAAAACATAATATTGAATTATAAAAGCTGTAAAAATGATACATATGGTATGATACCATTTATAAAAATACAACTCTTAAAACACAAAGCAGGGCTTCCCTGGTGGCGCAGTAGTTAAGAATACACCTGCTAATGCAGGAGACACAGGTTCGAGCCCTGGTCCGGGAAGATCCCACATGCCGCGGACCAACTAAGCCCATGCGCCACAGCTACTGAGCCTGTGCTCTAGAGACCGCGAGCCACGAGTATTGCAGCCCGTGTGCCTAGAGCCCATGCTCCAAAACAAAGAGAAGTTTCCGCAATGAGAAGCCTGCACACTGCAACAAAGAGTAGCCCCTGCTCGCCGCAACTAGAGAAAGCCCGCGCCCAGCAATGAAGACCCAACGCAGCCAAAAATATAAATAAATTAAAAAAAACAAACACAAAGCAATGATATTTTACTAACATATTAAGTTATAAAAGAGGGACTGCAATTATATAAACCAAATTCATGATAGAGGCTGCCTCTAGGTAGAACGGGAAATATAATTATGGAAGTCAAAGGGAACTTCAACTTTATCTAAAAAGATTTTATTTTTAAGAATTGAGGGGGGTGCTCGCTTTGGCGGCACATATACTAAAATTGGAACAATGCAGAGAAGATTAGCATGGCCCCTGCGCAAGGATGACACGCAAATTCGTGAAGTGTTCCATATTAAAAAAAAAAAAGAACTGAGGGGGGAAATTCCCTGGAGGCCCAGTGGTTAGGGCTCCCCGCTTGCACTGCAGGGGGCATGGGTTCGATCCCTGGTTGGGGGAACTAAGATCCTGCATGCTGCGTGGCAGCCAGAAAAAAAAAAAAAGAATTGAGGCAAGCAGGGCAAACTGTTAACAACTATTAAATCTTGGTGTGGCGGCACAGATGCTTGTTATATATGTGTGTGCCTGTATGTATGTATTTATACTTCTTTATATTAAAAACATTTCTCACTATTGAAGGGAGGGAGAAAGGGGATAGGAAGGAAGTAAACAAGCAAGAAGCTGGGGACACAAGGTAAAGACCTTTATTTTAAATGCTTCCCCACAATCTCAAGCCTTGTCCAACAAAGAACGGGTGAGGCAGTAATTGGCTAAAGTGAAATACTCTGGGATGTGGAGTCCCACTAAATTCCAAAGGTGGGCAGAGATGGCCATATTCCGTTTACTTGGAATTCTTGACATGAAAGATTTCTCCCACAGAAACATATCCTGTGTCTCACTGAATCAAGTTTATACCATGTAAAGCCTGAGCTACTGCACTGGTGAAACCATCCAGCAGGCAGCTATGAATGGCATATGGTCACACAAACTTTGTACCCAACAAAAGCGGAGGCTCTAAGGCCATAGGCTTCCTGCGTTCACACTAGGAACAGTCTGTCTGCACAGATGAAATGTACAAACAGATGCCCAGCCCTAAGCTTTTCTCTTAGATGCCACCTTAAAACATCTTACCAGGGCTTCCCTGGTGGCACAGTGGTTGAGAGTCCGCCTACCAATGCAGGGGACACGGGTTCATGCCCCGGTCCGGGAAGATCCCACATGCTGCGGAGTGGCTGGGCCCATGAGCCATGGCCGCTGAGCCTGCACGTCCAGAGCCTGTGCTCCGCAACGGGAGAGGCCACAGCAGTGAGAGGCCTGCGTACCACAAAAAAAAAAAAAAAAAAAAAAAAAACTTACCTTGAAGAAACCTAAGATTTATTTTTAATGTCAGGTTAGATAAATTTCTGAGACAGGCCTGTGGCAAAATTCTAGTTTTTGAAAGGGATATTTCACAAGGGAAAGCAAAGGAGTTTAAGATATGTTTTAGTCTCTTCCTTTCTGCCAGAGCTGCTGAGATAAACTCCTAAGGAAACACTGGGCCTGCTATCACTCTTCAGGGATGCCTGAAAGCCAGTGAGCATGATGGTACCCTTACCTTTTAAAGACGAACTCTGTCCGTAGTCATCATAAAGAATGCATGACAACATGCAAACTTCTCTATAGGCCACTTAGGGTGTGAGTAAGTAACATCATGAAAGAATCTTGCAGTTATCACTAAGCTATGGGCCCTTGTCCTTTACAAAACCATCTATCTATCTTCCTCTCCACTCTCCTCACTCCAATCCATCTTTTTTTTTTTTTTTTTTTTTTTTTTTGCGGTACGCGGGCCTCTCACTGTTGTGGCCTCTCCCATTGCCGAGCACAGGCTCCGGACGCGCAGGCTCAGAGGCCATGGCTCACGGGCCCAGCCGCTTCGCGGCATGTGGGATCTTCCCGGACCGAGGCACGAACCCGTGTCCCCTGCATCGGCAGGCGGACTCTCAACCACTGTGCCACCAGGGAAGCCCTAAAAGCAGAGTTTTGATTGTGTCACTCATCTGCTCAAAAATCTCTAATGGCTCCTCGTTGCCTAAACTGAGCTTGGTTCCTTGGTTTGTTATTCAAGGCCCTCAACAATCTGTCTGCCATCTACATTTCTGTGCTTATCTCTTACTGCTCATTAGTCATGTGTTTCTGGAAATATGTTTTAAATATATCTCCACTTTTATACTTTGCTTCATACTGTTCCTACTATCTAGACTCTTTCCTCTCTCTCCTAACAAATGTTTCCTAAAATTCCCCCAACCCCCGTCCCTGATCAAGGACTCTCCCAATCCCTTTTTCCAAGAAGTCTACTGATCTCATTAACCTGACATGATCCTCTCTTTGGAAGCCCCATAGCATTTTGATTCTCTCTCTTATTCTGTCATATTCCTTCTGCTCTATCTCCTACCCTCCTGTCCAGGCAGGACTCTGCCATTATTCAGTCCACTTAAGACAAGTACAAAATTCAGTCCACCAGAGGTCCAACTGAAAATCTGTAAGCCAAGTATACTTGCTCTGTTCCTGCTCAACACTTTCCCTGGACCTGAATCCCCACACTCTATTATAAATAGGTTCCCTGTTTGTTTTTTGGCCACATCATGCGGCTTGCAGGATCTTAGTTCCCTGACCAGGGGATTGAACCCGGGCCCCCAGCAGTGAAAGAGTCGAGACCTAACCACTGGACTACCAGGGAATTCCCATAAATAGGTTCTTTTGACAGGAAGACAACACATGATTTTCTCATCTTTGTATGAAATATCTTGATGCTCTGCCACAGAAGGTGTGCGATAACTCTGTATTAAGCACAGAAACAAAGGTTTCTTTGACTATGTGTAGACTCTTACTACTATATTGTTAGCGGAGTACGGACTATCTTAAATCCCTGTGAGAGACTTAAGTACCTCTCAGTCCTTGTGCCCTAGAAATAGCACTTTGCACAAACCACACAGTTGCAACTCAGTTTGTTGCCTTGGAGCCAGAGTACCTTTGGCTTTGAGAAATATCCATTCAACCAGCAGAAGGACACCTCCAGAATTCCTAAAACCACTTTTGTTTGATTTCTGAACTCTAGGAAAGTACCCAACCTCTGGAAATCTACAAAATACAGTACTCAGGGCACTAAGAAATTGATGGTTACATGCAGGAGAAACACTCTAGGAATTTACTTCCTTCTTAACTGCAGCCAAAGCAAAGCAGGGGTGGCCAGGTTTTCCACTGCAAGCTGGTTTAAGGTTAAAAAGTTTCTGCCTTTGGCCTCTGGAGGATCTGAGCTGGGAGCACGGTGTCCCCTTTGTCTGCCTCTGCAAGGCTCTTGCCTTGAGGCCAACAGGATTACCACAGCCATTTCATGCTCTGAAAAGTCAGAAAAGGCGAGATGGGGAGCTTTTCACTCAAGGAAATGCCTAGTAGCCAGAGATAGTTCTGTTTCTGTTGAAAAGATAAGCGGGGATGCTGAGGTTAAAAAGCAAAATTTCCAACAATGCTTAATGAAAGGTTTGGAGACAATGTACAGAATTAGGCAATGGGATAAACTCCAAGAAGAGAGGAGCAGGTGCCAGAGCAGAAATGCAGCAAAGAATCAGCACCAGACAGTTCATGCATTCAAATTTCCATGTATTTAAAATGTCATCAGGAAGCCCTAGGAGTACAGACTTGATGTAGCAATTAGGGGATACAGGCTTATCCCTCTTGGCACAAAATACCCACAAATAAGCTCTTAGGGTAAAAGTCAAAAGAAAGTAGAAAGGAAAGCTTTACCATAAAAAATTGAGCAGCTGCTACACTCTGTTAACTACAGACCTTCTTATGAAGAGGTAGCCTAAACTCAACTACTGTATTCAAAGGCATAGAGCTCCCACGGCCCAGACTGGGTTTTAAACACTGGGTCTATAGACAGTCTTCAGGAGCTCCAAGAAACCACTGAAATAGCAAATTAAATTTTGTGTGTGTGTGCGCGTCACTGTATTAAGTGGGTTTTGTTTTCTATATTTTATGGTGCTCTGATATCTTGGGGGCCACACAGACTGATAGACTGCCCCTCCCTGTATTAGTTAATTCCTAGAGATAGCAAACAATTGCCTACAAGCATGCAAACCAGCCAATCCATATTCCACACCCTCAACCAATATATCCTCTGCCCTAAATCACCATCCATGTTGTTTTATAAAAACAGGCACACTGTGCCAACCAATGACAGTATCACCAGCAAAGAGATAAAACCTTGGCTTTCAACCTCACTAAGGCTGACAGAGATAGAGTTTTAGACCAAAGTACGGAGTCCTGAGACATGCCCAGAATAGAGTAGTGATCTCAAACCAGAGGCTTTTTGATGGCTGAATGAGAACTGAATATTAAACATATATCTATCAAACATACATAGTGGAAGATGTACATAAAATGGTAATATGATGTCCTTCTTGCTTGGCTGAAGCCAATAATCCAGTTGGGGAGATAAGAGTTATGTGAAAAACATTACAGGGGCTTCCCTGGTGGCGCTGTGGTTGAGAGTCTGCCTGCCGATGCAGGGGACACGGGTTCGAGCCCTGGTCTGGGAAGATCCCACACGCCGCAGAGCAACTAAGCCCGTGAGCCAAAACTACTGAGCCTGCGCGTCTGGAGCCTGTGCTCCTGCTCCGCAACAAGAGAGGCTGCAATAGTGAGAGGTCCGCGCACTGCGATGAAGAGTGGCCCCCGCTTGCCGCAACTAGAGAAAGACCTCGCACAGAAACGAAGACCCAACACAGCCATAAATAAATAAATTAAAAAAAAATAATAATCCATCTTAGAAATTATCTTAAAAAAAAAACATTACAAACAAGAAAAGGCCACTTAAGTGTCTAATGAATGGTACAGATGACTAGAGCCACAGCTGTTTAGGAAAGGTCACTGGGCTTGGGGAGGGGAAACCAGGAAAGCTTAGGGAAGAAATAGGAGCTAGGGCTTAAAGGAAGGAGGAAAGGATTTGGAAAGGAGGAGAGGGGGAGAATGATTCAAGGAAGAAAGAGGCTACTGCTCAAGGTGATTCAGGGTTCAAGGGCTAGTATCAGTTCAGTGGGAAGCAAAGGCTCATATAAAGCAGAATATAATATGAGGCTTAAAAAATGACAAGGAATTTGTCATCTGTACAGCAGGAAATAGAAACTCTGAAATTTTTTGAGTAAGGGAATTACAAGGTGGATAGCTTTTAAATTTCAATTTTTATCAAAATACTACATACACATAATTTTAAAAGTTAAAGAGTATTACAAGGCTAATAAAGTTAAAGAGCAGCCTCCTGCTCCATCCTCTCCCTTGATTTCTGCTCTCCAGAAGCAATTACTTTCCAAATCTTTTAGCTGTTTTTCTTCTGATAATTAACTGTCATATTTCTGCTGTTACTAATTTTTCAATTTCAGCAATTATCTACTGGCTTCCTAAGATGGGAAATGATTTCTCCTGCTCTCTTTCCTCCCTCATCCTACCAAAATAGTTATACCCCATTTTTAGGTTAAATAATGTTAATTATTTACAGTATTATGACTATATAAATATTCATAGCATACAGGAATAGTATAATAAATTTATATTGCCTTTCACATACAATTTTGTTTCTTCTGGAGGAGAAATGTTGTCGTAAGTTGCTAGTCGTAACCCTTCTTTTCCCATTCTCTTTATACAATGAGCATATTTATTTATTTTTGGCTGCGTTGGGTCTTTGTTGCTGTGCGTGGGCTTTCTCTAGTTGTGGTGAGTGGAGGCAACTCTTTCGTTGTGGTGCGCAGGCTTCTCATTGCGGTGGCTTCTCTTGTTGCAGAGCACAGGCTCTGGGCGCACGGGTTTCAGTAATTGTGGCACGTGGGCTCAGTAGTTATGGCTTGCGGGCTCTAGAGTGCAGGCTCAGTAGTTGTGGCGCATGGGCTTAGTTGCTCCGTGGCATGTGGGTTCTTCCCGGACCAGGGCTCGAACCCGTGTCTCCTGCATTGACAGGTGGATTCTTAACCACTGTGCGACCAGGGAAGCCCCTGGCAAATATTTTAAAGGTGGGAAGACTAGAAACAGGGAGCCACCAGAAAGAAAACTGCAGTGGTATGACAATGGCCAGAATCAGGGTTAGAATAGTGAGAAGAGAAAGAAGAAACAATGAGACACTCCAGCAGGGATGAATCACCTATACATGGTAGGAAACGGAATATAGGTAGCTGGGGTGAAGTAATAACCCACAAAAATTTACAGGCCTAGCACCTGGGCATCAAGAAGAATGTTGGTAAAATTACTAAAAATAGGGAGTGGGAGAAAGTTTGGCTTTCAACGTATTAAACATAAGAAGGTTGTGGGCCATTCAAAGTGGAAAGAATTTAGAAAAATGTCTGAGGGGCTTCCCTGGTGGTGCAGTGGTTAAGAATCCGCCTGCCAATGCAGGGGACATGGGTTCAAGCCCTGGTCCAGGAAGATCCCACATGCCGAAGAGCAACTAAGCCCGTGCACCACAACTACTTAGCCTGCACTCTAGAGCCCGCGAGCCACAACTACTGAGTCTGCGTGCCACAACTACTGAAGCCCGTGTGCCTACTGCCCATGCTTCACAATAAGAGAAGCCACCACGATGAGAAGCCCATACACAATGAAGAGTAGCCCCCCGCTCGCCGCAACTAGAGAAAGCCTGTGCGTGGCAATGAAGACCCAACGCAGCCAAAAATACATAAATTAATTAATTATGAAAAAAGAAAAATCTCTGAGTTATTTTCATAAAAGTGATAACTCAGAAAACTGAAGAAGACCAAAGTAAACAGGAGAGCTAGAGTAGACCTGGTACAGGAGAAAAGGGAAGCCAGGAAAGGAAAGCTTTCAAAAAGGAAAGTGATCAAAGGAAGTTACTGTTGAAGAGAGGTCAGTTTCTCAAAAAGTTAAACACAGAGTTATCATATGAAGCAGCAATTCCATTCCTAGGTATATACCAAAGATAACTGAAAACATATGTCCGCACAAAAACTTGTATATGAATGTTCATAGCAGCATTATTCAAAGAGTGGCAACGGTTCAAATGTCCATCAGCCGACAAATGGATAAATAAAATGTGGTATATCCATATACAATGGAATATTATTTGGCCACAAACAGAAGTGAAGTACTGACACATGCTATAACATGGAGTAACACTGAAAATATTACGCCAAGTGAAAGAAGCCACACACAAAAAGCCATGTATTGTATGACTCCATTTATATGAAATGTCCAGGGGAGGCAAATCCACAGAGACAGAAAGTAGTTGCCAGGGCCTGTGTGGGAAGAGAGGAATAGGAAGTGACTGCTAATGGGTATGGAGTCTCTTTTTTGGGTGATGAAAATGTTCTGGAATTACATAGTGGCAATTGTTGCACAATTCTGTGAATATGCTAAAAACCACTCAATTGTACACATTGAAAGGGTGAATTTTATATGTGAATTATATCTCAATTAATAAAGAGAGAAGTCCTGGAAAAAGTCATTAGTTTGGGGGACAAGTCACTGTGAAGGAACAAAAAAATATAAGAGATCATCCACTTTCTCATAAATGAAGTTGAGAGCAGGTCAATACAGCCAAAGAAAAGAGGATATCTAAAAAATTGCTTAAAACACTCAGCCTAAACTATATATTCTTCAACTGTCTGTCCCAAGGATTTGAATAAGCTCTAAAATCACATTAGTAAGGAATGGAGAAAAGATTTTGTCAGCTGTTAATTAATTCAATAAATATGCATTAAGTGGTAACAATATATAAGCATAGGAACTTATCCAAAATGTAAATATTTATAATGTAAGGTGGATCAGGAAAAGAAATTTGATCCTAAACCTGGACCATTCAGTTTACTTAAAAAAACATGACTGCTGTATCCCCAGGGCATAGGATGCTGAAAGGTACACAGAAAGCCCTCAGACATTTGTTAAATGAAGCAACAATGTTGGTTGAACAATGTTGCCTTCTTAAAGTGGTTCTGTGCACTCTAAGAACAATGGGTGATAAAACTGATAGGAATGTGCAGAGACTTAAGAAAACAATAGAAAAGATCAATGAAACTAAAAGCTGGTTCTTTGAAAAGATGAACGAAATTGATAAACCTTTAGCCAGACTCATCAAGAGAAAAAGGGAGAGGGTCCAAATCAATAAAATCAGAAATGAAAAAGGAGAAGTTACAACTGACACCACAGAAATATAAAGAATCATAAAAGACTACTATGAGCAACTATATGCCAATAAAATGGACAGCCTAGGAAAAAATGGACAAATTCCTAGAAAGGTAAAATCTCCCAAGACTGAAACAGGAAGAAACAGAAAATATGAACAGACCAATTACCAGTACTAAAATTGAATCAATAATTTTAAAATTCCTGACAAACAAAAGTCCAGGACCAGACGGCTTCACAGGTGAATTCTACCAAACATTTAGAGAAGAGTTAACACCTATCCTTCTGAAACTATTCCAAAAAAATGCAGAGGAAGGAACACTTCAGAACTCATTCTATGAGGCCAGTATTATTACCCTGATACCAAAACCAGACAAAGATATCACAAAAAAAGAAAATTACAGGCCAATACCACTGACCAACACAGAGGCAAAAATCCTCAACAAAATACTAGCGAACTGGCTCTCACAATACCTTAAAAGATCATACATCATGATCAAGTCAGATTTATTCCAGGGATGCAAGGATTTTTCAATATCTGCAAATTGATCAACTTGATGCACCACATTAACAAACTGAAGAATAAAAACCATATGGTCATCGCAATAGATGCAGAAAAAGCTTTTGATAAATTCAATATCCATTTATGATAAAAACTCTTCAGAAACTGGGCATAGAGGGAACATAACTCAACATAATAAAGGTCATATATGACAAACCCACAGCTAACATCATACTCAATGGTGAAAAGCTGAAAGCATTTCCTCTAAGATCAGGAACAAGACAAGGATGTCCACTCCAGCCACTTTTATTCAACACAGTTTTAGAAGTCCTAGCCACAGCAATCAGAGAAGAAAAAGAAATACAAGGAATCCAAATTTGAAAAGAAATAAAACTGTCACTGTTTGCAGATGACATGATGCAATACATAGAAAATTCTAGAGATGCAACCAGAAAATTACTAGAGCTCATCAATGAATTCTGTAAAGTTGTTGGATACAAAATTAATAAATCTATTGCATTTCTATATACTAACAATGAAACATCAGAAAGAGAAATTAAGGAAACAATCCCATTTACCATCAAAAAGAATAGAATACCTAGGGATAAACCTACTGAAGGAGGTGACAGACCCCTGCACTCCGAAATCTGTAAGACGCTGATGAAAGAAATTGAAGATGACACAAACAGATGGAAGATGTACTGTCTTCTTGGATTGGAAGAATCAATATTGTTAAAATGACAATACTACTGAAGGCAATCTACACATTCAATGCAATCCTATCAAATCACCAATGGCACTTTTCATAGAACTAGAACAAATTTTTTTTAATTTGTATGGAAAAAACAGAAGACCCCAAATAGCCAAAACAATCTTGAGAAAGAAGAACAGAGCTGGAGGAATCATGCTCCCTGACTTCAGACTATATTACAAAAGTACAGTAATCAAAACAGTATAGTACTGGCACAAAAACAGACATATAGATCAATGGAACAGGATAGAAAGCCCAGAAGTAAACCCACACACTTATGGTCAATTAATCTATGATAAAGGAGGCAAGAATATACAATGGACAAAAGACAGTCTCTTCAATAAGTGGTATTAGGAACACTGGACAGTTACATGTAAAAGAATGAAATTAGAACACTTTCTACGCTATATGCAAAAATAAACCCAAAATGGATTAAAGACCTAAATGTAAGACCAGATACTATAAAACTCCTAGAGGAAAAACATAGGAAGAACACTCTTTGACCTAAATCGCAGTAATATTTTTTTGGATCCGTCTCCTAAAGTAATGGAAATAAAAACAAAAATAAACAAATGGGACCTAATTAAACTTAAAAGCTTTTACACAGCAAAGGAAACCTTAAACAAAGTGAAAAGATAACCTATGAACTGGGAGAAAATATTTGCAAACCAGGCTACTTAGAAGGGATTAATTTCCAAAATATACAAACAGCTCATACAGCTTAATATTAAAAAAAAAAAAATCAAAAAATGGGCAGAAGACCTAAACAGACATTTCTCTGAAGAAGACATATGGATGGCTAACAGGCACATGAGAAGATGTTCAATATCACTAATTATTAGAGAAATACAAATCATAGCTACAATGAGGTATCACCTCACACCAAGCAGAATGGCCATCATTAAAGAGTCTACAAATAATAAATGCTGGAGAGGGTGTGGAGAAAAAGGAAGCCTCTTACACTGTTGGTGGGAATGTAAATTGGTGCAGTCACTATGGAGAACAGTATGGAGGTTCCTTAAAAAACTAAAAATAGAATTACCATGTGGTCCTGCAATCACATGGGCATATATCTGGAGAAAACTCTAATCAAAAAGATACATGCACCCCAATGTTCATAGCAGCACTATTTACAAGAGCCAAGACATGGAAGCAAGGTAAATGTCCATCGACAAATAAATAGATAAATAAGATGTGGTGTGTGTATATGTACGTATGTGTGTGTGTGTACACACACACACACACACACACACACAATGGAATATTACTCAGCCATAGAAAGAATGAAATAATGCCATCTGCAGCAACATGGACTCAGAGATTGTCGTATTGAGTGAAGTAAGTCAGACAAAGACAAATATCATATATCACTTATATGTGGAATCTAAAAAAATGATAGAAATGAACTTATTTACAAAACAGAGATAGACTCACAGACATAGAGGGCAAACTTGTGGCTACCAAGGGGGACAGCGGAGGCAGGGAGGGGGAGATGGATAAATTGGGAGTTTGGGATTGGCATATGCACACTACTGTATATAAAGTGGATGGGTGGCGGGGATCTACTGTATGGCATAGGGAACTATATTCAATATCTTATAATAGTCCATAATAGAAAAGAATCTGAAGAAGAATCTATATATTTAAATTTATTTATAACTGAATCGCTTTTCTGTGTAACTGAGGCTAACACAACATTGTGAATTAACTACACTTCAATGTTTTAAAATGGTAAAAAAAAAAAAAAAAAAAAGTGATAAGAATGTAAGCTCTATGCGCTGATAGTTATTTAAAAAAAAAAAAAAAAAAAGCCCAGCCATCACTCTTAAGGAAAAGGAAGATGTAATCAAATGTTAGGTTTGGTTGGTATAGGCTTTATGCTTATATATATATAGCTGTAATATATTTTAATTGAAATTGCCTCAGGTAAAATGTGTTATTGTATGTTGAACTCTCTAGCTCTTATAACCCTCCTGCCTCCAAATGAAAGTACTGTTTTGTTTTTTGTTTCTTTTGGCCGTGCTGCACGGCTTGTGGGATTTAGTTCCCTAATCTGGGATTGAACTCACACCCTCAGCATTGAAAGCTCTGAGTCCTAACCACTGCACTGTAAGGGAATTCCCTGAAACTACTGTTTTTAAAACAGAATTTATTTTATTATACTGAATGTCTCAGGAATATAACTCTTGCATTACAGCAAAATAGGCTATAACAGAAGCACTGGGCACTAGAAATATGAAAAAAGACAAGGTTCTTGACTTGAGGGAACGAATAATTTAGTGAGAGACAGAAAATATGTATACAGATATGAGAATACAAGGATAAACACTGTAAAATTATAAATACATTAAACACCCTAGGTACAATTTGAATATGTTACCTTGAGAGTAAAATAAATCTAAGAATAAGACATAGCAGAAATATATATTTCACTGTTTTAAAGTTATAATCATCGAATATCCATACCTTGCATTCAGATATAACTGAGCACTGTGGTTTATGTTCATTTTTCAAAAAAATGTAGAAAGATACTTCATGAACTATAATGGCTACCATTTTCTAAATATTTATCTTGTGCCAAGGGACACAATAAATTCTTGTTCAATAAATGTTCCCATTCAAACTTCACAAGTATCCTACAGGAAATCTGTTTATTCATTAGACAAATACTTAGTGAGTTCCTACTACATGCCAGACAGTGAACAAAACAGACAAAAATTCCTGCCTTCATGGGAATTACATTCTGTGGGGAGGAAGAGACATATAACAAAGACATGAGTCCACACAGCACGTTAAATTATGTTAACTGTCATGGAGAAATATAAAACAGAGAAGAGGAATGGAAAGTACAAAGGGTGAAGAGTTGGCAATTTTAAATAGCGTAGTCACTGAAAGGCTTTACAGAACCCCTCTTTACAGATGAAGAAATTGAGGCTCAGGTAAGTTAAACAACTTTCCCATGGTCACCCAGTTAGTAAGAGGTGAGATGAAATTTGAATTCAGCTGTCCTTAGTATTAAGCTATATGGCCTCTCCCCAAGGCAATAATAAATTCATTTATACAGGTTTGCTTTATCAGATTATTTCTTTAAGATTATGTTGGCATTTTTAACCTCCCAAAGTGGTTAAGAAATAACTTTCTACTTTCAGGATTTGATGTCTTATTTCATATCCACATAACTTTTACAAAGGAGTAGGGAATGGCCTAAGACCTTTGGTTGACATTATATTCTTGGAAAAGCTGAGAAGAGATCAAAATAATTAGTCAAGGAGAGTCAAAGGACACTTCACAAACTACATTCAGCCTATGAGAAGATTATGCACAAACCCTAGACAAGTCCTGCTTCCTGTTACTGCTGCTGTAACCACCTCTATTTAGTTCATCAAGAAGTATTTATTTTATGTCCCAAGGGTGCCTAGCACAACTCAGATGTGCTTCAGCAACTCATTTTATTAAGCTGAGGTGGATCCTTTTCAGTCTCCTAAGACTGTCTCTTAGCATCAAGGTGTTCCTGTCACCAGAACATCTAAAGTTGGCAGTCTTGGCTTGTCCCAAGTAGTTCATGTACTGCAAATAACCTGGGCGCTAAGGCAAACATCTACTTTTATTCCTTTTAACTTCAGATAATATATTTTTCAAAGAAGTTAGAGTGCTTTACCATTTTTTTCCACTTAATCCCTGGAAGGAACATGGAGTTAAGCACCACATCCTCACCTGTCAAGTGGACAAAGAGACAAAATGACTCACTCAAATTACACTGTGAAGTATTGAAAGAGCCAGAATGACAAAAATCCGGCCGTCAATGTCTAGTTCAGCTTCTAACACACAAGATCAGTAGTTCTCAGTCTTTTTGTGTTCACAATGTACAATTTGGGTACTAGATTTTTTGGCAGTATTTTTGAAGGGATTAAAAGACTCAACGCAACAGTAAAGTCGACACTAATAAAAACGCCAGCACTATTTTAATAAGACAGTGTCTCACAGCACACGTCTGATGGCCTTTGGTACTGCATCAATGAGCAGAACAGTACTCCCTGCCCTGACTGTTCGCACTCCAACCTAACTTCTCACATGCTCTAGGAAACACAAGCTCTGTCTTTGGCACCAGCATCTTACCTCTTACTCCTACCAACTTATATCCTACTCTAGAACACATGTGTGACATCCTCAGGCCCAAAGTCAACCTCACGCTGAAATAATTTTATTTAGCAAAACTGCATTTCACACACCAGACAAAACTTGGTGGCATACCAGCATGCTAGGTTGTATAAGAAAAGCCAGCCTCCCTTCAGGAAAGCAAAGCTGCCTCCTTGACTAAGAGGTCAACTTGAATTTAGTGGTTAATTAATACTTTAATGCAACATCACCAGGAAATAAGCAATTGACAATCAGCGCCAAAGGCACTCATTAAAGACTATATCTTCCCGTATCACATCAGAATGACAGCGTCTCTGACAGCCAGAGAAACAATTGACCTCACCTAAGGAAGCTAAGCTGGAAAGACACTGTACCTCCCAAAAAAGCTCATTGAAGAAAAGGCTGTTGAAGCCTGGTTTGAGTGGTAGGAACTTTAGGTGTGGTTAAGAGACACAAGGAAAACTAGAGAAGTGATAACTTGCATTTTTGTAACAATTCTCTGATAGGCTAAGTATTCTATTGATATCTTTGGGTAAAGCCTTGTTACAGATCAAAGTTAATTATTTTCCTGTTACCTGTGGGGGAAATTGTGACAGAGTGACATAATGATCAAGAGTAAGGAAACAGATAAAACCTAGGACTTCTGGATACAGTAAGTCAAAGCACTTTTGAAAAGATATGAAAATAATAACTGAACCTGAAAGTTAACTTATTTTTTTCTGTTAAAAATTCCCAGCACTTAGTGTAGGGCCTAGCAAGTTGTAGCACTCAAGAAGTATATTCCACTCGGGACTTCCCTGGCGGTCCACTGGTTAAGTCTCCACGCTTCCACTGCAGGGCTCAAAGGTTCGATCCCTGGTGAGGGAACTAAGATCCCACATGCCATGTGGCACGGCCAAAAAAAAAAACACCAAAAACAAGTATATTCCACTGAATTTATTACACACAAACTTAAAAACAAGACTATAAGACTATATTATCAGGACTTCCCTGGTGGCGCAGTGGTTAAGAATCCACCTGCCAATGTAGGGGACACGGGTTCGATCTGTGGTCTGGGAAGATCCCACATGTCATGGAGCAACTAAGCCCGTGTGCCACAACTACTGAGCCTGCGCTCTAGAGTCCGTGAGCTACAACTACTGAAGCCCATGCGCTCTAGGGCTTGCGTGCCGCAACTACTGAGCCCACATGCTGCAACTACTGAAGCCCGTGCGCCTAAAGCCTGAGCTCCGCAACAAGAGAAGCCACTGCAATGAGAAGCCCACGCACTGCAACGAAGAGTAGCCCCCACTCACCACAACTAGAGAAAGCCCACACGCAGCAACGAAGACCCAATGTGGCTACAAAAAAAACCCCCAAACTATATTATCTGTCTGAAAAACAATGAGAGCAATAGTAAAATCATTCAGTTTTGGTATTTTTCCTGGTTGATTATTTTCATAATGAAATTAATAAGTATTAGAACCACAAGGGGAAAATAGTTTCCAATGAATAAGGGAATAAATGAACAAATCATTGTTCTGAGGTATAAGATCGACATGAACAGAACAGATCCATTCACATACTTCTCAAATACAAAGAGAGACCCTAATTTCTACCCTAAATTCTACTCTTTCTAATGCAGCTATACTGTCTATTGGACAGAGGGGGGAAAAAACCTATTGGGTTGGCCAAAAGGTTCATTCGTTTTCTTCCGTAAGATGGCTCTAGTTGCACTTAGTTGCCTTTAACTTCATTCAAAACAATTTTGTTAGATTGCATGTGAGAGCTGCCATATCAGTGTGCGTTTAAAAAAAGACATCAAAATTGGTGAATTTTTGTGTAGCCATTTTAAAATCGAAGATGGAAGAAAAAAGCAACATTTTTAGCACATTATGCTTTATTATTTTAAGAAAGGTAAAAACACAACTGAAACGCAAAAAAAGATTTGTGCAGTGTATGGAGAAGGTGCTGTGACTGACTGAACGTGTCAAAAGTGATTTGCGAACTTTTGTGCTGGAGATTTCTTGTTGGACAATGCTCCACAGTCAGGTAACCAGTTGAGGTTGATAAGGATCAAATCGAGACATTAACTGAGAATAATCAATGTTATACCACGCGGGAGATAGCCGACATACTCAAAATATCCAAATCAAGTGTTGAAAATCATTTGCACCAGCTTGGTTATGTGAATCGCTTTGATGTTTGCGTTCCACATAAGTTAAGCGAAAAAACCTTCTTGACCGTATTTCCACGTGTGATCCTTTACTGAAACGTAACGAAAACGTTCCATTTTTAAAACAAATTGTGACAGGCGATGAAAAGTGGATACTGTACAATAATGTGGAACACAGAGATCATGGGGCAAGTGAAATAAACCACCATCAACCACACCAAAGGCCAGTCAGTCTTCATCCAGAGAAGGTGATGTTGTGTATATGGTGGGATTGGAAGAGAGTCCTCTTTTATGAGCTACTTTAAACCAAATGATTAATTCCTATAAGTACTGCTCCCAAATAGACCAAGTGAAAGCAGCACTTGACAACTTGACAAAAAGGGTCCAGAATTAGTCGACAGAAAGTGCATAATCTTCCATCAGGATAACGCAAGATGGCATGTTTCTTTGATGACCAGGCACAAACTGTTACAGCTTGGCTGGGAGGTTCTGATTCATCCACCGTATTCACTAGACATTGCACCTTTGGATTTCCATTTATTTCGGTCTTTACAAAATTCTCTTAATGGAAAACGTTTCAATTCCCTGGAAGACTGGAAAAGGCACCTGGAACAGTTCTTTGCTCAAAAAGATAAAAAGTTTTGGGAAGATGGAATTATGAAGTTGCCTAAAAAAAATGGCAGAAGGTAGTTGAAGAAAACAGTGAATACGTTGTTCAATGAAGTTCTTGGTGAAAATGAAAAATATATCTTTTGTTTTTTCTTAAAAACAGAAAGAACTTTTTGGCCAACCCAATACAAAGGGCTAGTACTCATTCTAGATTTTCCCCTATGCCTAGCAGATAAAAATTAGGCTCAAGGAGAGAAATACAGTACTGGTTCACCGAGGACATCTAATCCCTATCTATCTTCTTCTAAGGAGATGCTGGACTTGATCTTTAGAGCAAGAAAGGTGGGGAGAAAAAGCTGAAGTTGGACTTCCCTAGTGGTACAGTGGTTACGAATCTGCCTGCCAATGCAGGGGACACGGGTTTGAGCCCTGGTCCGGGAAGATCCCACATGCCACGGAGCAACTAAGCCCGTGTGCCACAACTATTGAAGTCCGCATGCCTAGAGCCCATGCTCCACAGTAAGAGAAGCCACCGCAGTGAGAAGCCCGGGTGCCACAACGAAGAGCAGCCTCCCGCTTGCCGCAACTAGAGAAAGCCCGTGCGCGGCAACGAAGACCCAACACAGCCAATAAATAAATTAATTAATTAATTTTAAAAAAAAGCTGAAGTCAAGAAAGTCATAAGAGAAGCAACACAGAGAAGAGCTGAGAAATGGAAATTTTAAGGCTCAGCTTAAGAAGGTCCACAGATATCTACAGAATGAAGATGACAACATTATGTTCCCACAGGATCAACCTAAGCACCTGGAGGGGAGGTGAGGAGAGGAGAAAACGAGTGAGATGGACTGAACAGATTTTTAAATGGAAAAGAAGTCTTATCAACAGCAAAAATTTAAAATAAATAAATAAATAATAAGTATTTTAGGTCCTTCTGAAAGTGGAATAGCAAACCAACTAACTTAAAATCCTAGTCAAGTAACTGGCACGCAGCCTCCAAGGCCCAATGCTAGGTATAATCTGGAATACAAAGGATTTGTTATGATTAAAAGAAGAATTCAAACCTTTGGCTTCTCACAAGAAAGCAGTTATGGGTGTGACCCCTTGGTAGCTCCTAATGTTCAACATTTACGAACATCAAAGCCAAAGGAGAACATAAGTGAAATATTCAAGTTTAACGTCCAGGTCCTAGGTTGAAAAAGGAATGGGGAGGCATGTGTTTCTCTGGGAAGTAGACTGGGCCTTAATCTTGCCTGTATTAATCTGCAATATTGTTTGATTGAGTCTATTTATGCACACACACAAAAATCCCCTCCCATCACAGACTGCCCAATAAAGAAACAAAAAAGAAAGATATAAGAGGAGTTCTGAGGATAATTCAATTGTCAAAATGAGGTCTAAGAACTCAAAATTCCAATATTTTCCTTTACAGACAGGGTCCTGAGGCCACTTCAAGTATGATAGTTTGTTTCAGTTATGCTCCCCACACAAAAGTTATGAGTCATGTAAAATTATAAAATGTGAAATAGTCAAATTGTAACCAACATTGCTTAGCTCTTGCTATAAGAATCCCATAATTTCTTGCCATATCCTTTTCACTCTCATTTTAAGGTCTCAGATCAGGAGAGACGTAGAAGAGGGAAGTTTAGCATACAAAATGAAGAGGGCAAAGGAAGCAGGCATCTTTATTTTTTATTGTATTGTATCGTATTGTATTGTTTGCTTGTTTATTTATTTGCCATGCCACAAGGCTTGTGGGATCCCAGTTCTCTGACCAGGGATTGAACCCGGGCCCTTGGCAGTTAAAGGGTGGAGTCCTAACCACTGAACCACCAGGGAATTCCCAGCAGGCATATTTATTTATTTATTTAAAGGGTATTTACCATGTTTTATCCAGAATTCCTTTTTTATTCAATTAATTTTTGGGGGGTGCTGCGTTGGGTCTTCATTGCTGCGCACGGGCTTTCTCTAATTGCAGCGAGCGGGGGCTACTCTTCATTGCAGTGCACGGGCTTCTCACTGCAGTGACCTCTCTTGCTGCAGAGCAAGGGCTATAGGTGAGCGGGCTTCAGTAGTTGTGGCTCTCAGGCTCAGTAGTTGTGGCTCGCGGGCTCTAGAGCGCAGGCTCAGTAGTTGTGACGCACGGGTTTAGTTGCTCTGTGGCATGTGGGATCTTCCCAGACCAGGGCTTGAACCCGTGTCCCCTGCATTGGCAGGCGGATTCTTAACGACTGTGCCACCAGGGAAGCCCCCCCCCAGCAGGCATCTTTAAATAAAGGAGATCCCCAGATACCAAGACTATGATTATTTTTTTTCAAGATTTCTAAACTCTAACAATTTTTCTTCAGGTGCCAGAAAAGAACACTGTCTCTCTCTGTAGTGCATTAGCACATAGCACGTAGTGTCCCACGTAGGAGAGACACTAATAACACAAAGGAAAAGGTAAGCAACTCCACTTCATGCCTGAGAACAAAGACTAACAATAAGTCCACACTAACCAAAACTAAAACACAGTGTACCTGGAAATAATGGTAGAATGGGACAAAAAGTAAACATGAAGCTGAAGGACATAAACCACCAGTCAGCCTTTCCTTCACCACTATAACCTCCAAATTCTACGTCCAATTCCTCTGGTACTTCCACCCAGTGGCAGCTCGAGAAATTCTATAAATGAGTCTTAGGGCTGGCAGTTCAATAGGTGGGGTGGGGACAGGTTAGGTCCTGAAGCTGCCAGCAGAGCAAGCTCACTGTTTTCACTTAGATGGTATTATTATTTTTTTCTTTTTTTTAATATCTTTATTGGAGTATAATTGCTTTACAATGGTGTGTTAGTTTGGTGTGTTAGTTTCTGCTGTATAACAAAAGTGAATCAGCTATACATATACATATATCCCCATAACCCCTCACTCTTGCTTCTCCCTCCCACCCTCCCTATCCCACCCCTCTAGGTGGACACAAAGCACCAAGCTGATCTCCCTGTGCTATGAGGCTGCTTCCTACTAGCTATCTATTTTACATTTGGTAGTATATACATGTCCATGACACTCTCTCACTTTGTCCCAGCTTACCCTTCCCCCTCCCCGTGTCCCCATGTCCATTCTCTACATCTGCATTGTTATTCCTGTCCTGCCCCTAGTTTCTTCAGAACCTTTTTTTTTTTAGATTCCATATATATGTGTTAGCATACGGTATTTGTTTTTCTCTTTCTGACTTACTTCACTCTGTATGACAGTCTCTAGGTCCAACCACCTCACTACAAATAACTCAATTTCGTTTCTTTTTATGGCTGAGTAATAATATTCCATTGTATATATGTGCCACATCACTTAGATGGTGTTATTTTTACGGGTAGCTTGGGTTGCATCATGGTGCCAGAGAGGTATCTAAGAATTCCCATCTCACCCTTGGCGCTGGCTGCTTTTATCCCATAGGACCTTAAAATTCTTCCTTGGTAAGACAAAGATTAGAATAGCTGGAAACTTCTTTAGAGCAGGTATTCTTAAGCTGTCCCTGTAGTCTCTCTACCTGGAACATGGCGGGTGGAGAAACTGGGCATTTGAAAAAACTTATCTCAAGCTTTGTATTGATATGTTCAGGTTTAATTAGTTTACCTAATAAGCAATATAACATTTTATCCCTTTCTCCCAGTCACCTCATTTCAGCAGAATCAATGAAAATATTCAGACCAAGAAACACTTTGTGACTTTTATAAGCTCTCAATTAGGTCTTATGTTAGCTGTATTCATTTTGCCTAAAAGAACATCGAGTTCAAATTCAATGACCCATGATAAATAAAGGTAAAGGTAGGAGGGGAAGGGGACCCAAAGAGCAAAGGCAGAGGAATGGAAGGATACCGGATGAATCCCATCACTACACACTGTAACCTCTTATCAAGGGAATAAGAGACAATCTGTAGTTTTATTTGGGGAGAGTCTCTGCCTCTTTAAACAGTCTCTACACTTCCATTCTCAGCACTCTTCTTCCTTCCCAAGGCATACCACTGCTCCACCTCCTCTGGGGAGTGCCAGGTTAAGCTTCTCTTCACTTTCTAGTAGCAAATATGGACACACACACACACACACACACACACACACACACACACACACACACACACTCCAAGCTGTGGCAGCTCCCTTTATGCCTCACAGTCATTTCATGAATCTTGGCTAAGCTTTGAGACAGAGCAAAGAGATGTTCAGTAAACACACTAAACCACTGGGTGCCCTGCTGAGCTGGATGAAGTTCTTGTGAAAGCCAGCTTAAATCTCCTATAAGTATACATCTTTCTTGTACACAGGCCATCCTATTTTGAACCCAACTGCCCAGTGCAAAATTCAGAGCTCACCAACAGCAGAGCTTGCATCCCACCAATCACGGAGATGGCTCTGAACGTCAAGGATGTCCTAAAAGAATGACTAGTGGATATGAAATTTGTCTCTATATGCCCTGAGGCCCAATCCATGCATTCACATTTGGAGCCCATAAAGTAGCTCTTAACCAATCTCATCAATAAGGCCAAGCAAAAGCTAACTCCTATGCTTGAGGAGAACTGAATTCTAGCTTCTCCCAACTACTGCTATAAAAACGCATAATGTGCCACAGTGACTGGGCACACAAAGATCCCTTGCCTTAGGAACTTTTCTTCCAATTTGCTTCTGTTAAAGGAGCTGGGGATTATAAATAATGCCACGGGTACAGGTTCACTTACAGCCAATTTAGTAAGTGCTCGCACAGTTAATTCTGTCAGTCTTACTCCTACACAGAAATACATGTGGCCCCAAGGGGCCCAACCACCCACAGAGCTCTTTTGCACATCTTTTTACCCTCCAGCACACAGAAATAGAGGGCTACATCCCAGAAAACAGAGAAAGAGAAAAGGCAGTTTCTCTGAAATGCTATGTCTAGAAAACCAGGATCTAGCTTCCCATTTGGATGTAATTTCTAAATTCATGTCTCTCTGAATAAACCAAATAATGATTTAGACCAAGATGCTTCTCTGGAATTCAAAATCTGTACATCTGTATCCCTTGGTATGCTGAAACTTTCCTTTCATGTATATGTAAGGACACTTTAAAAAGCAGTTGGTTTAGAATGAGTTACCAGGTTACCTCATATCTCAAAAATCTACTTCATTGTGGAGGAATGTTACAGTAATGGCCTTTAATGATTTAAGCCCCCCTGTATCCATGCCCTTAAAGAGAGTACCCTCTCTGACTCTGGGCTTAACCATGTGGCTTACGTTAGCTGACAGGACAACAACAAAAGTGACAGCAGAGACTTGCAAAGTGCTTGTGTATTGGGGCCTGACAGCTCGTTTCTCTCTGTAAGCCTGAGACACTGTGTGAAGAAACTGGTGAAGAGAAAAGAGACAAGTCATCCAGCTGAGGCCAACCAGCCTGTCAACTGCCAGATATGTGTGAAGCCATCTTTATTAGTTTTCTGCGGCTATAATTATGAATTACCACAAACTTAGTGGCTTAACATAAATTTACTAGCTTTCATTCCTGCAGGTCAGAAGACCAACATGGCTCTCATGGGGCTAACATCAAGGTGGTGGCAGGACTATGTTATTTTCTGGAGGCTCTAGGGAAGGATCCATTTCCTTGCTCATATGTTTTTGGCAGAATTCAGTTCCTTGCAGTTTCAGGAATGAGGTTCTTTTTCCCGTGCTGACTGTTAGCTGAGGGCCAAACAATTCCCATCTTCTATCACTGCATCTCTTGGACTGACCTGTCTGCCTTTCTCTTCTACTTTTAAGGGCTCATGTGATTAGACTGGGTCCACCCAGATAATTCAGTATCTTCTCCCCATCTCAAAATCTGTAACCTTAATCACATGTGCAAAGTTTCTTTTGCCAAATAAAGTAACATATTCACAGGTTCCAGTGATTAGTATGTGGAGATCTTCAGCAGTCCACTGTCCTGCTTATTACACCAACTAAGACCATCAATACCCAGCCAAGTCATCAACTGACACAGAGCAGCCAAGTTGGCTCAGACCAGATGAACTGTACACAGGAACCATGGAATTTTAAGGAACAGTAAACACTTTTTTAAAGCCAGTAAATTTAGGGGTGGTTTGTGAGGCAGCAAAAGCTAACTGATAAAACGGCCAAGGCTACACCACTTCCGAAGGGTCTGTGTAACCCTCAACCTGATAACATAGATATTTCCCCTTTCTCTTCTCCAGTTCAACAAGCATGCCTAAGAGGTCACTGGCAGTTTTCTGTCCTCTGAATCATAAAACAAAATAATTAATTAGCTTTATTTCTTCTTCCAGTCCAGATCTAGAGATTACTGCTGAAATTTAACAAAAGTTAGCCTTATAATCTCAACAGAACCAGAGAGGGGCTTTTTTTTTTTTTTTTTTTTTTTCCTTTTTTTGCAGTACGCGGGCCTCTCACTGCTGTGGCCTCTCCCGCTGCGGAGCACAGGCTCCGGACGCGCGGGCTCAGCGGCCATGGCTCACGGGCCCAGCCGCTCTGCGGCATGTGGGATCCTCCCGGACCGGGGCAGGAACCCACGTCCCCTGCATTGGCAGGCGGACTCTCAACCACTGCGCCACCAGGGAAGCCCGAGAGGGGCTTTTTGATGGACAACTAGAAGCTATACACACAAAATACATATAAATATAAATATATATGTACACACACGCACACACACACACCAGAAGTTTTAGGGAAAGATTTTAAGGAAGGGCCAACTTTTGATAGAGCAAAAACTCCTGATGAGAGGGAAATTTCATTGCCACCTAACCATTTCCTCTTCATGTATAAACACCAATGAGGGCTTTGGGGCACAGCGTCTAAGTGGGGGTCTCTAACCCTTCATTAGCCAAATATATTTTCTCAAACGGTCTCTCCCTCAAATTTGCCGATACTTAAAGGTCTGGAAAACTTCAGTGGAAGGAAAATGCCAACAGCAAGTTAATGTCTGTCATCTTGGCTCTTTTGGCTGACTTCCCTATGCCTAGGCCTTGCCCATTAATTGAATGCTATTTGGATTCCATCTCAAAAATAAATGTGGATAGAGACCAGAGGCCTGCCTTCCCCAGACTGATAAGAACAGCACAGTGCAATTATACCCAAACAGCTTTGTTTTGGAATGTAATCACCGACCCAGCCCTCTTCCCAATGGGATGGCAACAGTGTAATTACCTCTTCAGGAGTCATTTGTTTGGGAATGTAGTTCTTCTACAGGGCTCTTTCTAGTGGAAAGCAGCTGCAACAAGAGTATATGAGAATTTGTATCACCCTCCCCAGTCGCAGTTTTGTAGCTGAACAAATTATTTTTGTTTTCTTAAAGTAAAGCCAGAGTTTACATTTCAGCCTCTTTTTCTACCAACATGGAATCACCCATACCCATGACGGTTCTATTTGAAAAGTCCCAATCTAAAGCTAGATTGCTTGAGTTCTGATTCCTACTCTGTCAAGCACTAGCTGTGGTCTTGGGCAAATTACTTCATCTGTTTATGCCTCAGTTTCCTCATTTATAAAAATGAGTAATAACAGGACATCACTGGAATATTATGAGGATTAAGTGAAGAAATATGTGAGAAGTGCTTAGAGCACCACTTGGCATATAGTAAGGGCTCCTGGGTCTTTGTTTTGTTTTTAGCACATTTGAAGCACTGTATTCCACCACAGTCTCCACGTTTTGCAAATGAGATCTAACATCAGCTCATGGTCAAATCTAAGCTTGAGTTACTGCATTCTTTCTGTCCACAACCCTTTTGCCAATTCAGCACAAGGGGCAGTGTTCTGGAAAATTTTAAACGCTGCTATAAAACTGTCACAGTCTCCGAGCTATTTGCCTAGGTAAACTCTCCGATAAGCAGGAGGGACTAGATATTTCCATGTCATTCTTTTCATTTGTGTTACTAGTCCAGGGATATTACAATAAAGAGCCTCTGTTGTGAAATCTTGCTGTTGGAAAAACGAGCAAATACCACCAAAAGCAGCCACTGGCAATATGGCAGATTCTGGAGAAAATTCACCTTTTTAGACAGATTTATTCATGAAAATGAATGATATATTTTCCTCACATGCCTACAGTATATCCAACCCCCCCTGAAGACTCTTGTTCCCACTGGGAACTTCCACCTTTTACCTCCTGTCCAGTTTTCCCTCTGTTCCTTTGTAGCCTGGACGAAATTCTCTAAGAAGAATATTTTTTGGCTTGTGCTTCACCAGCCATGAGCCATAGAGTAAAAATCATGAGTTTGCTTGCCAAGCAGTCCCAAAGTATACAACTCCACAGCTCAAGGCAGTAGGAATGAAGCTGGGCCCCTTCTGCATGGCACACAGCTGCAGTGGGCTGGGCTTATGATAAACCCAGGGATTCATCATAGTACCCCTGTAATAGGAGAGAGTGTTTTTACAGGCTGACGTATGTAGTTACAGGATAACTTTCTGGCTCTGGGGTGACACTAAACACCTGGCCAAAAGAAACACCACCACCCCCCCACAAAGAGTTTCAACACTTCAAAAGGTCCCTGGTCACCCACCTGCAGGTGCCTCTTTCCACCTCATGGCTTATATACCAAGATATCTGTGCTTACTCTTGGCTTCTAGCTGAGTGCCACAAGGACCCTGGGGAAGAGCTGGCCTTGTGGATCAGCAGGTGTTAAAGAAAAGAAATTAACATCCATGGGTTGGATCTACTTTGGTAGAGAGGGTGAGAGGTGCTGCCTGTCAGCTCCCATGGCATTTCCAGTCAGTTTGGAATAAATGAGACTGCCCAAGGACATGGTCTGAGAAAGAGGAAGAAAAGCTAATATGAGATCAGAGTTTTAAAAAAGAAGGAGGTGGGGGGCTTCCCTGGTGGCGCAGTGGTTGAGAGTCCGCCTGCCGATGCAGGGGACACGGGGTCGTGCCCTGGTCTGGAAAGATCCCACATGCCGCGGAGCGGCTAGGCCCGTGAGCCATGGATGCTGAGCCTGCGCATCCAGAGCTTGTGCTCCGCAACGGGAGAGGCCACAACAGTGAGAGGCCCGTGTACAGCAAAAAAAAAAAAAGAGAAAAAAAGAAGGAGGTGGAGGGTTAACATTCATATCAAGCACTTAGGTAAAAAATGATGGAGTAGATGGGACAGCAAAGAAGACTGTTTCAAGTCTTTCCAGAGTATGTATAAGACCTCTAATCTTAAGTAAAGTGGAGATTGGCTATTGCCTCCACTGGAAAAAATGGGCTTTGACCTATAATTTGCTCTTTCTTTCCTCACATCTCCTCTGTAGATTTCTATATTGTTGTTTTGAGGGGTTGCAAAACATGTCAAAGCACATACCAATCAGAACCTAAGAAAAGTAAAAGGGTCCTGGCATTACAGTGGGTACTTATAGCCCTAGAGGGCATCTTCAGCTGGCACCTTCAAAATGAGTAGTATTTCTAAGAAGTACACAACCCACAGGACTCAACAAACTTTGAGATCACTCTAGGTCTAGGGAAGCCCCAGAGTACAGAAAACTTACAGTACAAGTAAACAGTGGGGTCTCAATACAGATATGTTGATGCTAACCTTTCTTTTTCAGGAGGAAGAAGGGGAAGAGATAGGAAATTGGTTAAGAAGTTACAAGAAAAGTTATAGGTCAATTTCTCCTAGGAATAAAACTCCTAGCAGAGCTGACAAGAACCTGTTGTCCCAGCATAAAAGCTTAACAGACTCATATTTTCTGCTGTAGAAATGCTGGCAGGTTCTGTGCTCTCATAGCCAGTTTTCTGTGTATACGTCTACCTTAGCATTTAGCACAATACACACTGTCCTATAGCTATTTCTGAGCACGATGGGCTTACGCAGTAGACAGTAAGCTTATGGAGAGCAGAGATCATGTCTTTTTCATCTGGGTACTATCATATACCTAACAGTGTACCATATAAACAACAAAAGCTCAATAAAAGCTTATCGAGTAAAAATGGCTTATATACCAGCTGAGCACTCTGTAGGTAATAACAAATTCATTCATTTTTTCCCCCATTACTCTTAGCTCCAGATCAAGAAGAGTTATACGCCAGGAGCTCACTAGGACCAACAAATCTTAGATTCCTGCAGGCACACTCCTTAATGTGTGGCAAGTCGTCTCTTCCCATTTCTTCCCTCTGCCTCTGTTCCTAGCTTTAATGAGTTAATCTAGAGCAATGTTTCTCAATTTTTCAAGTGCACCAGGATCACCTAGAAGACTCTTTAAAAACAAATTCCTAGGCCCACAACCAGAATTTCTGCTTCAGTGGGTCTGAGGTAGGGATCAAGAATTTGCATTTGTAACAAGTTCCCAAATGATGCTGATGTTATTGGTCCACTTTGAGAGTCCCATGTTGCCAAGGTTACATAGGAGCAAGCACTTAGTCTGGAGAGTAGATGCTTATTTCATGAGCGCAGGTTCTGATGGGAGACAGAAAACGGTTTCTCAAATGCAAACTCTGACTCCTCTAATCTAACCCCCTTGGTTGACATGACTACAGGCAACAATGGACACATTAGCATGTCAAACTATCAACACAGGGATCTTCAGGTTACCATCTGTTGGTGCCTTAGAGCACAAGCTCCCAGTTTTTTCAACTCTCTGACCATAGCAAAGGGGAGAAAGCCCTGCTTGGTACCCAGGAAGTGCACCATTGTTGAGGAAAACAAAAGAAGAGTGAGAGATCAGCAAGGTTATAATCATTGAGGAGACTAGCACAGCTCTAACTCATGCTGGCCCCCAAGATTTACAATAAAAATCATAATGATAATAGCTAAAATCTATTGAACACTTACTTTGTGCAAAAAAAAAAAATCCTATTCTAAGTGTTTCATATATATTAGCTCATTTAATCCTCAAAACAATTCTACGAGCTAAATACTATTCTTACGCCCATTTTACAGATGAAGAAACTGAGTCCCAAGAAAAGGTAAAATAAATTAACCAAGATTACACTGCTAGGAAGTAGCAGCATGAATATCTGAACTTAGATAGTCTAGCTCTGGAGCCCAAACTCTTGAACATTTTGTTCTACTGCCTCTCAAACCAACTCTACACTGCAAGTGGCAGCTGTCCTTCCCAAGCTCCACTCAGGCTCACAGACCCATGCAAAACACAAATGGGGGCACATTCAGAGTCACTTCAAACTGCACCAAAACCCATAAATTCTTGGTCCAAGCCCAGGTTTGAGTTACACACACACACACACACACACACACACACACACACACACACACACGCTAATCTATTAGGATTGGCAGTTAAATTCTCAGGGGAATTATTAAATTTTTAGTGGCAGGGCCAAAACAAAAACAAAAAACACATAGAAACTCAGGCTACAACCTGGCTAGACAGTAAACTCCATTAAGGGCAGAACCATTAAATTCTTTTAACAGACCTAAAGAGGACTTCCCTGGTGGTGCAGTGGTTAACAATCCACCTGCCAATACAGGGGACACAGGTTTGAGCCCTGGCCTGGGAAGACCCCACATGCCACGGAGCAACTAAGCCCGTGTGCCACAACTACTGAGCCTGCTCTCTAGAGCCCGTGAGCCACAACTACTGAGTCCACGCACCACGACTACTGAAGCGCACACACCTAGAGCCCGTGCTCCGCAACAAGAGAAGCCACAGCACCACAACAAAGACCCAACACAGCCAAAAAAAATAAAAAAAAAAAAGACCCAAAGAGCTCTGGAAAATGCTAAGCATTTAGAAAGTTCTATGTACATTTCAAAGTGACGGTCCAGAAAGAGCACAGGAGTTAAGCATCAGTGGGGAGAGATCAAGAGGAAATTTCCTAGGGTAGACAGAGATGGAGGCACAGAAAAACTTAGTCACACATTATAAAAGGAACAGAAAAGTTCACTGACAAGGCCCAATATTCTCCTCTAGAAAAGCCTGAAGAAGCACAGATAATTCAGCTTAGAAACCAGGACCTAGGTTCTTGACAAGCATACTTCTCACTAGTGGAATAAGGAGATGCAGCAAAGGGCTGGGGTAGAGAGAGCATGGATGCTCCAGTGATTGGTGGAAACCAAATCAGTAAAAGGCCCTGGATGCTGTGTAAGGCATCTGTGAAAGCTGGGTTCTCTGGAAGGAGCTGCTTCCCAGGCAACCAAGCCAGCCCCTTATCGCCTTTACTTTCATCACTGGAGCAGAATGAAAGGTAATTGGGTTAATTATTAAAGAGGTCCTAGCTAGTACCACCACCACTAATTGTCCATTAATCTGGGGTTTATAAACAGCTATCTTAATTGATGTTGAGTTGGAATGTGCCACTTACTTTATTAGCCTGGCAACTGGGTACCGGAGAGGTAAAGAACATGGAGAAGGGTCCAGCCAAGGAGATAAAGGGTCCAACACCAGAATTATCATTCATTTCTGTTCATACTCATGTAAGTATACCATGATGGCCTTCAACTGTATTCACTACTTTTCATCTTTCCTAGATTTGCCAACTCAAATGAAGATCTGATATACAGTAATTAAACCATCTGTTGTATTAAACAACTATGATAGTAAATTGAGAAATTAGACTAATTCTTAAATGTCAGCAAGCCCGAGGACCCAGATGTCCACCTAGTTGGCCAAACTAGATTAGACAGGCCTCCTGAGAGTAATTCCCTAAAATACCAGAAAAGTGGGGAATATCTAAGAAAGAGGACCACTGTTTTTAAAAAAGAGGAGAGGAGCAAAAGACAACCAAAAATAAAGTTAACAAGAAAAAGAAAAGTAAATTCTTGCAAAAGGGGTAGCTCTATTTTACTCACAACAGGCAAACAGAAGGATGCCTGGGATATGAGATTACATAAAGCAATAAATTGTAACACTGTATCACTGGGTTTGTAATATATAGACATAATATACATAGCAATAATAGCACAAAGAAGGGGTATGACAATGTAGCTATAATGGAACAAAGTTTCTGTATCTTACCAGAATCAAGTCTCTATAAGTCTGAAGTAGATCCTGATAAAGTACAGTTTAAAATCAAGAAAGGAATTAAAATAGCACATTAGAAGCTATCCACTTAATACAAAAGAAGTCAGTAGGGGCTTCCCTGGTGGCACAGTGGTTAAGAATCTGCCTGCCAATGCAAGGGACACAGGTTCAAGCCCTGGCCTGGGAAGATCCCACATGCCACACGAGCAACTAAGCCCGTGTGCCACAACTACTGAGCCTGCGCTCAAGAGCCCGCAAACCACAACTACTGAGCCCACGTCCCACAACTACTGAAGCCTGTGCGCCTAGAGCCCGTGCTCCTCAACAAGAGAAGTAACTGCAATGAAAAGCCCGTGCACCGCAACAAAGAGTAGCCCCCACTTGCCACAACTAGAGAATGCTCACGCACAGCAACAAAGACCCAACACAGCCAAAAATAAAAACAAACAAATTAATTAACTTTAAAAAAAAGTTAGTAAAGGAGAAACAGTAATAAAAAAAGACATTAGAAATACAGAAAACAGCCAGCAAAATGGCAGGCAAAAATCTAACTATATTAATAACATTAAATGTGAATGGACTAAACAATCTAATCAAACAGCAGAGATTTTCAGACTAGATAAAAAACAACTATATGCTTTCTATAGGAGACACACTTTATATTCTGATATATAAAACAGGCTGAAAGTAAAAGGATGGGTAAAGATATATTACACAACCTACATCCATAAAAGAGCTGGAGTAGCTATACTGATGTAAGAAAAACTAGACTTAAAGACAATATTACTAGAGAATATAACCTTTAAAAATTGTGAATCACTATGTTGTACACCTGAAACTTATATAATATTGTACCATCATCTATACCTGAAAAAAAAAAGACAATATTACACGAGATAGAGGAACATTTTATAACGAAAAAGTTGATTCATCAGGGAGGCAAAACAATTACAAATATATAGGTACCTAACAACAAAGTCCCAAAATATATGAGGCAAAAACTGACAAAACTGAAGGGAGAAATATACAGTTCAGGAATAATATTAGAAATTTCAATACTCCATTCTTAATAATGGGTAGAACAACCTGACAGAAAATCAGCAAGGGTATACAAAACTTGAATAACACTATCAACCAAGTAGATCTCCCTGGCATCTACAGAACCCTCCACATGGCGACAAAAGAATATACAACCTTGCCATGCACACAGGTAACATTCTCCAGAACAGACCATATGTTAAGCCATAAAGCAAGTTTCAATAAATTTACAGTAACTGAAATCATACAAAGTATGTTCTTAGACCACAGTAAAATTAAATAAGAAAGCAACAACAGAAGGAAATTTGTAAAAATTGAAAAACACACTCCTAAACTAATGGCTCAAAGAAGAAATCCTAAGAGAAATTAGGATGACTGGGCACAAAGCCCATGACACTCAACCAGGCCCCAATGACCTGTAGCTAGAAGCAAAAAAATCCTGACACTTCCCATTGATTTTAATCAAAATACTAAATTAAATCCATCAGGACCACATCTGCTGGGAGCAGATGCTCATTAGGATGAAAGTCAAAAAGATTAGACAGAACAGATAACTAATACCCTACATTACCCAGGTCCCTATCCCTCAGCGTTTCTCTTCCAGTAATTACCAGGAAGACGTCAAATGCCAGGGCTTCTCATTTCACTTATATCAGGTCTCAAGCATGCAGAAAAATATTATAGGCTTAAGAACCTTTCGGCAGATACTCCCTACTTGAACTCAGGCAAAACATGGCACAGAAGGCAGAACAGAGTTATTATGAGTCAGGCAGACCTGGTTTAAAGTTCCAGGTCTGCCTCTCACTGCATTATATTGGACAAGTAATGTAACTTCTCTGAACGTCAGCTTTCTTCCCTACAGAATGGAAACACACTATCTACTTCATAGGGCGGTCATAATGTATGGAAAAGCACTTTGGACTGTACCTGGCCCATAGTAGGCAGTCATTAACTTCATTTCCTTCTCTGTTATAGACTGCTATTACTATACAGAGCTAGAGCTGTCTGCTAAAAAGTCAGCAGGGGGAGCGCCCCAGACTTTTGCGTGTTTCCCCAAAAATATACCAGTAAAGTTGCAGTAGCTTTAAATGTAGTTATACCTCTTTAAGTACAGGTTCAGAATTTGTGTTGCTGAAGAAGGGGCCTGGTGTGGGTTGATGGGTGACTGGAGGCCACCAGGAACCTACAGAATTGTGGAGAAGACAACAAGATAAGGCGGAAGAGATGAAGATTAACAGACTATCAAAACACTTCTCTGTAGCAGCTTCTGTTTTATATTACTGCTTTCAGGCTCTTGTGGGAGGAAGTGGGCAGAATGGATCTTAATTTTCTGCAAATCCATTTTTGTTGATGATTCTGAATGGCTTTGGCTAGGGTCCATTGAAAACTCATTTGCCACTGGTAATGCCTCCTAAAACTGCAGGTGTGTATATACTTTGTCCCTCCAGGTCTGCCAAATTTCCATGCTTCACCCCTACAAAAAGCCACTCACCATACAAAGGTTTCTGCCTTATATTTGGAGCTAAGAACCAAACAGCAAGACTGAGGTACAGCCAACCACCTAAACTCTGAGCTACAGAAGAGCAGGGATCTTGTCTGTCTTATTCACTCTGGTAGCCTACAACAGTGCCTGGCACACAGCTGCGGAACAAACGTCTACTGAATCTAATTGTTCTGAGACCATCACAACCTCATTCCAATCATGTAAGAGAAAGTGCCTTTCCAGGAAAATTGGGAGTGCTTACTGCTAAAACACTAATTTGTCTTCACTTCAAAAGCCATTATTACAGCAGCTCTATCTATTACATGATCACAAAATAAGTTTAATAAAAAGCAAAACATCTGTGTCCAGGAGGGCATGAAGGCTCGGGGAAAGGCCTATTATATAATAAGATTTTCCTTAGCAAGCACTACTGGGTCACAAAAAGCTATGTCTAGAAACCACTTAAAATAGAGGAATTAGAACAAATAAGAAAACCCCTGAAGATCAGCCAAGTTCCCTGGGACCTCTTTCCCTTTTCTAGATTAAGGACCTAGAAGAAGAATGCTATTTTGATGCTCTGTCCTTAAAAATAGCTGTGGGGAGGCAGGCAGACTAGGAAACAGAAGTCCCACTGCCTGGTTCACTTCTGGCTCCTCTACTTCTAGCTGCATCACTCTGGGCAAGTTAGCCTTCTGGGCTTCAGTTCCCACCACTGTTAGATAATAGCACCCATCTCATAGGATTACTGTGAGAATGAAATGAAATATGACTAGGAAGAGCACTTAAAACACTCCCTAGCATACAGCCAATGCTCAATGAATGTTAAGCTTTTTTTTGTTGCTGTTATTATTATCATTGGTATTTTCTCAAGAGAAGAATAAAAGTAACACAAAACTGTCAACAGAATCTGGAGGGACATCCAAATGTCTACAAATGATGAGGGCATTTAAGAAAAGACCAGTGGGGTAGATGCAAACTATTACATACAGAATGGATAAACAACAAGGTCCTACTGTATAGCACGGGGAACTATATTCAATATCCTGGGATAAACCATAATGAAAAATAATATAAAAAAGAAAATATATATGTGTATAACTGAGTCACTTTGCTGTACAGCAGAAATTAACACAACATTGTAAAACAAGTATACTTCAATAAAAAAAAGAAGAAAAAAGAAGAAAAGACCAGTGGATACTCTGCAACATGCATCTTGAGAAAATGGGAGAAATGAGTTTAAATGTGAATGGAAACCATCCACTAATCTAATTCAAGAATGAGCTTCTTGAGAGCCTAGATTTCCTTCCTCTCAAGGCACTCTACATCTTTTGTTAGAGAACTTTTCTCAGTAGATTTCATGTTTGTAAACTGCCTGCTGGAACATAACCCCTATATTCAAAGGTATCCACAAGTGAAACTGGGCTATTTGGGGTCAGACCTCTGGGCATAAAGCAGGGAAGAAGAAATGGAGGCAAAGAGTTATTAGATCAAAGGAGAGAAAAACAACATACAGCTGTTCCAAAAAAACTAAATGCAAAGGAAATAGAGACTTCCCAGCAGTAGAGGAGCAGGGAGCTGCTGTGTTGGGTGGTAGAGGCAGATGTCTGGAACAAAGAAGGGTGGAGAAGAACTCTGTAGTACTGTCTGGCAGCAAGTGATTATCTGCCAGTGAGGAGCTTCCACGTGCCATTAGCCAAGCCACACAGAAGCGCCAAGCAAGGAGAGCCATGGGGTCTGTTTACCGACTAGGGCCCTCCTCAGTCAAAGTTGTCAGGACACCATGGTGCAGTCTACTCCCCCACCAAGCCTGGGCCTATGAAGCCCTGGTGTCCAGTAGAGAGAAACCATTGAGGTTTCTGGGGTTTCTAGGCCTTGACACTGGGTCAAGGATACTGCTACTTAAAGGAAGCCAGATCCCATGGCTTACCAGCTGCCACAACAGCTTGGTCAGAAATCATATTCCCCCAGCCTGACAGTGCTACTGCCTCACACCGATCCCTCTCTACCTTTAACCATCACGTGGCCCAGATTTTCCAAAACGTAATGTCATTTGAATTTTTTAAATAAAGATGCTTATTAAAGATACACCAAGAGACTTCCCTGGTGGCACAGTGGTTAAGAATCTGCCTGCCAATGCAGGGGACACAGGATCAATCCCTGAAGATCCCACATGCTGTGGAGCAACTAAGCCCATGCGCCACAACTACTGAGCCTGCGCTCTAGAGCCCACGAGCCACAACTACTGAGCCCACGTGCCACAACTACTGAAGCCCGTGCACTGCAACGAAGAGTAACCCCTGCTCGCTGCAACTAGAGAAAGCCTGCGCACAGCAATGAAGACCCAGCGCAGCCAAAAATTTAATTTATTTTTAAAAAAATACACCAAAATGTGGCTTGATTTTTACAGTTTTTAATGCCTTCACATACATAAATTTACAAGTTGGCAGTGGAGGTGGGGGGGAAGGGGGAAAAGAGAAAAACCTTTGTTAGAAAAAAAATAGATTCTGCTTTGTTTCCTTCTCTAGACTGCCCAGAAGCAGCAGCACACACTGGGTCTCAGCCCAGTCACATCACGCATATTAGCCCCAAAACGTTGGTCACTAAGTTATTCAGCCACCATAAAACTGCATCGGCTGGGTTTGTCCAGTCCATTTTCTATTCTGTGGAAATTTCTAAGCCAGCTCCATGGGTCCCTCTCCTCCTTCTTCCTCTGAAGATTATTCCACAGGGCCTGGAAACTCCATGTGCTGGCAGCAGCAATGGGTTGGAGAGGTGTGCTTTCAGTCCTAATTAAATCACAGGATCTGGCTCATGCGTACCTCAACAATAAAACATGAGCAAGGCATCTTTATCATTCAATTTAAAAAGTCTATTTGCTGGATTAAGAAACAAACGGTTTAAATAAATTTTAAAAAAGATGTCTGGGGACCTCCCTGGTGGTGAAGTAGATAAGAATCCGCCTGCCAATGCAGGGGACATGGGTTCGACCCCTGGCCCGGGAAGATCCCACATGCTGTGCAGCAACTAAGCCTGCACACCACAACTACTGAGCCCACATGCCACAACTACTGAAGCCCGCGTGCCCGGAGCCCGTGCTCCGCAACAAAGAGAAGCCACCGCAATGAGAAGCCCACACACTGCAACAAAGAGTAGCTCCCGCTCGCTGCAACGGGAGAAAAGCCCGTGTGCAGCAACGAAGACCCAACGCAGCCAAAAATAGATAAATAAATTAATTAATTAAAAAAGAGATGTCTGAAGGAAGTGGGAATGGGCAAAAGAAGCAGCTTTCCTCAATCTGTAGTTTCCTGCCCTGAAGTAAGGAACCAAGTACAAGACCTTAAAAAAGAGTTTTCAGCCAGATGCCAAGATGCCATCACATCAGCATAGGTAAAGGAGGGGAAAGCTTTACACGGCTCCCTCCCCCTTTAAATTTTCAAAATCCAAAGAAACAACTCCTTACCTGCCAGGACCCTGTTAACAGAAGAGTGAGTAGCCAAGCCAGGCTGTCCACGTTCATGAAAAATCCCAGCATAAGGCAAGTACTCAGGCAGCAAGAAACGCCTATAAGATGGGAAGGAAATCCAAAAAAGAGGGGATATATGTATATGCATAGCTGATTCATTTTGCTGTACAGCAGAAACTAATACAACATTGTAAAGCAACTACACACCAATAAAAATTAATTTAAAAAAACGCCTATATGAAGGAATCACGCGTTAAAAGCCTACTACAGACTGCCTTAAAACAAAGGAGATATACTATCTACCAACCCTCAACAATCAAAGATAAGGGATCCACTAAGCCTAGGAATCCAAAGAAACCTAGAGCAGAGTACAATTCCTCTCACACGTTTGCATCTTCTTCCAATCTTTCTTCTAAAGTTTCCCGGGGCTTCTATTCTTGAACAGGATGCTCCCAATGCCATTTTTCTATGTCTTTTCATTGTGGTTAATCATTTCCTGTCAAGTCTTTAGGTGGCAGGGCTGGACTATAGGCTCACTAGGAAATAATTCCAGATATGGACAATCCACCAGATTGTCCATATCTGGAATTATCTGTCCAGGACAAATAATTTTGTCCAAATAGGTCTGTCCAGGACAAACCTACCAGAAAGTAGGTTTAAAAATCCCAGCCTCTCATAAAGCCTCCCTCAGAAAAGTCTCTCATAAAAGTTGACTATCCAGTTCTTACCTTGGGACAAAGCGTCCAAGTGAAGGTGCAGACATCCGGGCATTTCGTGGAGCTCGGTGCCTGGATCTGTCACCATTGTCCCTGGAGAAAACAAAAAGACTACACCTAAGAGAGTCACTAAAGCAGAAACAGACACCAGCCCAAAAGACAGACATCCCGCAAACTAAATTCCTACACTTAGGTGAAGGTCCCAGAGAAATTAGTCATCTGGTTGCTTACTAATTTGGGTGGCACATTAATATACTACGTTTCTGGAGTACCACAATTAAAATAATTATGAGCATTTACTAACAGTTCAGTAAGAAGGAAGATTTTTCTTGAAATAATGTGGTCTCTGAACTCTGCAGCATCTGAAATTGAAGCCAAGTTTAGATCTTCTAAAGGGATTTAGAATGGATATGTATATAAACATATCTCTTTCTAGACTGAAAGACAGAGAAACTTTGGCTTCGGGGGATCTTGAAGGAAGAAGAATTCTCCCATCAAGTTCATTCAACAAATGGTTATCTTTAAATCTGTTTAGGTCCTTGGTGTGGAAAAATCATGGATACGTGAAAGAAAAACAACACAAGAAAAAGACTAGGCAGTCCTTTCTTTTAGAGATTGAAAAATTAACAATGATGAAGATTATTAGACAATGCAATCCTAAGCTTGGTCATTTGATTAAAAAGAAAAAAGTCTAGTGTTTTCTTTATGGTCTGTTAAAGTAATGGTAATAAACACCATTTACGAAATATCTACTAAGTCCTAATACAAAGGTTATTAATATGTTACCCCATTTAATCTTTTGAGTTTCCCATTAAGTCTCATTAGATCTGTTTCACAGATAAGGAAACTAAGGACCAGAGAGGCAAATACCCAAGGTCACACAACTAGTAAGTGGTTGAGACAAGATTCAAGGAAGATCCATCTGACTCTGAAGCCCTTGCTCTTTCCACTACACTTCACTGCTTCCTACAAGAGAAGACAACAGAAACTTCACGTGGCTTAGTTTCCAATGCATCAAAGGAACAATAAGCCAAAGGGCACTCTGGCTGGATAGAGCAGTTAATTAGCTGTTTAACCAACTCCACAAAATAAATGAACCTCTTGAGAGCTTGATTTGGGGTATGTTCTGAATTCTTCCTTTGGATTATCTTCAACTTAATGAGATAATCTTCAAACTGGCACTGTAACCAAAGTTAAGACAACACTTTGGCTTTCAAGTGTACTACTGGGACCCTTACAAACCAGAAATGAAAGCCTAGGAAGGTTTTTATATCTTGGTGGAACTGGATGCTGAGCATTTAGAGACAAATCAATATCAGGGATACTGGAAGCTGATCCATTAAAAGTCAGTACTTGGTTTTTATTTTCGCAGAAGAGAAAGCATATTACTGTTTTCTTTAACACATCATACTCCTGTGACTTGAAACTCTACAGATGAAGGGAGAGGCAAGGAAAGAGAGATAAGACCATATGGAAAGTGAAAAGGGGATTATAAAGAACAACGAGATCAGAAGTTCCTGACCAGCAGACTGCAGCTCTGGGGAGCCCACAAATTATTATAAGGAGTAGCTGAATATCAAACAAATAAGACAGCTCCCAAATTAAGTATATTATTATTTTTCAAGTATATGTAGATTCAAGTTGTGATCAAAGCACCAACTCGGTTAAAAGTACAAGTGGGGGCTTCCCTGGTGGCGCAGTGGTTGAGAGTCCGCCCGCCAATGCAGGGGACACGGGTTCGTGCCCCAGTCTGGGAAGATCCCACATGTCGCGCGGAGCGGCTGGGCCCGTGAGCCATGGCCGCTGAGCCTGCGCGTCCGGAGCCTGTGCTCCGCAACGGGAGAGGCCACAACAGTGAGAGGCCCACGTACCGCAAAAAAAAAAAAAAAAAAAAAGTACAAGTGAACTCATGACAGCTTTTCATAACAGTATATTTTACTTACAGATGGGCACTAAAAGTGCAACTAATTATCATGAGAGAAGTTAGAACACATATTAAAGTTAAGAAGGGTCCTAAGGGGGGGGAGGAAGGGTCCTAAGCCTCAAAAAGGTTGAAAATTAAGTTACAGAAAGAAGCATCATGGGACAAATCCAATTACTTTATTCTACAGCTAAGAAAGAGCTGGCCTTCCCAGAACCATGCTGTGGAGCTGACAATTTACTTCTGAACAAGGACCAAAGAGCCCTCTCTCTCTGGACAATAAACAGTGCTCTATCTGGCATTAGCAGAGTTGAAGAGCAGGGAAGGAGAGGGATGTACAGGAGACAGTACTGATCAGCAGTTGCCAGAATCAAACATGACACAGAGCTGGGTGAAAGGACATACGAAGATAACTTAGAAAGATGGACAAATGCCAGGGCTGGGAGAAAATTTGGCTCCTATGACATATTTCACAAGCCTCTTTTAATTGTTATTAAAACCTAAAAACAATTAACTTCTTTCTGATTCAATTTCTCCTTCCGTCTAAAAAAAAAAAGGGGAGGAGGAAGGGCAAAACATGGTCAGAGATAATGGCTTTATGTTATTTAGAGATTACCGGAAGAGATACATATATATGAAAATCAGCTGGCTCAGATACAAGCAGTCTCAGAATGATGGTTACATTAGGCACCGCAAAAGAGGCAATAATATTAAGTGAGTGGAGATGTATCTCTTGGTCCTCAGTTTAACGTCTTGACTAATGATGGGGAAGTAGGAGTTAAACAGCATCTCAATAAAATGTAGAGAAGACTTCAAATTGAAAGTGTTGAGCACACTAGCAAAGAAGGAGAAATGACAGAATTGTACACAGAACAATTAGTAAAATGTGAAATGTGGTGAACACGCAAATGAGATGCTGCCTATGGGAGAAAAAAACACAGGCATCTAGGAGAAAATAGCCTAGAACAGCTCAAACATTTCCTGACCAGGAAAAACTTAAAACATGAATGGGTAAGGTGGCAAAGGCCAGAATGTCCAACCACAGGACAAGTTAAGCAAGTAGAGGGCAAAAGCCCCACGTTTTAATGCTGGCACACAAAAATCCCTGACTAAAAGCATGGCCCTAAATAAATTAGAGGTGAAAAGAGCAACTAATGACTCTAGCTTCTATAGTCTAAAAAGAAGGGAAAATTCAAAATAAGGAGCTGAGATGGGGAAACAAACTTCAATGCAAAGGATATCTGCAAGGGCGGGGTCAGGGTAGAAGTGAGGGGAGAGGAAGAGTGGTTAAGAGTTTCAAAAAAAGGAAAAAAAAAAGTTTCAAGAAAAGGGCAAAGAAATTAAAAGTACTTAAAATAATGTTCAATTTAGAAAACTACACAGACTCTGACACTCACTTCAGTGCTGATACAAGACCAACTTGGAGCAAGCCTCCACAAGATGAAGAAGGCAAATTTAGGCAGAGACTAAAGATTAGAAGATGTTTGCCAGATGAACAGTGGGAGAAAGGCAGACCCAGAAAGACAGTTTACCTTAGGAATAATGGAGGGTGATAAATACTGGGCCTAACATAACATAGCCCATGCCCTTTTCAAGGGCAGTACTTAAAAAAAAACAAAAACAAAAACAGTGAAGACCAGAGTATGCAAGCACGCTGGTACCACTCCTCTATCACTGGAGGACTCTTTCTCTCCAGAATACTTTTCAGGGAAACACCAGAGAAATCCTCATCAATTTCATCAGCCAGAAGCTGCCTTTAAGCCAGCAGGATAGAAGCTGGCTGAGTTATTAATGGCCTTCCCAGTTGTTGAACTCTGTGCATCTCTGATTAACTCTCAGAAGGCTATTTGGGAAGGAGAGAGGGAAAAAAATAAGACTTTCTCATAAAAGATTTTGTAAGGAAAAATCACCCTTCAAACAAGCATCCAAGACAACTGACAAATACAAGAAAATGCATCTATGGAACAAGGGAGAAACACAGCAGCTACTCTTGCTAAATGCCTGGGATTAATTGCCTCAGAGAGAAGCTGTAACTTAAAGGAATGTAAAATACACCTACAGACTGCTGTCTGAGTCCTAACCAGAGAGTCAGGCTGCCATTACTACTCAGTGACAAATGGCTCTGACTTGGGCCTTTGTAAATAAAGCTCTGGCAGCACAAAGCTCAAAAGGCCATTATCTTCTTGACAATACACAGTTGACTGTGCTGAAAATTAGACCATTAAAAAAATACTTGTTTCCCTGTGCTCTTCAGTTTCTACTCAATCTCCAGACAGTAGAAGGCCTAGCTGGTGTTCCTGTCCTTGGATGGCACAGTGATCTTGGTCAAGTCCTTTCTTTACTCGGGTGCTATTAGTAAGGCTCTAGACTCTACTTCGAAGGACTGTGCACGCATGTCAGGGCTAGATTTCTGGGAGGAAGGCACAGGCCCAGCTGATATCATTCATAGGGGATACCTAATAGCATAGGTCTCTTGGAACTTCAGAGCCTTAATTTTTCTCCAAGGAATAGTAATATAACAGATAATTACCACTTACAAATTCCTCTCCTTTCTTTTTCTTTCCTTTTTTTTTTTTTTTAATTTGTTTGTTTGGCTGCATTGGGTCTTCGTTGCTGCGTACGGGCTTTCTCTAGCTGCGGCGAGCGGGGGCTACTCTTTGTTGCGGTGCGCGGGCTGCTCATTGCTGTGGCTTCTCTTGTTGTGGAGCACAGGCTCTAGGCACGCGGGTTTCCGTAGCTGTGGTACGCGGGGCTCAGTAGTTGTGGCTCACAGGCTCTAGAGTGCAGGCTCAGTAGTTGTGGTGCACGGGCTTAGTTGCTCCGTGGCATGTGGGATCTTCCCGGACCAGGGCTTGAACCCATTTCCCCTGCACTGGCAGGCGGATTCTTAACCACTGCGCCACCAGGGAAGTCCTCTCCTTTCTTGTTCTACCTTTAATTTCATCTGCATGTATTATGCAAATCCATATTCCTATTGTGTATTTTATGTTAAAAAATAAATACATATCTCTAAGTGATAGCTATCCTCCTTTCCCCCTCTTCCTTCACAGCTGTTTAATTCTTTAAATCCAGATATATTCCATTTTCTTTCTCTTCTCCTAGCATTCCTCATAATAAATATTCATATGTATTTTAGTTGCCCAGAAAGAATACTAATTTTAAAGCTGCCAAGCAATATTATATATTTCTAAGCAATAGGCTCAAAACCCTCAGGAAAGAGCTGGAATTCAGGTAGGCATATATTTTATAAATCTATTGGGGCTCCACAGGTACCAGATATCCTATTCCTAATCCTCAGGAAGTCTCTCCACTTTTCTGAAACTTTTCATTATTCTACCTCTGCTGAGTACAAGGGAAATCCTTCTAAGATAGGTAGTTAGCTCCAACAAAGATCCAAGAGCTTTAGGGCTAAAATAAACTTCAGAGATTATCTAATCTAATTTTACAAGGTCAGACATTGAGGCCTAGGGTAGGAGAGGGACTTGCCAAAGATCAAATGGCATATCAGAGGCTCAGCCGAAACTGGAACGCGGGGCTATTCCCTAGACAATAGTTGTCAGGCTCTGGGGACCAGTGGGCACTAACAGGAGATCCCAGTTCCAATCACAGCTGTTCTGGGAGTCACTTGCTACTTTATAAACTTAGCTCAAAATCAGTTCCAGTAAGAGTAAAAAAGGACTCCGGCAACATTTTATTTGGAGAAGTAGGAAGTGAGGCAGCTGAGCTCTCACACAGCTCAACTCCCCAGGAACATTCACAAACAGGCCCCACTCTTATAAAACACCAAGGCCTCTTATGTCTAATACTTAACATTCAGTCCTCATATGTCCTCATATGTATTTTGCCCACTGTTTTCTAACTGGTTTTCCTGCATCCATATACTTGCCACCTGCCTAACAACCGCTGTCAGAATTCGCTGCCTAAAACACATGTTGAATAATGGCTGTCCCTAGACAAAAACAAGGTTAAAATTTCTCAGCCAGGCACTCCAGGCCCTCCACAGTCCATGTCTTTCCGATCTTATCGCTCAAAGTACAAATACTCCGTTGTTCTAACCACAGATGTATGCAGGGTCTCTGAACAAACCCTGTAAATCTTCTGTGTCTGGGCTTTTGCTTAAGCTACTCCTTTGTCTAGAATCTCCTTCCCTACTTCCATCCTCCACGTCAATTCATTGAAGTCCTATGGGGTCTTCACACCTAGCTGAAACCCATGAAGCCTTCTCACATCTCCCCAAGTACTCTCTCCCTTCATACAATGCTGTCCTGTACTTTAGGGGTACCTTATTACAGTCTATCTTATAAGATATTGTGTAAAAATCTGATGTTATTCCATAGCTTAAAACTCTTCAGTGACTCCCTCTCACCTGCAGGGTACAGTTCTCCTCCTTTGCAAGGCACACAAGACTCCCCAGGATCTGGTACCACTCTAACTCTCGGGGCTCATCTCCTGCTGTATCTTGGACTTTACAACCTGACCATACTTGTCAACAAGGGAATTCTTGACATGCTCCATGCTGTTTCATGTTTCTATGACTATGCATTTATTTGCCTTTCTTCTAAGTATATCTGGAGAAAAGTCCTATTTTAAGACTTTCTCTTTTATAAACCCACGCTGTAAAAAACAATCAACCACCACAAACATCAATTAAATGAAATTATTTAAAACTCTGGTAAAAAGGAAGTGAATGGTTTCTTATCTCATCTCACTTTAAGAACTACTTCTATACAATACCACCACTCAATAACTGTAGCTGGTTGCCTGATCCTTGACTGCTTTGGCAGGTTCCAGTCTGTAAAGAGAACAGTCACTTTACAGCGTGTTCCCTTATAGTTTCTCTTGCACTTCTAATATCAAAGAGATTATGGTCTGTAAGTCAAAGGAAGAAACAAAGGCAACCCCATTTCAGAATGAAGTACACGACTTCTTGCTCTGAAGATCTGCCCCTTCCCTTTCTCGGCTATAAGCAACATATCTGTTATTAGTAGTCACTGACTCCCATAGGAGTCCTGGAAATTTCGGGCATAGAAGAGAGAGCAGGGGCAAGCAAACACTACCAAGGACATGTGACTTCACTCTCCTGGAATTTCTAGCCATGAGAACTTGACACAAGTATATGAGTCTCACAAAGCTGTCAGGATTTCACCTATAGACAGATAAGAGTAACATCATCGGGTTTCTAACATATTTTCTTTGTGTGACTCAATTAAATTTCCATAGTGGCAAAAGGGCAGATGAAGAATATTAAATTCTGAACTATAAAGGCGAGTAACTTCTATGCCACACCCAGTCAGATGGCAGAACGGAGTGACAGCCTTCAGAACTGTCCTCAGCTACATTATATACCAAGAAGACCTTTTAATGACTTCCTTGCTAGAAGGTGTTTAGCAAGGGGCCCATGAAAGCCTTCTGGTTGAGGCTCCTCCGCACATGTGTATGTGGTACTGCTGGAACATATCATGCCAAACTAAGGAACCAGAACCCATCTTGGGCAACCAGATATGACTGTCATTCATTTCACAATGAAACGGTTTTGCATATTTGGTCACAATATGGATTTCTGGATAAAAGGAACACAAATACAACGAGATAAATTAGAAGAGTTAATAAAACAAATGTAACTGACTTCAAGACACTTCATCTGAAAGACCAGGCTGAAAGACTAGAATTCTCACTGAGACGTTTTCCCCAAGTACAGACCGGTGTCACAACTATGAATGAAGGACTTGTTCTCTCTGTGCTGGCAACAATTTTTAAGAAGTTGAGGGACTTCCCTGGTGGTCCAGTGGTTGAGAATCTGCTTTCCAATGCAGGGGACACGGGTTCGATCCCTGGTCGGGGAACTAAGATCTGCAACTAGGCCCGCACTCTCTGGAGCCCACACACCACGAGAGAGCCTGCACGCTGCAACTGCTAAGCCCACGCGCTCTAAGAGCCCACACACCACAACTAGAGAAAAGCCTGTGTGCTGCAACAAAGAGCCTGCGCACTGCAAAGAAAGATCCCGTGTGCCGCAACTAAGACCTGATGCAGCCAAATTAATAATTTAAAAAAAAAAAAAGAAGTTGAATATAATTACGCAGTGTTGGAGATATTTGTGACTGATCTAATCTGAAGCTTCTCCAGTTCTGTCATTAGCTCAGGGTATCCTTGCCTTGGAAGGCAAAGCAGGTAAAAAATGAGGCAAGAAGATGAACTGGAGATGATTCTAGGATTATAATTACATTTAGAATAACAGATAAAATGAGGAGGGGGGGTGAGGGTAGCTTGAACAACAGTCATAAAGTCACAGGTACCACCTCTTTTGCTGGCCTTAGAAACTACGGGAACACAGCACTCAACCTGGGCTTCATAAAAGCCTCCCTCCCTCTTTCCAAAGGGATGGTGAAAATAAAAATTTGAGTTTTCATTATGCTTATTTGCCGTCTACATTCTAGCAGGTGGTCTGAGCTCAGAAGGAGGCAGACAGCAGGGTCAGGGCAGCCACACCTTTACCCTGCTTGTGAACATCTTTATGCAAAGACAGATGCTGAGGGCTTCAGGACAGACCACCTGACAGCAGGTTTCTGGATGTCCTGTTTGTGCATTTTGATAAACACAGGGACCCTGAAGTCTCAATCCTTGCTGCAGACAGAGACAAATGACAGGAGAAGATGCCTGCCTGGGAAGATGGTCATTAATCCAGACCACAAAAGAATAGAAAGTTTAACCTGATGTTGACCAACCTTCAAACCTATCTTCCCTAGCGATAAATCTAGATAGTCTTGCTGCACAGCAAGCTCATGGAGCAAGGGCTCAAATATGGTTGTACATCATTTTTAAAGGTTTTTAAATCTGCAGGACACTAAAGTCAGACACTAAACATGCTTGCTCCTGATCTCTAATCTTAGACATGTCTGACTTTGGTCAAGCTTCTGTATCCTTATTTTAAAAAACAATGAAATGAACAACTATCTCACTGGGTTATTATAAGGAGTAAACAAGATTTTAAAAGACATATGTATATTAGTATATTTATATATACTACAAATGTTGTGTATGTTATAAATTAGTATACATGAAAAATGTGATAGCTGATACCTTTCATTCAATGGATGATGAAAGAGAACCAAAAAAGATGGGATCTGCGTAATGTCTCCCTTTTGTTTTCTGAGGCCACTATACACCTGGATGGGACAAGCTAGAGAATGACAAAATGATCTGTGACTCAGCAAATGGAAGGAGAGTGAAGAGGTTGGAGTGGGGTGGCAAAGGCAAGACCATGCTGTGCTGTGAAGGTGAGGAAACCCAGAAGAAGAACAGTCTCTCTTAATGGTACCCTAAGTGTTAGGATTCCAGGCCATATCTAACTTAATCTGCTTCTCTGTACTTGAAAGAACTATAAATTATGACTGTATAAGCCTGTAACTTTCTTTCTAGTTATCAAAGCTGAGGAAAAGGATTCGGGCAGAGAAATTAAAATGGGCTGGTACATTCCCTAATTTCTCACTTTCTCTCTCCTCAGAGTACCTAGAAATTAAGAGAAGAGGCACAACCACAAGCAGCCCTCGGTTTACAGTAGGGGGAGGAGGGCGGGGAAAGAGACAGAGAAAGAATGAACAGACGGTAACTCAGCATCAACCAGCCGGCAACATCCTTCACTAGAAGACCTGGACTGCTAATATTGAGGTGACTAATCCACAGTTGCTATTAAAAACAAGTTTATAGTCTGCTTCAGCCCCACAAGAAAGGCAAACACCAAGGGGAGGGACTTTCGGAGGGGCTTTAGAGAAACCAGCCCATTGTTACTAACCAGGGAGCAATACAATGGTAAGTCAGTGCATGAAAGGTGAAGAGGGTGATGTAAATTCAGGCTGCGCTGAAGCCAGGGGGAGGCGAGAGCACAGGTGGGTTGTGGGGAGCACAGAGAGGAGGCAGTCTGACACAGGAAAATCAAGGGGGAAGGAAGGGGAAAGGGAGGAGGTGGTAACAGAAGAAAGAGAAGGTAAGATGAGAACAGAACATTTTAAACTAACCCAGAACTCCACTGTGAAGGACAAGTCACGAGGCAAGATAGAGCTCAAAGGCATGAGCCCCACGTTTCACCACTGCGAAGAGATAACAGCCTTCCAAACATGCGTGGAGAGAGGGCTATGCAATCTGCACTGACTCCCAGAGCTCCACGGGATTACCGAGGCTTTTCAGCAGCACTAAGTCCCAGCAGCCTTGGCACTGTGTGTTGAAACTGCTTCCCTGAATAGACCCCGGTGCTGGAAAAATAATCATTTCTACAGGGGAACATATTTCCCTACAGGTGTCTGCCTGGCTAAAGGAGTGGAGACTCTCCCTTCACTGCTGTGCCCACGTCCATCTTCCCCCAGCGGGGACTTAAGGCAGAAGGACACATCTGAGAGTCACAGAGCAGCTGGGCCCTTCTCCCACCACCCCTGCTCCTTTTGCCACAGCACAGCTGTTTGAGGGCAACCTTGCATTTCTTTCACATTTACATCTTCCTCAGACGAATGAGCCTCCCACTGAGTGTTCCTTCTGCTTCCCAGTACACAACTGGCCAGTGTGTTTAAGGATTGTATCGGGAAGGCCAATTGGTACGAAGGGTATTCCCACCTTCTTGGGCCTCTCTGACAAAGATATTTCTCAAACACTTCATAAAACTCCACTGCAAGATGGCTCCTGGGGAACTATTCATTCAGCTCATGAAAGAGGAAGGTGGAAGGGAGGCAGGAGCTCTTAAGATCCCAGACCTGACCAGGCTATGTCAAGATGAAGGGGGAAAAAAAAGGAAGATGACTGACAGGCTGTCCTATTCTAGTACTGCCAGCAAAAAAGATGGGGAAAGAAAAATGTTTAACCACCCTTCCCTCTTATTCTGCATGTTTTGAGAATATCAAAATATAGGAATCAAAGCAAGAGCCAAATGTCCAATTTGGTACAAGCCAGGAAAGCTCAGTTTCAAGATGGAAAGAAACACAATGCATGGCTAGAAAGGTCAGGAGCAGCAGGTCAGAGAATGTAAAACCCAGCAGGAAGACTGGGGAGCTTGACCTTGGAGCCCGGGGCTGACGCTGCTCCTTTAGCTCACCCCCGTACCCCAGCCGACCGCTCAAAGAGACTAGCAGAGCAAGGAATCACCTCTCAACCCCCACACTAATCTGACAGGCAACTTCCAAAGGATCCTTACTGGGGGTACAGGGAGACTGAGAACGTTTAGGGACAAGGGAGTAGGACCTCAGAGAAGCAGTGTGATTAAGGGTACCGAGAGAATCTGTCTCCTAGGGAAATCCAAGTATTGTCTTTGTTGTTAATCTCTGTATCTACTCTGCTTAAGAGAAAAAACACCAACCCTCCTGCCTCCCTGATGTTATGAAGACAGTCCACATGAAGCACTTCCACAGTCACTGTTTATGCAAATGGGAAATTAAAAAGTTGCCTAAAGAGCAGCGGCCATTTTCTCCCAGCCTGGCCTGGGGCCCAATGGGCTGTCTCTTCCCAGAGGCTTCAGGGAATCAGCAATGCAACTACGAGGTGGGAGTGCCCTGGGCATTTTAACCCTCTGTCCCTCACCCCATCCTATTTCTCATAAATAATAACTTAGGGGTTTGAAGCAAGAATGTCAAACCACTATTGCTCAGACAGTGGCCAACTTGGAAGCACTCACAGCTCGGGAGGAGGGGTAAGAAAGCAAGTTGAATATATACTTACTCAAAGTCCTCAAATTCCAAGTCGGTTCCCTCTACTGATGGACCCTGGTTGTCTGAGGAAGAGGAGGAGGTGGAAGAACGGAGGCGGTTCTGTTGGTAGCGCATAGAACGCTGGCGGATACTGTCTCTCCGTGAGAGATACTGGATCATCCTCTGGGCATAGTAAGCAGCAGGAGATAATCTGAGAGAAACAGAGATGAACAAACACAAACTAGCACTAATGTGGGGAATACTGTGAAAGACAGTAAATCCAGCTCTCCCATCACATCTCCCTCCTGAGGCGAACTCTGGAGACATGAAAAATAAACGGCATTTAACTCACCAGGAGATTTGTACTGCACAATATGCTTATCAGACTACCACCAGTGTTTCTGTTCTGAGATAAGGCAAACAGCTGTTTAATCAGTCATCATCTGATCAACAGCTGCCCCTTCCAAGAGTTTAACACTGGACCTTTCTTTTAGTTTCTTAAGGGACCTCTTTTAACTTCTCAGGGTGTGCCCTTTATATAGATTCGCAGATTTTCCTTAATCATCCATATTCAAAATATAAGAAATGAAAGGGACCACAGCTTCTTTCATTTTATAGATGAGAAAACAGGCCAAGAGATGGTGAACCCGAGATGACTAAAGAAGGCATCTTCAGGCATCACCTTCACCAGGACTCCTTTCTTCTCCAACAAATACTTGTAGCTCCAGATTTGTCCTAGCTCCTTAAGAGTACTTCTTTGAACTTCTTATCTCTCCTTTACAGATTATCCAGATATTTTAACACAGAGAAAATATTCAGGATAGAGACTGAGAGTAAAATATACTCAAGAGAACAGAAAATCTAAAAGAAAACAACAGCTTTTTTCTATTTCTTATGACAGAGCATCATAGGCTACGTGGGCACTGAGCAACACAGAAGACAACAGTCACTCTTCTTCTCCCTTACAATGGCTGTTCTCAGTAATTAGTCTTAAAAGACTTAATTTACTTTAAATTAGTAAAAGGTCTATATTCTTCCAGCTATGGTTCACTGTCTTCATACTCCATGAAAATGTCTATACTGTCCCATACAATTTGCACATTCCCTTCTTTCTCAAGTTTTTCCTCCATCTTTCACAACGCATATAATTTGAGGCTGTGAACTGAGAAAGTGAGAGAAGAACAGTAACAGAAAAATGTTTTATATATAATATTAAGTGGATTACTAAGAAATTCCAAGACTTAAAACCTGCCCAAGACCTAAAACCTGCCAACTTTGATTCAACAATTCCACTATTAATTTTATCCTACAGAAATACACCAGGATACGAAGAGATATATATATATGCTGGCACTAGTGAAAAACTGGGAAACACCCCAAATGTCCACCAACAGATTAAATAAATTACATCTATACAAAGAAACATTATATAACAATTGAAAAGAATATCCCTATATATGCACAATGAAAGTCCTCTAAAATAAAATTTTAAGTGGGGGAAAAATTAAAGAATGGTATGTATATACTAATATGTATATAAAAATATTTATTTCTGTAATTAGAACAAAAAAAATGAAACACAACAATCCTGATAAGGATTCCTAGGGACCTTAACTTCTATAATGTTTGAATATAGAAGGAAAAAAAGCATGCAACTTTTTTTTTTTAATGGAAATCTGGAAAAACTGATTGAGAATGGAAATGGAAATACTTACATCCAAATGGTAGGAAAAGTACAAACATCTTGCTGCCTGACCTTTCATTACCCCTGGACAAAGTAAGCCTCTAGGTAAATCCTCGGTAAATCTACTCACTCAGACCAAAGGAGATCCTGCAGTCAACTGCCTCACGTAACAGGGCTGCCTCTGAAATGCCTGTCATCAGAGGTGGTGTCCTTCTGGCCAACCATCAAGCAGAATTTCCAAGCAGGCCAGGTGACAATCTTTGGAACTCAAAAGTCTGTGTTATGGAACAATATGCTGCATTTGGCACCTCTGAATCCAAATTATCTTTAGACAGTAGGTGGGCATGGGACGTACAGAGGCCTTGGCCAAGATCATCAGAATAAGATTTAAAGTTTCAACTTGTGGAACTTTCACTGTCTCTTTGCGCACCTGTTCTCATGCATTTGGCAAGGATGAATCAAGAACCCTAAATTTTCAACAGACAGAAGCCAATACTCTTGAGTTGTTCCTATAGCTACCAAATATACAGAAATCTTCCAGTAGAAATCAATTGTTGTTGGTTAAATTCTCAAGTCCGTCAGAGTAGAAAAGAATGTTAAAAAAAAGTTTTAAGAGGAGAATGAAGACTCTTTTTTTAGAAAAGATTTTGAAAAGTGACCATAAATACACTCATTACTGTGTTGATAGCCTACCTTAACTAATGGAAAAATTATATTACGGTGATAGAGGTAGAAATAATGTTGATGCTGACAATAATAAATAAAGATTGTCCTTTTATGTAGGGGTAAAAATTCAGCACTAGGGGGCTTCCCTGGTGGCGCAGTGGTTGAGAATCCGCCTGCCGATGCAGGGGACGCAGGTTCGTGCCCCGGTCTGGGAAGATCCCACATGCCGCGGAGCGGCTGGGCCCGTGAGCCATGGCCGCTGAGCCTGCGCGTCCGGAGCGCTCCGCAACGGGAGAGGCCACAGCAGTGAGAGGCCCACATACCGCAAAAAAAAAAAAAAAATTCAGCACTAGGTAACCTCAATTGTTTAATTTCACCGTTGGACAGGAATTCCCTAAACTACATAACTGTGCATCAATGGTAAAGAAAAATGGATTCACAATTATTAAGTACAAGTACATCATAGCCTCATCTTTTTAGATATCTAGAGGGAAGCTAAGGATCTGAATGCTGACATGTCTCATAAAGGCTTTGACCTATACAGATTATGCAGGGTGAAATCTAAGAGGAAAAAGAAATTAAACAACCAGTAATGAGGTAACAATCATCCTCCTACTGAAGAGTGGATAATTATCAAACTCTAAAAGTGTTCCAAGTGAATATTTTAAATAACTCCTCAAGTTTTCTTCAAGGAAGAATACTTCCCCCTCCAAAAAACCCTTTTTTGTGTTTAAAGGGAAAATGTAAAAATAACACCACCACAAAGTTTGGCCTTTCTGTGATAAAGAGATCTGAGTAGGAATAAATAACAAATTTATTACATGAAAGGAGGACAAATAATGGTCTTTAAGAGTCACCGTTAAACTTTGTCAGGTTAAAAATTCTGGGGATGAGATTCCCATTACTGTCCTAAAAGAAACTGTTTCACAGCAAGAAGTTCTCTCAGGGTTTCAAAGAATTTGATTCATGTAAAATATTTCCTTCTCTTATTTAGGGCTTGTTACTTTCAAATATGACTAGAGACTAACATAAACTTCCTTGTTTCAGTCATCATCTAAGTTGCCTACCCGTTTTAAAGTCATCAATCCCCATGTTCTCTGATCTGCCATTTCTGGGGTACGGAAAAGGAAGTAAGAGGATAACAGGGAATCTTTTCACTAGTATCTCAGAAAGAATGCTCAGTATCATGACATAACTGTAGTAACAACAAAATCACTCAATAACCTTGGAAACAAAAACCTTGGACTTGAAATTCTTAATCTACAGCAAAGCTCATTTAGTCTTTTCTGACCTACAGTGTTAACTTCAACCCCACCATTATAAATTACCCTCTTCTTTTGGCAAAGCCTCACAATGTGCGGTCTGCTGTTGCTAGAGAATGTGCAGGTTATCCCCCTTTCGGATCATTAACAGAATTATTAAGTCCTGCTGTGACAACCCCAAAGGGCTGCTCACTATAAATAAATGTTATATATCAATTCAACACCCCATCCTCGGTCCTGAGTTACCAGTATAAGGTAAAGGTGGGCCTTAAACTCATCTGAATTCTTTTTTTCTTTTTATCTCTTCAAGAACTTTTCAAATGTCTTCTAATGGGGGTAAGGCAAGCACTTTAATAATATGTCAACTTGTTTTATTCAGTTACCCTTTTGTCAGTCATCTCTTCTGTCATATAGTCTCCAAAACTTCAACATCTGAATGAACTTGATTTCCGCCTTTTGATGTTCTAAATTTTCTCTCAAATGAGAGAGAATTGTTTGCTTTTAATTTGTAAGTGATTTCCCTATTAATAAAAAAACTTTTGTTTCCCTTTTGGCTGTCCATCTGAATGGCAACAGCCTCTCTGATGAGCAGAAAAGAAATATCCTGTGACTCTGCCAATGACCTCCTCAGGTCCCTCCTCTAGTGTCCCACTTACAAAAATGAGCCCCAAAGGACAAGGGCTCAGTCATAACCCTCTGTCACCAGAGGCTCTGTTCACTTACCTGTAATACTTCCCAATCACCTGAACCACCTGTCTCAAAACTGTAACTGAAGAGTAAAAGAGCACCAGGACCAGAGAGGCACAGAATGGGGCTTCCAACAGCTTGGCAACCCCAAGGGCAGTCCCTCCCCCCCACCTAGTGCCATTTCTCACTTCGGCCTTACCTCGCTGGGTCTGGGTAAATTGGGTGCTCTCTGGATCCTGCTCCATCATAACGGGATAATGAAATGAGGGAAGACTCCAGCAGCCTCCTAGCAGAGATTAAAAAAATGGCAATAATCCCTGTCAATTACCAACTCAGAGGTCATTCATAAGGAAAAATGGGGGGAGAGATAAATAACATCCCCCTTTGCAGCTAGCTAACACCTCTTATCTGGGATCACACCCTTCCTATAAGCACTTAGAGGTATAAGTAAATGAAGAGCTCCAGAGCTCCCACACTGGATATGGCCATTGTATCATGGTGAATACTGCTCTTCTGTCAGTGCAGTAGAGACATGATCTTATTTCTATTTCCAGTACCTCCGGTAGACAAACAGGAGGTTGGGATCAACATGGGAGAGGAAAATGAGGCATACCAAGAGACTATCACGTAGTGCCAACATTTACCTTGGTGTTCAGTTCCTGCATGTCATCCTAATCCACAGCCCCTTATCTTCTACACATTCTGCTCTGCCCACACCCTTTCTGTGAGTACTCCTACGGCTCTCTTAACAACTGATAAAAATCTCTAATTATATAATCTAGCCCAACTGTCAATTCAATGATCATATGTGTTACACACATATTTTACTGAGCACTTTTTTAGCGCCAGGCAAATACTAAGCACTTCACATGTAGTTCGTTATTTAAACCTCACCACAGCCTGGAAAGGTGAGCATTACTATACATACATGAGATCAATGGGCCTAGAAGTTAAGTGTTTTGCACTGCAGCACACAGCTACCAAGTGATAGCACCAGGACTCCAGTGAAGGCCTGTCAACTCCAAAATGCTTCAAACCACTATGTACATGTATCCAGTGTGAGTCCCAACTAGAATGCAGGTCCAGTAACACTGGATCTTCCCATTTATTTAAGGGAAGCCAAAAATCTGGACTTTTGCATGAAATCTCCTGTTACATTTTAGCTAAAACATTTTTTTCCTTTTCGTACAGGAAGGGCCAGTTTGACAAACATCTGACAAACATGGCTCGGGGCCCCCCAGTTTGCCATGTCTGCCACACTGCTTCCCAACTCAAATGTGCCTTGGCAGCCAATCAAGCTCCTGCCATAGAAGACGTTTCAAAGGAAGTGGACTCAGAAAGAAATGCATGTTGTTCCTCTCCAGCAGCATTTTGCCTGGCTCTACCAGGAGCAGGTCTCCAGCTCCCTGCTGGACTCTTCTTTAAAGCAGATCTGCAGGATAAGGACAGCAGCTACCAATCTTTTCCAATTGAGTTAATTCAATTCACTCTTATTAAAACCAGCTGGCTTTAGGTATAGTCATGTGCAGTCACTTTATCCCAGCGACTGGCTCACCGAAGCATTTTCCCTAACAGCCTGGGAAAGAGATACAACAGAGGCCCTGTCAACCTGGCTTGCTACCTTTCCCACCCAGGAAAATAACTGTTACGTGATGTTTTGGATCTAGACAAGGCTTATAATCCCCACACTTAGGACAAGTTAAATAGTCCTACCACTGAAGGGAGTGAATACAATGAAACCAATGAGGAAGAGAAGAAAGCAATAAAACAACTTCTCTCTGGTTGAAAACCTGAATCTTCAATGATACCAGTTTACAGCAGCAGAAATGCTGTGTTTCATCAATTCTAAGACACGCTTTCCCCCCCAACGTTTTAATGTGTCTGAAATTAGGATACATTTTATAATTGTGTGACGCAGTTTAACTGGCAGGATTTTTTTCTTTCATAGGAGCACATAAAATAATGGCATGTCTTTGAATCTTGAAATACAGACTATTTGTGAGAGGAAGGGATAGTGAGAGGTACACAGACTGGAGAAAGAAGAGAAGCGAAATTTTGAGAAGAGTATCAATTTAGGCCATCATATATCCACTACTAATAAATTTGTCCTATAGGAATTAGGCGGGAACTGAAGAACAGAAGCAAGATCTGAGAGCAGCTGACTGCCCTGGAACACCCAGAAGCTTCTTCTATCCCAGAGGGTTCTGGAATGAGTCTTGAATTTCATTGAGCCCTGTCGTGTTACCCTCCAAATGTCTGCTTAATAAGCAGAGGCCCTTTGACAAGAGGCATCCTCCAGAGTGACCAACACATATCCTTCTTAAGTACTTCTGCCTGAAAAATGACCCTGCCAAATTAGGAGGCCAATATTACCCACTACTCTGCCAAGGCAGTGACAGTACTCAAAGAAATGAGATGACTTTTTAGAGATGCTGTGAAGGAGATTCTTGAACCAGAAGAGCTTGGTTTAGACAATTTCAATTTTAATGATTCCATTTTATAATCCCGCAAACTCTACTTCCCACCCTAAATTCTTACCTTAGGAAGGCGTCTTAAAACAGTTATACCAAAATGTTTAGTTTTGTCTCTGGGGAGTCCCTGATGAGGTTCTTTTGGAACATATATATATCCCCTGTGCCTACTTACTAGAATCTGTTGGCACCATTTGCTCCTCAGGCAATACAGTGGACTAGCAAGTCATACACATATGGCATGTTAACTGCTAATACACAAAATCAGGAGAGCCAATTACTGTGAATAGCACCCCCATACACGTATCACTGATGAAACATCAAGTTCTCTACAGTTACAACACAAACACTATCTGAGGGATTAAAAAACACTTCTCCAGGGGCTTCCCTGGTGGCGCAGTGGTTAAGAGTCCGCCTGGCGATGCAGGGGACACGGGTTCGTGCCCCGGTCCGGGAAGATCCCACATGCCGCGGAGCGGCTGGGCCCGTGAGCCATGGTCGCTGAGCCTGCGCGTCTGGAGCCTGTGCTCCGCAGCGGGAGAGGCCACAACAGTGCGAGGCCCGCGCACAGCAAAAAAAAAACACTTCGCCAATTGGTGTTGAATAAAGAAATAATGAGTAAATATCACCACCACTCCTAGGAAACTCAAAGAAAGATCTTTCTCTCTCACAGTTAGCCTCCTGCAAAAAGCCATAGATGGGGAAATGACACAAGAAAAAGGAATGGAATGGCAGCTGAGCGCTTTCTGCTCTGGCCACCACAAATTTCACTTGACAATGATCAATCAACTGGTTGAGTAATATGAAGTCAGGTAGGACTTAGGATGGGCTCAGACAAGCTTGTTCAAGCTTGAAGCTACCATTTCATTCTGACCTGTTATTTAGAAATGTTTTAAAGAGTCATTGAAGCTCTGACAGAGAAAAAAAACCTTTCTTTACAAGTTTGCCAGGTTTATTCTCTAAACTAGTGGTGTTCAAGTGAGGTACATCAGGGGTTCTGCTCTTTTGATCCACTGGAGAACAGGAAGAAAATATTAGAACTTTTGATTTAAAATGTATAACCATAATGCCACACACACACACACGCACACACACACAGGTTGCTCAAAAGCCTTTTACTAACAGAGGTTGTTTTTTTTTTAAGTCTAAAGGCCACTGTTCTATCAAACTATACACTACTTTAAGAAAATTCAATATTTAATAGAATATAATAATCACAAATATATAAAATACAAAAACTATAAATAAAGGCATAACTATATTCACATACAGGTAGAGCAAAAGAGAGAAAATGATACAGCAAATGTGGTAAAATGTTAATATTTACGGAATGTGGGTGAAGAGTATATGGGAATTCTTTGCACTATTTTTGCCACTTTTCTGCAAGTCTGAAATTATTTCAAAATTTAAAACATCCAATATACAAAATCTAAAAGTAAACCACTGAAAACTAAAGAGAAAACTACTCATTTTCAAAAGAATTACTCACTTTTTAAAAAGAGTTTCTTCAAATAGCAAGTTGCCTCTAAAAAGCAGGTTTGACAAACTACAGGAACTGGGCCAGCTGCCTGTTTTTATAAATAAAGTTTTATCCAAACACAGCCACAACCACCCATTTAAATATTGTCTGTGAGGACTTCCCTGGTGGCGAAGTGGTTAAGAACCTGCCTGCCAAAGCAGGGGACACAGGTTCGATCCCTGGTCCGGGAAGATCCCACATGCCAGGGAGCAACTAAGCCCGTACACCACAAGTACTGACCCCACGTGCCTTAGAGCCCGCGCACCGCAACTACTGAGCCCACGTGCTGCAACTACTAAAGTCGGCATGCTCTAGGGCTCACATGCTACAACTACTGAGCCTGCCTGCTCCAACTACTGAAGCCACGTGCCTAGAGCCTGTGCTCTGCAACAGAGAAGCCACCGCAATGAGAAGTCCACGCACCGTAATGAAGAGTAGCCCCCCGCTCACCACAACTAGAGAAAGCCCGTGTGTGGCAACAAAGACCCAACGCGGCCAAAAATAAATTTAAAAAAAATTTTTTTAATTAAAAAGAATATCGTTTGTGGCGCTCTGGAGCTAGGAAGGCAGAGTTGAGTAGACCTAATAGGGAAAGGACTAAAATATTTACTACCTGGCCCATTACAGAAAAAAATCTGCCCACCCGTGCTCTAAAACATTTGCTTACATAAAATCCCTTGAAAGATAAGGTGGAGTCACTAAGGAATGTAACAGAAAAGCTTGAAATCAAAGTATTACACACTAGAATAAGTTATCAAAAATTAATATTAAGCCCTACTAAAATATAAGTCAATATACAATCCAAGCTGTAAAATTCCTAATATTTTAAATGAATACAACTATTTCTTCCTTCCCTAATTAATACTCTGAATATGTACAACAGTTCCCTATATCAGCTGTATCCTTTGATGACTAGGAAACAATAAAAAATAGTAGTAGAAGAAAGCTCTGGAAAAGAACAAAGTTGTCAGGGCAGATGAGATGGGTTACCCAAAAGAAAAGAACCTTTGGGGAATTCCCTGGTGGTCCGGTGGTTAGGACTCTGCGCTTCCACTGCAGGGGGCATGAGTTCCATCCCTGGTCGGGAACTAAGACCCCCACAAGCCGCACAGTGCGGCTGGAAAAAAAAAAAGAAAAGAATCTTTGTTTCAAATTCAATGGGTATCGGGGTGGAGAAGGAGAAAGTTTGGGTACCAGTCTAGACAAATAAATAAGCCAGTGACAACTCTTCCTTAATAAACAACTATATCCTAAAGATATTCTTTTAACTAATTGTCAAATCACAGAGAAAATCAACAAACTAAAGCCAACAAACAAGTACAGACCTTCTCCAATCACTGGAAACAATCAATTGCTAAAACTGTGACCTATATATACTGATAAGGAAAGTTGCTCTTAGAAGCTAAGATGCTGGTGCCCCATGCCTGAAGAGTAATTTCCCAGTCTGGCTCTGATGTCTGGGTGACATCTGCTAGTTCAGTTCAGGGAAGCCAAACCCAAAGGAATAACTCCCTCCACCTAGGAAATAAAATCCAAATTCCTCACCTTGACACCCAAAGCCTTGCAGCCAAATTTCTCATTCCTTCTGTTTTGTTTTTGTTTTTTTGTTTTTTCAGTATGCGGGCCTCTCACTGTTGTGGCCTCTCCTGCTGCGGAGCACAGGCTCCAGACGCGCAGGCCCAGGGGCCATGGCTCACGGGCCCAGCCACTCCGCAGCATGTGGGACCTTCCCGGACCGGGGCGCGAACCCGTGTCCCCTGCATCGCCAGGCGGACTCTCAACCACTGCGCCACCAGGGAAGCCCTCTCATTCCTTCTGAACATACTATATGCTCTGGTGCAATCGTTTCCAAACTTTTTGGTCTCAGAGTTCCTTTAACAATCTTAAAAAGTATTGATGGTGGGCTTCCCTAGTGGTGCAGTGGTTGAGAGTCCGCCTGCCGATGCAGGGGACACGGGTTCGTGCCCCAGTCCGGGAAGATCCCACGTGCCGCGGAGCGGCTGGGCCCGTGAGCCATGGCCGCTGGGCCTGCGCGTCCGGAGCCTGTGCTCTGCAACGGGAGAGGCCACAACAGTGAGAGGCCCGTGTACCGCAAAAAAAAAAAAAAAAAAAAAAGTATTGATGGGGCTTCCCTGGTGGCGCAGTGGTTAAGAATCCACCTGCCAATGCAGGGGACAGGGGTTCGAGCCCTGGCCCAGGAATACCCCACATGCTGCGCAGCAACTAGGCCCGTGCGCCACAACTACTGAACCTGCGCTCTAGAGCCCAAGAGCCACAACTACTGAGCCCGCACACCTAGCGCCTGTGCTACACAACCACAACAAGAGAAGCCACGACAATGAGAAGCCCACGCACCACAACGAAGAGTAGCCCCCGCTTGCTGCAACTACAGAAAGCCTGTGTGCAGCAATGAAAACCCAATGCAGCCAAAAATAAATAAATAAAATTTTTAAAAAAATTATTAATGACCCCAAAGAGTTTTGGTTTATATGGGTTTTATCTATTAATATGTACTATATTTGAAATTAAAACTGAGAAAAATTTAATACACAAGTACACATTCCATTGGCCATCAGAGTGATAACCTCATTACACATCATGTAGTGTCTAGAAAACTCCACTGAACCCTCATGCAAGAGAGTGAAAAAGACAAAGAACATCTCAGTATTATAAACATAGTTTTGACTTCAGGGATCCCAGGCCACACTTTGAGAACTATTGCTCTAGCTAAACTAAACATACCCTCACTGTTTCACCTCTATCTTTAGCTTGGCCATTTCTTCTTTCTGGAAAGTTCTTCCCTATCTCTGTCTGTAAAAGTCCTTCAAAGCTCAAATACCTGATTCCTCTAGCCAGACGTTCACCCTTTCTTCCCCCACACCCCGTAGCATCTGAATCCTCTCTTAAAAGGCCTTCTCCCAAGTCACCTGTACTGCAGTTCCTTGTAAGTATGTCGTCTTCTCTCTGCTACTGGACTACAAGCTACATGAAAGCAAGTACTGGGTCCAAGTCATCTTTTTATCCCCATTAAAACTCACATCCTAATTAACACATAATAGGAGACCAATAAATATCTAAGTGAATAAATCAGCAGGCCTAAGTAGACTTGGAAAAATAAGCAAGAAGACATATCTGATTGCCCCTCACTGACCCTGTGACTTTCAGACAAGGTTTCTAGATGTCCAAAAACTCACACTGAAATTCCTGAAGGAACTAGTTTTTCAGAAACTGCTTACATCACTCTTCATCCCTTCGGTCACTTAAGCCCTTCAGGTTAAAGTGCTGACATAGTTGTCCTGATAAATGCAGTGCAGCCTGGTCCCTAGGAGGCTTGTTAAGTCATAAAGTCAGAGGCTGGCTACTTGCCTGGGAAACTACCACTGATGCTCCTGGACAGCTTATTGCCGAAAGAGACCTCACAGGGGAAAGAGGGCAATGTTTTCAGGGGAATGAAGAGGTGGGAGGCCAAAGAAACTTGGATACAATATTGCCTTCATTTCTGCATCTTGCTCGGCAAGCCCCAGATCTCTGCCTTGGCGCATGCCAGGGCTGGGAGATGACAAGCCCTTATTCTTTGTGAAAAATAATTGTGTGTTCTGAAACGACACTTCTATTATGATTCTCAAATTGACATCTCTGCTTTAAAGCAGAGGCATCCAAGCCTCCCCATTTCACACACTGGCAATTATCGCTTAAGTTATCCAACGATAGGCACTCATCTGATCCCTGCAGGGCCCCCTAGTTCTAGGGGTGCACTTACAGCACATGATGCAGTTGCCAGAAGAGACTGGCAGGCAATTCCTGCTCCTGCTGTGGGGCAGACCAAGGCAAGGTGGTACTGCTAAAAGGCTAACCTCAGGAAAAAAACAGACATGCTACAGAAAGAGCTCACAGTGCCTGTTGTGTGGATCAGCCTTATTTTATCATCATCCAGCATAAACAATTCACAGGGCTCAAAGTAAAGCCTTTTACCAGACAAACATCTTACAAAACATTAACATATCCCTCAATGTCTCTGTGCAACGAGCAATTGATGGCAAAATATCAGAGCACAACATAATCAGAGACACCAAGAGGGAAGAAGGTGGAAACAATTCATACGGGGTGTGCAACTGTGTATCTGGCTATACGAAAGTCTTGCCTGAAAAGTCAGTCAGACTCCTCTTAGAACAGCGGACCCTCTGCTGACCGTTAGGTACTTGGTTATTTTTATTTATTTATTTTTTAATTTTTATTTTATATCAGAGCATAGTTGATAGGTTTTTTTTTTTTTTTTAATGCGGTATGCGGGCCTCTCACAGTTGTGGCCTCTCCCGTTGCGGAGCACAGGCTCAGCGGCCATGGCTCATGGGCCCAGCAGCTCCGCGGCATGTGGGATCTTCCTGGACCGGGGCATGAACCCGTGTCCCCTGCATCGGCAGGCGGACTCTCAACCACTGCGCCACCAGGGAAGCCCGATAGGTTATTTTTAATACAATTGTAAAATGGTTGGCGCTATGCCTAGCTCCTGTATATCCTCAACATATCACATTATAGTTATGAAACGTCCATTTATAATAAACACTCACTTTTGTCAGCATCTGAACTCAAAGGTCCAAGGTGATCTACATGGACATGTTTACTCTGTCTCCAATTCTTTCTCTCTGGGAGACTTGGGAGGTCTGCCCACAGACCACAGACATTTTTAAACTAGGAATTTAGATCAGAGGCTTTTCACCAAAGGATGAGTAGGATCATACCAATAACAAGTTCCAGAGCTAGTTCTGATATTCACATGCACACATACCAACAAGCAGCAGCCATGACTCGCAAGTTTGAACTTTAATCAAGAGGCAGTTACTAGAGTCTGTCATACAGGGTGAAGTAAGTCAGAAAGAGAGAAACAAATACTGTATGCTAACACATATATATGGAATCTAAAAAAAAACAATGGTTCTGAAGAACCTAGGGGCAGAACAAGAATAAAGACACAGATGTAGAGAATGGACTTGAGGACATGGGGAGGAGGAAGGGTAAACCAGGACAAAGTGAGAGAGTGACATTGACATATATACCCTACCAAATGTAAAACAGATAGCTAGTGGGAAGCAGCCACACAGCACAGGGAGATCAGCTCGGTGCTTTGTGACCACCTAGAGGGGTGGGATAGGGAGGGTGGGAGGGAGACGCACGAGGGAGGGGATATGGGGATATATGTATATGTATAGCTGATTCACTTTGTTATACAGCAGCAACTAACACAACAATGGAAAGCAATTATACTCCATTAAAGATGTTAAAAATAAAAAAAAATTTTTTTAAAGAGGCAGTGAATCCTAATTGACTGGTTTCCCCCCAAATCAAGAAGAGATTTACAGAATTCAATAATCCTGAATTCTCAGCTAATTTTTTAAAAATTTATCTTATTTATTTTTGGCTGCATTGGTTCTTAGCTGTGGCATGCAGGATCTTCATTGAGGCGTGCGGGATCTTTCGTTGCGACGCAAGGGCTCTTCTTACGGCGCGTGGCTTCTCTCTAGTGCCATGTGGGTTCTCTCTTCTCTAGTTGTGGTGTGCAGGCTCCAGGGCTCATGGGCTCTGTAGTTGTGGTGCAGGGGTTCCAGAGCACGTGGGCTCTGTAGTTTGCCGCACGCATGTTCTCTAGTTGAGGTGTGCGAGCCCAGTAGTTGCAGCACCCAGACTTAGTTGCCCCGTGGCTTGTGGGATCTTAGCTCCCTGACCAGGGATCAAACCCGCGTCCTCTGCATTGTAAGGCGGATTCTTTACCACTGGACCACCAGAGAAGTCCCCCTCAGCTAGTTTTATTCAGAATAATAGACAATTCCAAAAAAGTCTATCTCTAGACCTACTAATACTACAAAGGATATATGATATAATCATTTACTGTTTCAATAACAGCAAACCTTGCACATTTCTTCTCAGATGATTCTTCACATTCACATTCCTGACCTGAAATTTTAAAAACCCTCAACGAGGGCCATTCGTTCTACCGACCCTGGTATACTGCAAACAGCATACTCTATAATATGAAATAAAACCTTAGGGCCAACATCAGAAAAGCAAAGAGAAGTTAGTAAAATGAAGCCTAACAAGAGAATGAGGAAAAAGGAATGCACAGTGGGCTGGGGCATTTATTAACCAGAGGCAAAGAGGCAGCCTTCCTGGCTGTCTGTTCAAGCAATTAGGTTTCTGGAGTCTATAGAAATAGAAAAGAGGGCAGAGACTCCCAGCTGGGCCCCCAAACAATCCACTGTCAGCCCTTGCACTAACCCAAAGCTCAGAGTACAATCACTTTTCTTATATCCTGGGCTCACTCTGAACTGCTTCTCTTAGTGACATTTGATTTTCACTGATTCACCTCCGGGGGTATACTACTTGCCCTTCCACCCTGATCCCGACCTCAGGAACCTTCTTGATTCCCTTTGGACTCAGCATTTGACTCCACTGGAATAATTTCTCTACCATTTCCCTCTGTCTAGACAACACGAAATTGTCATAAATGACACCTAAAGTACAATTAGGAGAAAACCTGCAATTTCCACTCTCCTCCCCCGTTTCCCAAAAGAATTGCACATGCATGTCAATCAGTACTACCATGAAGATTAACTCTGTGAAGCCTGGAAGCCATTTAATTTCCAGCTTGCTAAATATTATGCATCCCCCCCACTCCACTATAATTAGAAGATCTAAATTGCCTTCTTTTCTCTAGCACTAATGGTTATAATCTCAGAGATCTGAATGCCTGCTGAATCGATACCTGGGTAGAAAGGCCTTACACTTTATCCAGCTGCATTTTATTTAGCAGAATCAGACAAAAGCAAAAAGACAAGGCAAAAGAGAAGAGAGGCAATGAGAGAAAGGCATGACTCAAGAGCATCAGAACCAGGCAGTACGATTATAACTATTATAAAAATAAGATAGTTTGAAGCCACTGCCAGTTCCTTGTGAAATGTAATATCAAAAAACAGCAAGGTCAGGGGACAGAAAATCATGAAATAACTTATCAATGGTTTTCAATGGGAGGGGGTTCCCCCCAGGAAACCTATGTCTGGATACATTTTGGTAGTTGCAACTGGGTGGGGGGAGTACACTGGCATCTAGTAGGTAAAGGCCAGGGATGCTGCTAAACATCCTATGATGCATAGGACAGCTCCCCCCTCCTCCACCTCAATAAAGAATTATCCAGCCTGAAACTTAATAGTGCTGCTTTTGAGAAATCCTCTGACACATCTTAACAGTCTGAGATTAACGAAGGGAAACTGAATAACTAACATATGAGGTAAGTCCGTGCTTTAGCTTCAGAAACAAATTGCAGTTTAACTCATCATCTTGTGTCACTTATTAGCTGTGTGACCTTGGGCAAGTTCATTAACCTCAGCGTCCAAATTTAATGGGAAATGCCTGTTTCACAAGGTTGTTACGATTAACTAAGAACATAACTATAGTAGCCAGTACAGTCTAATAAAAAATGATTATTTTTTTCTTCCCTCGATTACAGTTCCCAAAGTACCTGCAGGGAACACCTAGCCACCCAAGTCACTATGCCTACAAAGGTGGTTTCCTAGAAAGACATGTGTTGAAGAAGGACTGGTACTATAAAGGCAGAGACATGGGTATCTCAGCCCTAAGAATCACATAAGCCTCACCCAAATAGACCAACAAGAGCAGTTAGTCAACCATCCACCAATCTGGCTATTGGCCCATCCAACCACTGATTCAAACCACAAATAATTATTGAGTGCCTATTATTGGGTATATATTAGTACATAAAATAGATATGGTCCCCGCAGTAGCTAGTATCTGAAGATGGACTCCAAAGAATCATACTTCTTGGTATTCTTGCCCTTGTGTGGTCTCCTCCCACACTGAATATAGACCAGCCTGTTAACTGCTTTAATCAAGAAAACATGGTGAAAATTAAAAACAAAAAAACTGGTGCGTTCTGGGATTAAGCCTTTTTGAGAACTGACAGCTTCCAGTTCCTCCCTCTTGGAACTGTCACTTTTGGAAGTGCTAAGCCACTACATAAAAAGTCTGGTTACTCTACTGGAGAGGCCACATGGAGAGAGGAGCCCTTAATAGGCCTAGATGCTCCAAATGAGCCTCCAGATGACTCCAGAGAGACCCCAAGCAAGACCGGCAGAATTCCTCAACTGAGCCCAGTCTACCCAAAGAACAATGAAAGATAATAAAATTGTTATTTTAAGTCACTAATTTTGTTTTTTGGTTGGTTATGCATCAGTAGATGAATGAATTAGTTCCTGATCTTCTAGAACTTTCAAGCTAGTTACAACAGCAGCATTAAAAGTTAGTTTACAAGGGAAACTCGGCTACCAAAACAAAACACCAAACAACACATTTGGAAAGGGACCTTAAACAATAAAACTCAGTGCAAACTTGCTCACTGTCCAAAGCATGAGGTCTTGGTACTGGTCAAAAGGGTGAATGTCAATTTAGAAAGACTTTCTACTCTTTTCTACTTGTCTCAATCAGGCTCTCCTTCTTTTTGAAACACACTTCTGCCCTGGACGGCTCCCTCTCAATATTGAAGGTGACCCTAGAATTGGGGAAACTAAGGCTATTTGTACTCCCTCTCTTATCAAGAGGCAAATAGTTTCTTTTGCACAGATCATTATAATAGAGTGCAGGAAAAATGAAGATAATATCCCATTCCCTTGCTATGGGCCAAACTACTTTCTGTATCACTACACTTTCTAAAATAGAATCTCATTGCGTCTGCTGCAAGTGACTAATGGGAGTAACTGGCACTAGCCCTATCACAATAGCTGTTCCTTATCCTTTCCTTTATACAGCACCTCACTTTTTTATGTACTTGGTTTACCCCAATTTTACATGGTGAGATTTCATAGATCATGAAGACTTAAGTCCAAAAAAAAAAAAAAAAAAAAAAACACGGTACTAACAGATACAAAAGAAAATGACCTGTAGGGAATGTGTCATGGCAAAAGGAGTTTTTGTTTGCTTTTTGGGTTTTTTCTGTTTGTTTGATTTTTGAGCAGAGTAATAATGGAGAAAGAGAGAAAAGAGCTGGCATTTCTTGAGCATCTAAACATGTAAAAGCAACTGATGCTTAACTCATTTAACCTGCATAACAATGATTTTATAACTGAAGTTCAGAGAGGATATTTAATCTGCCCAGGGTCACACAATAGGGCCAGAATTTGAATCCGAAGTTGCTCAAATCCAAATCCTTCTATTAGAATACATTACAAGAAAAGAGGGGGAACATAAGGAGACTATGAGAGTTAAACTAACACTGCATCACACATGGGACAGGAGCAAAAGGAAAAATAAAGGTGATGGATGATGCAAAGGAATTTTAGTACACTTCAGAGATTTAGGGAGGAGGTGGTGGTTGCGATGTTAAGAGTTCCTGGGTGGTCTAAAACAGTATTCTCTAACTTAGTGCATATCAAAATCATCTGGAGAGCTTGTTAAAAACGCAGACTGCACACCTCCCACCCCAAGTTTCTGATTCAGTAGGTCTGGAATGAGCCCAGAAACTCGCCTTTCTCACATCAGCAGGAGATGCTGATGTTCCTGGTCTGAAGACCACACTTTGAGAACCACTGGCCAAAGATCGCACGACAAACACATTCTGATGTATCTACACCTCTCTCTCTCCTTCTGTCTCTCTCTCTCTCTCTCACATATAACTTACCCCGTCCAAAATAGTACCATCTAACACAGCTGCCAAATTTAGTTGCTCTAGGAGGGACTATAAATTCATCAACTCTTTGTAAATGAACTACACTTCAATTAAAAAAAAAAATTGGGGGCTTCCCTGGTGGTGCAGTGGTTAAGAATCCACCTGCCAATGCAGGGGTCATGGGTTCAAGCCCTGGTCCGGGAAGATCCCACATGCCGCAGAGCAACTAAGCCCATGTGCCACAACTACTGAGCCTGAACTCTAGAGCCTGTGAGCCACAACTACTGAGCCCACGTGCCACAACTACTGAAGCCCGCGTGCCTAGAGCCCGTGCTCGGCAACAAGAGAAGCCACTGCAATGAGAAGTCCACGCACCGCAACAAAGAGTAGCTCCCACTCGCCACAACTAGAGAAAGCCCGCGCGCAGCAACAAAGACCCAACACAGCCAAAAATAAATAAAATAAATAAATTTTTAAAATTAAATTAAATTTAAATTTTTAAAAAAAAATTCAGTAACTCTGTTAGGATGACCATTACAGCAATGGTCCTTTGCCTTCAAGGAGCTAACAGAAAATGACCAGCCCAGCTTCTGCCTCAATTTTGAGAACTCAAAAGAGACAAGCATAAAAAGGAATCAGAAAAGCATGCAGAAAAGAAAGAGTGCTAGACTTCTGGGAAAACACTAAAGTTTAAAAAAAAAAAAAAAGAAGAGTTCTTTCTTGTCTTAGTTTTAAAAGGGTTACATCTGCTAAAAAGAAAATTAAGAAAACAATCCTACTTACAACAGTGTCAAAAAGAATAAAATACTTAGGAATAAATTTAACCAAAGAGGTGGAAGGTTTGTACACTGAAAACTATAAAACACTGCTGAAAAAAATTAATGACACAAATAAAAAGAAAGACATCCCATGTTCATGGATTGGAAGACTTAACATTGTTAAAATGTCCATAATACCCAAAGCAATCTACAGATTCAATGTAATCCCCATCAAAATCCCAATGGCATTTTTTTCCTTTATTTCCTTTTTTTTTTTTTTTTGCAGAAAGAGGAAAAAAATATCCCAAAATTCATACAGAATCTCAAAAAGAGTTCTGGATAGCCAAACAATCTTGTGAAAGAGGAACCAAGCTGGAGGCCTAACCTGCCCTGGTTTCAAAACATATTACAAAGCTATAGCAATTAAAACAGTATGGTACTGGCATAAGGACAAACAATAGACCAATGGAACAGAATAGAGAGCCCAGATATAAACCCTTGTGTGTATGGGCAAATGATATTTGACAAGGGTGCCAAGACTACACAATGAGGGCAGGACAGTCTTCCCAACAAATAGTACTGGGAAAACTGGCTATTCACATGCAAAATAATGAAGATTGTCCATTATCTTATGCCACAGATAAAAATTAACTCAAAATGGATTAAAAATCTAAACATATGACCTGAAACTATAAAACTCACAGAAGAAAATATGGGGGAAAAGTTTTATAACATTGGAATAGGTAATGATTTCTTAGATACTACACACAAAAAAATCCCACGGGTAACAAAAACAAAAATAGACAACTGGGACTGCATCAAACTTTTAAAACTTAAGCAAAGGAAACAACAGAATAAAAAGGCAATCTACAGAATAGGACAAAATGTTTGTAAGCTATTTATCAGATAAGGGGTTAATAGCCAGAATATATAAAGAACTCCTACAATTTAATAATAACAACAACCAAAAACCCAATTAAAACATGGGCAAAGGACTTGAATAGACAGTTATCCAAAGAATATATGCAAATGGCCAACAAACATATGAAAAGATGCTCAACATCACTTATCATCAGGGAAATGTAAATAAACCACAATGACATATTATCTCATGCATGCTAAGATGCCAATCTCCAAAAACAAAAAAAAACCCAAACAGAAAATAACAATGTTGGCAAGGATGTGGAGAAATTGGAACCCTTGTGCACTGTTGGTAGAACTGTAAAGTGGTGCAGCTGCTATGACAAGCAGCATAAAAGTTCCTCAAAAAATTAAAAATATAACTACTGTATGACCCAGCCATACTACTTCTTAGTATATGTCCAAGGGAATTGAAAACAGAATCTTAAAGAGATATTTGAACACCCATGTTCATTACAGAATTATTCACGTAGCCAGGATGTGGAAGCAACTTAAAGGTCCATCCACAGATGAATGGATTAAAAAAATGTGGTACATACACACAACTGAATATTATTCAGCATTTAAAAAGGAGAAAATCCTGTCATATGCTACAACATGGATGAACCTTGAGGACATTACGCTAAGTGAAATAAGCCAATCACCAAAAGACAAATACTGCATGATTCCACTTATATGAGGATCTAAAGAAATCAAATTCACAGAAAAAGAAAACTGAATCATGGTTGCCAGGGGATGGCGGGACGGGGAAATGAGAATTGTTCAATGAGCATTTCACTCTTGCAGGGAGAAAAAGTTCTAGAGATCTGCTATACAACTATGTGCATAGACTTAACAACACTGTACATTTAAAATTTAAGAGGGTAAATTTATGTTTTTTTATCACAGTAAGAAAAAAGACCCCCAAAATAGGTTACATTTGCCACCAGAACAAAGAAAGCAAAAGATAAAAGCCACCTTGCTGAGGTGAAGTGATCCAAGGAGACAGCAGGGAGATAGAGGAAAATTGAGAAACGTATATGAACATGTGTAGGGGAGGAAAAAGGAAAAGAGGCAAAAAGATTCAAACTCATACTCTCTGATGCAGCAAAGGAAAAGAGCACAATGTTAACAAGCTGCAATTCTCCTTCTATGACAAGGTCATACTTTCAGCCTTTGATTCCTTTATTATTACAAGTTTCTACTCTTGCTCTAACTTGATTTTAATTTTCTGGCGGGTGACATCCAAATCAATCGGCCTTCTTATGGAAACCCATCCCTCTGTCCAAGGCACTCTGCTCACAGGGAGAGGTGCAGACATTCTTGTCCAAGATTTCACATAGTTCATCATGAAAGGAAGGTTACTTTCATACTGCATAACCTGACATGACAGAGGTCTGCTCACTAAATGGTGCCCCAGCCAGCAAATAATCTTGGCACCCCCACCTTCCCTCTTTGGAAACAAAGGAGGAGTTTATTAAATGTTGCTATTAAAAAGTCAGGCAGCTTTTCAGGTGAGGGGGCTGTGAGCATGTCAGCCTACTGCCAGCAGGGGAGCCCTTTATGCGTGAATTAGGCAGGATGGGTGGGGTAGAGGAGAGAGTACTGCCATGTCCAGTGCCTCCCCCTGGTGGAGACAAGGGGTAGGGAACTTAAGAAGACCTTCTTGAGCTAATGAATGCAGTGGTAACCAACACAAAATTGGAATTAAGCAGGAAACGTAAATGGATGAAGTCAGCCCAGTGCAGACTAAGGCACAAAGAAGGTCCACACCTTGACTAAAGGGGCAACAACTACTCAACTCCTGCTGATTGTTATTATGTGGGAATGTAAGCCAGATCTAATTTTTTTTTCAAGAGAATCCAGAAATCTGGATTTATGTAGAAAAAACTGAAATTTTTAGTGACATCGTGAGGGCCAAACAAATGTACCTGAAGGTTATTTTGCAATCTCTGGGCTAATATAACAGGCCCACCTGCTAAAGCCAAATTTGCTCATGTGAACACATTGTCAAGAGTGCTTCCAAGAAGGAGCAGATGATGTACTGGATCCTCCTCCTCCCCATAAATGTATAAGAAATCCTAGAGGAGGAGGAGAAGCTACCTGCACAGCTCTAATGGGCTGGGACCGATTACAATAAGCAAAATATATTATGCAAACAGAACCCCGTACACCTGGTGTTAATGTCTTAGCAAAACCTCCAACACATCCTGTAGAGCACTACTCTGAACAGATTACAGTAGAGAAGGGGATCTGAAGGGGGGAAAATGAGTACATGGGAGATTGCTCCAAATATATTTGCAGTACACATAGATCCCACTGAAGTCCCTGTGGCACTCCAACACTCTGAGCTGACAGAAGCGATTACATATTTTCAAGTTCTCAGTGTGTATACAAAGCACACAGCCTGCTCTACACCATTCAGCCCCAGACAGAGGGATGATGGGGGATAATTTAGATCTGCCCAACAGGTGTTAATTTGACCTGCAGTGGGGGAAGGGCTGCCTGTCAAGCATACAGCCTGGAGGACCTGGAGGCTCACACCCTCCCTAACACCAGGGCAAGCCTCCTCACTTGCAAACAATTCCCAAGACAGATATATAGCAAGGTTAGAAAACCTTGCTTCAGGGCAGAAAGCAGAGGAAACAAGAAACTCTTCATGCACTTAAGCCTGCTCTTAACCGTCAAAGAATCTTACAAGAGCCAATACTCAGGACATCTAGTCCAAAGTACAGAGAGAGACAAGTGCAGGGGTCCCCTCCCTACCTCTTCCAGGGCCCTCCTTATCATAATGCCTTTTATTACTATAGCACCCAACTCTCTTCCATTCCAAGTCATATTCACATAAAGCAGGGATTGGCAAACCATGGTCTGTAGGCCAAATCTGGCCTACTGCCTGTTTTTGTATAGCCCATGTGCTAAGAATGGTTTTTATATTTTTAAATAGCTGAAAAACATCAAAAGAAGAATATTTCACGACACGTGAAAATTATATAAAAATCACATTTGTGTCCGTAAGTAAAGTTTATTGGCACACAGCCATACTTATTCACTTACCTATTGTCTATGGCTACTTTTGTGCTACAATGGCAAAGTTCAGTATTTGCAACAGAGACCATATGGCCTACACAAAGCCTAAAATGTTTACAAACTTGCCCTTCACAGAAAAAGTCCTAGTCACTGAAACAGAGGATACAACCAGGGATCACACTCAGAATTCAGAGGCTCAAATACAGTGACTTAGCTGGGCAGATGAGCAGAGAAGGGGAAAAAGATTACCAGGTACCCTCTCTTCTACTCTACCCTCACCCTCATATTGCCAAAGAGAGAAGTGGGTTTTCTAACTATCCCCGAAAACAAATAACTTAAATATCTAAATGTTACTGCCTTATGATGGGGCAAGAAATATCTGGACTCTCTCAATCATTTAACAAGGCCAGGAAGACTAGGTGGCCCAAAGTCAGTAAGTGAGTGTCAAAGATGGAACCAAGTCTCCCTCATACAAGGCTACTGGAGAAGAAAAGTACATGAACACCTCCAGGTGGCATATGTTAGAAGTCCTTCTCAACCTTGAGGATCAGATTCCTGAAAAACCCGGTGGTAGGATTTACAACTAAGAAACGTAAGACCTTATGGGAGGGGAAAAAACACAGGATTAGGAGTCCTAATCTATGAAATTATGAATATCTATAAAATTATGCTCACTAAAATATAAAATATCATTTTATACGTTTTAAATTAGTAATAATGAATACAATTAATTTTTACCATTAACAATGTTCACACTCTTCAGCCCCAGCAATTGTAGTTCTGAAAATTCATCCTCCTCTAGAGACACCTGCACAAGTACACAAAGATGCTACAGCATTGTTTCTGCATGCAAAAACCAGAAACAATACAGATTCTGTCAACAGAGGACTTGTTTAATTATGGTGCATCCAACTGTGGAATACAATGCCATTGTTAAAAAGAATGTAGCAGATCTATACACATCAACATGGAAAAATGTCCATGACATATTAAGTGAAATATGTAAACGGTGGAAGAGTAGATTTAGTATGATCCCATTTTTATAAATAAAAAAAAGTGCTTTCATTTGCAGAGAAAAAATTCTTAAGTTAACACACAAATTGCTAAACAGTGGTTAGCACTGCAGAGGACATTCACTATAGATAGATAAATCACACATTTCTATGTTTGAATTTTTACAAATGACTTTGTATTTGTTTTGTAAGCAGACAAAACAGGCATCTCAAAATTCCATTTATGATACCTTGGTGACTACAAATTTTTCAGGCTCTCCCTTCCTCACAGTTTCAATAACATGCTGTCATGCTTGGGGGATGGGGGTGGCTTTGTTGCAGATAATACGCCTGCCAAGAGGCTTTATTTCTTTATTTATTTGGCAACTCTTCATCCAAACATTTAAGGCCCTTCTAATTCTGACACAATCATTGACTCCCGCCTTCTGGTTTTCACCACAGAATCAAGACACAAATTAATCTAAAAGTGTGTGATGCTGGCCTAACTTTAATTTACCCTATTTAGCAGAGCCTCTTCAGTCTATTGTCAATCAGCAGCCACACGATCCTTTTAAAATATAAGATCATGCTACTCCACTTCCCAAGGCTTCCCAAATCACTCAGAGTAAGATGTAAAATCCCTTAAATATCTTAGAAGGCCTGCATAATCTGGTCCCCATTACCTCTCTAACTTCATCTTCTATCACTCCATCCTTCACTGTGCTCCAGCCAAGCGTTTCAGGGATTTTGCATTTGCCCTTCTCTGCCTAGAATGCCCTTGCCCCCAATGTATACAGAGTTTACTCCCTTACTTGCTTGAAGGAAGGAAGAGGTGTCTGCTCCAATGTCACCTTACCAGACTTCCTCTGATGACCCTATTTAACACTACAAACTTCCACCCCAGAAACACCTACATTTTCAAATATTTTTCTTCATAGAATTTAACATCATCTGGCATACTAGACATTTTATTTATGTGTTTATTTTCTTTCTCTCATTAGAATAAGAGACTTCTTGCTGGTACTTAAATAGTATATGGTACACAGTAGGTACTTAGTAAATATTTGTCAACCTTATGAATGAATGAATCGATCAATCAGAGTAATTATTTCACCAGCCCAATTCCCAGGGTTATAACAAGAGCCACGCTCCTTTAAGGCCTGGGTTTATCTTCCCCCACGCTTCCCTTACTCTTTTTCTTTTTTTTGTGGTATGCGGGCCTCTCACTGTTGTGGCCTCTCCCGTTGCGGAGCACAGGCTCCGGACGCGCAGGCTCAGTGACCATGGTTCACAGGCCCAGCTGCTCCGCGGCATGTCAGATCTTCCTGGACCGGAGCACGAACCCGTGTCCCCTGCATCGGCAGGCGGACTCTCAACCACGGCGCCACCAGGGAAGCCCCTAGAAGTTTTGACAGAGAAAACTGATGTGTGAAAGCACTAATTTCAAATGAAGAGGACGAAAGAGCACCCTCTTTAGGACCCAGAAGTTTGACTCCCATCTTTGCTACAAGCACCTCTTTAAAGTCACTTCCGGGCTTCCCTGGGGTCACTTCCCCTCTCTGCATCTAAGTTTTCTCATCAATTAGAAAGAGACAGAGACAGACAGACAGACACTGGACTAAATAAACTCTAGGTTTTCTCCAGTTTCAAGATGACATTTAAATAATTTTCTTTTTTTCCCTAATACCAGCCTTTCAAGGCCACAGGGACCCTGTTGCAAGAAGCCCCAACACCCTCATCTTCTCCTGCTAAGTCCTGGGCTATCAGACCCCAAAAGAAGCTTCTCATGGTGAAGCAAAGGGTCTGCCGTCCAAGTTATAAACTGTAACCTGGAGTCAGACTATATAGAGACAGTCACCTTCCACTGCCCAGAGGCAAAAGGAGATAAACCGTGCATCACTGTTCAGCAACATAGAGCTACACTGAAATACACAGTTTTGCTTCATATTCTCACTATCTGAAAACACTATAGATTATATCAGCAACACCAAGGATCAAAACATGCCTCCTTAGTCCATCTCCTACTACATGGCTGAAGAATAAACGCCCTCCCTTCAAGTAGACGCGCACACACACAGTAAGGACACCTCTTCCCTGCCAGCCTAGCCCAACAGTGACATCTGCTGGGGAAATCCAAGCAAGGCCGCTCATCAGCCAGAGAACACTGGACCTTCAGAAGGTGGTAGAAGATGCCGATTAACACAAGTATATATTAGTGATTTATACCAGAATGCAGCCCCTCAGTTTATGAGGAAGTGGTGGCCCTTCTTTAATGGGTGTGCACTTAGAATGTTTTACAAGATACCTCATTTTTGATAGGCTGTAAACCCTCGTGGTACACCTCATTCAAGCTCATTTGAAAAGCAACTCCATAAATAATGTAACCACTGGATTAATATACTATTTTACAATGAGAACTGTGCATTTGTATATTTTAAAATTTAAAAAGCGTGTGTGTGTATATATATATATATAAAATTGTTTACAGCAAGATGACAAGGGACTTCATTTTCTACAATATAACATTTCTAAATGCTTGAACTTTTTTATTTAAACCACAAACACATACTACTTTTTGCCTAAAAAAATTCTGATACATCCTTAACAGTTTCTGGGTTTTAAATGGCCCACTTTATTAAGAAGTGACTATTAATATATTAGTCACACGTGGCTATCTACATTTAAATTAGTTAAAATTTAAATGTAGTTTCTCAGATCACACTAGCCACATTTCAAATGCTCAATAGCCACATGCGGCTGGTAGCTACTATACTATATGGCACAGATACAGAACATTTTATTAGACAGAATTGCTCTAGAGAAACATACTGGAGTATTTTCAGACAAAATTATATGATGTCTGGGTGGCTGGGAGTGGGTAAGGGATACAGACGAGTGTTGAAAATTTCTGAAGCCAGGTGATAGGTATATGGGAGTTCATTTATACTACTTTTCTTTTCATTTTTATATGTTTGAAGATTTCCATAACAAAAAGTTAAAAGAAAAGAAAAACATAAAAATGGTTCACCTAAAAATGAGATTATCACTTTAAGAAATACACCATGGGGACTTCCCTGGTGGCGCAGTGGTTAAGAATCCACCTGCCAGGGGCTTCCCTGGTGGCCCAGTGGTTGAGAGTCCGCCTGCCAATGCAGGGGACACGGGTTTGTGCCCTGGTCTGGGAAGATCCCACATGCCGCGGAGCGGCTGGGCCCATGAGCCATGGCCGCTGAGCCTGCGCGTCCGGTGCCCCGCAACGGGAGAGGCCACAACAGTGAGAGGCCTGTGTACTGCAAAAAAAAAAAGAATCCACCTGCCAATGCAGGGGACACAGGTTCAAGCCCTGTCCAGGAAGATCCCACATGCCACAGAGCAACTAAGCCCGTGCGCCACAACTACTGAGCCCTCATGCCACAATTACTGAAGCCCACGCACCTAGAGTCCGTGCTCTGCAACAAGAGAAGCCACCATAATGAGAAGCCCGTGCACCGCAATGAAGAGTAGCCCCTGCTTGCCTCAACTAGAGAAAGCCCACATGCAGCAACAAAGACCCAACGCAGCCATAAATTAATTAATTAATTAATTAATTAAAAAAAAAACCCACACACCATGGAGGGCAGCCTAAAAAAATCTTTAGTCATGCACACTGGAGTTCAAATCCCCACTCAGCAACCTACTGTGTGACCTTTAACAAGAAACTTGACTTCTCTGAGCCACTCTTTCCTCAACTGGAAGATGGGAAATTTCATACCTGCCTTGCACAGAGTTACTGTGGAAATTAGCTAGAACACAGTAGTAGGCTCTCAGTAATTGGTATCTCTAATTATTATCAAACAACAGAGTTTGTTTTAAACAACTCAGGTAGGGCTTCCCTGGTGGCGCAGTGGTTGAGAGTCCGCCTGCCGATGCCTGCCGATGCAGGGGATACGGGTTCGTGCCCCGGTCCGGGAAGATCCCACATGCCGTGGAGCTGCTGGACCCGTGAGCCATGGCCACTGAGCCTACGCGTCCGGAGCCTGTGCTACGCAATGGGAGAGGCCACAACAGTGAGAGGCCCGCGTACCGCAAAAATAAAAAATAAAAAAAAAATAAACAACTCAGGTATTTCTCAGAACAGCAACACATGAAGAGGTCCTGCTAGAACAGAACGGACAGAGGCTGACCACAAACCCACTGATGCTAGTGAAACAGGCACTGGTAGGCTTTTAGAGCAATAACTGTAGACAGTCCTTTATGGCTACCTTTAATAAACTTTTTGAATGCCTACTATATGTCAGGCACTATGCTTGCTACTGTCTCACCTCTCTTGACAAAAAGGAAGAACAGAGTCTCAGGCTCCTGATATGGGTCATTATGCAAGGCAAAGTATTCCAAAGCTGGCAATTTAGATGTTAATCCAGAACTGGCCTCAATCAAACGGGCAGAGTAACAATCTCAGCTACCTCATCTATCTTTCATATCTGACCAAGTCTCCCTGTGTTCACGTTACTAACTGCCCTTAAGTAACTTCTTCTTATCCTGAGTTCATCATGCCCTTTCCTCCCTTAGCATGTGCTATATCCTCAAAATAAAAAGGTCTTTCCCTTTCCAAATCCTACCCATCTTTCAAGACTTATTCTTGTAAAGCCTCCTTTGATGATCCTTCCCTTTCTCTGAAATTAGACTACATTTAATCTCAGTACCATACAATGAAGCATTCGGCTCATTTACATTTTTTATGTAATTACATGTAAATAAGTCTTGCCTCTACAACAACACTGTATACTGCCAGTGGGCAAAGACCAGGTATTATACTGCTTTTGTACTCCTGACAGTGCCTAGCACAGTGCTAGAAAAAATATATAATTCAACAAATACTTATTAACTGGGTAACTCTCTAAAGCATTCTCCCAAAATAACAAGTACACTATGTGCACAATCCATATTCCCACCCTTGCTAGAAGCTTATGTCAGAGAAACTTCAGATGCTTCAACAGAGGATGTAATGCACAGCAATATGCTGTTTGGATCCAACAAGCATATTCTGGGAGTTGGTGATTATGCTAGATTTGACCTTTACAGAATTACAGAAAGAAGTCCCTAATAAATCAAGATAGATGCGCACACAGCCATACACGGAACATGTGGTGGGCGATCAACTACACCCACTCTGTTTCTTCCATGAAAGAGTTGCCTGGGATGCCAATCCAAGTATGGAGAGGCCTTCCTTCTATGAATTTCTTCTTCTCCACCTCGAGGTGAATGTCCATCTGGAAGATCTACTCAAAGAATCTTAACTAAGCAACTAACTTGCTGTCCAACAAATACATATCGCTAAAAAAAAAAAATTTTTCTTGACATATATGCGTACTATTTTCTTTTCCTTTTGTCAAGTTGCAGTGTTCCAAAAGATATGGTTTCAGAATTTGTCCAAAGCAACACAATCAAAGACCCAATACACTAATCTGTCCTAAGCAGGGTTCTCTTTTACTACTTTTTCCTAGTCTCTCTGGGACATTTTGTTGTTTCACAATAACCAGTCCTGCACATACAATCCTTGGAGAAGGCCAAAAAAGCAGAGCAGAGGAAGTCAACGGTTTTACCTCCTCATGCCTCTCTAACCTCATCTACAACTCTCCTCCAAGGCTAACGTCACATGAGCTTAGCCAGAAAAGGAGCAAGCCGAGTCACCTGACTCATACTGCCAGGCCTTATCCTCTTCCCGCCACCACAGCAAGATTTTCCAAGAAGATGCAATGGAAGCTAGGGAAATCAGAACCAGATGCATGATGCATGGATCCCAGACACTCCAGATCCAGCCACAACACCCACAGGACTGAAGGAAGAGATATCAGGAGGAAAGTAAGGGATACAGGAGAAGACAGGAAAGCATCTGCTCACCTCCTGAGTGAATCTTCCTCGGAGCTTTCCTCAGCCATATCCTGATGTAAGGCCTCCTGCGACACAGTTCCAGATCTGCTGGACTGGGTGTAAATTCGTTCCCAGTGGCCTGTCTCCTGGTTGAAGGCCACCCCCACAGTCCTCTCCTCCTGTGGGCTAGCAGAGCTGCTCAACTCCAGCCTGCTGGAGCTCGGCGTTTGGCCCTCAGTCCGCTCGAGAGGTGGCAACTGGCTGCCACTCGAGGGCATGCCCTCAAAGGTACTGGGGACCTGCCAGGAGGAGCTGGCTTCACCAGAGGAGTAGTTAGGTGCACTTCTTTCCCAGCGCAGGGTATCGTTGTTGAAGGTCAGGAGATTGTGGCAAGCGCGGCAGCGGTTCAGGTGGCCACGGGACAGGTTGGAGTTGTTCTCGCTGCTGTGTGGGGTGGGCTGGTGGGAGGGGCCTGGCCTCTCAGATTCAATGTTATTGTTGAGCATTTCCTGGGCCTGTTGGGCCTGGGGCGCTTCCCCACTCAGGCTCTGGTCCAGCTCCTGAAGCCGGTCATACTCCAAAAAGAAGCGTCTCAGGTCACATTGAAGCTCATGGCGAATGCTGCCCGAGTTGTTTTGGCTGGAGCCATTCCCTCCATCTGACTCAGCTGCCAACCCTGAAGCTGGAAAACCCCTCCCTTCTGTGGCTGAAGTGTACACAGATGCTTGAGAGCCACCTTCCTGCTGTCTCAGCACAGACAGCAAACTCACCGAAGAGGCACTGGTCCTGGGCGGGGGCATGGATTCCGCCTCAGAGCGGGAGTTCAGACTGAGCACTGTCCGGGTCCACTCAGATCCTGTCAGCCCGGGAGCGATTTCTCGGTGATACCTAGAAGGGTGGCTAGACAGAGGGCCTCCCAAAGAGCGACGGGTGGGACCCAGACTGAGGTTGCGGAGCGTGTTGCCGGCAGTGCTGCTCTGGACTGTACTGAAGGCAGACGGCCGGTTCAGGAGGCCCTGGTCCTGCTGCGCTGATGAGGCCTGCTCCGGGGGATGGAAGGGCTCGGTCTGTACAAAAGAAAAGGAAGGGGTAGTAGCCCTGGCAGGAGCAGGGGGTACACTGTCCTGGTGTGGCAAGAGGGAAGGAACTCGAGTGCCAGAGCAGCGGCTGCAAAGGCACAGGATCCCAAGGTGCTGGCAGCACTCGGCTGTGGGGTAACTGACCCGCTGTCGGAGCCGGATGTAAGCGGAAGTCCTGGGACGCTCCGTGGAGGGCTGAGGGGGAGGCGGTGGGGGTGAGGGGGTGGCAGAATCTTGCACTGTGCTTTGCTCTCCCACCTGGATGCCAGAGGAGCGGGAGGACAGCATGTGCAGGAAATTGTGGAGGAGAGGCGTCCGGCGCACTGGCTGTGACTGCAGGAGGGCACGCTGACGGTAATGCGATAATTCTGTTCCGTCTATGGGGATCTCTGGTTCGTCATCACCCTGCAACGTGGACCAAGGTGGGGCGGGGGCAAAGCCAGGTAGTTAGGTAGAACTTGCCGGTAAATCAAGAAAAACTACTGATAATCATCCAAGGAAAACCTTTCTAGAGAGGCAACAACTCCATCCTTGAAGTACTGAGAACTAACTGGTTCCAGATTCAGAATCATCATATGGTATTAAATTATTCACTTCCAATTAGCAACACTTCTGAACGAGTACAGCTGGCAAACCAACTCTGTTACAAAAGGCATTTCCATGACATGGAGGCAGTAAGGGGAAGCAAAATGTCAACCAGCCAGAGGCACATGAATGACAAGTTATCCAACACGGCCTGGTTACTTCTACTGGGACGATCACTCAGGGGTTTCAGAATGGACTCCCCTGTCACGATATGGCTATAACTTTGAGTACAGTCTGAAGCTAGTTTTGAATCTTGACTGGAAAGAAACACCTGGACATTGAAAACTGAAGTCCAATATAATCAGAATTAGAGCACTAGTTGAGAAAATAACCCACAGTTTAGACAGAGTTGAAACTGCTGACTAACTTACCTGCTGATTAGAGGGGTTAACAATTGCTGTGAGTAAGTAGTGTCCAAGAGGATCAAATCTCACCAGACTGAAAGCACAGAAGAAAGGGACAGAGACACAGAGAGAAATTATGTTAACCAAGAAGAGGAAACCTGTGAGAAAACGTCTGGAAATCATTACTGACAATTGTGGGATCACCGAGGTATCCACTTAATGCTACAGACTTCCAAAACTTTCAAACAGATTAAAGTAATAAAGCTCAATACTTCTTCTTACGTCCTCACGCTTGCCAGAATAAGGTAATACGTATCGCAAAAATAATTTCAAAAAACACCTGGGCTTCCATCCCAGGAAGCAGCTAGCTACGTTAAGCACACAGCTGCTCATGTCTAAGAGCCCATCATAATAGTAAAGCAGAGAATGCTCCCATACTCTGCCACAGGTTCAGGTCTCCCCTCACACAGCAGCTACACTGGCAAGAAGCATGAGTGCTGGTGACAAGGAACAGTCTCAGCATCAAGTGACATAGCTGAGGCTAGAAAATTAGCTAATATCCAACTGCGATACCAAGAGGACCAAAGGAAAACAATGCATCAACTATAATTCAGGTACTATGTGTGCTGATTTTGAAGGCTAAATATGTAAATATCTACTAGCAGATTGGATACATATCTACACCTCCACTTTCCATTTCCAGAAAACCAGGGATGAGCAACTTAGCCACCAAGCTACCCACCACCTGAATACCTTTCAGGATTATTAAAAAAAAAAAAAAAGCTTTATACCAAACCAAATAGCTTTGAACCTAAAAAAGATTCTAACAGCCATAGTCTACAGAGACCAGAAGATGAGGCCAATATGGAACAGCTGAAATGAACAATATGAACTGCTTCCTAGCTGATTAGCCAGATGCTTAAAAAGTAGGAAGAGCCATAGGGATAACACCCTGCCCTGAGCAGGGATAATACGGAGATAATAATCTGTCTCCTGAGGTGAAAGCACGGGTGAATGCTCTCTGCCATGTTAATCCTACGCCAGACATTGCTGGTGGGCAGAGCACTCACCGGACCCGTTCCATCTCACTAGCTGTCTTCACCACGGCAAAGGGCTCCCGTCGACTCCAATCCCAGAAGTGGATCTCATTGGCAGTAGCAATCAGCAGGAGCTGAGCCGTAGGGTGGAAAGCCAGGGAGGCAATGGCATTGTTGCTATCTGTGAACCAGCTTTCACTGCCACCCTATGAATGAACAAATCCCAGACATTCTTAGGTTACAAGCTGCCAGCAGACTGAGATGTCAATTTCAAAAAAAAAAAAAAAGGGTCCATTTAACATAAAACGACTACTTGTAGGGCCTACTTTAAGTATGTCCTCTGAAAACGACGTACAAAACCAGTGATCTGGCAGTGTCACAACTTTATCAGAAAAACATTACTGTCAGCTCAGTTTTGTCATTTACAATCCATATGCAATGAGCACCCGCACAGCTCCTGTTTCTGTAGCCTGTGAAAACTCAAGCTTGGTGCATGACATGGTGCACAACAACCCACTAGCCAGTCACCAGGACAAGGAGCACGTTGCTTTGATGATCATGATCAGAATACAGTACAATCCTTGATCTAAAACAAGAGAAATCCATCCTGAAGACGTCTTAGAGTGTCCTGTACTATGTCACAATGGGCAGACAGTTAAATAGGGTGTTCATCTTAGAACGGAGGGCTGTCGGCTAGACTCCCTATCAGTAAGTAGGCAATGATTACTGAGTAAGTACTCAGATATAGTCCTAAGAACCTGGCTAGTCTCTCCTCCAGAGTTAAGAACCCAAGGGTAAACAAGTCTCTGCATTTAGAATACCAAAGAAAAGGAAACACTTACGTGTAAATCCCAAATTCTAACCTCCCCATCTAGGCAGCCAGAAGCAATAAGGCCTGAGATGGTGGGATGAAAAGTGACACACCATGGAGTGCGGCGGTGTCCAATCAGAGAGTGAACACACTTGCCTGTCTTCACCTCCGTGATATAGATATTATGGTTTACATGGGTGGAGGCCAAGAGAGTCCTAGGGAATCAAAGAGGAGGAAGTAAATGTGAAGCATGTGGGAGGGTAACAAACTTTATCAGCTTTGGACAAAAATGAAAATTGATACTTATTCCCCATCCCAACATGATAAATACTACGACTTGGGCATTACAAACAACAGAAACATTCTCATCTTTAAAAGCTTTCAGCTTCTCCATTCTGTCCCCAGAAGACACATAACCCCTTCAGAGAATATTCTTTCCAGCAGGGAAAACTATCACACTATTGGTGGCCTATATCACACAGGCAAAGGATTCTTACTGAGAAACTTTCCAAGTTCTGATCCTCGACGTTCATAGATTCCTTTGCTTATTCCCATTATTTTTATGGTTAGCACTGCTCATCTACTTTCTTTCCCTTTCTGATAACACTGGCAAAGCTCTGTTCATTCAGTGCTTCAAAGAGCCTTTAGGGGGCTTCCCTGGTGGCGCAGTGGTTAAGAATTCGCCTGCCAGTGCAGGGGACACGGGTTCAAGCCCTGGTCTAGGAAGATCCCACATGCCACGGAGCAACTAAGCCCATGTGCCACAACTACTGAGTCTGCGCTCTAGAGCCCACGAGCCATAACTACTGAAGCCCGCGCGCCTAGAGCCCGTGTTCCGCAATGAGAGAAGCCACCTCAATGAGAAGCCTGCGCACCGTAGCCAAGAGTAGCCCCCGCTCGCCACAACTAGAGAAAGTCCGCGCGCAGCAAAGAAGACCCAACGCAGACAAAAATAAATAAATTAATTAAAAAAAAAAAAAAAAGAGCCTTTAGGGATTTGTCTTAGAAGATCAAGCTAGGCCAAATACACAGAAAGCAATGCTGTCACAAGTCTCAGGTAAAGTTTAGGTAAGGACTTGGTGGTACCTGTCTGGGCTGAAGGCCAATAAAAAGGTAGAGCGTGGACTATCCGGCAGTTCTACTCTCTGAGAAATAAACAAACAAAAGTTAAAATACATTATTTATAAACTATGGCTCACTCTATCTCAAAAGCACCAAACCATTCTAGACTAGTATTTACAGTGTAAGCTTAAAAACTGGAGACAATGATCAAGCTACAAATTGAGAGAGATAAATCTAAATTACCTTCAGGAAAAATATCTAGCTCTAAAGAAAAATGATATTTCTAGCCCATTATGCTTCCAAATTTATTAAAACCTCCCCCCACAAAAAACCAAGTTAGATGTATCAATTCTCCTACACAAAATAAATTATACCCCAACTCTATGTCATTAACCCATTCTAAGGCCCCAGTCTACTGTCACCCCTACAACTCCTATGTGAAAAACACCCATTTTTCTCACCTTGCCCTCCCATTTCATCCACCGGGTTTTATCTTCCACCAGCTCCTGCAGAAGTCGCTGAGCTCCAAAGGTCCGAGTGCCCCGTTCTCGCCCCCAGAGTATCCGGACAGCATTCTTCTCTGGAACAACCTTCATGGTCCTCAGTAGCCACTGTCACACCAGGCCCGGGAAAAGAAGGAGCGAGCAATAGCTCTACACGCTGAAGCAGCTAAAATGAGGCCATTCAGGTCCTTGTAAGTTGCCTTCATGGAAATCTAAGGTATAGACATTAATGTCAAAGAACATCTATTCTGCAGTCAGAGAAGGTTCCCACTGCAAATATGATTCTAGCTCAAAGAGGAAAGTACTGTTCTTTTCATATTTAACGACATCTTCTCAGAAAACACCCTTCTCCCAGAACTTTTCTTCCAAGAATATTTCATCCTTAAATTCCTCCCATATCCTCCATAGCTCAGCCTTATATCTAAAGAAGAGACCATTGTCTAAAGGAGTTATTCTTTTTATCAGGCAGTAAAAACTCTTTTACTAACCAAAAGGTCTAAAACCCTGTCAAAAACAAAACAAATCACAACACAATATCTGCACTCTGGGGACTTCCCTGGCAGTCCAGTGGTTAGGACTCCGTGCTTCCAATGCAGGGGTCACAGGGTCAATCCCTGGTCCGGGAATTAAAATCCTGCATGGCACACAGCACAGCCAAAAAAAAAAAAAATCTTCACTCCCCGCTCTGTGCCAAGCTGCTTCCCTAGTTGCTAGTAGTCCTCCTTATCACTTGGGCAGCCGCCAAACTAAAGGACACGTAACCGATTTTAAAAGGCTATTACTTAAGGTATGGTTCTTATGCAGCAGCTTCAATTCTATCTCCTACCTAAAAGCAAGTGCACAGAATCACTTCGAGGTACCTTTCTCATTCTCTTTTTCTCTTCCCCACTCAAGTTCCAGAATAGAGGACAGACGAAAGAGAAGAAAAAATTTCAATTCCTTTATCTCATCCACTGCAAGCCTTAACTGTATAAAACTGTCACAAAATAAACACAAATTCTACTAAAATGTCAAATAGCAGCAAAATATACACATGTGCAACAATTAAAGAATTGTGGTCCCTCCAAACAATGCAATATGCAGCCCAATGAAATGACATTTGAAAAGAATACGTATATAAACCTCATTCATTGCAACACTGTTTCTTCAACTATATTTTGAAAAAATTCAAATATACAGAAAAGTTGAAAACAGTAGAATAAATACCAACTACTCACCACTTAGACTCAAGAATTGCTAATATATTTTCAAATTTGCCTCATTTATCTCTATGGATAGAGATATATAAGGATTGTTTTAATTTTCCTGCGAACCATTTCAGCAGGCATTGAGATACTCTAATCCTATATACCTCACTGTGCATCTAAGAATGAAGACATGTAACTTCATAACCACAATACCATCATCACACGCATTATCATTTGTGCCTTTAATACACCAAATACACCAAAAAGTGTCTTAAAAAAAATCCAGGGGCTTCCCTGGTGGTGCAGTGGTTGAGAGTCCGCCTGCCGATGCAGGGGACCCGGGTTCGTGCCCCGGTCGGGGAGGATCCCACGTGCCGCGGAGCGGCTGGGTCTGTGAGCCATGGCCGCTGAGCCTGCGCGTGCGGAGCCTGTGCTCCACAACGGGAGAGGCCACAGCAGTGAGAGGCCCGCGTACCGCAAAAAAAAAAAAAAAATCCAGGGCTTCCCTGGTGGCGCAGTGGTTGAGAGTCCGCCTGCCAATGCAGGGGACACGGGTTCGTGCCCCGGTCCGGGAAGATCCCACATGCCGCGGAGCGGCTGGGCCCGTGAGCCATGGCCGCCGAGCCTGCGCGTCCAGAGCCTGTGCTCCACAATGGGAGAGGCCACAACGGTGAGAGGCCCGTGTACCGCAAAAAAAAAAAAAAAAAATCCAGAACCCAATCAAGGTTCAAGCAACGAATTTGGATGTTATGTCTCTTTAGTCTCTTTTACTCTAGAATGGCCTCCAAGTTTTATTTTGGTTGGTTCTGTTTATGCTTGTTTGGTTGTTTACAACACAAGCTTTTTAAAAAGACCAGGAGAGTTGACTTGTTGACTTGCAGTTGACAGTTACATCCTAGTTTTGTCTGATTATTTCCTCACAGTGCCATTTAGCTTGCATCTCTATCCCTAATACTTCCTGTAAACACTGACTAGATTTAGGTTAAGAGGCTTGGGCAAAAATGCTTCTCAGGTGATGCTACCTATGTACCTCATCTCATGATGCAGCACATCATATTCTCAGACTGTTCCATTTAGTGAGACCTGGTAAATTACATGATCATCTGGCAAAACATGATCACTTGGTTGAGTCTGTAACAGCCAGAGCTCTCTTTATAAAGGTATATTTCCCCCTTTACAACTACTGATCTGTGGCTAACGTTCGGCACCATGTGAATATGCTGTTCCTCTTCAACCTTTTGCTTAATCATTTAGCAGTCACTGATGATTCCTTTTTAAATTATTTCATTTGGGGGCTGGAATATGTTGATTTTCCAATTCCATCATTATTTCTACATTTATTAGCTGGCATTCTTCTGGAAAGAACTTTCCCTTAATAACTGAAGCAGAGTAAATGCTTAATTTTTTCCCCTTTAATTACTACTTCTTATTGTTTGTAATAGCAAAAATTGGGCACAACCCAAGTCTCTAAAGGGGATTAAATGACTAATCTACCGTAAGGAAGATTCTATGGGTACTAACAGCAAGAGATCTCCAAGATACATTGTTCAGAGGAGGAAAAAGCAAGGAGCAAAACAACATATATAGTAAGGCTAACTTTTGAAAAAGAGGAGAAATTAATGGTCACTTATTAGGAACTGAAGGGACAAGGTAAATGGAGACAAAGATAGAAGCTAGACTTCTCAGTGTTTTTGTTTTATGTCATTTTTATTTTTGAAATTACCTATTCAAAATTTATTTTTAAAATATTTAATAATGTGAAAAAATACATGTTAAGTGAAAAAAGCAGAATAGAAAATTATATATACAGTGTGATCCAAATTTTATTTTTTTTTAATCTTTACGAATAATGATAGAGGCACTTCCCTGGTGGCACAGTGATTAATAATCCACCTGCCAATGCAGGGGACACGGGTTCAAGCCCTGGTTTGGGAAGATCGAACATGCTGCGGAGCAACCAAGCCTGTGTGTCACAACTACTGAGTCTGCGCTCTAGAGCCCGTGAGCCACAACTACTGAGCCCACATGCCACAACTACTGAGCCCACATGCCACAACTACTGAAGCCCGTGCGCCTAGAGCCCATGCTCCACAACAAGAGAAGCCACCGCAACGAGAAGCCCGCACACCGCAACGAAGAGCAGCCCCCACTCACCGCAACTAGAGAAAGCCCACACGCAGCAACGAAGACCCAATGCAGCCAAAAATAAATAAATAAAATTTTTAAAATCATAAAAAAAAACATGACAGAAGAGAAATATAAAAAGTATTAACCATGGTTCTCTTTGGGTGGCAGGATTATAGGTGACAATCAACAGAAAAGGCAGTGTTCTTTTCATTTTTTTAATTTAAAAAGTAATAAATGCTTATTGTAAAAAGTCAAACAATAATCAGCTCTTTACACTTCACGAAAGGCTGCAATCTAAAAAGTACACAACTAGATGCATCCAAATACAGAAGGAAAAATACTTATCGCCTATGCTGAAATGAGTTTTCTCCCTGAATATTAAAATTTAAAAAGCCAGAAAGATTCTACAGAAAAACATAATTCCAAGTTCCTAGTCGCATACAGCACAAAGTTCCCTAAGGATTGATTGAGGAACACTCTAGCCTGTATCCTTGTACTACAGCTCTCATCCCCCAGTAGCTACAATATAAATACTATGTACACAATGAATATGTCAACACAATGCAGGCCAACCTCCTGCATAAACTAAGGATGAACTAACTGGAAAGAAATAATCTCCTTGGTGACCCTGATAACTCATGGTTTAAAGACCAAAAGTCTGGAAGTGAAACTGCCACAAATCTGAAATACAGTTCCCATCCATTCACCTTAACCCTTAACTGAGCCTATAATTTTTTTAGAGCCAATCATTCTTTTACCTAATATAGAGAATTTCAGCAGAAATGAGTTTTGAGGGTTCCTTGCCCTATAGTGCAACATTAAAAGTACTTTTAAACCATTTATAATCTTATAACATGTGGTGAACACAGCAGCAGTCCAATTCCTAAAAAAAGTCTGACCTTCTGACATCGTGTAACTCAAGAGGAAGAAAATATAGGTCACAAACATTGGATGATTCAGAAAACTGTGATGCAGTCTGAAGTTCCTACAGGAATCAGAAAGACGAGGGAAGAGCTGCTACAAATACCAGTTATCAAGAAAATTCAAAAACTAAAGCTCAGGATTACTGAAGAGCTTGTCTACCAATTCCCAGAGACCTAAACACACCAACAGTTCAAACAAGAGAAAGTCTGACTGATGGCAAGAAGTCAAAGGAACTGAAACAACTGCACAGTCTCTCTTTTGTCTGAAGAAAAAATATTTGCTCTGTTTCTTTAAAAGGATAAGGGGCCTTCTCCTGATACACTCCTTACAGCCACCTGAGAAGAAATTTCACTTTGTTCTCCATAAAGAACAAAAGGAGCTAAATCAAACTGCAGTCAGGCAGGCCTGTTGCTGAGGAGGAAGTGCCAGTCAAGTGTGTTTTTCATTTCTCTTTTTAAAAAGGAGGAAGAAACAAGTTTCCCAATCTGTCCCTTAAACCAGATCGGGACAAAGGGTGCCAAGAAGAGTCTTTGTGATACCATTTCACAGGCCCCCGGAATCAATCCTCAATCACCAAAAGCCTCGTGCACGTACAACCAAAAGGGCACGACTGGGATATGTACATAACACAAATATTATTTGTTATTCCACCCCATTTCTAACCACCACCCCCCATAATATGATGATCACTCTAAAAAGATGGGAAGATAACCACCTTGGAAGGTTTTCTCTGCTTAATTCTAGGACAAAATTATATTTAACGAGCACTAATAAAAGTCACCTAGAGATTATGCACAGCCCAGTGGAAACTAAAGTCAGACTTACAGGTTCTCCTTGCAATTTGATCACCTTATGCTAGCAATTTCACTCCAGCTTCAAGCAATATGACTTTGGACAAGTTATTTAACCTCTTTGAGACTTTTCTGCCCTCTTTGTAAATAGGAATTGCAATATCTGCCTCATCAAGTTGTTGTGAGGCTCCAATAAGAAAAGTGTGGTGGAGCATTAAGACCACTGCTGTTATTGTTGTCATTATTATTGAATCCTCTTTGGGGTTCACCACGGTTTCCCTCACCAAACAATATGGCCAATTAAAACCTCTGAGACCTGAGATGCCACGATTTCCAAGAGTAGCAGATTCCTAAGAAACATTTCAAAGGCTGTTACCAGACAACAAAATAAAAAGTACTCAGGGAAAGTACCGCACTCATTTGTGTAGCAAAAATAATTAAATGAGATTTGGGCTACCTCTACATAAAAAGTGAATTAAAAAACAGAACCAAAAAAAAAAACAGAACCAACAACTTAGAGCTATATCTGGAAAACCTGGCTAATAATTCACACCCCAAATCCTCCCTACCAATAGCATTCCAGGGGTATGAATCAGAAAGTTATTAGGCCTGGAAGCACTGTTAAAATGCAGTCCAATGATCTCATTTATTTGAGTAACTGCATCTCTCTTCACTTCACTATGCCCATGTAGGCAAAGTCTAAGAGTCAAATCAGCCATGTAATACCAACATATATCCCAAAATAACATACAGGATTCAACCCAAGGTTAACTCCTTTTTTGTTGTTTTTGCTTTTTCTTTTTTTGGCCGCACTATGTGGCATGCGGGATCTTAGTTCCCCAACCAGGGATCAAACCCGCTCCCCCTGCACTAGAAGCACGGAGTCTTAACTGATAGATCGCCAGGGAAGTCCTGAAAGTTAACTCTTTAAAAGAAAAGAAAAAAAAAACCTTTAAATACTAAACCTAGGATCACCTGCATAAGTAGAGTTCTCCCAACAACTGGAAAATTAACTACAAAATGTCAGGCCTTTAATTAGAGGCCTAAAAGTGGCCCAGTACTCTTTAGAAACTCCATGTGGGTGGAAATACACAGGGTTTTCTACAACTGGCAGCTCGGTTTTCATTAATAGGACTTTCTACAGGGCATTTCAGGACACTTCAAATGACACCATATATGATCCGAGTCCAAAAATGTAAGCACCACAGCAGCAACCATCCCTGCCTCTATATAGCTCTCGCCTGACTCCTAGAGTAGACTGAACTTGGAGGGGAGCAGGGAATTTGGGGCAAAGCATCACAAATCTAGAACTGTTATCAGGTAACAAACTCTGAAAGCAAACACACCTGGAAGCATAAGAACTTCAACTATTACCTGAGTTGTGTATCTACTGTATGCAGAGTACTAAAGGATATCCTAGGATATACCAAACTGCTAATTGTGGTTTAAGTCCAGATAGAGAAACTTTAAGTAATGTTTGTTTAATTTTTTCATCCATAATTTCTAAATAAGAGATAGTATAGTATAGTGATATATGGGTCCTGAAATCAGACTGGCAATTGAATCCCAGCTCTGTCATTTTCTTGGTACATGAAGGTTTCTTGGTACATGAAGGTTTCTTGGAACAGTTACTTAACCTCCCTGTACTCCAGTTTCATCATTGTAAAAGACAGTATGTATATGATAGGATTACCACAGGGATTAAAAGACTTACCAAATGAAAAGTGCTTGCTACTATATAATTCCAGTGCTTGTACCAAAATAATACCTTCATTCTATAATGAAGAATTACAGAATCTAATGAGAAAAAAATACTTAAGGCCACAAAGTCCTATAAACAATCAGACTAATTAAAGACAAATTCTTCTAGGCAAAATGAGACTGTCCACTGCAAAGGTCTCCAAACCATTTCATATAAAAAAAAAAAATCTTACCACTGTAACCTTTAAAAAAATAATAAAATCTCGAGATAATGGTTAAAATAATAATAACTAACACTTTCATAGTCCTTTTCATTCCCATTGTTCTTAGCACTTTACATAAAGTAACTCATTTACAATCCTCAGGTACATAAGGCCCTAAGAGAACAAGTCACACTGTCGGTGCTGGATTCAGAATCCAAACCCAGGCAGTCTGGCTCCAGAGTCTACATACTTCATTACAACAGAAAACTCCCTAATGCCTGAGATAAATTCTCCTATGTGGTCTCTCCCCTATTTCATGTACTAGTCTCACATGTATTAGGCCCTCAATCAATGTTTCACTGTCTTACCATATCAACTGGGTATCAGCTTGCTTTCTATTTTTAATGTTCATTTCCTCAAAGGTCAAGAAATTAAAGAATGATGCTGAGGGGAATTCCCTGGCAGTCCAGTGGTTAGGACCCTGCGCTTTCACTGCCAAGGGCATGGGTTCAATCCCTGGTGGGGGATCTAAGATCCCACAAGCCCCACGGTGCGGCCAGAAAAAAAAAAATGCTGAGGAAAAATGAAAAAAATTCTCATTCCTTCCTTTACAGCAACTTATTTACATAGTTTTTGCGAGAAAAGGGGACTTCAAAACCTTTGACCATAAATACTCTGAATTTGATAAAGTGCCAAATAAGACTATATCATGAAATTCAGCTACTATGTGTTTACCCTACAAACCTACCAACTCCATCCAAATAAAAAAATTACCTATTAGGAAACAGAGATAGATGCCACAGGAATTTACTTTTGTATGGCAACCAGGATAGAACATAAATCTCAAAAAACACGGTCAACAAAGAATGTAACTGAACATACTCTGTCATGTCTGTGCATACCCCTTTGTCAAACATGAAATATGACATCAACACACCTGAGGAAAGAAAAAGGGGAGTCTTCAATGTAGAGCCTCATACCAGCCCTTTCTCATCCACATGGCAGACACATATGCTAGTGACCTCCGTGCATTACTAGAGTTAGGATTCTCCACAACTAACTTAGTCTACCTGTCTGTGATAGGTTCTCTCCAAGGACAGTCTCCATCAATTCCTTCTACCCTACTCCCATGCTGCTCTGCCCATCAAGAGATAAGAACATATTTTTCTCTCCCTGAATCTGGGCTGACCCTGTGACTTGCTCTGACCACAGAATATGGCAGAAGCGATAATGTGCCAGTTCCAGGACTGACAGCATCCACTTTCACTCTTGGAAGCCAACCACCAGGCTGCAAGGAAATTCAGGATGTCCCACTGGAGACAGAGACCATATAGAGAGACCTGGATGATAAGACACTACTAGGAGAGGCCACATTGAAGGTGCCAGACCAATGAGTTGAAACCCTGATGCCCTGTCTAAACCAGCCCAGCCACCAGCTGAAAGCAGACAAATGAGTGACCCCAACTGATGCGACACAGGGCAGGAGAACGAACCAGACAAACCCTGCCCAAATTCCTAACCCACAGGATCGTGAGAAACACATCATTGTCTCAAGCCACAAATATGGAGGTGGTGTGATACTGTGATTTATAATAAGAAATACATATTTGGTCTTAGTCCCCATTTTTGGCACAGAGCTCCTAAAACCCTTGAAATTTCTTGAGTGATAGAAGTCTTTTGTCATTCATAAGGAGTCTCTTTTAAACTTATGCTAACAGGTGACTTAGGGAGGTACCCCTAGAAAGCCTCAGGATGGGGCTGGTCACCAGAAAGACCAAGTGATTAGAAGATTGGAACTTTCAGTCTCACCCACTGACCTCTGGGACAGGAAAGGGGATAGATGGGCCTGCAGATTAAGCGCTATAAAAACTATTGAAGGGACTTCCCTGGTAGCGCAGTGGTTGGGACTCCTCGCTCCCAGTGCAGGGGACCCGGGTTCAATCCCTGCTCGGGGAACTAGATACTACATGCATGCCACAACTAAGAGTTTGCATGCCACGACTAAGGAGCCCGCATGCCGCAACTAAGGAGCTGGCGAGCCACAACTAAGGAGCCCACCTCCCGCAACTGAGACCCAGTGCAACCAAATGAGTAAACAAATGGATATAAAAAATACATACACACACACATACATACATACATACATACATACTACTGTACAAGATCTGATGAGTTTCCAGGCTGGTGAACACATTCACAGCCCAGGAGGGTGATGCACCCCAGTTCCACAGGGACAGAGGCTCCTGTGCTTGGGACTCTTCCAGATCTTGCCCTATGTACTTCTTCATCTGGCTGTTCATCTGAATCCTTTATAATAAACTGGTAAATATAAGTAAATATTTGAGTTCTGTGAGCCACTCTATCAAATTAGTCCAACCCAAAAAGGGGGTTGTGGGAACCTACCACCTATAGCCCATCAATCAGAAGCACAGGTTACAACCTGGACTTGCAATCAGCGTCTAAAGTTAAGGGGGTGCAGTTTTTTGGGACTGAGCCCTTAAACCTGTGGGATCAGATGCTATATCCAGGTAGAGAGTATCAGAACTGATTTAAATTTGTCGGACACCTGGTCAGTGTCTGCTGAGAATTGGAGAAATGCTTGCCAGTTTTGGGGAAAAAAAACACATCAGAGGTGGTTTTTGTACAGCAACAGATAACTAAAACACTACTACCTAATACCCAGTGTACGTAATGCCTTGTTAGGACTCTATCTTCCTCACTAGACTATAAGCTCTGTGAGGGCAAAAATCATGTCTGTCCTAGTCCAGTACCTACTTTAGTGCCTAACATAGAAGAGAATGAATATGTGTGTGTATTTATAACCAACTGTGAGGAAAGCCCAAAACAAACACCAAACTCTCATAAATAGCAACACCTAGGTGAAAAAAAAGTGGTTAGTTATAGGTAGTGCTGTTGGTTCGAGGTCATAAATTCAATTTCTACGAGTCAAATATCTCCAAAAAGAGAAAACTTTGTACCATTAACTAATCTCAACAAGTCATTTCATTATGTACATGTCATTAATCAAGACAAGGCCAGGCAACAGAATATGAACAGGGCAAATCCATCCCTACCACTACTAAGGGGGAGGGGGGCTAAACCTAAAAAAATACATATACAGAGATGACAGGAGTCTTTTGTACTTTTTATACTCATATAACAATGCTTCTTTATACTCATATTTGAAACACAGCATATTTAGAACAAAATACAGAAGCAGTGGATTTTCTGAGAGCAAGGTTGGGAATATGGGATATTGTATCTTCTGAGCTTGAGAGTGCTGGATATAAAAGTGATGTGATTTAATGGGGAAAGATAAGACTAATAGGTAAGAAGCTTCAATGACTGATTCCTACCACTGAGGTGCTATATAATCTTGAACAAATCACACTCTACATATAAAAACTGAAAGTAATAACACCCTCTCTTTCTACCTTAAAGGAATAATATCCTTGGAGTATCTTACGAGTCGCAAAAAGTTCAAGGCAGGATTACAACTTTTCTAAGTAAAAGCCAAGTTAGGAACCAACAGTAATCAGAATAAACAATAAATGGGACTTCACACAAAGAAGTCCGGCACATGCAGCTCTAAGAGAAAGTGCAAAGGAAACTACAGTGGCTATGAAGCAGAATCAGAGAGTACCTCTAATTAATCACCCGACAAACTAAAAGCAAATAATTTGATGGAATCAAGACCTATACAATCAAAATTATACACAGCCCCTTTATAAGCAGCCAAAGACCAGAAATAAAATGTTAATAGAACCTGCACCTGTACTGTAGACATGCACAGCATTTATGTTCAGAATTATAAATACTCTAAAATACAACTGGTCTGCCTCTAGAAAGTTAGGCTAAGAGACAATAGTGAATCAAGTACCTGTAAAAGGTTGTCAGCCCAAATTTACCAAGAGATAAACAAGCAATGTAACCTCTTTTTCTCGTATCTATCTTTTTCTCATATACTCCCCAGGGCGTTTTTTATATATAAACTCTGTGTAAGGAAGACCACTACAGGGTATATCACAAATAAGCTAACAACTTTCCAAAATGCTTTGAACATATAAAACTAAAAAATTCTAGTGACTGTTATTATAATGAAGGGGAGAAAAAAACACCAGCTTTTCTGCTATAGATTTTGCTGACTACGGCTTCCTAAAGTAACTCACAATGATATAACCTAATGTCTGCAACATAGTAAAGTTTACGCTCCTATGATCAAAGCTAGAAACAGAAAGCCGTAAGACCCAAATTTGAGACTGACAATCTTCCTTACTCTCACCTCAGAAGAATGAAGAGAAAAGAAACGAAGCTTCACCTGCAAACTCTTCTGGGGAAAACAGTGAGCTGAGAACCCCTGAAAACTCAAGGAAGAACACAGAGGAAACCACTGAACCAAAAAGAAATTGAAGCTCAATTTTTGAGTCCCAAGCTGTCAACAGAATCAGGACCAGGAAGGCTACTGCTAAGTGCACAAAAATGGCAAGAGATTTCCTACTAGCAAGCAAAAAAGAAAGAAAGAAAGAAAAAAGAGTAGCTTTTGATGGAAGAAATTTCACAGAAACAAAAACAGCTTAACCCCAGAAATGGGAACTGACCCCAGCTGCCTCAGGCAAACAGGCCTAATGGCTTTGGCAACAACATACCTTTCATCCACCAACAACATTAGGAGGCTGAAGTAGAGCCGATTTCAAATCACGAAGGATCACATCTTTCTGTTTTCTGCGTAGTCTTTGGGAAAAAGAGTCCAGCTCTCCTCCCTGGAGTACCACACTGCCCCCAGTAGTTCCTGGAAACTCCTGGAGCCACAGCAACAGTACTGTAAAAAGCTTTGAGAACATTAAGCCAGGTATCCTCACAAGCCCAGACAGGTAAGATTACTCACCAGACAAATAAGAACATTTAAACCTGGAAGAGGTTAAGAAATTCATCTAGGTTTGCAAGATGAGTCAGTAGGCAAAGCAGGATTTGAATTCAGGCTTTTCCTTCAGATAGTATCAGAGCTTGACTCTCAGTCCTTGGCTCAGCAGATACTGTGTTCAGTGTTCTCCAATGTTAGAGTCAGCCCAGGTCAGGTTCTTGGCTGACCAGAATAGGGAAAGGAAAAATTTCCCTCAAGGCTTCAGGAAAAGGAGAAGTCAAATTATTAAATGCAGAGCTCTTATGCTAAAAGGTCCAGATGCCCTTCTACCTTGCCAATCACATTTCTCAGCCAATCAAAATAAGGCACTGGATTTTAAGAACCTACTCATTTTAAGCTCTGACTAGAAGTTGGATGGTATTTTCCCTACTTCCCAAATAAAAAACACTTAAGGGGGACTGGAAAGATGCAAAAGCAATAACAGACAGCCAGCAAGTGTTTACTGAGTATCTATGTACTCAGCACTATTCTAGGCACTGAGGATACTACAGCAAATGAGAAATACCTGCCCTCAAGGAGCTTATGTGATTATTTATGTAATTTTAAAAATGATGACACTTTCAAGTACTGATAACTGTTAGGAAAAAAATATGAAAAGTAATGTTTTTGGGGGGGACAGATTAAAGGAAGGAAATCAACAGTTCAGAATCACTTTCTAGTTTTCTATTACTATGAGCCTGAGAAAATATGAATAACTCAGGAGAAACTTTAAAATATTTTCATACAAACTAATACTATAATAAATATAATCCAACATCACTTCCTATTTTTTTTTTTTTTTTTTTGCAGTATGCGGGCCTCTCACCGCTGCGGCCTCTCCCGCCGTGGAGCACAGGCTCCGGACGCGCAGGCCCAGCAGCCATGGCTCACGGGCCCAGCCGCTCCGCGGCACACGGGATCCTCCCAGACCGGGGCACGAACCCGGGTCCCCTGCATCGGCAGGCGGACCCCCAACCACTGCGCCACCAGGGAAGCCCTATCACTTCCTATTTTTAAATAAGTATATATAAGACTAAATTTGAAATAGCATTAAAAGAAAGTATTCTTATCTCAAAAGTTACAGCAATCTTAAAGCCTTACAAGTACATGGCAGTAAGATCCCAATATTTATCCAATCATCCACCAACTGATAAAGACAAGCCCAGTGGCAGAGTATAACACATATATTTAAAGCAATACTTTTATCGAACATTCACTGAATATGTGCTACACACCTGACAGTGCTAAGCACTTTTCCACACATCTCATTTACTTCTCACAGCAACACTATGAAGATAAGTACTATCATTATCCCCATTTACAAATCACAAAACTGAGGCTTAGAGAGGTTAAATGATTTGTCCATGTGGAGGAGAGATTCAAAATCAAATCAGATGGGACTTCCCTGGCAGTCTAGTGGTTAAGACTTGACCTCCAATGCAGGGGGAGTGGGTTCGATCCCTGGTCAGGGAGTTAAGATCCCACATGCCTCAGGGCCAAAAAACCAAAACATAAAACAGAAGCAATATTGTAACAAATTCAATAAAGACTTAAGAAAAAAGAAAAAATCAGATGCCAAAGTGCATACTCTAACCACTACTCTATATTGTTTCTACAGAACAAGCACTAAACCTCAGATACAGAAAAAAATCCTTTTCGTGTCCTCACACCTAGGTCAAAATTACAAAGAGTTAATTCAGGAGACAGAAAGAGAAGGAATAAATCTGAATGAATCTGAGTCAGAACACAGTGCTGTAACCTTAGGCAAATTCCACAATACCCATGCCTCAACCTCCCTATCTATAAAGGAGTTAACCACACCAGCACTAACCATTACTTGCCTCCAGGTAGGTTGTGAGTGTTAATTATTATTTGTAATAAATACACAGATCATCAGTTGAAAGAAACAAGGAAAACTACAGCGTTATTATTATTGCCTTGTTGCTAGAGCAAAACACCAGAAATCAACATAAATAAGTTATGTACACCAAGAATGTAGGGTTTGAATATGTACTTTGAAAGGCAATCATATAAGTTGTTTTACCTCTAATTTTTTTCCTTTTTTTTTTTTTTTAATTTAAAAAAGCAATACAGGGACTTCCCTGGTGGTTCAGTGGTAAAGAATTCGTCCTGCAACGCAGGGGACGCGGGTTCAATCTCCAGTCAGTCGGGGAACTAAGATCCCACAGGCTGCAGGGCAACTAAGCCCTCGCGCCAAACTACTGAGCTCGCACACCTCAATGAGATAGCCCACGTGCTGCAAACTACAGAGCCCACGCGCTCTGGTGCCTGCACGCCACAACTACAGAGCCCATGTGCTACAACTAGAGAGAGAAAACCCGCACTCCACAACTAGAGAGAAGCTCTCATGCTGCAACGAAGAGCCCATGCGCCGCAATGACCAAAAAGATCCCACATGTCTTAACGAAGGTCCCGCGTGCCGCAACTAAGACCCAATACAGCCAATCAATCAATCAATCAATCAATAAAGTGGGGTGGGGGGAGCAGTACAGGAATTTCCCTGGCGGTCCAGTGGTTAAGACTCCAAGCTCCGAATGCAGGGGGCACGGGCTCAATCCCTGATTGGGGAAGCAAGATCCCACATGTGGCACAGCATAGCCAAAAGAAAAAAGCAACATATACCATACATCATTTATCCCAGAGAACGCATGTTTGCACAAAAAAAGGTACACAAATGTCCACAGCATCTCTATCAGTAATAGTCAAGAACTGGGAAAAAACTCAGATGTTCTTCAATGGGCAAGTGATTAAACAAACTGAAGTATATCCAAACCATGGAATACTACTCAGCAATTAAAAAGAAAGGGGCACTGGGACCTCTCTGGTGTTCCAGCGGTTAAGACTCTGCACTCTCAATGCAGGGGGCCCAGGTTCCATCCCTGGTCAGGGAACTAGATCCTGCATGCTGCAACTAAAGACCGACACAGCCAAATAAATAAATAAGTACATAAATATTAAGAAAGAAAAGAAAGGAGCACTATTGATTCATGCAATTTAGATGACTCTACAGGGAATTACATTGATTGAAAAAGGCCAATCCAAAAGGTTACATGCTGGGAATTCCCTGGCGGTCCAGTGTTTAGCACTCAGCACTTTCACTGCCTGGGCTGGGTTCAATCCTTGGTCGGGGAACTAAGATCGCATAACCAGCAGCGCAGGCAAAAAAAAATTTTCTTTAATTAAGAGAAAAAAAAAAGTTACACACTATATGATTTTATTCACATAACATTCTTTTTTAAAAAAATTAATTTTATTTTTGGCTGCGTTGGGTCTTCGCTGCTGCATGTGGGCTTTCTCTTGTTGCAGCGAGCGGGGACTACTCTATTGCAGTGCGTGGGCTTCTCACTGTGGTGGCTTCTCTTGTTGCAGAGCACGGGCTCTAGGCACGTGGGCTTCAGTAGTTGTGGCACGTGGCTCAGTAGTTGTGGCTCCCGGGCTCTAGAGCGCAGGCTCAGTCATTGTGGCGCATGGGCTTAGCTGCTCCGCAGCATGTGGGATCTTCCCGGACAAGGGATCGAACCCATGTCCCCTGCAATGGCCGGCAGATTCTTAACTGCTGCACCACCAGGGAAGTCCCACATAACATTCTTGAAATAACAGGTTGCCAGGGACAGATAGGGCCGGGGGAGTGGGAGATGGGCCATCTTCCCCAGGGGGTATCTTCCCTTGATCATCTGCACAAAAACTTTATTGCAACTTTATCCACTGCACTAACAGATCATTATGATTTGGTACGGGGGGGAGCAGCAGTGGCTATAAAATGGCATCAGGAGAGATCCTGTGGGATGGAAATGTTCTGTATCTTGACTGTGCCAATGGCAATACCCAGGTTGTGACAGTATTCTATGGTTCTGTAAGATGTTACCATTGGGGGAAACTGGGTAAAGGACACACAGGATCTATCTCACTATTATTTCTTACAACTGCACGTAAACCTACAATAACCTGTAAACAAAAAGTTTAATCAGAAATGAAGGCAACACATGCCTCTTGTAACAAGTAAAACAGTAGTCTGTGGTCAATCTCTTTCCCTACCCATTCCATTCCCTCCCTCTTGAGATAACCATGCAAACTCATTGCTCATACAAACAGGCATGCATTTAATACTTTTTGTTTATTGTATCAAAATGGGATCATACATACTACACATTACCCTGAAGCCTATCTTCTTCACCTATCATCACTATATCATAGAGAGCTAAAAAAAAAAAAAAAAAAAAAAAAAAAAATTTAAGTGCCAAGTAGGATGGCAGGTATAGAAAATTTTCTGACTGGGGCAAATCTGACAAATGTTTACCGTGCTAATGTGCCATAGCTGAGCCAGGTGCATTCAGTGAGAGCACAATATACAAATAGCATTCTAAAGAGATCTGCAAAAATGCAAGTTCTTCAGCAGCTCTTCGAGGATCCCATCCCCCTCTCTGCCTCCTCCATGGAACCATCCCGGGGGGCCCATGGAAGAAGAAATGCTAAATGATTTCTTTTCAGCAGAAAACTGCAAGGGGGGATAATTCTCCCACATACTGAAGCCATAGCAAACAAACTTCCCTGAAAATGTATTCCTCCTTCAAGCAGAAGTGCAAAATATATTGTTGATAACATTTAAGACATCCATTTGTAAAAAAGCAACTACCACGATTAAGCACTTAATGTTTTATGTACTGTATCTCTAGAGCGCCCTCCTACCCCACTACCATTTTACAGACCAAAACCTGGCTTGATGTGAAATTACTTGCCCATGATCAAACAGCCAGCAAGTGGTAAAGCTGGCATTCAAAGGTACAAGTGCTTTTTCCACTTTATCAGGTTTTCCTATAATATCACATGTCAACAGAAGAGATTCAATAAGTGTAATAAGTGTATTTAGGCAGAATCCATTTTCTAAATGTCTGCTGACTTTGATTCAACCTTTTTTTCCATTTAGCATGTCTGGGGGGACTATATTATGTGCCAGGACCTATCATAGGTGACAGTGAAAGAGAGGTAAAAACAAACAAACACAACGCAGAAAAGGCCTCCAACCTCAAAGAGCTTTCAAACTGCAACTGCAATATACTGTAACTATAACTGCCATGTTGATATGTGGCGAGTGTTACCCTCAAGGAAGTACAAAGTGCTGTGGGTTTGAAGAATCCAGCTCTCCTCCCGAAATCAAGTGACATTAGCTTCTTTACAATTGTTCTTAGTTTCAATTCCACTCATATTCTACAAGTCACATATTTCTCTTCGTGATCTCTGGCAAAAGGTCTGCAATGTCCTTCTATACAAAACACTGCCCCAGACATGCTCAATTAGTATGAACAGAAGCTGCCAGCTCAAATCAGCAGAAAGCTCCTTAATGCTGTAATTTTTTGAAATTTTGGCAATGAAAAGAAATTAACCTTTTTGGTGAAATCATGGATGTGCAGAGTTAAAAGTGACTTAGACATCATTTTGAACATAGAGACTTAAAAAGGTAAAAATTCACTTGTCCATTGTTACAAGACTCACTAAGGGCAGCTCTCAGACAAAAGCCCAGGTCTCTCAACTCATTGTATGGAGTTCCTTTCCACTCCTGCTTCTTTCTTTTAAGTCCAATGAAAAACTTAGTGATGTTCAAGTTTTCTCATTTCATAAATGATAGATACATTCATGAATCATGTGTAGTTTAAAGATGAACTTTATCAAAAACAGACATGCTAAGCATGATGAGATACATATATACAGAGGTAAAGGATTGCCTATCCTTGATAAGGCAGCTTCAGGCATTTGGGAAGGCAATGTTAATACACTAAAAAATTGCCATCATCAACATCATCATCATCTTAGCAATAGCTAGCATTGGGGGGGATATGACTATGAGCCAGGCACTCACAGTATTTACATGATATTTCTTATCCTTACAACAACTCTTGAAAGATAGGTGTTGTATTGTACACTGGTGCACACCAGGTTTAAAGAAGAATCCCCAAATTCCACAGCTACCCAGGGGCTGGGCTAGAATTTAAACTCTAGAGTCCATACTCTTTTCCCACTATCCTATGCTCCCTAGGAACAGAATAACTGCACTGCACATGTGGCTGTGACATCAAGTCACTTCAAACTCTGACATGATTTCCTGATCGGTAGTTATGTAATTAGCCATCTTTTCAATCTTCAGGTTGTCTTAACTAATTTCTTTCATGATTCCACAGTGGTCTTCCATGTTTTCTTCCTTTCCTTTTTTTGTTTTTATAGAAGCAAAACCCTTTTTCCAAATGAAATCTTATGTGAAAACACTAAAATATAAAAGAGATCAAAGTTGAGCTGCTCTGTTTCCTTTTTTTGTTTTTATAGAAGCAAAACCCTTTTTCCAAATGAAATCTTATGTGAAAACACTAAAATATAAAAGAGATCAAAGATGAGCTGCTCTGGTTTAAGCAGAATGGGAGAACCAAAGCTCTTCCTTACTCTCATGGCCATCCCTTAGGCACCTCGAAAGAACACACTAGCTTAAGACAGAAGGCTGCCTTCTCCATCTCAGCTTTGCCACTCACCATCTGTATGAGGACCAGTAGACCTCAAAGCACAATTCTGGTAACAGACCTGAGACCCCTCATGCGGGAACACTTTTTCTTGTTCTTTGCAACAGAGATACCACCATCCACTTCATAGGTTTTGTTATTAACATTACGTGGACGAACAAATATAAACTTCCCAGCAGATGGTTAAGTATTGGAAAGTTGGCTCCCCCCTCTTTTATCCTGCAGAGGTAGCAGTTGTTGCCAATTCAAGAAAGCTCAATAAAATATACTTGATGGTTATCTTCAGTAGCAAAGAAGTAAACAAGCAAATGCTCCCACAGCTCAACTAAAATAAACAAAACTAACAAACCCTTCATTAAAGGTACCAATGGTAATACCCTCTCCCAGCTTAGTTTCCCATAGTTTCCCCGTCAGTCAATGACCCATGGATCTCAAAGCACAATGTTTATAATGGACCTGAGATCCCTTATGAGTTACCATAATGCAGACCGCAAGTGTCAGATGAATGAGTTAATGTTGTTCTGAGCACCTTAAATTTGGCACTTCCTGAACTGAGCATTTAAATTGGCTACTTAATATTGCATTTAATGAGTATTTTTATGTTCAAGTTCTACAACAGAATCTAATGTTCATTTGCCCATCTTCTGGCTTCTATTTCTCCAGGCATTACAAACCAAAAATATGCTGATGTCATGTGCACCTTCACCCAAGCAACTTTAACCTGGCCCTTCCTAAACTAGTCATTAAGACTCTATTAACCAAAAAAAAAAAAAAAATCTATTACCTTAGTCTGTTACTGATAAAGTGTTCCCTTTTCTACATGTGTAACAGGAGACTAAATCCATTTTCATAGGAAAGAGGTTCTCAGTCCCAATCTAAACCCAACCAACAACTATCAAATTATCAACTTTATGGAAACTGCAGGTATTGGCTTTGACCCCCTACAGTTTAGGAAGAATTATAACAATAATACATCATACAGCCATGAAAAGACTCATTTACAATAAAGAACACATCCCTAAGCATTCAACTTGGGAGCCAAGAAGATTCAGAATGCTAATCTATTTTACCAGGAGACCTTGAGCAATTCACCTACTCTCTAATGATTATTTTTTCATAAGGAAAATGAAAATATACTCATTAAAATGCCAGAGATACTGTTTGATTAACCATCAAACAACTATTTCCTGCGGTTACCAGGGACCTCAGGAAGTCGTCTTTGTCATCTCCCTCATTTCTTAACAAGTGCACACCTAAATCATCCTAGAAAGACAGTTACAAAGTCTTTGGGAAAGATATTTCACAACCTTCCTTGGTAACATTCCAGTATCTTGTAGTCAGGAAGTTGTTTCTAATTTGTAATCTATATCTTTTCCGTTGCAAATAAAACACATTCCGGGCTTCCCTGGTGGTGCAGTGGTTGAGAGTCCGCCTGCCGATGCAGGAGACACAGGATCGTGCCCCAGTCCGGGAAGATCCCACATGCCGCGGAGCGGCTAGGCCCGTTAGCCATGGCCGCTGAGCCTGCGCGTCCCGAGTCTGTGCTCCGCAACGGGAGAGGCCACAACAGTGAGAGGCCCGCGTACCGCAAAAAAAAAAAAAAAAAAAAAAAAAAAAAAAACCACATTCCCTCTTGTCTTCTCCACTATGGAAAGAAACCATCTGCTTAACACCACCTGAACAATATCCCTTCAAGAGACTATAAAATATAGGAAACCTATTTCAAACAGCTTCATGTAAATGCCACATGGCTTTCAGTGGGTCACCTAGACAAAGAACGTGATTAAGAGTCTTAAATTCCCAGTTCCATCACTGACTTGCTCTGAAGAAGATATGAAGTTAAAACCATGCAGATGCTGTACCTCAATTATCCCATCAGTAAAATGCAAATAACAAAATGAGTAAAGGAGAACTCAATTCCTCAAAAAATTAACCACACGAAAAGAGATTCTCAATCCCAATCTAAGCCAACAACTCTCACATCACACACTCTATAGAAACTGCAGATGTTGGCTTTGATGCCTATGGTTTAGGAAAAATCATAACAAATACATTACCATAGGGCTCTGTAATTCCACTCCTAGGTACATACCCAAAACAACTGAAGCAAGTACATGCACGTGCATGTTTACAGTAGCACTATTCATAATATCCAAAAGGTAGAAACAGTCTAAACAGTTCATTAATGGATGAATGGATAAACAAATTATGGTCTATACATACACAAAAGGTTATATACTAGATGATTCCACTTATATGAAATAGCCAAAATATATCAATCCATAGAGACAGAATGCAGATTGCTCATTTCCAGAGGCTAGTGGAAGGGGGGAATGAAGAGAAACTGCTCAATTGGAAAGAGAATTTACTTTGGAATGATGGAAATGTTTTGGAACTAGATAGAGGTAGTAGTTGCACAACACTGTGCAAATGCCACTGAACTGCTGTTCACTTTAAAATGGTTAATTTTGTGTTATGTGAATTTTACCTCAATAAATTATTTTAAAAGAAAAAAAAGAATGCTAGGAGAACTAATGGGCACAATAACCATAAAATGCTTACCCTTTCCAGGAAAGTCTAGGCAGAATGGTAGCCAAAATGTTTAATATTACTTCAATATAGTCAATTAGACTTTGAGCAAAGAATATGTAAATGGGAAACAAAATAGAAACCAAAATAAAGTCTAGAGTTATACAGTATCCCATATGGAAACAAGAGCCAATAAATAAGTGAATGAATAAAGGGAAATAAAGTAAATAACCAAGCGTATCAGCTAATTAGCTATAGCAATAATGACCATAGGAAAGCAGTAAGAAAAAGATAAAGGTAAGGAATGAACTTTAAAAACCAAAACTGGCGCTTCCCTAGTGGCACAGTGGTTAAGAATCCGCCTGCTAATGCAGGGGACGTGGGTTCGAGCCCTGGTTCAGGAAGTTCCCACATGCCGCGGAGCAACTAAGCCCATGCGCCACAACTACTGAGCCCGTGCTCTAGAGCCCGCGAACCACAACTACTGAAGCCCATGAGCCCAGAGCCTGTGCTCCACAACAAGAGAAGCCACCGCAATGAGAAGCCTGCGCACCGCAACAAAGAGTAGACCCCGCTCGCCGCAACGAGAAAGCCCGTGCAGCAACGAAGACCCAACGCAGCCAAAAGTAAATTAATTAATTTTAAAAAAGAAAGTGCTTGCTCAAAGCAGGTGGTTAATAAATATAATAATAATTTAAAAAATCCAAAACCAGTAATACTAAAATACAAAAGATCCATTAGGTAGGGAGGTGAAAATAGAAAGGCTAATGATAGCAAAGCTAAAAAGCAAAGCTAAAAGTATACATAAAGCCTTAAACTCCAAGGCCACATATAAAGACCATGAGAATCATTATCTCACCATCTTGAGAATATCCTCATTCCCTTGCCCCTTTCTGCTTTAATACAACTTTTTCGCAAGACACCAAGGCTAAGCAGGCAAGGACAACAAAATGAAAAGGTACTGTTCCTATGTTCATGGACCTTATGATATTACTTCTTTTTAAAGTCTTACTTCTTATGGGAAGACACACATGGTAATAATCTAAATATACAGACCATCTCCACTTCCTCCCTTTCCACTTCTTAAACGCACTTTAATCTGGCTCTGGCCCTACATTCCTCCAATGCTGTTCTTGCTATGATCATCAGTGATCTCTGTGTTGCTAAATCAAACAAAATACAGGTGATCGCTTCCTCCCTGAAACACGCTCTTCTCCCAGTTTCTGAGATTTTCTCTTAAATTCCTTGCAGCTTGGTCCTAAGCACTCTTCTAACTCCTCGTCTATACATGCCTTTCGTCTGGGTAAACTCATCCATTTTCCTTGACTGTTAACACCTATATACTGGGGCATCCAGATTTATTTCCAGCGCCATTTTTGAGCATTAGCTCAATGACTGCTTACTTGATGGGTCCACGTATATTATTTCACAGATATCTCACACTTAGCATGACTAAAATTGAGGTTTTCATTCCACTCCCCAACTCAAGTTAAAACCTACCCCTCCTCCAATGTTTCCACCTCAGAAATGGCAACTTCTGAGATGCTGATACTCATGCCAGAAATCTGGGAATCATACCTGATACCTCTCTCTTCCCACATATCCAATCCATCATTAAGTCGTTCTGTCCTAATTCTAAAATATCTACTGAATCTTTCTACTTTCTTCCATCTCCTCTGCCTACAGCCTAATCCAAACCATTGTCATCTTTTGCCTGGACCACTATAAGGCAGCCTAATTATTAGACTTTCCCCACTTCCTCTCTTTCCAAATTTTGCACAATTTCCAATTTTTTCCACCACAGATTTTCAAAAATTTTCACAACGTAGCCAGAATAATTTTTTAAAAATCATATATTAGGTTACAACACTCATTCTTAAAACCTTCAAAGGCTTCTGATTATACCTAGGAAAAAAATCCAAAATCCTTGACACAGTCCTGCCTAAATCTCTATCCTCATCCTATGCCCCCCATTCTTACCCACTGCTCATTGCATTCAAAGCACACCCGTCTTTTTTCAGCTTCTCAAATGTGCCAAGTTCTTTCCCACCCCAAGGCTTTCACACATGCTATTCCTTTCCCTTCCCCCTTCTTCCTTCTAGTCTCTGCTTAAATATCACTTCTTCAGAGAAACCTCCCCCAAAGCTCCAATATAATTCATGTCCCCCTGCTATAATCTTTTTTACTTTTCCATCATAAGACTTTACATACTTTGTAATTATACATTTATCGGTGTATTTTTTTGTAAATATTTATTTATTTGACTGCATCGGGTCTTAGTTGCAGCACGGGCTCTTCGTTGCGTTGCAGCAGTGGGCTTCTCTCTAGTTGTGGCATGCGGGCTTAGCTGCCCCGTGGCATGTGGGATCTTAGTTCCCCCACCAGGGATGAACCAGCGTCCCCTGCATTGGAAGGCAGATTCTTAACCACTGGACCACCAGGGAAGTCCCTATTGGTGTATTTTTTGTTTCCTGCCTCTCTCTCCTCTGGATCATAATCTCCATAAGGGTATGGACGATGTCTATTTTTTTCACCGTACTCTTGGTATAATGGCAGTAGTTTAGAGAGTTTAGAATTGTTTAAAGTATTGATACTTTAGAATCAGTATAATTTAGGGATTAGGAGCAGGGGAGCCAGGCTGCTTGGATTCAAATCCTGGTTCTGCCACGTACGAGCTCTATGACCTTGGGCAAACTGCTTACCCTCTCTGTACCACCATTTCCACATCTAGAAAATGGGGAGAACAAAAGTACCTACACCATAAGGTTGTTATAAGAATGAAAAGAATCAACAACACAAAGCACTTAGTACAGTACCTGGTGCAAAGCACTTCAATAAGCACTGGCTCTGATCAGCTCTTATTAGGGTATCCTCACCATCTCCCACAGAGGTAAACATTCAATAGACATTTACTGGATGAATGACTGAAAAAACAGACTCTACTATAGTCATTAAATAGGCTTTTTTAAATGACAGAGCAGGAGTATTATAGAGATTTGGAGATGAAAACATAAACAGTTAAGGCAAAGACTGAAGAAACCCACAATTTATAATGCATAAAGGGATAACAGTAATAAAAAACTAACTCTGGGACTTCCCTGGTGGCGCAGTGGTTAAGAATCCTCCTGCCAAGGCAGGGGACATGGGATTGAGCCCTGCTCAGGGAAGATCCCACATGCTGTAGAGCAACTAAGCCCATGCACCACAACTACTGACCCTGCGCTCTAGAGCCTGCGAGCCACAACTACTGAGCCCACGCACCTAGAGCCGGCGCTCCACAACAAGAGAAGCCACCGCAATGAGAAGCCCACGCACCACAACGAAGAGTAGCCCCCGCTCGCCGCAACTAGAGAAAGCCCGCACACAGCAACGAAGACCCAACGCAGCCAAAAATAAAATTAATTAAAAAACAAACAGAAAAACTAACTCTACTGGATGCTCAGTCTTTACCACTAAGCAAAAAATATGTTCACTCTTCCAGATGTTTACCCAAGGTGATTTGGTTGCTTTGACTTTTCCCTAAATATCACCCTTTTCCAAAACTTTAATCACTTTCTTCAAAATCCTTCCAGCACCAAGCACAGTTCAGATAGATGGTAAAATTCAGATACTATCATTTTCTACCTGTTTTGCAAAGAAATGTTCTTCTGTTCCTAAAATAGCTCTAGACTGTTTTGCTACATATATTACAAAATCCTCAAAGTTTTGCCCTCAATCTAATATCTGGAACTCTTTCAGACACTGTTGCTTTGGAGGTTTTCTCTTTCCCAGTAAATACTCATCCTCTCACTATAAGTTGAAGGACATTGAGGGGAAGGAGGGACAAATATGCTGCTTTAACTTCCTATTCCTTATTCAAGCTTTCTCAAAAGACCCTAAACTTCAATCTAAGCATCACTATTATCCGTTCTGCTTTTGAAGAACATATAATCTTTAGCTTATCCCAGCATCTAATGAGACTTCCATAAATATTTGGTAGATGAACAAAAGTCTGAAAAGGTAAGGGTTGAAACATACAGTCACAATCAAGGAATAGATCCAAAAGGTCTGACTGGAATATTTTATACCTCAGGAAAAAACGCAGTGCAACAATACTCAATAAATAAAGGAAAAAATTTAGGTGAAGTGAAGATTATCAACTCTAAGAGCGAAGGAAGAGACAGAGAACAAGTTAGAAAAGACTACACTAATCTATAAACAAGCCAGGACTAACTGGAATAGAGGGAGTAACATGCAGCACCTAAAACTTCTTTCACTAGCACTTCCAAGGACTTACTCCTTTCCACAAACATGTAGTAAGCTTCTCCAATGCATTTAATGTTTGTCACCTCTATCCTCCATGACTGTCAGGCATAATGCTGCCTTCAAAGAAGCAAGCTGTCCAAGAACCCAGATGACATCTGTTCATTGTTGCTGTAAGACAGCATATAAGTCAACATTTGAAGAGCACTTTATCTTTTCAAAGCAGCTTCATGTATTTTTTTTCTCAACAGAAGTATTACGATAGAAGTACTATCTTTCCCATTCTTTAAATACAGACACATAAAAGCACTCAAAGCCTTGAATTTGAATCCCAGCTCTGCTACATACTTGCTGTGTGATCTTGGACAAATTATTTACTTTCTGTGAGTTCAGTATCCATGGGAAAATTAATATCTACCTTAAGGGACTGTTATGAGCATTCAGTGAGATTAACACCTGCAAAGAACACCACACAGTAAATGCTCAATAAAGGACAGTAACGTTCCCTATGGCCTCCTTAAATAGTTTGTACAAGATTTCTCAGCTAGTAAGTTGGTAAACCTAGGACTTAAACCCAGGTCTCCTGATTCCTTAATCTGTTTTCTTCTAGCCACATCACTTTGGCAGACTGCCACATATTACTGAGCTTATAAATATATTCTGACAATAAGCGATCACAACATTTTTATCTATCAGCCAGCAACTAATTTTAGCTTTGAGAAAAAGGGACCAAAAAAAACGATCTAATTAACTTGGGGGCAGAAGGGGTTCGAAAATATAAAATATAAATTACCCCCAAACCGTAGTACAGTTGTACCATAGCACTTCCGTACAAACAAAAATTATGACAAGAAACAGAAAGTTCTCTCTGGGTTTATGAGGAACAACTGGAGAAAGAAACGACCATGACTATGATTAAAGGAACTTAAGGGTATTTTTTTTTGGTAAACCAAACCACTGGGCAAAAATATTTGCATCCCATTCCAAAGTAACTCTATCAGGGATGAGAAGTATCTTTAAAAAAGAGACCTCAGTGTGCTAACAACAAACTTTTTCTCCAATTCCTTTAAGAGTGAGATAAATGGGAAGAGTGAGATAAATTGTCAACATAAACTGTCAACATAAACGTTCATGAAGATCCTTGAAGACCATAAATGTTTGTTCTGGATTCAGTGTTAATAAGCAGCATAAAGGAGCATGATCAAAAGAATAAAAGTTTCATAAGTATCCTAACACAAGCCGAAAATATTTTGAAAATTATACAGTATAAAAATAAGTTATTACTCTGTTAATAAAAATAACCGATTGTTTTCAAAGTGATATACATAACTAATCTTTTTCAAGTGCTATACATAACTCCTTCTAGGACAAGTTCTAGAAGACATTCGAAGAAGTTCACATCTTTAACAATCCCCAAGAGAAGAGAAGACAGAATAATTCAGTCACATCCTGAATTTGTAAATTCTGAAAAGAAATGCCAGGAGAGAGCTTGATCTGACTTTGAAAGAACACAAGATTTAACCAAGAAAGGTAAGAGTTGAGTGAATTTCTATCACAAAGCAGGGGAGAAGCTGATAAGAAGCTCTACCCCTCCCCACCAGCACAACCAGATTTCTTGTCCTCCTCAATTCAACTTAAACATCTGCTAATTATTTTCTACAGAAGCATAACAAAATGTTCCTAACATTGCTTCCTGACACTCAGAGCAAATTCTATTTATTATTTAGCATTCATTAGTAGCCACTGAGATACTACACTAACTCTAAATTCTACGCAGAACCTATCAATCTCCAGAGGGTAATGTCCCTTCCTTCTCTAAATTTTTTCCTCTGATATAAATTCTCTTCTACCATAAAAACTTTTCCAGAGAACACACATTCTTAGCCTAACTTCCCGATCTAGATTCTCCATAAAGATAGTCTCAGGACTCTTCATGAGTCCCTTTCTGGGGGCACTAAGGTCCTGGTAACTAGGAAATCACTCATGATCAAGGGCCCTTCATTTAAATCCTGCTGACCTCACCAAAATAATAATATAACAATAATAATAATAAGGAACAATAATCCTTCCAAAACTCATATGAGAAGTCTAAATCTGTTAAAGAACATAGACTTGTATAGTTTCCATCCAAGGACTACAAATTTAGTCTCTTCTCCCTTAAGAAAGCCTATCTCCTACTGATTCTACAGATGTATTGTGGAAATACTTATTCAACTTAGAATGACCTCTAGGTTATTTTCTTCAACAAAGATATTACACAAATTAGAATCATGACACTGAATCCAATGAAAATAAAACGAGTAAGAACATGTAGTCTCCAAAATTTCCAAGCTGGGAGAGAAAAGGAAAACATAATGGAGTACCCAGAATGCTAACTTTCCATTTAAATATCTCAATATTTGAATGATTCCTACACACAGGCTTTTTAACTCTAGTATATGCAGTAATTAAGCCACTAAGCAAATACAAAACTGGTCCGAACGAGACTCCTTGGGTTTTATTCGGATTCTTCCTAGAAAGCACTCTCTGAGGATAAATGTCTGACTTCAAAATCTTGACCATCCTCTGCAGGACGTTAACCACTTAACACCACAGTTGAAAGACTTCCAAAGAGAAGCAGGCTGAGGGGAAGAAGGAGAAATAAGTATCAACCAGAAAGCAAAACAGACAGCAAACAAAATTTTCTACCAAGAAACAAAGAAATTGTTTCTTTCTACTCTCGCTAAAATGATACAGACTTTCAAAAGCAAACCAGCCAAAGATCGCGTGGTCCCTTTACTTCTGCAATCCCCAGTGACGGACTCTATATTCCTAGGAAGGAGGGATCACAGACAATCAAACGGCAAATCACTATGTGGATAAAATGACTGGTAAAGTTGGGGGGGGGGGGAATTGAACTGGTAAACAACAAAAAATGACTTACGGTGCATTTAAAGATCTGTCAGCGCTACGGGGAAAAGTCACGTACTAGATCAGCCTCAGTTTCCCTACCCAAAAAAGGCGAGAACATGACACTTCGCTCAGAGGAGCCAGAGGGCCCTGTTCCACAAGCCTCCACCTATTCAAAGGCCCCTTCAAAGGCCGGAGTCAGAAAGTGTCCCTAGTGCAACTGAGTCATGACACTCGGAGCCTTTGGGGGGTGGAGAGGGAGGAAGAGAGGAGAGCCAAAGCGCGCAAAGCTCTATCCGTTCCTGGAAAGCGACTTTCCCCACACACTGGGGGTACCGACACCCGCCCCAGAGCCAACATCCCCTCCCTACCGAACCGCACCGGGCAGCCCCACCATCTCTGCGTCCTTCCGGCTTCTCCCTCAGTTTCCCGCCGCCTCACCGACCGCGCCCCCGAATTCAGCCGGGTAGTTCCTCCTCTGGCCGTGTCTCCGCTGCCGACCCGCCGCCCACCCGCCGGCGCCAAGGTCTTCTCAACCCGGCGGCGGAAGGATGCCGGGCCGGGCCTCCCAGGCTCCTCCCGTGGCCTACCTGAAAGGCGGGAGGGGGCTCAGTTTGCAGCCCAGCGAGTGGACTGAGCCACAGACTAGAAGAAGAGGCAAGGAGGAAGCAAGGGGTCCGCTCTACCGACCAGCGGGAGAAAGCAGCCTGAGCGCGGGGCCTCACGGATAAGTCAGCCTTCCACCCGGCGCCGCCACCGCTCGGAAGACATCAAGCAAAAAGACGGCGCAAAAGATCACCGAATACACGAACGCCCAGACATCAAAGGAGGAGCGCCCAGGCAATCGTTCAAGGAACTAGAGTCGAGCGTCGAAAAACAGCTTCGCTCCAACTCAAGGTCCGGCTCCTGTCCAAGGCATAAATAAACAAACCCAGATCATAAGCCACGGAGTACAGCAGACTGGGCTTCTGCCATTTTCTGTGTCAGCTGCCTGCTGTCTAAATTGTTTAGAGAACCGAATTTTTCTTGAGAGTGTTGAAGATCAAGTCACAGTATAATAACACGTTATCTAACTATAGTTCAGCGACTACCTTATGGACTCTCAACACTATCCCAACTGAGCAAATTTGACCTTAGTTTCCTCATGAAACAGGTGAATGAAAAAATGATTGATTGATTGATTGATAGAGGTATGACAGAGAGAATGAGAGAATCCAGACTGAGGAACAGAGTGAATAATCTCTATTAAAGCTCCAATTTAGCTCCCATAAGCATAGCAGAGAGAAACTGGAAAATTCAGGGTTCTGTAGTCTGATCTTAAGACAGGAAAAAAAAAATAATAATAATACACGTACTGCTTTTCTCTTTTATTTTATTCCAAAGACCTGGAACCACAGGTGTGCTTCTTACATAATAACAAAGTCTCTTTGGGTTCTGAACTTAACGAAGTGTGTTTACATTTTTATCATCACAATAGCCTTTTTCTGAAGTCTCTTAGTAGACAGACTAATATGGTCAGCACAAACATGGATTAATATGTTCATCCCAGGCACAATTTAGTAAATCATATAGATCACTACAATATGGGTTACCAACTGTGAGCAATAATAGTTTACCTTACCTCCTTCGAAGGAGGGAGGAGACTTGGAGAGTAAAGATGTAAAAAGAAAAGATAGTCCCAGCCCTTAAAGAGCATATAATCTAATCAAAGTGAAAGCCCACATTCTTAAAACATTAGCTTTATTTACAATTTATTGTAATTTTTTTTTTTTTTTTTTTTTTTTTTTTCAGTACGCCGGCCTCTCACTGTTGTGGCCTCTCCCGTTGCGGAGCACAGGCTCCGGACTCGCAGGCTCAGCGGCCATGGCTCACGGGCCCAGCTGCTCCACGGCATGTGGCATCCTCCCGGACCGGGCACAAATCCGTGCCCCCTGCATCGGCAGGCGGACTCTCAACCACTGCGCCACCAGGGAAGCCCCTGTAATTTTTTTTTAATCCTTTAAATTCATGAAAATATTTAAGGAACAACTCATATGCATAAAATGCAGGATAAGACCAGCATCCATAATATGAGGACAAAACGCTTTATTATCGCTTTTTTGAAATAATTTATTTATTTATTTATTTTTGGCTGCTTTGGGTCTTCATTGCTGTGCACGGGCTTTCTCTAGCTGCAGAGAGTGGGGCTACTCTTCGTCCTGGTGCACGGGCTTCTCATTGTGGTGGCTTCTCTTGTTGCGGAGAACAGGCTCTAGGTGTGCAGTCTTCCATAGTTGCAGCACATGGGCTCAGTAGTTGTGGCTCACAGGCTCTAGAGCACAGGCTCAGTAGTTGTGGTGCATGGGCTTAGTTACTCTGCGGTATGTGGCATCTTCCCAGACCAGGGCTTGAACCCATGTCCCCTGCATTGGCAGGTCCATTCTTAACCACTGCACCACCAGGGAAGTCCCTTGTCTATCACTGTTTTAGAGGACTTTTCAAATGAGGAAACATTATAGCAACATTTATAAAAGCTTAAAAAGAAAGAATTTAACAATCTGCATCCAAAACACAAACTTTTAATTTGTTCATGTTCTCATGAAGTCCTTGGAAATATTCTACATAATTTTTCATTTTATTTTATTTTTTTATTTAATTTTTTGGCCGTGCCGTGTGGCTTGTGGGATCTTAGTTCCCCAACCAGGGATTGAACCCGGGTCACAGCAGTGAAAGCACCACGTCCTAACCACTGCACTGCCAGGGAATTCCTCTACATAATTTTTAAAGTTTAATTTAAGCAGAGATACAATAGTGTTATTTTTTTGCATTATATAATTTCCCTATTAAAGTCTTTAATAGTTGTTATTTTAAACAATTGCACAATATTCCATTGAGAGGATTTACTGAACATGCTTCCCATTTTGAATATGTATCTTGCTTCCAAACATTTTCTGTGTAACAGGTATTGCAGCTCCCGGAAAGAGGCAGTTATAACCTTATTATTAATGATTAGGATCTACTGCACAGGACTTCCCTGGTGGCACAGTGGTTAAGAATCCACCTGTCAACGCAAGGGACATGGGTTCAAGCCCTGGTCTGGGAAGATCCCACATGCCACAGAGCAACTAAGCCCGTGCACCACGACTACTGAGCCCACACTCTAGAGCCCGCGAGCCACAACTACTGAAGCCCGCGTGCCTAGAGCCCATGCTCCGCAACAAGGGAAGCCACCGCAATGAGAAGCCCACGCACCACAAAGAAGAGTCGGCCCCACTCGCCGCAACTAGAGACAACCCACAGGCAGCAACGAAGACCCAATGCAGCCAAAAATAAATGAAATTATTTATTTATTAAAAAAAAGAGAAGCTACTGCACATAAACAAAAAGAGTAAGGAAACGAGGGGCTTCCCTGGTGGCGCAATGGTTAAGAATCTGCCTGCCAATGCAGGGGACATGGGTTTGAGACCTGGTCCGGGATAGATCCCACATGCCGCGGAGCAACTAAGCCCGTGTGCCACAACTACTGAGCCTGCGCTCTAGAGCCTGTGAGCCACAACGATTGAGCCCACGTGCCACAACTACGGACGCCCCCGCACACCTAGAGCCTGCGCTCTGCAACAAGAGAAGCCACCACAATGAGAAGCCCACACACCACAACAAAGAGTAGCCCCCACTCGCTGCAACTAGAGAAAGCCTGCATGCAGCAACAAAGACCCAACGCAGCCAAAAATTAAGTAATTAATTTTTTTAAAAAAGAGTAAGGAATCAAGGCAGAGGTTTATTTCTCTGTCATATAAAAGAAATCTAGGGTAAGGTGTGGCCATTCAGCATCAGGGACCAGGCTTCTATCTTGTTGCTGTGACATGTTCAATAAGTGTTTTTTTGTCTTAGATCCAAGACAGCTGCTCAAGCTCTAGCCATCATGTCTACATTCCAACCAGCAGGAAGCTGAAAGAGGAAAGGCATGTCTCCTAGCCATAAGGACACATCTTGAAAATAGCACAGGACCTTTCCACTTACATTCCACTGGCCAGAATTTAGTCACATAGCCACACCTAACTAGGAATTTGTCTTTATCCTGGGAAGCCATGTACCCATGAAAAGTCAGGGGCAAGTGGATTCTAGGAGATGACTAAATAAGCAGTCTGCCAAATTCCTAGAGCCAGCTGAGTAGCAGGCAAATAGACTTTGCTTTACTGTTTCCCAGGGCTGAGTTTCTACTTCTAGAATACACGCTTTAGGGAAGCTTCCTTCTTGGGGAGGCTTGTGGGGCTTAATTTCTAAAGCTACAGCCCTCACTCAAACTTGACCCATACAATGACTTTATTTTGAAACCTTGATTTCAGTGAGGAAAACTAAACAAACTACTTTCGAGGCTATAAGAAGTTTTCAGTTTTTCAAATCTGGAGACATTTATGTTTGGAAAAACACCTGAAGGTTATGCAAATATAAACCTAAAATCAACATCTGAAAATGGAGATGTTTGAGAAACTGAGGCTAGACTGCTCTGTGAAACCATGCAAAAGATGGTTTATTCTGCAGACAGAGTTGCATCTTTACAGATAAGTTTCATTAGAGAAACTGTTTCAAGTGTGACAGTAAACTCCTATTTGTTCTTATCAAGTCTATTTGGACAGAAGAGTAGATCACAAAAGATCAGGGGTTGAAACCCTCAAACACACAGAAATCTTTTTACACTGGAGGAAGACCTGAGAAAAAGAAACCAGGTGGGCAGAAGGAAAGATCATCTTGGGATGTAACACAGAAGCCTACACCTTGGTGTTAAAAACTCAATAACTCATTATTATGCTGATTGTTGATTATTGTATTCTGATAGGATTCTTCTAGAGGAGTCACCCCCCTTGAAGGTAAGCGGATGCTTCCCCTGAAGTAGGGTGACCAACTGTCCCAGATTGCTAAGGACTAAAGGGTTTCCCAGGACACAGCACTTTCCGTGCTAAAACTGCGACAATTGAGGGCAAACCGGGAGTTAGTCACCCTAAGAATAAATATAGCCACTGTCAATCACGTAGAAAGAATATGGAAAGACTAAACCAGGGGACTTCCCTGGTGGTGCAACGGTTAAGAATCCGCCTGCCAATGCAGGGGACACAGGTTTGAGCCCTGGTCTGGGAAGATTCCACATGCCGTAGAGCAACTAAGCCCGTGTGCCACAACTACTGAGCCTGCGCTCTAGAGCCTGTGAGCCACAGCTACTGAGCCCGTGTGCCACAACTACTGAAGCCTGCGCGCCTAGAGCCCATGCTCCACAAGAGAAGCCACCACAGTGAGAAGCCCGCGCACCACGACAAAGAGTAGCCCCCGCTCACCACAACTAGGGAAAGTCTGAACACAGCAACGAAGACCCAAAGCAGCCAAAAATAAAAATATATTAATTAATTAATTAATTTTTAAAAAATGACTAAACCAGTAATGAGGATTGGGACTTACTGACCTGGGGGAATTGCCTGTGATAAAGGGTGAAGGGAGGGGAAAGGAGAGAATGGGAGGAGACTGTTCCTTATCTTGCTCTGGGCTCTGAGAAACCTACGACATTGGGTGGTAGGAATCAGGCCTGAACCTAAGATGAGATTCTGTAGCAGTACCATGAGTCATCTTATTACGAAGTCCAGGAAGAGGAGTTAGGCCTTGAGCAGCCAAAATGATGAGCCGCTTGTAGGTTTTGCGTTGCAATTCTATTGCTCTTTGGTAGTCTGCTCTCATGGCACTGTGGGATAATGTACACACTTTGGGTTTGACGGTAAAGGTAGAAGCTGTGTAGTGATGTAGGAGCAGCCCAGGGAAGAGGAGAGATCCCAGAACAGCAGGTAACCATTCACAGAACCATAACAGGCTTTTCCTTCTCTGGAATTATTTATATAGGATAAATTTCTAGTGGTGGAATTTATCAATGGATTGAAATGTATGAACATTTTAAGACTCTAGAATGGCATGGAAATCAGCCCTTCTATAAAGACAGCTGTATATGTAAGGGTTAGAAAAAGTCTCAACAGACTGAAACTGAATGTTTTGCTGGGCAAACATGGAGACTCCTTTCCAAAAGACTTTTTGAAGTTTACCAGCGTGTGATTTCAAGGTCTACTTTTCTTGTTCTTGTTTAATATCAAGAGATCTCATACCTCCTATTTGATTATCACGAAGTAGGGTGTTAGATGGTAGTCACATTAAAAAAAGAAAAGCCTGTGAATTTTATGTGGTTAGGTTCCTGGGGTGTCTCCAGCCTTCAACTAGTATTTTTTCTTCCTTCCTGCATTGCCATTTTAACTTAATTCTGAGTCCGTTATCTCTTATACCCACAATTTTGTAAAATCTGGGTGGGATCTAGGGAGCAAAAGGGACCTGAGGATATATGCATGCACAGTGGTTAAAACTCCAATTTCTTATTTTCTTGATCTCTTCTTAACTTCCCCTACACTGTCAGGGAAATCAACTGTTAAGCTCAGTTCTTGAGTTTCCAGTTTATTATTTCAGGTAGGGATACAATTGTAGTATGTCTATTATCTATATAGCCTCTATTTTATTCCTCCCTATCTCTTATACTTTTTCATATATGATCCCATTAAAATTGTGTCTTGTTTCTTTGTCCCTAAATTAGATTAACTTGCTATAGATCCTTTACAGTCCAAGAAAGGAGCTCCATCTCTGTTTAGTTCATTTTAAACTAAGAATATGTTTATGGTCCCTCTTTTGTATAATTTGGAATTAGTAAACCACTGATAACCCAATATTGTAGTTTTCCCTTAATACATCCTGGGACTTTTGCTGTCTTGGAACAGCTAAGGGCAAATCTGGAGAACTTCTATGCTGGCCAGATGGAATCATCTACGGGAAGATGAGGCTTATATAAGACAGGTGAAATCCTTGACTTTGTCCCAAAGCTATACCAGGAAGATACTATAAATCCACAATAAGGACCTCAAGAGAAGACTTCTCAGGCACCTATAAAAAGCCCCTATAAGCAAACCCTTGGCAATTTGGAAATACAGATCGTGATCCCTCCCCTAGGTCATTCTGAGGAAAGTGTAACTGGACTGAAAAAAAATCCTGGCCTATAAAAATCCAGGTCGAAAGGAGATTAAAGGAATAGATTTTAACAGTTACTCTGTGGAATTATTAGGAAATAAAATGCTCCCAGGGAAAAACACTTCCAGCCAATGTTCAGTCTGTTCAGCACTTAGAAATTATCTTTGGTGTGCAAGTAATCGGCTTGAAATTGCTAATGAATTCTCCCCCACACTGTCCCTCCCACTGAGGCTTCATGTCACCATCTAATGAGTTAAGTTGTGAAAACCCCAATTTTCCTTTAATGTGGTTTTCTAAAGCTAAAATGCTAGGCACTTTCCAAGATTACACTCCACCTTGCCTCTTAAGATGCACGGGTGGCAGTATGCCTTTCCTCATGCAATACTCATAATAGAACCAAAACTTTAGAGGGAAAAATACCCATCAGGAAACTTGGAAAGACTGTGAGAGTTAAAATATTGCCTTATCAGGGAGACAAAGCAAGCTTGGGTCACAGGTTAAACTTTACAAAGAAAAAAACATAACAGGGCACCTCTATTGCATAACAAATAGAACAAAAGTTTCCAGTCACCCCTTCATTGTCCACTCCCATCTCAGCAATATCACTGTACTTGTTAAGCTCAACCTCCTGCCAAATGGACCCACTCCTTACAGAATAGGATGATGATGGAAAATAGCATTTGGAGTAGAAATAAACAGCAGATAATAATCCATAATTGTTTTTAATCTTGTGGATGAGTCACCTTCAATTTATTTCCACATTTCTTTGGTCATCAGCTGTTCATTTCTTTACTTTGAAAATCACCAGATTAACACTGCCAAAGGCAGGTAGGAAATGATCCATGAGGACAATTCAGAGGGATCACACGGGTGAATGGCTGAGAAACTGGGAACAAAACAATCCTCAGGAAAGTCTCTATTTTGTCCCAGCAAAGGCACCAATGTGTGAACCTAATTCACACTTTCATTATTCCAATCAGGTTATTTTTATATCAGTATAATTTTAGAATAAGACTTGGTGGAGGATTATTTATTTCCTGAGAAATTCTGTCCATCACTTTGCACAGAAGATATTCAAGTAGGTCTAACTCCAAAATTCATTTCATACCAATAAATTATATTCCTTTTACTTCTTTTTTTTTTTTTTTTTTTTTGCGGTACGCGGGCCTCTCACTGCTGTGGCCTCTCCCGTTGCGGAGCACAGGTTCCGGAGGTGCAGGCTCAGCAGCCATGGATCACGGGCCTAGCAGCTCTGCGGCATGTGGGATCTTCCCGGACTAGGGCTCGAACCCGTGTCCCCTGCATCGGCAGGCAGACTCTCAACCACTGCGCCACCAGGGAAGCCCTTACCTCTCCTTTTTAATACATGTCTTCTGTATCCCCTAAACTTTCTTTCTGAACAAGGAATTTCAAAGCAGAATGGCCCAAAAGACATCCTAACATCATGATCATAAGAAATGTGATCTATTTAGATGTGGACTGTCTAAACCTGGGTGAATTTCCTTTGCCCATCAATCTATCAGGGTCTTTAGATCCCCTGTAAAGTGTAAGCTTGCTATTTTGTCTCTATTTGACTTGTCTTCTTTAAGCTGATTGAATTCTTAAACCCATTTAGCCTTTAGCTCCTACTCAGGGTTGGAAGTAAGAGATTGGAGTCCAGTTGTTCTCCCTGGGAACTAGGTCCAAGTCACAGCTCAGTTATTACAGACAGAATTAAGATGGAGGTTTTGGACTGTCCTTAACCTCCTCTTAAAAACACAAAGCTGAAAAATCACATTAGTAGCCGTTTATTGATGTCAGAAGACCATTTCCCAACTGAAATTTACTCTTCACACTTGCCTCAGATTATGCCTATATAGGTAGTAAAGTAGAAAAGCTAAAATGCCATCCAAATATTTCAGGACAAATATTGTTTTCTTTTGAAATCTCTAGATAACTGCTTTGATTTTGTAAGCACGATATAAACGTCTGCAACCAAGGAACTTTCAAATGAGTGAGTGGTGCTAACCTGGTGTTCAATGGATAGTAGAGAACTGTTGTCTCGGAGGTTTTGGTTTAGTTAATAAACTTGCAAATAAATCGAGATATTCTGGCCTAGCCTCAACCTTTCTAAAACACGCAGATTAAATGTCAGTTTGTGACAAGTGTCCACACGCTCAGTTATGCTAGATGATGGAACTGTGTAGGGGGTGGTGAGAGGGAAAGTTTGTCACAGCTCCTTCTGGAAAGCCTCCCCGCTCCCCACCTTCCACATTAGCTGAAGTGAGTGAGCATCAACTCCTGACGGATACGGTCAGCCTCTAGGTCCAAGGACTCCATGTGCTCATACTCTTCCTCAGGAGGCTGTTCCACGGGTCCTGTCCCTGGAGAGGACCAGACATCCAACCCATGCTCCAGGGAGATGTTGTGGAGGACGCAGCAGGCCAAGATGATGTGGCTGGACTTCTCCGGTGAGTACTGCAGTGCCCCCTTGGATCCATCCAGGCAGCGGAATCGGGAGCAGAGGGTTCGGAAAGTCTTCTCAATCACACTGTGAGTTGCAGAATGGGCCATATTATAGCGATATTCGGCTGGAGTTTCGGGAATGTGAAGTGGGGTCATAAGCCAGGTGCGGAGAAAGAAGGAACTGTCACCTGTGGGGAAGGCCCAAAGACATCACAGATGTTTATAACTGGAATACAAACAAAAAGTAAAATCCAGGAGCATGTACAGAGAATGGACAAGAAAATGCAACAGCTTCCGGAGCCAAAGCACACCAGGGAAATGAAGAGGGAAATGCTGTGATAAAGAGCCCATAGCTAGTCACGAGCAGGAAGACCAGAGTGAGTCTTGCCTGGGAATACCCTTGGTTAAAACCAACAGAGAAAAGCTGACCCGGCTAAAGAAAGCTAAGTCTGAAAGAATGTAGGACAGAGGTGAAGGCACTGGAGGAAATGAAATTCCTGGATTTTCTTTTTTTGGCCGCGATGCACTGCTTGTGGGATCCTAGTTCCCTGACCAGGGATCGAACCCGGGCTCCCGACAGTGGAAGCGCGGAGTCCCAACCACTGGACCTCCAGGGAATTCCAGGATTTTCTGAATTCAGAGATATTGTTCTTTAAGAAAAAGTTAATATGGCTTCCTTGGTGGCACAGGTGGTTAAGAATCCGCCTGCCAATGCAGGGGACAAGGGTTCAAGCCCTGGTCCGGGAAGTTCCCATACACCACGGAGCAACGAAGCCCGTGCGCCACAACTACTGAGCCTGCACTCTAGAGCCCGCGAGCCACAACTATGGACGCCCGCGTGCCTAGAGCCTGTGCTCTGCAACAAGAGAAGCCACCGCAATGAGAAGCCCACGCACCGCAATGAAGAGTAGCCCCCGCTCGCCGCAACTAGAGAAAGCACGCATGCAGCAAGAAAGACCCAACACAGCCAAAACTAAATAAAATAAATTTAAAATAAAAAAGGTTAATAGAAACTATCACATAGCAAGCCAATCTTCAAAATCTCTAAAGAGCAAGAGTGCAAGAGAGAAAAAGAGAATTCTGCCAGGAGACCTCAAAACACTTGTGAGGAAAAATCTCTGACTTTACCATTAAAATGTCAGGTTTGAAAGCACTACCTAGGGATTTCAGAGTATTTCATAGACAATAATCATTCAATCTCCCAGTGCTAAGAAGAATAAGAGAAAACTCCCAGCAGAGATGAGAACTCAGGCGTTCTGCCTTCCTAGATATTACATTCATTAGAACCACGCCTTTGTAATAGAGGAACAGGTAGAATTTCACATTAACAAGGAGACCATAAATATAATGATGCAAGTAGTAATAGGGATAAAGAAATAAAATCAGAAGTCAATTAAAATAATATACACAAGGCATTTCCCTTAAGTGACTTCTTTATGGAATAATCCTGGGAAGTGCTAAAACCAAAACAAAACTGGGGTGCAATGCCCCATTACAATAGTGCAATGTTTCTATAATGTTTAATTGTCCTGACTCACTAAATCTGGAAGATGAAATGTCTCAGAGGAACAACCCCTTAGAAATTTGAGACAAATAGACCTGAGGAATACCAACTTGTATAGTCGCTGTGTTCCTCACCCACCATCAATTTCAGTAAACAGTTATGGATTGTTCAGAGAGTGCTAGGCACTGTTCCAAACATATAGCACTCCTTTCTTTTAGGAGCTTACATTTCTTTTTTTTCTTTTTGGCCACACCATGCGGCTTCTGGGGTCTTGGTTCCCTGACCAGGGATTGAATCCCGGCCTGTGGCAGTGAAGTATTAACTACTGGGTTGCCAGGGAATTCCCCATGGGTTAACTTTATTTTATTTTATTTTTAAAATAAATTTATTTATTTATTTATTTTTGGCTGCTACTCTTCGTTGCGGTGCATGGGCTTCTCACTGCAGTGGCTTCTCTTGTTGTGGAGCACATGCTCTAGGCATGCGGGCTTCAGTAGTTGTGGCAAGTGGGCTCAGTAGTTGTGGTACATGGGCTTAGTTGCTCCGCAGCATGTGGGATCTTCCCAGACCAGGGCTCGAACCTGTGTCCCCTGTGTCGGCAGGCGGATCCTTAACCACTGTGCCACCAAGGAAGTCCCAACTTTATTTTGAATGATATTGACATATAACACTGTATTAGTTTTAGGTATACTGGATTAACTTTAAATATCTGAGATGGCTCACAAAATTTTCAAATTGTATATTTAGCTGACTTTTTTCCTCTTAAGGACAACCTATTTTAATTGAACTCGTCCCTACTAAATGCTGAATTTTAGAAACTGATGTTGTAAATAATAATGAAAATAATATCTATGACTTGTCCAATCCCAACTCCACTAGGCAGATACTACTGACCTTATTTTACAAGTGAGAAAATAAAAATAAACGTCACCCATCCTTTGATATGTTAGGCACAGGAAGAGGAAGGAGCTAGTCACTAAATGCTAATAATGTCAGACTCAAAGTCACTAAAACAATGGTATAATGCTGTAAAAGAGAGTAAGAAAAACATTTAAGATGACTAGCAAAACAAAGAGATACTAGATATTTGTTAAACGTCTCTTAAGAAACAGTATGAGCCTTAATTGGGAAGACATACAAGACAAGCTAGTTAATGTAGACCTCTTATAAAATGCTGCATCATCATTAACTGGTTATAATCCAAGCACCACTGGCAGACAGACACTCAGGAGGGGATTAGGAACAGAATTCCTAAACAGACTACAATTGCTTACATGATCAGTCATCCAAGAGACATTCTGGCAGATCTTACCCAAAGCTGCTTAACAAGACTAGCCCAAGAGCTGAAGAAATAACTCAGGCTGAATTGTTTGTAGGAGCAGGTACATTTAGAGAAGAGGAATTAGGTGATGCCCTCTGAAGGGGCATACGAGAATGAGGACATGAAGGGATGACACCCAAGATGAAAATATGCTAAACAAACAAACCAAAAAAAACAAGGGGGAATCACAGCTAGTTCTAGGTTTGGCAAATCTAGTACCATTCTACAAATCTGATGGTGTTCTTAAGATAAAATCAACCATCTTTTTTTTTTTCTTTTTTTGTTTTGGCTGCATTGGATTTTCGTTGCTGCGCGCAAGCTTTCTCTATTTGCGGCAAGCGGGAGCTACTCTTCGTTGCAGTACGGGGGCTTCTCATTGCAGTGGCTTCTCTTTGTAGAGCATGGGCTCTAGGCGTGTAGGCTTCAGTAGTTGCAGCATGCAGGCTTGGTAGTTGTGGCTCGCGGGCTTTAGAGTGCAGGCTCAGTAGTTGTGGCATACGGGTTTAGTTGCTCCGTGGCATGTGGGATCTTCCCGGACCCAGTCTAGAACCTGTGTCTCCTGCATTGGCAAGCGGATTTTTAACCACTGCGCCACCAGGGAAGTCCCCTTAGCTGGCTTTAGAGTTAGGGTACCAAAGTGATTTCATAAGAAATCAGCTTGGAACCCAAGTACTTCCCCAGCTGTGGAAGAAGTAGTTGGATGAGACACTTGCAGTCTTCCCTTCACTTCTTGGTGTGAGTTATATGAAAATGGAATTTGAAAATTCAGAGTAGGCAAAAGGTGGGATTAAGACAAAGTTCCACTAGGGTAACGAGAAGGTGGGGCACTGACAACAGTGTGTAGAAGCAACAACTGGGGGCTTCCCTGGTGGTGCAATGGTTGAGAGTCCGCCTGCCGATGCAGGGGACATGGGTTCGTGCCCCGGTCCGGGAAGATCCCACATGCCGTGGAGCGGCTGGGCCCGTGAGCCATGGCCGCTGAGTCTGTGCGTCCAGAGCCTGTGCTCCGCAACAGGAGAGGCCACAACAGTCAGAGGCCGGTGTACCGCAAAAAAAAAAAAAAAAAAAGAAGCAACAACTGAAGAAAATCAGTTAAGTTCCAAGATGTTACTCATGGTACCCTGGCAGCTCTAAACCAATCAGTGTGACAGCAGTCTCTTCTCCTCACCTGGAACAGTGGGCAGGGGTGGGAGGGTTCTTTTTTTTTGGCTGCCCCGTGTGGCGTGTGGGATCTTAGTTCCCCGACTAGGGATCAAACCTGTGGCCCCTGCAGTGGAAGCGTGCAGTTTTAACCACTGGACCGCCAAGGAAGTCCCAAGGGGAGGTTTTTCTTTAACTGACAATCAGCACATTAAAGAGAAAATTTCCTGAGTGTTTATTACAAGTAAAACACTGTGTTATGAACATGTGCAGTGCAGACATGATTAGTGGCCTTAAAGAGAGGTCTTCCAATCCTTAATGTGCCTTCATCTCCCACAAAACATGTTGTGTACAAGACAACCCTTGTCCTATTACTTACATAGAATGGTTCTTTTTTTTAAAAAAAAAAAAGACAACAAAAAAGCTGCCAGGCTCGAGGGTTTTATCACTGTTAACTAACTGTATTCCTCCCAGCTCTACAGTCACATCAGTTTGCACTGCTCAGTACTGAATAGGTTTTTGTCCTACTCAGATCATTAAGCCAGGCTTTCCGAGGGCACTCAGGCAAACAGATCTATGAAGTGAGTTTCCATAAGAACTGAATAAATGCACTGTCTACTATCATTTTCATACAGATATCATGGTGTCAATCACCAATGGCAAAAATAATACATTTTCACAATACTTTAGAGTGAACTTTCATATATATTCCCTAATCCTAACAATAGGTATTACTGCCCTTAGCATTATTTTCACCATTTTACAGATGATAAAAATTAAGGCTCAATTGTATGGATGTACTATATTTAACCAGATCTGCATTGATAAGTATCTTGGCTATATTTAAGGGGAATGCTTTTGTAGGGTTGTCGTTGCTATTGTTGTTTGTGAGTACAAAACACTGCTGCGATGCAAATGCCTGAAATTTTGTTTTACATATTTCTGAACATGTACCTCCAAGAAGAGCTGAGTCAAATTGTATGTTTTTAAATGTTAACAAGTGTCCTTTAAATGTTGATTTAAAAAAATTAAGGCTGGGGTGGTCCAGTGGTTAAGACTCTACCTTCTAATGCAGAGGGTGCAGGTTACATCCCTGGTCAGGGAGCTAAGATCTCACATGCCTAGAGGCCAAAAACCCAAAACATGAAACAGAGGCAATACTGTAACAAATTCAATAAAGACTTAAAAAAAAAAAAAAAGACATTACTTCTGTTTCAGTCCTGCTTTAAAAAAAAAAAAAATTAAGGCTCAGAGTTCTCATCTGAGGTCGTGCTTAAAACAGAACAGGACTGAGTCTCAGGTCTATAGACCCCTATATTTCATTCTACTCTGCCCAAACTTTTTTTTTATAGTTTCAAAAATGAAGCATTTACACCTGCAGACTTACCAAGCAGCCAGCTCTCTTTGTGCATCCCAGCTTCGAACTGACTGCTGAGAGAAGACTGCTGCAGCACAGCACAGTCCTGGAGGCTCCCCGGCCAGTTTGTTTCCACAGTCATCAGTGCCCCTCTGATGTCACACACCATGAGGCAGTTTAAAGAATGAAGACCTTTGCGGTTCACATAGGAAAGGTCTTCAGCATTTGGTGCCTTGATTGCCACATGGATACAGTCAACCACCCCTATGACCCCTGGCATCCCTGCCAACCCATAGAATTCATCCTTCAGAGCCTGCACGGAGGCTTCATCAGCTGGAAAGCGGACGAACTGCGAAGCTCTTTCCACAAGCGCTTCGGTGACATTGGCAACACATCGACTCATAGATGCCTGACTGATTCCAATAGCATCCCCCATCCGAGTCTGGAAGGAACCTGAGGTATAGAAGCCCAGTGCTGCAAGGATCTGTGTCTCTGGGCTAATAGCCCTGGATCTCTGAGTAGGTCTAGAAAGACTGGCCCCCAAGAGCTCCACCAAGTAATAAATGAACTGTCGAGGAAACCCATACATGGACATCAAGTATTCATCTGTCACATCATCCAGCTTAAAGCGGTCCAATGTGCGGTGACCTCGGCCATATAGCAAGAGATCACAGTCAAGTACTGTTATTGGTATAGCCATGGTACATGTAACTGTTGTCTCTCCTTCCCTCTGCTACTTTTCCTGAACTCTTCCCACTGAAGATGTTGGTGCAAGAAGGTATTTAAGGAAGTGTCAGAATTCAACAGCTAACCATCATTTAAATGGCTCTGGCATTTATAATCTTCTCTCTGTAAAGGTTAAAGGAAAAAACGAAAAACATTAGAAACCTACCAAAGACTTTAAAGTGATTCAGGGGCTTCCCTGGCGGTCCAGTGGTTAAGACTTCGCCTTCCAAGGCAGCGGGTGCGGGTTTGATCCCTGGTGGAGGAGCTAAGAGCCGACATGCCTTGCAGCCAAAAAACCAAAAACATAAAAAAACAAAAACAAAAAATACCAGAAGCAGTATTGTAACAAATTCAATAAAGACCTTAAAAATCATCCACATCAGGGCTTCCCTGGTGGCGCTGTGGTTGAGGGTCCACCTGCAGATGCAGGGGACGCGGGTTCGTGCCCCGGTCCGGGAAGATCCCTCATGTGGCGGAGCGGCTGGGCCCGTGAGCCATGGCCGCTGAGCCTGCGCGTCCGGAGCCTGTGCTCCGCAGCGGGAGAGGCCACAACAGTGAGAGGCCCGCGTACAAAAAAAAAAAAAAAAAAAGGTGCTATAACTGTAACTCGGTTTTTCTCCACTAACTCATGGCAATACAACAGGCTTGCTTTGGTATGAAGGAGAATGGGAGCTGAATTTTGGTGGCTCATTTAATGCCTGGCATTTGCATTGGGAAGAACAAAAGATTAATGGAGGTGATGGCATAATTAGCCACAAAGTAAAAGAGGTCTGCTCCTAACTATACAGGCCACGAAGCAACTGACGTAAGTCATAGCTACCCAGGACAGGGATTAGTCACGGCAGGATTCATTACCCAAAGCCCTCTGGCTCCACCTGATAAGTAAGGGGTAAGAGATGGGGGTGGGGAGGGGGGAGTGTCGTTGTTCAAACTAGTCTAACAAGGGAAGAAGGGGCAAAAAACCGCCCACGACCCAGGCTGGTAGACGGGAGATTCTGTGTTGTAACAAAAGCCTTTCCCCTCACCCCAAGAAATCCAAATCGTGAGGCTGAGGTAAAGGAAGTAGGGAAGACCAGATAGGTTGGAAGGAAGGCGCAAAAGAAGAGGCTGGGAGAGCTAGGGCTGAGAGGACACTCCACCTCTAAGGCTTTAAAAAAGATGTCTTAGAAATGAATACGGAAGTGTGATTGCCCCGGCCACTCAAAGTCAGCCGAGGCCGCTCACCCACCTCTCGGCGGCTGCCAGATTACCAGCCGCACTTCCCACCCACCCAGCCGGGTCCGGCCCTCCTCCGGAACCGGCGGCCGAGCACAAGCCGCCACGGCGCTCTCTGTAGGCACCGCCCTCTCGCGTCACCGCCCGCCCCAAGCCGTGTCCTCACTGCCGCTGCCGCCGCAACCTGCGATTCGCCGGCGCACATTCCACACACGGCCCAAAGGTTCACGCTCTTTCAAAGACCGCCTCTTTACGCCTTTGTTTTCTGAGACGCTTGAAGAGATTGGTGAATCAGACTTACATGGTAAGGAAACCAGTTTTTATGGGAACGTCAAACAGGAAAGAGATTAAGTAGGTCATCCATACTGTGCCGAAAGGGCGGCTGAGGTTAGATAGCTGTATTTCCCCCATAGCCCTCTTCCTCCCACCGCCGTCACCGAAGCGGATGAAAACAAACAGTAACGATGGCGGCGCCGGGAAGCGACCGGCTGCTGGGCTGAAGGCAGGAGTGATCACTTGAGCTGTGAGGGAAGCCCTGAAGAGCGCCTGTAGACGTGAGTGCGACAACTCGCGCAGTCTTGGGAACGGAACTCCCGGGGCCTGCGAGCCACGAGGCTCCTGAGGCGTGAGGTATTATCTGCGACCCGTGCTGTCAGTGCAGCTCCGGAGCGCGGAGCTCTCAGCCAGGAGGCGCAGCTGGCCGGCCCCAGGCCCCGGCCTCCGTAATGAGAGCCCCGAGCCACTCTCTGTGTCGCAGCTTCACAGGTACTAACTTTAGGGGGGATACCCCCGGATCTCTCAGCGCCCCCGGGTGGGAGGCTGTGGACCTGCGGCCTGCGGCCTGTCGGGTACGTCCTGGCGAAGCCGAAGCCTATTAGCTGTAGGTCAGTCCCCTAAGCTTTCTTTGGGAAGTCGGGTTACTGTAGGCTTCATTGGCCCTTGATCATTTCCAGTCCTTACAGAGATGCCCAGAGCTTTCGACTCTGCTTTCTCAGCTCTTTGGGTTAAAGGCATTTTGGAAGGAATTTGTGGGCCCATAACTCTGTGGTTGGGTACCAGTATGAATGAGATAGGTTTTCATTCAATCAAGATTTGTTGAGTGCCAAATATGTACTCCGCGTGTAGGTGAGGGTGACTGTTGACTAGTGCAAAAAGGGACCCAAGGTTCACGACTCTCTTACTGGCAGTGGAATGACCTGTGGAAACCTGCGATCCATTCTCATTAAGTAAATCTCTGGGTAAGTGGCTAAGCACCTTCTTGGATTCATCACTAACTCATCTCAGTTTTCACTTTCTCACTCAGTTATTTACCAAGTTTTTCTGGTCAATTCAGTGTAGCGTTTCACTTCTAGTATTCCTTCCTCTCTGGCCATCCCACAGCCAGAGAGAGAGGGGTGGAGGGCGGGGGAATGGATGTGAATGAACGAATATTTAAAGAACAAAAGTGCCTATTTTTTCATTACACTTACTTTAAAAGTCATCTCCTAAGGTGGTATAATTTATTGAACACCTTCAATGGGAGATGTGCAATAATAAGAAACAACAGGTCCTTTCTTTACACTAAATTAACTCCAGGTTATTGTGTGTTGTTTTATGTGTTAGTGCTTTCATGTGTGGCTATCATGGCTCCAATTAAATTATATGTTTTTGTTTGTTTCTTTCAACTCCATTTTTCAGCCGAGCAGAAGTCTTGTAAGTGCTTGTGGAAGGGAATCCTGAGTTAATATTTTTCATACCCAGGGGATGATGAATAAGTGATGAAGCAAAGGTCGTATGTATTGACCTGTGTAGTAAAATGCATGTAGTGCATTTTCAAATTGTAACCCTTTGGGTCGGAAGTTAAGACGGCTATGGCAACTTTTGAGATTTACATTTCATAAAAATTGCTATTTCTTTACTTACACCTAACAGTTCTTATTATTTGTATTTTTTTTCCCTCAAGTGGAAACTGCAGATCAAAAACTGCAGATCTTCAGCTACTAAATACTCCAAATTATATTATTTTATTTAAGGACTAAAAATCAGCTGGACACAATTCAGTTCGGCCATATACGCGTACTGGAATTGTACCGTATGGAGGTGGGGGCAAGAAATCTCCTTTTTTCCATTGTCTTTCCTGCTTGCATCCACCCAGCTGCATCAGCTTATGACCTCCATGACTCAGAGCAGGGTGTCCATAGCCTAAATGCAAAAAGAAGCCTAAGACATTAACATTGAGGTTCCAAAGACATGAGTCCTACTACATGAGTGAGTTTTCAAAGATAATTTTGACTAATCAGAAAGTGCAACCACTATAGAACTTATTGCTGTCACTTGATAAGGTTCATTACCAAAGCTCTGCAATTACATTTTGTTCCATTGGGAGTGGAAGTTATTTATTTTGGAATTTTTATCTGGAGGGAACTTATTTAATCTTAGTAATGCTTGGAAATTCCTAAAACTTTTACTTTTTAAGCACTTTTTACATTATTATAGAAGAGATGAAAATAACACTGTGGTTGGAGCACTGCATTCCTCACTCTATGACCCTTTATTATTCAAATTAAGTTTTTTGGTTTTTGTTTTTTTTTAATTATTTTTTTGGTACGCGGGCCCCTCACTGTTGTGGCCTCTCCCGTTGCGGAGCACAGGCTCCGGACGCGCAGGCTCAGCAGCCATGGCTCACGAGCCCAGCTGCTCTGCGGCATGTGGGATCTTACTGGACCAGGGCACGAACCCGTGTCCCCTGCATCGGCAGGCGGACTCTCAACCACTGCGCCACCAGGGAAGCCCTGTTGTTATTTATTTAAAAAATATTTATTTATGGGACTTCCCTGGTGACGCAGTGGTTAAGAATTCGCCTGCCAATGCAGGGGACATGGGTTTGATCCCTGGTCCGGGAAGATCCCACATGCCGTGGAGCAACTAAGCCCATGTGTCACAACTAGTGAGCCTGTGCTCTAGAGCCCATGAGCCACAACTACTGAGCCTGCATGCTGCAACTACTGAAGCCCGCGTGCCTAGAGCCCGTACTTCACAACAAGAGAAGCCACTGCAGTGAGAAGCCCGCGCGCCGCAATGAAGAGTAGCTCCCGCTCACCACAACAATAGATAGACCACGCGCAGCAACAAAGACCCAACACAGCCAAAAATGAATATTAAAAATTTAAAAAAATTGTATTTATTTGGCTGCACTGGGTATTAGCTGCAGCACGCAGGATCTTCATTGCTGCCTGCAGGATCTTTAGTTGCAGCATGCACGATCTAGTTCCCTGACCAGGGATCGAACCCAGGCCCCCTGCATTGGGAGCGAGGAATCTTAACCACTGGACCACCAGGGAAGTCCCTGGTTTTATTTTTTAATGGAAGAAAAGTATAGAAACTCACTGAGTAAGAAATGCAGGCTATTCAGCTAATATTTGAACTACTGTATTGCTTAAGATTTTTTTGGCTTGTATGTTGACTTTAGAGTCTTAAAATATGTATACTTTACTAAAAGTTTATTCTTGGAAAAAGCTTGCCTAAACTTTATATGTGGATAATTTAGAAGTAATTTCCAACTTGGGGTGTTGAGTAAAATAAATTTCCATAGGGCCTCATTTTTTCATGCATGGATTTAATAGAAGAGAGGGTGCACGGGGTTACTGGTCCTTGCCTCCTCTTTGTCAAATTGTGGAGAGCAGTAAAAACTGCAGGTAGGGCTTCCCTGGTGGCGCAGTGGTTGGCAGTCCGCCTGCCGGTGCAGGGGGCGGGGGTTTGTGCCCCAGTCCGGGAGGATCCCACGTGCCGCGGAGCGGCTGGGCCTGTGGGCCGTGGCCGCTGGGCCTGTGCGTCTGGAGCCTGTGCTCCGCAACGGGAGGGGCCGCAGCAGCGAGAGGCCCGCGCGTACAGCAAAAAACTGCAGGTAGTCCCTGACAGGATAAAGGCAGTGTATGCAAAGGGAGAATGCAGAGGAGGCTAACTAGACCTCTATGACCAAGGGGAAAAAGAAACTTTTCTTGGGAATTCCTCAAAGTCCAGTGGTTAAGACTCCACGCTTCCACCGCAGAGGGTCACGGGTTTGATCCCTGGTCAGGGAACTATGATCCTGCATGCCAAGTGGTGCACGCCCCCCCCTCACCAAAAAAAAACAAAACAACAACTTGAAGTTTGGGTTTTAAATCTTAAAACGATTTAAAATCCTTAAAGGGATGTAAAATTAGTTTTGAATCTTTAAAAAGATTTTAAATCCCTTAAGAGGATGTAAAATTAATTTTAAATAATTGTTTTTAACTGTAGAGTAAATGTGAGCCAGTTTGTTAGAGAAAGCCTCTAAATACCAGTATAGGTGGCACAAGAAATTTGCTTTTGCCCTGGTGGTGTCCCCCATATGCCCTTGGTTACAAGAGAAGGGAGAAGATTGTGAGTCACCACTACATAGAAAAACAACTCAACATGCACAGTCTGTCAACAGTATCTTAGTAAAAATAAAGGTAAATAAAGAATGTATAGAAGTGATAACCCAGTGTTCTTATTTTGGAAAATACAGTTTTCACTCTTGACTTTTGATTCATACAAATATGAAAGAAATAGAGTTAAAAATCATATTATTCTTTCCAGCCTTTCCAGGGTGGTTTGTCGCCACCCTCACCTTCCTCCTGTATTGCCCAGAGCTATTATGTCATTAGGAGAGATTATGTAGAGAAATACTTGTGGAGGTTTAAATGCCCTGTTTTAAATATAAGCTTAAGGGTATTTTTATGCTTTAATCTACTTCTGTTGGAATTTTCAAGAAATCGGATATTGGCCTTATGTATTCTTTAGACTGGTTTTTAAATTGTTCCTTAGTTAATCAAACACAGCTTTGGTCTTTTATCTTTATTCCCACTTCCCATTTTCTTTTGATTTACTTTACTTTCTGGTTTCTTAAATTGCATACTTATTTGAGATTTTTTTTTTAAATTATAAAGACTATAAGTTTTCCTCTGAATTCTTCTTTTGCTGTGTCTCATTTGTTGTCAAATATTCTTCATTTTGTTAATTTCTAGATCGTTTGTAACTGGTTTTTATTTCAATGTTTATTATAAAAAGCTTCCTAGTGTATACACGGTTAACTTTTTATTATGTTTCTAGTTTATTGAATTATGGGCAATAACATCTTGGAAAAAAAGTTTTTAATGGTCAAGAACATGATCAGTTTGTGGTGTCCCTTGAACCTAAGAGAATAATGTGAAAGGTAGAGTTAGATAACTAAGAGCTTTATTGAGGATCTCATATGTGGCAAGTACTCTTTACAGGAACTATCTCATTTAATCCTCACCACAACCCTATGAGAAAGGAATCTGAAGTACAGAAAGATTGAGTGACTCGCACTATATGCCACCATATATATGTGTATATATATATGAATGACTTGTTTTTATTATTCAGATCCTCAAAAATTTTTTATATCTACTTGATATATCAAAGAGGTATGTTGAATCTTCAGGTATAGTTTTGGTTTTATCAAGCTCTCCTAGTATCTCTAGGAATTTTTGCTTTATGTATTTTATTGCTATATTGCTTACATGTAAAGGTTTATGGCTATCATATTTTCAGAGATTATCGTTACTGAATGTCCCTTTTAATCTCATTTCATCACTTCTGGTCTGGAATTGTCATAAATATCGACACTTCTGCTTTCTTTTTCTTTTTTTTAAATGTATTTATTTTATTTTTGGCTGCGTCGGGTCTTCATTGCGCGCGGGCTTTCTCTAGTTGCTGCGAGCGGGGGCTACTCTTCGTTGCAGTGAGCGGGCTTCTCGTGGTGGCTTCTCTTGTTGCGTAGCACAGGCGCTATGCGCGCAGGCTTCAGCAGTTGTGGCACGTGGGCTTCAGTATTTGTGGCTCGCGGGCTCGAGAGAGCAGGCTCAGAAGTTGTGGTGCATGGGCTTAGCTGCTCCATGGCATGCGGGATCTTCCCAGACCAGGGCTCGACCCTGTGTCCCCTGTATTGGCAGGCGGATTCTTAACCACTGCGCCACCAGGGAAGGCCCTGCTTTATTTTTCTTTTCTTTCTTTCTTTCTTTTTTTTTTTTTTTTTTTTTTTTTGCGGAGCACAGGCTCAGCCGCTCCACGGCATGTGGGATCTTCCCGGACTGGGGCACGAACCCGTGTCCCCTGCATCGGCAGGCAGACTCAACCACTGTGCCACCAGGGAAGCCCTCTTTCTTTTTTCTTCCTCTTTCCCCCCTCCCTCCCAAGTGAGTGTATCTCTGCTTTCTTCTTTATTTTCAGACTTTCTTTGTAACTGTTTTGGTAGAAGACTATTTCAGTTGTTTAAACTTTTCCATTCTGTTTCTCATTTGTCTACAAAGAACTTTCTAAATGGAAAAAAAGATCTTTATGATTTACTAATTCTGATGCCTAGAAAGTGGGGAAATTACAGTTTTGTTCTCTTTACCTTTGAACTTGTACCTAACTGGTTTTTTTGGGGGGGTGGGGTTGTTTTATGGCTGCACCACCCAACTTTCGGGATCTCAGTTCCTGATCAGGGATTGAACCCGTGCCCCCTGCAGTGGAATCGCAGAGTCCTAACCATTGGACTGCTGGGAACTCCCTTAACTGTTTTTTCTTATTAACTGTTCCTGATTTGCCATACTGAGCTTTTAAGCCTGAATCCAGAACATTTAAAAACTGTTAAAAATTGGAAAGCATAATTATTTTTTCAGTTATTGATGTTAATTAACTTTTCCCAGTTTTAGGGGCTGGAGATATTATCTGGGGTCATTTTTGTATAATCTCTTGCCAAATTATTCAGTTGTTTCTTTGAAATTATTTGCTCTTTCCTTCCTTTATTGACTGCCTCACCTTAATCCAGTGCTATCACCAACTCTCATCTGGATTACTGAAATGGCTTCCTAGCTGGTCTTCCTGCCTCTAATCCCTTTATTTCATCTCCCCCTCTCTATATTCAGATTAATGTCCCTAAATTTTTACCTATAGAAGAATCTGCATTGACTCCCTACTATAATCTACTGTTATTCTCTTTTGCTCACTTTTATGTTTCCCTACTAATCTGGCTGGATCATACTTACCTACTTTTTATACATTTTTGTTCTCTGTCCAAATTCTCAATTTTGTGCTTCATTTAATTGAACATATTAAGCATAGTAATTTTAAGGTCTGTGTCTGATAACTGTTAATGTGTTTCTAATATCTTTTGGATTTTGATCATTTGTGTTTGTCTCCTTGAGTGCCTGGTTTACTTTAACATGTGCCAGAAATTGTATATGAAAAATTATAGAGATAATTTATGGGTTAGGACAACATTATTTTCTTCCACGGAGAAATTACCTGTGTTTCTGGCAGAGGCTAAGGGCAGACCTTATTCTACACTGTTGAAGCTGAGTGATGTGTAAAATTTTTCATAATAAAAACTTTTTAAAATTAGCTTGAAGTCATACAAATTACAACTACATTTGTCTTCTGAGAGAAGAACTATCCATTGTTTTTGTAAATGAAAAAAAAACCTTAAAGAATACAGCAATAGCCTATTTATCTGGGTTGTATATTATGGATTAAAAGGGAAAGGAGTAACAAGGAAATACTTGGAGAAAAAAGAAAAAAAAAAAGACCCATTCATAATGTCTGTCATCTCCGTACTCATTATATACCCTAATCTTAAAATTAAGCTATTACCAAATGTAAAATGGCATGGCTGCCTTGGAAAACAGTTTGGCAGTTCCTCAAAAAAATTAAATGTTGAATCACCATATGATCCAGCAATTTCATTTGTAGGTATATACCCAAGAGAATCATATGTTAACACCAAAACTTACCCATGAGTGTTCTCAGGAATATTATTCACAGTAGCCAAAAAGTGGAGACAACTTAGACGTCCATCACTTGATGAGTCAATTAACAAAATGTAGTCTGCCAATTCAGTGGAATATTATTCAGCCATAAAAGGAATGAAGTACTGACACATGCTAAAATACAGAGTGAACCTTGAAAACATGCTAAGTGAAGGAAGCAAGTCACAAAAAGGTGACATAGGATTTCCTTTATGTGAAACTTCCAGAATAAGCAAGTCCATAGCAATAAAGCCTACTAGTAGTTGCCAAGGACAGGGAGAAGGGGAAGGGGAGTGATGGATAACAGATGTGGGATTTCTTTTCAATGTGATAAAAATGTGGTGATGGTTGCACATCCTTGTGAATATACTAAAAAGCACAGAATTGTACACTTTAAAATGGTGAATTTTATGGTATGTGAATTATAACTCTGTTAAGAAAAACTATATAAAGTGATTCTTTAAAAAATTTTAACCTACTGCCTTAACATTCTAAGTCAACGTGTTTAACAAGTTCATAAATAAGCGTATTTCTTCTTAGCTCGCCCAGTCTCCTATCTCAGATGTGTAGTCTCTCACATTGTCTTGTTCTTTTGAGTTCTTGGTGTTTTATTTCCATGTGCAATCTGCAGATTTTTAAATTCTGAGTTCATCTAGCTAAAAGTTGGAAGGAAGGGTTATGAATGGCCTGGCAGTAGGCTGTTGATGATCCAAGTCTGTGAAAGCTTCTCTCAGGCCTCCTTCGGGCTTCCTTCTGCCTGTTTCTAGGAGTTTCAGTGGTTTTGGACAAGTTTTTAGGTTAATTTCTTGGCTTTTTGTTTCCTTACCATCCATGTAGGTAGTGTAATTTTGGATCTTATATCTGTGTACCTTACTGATGTATTCTTTTGAAGGTTTGAGAGTAACTTCCCCACCTCCCAACCTTGCCATGATAGATGGCAAAGCTCTTCATTGCTTCTCTAGGATTCTTCTGGCCTCTGATCAAGGAGCACTTGGCTCTGGGGTTTTCTGCAGGGGAGGTTTCTACCTTCCCGTAAGCTTGAGGTATGATTCCCTCACACCCCACTCTTGTTCTCATGTGTTCATTATAAGAATCTGACCTTGCTCTCCATAAACCTCAGCTCCCTGGCATCAATTTTCCCTTATATCTATGGCTTTAACTTACCTTTTTTTCTGGAACCTGGGATTTTTCAATCTTTCTGGTTTAGCTGCGTATCAAAACCTTTTTATTGTCATATCTTATTTGCATTTTTATGTACCTGTAGTGGGCAGGGGTGGGGTGTGACTGATAACATTAGTTTAGTCCACATTGTTGTTGGATGTCCTCCCATATCTGACATGGCGCGGTGCATTGAACTCCTTGTCTCCTTCACTCTCAAGGCAAGGATATCCTGTGATGGGAACTTGGAAGTATAGCTAGAGCAGTCATTCAGATGTTTGAAAAACTGTATTTGAAATAGGTCTACAAGGAGATAGAAAACTTTTATGCTGGGTGAAAGTTAGTTAAGAACTTTACCCTGCTATAGACCATTTGATGAGAATGGATTTTGTTTGTTAGATTTTTTTTGAAAAATGTAAGATATACAGAAAAATTGTAAGAATATTAAAGTGAACTTTCATATACTCCTTTTTTTTTTTTTTTTTTTTTTTTGCGGTACGCGGGCCTCTCACTGTTGTGGCCTCTCCCGTTGTGGAGCACAGGCTCCGGACGCGCAGGCTCAACGGCCATGGCTCACAGGCCCAGCTGCTCCGCGGTATGTGGGATCTTCCCGGACCGGGGCACGAACCCGTGTCCCCTGCATCGGCAGGCGGAGTCTCAACCACTGCGCCACCAGGGAAGCCCCAACTTTCATATACTCTTCACCTATATTCATACATTGTTCTCTGTTGGCCACATTGCTTTACTTCTTTCTGTATGTATCACATACTGTATAATAGAACAACGCAGGATTTCTTACTTTTTTTTTTCCCCTGGACTCTTGAGAAAAGTTACTTGTATCTCTTAAGACAAGAACATTGAACAGGGGCTTCCCTTGGCACACACACACACACACACCATGCTAGTGGTAGAGGGAGGATTCCAAAATGGTGATTGCACCAGTGTCCATGTGGTAGAACAGGCTCCCAAAAATGGCTGCCACAAGTATCTATGTCCCCAGGGTGAACTCCAGTTGCCTTCTGCCTCTCCAGGAGACTCTTCAAGATTAGCAGGTAGTTCTGACCCAGGCTCCTTTGAAATTACTACTTCTGCCTTAAAGGTCCCGGCACATGTGAGAGTTTGTGTGCCCTTTAAGAGATTCCATTCTATTTCCCACAGCCCTCTGGTGCTCCTAGATGTAAGCCCCACAGGCCTTCAAAGCCAAACATTCTGGGGGCTTGTCTTCCTGGCATAGGACCCCCAGGCTGGTTAGTCCAGTGTGGGACTCAGACCCCTTGCTCCTTGGGGAAAATCTCTGCAATGGTAATTATTCTTATGTTTGTGGGTTCCTCAACCGGGGGCATGGGTTGTGACTGTACTGGGACTCCCCACTCTTACCCATCTTGTTGTGGTTCCTTCTTTATATCTTTAGTTGTAGAAGATCTTTTCTGGTAGGTTAGGGTCAGTTAGGGTCTGGGTCTTTTTCCTCAATAGTTGTTCTGTACATAATTGTAAGTTTTGTGAGAGGAGGTGAGATCAGGGTCTTCCTACTCCACCATTTGGGGACCTCCCAATGTGCAGCCTTCTAACGTTAGGAAGGAATGGCAGTTCTGGTCTGAGTGGGGTCATGGAGTGGGTGTAGGGCTTAGAGTGGGGTCTAACTGCTTCTTCCGTGGACTTTCAAATAATCCTCCTGTTTTCAGCCCCATCTGCCACCCTACTTTAGTAGCTACCTGGTGACTAATTCCTTAGACTTTCTTAGGTTCTTTGGTTCAGAAGAGCTTTCTTTGTTTAGGGTTTCTCCCGCTGCTGGCTTGGATATCAGCTGTGCTCTGCTTAGTCAGTTATCTATTCCTTCTACTTTCTACCTTCCCGAACTTTGATATTGTTATCTCTTGTCTGTGTGTATGCTTTTTAAGTCCTCCACCCTTTTTTTAGGAGTGAGCAGAAATAAACATTGAACCTTTATCCTTTACCAGTCTGTTTACTTTTTCCCCCCAATATTTTGTTGACATCTTTCATTGTTATTTCTTCTTCTGGGTTTATTTATAGCTTTTATATTTCTGTGCTTTTAATTGAGGATTGGGAAAGTAGTTGAGATAAATGGGTTTTGTCTGCCTAAGAAGAACTCGTATTTTTAAAATTTAAAATTAGCATTTCAGTATGAAAGTAAGTAAAAGATCTAAAAAACCTGTCTATCCAGATAACTGTACTTTTCCTTTACCTGATTGTATCATTTGCACTTGAACAGTGTTGTAGAATCTTCTGTCTAGTATTTGGGAGTTGGTGATTATCTACAACCATTACATAATAATGGGAAACTTTATTTATTTAGTAATGGCATCTTTTTTTCTTTTTCTGTGTGTGTTAAAATACAAGCAACAGAATTTTACCATCTTAACCATTTTTGAGTGTGCAGTTCAGCAGCATTAAATACATTCACATTGCTGTGCAGCCTTCACTATCATCTGTCCCCATAACTTTTCATCTTGTAAAACTGAAACTCTACCTATTAAACAGCAACTCCCCATTCTCTCTTCCCCCCAGCTCCTGGCAACCACCATTATACTTTCTGTCTCTACGATTTTGACTACTCTAAGTACCTCATATAAGTGGAATCATACAGTATTTGTCTTTTTGTGACTAGTTCTTTTCACTTAGCATAATGTCCTCAAAGTTCATCCATGTTGTAGCATGTGTCAGAATTTCCTTCCTTTTTAAGGTGGAATAATATTTCATTGCATGTATATACCACATTTTGCTTATCCATTCTATTTTCAGATAATTGTTTAAAAACATTTTAGTTTGGCACAAGTCTGCACATGTTCTAAACACTGTGGGAACCTGACAGAATTATTTGTTGTTATGAACTTCTGTTAATGAAAATGATGTGTAGAGAATGTTGCTAAATTGAAATTGCTAATCAAGGTCCAGTAAATAGTTTTTGTTATTTGTTAAATGTCTTAAGCCTTGAAGAAAGGCCTTAATTAAGTGAGGTATTTCTCAGACAAGAAAAGCTACAAGTGGCAAGTCTGGGGAAATAGATTCTGATGAAACTTGAAGGGACAGCAATATTAGGAGCATTATGATTCATAAATATACTTTTGGCCTAATTAAGCCATTTTAGAGGTGACCTCTGGTAAATTGAATCAAATATATGTGGGTGGGAACCACATAGAACTTTTTGTAAATATCCAAAAATCATACATAGTAATTGGTTTATGTCCCTAAGGCAAAAAACTTTAATAAGGTAATAAGTAGCGCTGATGAGCTTGCTTATTCAACATATTAACAGGAAAGGGACATGAGATTTGAATGCTTGTGAAACCTTGCACCTCAGACTGGCACTTGAACCCATGTGCCGGAACTCGAACCCAGACAAAACCCATGGTCTTCCAACTGAGATCACACACATGGTTTCAGGACTTAATGAAGCTCAGGTTCTTGATGTCTCATAGCAGAAAGAATTCAGTGAGAGACAAAGTGATACGTAAGAAGTGGATTTATTTAGAGAGAAACACACTCCACAGACAGAGTGTGGGCCATCTCAGAAGGTGAGAGCGGCCTTGGGGGAAACACACTCCACAGACAAAGCGTGGGCCATCTCAGAAGGTGAGAGAGGCACCAGGGTATGGGATTGTCAGTTTTTATAGGAGTGGGTAATTTCATAGGCTAATGAGTGGGAGGAGTATTCCAGCTATTTTAGGAAGGGGTGGGGATTTCCAGGAATTGGGCCACTGCCTACTTTTTGATCCTTATAGTCCATCTTGAAACTGTCCTGGCGCCTGTGGGTGTGTTATTTAGCTTGCTGATGTGAGCGTGTACTGAGGCTCAAGGTCTAGTGGAAGTCGACTTGTCTGCCATCTTGGACCCATTTGGTTCTAATCAGTTTACGTCATGTCCTCAGGCTATGTCATTCTTTCAAAGGTTGTGCCCTGCCTCCTTCCCTCCTATTTCACTTGCAGAAGAGTTTGCTTTGTAATTGAGAGACTAGAATGCTGAGAGGTAAAGTGGCCTTGACTTAAACGAAGTGGTAACCTAAAAGCCCTACTTTGGCTTAGTCTTCTAGCAGCTGATATATTTTCTTAAAACCTGTTCCATCAAGGGTCTTTGGCAGTTATAACATGTTGGTGACAATGACTGATATGGGCAGTGGTCTGTAAAGTCTAAAGGAAAGAAAGTCACATACATTCATTGTCAACTAAGAAGGCCCTCTCTAGACTCTTGGTGGCAGAATTCCAATGTGCTTGTTCCTGAGGTATAGAAGGATATATGAAGCTAATAGTGGGTTGATATGATTTTATTTTCCCAAAATGGTCTCCTTGTAGGAAAGGCAACATGTTGATCACTTGATGCTTCTTTTATCGACTTGGCAGTTTTATTTCTCAATTAATAAATGGGATTTATGGTATGTAAACTGTCTCTTGTAAGTGAAGTCCCCCAAACCTTGACTGAACTAATAAAATTAGTTTCCTGAGCATGTACATCCAAGGACTAGATCCTTGTCCAGGATCACCATTTATTTGCTAGTTTCAGTGACCAAGATCTTTCCTGAAAGTACCAGCAAGCCTCTGATCACCTTTGCAAAATCATTTTACCTATTTTCCCCGCTGACTTTGTATGTGGACTCTTGAAGGTCAGACTGAGGAGTCTGCCCAGAGTTCTGGCATGTAGGAGCAATATGATGACATAATGCTTTATTAGACTAGCCTTTCAGTGGTTTACCTGAGGTTTACAGTATAATCTAGAAGGAGGTGTTGGGAAAGAAACTTTTCCTATAACCTCTTGGATTCAGCAGATGGGGGCGTGCAAACTAAACCAACGAAAGATAGATTAGCAAGAGAAAAGACAGAGTTTATTAATGCCTGCGAAGTGTATACCACAGGAGTGCTCAGTGATGAATAGCTCAGGGAGGTGGTAAAAATTTGGGACTTAAATGTCTAACTCAGTAGGAGAAAGAGAGGGGAGAAAGGTTTTATAGGAAGAAAAATTAGTTTCTTTGGGAAAGAAGAATGGGTGTTTAGGAGAACAAATGGGAAATAAGAAAGTTTGTCATAACAGACTTTATCTTGTGTGGGTGCAAATGGTCTTTCCATCTTCTTCATGACTATGAAACTCCCCCAGATAGGGGATTTATATTAGGTTTATGTTAGGTCTCTCTCCTGGGGTAGAAGCCAACCTGAAATGGGAATTTATGGCAGTCCTCATTTCTTAGAAGTTTCCGCTTTTAGTCAGATAAGGGAAGCTCTGAGAAGATTTCTTTTCTACATCTGTTGAATCTCAAATGTCTTCAGCTAAAAATAATCTTTATGCCAAAGTGGCATATTTTAGGATGGCATAGCCTATCCTCTTCAAAGGTAAAGTAACTAACCAAGAGAGTCTCTTCCAGATAAGGAATGAGACTTGGATTAAGGTGGTTATCTATGGAAATGAAAGTGCTGCTAATATAAAGGATTTTGTATAAGCATAAGTTTGAAGGATTCAGTAATTGGCTAGTGTAGTAAAGGGCAGAAAAAATTCAGTGTTTTTAATGTTTGTACCAAATTTCCGTTTATATTCCTTGGAGCACTCAAAGAAGGAATTTTGCAAAGTGCAAAGCAAAAGTAAACTTTCTATTACATTTCTATTGTAAAGGATGAACTAATATCCTTGATAGATAGCCTAGGCCTAAGGGGACAATAAGCTCTGATACCTTTGAGAGAACTTTTTCTCTGTGGAGACCACGCTTTTTGGCTCAATAACTAACTCTAGTTACATAATCCTTTGAGTGCTTCCAGTGGTACAAAAAGTCACAAGAGTCATTGTGCCATTATAATGTTTGTGCTTTGGTAGATGCTCTGGTAGTGGGAGCACTTCCCCACTTCAGTGTAAGATAGGGGCAGCCCAATCCTCCAGCACTGTTCTTATCTCAGATCTGTTGCTGTGTTGCTTCAGGGCCTTGAGCTGTTTAACCCTTTAAAAGGTCTTTTTATTTTTACTTTAATATTTGTTAGTGTTCTTTTCAACCAAAATTAGGAAGGCCTGAAGGTGGGTGTACATGTCAAGCATATTATTTGATAGGCCCCCAAAAATGAGTCCTTTGTAATTTGATCAGTAGATTCTCCTGTGGATCTCATCAGTTATTTCTTCTCAAAGGTTTTATTTCTCCTTCATTGGTTTCTTCCCACCCCCCACCTATAAATTTGCTCAGATATTCCTATCCTACAGGGAAAATCCTTTTAACAGAAAAGCTTGAGCTCTTTTCCTAACATCTCAGAAGTAGCTGAATCCATTCCTCACTACCACCCTAAGAAACTCTCCTCTCAAAGGTCATTAACAACGTAATGCCAAGTCCAGTGGCCTTTTCCTCTTGAGAATGAAGGAATCCAGAATATGTCATCCCAAAATATGCCTCTTTGACATAATTATTTTGAGCTGAAGGCAGTTAAGAAGCAGCAAATGCAGGAGAACCTTTCACTGCCCTCCCGTTTTCTGCCTAAAGGCAGGATATAAATTCCCCTTTTTTACTGGAGACAGATTCTTATCAGACCTGAGAAGACACCAGAGAAATCTGCAAACAAACCTTGCTCCCTTAGTTTCCTCCCACAGCCTGCACCCTTGAATGCCTAAAACTGCTTTCCTTTGTCCTGTCATTTCTCTATGAAGTTATTATTCTTTGTTTAAGACCCCATATGAGCCATAGTTCTAAGCCACTGCTTTGAGTTATTTTTTGTTGAGGTTTCTCCTCTGTGGTAGGTGCTGCATTAGTCAATAAACTGTTTTGCTCTTGTTAATCTGTCTTTTTGTTGAAGGAGTCCCAGCTCAAAGTTTAATATGCGTAGAGGTAAAGTTTTGCCTCCTCCACAAGAACTTACACTGTTTGACCATCCCTTCAATCTTGAAACTTTAATTTCCCCTCAGTTTCAATGAAAACTTCTCAGAAATCATTTTATCTCCTATTTCTCTGATTAGTTCTTGCATTTCTTTTTGTGGTTCTTTTATGCAAATGCTTTCCAAGGTCGTTGTTTTGTTTTTTTTCTGTTATCTCCCTTGGTGATTTCATCTGTTGCTATAGTTTTAATAATTCCTTCTTTTTTGAGATTTATCTCCAACTTTAATCTCAGTCTTAACCTTTTCCATTAGCTTCAGATTTAGCATTTTCAGACAGATCTTCAGGTGTTTCTAACTCAACCTATTAAATAAACTGAACTGATTGGCAAAAAATAGTGAACCTTGATCCCTAACGTACACCACATATACAAATTAATTTTCGATGGATCACGAATCTAACTGAAAGGTAAACAGTAATGTTTCTAGAAGAAAATGTAGGAGAATATTTTCATGACTTTGAGATCAGCAAAAAAATTTTTAACAGGACACAGAAAAGTGCTAACCATCAAAGAAAATGTTGATGAATTGGACTTACTAAAATAAAGAACCTCTGATCATCAGGAAACTCCATAAGAGGATGATGCTCAGCAATAAAAAGGAATGAACCATCGGGACTTCCCTGGCAGTCCAGTGGTTGAGACTTCACCTTCCAATGCAGGGGATGCAGGTTCGATCCCTGTGGGGAGCTAGAATCCCACATGGCCTTGTGACCAAAACATGGAACAGAAGCAATATTGTAACAAATTCAATAAAGACTTTAAAAAATAGTCCACATCAAAAAAAAATTAAAGAAAAAAGAAATGAACTATTGACATAGAATATAACGTGGGTGAAAAAATATATAACATGGGTGAATCTCAAAATAATTGTGTTGAGTGAAAGAAGCCAAAGAGTACATACTGTATGATTTAATTTATATAAAACTCTGGAAAATGCAGGTAGGGATCTTTAGTGATAGAAAGCATATCAGAGGTTGTTTAGGTATGGGGGCGCGGCTGGAGGGAGGGAGTACGAAGGAACATGAGGAAACTTTTGGGGAGTAATTTCTATGTTCACTATTTTGTGGTGATGATTTTACAGTTATAAACCTGTCAAAACTTATCTTATACTTCTGATATTGTCAATTATATCTCAATAAATCTGTATTTAATGTGGACATAAAAACCACCCAGATGAGAACAGGTGAAGGCCATTTATTCAGAGCTTTCAGTAGCAGAGGAGTCAGCTCCAGCGCTTGCCTTTGGCAGAGATGCAAAGGTAGGTAGACCACTGGGGAAGCTTTATAATGGAAAAAAGGCAGGGAAGCCTTCAGGAATGTCCTGATTTGGGGCTGTTGGCACAAAGAAGCTGTAGGCAGCCTGACTACAAGTGGGGGTACTCTATATGATTGGTTGGGGTACATATTTGGCTTTCTCTGGTTGGTCCTAAGTTGGAAGCAGGGATAAAAATTAGGGAAGCTGTCAGTTAATCAAGTCCTGGCTGTTTGGGGCCAGTTTTTACAGGGGTTATCATTTGACTTCCTGGACTGGTTGCTAGAGATAGTCTGACTTCCTTGACTGGTAAGTGTAGATAGTAGGTTGGCTTTCTGGGCTGGATTTTTGCTGATTGTGGGTCAGAGCTCTATCTTTATATATATAGTCTGGCCATTGTCCGTTAGTATGTCGTGACTCTCACGATAAGCAACAAATTCCACAAGAAAGGCAAGCCACAAACTGGGAGAAGGTATTTGCAGTACATATCCAACAATGTACTGAATCCACTATATATTTTTTAAAACTCCCACAATTCAGTAAGAAAAAGACAACCTAATTTTTTAAGTGGGCAAAAGGCTTGAACTAGCACTTTATGAAAGAGGATATCCAAATGTCTAATAAACATATGAAAAGGTATCATTGGAGGAAAGGCAGTCATCATTTCATCTCTAATTTAATCATCAGTCATTCAATGTAGATTAAATGAAATACCACCACACTCCTACCAAGATGGCTAAGGAATCAGCAATACGAAGTGGTAGTATAGATGTGGAACACTGGGAGCTCTAAGGTACTGTTGGTGGTGATGTAAATTGGTACAGATCCTAGAAAACTGTTTGGCAGTATCTATCAAAGCTAAACACAGGCATACCTTGGATATATTGTGGGTCGGTTCCAGATCACTGTGATAAAGTGAATCACATGAATTTTTTTGTTTCCCTGTGCATATAGAAGTGTGTTTAAACTAAACTGTAGACTATTAAGAGTGCAATAGCATTATGTCTTAAAAAAAAACAATGTACATACCTTAATTTAAAAATACTTTATTACTAAAAAATGCTAGCCATTATCTGAGCCTTCAGCGAGTTGTAATCTTTTTGCTGGTGGAGGGTTTGAAATATTTTGAGAATTACCAAAATATGACACTGTGACACGAAGTGAGCAAATGCCATGGGAAAAATGGCGCTGATAGACTTGCTCAACACAGGGTTGACCCAAACCTTCAATTTTTTTATTTAATAAATTTATTTATTTTATTTATTTATTTTTGGCTGCATTGGGTCTTTGTTGCTGTGCGCGGGCTTTCTCTAGTTGCGGCGAGCGGGGGTTATTCTCTTCTTTGCAGTGCGTGGGCTTCTCATTGCGGTGGCTTCTCTTGTTGCGGAGCATGGGCTCTAGGCGCATGGACTTCAGTAGTTGTAGCACGTGGGCTCAGTAGTTACGGCTCGCAGGCTCTAGAGGGTAGGCTCAGTAGTTGTGGCGCATGGGCTTAGTTGCTCCACAGCACGTGGGATCATCCTGGACCAGGGCTGGAATCCGTGTCCCCTGCATTGGCAGGCGGATTCTTAACCACTGCGCCACCAGGGAAGCCCCTTCAATTTGTTTTTTAAAAAGAGGAGGTGGGGCTTCCCTGGTGGCGCAGTGGTTGAGAGTCCGCCTGCCGATGCAGGGGACATGGGTTCGTGCTCCGGTCCGGGAAGATCCCACATGCCGCAGAGCGGCTGGGCCCGTTTGCCATGGCCACTGAGCCTGCGCGTCTGGAGCCTGTGCTATGCAACGGGAGAGGCCACGACAGTGAGAGGCCCGCGTACTGCCAAAAAAAAAAAAAGAGGAGGTGGCAATATCTGTGAAGCAAGGTGCAATAAAACAAGGTATGCCTGCATATGCATACTCTATGACCCAACAACAACACTCCTGGCTCTACATCTGATAGCAGTGAGTGTTTATATTCACGAAAACGCTCATGTAAGAATATAATAACTGACTTCCCTGGTGGCGCAGTGGTTAAGAATCCACTTGCCAATGCAGGGGACACGGGTTTGAGCCCTGGTCCGGGAAGATCCCACACGCCGTGGGGCAACTAAGCCCGTGCACAGCAACTACTGAGCCTGCGCTCTATAGCCCATGAGCCACAACTACTGAAGCCTGCATGCCCTAGAGCCCGTACTCCGCAACGAGAAGCCAATGCAATGAGAAGCACACGCACCACAAGGAAGAGTAGCCCCCGCTTGCCGCAACTAGAGAAAGCCCGTGCACAGCATCGTAGACCCAATGCAGCCAAAAAAAAAAAAAAAAAAAGAATAGCTAAAAGCAGGAAACAACCCAAATATTTATCAACAGTTTAATTTATAAATTGTGGAATATTCATAAAATGGAGTGCTACATAACAATGAAAAAGAATAAACTGCTACATGCAGCATTATAAATGAATCTTACAGACATAATGTTGAATAAAAGAAGGTACACAACAGAAGAGTTAATACTATTTGATTCCATTTATAAGAAATTCAAAACAAACAAAACTAGGGGCTTCCCTGGTGGCGCAGTGGTTGAGAATCTGCCTGCTAATGCAGGAGACATGGGTTCGAGCCCTGGTCTGGGAGGATCCCACATGCCGTAGAGCGTCTAGGCCTGTGAGCCACAAGTACTGAGCCTGCGCGTCTGGAGCCTGTGCTCCGCAAAGAGAGAGGCCGCCACAGTGAGAGGCCCGCGCACCGCAATGAAGAGTGGCCCCCGCTTGCCACAACTAGAGAAAGCCCTTGCACAGAAACGAAGACCCAACACAGCAAAAATAAATAAATTAATTAATAAACTCCTACCCCCCAACATTTTCTTAAAAAAGCAAATAAACAAACAAACAAACAAAACTAATCTATGGTGATAGAGGTCAGAATCATGGTTACTTTTTGGTGGTTTTATTGACCAAGGGAACACAAAGGCACCTTCTGGATTATTGGAAATGTACTATAACTTGATCTGGGTTGTCATTGTATGAGTGTTTACATACAAAATGTTTATTGATCTGTACACCTAAGATTTGTGCATTTCACTACATGTAAGTTATACCTGAATAGAGAACAATGTTTTTTTTTAACTTGTATTATTTCCTGTTTCAACTCTATCCTTTTGTTTATACCTTTCCTTAAAACTAGCTGTCCCTCTGGCTTTCTTGTTTTTCTGAAAGCCCATTAAACTTTTTGCACTCAGTCCTTAAATCCTGTTAGCTCTTCCTTTAAAATACTTCCCATCCATACTATTTCCAAATCATGTCTGTATATGTATTAGAGTTTTAGCCTTGACCACAAGCCTGAATTATTGCCAAGGACCTAATTGGTTTCCCTGCTTTCCATACTCAAAACTATTCTACAATATGCCAGCAAAGCTATCATCTAAAGCACCATTTGGATTGTGTTGCTTCCTCTCCTCAAAAGCCTTGAGGGTGCTCCCATTTCTGGCATATTAGATGCAGGTCAGTCTCTAGCCCTGTATTTAAGTCTCTCATGATCTGGCCCCAGCCAGCCATACACAACCGCTGGAAAATTGGCATACTTAATAGTTGCAAACCCAGTTTGCTCTCTGTGGCTTATACGCCTTTGTTCATGCTCTTCTCTCTGTAAATGCTTTCTTCCTCATACCAGCCCCTTCTCAAAACATTTTAACCTGAGGGTTTATGATGTACTTCGTGAAACTCATGAACTCCCTGAATATACCCAAAGTTTCTATATCGGTGCATTTTTTTGGAGAAAGGGCTTGTCATGTCATTGGATTCTCAGAAGGGGTCCAAAACCCACCCCCACCCCTATCCCACTCCCGCCCAAAGTTAAATTGATTTACTGGCCCTTTTAAGGGATGTTAACTCACTTTATGTTTTAATAAACTTTTTGTCTCATTAGCACTTAGTCTTCAATATGCTGGGTAATAAAACTTTTTTAATAGGTAAGTAATATAACTTTTTTAATATATAAGTTATATTTAAAAGCTCAAAGTTTCAGATTCAGGTAAAATGGCTTGTCTCATCTATTTTTAAGGTCTATAGATTTAGCTCTTTGTGTGGAATTTATTTTGCTCAAAAGATAGTATGTATTTTTCACTTTGGTGTCTTTTAGTCAGGGGGGAAATTTTTTTTTTACCTCCTACGTGACTATTCATACAGCTAGTAGACAATACCATCTCTGTATGCTTTGTTGTAGCAATCCCTTTTAAAAGATATTAGTCACATTTTTCAACACTTTTTTTTTTTCTTCCTGTTTTAGATTCCTATAGGCAATGGAAACTGATCTCAATTCCCAGGACAGAAAGGACCTGGACAAGTTCATTAAGTTTTTTGCCCTCAAGGTACTATATCCATTCTCTTAAGCCTAGAACTGTTAGAAATAACTTCCGTGCTTCTCCCTTTTTGGAAATATAGCATAACAGCTTGCAGCTTGCCCATTTTAAGGGATACTTCTGTCTGTTGTAAACCAAACTGTGAAATTTGGGGGCGGTACTGGGGGTGTAACTAAAAAGTAGCTTCCAATTTTCCTCAGCTACTTGTTCAAAAAAAATTTTTTTTTGCAAGCCTGTTTGCAGAAATGTCAAACTTATTATGCCAGGTTATTGGCACAGTATGTTCCCTTGGGGTGGGAACAAAGACTGCGGACTGGAATGGACAGCAGTTTGGGCATCTTTCCGTAAGCATCAACTACCTCTGAAATGTCTCACTTTCACTTATTGTTCCCTTCTGGGTAAATGAAGAATTAAAACTGAATTTTGAATGCTTTAGAAGGCATATTTTCCTAAATCTAAAAATCATTTCCACCACTCTCACTCCTTCCTCTCAACCATTGCTATGTAAGAATAATCCATGCAGTAGATTCTGGTTGTAAAATTAGTTGGAAGACTTTTGCCATATGGGCCAAGTCATATGAATAATTGTGGAATCCTTGGTTTAAATCAACTATGATTACATAAGTGTATGGCAGTGAATATTTAAACCTATGGTTGGGCTTGTTTTTCTATGAAAGTCAGAGCCATCATGTGCAACTTTCTTTCTGCCATGTGAGAATATTATAGATTACAAGCCTCAAATTGTAATTTCTCTAATTGGTTGACACTGTGCCCTCAGGAATATTTACAGTGTTATTTTTGTGCCGTGTTTTTTTCCTACGTGTTCTTGAAGGTTTTAAATCCTACCCTTTCCTGAAATATAGTTATGATCATTGGCATCTTTTAAATCCTGCATTGGGAGGGTTTTAACCCTGATTAGGAGCCAGATAAATTTGTTTTAACTTTTCATCTTTGATTTTTTTGTTTGCTTTTTTTAGACTGTCCAAGTGATTGTCCAGGCTCGACTGGGCGAGAAGATTTGTACTCGTTCATCTTCTTCCCCAACGGGTTCAGACTGGGTAAAATTCCAATTGTTTGTTAAGGGATATACTATGGTGTTTGTCACAAGGAATCACAGTGTAGTAATAAATAATTCTATTTCTAGTATTACTAAATCATAACATTAAAATACCTAATTCCATTTGATCCATTCACTTGGAAAGTATGTTCTTCATCAGTGTTAGTCTGATGTATTTGTTTTTTGGCTTTCTGCTGTGATAGGTGAAAGGCTTTTTCAACGTGAGTTTTGGGGCTTTGATGCAAGATATCTTATGGGGAAGGGAGAAGTAAATGAATGTCCTTAATCAGTCAAGAGCAATGCCTGCTTTACTCAGCATCCAATCTTACTACTTTATGTTTCCATAATGTTCCTGGTGAATGTTTAACACAAAGTTCCTTTTGTTTTCTAGTTCAATTTAGCAATCAAAGACATCCCAGAGGTTACGCATGAAGCAAAGAAGGCGCTGGCAGGGCAGCTGCCTGCCGTCGGGAGGTCTATGTGTGTGGAGATCTCACTCAAGACTTCTGAGGTAAGGTTATGGCCAGAAGGATGTCTTTTTTTTTTTTTTTAACTTTTTATTTTATATTGGAGTATAGCTGATTAACAGTGTTGTGATAGTTTCAGGTGCACAGCAAAGGGACTCAGCCATACATATACATGTATCCATTCTCCCACAGACTCCCCTCCTATCCAGGCTGCCACATAACATTGAGCAGAGTTCCCTGTGCTATACAGTAGGTCCTTGTTGGTTGTCCATTTTAAATATAGCAGTGTGTACATGTCGATCCCAAACTCCCTAACTATCCCTTCCCCCCATCCTTCCACCCCCGGTAACCATAAGTTCATTCTCTAAGTCTGTGAGTCTGTTTCTGTTTTGTAAATAAATTCATTTGTATATTTCTTTTTAGATTCTGCATATAAGGGATATCACAGGATATTTCTCTTTCTCTTTCTGACTTACTTCACTCAGTATGACAGTCTCTAGGTCCATCCATGTTGCTGCAAATGGCATTATTTCATTCTTTTTAATTGCTGGGTAATATTCCATTGTATATATGTACCACATCTTCTTTATCCACTCCTCTGTCATTGGACATTTAGGTTGCTTCCATGTCTTGGCTACTGTAAACAGTGCTGCAAAGAACATTTGGGTGCATGTATCCTTTCGGACCATGTTTTTCTCTGGATATATGCCCAGGAGTGGGATTGCAGGGTCATATGGTAGCTCTATTTTTAGTTTTTTAAGGAAAATCCATACTGTTCTCCATAGTGACTGTACCAATTTACATTCCCACCAACAGTGTAGGAGGGTTCCCTTCCCTCCACCAGGACGGTGTCTTAACTAGGCACTCAAAGCTCTTCACACTCTGGTTCCAACTCAGCCTTTTTAAAAAAAAAAAAATATTTATTTGGTTGTGTTGGGTCTTAGTTGTGGCATGCAGGATCATTTTTTAGTTGTGGCATGTGGGATCTAGTTCCCTGACCAGGGATTGAACCTGGGCCCACTGCATTGGGAGTGCAGAGTCTTAGCCACTGGACCATCAGGAAAGTTCCCCAACTCAGCCTTATTCCTGCTCCTTCCCTCTCTGATCACCTCATTATTCTCTGAGGAGGTTGTGGTTTTTGTACTTATTTTTCCAACAACTTGGAATAGACTCTTCACCCTCATCTTCATATATATCATCTATATGTGATATGTTTCTACTTATCCTTCAAGACTTATATGCCCTAGAGCAGGGGTCCCCAGCCCCTGGGCCGCACAGCAGGAGGTGAGCAGTGGGTGAGCAAGTGAAGCTTCATCTGCCGCTCCCCATCGCTGTCATTAACGTGTGAACCATTGCTTGTATACATTGCCTTGAACTATCCCCCCCATCACGCGCATTACCTCCTGAACCATCATCATCCACACCACCCTCCCCCCATGGAAAAATTGTCTTCCATGAAACCGGTCCCTGGTGTCAAAAAGGTTGGGGACCGCTGCTCTAGAGGATCTCCCTTTCTAAACCCTCTTTAGATTTCCTGTGTGTTTTCTTTACATTTGTTTCCAGAGTATAAATTGCTGTATTGTGGGGTTTTTTTAATGTGTTTTGGTTCACCTTATTCCATGCTAGGACTGAGGCAAATATTCTTGCTTTCATGTTTATTAATCGATATCCACTACAGGATTGTGAGGGTGCATGGTATAATAAAAGGCAAATGAGTTTGGAGCTATACAGACCCAAATTGAGATCCTAGCTGAGCAACTTTGGCTGAATTACTTAACCCCACCTCCCCTAACACCACCAAAGTAACACGACCCTTCACAGTCTTGCAGAGCTATAATATTTCCTCATTTCATTCTTACTTGTAAATTACCTAACATAACATATGGTGGGTGATCATTACATGTTCCTGTTCATACTATCCTTTTTTTTTTTTGGCTGTGTCGGGTCTTAGTTGCAGCACTTGGGATCTTCATCGTGGCATGTGGGATCTTTTGTTGCAATGCGCGGGCTTCTTTCTAGTTGAGGGACATGGGCCTAGTTATTCTGCGGCTTGTAGGATCTTAACTTCCCTAACCAGAGATCGAACCTGTGTCCGCTGCATTAGAAGGCAGATTCTTAACCAAAAGTCCCTGCACTTTTATTCTTGAGGTCAGCAGCTTTGCCACATCTTATTTATCTGTGTAGTTCTTCAGTTCTTTTTGAGGGACTTCCCTGGTGGCGCAGCGGTTAAGAATCCACCTGCCAATGCAGGGGACATGGGTTCGAGCCCTGGTCCAGGAAGATCCCACATGCCACGGAGCAACTAAGCCTGTGCACCACAACTACTGAGCCTGCACTCTAGAGCCCGTGAGCCACAACTACTGAAGCCCGTGCACCCTAGAGCCCGTGTGCTGCAACCACTGAGCTCACGCGCTGCAACTACCGGGCCCGCATGCTGCAACTACTGAAGCCTGCGTGACTAGAGCCTGTGCTCTGCAACAAGAGAAGCCACTGCAATGAGAAGCCTGCGCGCTACAACGAAGGGTAGTCCCTGCCCGCCACAACTCGAGAAAGTCCGCGCACAGCAACGAAGACCCAACGCAGCCAAAAATAAATAAATTTAAAAAAAAATTCTTTTTGAAATGAGGCAGGATATAAATAAATAATCATCTCTCTGCGTGGCACAGTGCCTGGGATGGCACACAGTAGGCTCTCAATTTTGTTGAACGAATGATGTCAGTACTTATTCCATGGCAACCTTAAGCACCAAATAAAACAAAACTTCGTATTTTTCTTTATTGAATTACCAATTTATACTGTGAATTATTTTTCTTAGCGATCCATAGGGAGTCCAAAAGGAATCCCTGGAAGAACTCTTTCCTCTCTCAGGCATCTGTGTAATCCTATTCTAAACTGTTGTGATTATCCTAGAGAAACCACACCAATTTATCTTGGATACTTCCTACTGTCCAGTCATCCCTTGATTTTTTTGGGGGGGGGGGGATTCAAAATTCATCATGTCATTTAGAGATGACACTGTGATGAAAAGGATATATATTAAGAATACATATTTAAATTTGATCTAGAACAAGTAAAAAATCTCTACTCCGCAAACTAACCCGAGTTTATTTCCAAACCTAAAAGAATGGCCCTCTTACAGCTGATTCGTAAAAAGATTACTTGTATTCAAAAGTATGTGACTATCCATCTCACTAAATGACACACAGGAGTGTTACAGGGTTAAGGGATTCTGGCTTTGGTCTTTTCTTTTTCTTTCCCACCCACTAGACTAAGTCTGTTCAGAGTAACACATAGAGAGACTGAACAGTTTGGCTAAAGACATCAAAGAGCTAAAAAGACTTTTAAGTAAGGAGCTTGTTAGGGTATTTAACTGTGAGTGTCACCTAAAAATATCCTCTATAGAATTGGAGGGAAAGGCTCTCTCCATGATTTGAAGTGTTGGCCTTTCTGAAGAGCAATTTGGACATACATAGCAAAAGTCTTAGAAGCATGAATATTCTTTGATCCAACAATTCTAATTCTGGAAATTTACCTTAAGAAACTAATTCAGGATGCATACAGAATTTTAGTCTCAAGTCTGTTTATCACAGTGTTGTTTGTAGTAGTGAAAATTTAGAAACAAGCTGTATGTCCAAGTATGGGGGTACTGATTGGATAAAATAATTGTCATATGTTGGAATACTACACAGCCATTAAAGATAATGTCGAATTTTAAAATTTATTTATTTAATTTTTGGCTGTGTTGGGTCTTCATTGCTGTGTGTGGGCTTGCTCTAGTTGTGGTAAGCAGGTGCTATTCTTCGTTGCGGTGTGTGGGCTTCTCACTGTGGTGGCTTCTCTTGTTGCGGAGCCTGGGCTCTAGGTGCGTGGGCTTCAGTAGTTGTGGCTCGCAGACTCTAGAGCGCAGGCGCAGTAGTTGTGGCTCACGGGCTTAGTTGCTCCGCGGCATGTGGGAGCTTCCCGGACTAGGGCTTGAATCTGTGTCCCCTGCATTGGCAGCTGGGTTCTTAACCACTGTGCCACTGGGAAGTCAACTAGAATTTTTAATTATAAGGAAAATTCCATGTTGTATTTATTGATAAAAAGTGATAGGGGCTTAGACCGTGTGCAGCAACAAAAACCCAATGCAGCCAAAAAATAAATAAATAAATATTTTTAAAAAAGTGATAAAAATTGTATATATAGTATGATCTCACTTTTATTTAGAAAAATCACTGATTGGAAAAAAAAGAAAGAAAAATCACTGATTGGATTATAAGTTGATGTCTCTTCTTTTTGCTTATTTATACTTTCTAATATTTTTATAGTGACTGTATAGTGCTTTATAATAAGGAAAAAGAAGATTAAAAAAAACCTGAAATATCTTTGAATTGTTCCATCTACAGGGAGATTCCATGGAGCTAGAAATCTGGTGTCTGGAAATGAATGAAAAGTAAGTGGTCTGTCTTAGGGTCCTTCGTTGTGGTAGCTGAGGATAAAGTGCACGACATCATGTGAAAAGCAGGGCTTTGTACCAGTCATGGAGAGGGTTCTGACCACTTAACAGAGCCAATAGGTCTTTGCTACAGTTTGCTTCATGCTTGGCTTCCAGCCCAGGCACAGAGATGACCTTCAGAGGGAGTGTCAGTCCAGAGAGACTCAGACACCACTGGGAGAGGAGCAGAGAGAAAGCTGAAAAAGGATTTGTTGTTTTCCCAGAGTACAGATAGTTCTCTGATTAAATCCCTTGAGCTCTTGTAACATGACTACTCTGTTTTGTCTGTTTTCTGTGTGGCAGACATCCAATAAGATTTCCCCTCACTACTCCTTTAGACATGCTGTGTTGGTCACGGATTGGAAATGCATGTTATTTTCCCCCTCCATTTTCTTCTTTCAGGGCAGATTAGCTTACTTCCTGCCCAAAGCTTTAGTTTTCAAAAAGAATATATAGAAAAATTGAGGAAATAGCAACACATCAGAAGAAAAATCTTATTAATAAGTATGAGTGGTATGGGCATTATTTTTCTTTCTTAAATAGAAAGCAACTGCCAGGTTATAGTCCAAAATTTTAGTACCAAACACTTCTCCAGAGTTCCTGTTAGATGTATAGAGGTAAACTGCTCGTAAGATAGTACATTGAAATTGTTTGCACCTTTAATAATACAATTGCAATATTGAATTACTGTTTTTAAGGGTGTTGCTTTATTTCTTAGAAAGATAACTGCTTCAAAGCTAGAAAAATATATTGGATACCTTTTGGTGCCCACCTGCCTTTGTCTAGTGCATGAGAAAGTGAAACTCTGGCTAGCTTCAACAATCTGTTGATAAACTGACAAAGAACTCTAACTACAACGTTAGTTCAGAATACGTTTTTGTTTTGTTTTGTTTTGTTTTTTGCGGTATGTGGGCCTCTCACTGTTGTGGCCTCTCCTGTTGCGGAGCACAGGCTCCAGACACGCAGGCTCAACGGCCATGGCTCACGGGCCCAGCCGCTCCACGGCATGTGGGATCTTCCCGGACCGGGGCACGAACCTGTGTCCCCTGCATCGGCAGGCGGATTCTCAACCACTGCGCTACCAGGGAAGCCCCAGAACATGTTTTAATAATAAATTTAATCTTATACAGTTCCAGCACTTAATTTGTGACTATCTCTGTTGACTGTAATACTCTGTGAAAGGTTATTTAGACTGCAAATCAGATTATATTCTATCAGAATATATGAATAATGCTAACAGATTTTTTTTAGATTTTTTAAATTGAAGTATAGTTGATATTCAATGTTGTATTAGTTTCTAGTGTACAGCAAAGTGATTCAATTTTATATATATATTCTAATGCTAACAAATTAATCTCAGTAGCTAGATGGAACATAACTAACATCTCTATTCATTGCATTTCTGTTCTTTGTTTTTCATTAGTGGAGTAGGAGAATGCTGATAGTGTCTTTGCTCCTCAGGTGTGATAAAGAAATCAAAGTTTCCTATGCCGTGTACAACAGACTGTCGTTGCTACTGAAGTCTCTCCTTGCTATAACTAGGGTGACACCAGCTTACAGACTGTCCAGGAAACAAGGGCATGAATATGTCATATTGTATAGGTAAGCAGTCACCTTCATGATTCACTCATCGGCCTCATCATTTTGCACATTGTCTGACCAGCATTCAGGTATTCCGTGATGAGTTTTTAGACAGACGTTTGGATAGTTGATGCTGTAGCTTTACTATGATTGTCTATCTATTCTCCCTTCTGAACCTCAGCTTTTTGCAAAGCAACCAAGTTCGTTATTCTTTTGTTTGTACACAGTCATGACTCCTGTAGAATGGATTTTGAAGTCCTACTGATATATATCTCATTTCTGGAAAAGGAAGTTAAGACTTTGAAAAACAGGCTATCCTGAGAAGACTCCACAATGTTCTATATTCCAGAGTTAGATTAAAACTTTTTGTGTAACAAACTGCTAATTCAGTGTGTTTTTAATTAGTTGTCTGTGGATATAAAGAACTGGTTAACAGTTCTTTAAGTATTTTCCTTGTAGTATTTCACATCAACATATATTTGAGTGCTCTTTTGAGGCAAGCATTGTGGTAGGCCCAAGGAAGAACTATACAGAGGCCCAGCCGTACTGGTGTTTCTAATCTAATGGGGGAAATGGTTTGGTACATGCATAGTCACAGTAAAAAGCAGGATTTGCATAGCAGTGTCAGGAAAAAAAAGTGCTGTGAAAACACAGGAAGAAAGAGTTTGTTCTGGGTGGGAGAATCAAGACAGGCTTCATGGAGGAAGTAGCATTCCAGCTAGACCTTGAGGCAGTGAAAATTTCATCTGTTGGAAGTGAGGGAGCCTGATCATTCCAGGTGGGGTGTACCGCAGATGGCAAGGAACAGAAATGGGGGGCGGAAATGAGCTGTACTCAGATTGTCAAATGGACCAGAGCGGTGGTGAGGAGGATGTGTAGCAAAGTGTGAGAGCAGAGCATGGAAACTCAAGGGTTCCTAAATCATCCAAGACTCTGTTTCATATTAGTGATGAGCCATGGGTTTTAGCCTTTGGCTTACATTTATTTATAGAGCTGATCTTTATTTTATTTATTTTAATTAATTAATTAATTTATTTATTTATTTTCCCCCGCCTTGGGTCTTTGTTGCTGCGCACGGGCTTTCTCTAGTTGCAGCGAGCAGGGGCTACCCTTTGTTGCGGTGCACGGGCTTCTCATTGTGGTGGCTTCTCTTGTTGCGGAGCATGGACTCTAGGCGTGTGGGCTTCAGTAGTTGTGGCACACAGGCTCAGTAGTTGTGGCTCACGGGCTCTAGAGTGCAGGCTCAGTAGTTGTGGCATATGGGCTTAGTTGCTCTGTGGCATGTGGCATCTTCCCGGACCAGGGCTTGAACCCGTGTCCCCTGCATTGGCAGGTGGATTCTTAACTACTGTGCCACCAGGGAAGTCTCTAGAGCTGATCTTTAGAAGAATTAGTATAGCAGGATGGAAGGACCAAGGATTAGAGACTTAACTAGTTCTGTTGAAATAATCCAGCAACCCTACCTATATTTGTTTTTCCAAGTCTTTAATACATTTTTGTTGTCTTCCCAGGTTTCAGGATGAGTATTCCATTTGAAAATTATTAGACTTTTATTTAGATATAATAGATTCCTTTCTAACTCTTATTTCCCATTTACCTATGCTAAGTTTCCATCACTTTGGTTCTTCTGTAAGTAGCCATGTTACACTACTGGTCATCAGCTTAGTTAACTAGGACTCCTGGTCCTTTTCATACCTGTGTTTCAAGTCTTCATTGTATCTCTGGAGTAATACAGTATTTATTGCTCACTGATTGCTTATCATTTAGGATTGCTTTTTGGATACAAATAGCTGTAGCTTAAACCATAGAGAAGTATGTTATGTCAGAGGTAGATTTAGCTCTTTTTTTCCTTTTTGTACTATTGGTAACAGGTTAACAGTATAGCCTTAGACCGTTAAACAATAGTCTTGTCTTGGTTTTTTGTTTGTTTGTTTTGCTGTACTATCATTTTTCCCCTGATCCTGTAGATCTGACAATTTCACTGTAAAACTACATTGTTATAAAAAATCATTCTGAATTTGTTGTTCATCAAGACTGCATTAAAGTTTTATTGTGTACTATCTGTGAAGAAAACTTTTGCTTAGCACCTGAGTGGCATAAAGAATATAACCAAGAAAAAGTGGAACATAATCAGATTATTTAAAGCACTGTACCAGTATTCAGATGAGTAGTGAGCTGATGTTCAGCTTTTTGTCAGAGGGTACCTAGCAAAATCTCCTTTGGCGACAGTTTATTAACATCATTCGTGTATTACTTTATGGCAGGAGTCAGCAAACTATGGTCAGCAGACCATTTGCTTGTTCTTATTTTTTAATATATATTTTTAAATTTATGTATTTATTTTTCTTTTTTGGCTGTATCGGGTCTTAGTTGTGGCACATGGGATCTTCGTTGAGGCATGCGGGATCTTTCATTGTGACGCGCGGGCTCTTCGTTGCGGCGTGTGGGCTTCTCTCTAGTTGTGGCATGCAGGTTTCCTCTCTCTAGTTGTGGCGCACAGGCTCCAGAGCACGTGGGCTCTGTAGTTTGGGGCACACAGGCTGTCTAGTTGAGGCACGTGAGCTTAGAAGTTGTGGCGCACGGGCTTAGTTGCCCCGCGGCATGTGGGATCTTAGTTCCCCAACCAGGTATTGAACCTGCATCCCCTGCATTGGAAGGCAGATTCTTTACCACTGGACCACCAGGGAAGTCCCTTGTTTTTATAAATAAGATTGTCTTACAACATAGCCACTCCATTCGTTTACCTATTATCAATGGTTACTTTTGCAGTATAACAGCAAAGCTGAGTGGTTGCTACAGACTATGTGGCCCACAAGCATAAAATATTTACTAACTGATCCTTTTTTTTCTTTTAATTAACCAATTAATTTATTTTTGGCTGCGTTGGGTCTTCGTTGCTGTGCGCCAGCTTTCTCTCGTTGTGGTGAGCAGGGGGCTATTCTTCGTTGCAGTGCGCGGGCTTAGTTGCTCCGCGGCATGTGGGATCTTCCCAACCAGGGCTCAGAGCCGTGTCCTCTGCATTGGCAGGTGGATTCTTAACCACTGTGCCACTAGGGCAGTCCCTATTCTCCTAATTTCTTAACCAGTCCTCTCCATCTACATGCCCATGTCTATAGCTTAATCAAGTGGTAGCAATATTGCACCATTAGGAGAGATGTTCATGCAGATGAGAAAAGAAGGGTTGGTTTTGTTTATTTTGTTTCTCGGTGTTTGGTATGTAGGCCCTTAGAATAAAGAATCAGGTAACATTTTTTTTTCTTGCTTCCCTACAGAATATATTTTGGGGAAGTTCAGCTGAATGGCTTAGGAGAAGGTATGTATCAAGGTTGAAAAACATTCGTAGTATTGTTAAGAGCTCTCCTGACTTCAGAGATATGCTTGGATGCTGCCTGTAATAATACATAGCTTGTGATTTTAGTATGAGTGATACAAGTAAGGAAAAGACAGGTAGGTGGTCCAAAGAGCCACCAGGGAATGAGTGAATAATTTTCCCAAAAGTTCCAGTAACTCAGTATTCTTTCTTACTCTTTATACCAGCGGTCCCCAACCTTTTGGCACCAGGGACCGGTTTTGTGGAAGACAATTTTTCCACGGAAATGGGTGTGATACTAGTGATGGGGAGTGGCAGATGAAGCTTCAGTCGCTTGCCCGCCACTCACCTCCTGCTCTGTGGCCCGGTCTCCTAGGGGTTGGGGACCCCTGCTTTATACGACTGTCTGTTTTCCTAATTTTCTACAATGAGCATGTTAAATGTCCCTGATGAGCATCAACAATTTTGAAAAATTGGAAATGAAACCAAGAACACCAGGAAAACTTTGTTGTAACACTCTGACTCTTTTCTATATTTAGTTCTGGGGTGGCAACTTGGGTGGGAGTGCATTTACTTCATAAATTGAGGTGTTTATGTGAGAAACTCCCTGTGCCCCTTTGCTGTCTTAGTAGCACATCTGGACAGGGTTGGTTAGGACTTGTTCAAGCTTTAGGACTAATCATCATTTTACCTCTTTGAAGGTAGTTTTATCTGGAAATAGAATGCTGTTTCCCCTGGCAATATTAGGTCAATATAGAATAAATTGGAAAAAAAAAATATATATATATACACACATACACGTATGTATGAAATTGAGGCTGCTGCACTCAGGGTGCTAAGTGGGTAATGCCAGAGATTGTACAGCAGGCTAAGTGGTTCAGGGAAAGACAGACTGTGGGTACTGTAAGTATTCTCTGGAAAAACCTACTTATTTATCTCTTTTCCTAGGTTTCCAGACAGTTCGTGTTGGGACAGTGGGTACCCCTGTGGGCACCATCACTCTTTCTTGTGCTTACAGAATTAACTTGGCATTCATGTCCACCAGGTGAGGAAAGAGCTTTGGAATCCAATAGAACTCTTCTAAAGATATTAAAGTTGTTTTCCTCCAAACCTTGTGGCTGAGCCTACAATTCAGCTTCTCCATTGCTGAATTGAGAACCCTTCTTCCAGATTGGAGAATCTGAGTGTCCCAGAGCCAATGTAAAATTTGTGGTTTATATTTAGGGATGTAGTAGTTCAGGCTCTGTGGTTCCTGCCAATAGATAAGAGGCGAGGGGCTCTCTGAGGACTTCAGGGGGACTTGACAAGGCATTCTAACAAATACGGCAATCTGTTTACTGCATTACAGGCACTTTGAGAGGACCCCACCTATCATGGGGATTATTATTGATCACTTTGTGGACCGTCCCTATCCCAGCTCCTCGCCCATGCATCCCTGCAATTACAGGTGAGGAATGTGAAAAACACTTTCCCAAACTGCAGCTAGGCAGAAGCATCCATCTTGCACAGGTCCATAGAGCACCTTTATCAGCACTCACTGATAGGCAGGGGGCACTGATGGAGACGCCATGTGGAGAGAAGCGGAGTGGCCAGCTTTCATTCTTGCTGCTGCCTATAAGGTATACCAAGACTCAGGGTGGACCAGGTCTCAGGAAATTCTTGCATAGTTTGGATCTGGATAGTAGTGATTTGACTTTTGATTTGATTTTACTTCGAGACTGTGAGAGTGGCAGTAAGTTGTAGAATGTCCTTTGCAAATTAAATGGTTTTCAGGTCACCATTGGCTGGCACAATGCAGTTTTATACATCAGAATCAAATATCTCCAGACCTAGATCCCAGATAACAGAATTTTCTAGAGATTGGAATAGATTTGTATCAGGAGAGATACTGCCTTTCTGTAAAGGACTCATGAAGTTGGATCGGTTTTGTCTTTGGAGTCTAGACTTTTGTTTCACTGCATTCTCTATTGCTGATAATTCTTGGTCACAACACTGGCCAGGCTTAAGAAAATCCTCTCAAATGATATTTCAGGTAAAATGTTTGGATTAAAAAAAAAAGCCATTGTCAACCTCTAGATGCTGCTTTCTGGAAATGTTTGAAATTATCAAGGATTCAACATACCTCTCTTGCCATTAGGAACTCTGCCTGAAACAGTTCATGTCACAACTTGCATCCGTATCTAACCTCTCTTTGTATCCTTTCTGAAATTGACTGCCGTCAGTCAGTTCATGATTTCTTTTCCACTCACCATAGAACCGCTGGTGAGGACACTGGAGTAACATATCCTTCTGTGGAAGATTCTCAAGAAGTGTGTACCACCTCTTTTTCCACCTCCCCTCCATCCCAGGTAGGGGGAAACAGGATCTGGGGTGGCAGTAGTTATTTGGTACATATATGGGCCTTATGAAATGGTGTCAAAATTTAGATACAATCTCTTGGTGGTGATGGTGATTATTTCAAGGAGGTTATTTTGAGGGGTGAAGGAGAGCCTTCTTATCCAGCTGGTAATATTGCAGTGTTTCTAGTCTGTAATCATTCTTAACCTGCAAGATTACATGTAACCTTTACCTTCCTGGGACATCTGAAAATTCCCTAGAAAATCAGTCACAGAAAATCAGAAATGTGTTCTGGTACCAGAGAGGTACTCTAACCTACACTTGTTAATTTGGTAGCTACTTCTTTGAAGTGGTAAATATGGTTCCTCATAATGGAAGGAGCACAAAAGGAGCCAATGATAATTTAGCATAAAATGCCAGTAAGACACCAGCTGTGCAGTTTTTCTTAATAGTTACACAGATATCTGCCTATCTGCATTCCCTCTCTGAACATTTTTAACCATTAACTTTTCCACTCGAGTCCATCTTCAGTGTCAAATCCAGTTTCAATAAACACAGTGTCCAAACAATGTGAGAACTTCTCACAAAGAAGTGTTGTATGATGTATGTGGTACTGAGACTGCTTCAGATAAGGAATCATTTTTGCCAGCTGACTGAATTTCAGAATTTCAGGGGCACATTTCTTCCCTTCCACCCCAAGTCTTCATCTTCTATCCATTGCCTGCCCATCATCTCTATTATTTCCCTCTCTTTGCTTTCATATTAGATGGTTCTAGACATCAGTCTGTTCTACTTTCCTTGAAATTAGCCCAGATTATCCCTTTTCACCATCTGACTTGGGGGACCCAACAAATTAAGTAGCTATCCATACATTTTTATTTTCTATGTTTTCTTAATTAAGAAAAAATTTTAATTTATTATATCCTGGGTTGTTAGGTATTGGATTAAAATTATAGTTCTAATTTGTTTTAAAAGCAGAAGTTAAAAAAAAAAAGCAGAAGTTAAGCACAAAAGCTAACTGGTGTGTGAAGCACTTTACAAAATCCATGGATCACTATTATTTCTGTTGTCCCAGTTTAGAGTTAAAGAGATTCTTGTTGTAAAGTTACCTAGACAGTTTGGTTTGGGGGTGTGGAAATGGTTTTTTCCCTCCACCTATTAGTATATGTAGGCATGGATGTCACCATTGCTCTGGGAGGGGGTAGCTTCTGGTATGCTTGCTGACATGGAACAATCCTGACCAAAAAAGGGGGGGAGAGCCGACTTTTTTACTAGTGCACATTAGTGAGTAGATTGTTTTTTAAGATCATCAGAATGTGAATATGTCATTTAATGTTCATTAAACAGTTTTGTTTTACACGTCATAAATTCATAAACAGTATATAAACTTGGGAGATATGAGGCATGGTGAGTCTGGGCCTTAACAAATCAGTTTGTCTTTTTCTCTGATACAGTGGAAATTCGAGCTGACCCCAAAAGTAAAGGGAAGTTAAGTAGTTTCTGTACCTGATGTTTGCAAAAAAGTTTGTTAACCTGCGTAAGGAGAGTCTGTATTTTTCATGGTATCAGTTGTGTCTTCTTACAGTTTAAAAGTAGATCACGTCAAGATCTCATCAATACTGAGCACCCCATGGGTGAGCCTTGTCACTTCTCCCTGAGTACCTGTAATCAAGACTGGTACAGTTTGGTGCAGAAATACTCATTTAGAACCTTGATGGTAGAACAGAGAGAGAAAAATCATATGCCATCTGGTCTCCTTGTTCCTGTAAATATTGAAATAGTTTCTTCCTTGGTTTAACCTAGGGAATTGCATAATTGTTCAACAACTTCTATTTGAGCTTTTGCTAGAATCCAGTGAATACATGTTAATGAGCTGGGTTCCCCCCCGCCCAACAAAATAAGGATCATTGTGTCATTTGGGCACAGAGTTGAGTCAAGAAATAGTTGTGACCCTGAACCTGCTACTGTGACTTAAGGTCCTACCTCCATTTCTAGGCGTTAATTAGCTAATTGGTGAGACTTAAAGATGGAACAGCAAGACCCAAAACAATCATCATACCCATAATTAGCTTTGAAATCATGAGTTTTGAAAATGCCCTAGCTTTTACTCCATGAAGTTCTCCTACACCGTCAGGGACTGTAAGAGCGTGCACACACACACCCTGATGCCTACACCTGCACACCCCAACTCATCTTCCCTGAGATTATGTAGGAAAGTTTGCAGCTGGGTATCTGAGCATTTTAAAGTTCCAGCCAACAAACGTCAACTGTTTAAACCTGAGCCCGCAGATCCTGAGTCCCCAGAAAAAGGCTTTCAGTCTAACATCTTAACCTCAGTGTCCTCATTCCTGCTTAGCACAACTTGTGTCTGTTCTCAGGACCTTCCTATTGGAAGCTGTTCTCTAACTTCCACCCTCTTTTGACTAAAGACAGACTAATGCTTGGTTCAGATTTCGCCAAGTCATAGCAGCTCAACTCAGCTTTGTTTTCCACCTGCTCATCAGGGAGAGCACCAGGGATAAACATCTCTTCTTCACATTCCAAGCGGTCCTTTTCCAAAGGCAGTCATGCAGCTCTCTCCCTGCTTCCCTCCTGACTTCATTGTACATTTCAGCCTCTATTGCAACTGCCCTTTCCAGAGTTTTTTCACTTCTTTCTCAAGTCCCTTTTCTTTTTTCTTCTCTTGTTTCTCCTGTCTCTGTGTGTATCTGTGCACAGTGTGTGTTTACTGTCACAAAGGCACATTTTCAGACCCCTACTCCTGTGGTGACGGACACTCTGAGGGTCCCCATGGCAGGACTGGCCTTTTCCCATCAAGTGAGTCCATACTGGGAAGAAGGGGGTATATATAATCAGACGGTATCTTTTTATTTAAAAACTGTAAAGTACAAGGTATAGCTATTTAAATATCCCCAAGTTTTCTATGGGTTATTTTGAGGCATGGTAATTGATTTTTAACAGTATACAGCCATAGCACAGCAGCCCAAAATAGGATTTGTCATTTGCCCCTCCTCCTACCATTGATGTGAAAAATACATGGAGTTGCTTATATCTTTTTTTCCAAATAAACCATCCAAGAATGGTTTTCTTTCTTTTTCAGTATAAATAGGAACCCTCCCAAACCCAGTGGTGATGGAGGGTGTGATTAGAGAAGACTGCTTCTGTTTCAAAGGGACCTCAAGGTCAAAGGAGAAAATAGAATGACTTGGGAAAAACCGATGACTTTGGCTCCGAGTTCTGCCCAGGCTTGTGCTCTACAGATCTACTGGGGTGGAAACTGAAACAGTTAGCTGAGCCCCTGGGAAAAGGGGGCGCAGGGAACTCATTTGAGGCTTTTGGAAGGCACAGAGCTGGGAATCTCAATCCCACTGCAAACAAGTCTGCTTTCTTATTTACAGAGTAATGGCCTGGTCTGTCTTTAACCCTTACATCAGGCCCCCCGCACCATGAGGATGTGGGCTGGGATCCATTCCTTACCTCTCTGCCGATCTCGATCATTAGTCATACTCTAGGATTGCCTATTTTTTCCTCCTCCTTTCCTCTGCCCTTCTTTGTTTTTCTCTTGCTTAGCTCTCAAGCTCTCGCCTTTCCTGTCAGCCTGCTGCCCTGGGCGTTGGATCAGCTGACCTGGGTTGTCCAGCAGTGTTTGCTGCCGGCTTAAACACCACACACCCTTACCAGGTATCTTTAAAGATGGGGAGGACACTAGGGGTTCCTATGCTGCCTCCCCTGTCCTGACACATTTGAAGGGCCTCTTGAGACACCAGTGTTCAAAGCTCTTCTGTAGCTTTGGAGGACTAAGATGATTCTGAGCGGGGACCTTTTAGACTTCAAAGAAGGAAAGAAGAGTTTCCCAAGTGTTTTCTCCCTGTCTTTCCCTCTGTAGTCATTTCCATGCATGTCCTCCATTAACTGAGCCCCAGAGAGGATAAAGATTTCCAAGTTTTCCTGCCCACTTGGTGGCAGCATTGGTGATGGAAAAGCTGGAAAGCAGATGCTAGGCCTACCATCATGCTAGGCCGTGAGTTTCCCCTTCTACCTGACACGGCCATGATTCGCTGTATTTTTCCATTTTTCCCCAAAGCTAATGGTTCCCGGGAAGGAAGGTGGGGTACCCCTTGCTCCCAACCAGCCTGCCCACGGTGCCCAGGCTGGTGACCAGGAGAGACTGACAACCTACACCCCTTCTGATGGGGCCCACTGTGCTGCCACACCTTCCAGCAGGTGAGTTCACATCTTGGCTCTGCTGCTCTTCGGACCAGCCAGGGACCTGTCCTCCCTGATACATGTGCTTATTTGGTATCAGTAAAGAGTAGCTTTCAGCATTGGCTCAGGCTTGGCCTTTGAGGGGAAAATGTGGAATCCTTAAAATTCTCAATAAGAATCGTACTTTGCAGCTGATATGTGAGGAAGCTCTCCCTGGGCACTGCTGCTAACAGCAAGCATCGGGCTTGGTGCTTCTCACCCTCATCCAGTGAAGGTGTTTTTCAGATGTTTCTCTCTTACCCCAGGATTGATTCCCTTGGCATCCTCAGTGTTTTCTGAGACCAGAACAGGGCGTCGTTAACCATAACCCTGACATCGGGAGTCACAGTGTGTCTGTGGTGGTAGTTAGGATTGATCTTCTTTTTCTACTATGTTAATGCCTCATGGAGATCCTTTAGAAACAACTATTTTCCCTCACTAAAATTAAAAAAGAAAAAAAATCTTTTCTGATTGCAGAAGTGATACAGTCTGTAAAATTCAAAATTTGAAGACATTGATTAGGTGGAGATAAAAGTCCTCATAATCCCACCCTGCAAAAATCACCACGGTTACCTCCTTTTAAAAGACGAGAGGATCTCAGAAGGGTTAAGCAATTTGCCTAAGAGAGCACTTAGCTCACAAAATGGCCAGACACAAGCCTAGCTCCTTGGATTGGGAAGCTGGGCCTGTCTTTACCTGCCCTTCCCTCCCTTAACTGGAAGGCCTCAGAGATAATGACGTTGATTGCCCCACCACATCTTAAACGAACTTTCAGATAATAGAAATTCCTGGGGTTTTTTTTCCATTCCCACAGTGGAGATGGAGGAGGAGGAGATTGTTTGGGAAGGAAAAGTAATTACTTTCATTCCTGGCTCCCCAAACTTCCATCCTCTTATCCCTCCTCCTGTCAGAGAATCAAAGGAGGATCCTCTTGGTCATTTTACACTCTCGTTTTCTGAGCCTTGATTCCTGGGGTATGACTGGGAGTAACTTAAGACAGAGGACCCTGTGTAGGGGGTTCTTAAATGCTGATCCTCCCTGCTGGCTGGAGTCTAGAGGCCACGTGGACTGCATAGTGTTCCCCATCTTGAGCCCCTGCTTTGAGGCTTTCCCATCCCCTGCTGCTTGAAGGGCTATGACTACTAGTCTGGCAGCGACAGTATGGGCCCCTGTTTCTGCTGCCCAGAGTCCCCCATCTTCCAGGACTCAGCCTCGGTCTAGAGGGAGGGAGTGGGAGCAGCCAAATTGAACGTGTCACTGGAACATCTGCTGAACAGAGGGATGCCTGGGGGCAGAGAGAAGGGAGGAAACATGGTGTGGAGCTTTAGATAGCAAAACAAAACAGGACAGGAAAAATCTGAAATCTTGAGGCTGGCTTTGTAATTAGATTAATATTAAAATTAGCTGCTATGAGAGCCGCTTGCCTATATGTATGATTGCTAGATGCACGGTGATTGATGCTTAGCATTGGTATTACAGATTAAATTTTATGTAAGCTCTACACAGTTGTAACACCAAGTTTCAATTAACATATGCATAATTTTTAGCTTTTCCAGGAAATGCAGTCCTCTGCTCTTAATTCAAAAGGGAGGGTGACAGTGGCAGCTGCCAGACCTCATATTGCCATTTCCCACATGTGTGAGCTGGTTGGGGGCAACTCCTGCCCTAGGCTGCAGCCTCACAAGTTGGTGGATTTATGGGGAACCAAGTAGGCTCTGCTATGGTTTGAGAATGAGAACCAACATTACCTTTCTCCTCCAGTGAGGATACTGAAACTGTGTCAAACAGCAGTGAGGGACGGGCCTCCCCCCATGATGTCTTGGAGACCATCTTTGTCCGGAAAGTGGGGGCTTTTGTCAACAAACCCATCAACCAGGTGATTTTTCTGTCCCTGCAACTCTGAGAATGTGTGAGCCCTTAGAGTGAGGTCTTACCTGGGATCTGTGGAACCACTGAAATCGCATGCGAAATTGTGTGTGTGTGTGAATTTTTTGTGAAGAGGGTTAATAACCTGTGACATCCCTCCAGAAAAGTTAACTATTGTTCTGTGATCACATAGGAGAGGAGACCACGCCATTAGGTACAGACACTGAAGTGTCATTGCCTCAGCCTAACTTGAAATAGGAAGTTCCTCTTCAGCTCTGCCAGTGAAAAGCAGTTGTCACTGAATTACTGTGGGTCCAGCTTCCAAAGCTGAACTCCCAGGGTCCTGGGGAGCCCTCACCCCTGTTGATGCTGTGGGCACGCAGTGGGAGGCACGGGAGGTTGGAGAGGTCTCCGACAAGACAGGAACCTGAGGGATGGCATCGTCAACTGAGGTGTGCAAACGTGCTGGACCCCCAGGCTTCTGGTGGGCTCTGAGGAAGCAGGCAAACTGGGGGAAGGGGGACACTAATACTTTCTCCCATGTCTCTTCAGGTGACCCTGACCAGTTTGGACATACCCTTTGCCATGTTTGCTGCCAAGAATTTGGAACTGGAGGATGTGGATCCCATGGTGAGTCCACCATTGACTGAAGTTTGCAGTGAGATGGTGCCATAGTCGTCGTCCTTCCTGGGCGAGTCATTCACTATTCCTCCACAGACCATTAGCCGTGCTCCTTGGCTTTTGGTTTACAGCCAGTGCCCAGAACCAGCCCCTACCTCTGCCTTATTCTGAAACAGGTGAATCCTCCAGATTCCCCAGAGACTACATCTCCTCTTCAGGGCAGCCTGCACTCTGATGGCTCCAGTGGGGGCAGCAGTGGCAATACCCAGGACGACTTTGTCATGATCGACTTTGTAAGTTGCCGTCATCTTCCTTGACCTTTGCTGCTTTGGGGGCAATAAACCTGGAAGCATCCGTTGCACTTGAATAGGACTTCAGGGATCAGATGGGTCGGTATAGGCAGAGGGAATGGGTGCTGGCTGTGCATCTTATGTGGGGAACCTGCCCTTACACCCTGCTTGGGGAGGCATTTGGAGGCCCATCGCAGTAAGGCATTTTGTGCCATGTCTTTGATTGAAATTCAACTTGAAATGGGATTTTCCAGTGGTAACTGCATAGGTCCTATTCATGAATGGATAGCCCCCGGCCCTTTTTTTAAATGTTTTAATTTTTGGCCGCATCGGGTCTTAGTTGTGGCACGCGGGATGTTTCGTTGCAGCATGCGGGCTTCTCTCTAGTTGTGGCGTGGGCTTAGCTGCCCCGTGGCATGTGGGATCTTAGTTCCCCGACCGGAGATCAAACCCACATCCCCTGCATTGGAAGGCAGATTCTTAACCACTGGACTACCAGGGAAGTCCCTGGATAGCCCTTTTCCAAGGAGAGGAGTGTGAAGGAAGGGGACAAAAACCTAACCAGGGGAGAGGGATGTCATCACCAGGCTTAATTCAGCTGCCCAGAAGAGAAAGGTGTAAAGATTTCTCTAAGATAAGCCTGGAGGAGCCTTTTCTTTGCTAATTACTGGAAGGAAAGAGGGTTGTTGATAGCTTACCCCCTCTGATTTTCCTCTGTGGTCCAAGGCAAGCTAAACTTGAGTCTGTCTTGTTTTTTAAGAAACCAGCTTTTTCTAAAGACGACATTCTTCCGATGGACTTGGGGACCTTCTATCGTGAATTTCAGAACCCCCCTCAGCTGAGCAGCCTCTCCATAGATATCGGGGCACAGTCCATGGCTGAGGACTTGGTATGGAAACCCCTTCCCCCACCCCACCTCATCCTCTGGCCTCCTTTCCTCCTTCGATGGTCATTCCTGCTCCACAGGCCTGGAAATTTCTTCCTGTTACTCCTCCACGCCCACACCTCCCATCTTCCCTGTAACAGGACGGAGACTTTTAGACCATTACCTTCCTGGAATCACACTTGAGATTTGCATTGTGCCTGGCGGTCATTATCTCAGATTTGCTTGCGCTCATTTCCTCCTTTTCTCGGCACTCTTGTCACGGCATTTCTCACACACGCCTGTTGTTGGTGCCTGATGTCTTCTGCTTGCTGACGCCACTAAGCCAGGCTGCTCCAACAGCTCTTGCCTTCTGCTGTTAAGGTTGCCAGGCAGATGACAATGGTACAGGGCAGAAGAAACAGAAGGTCCCCAGCATTGGTGTTCTTGCCCTTTCCTCGGAGAGCTCGTTCCCTGGTTCTCGTGTTCAGCCAGATGTCCTGATACTGACTGTAATGACCACATCTCCGCTTAGGGTGTTTCCTATTTCCTGTCTCTGAAGGGCAGAGGAGTGCCCTGCACAGCCGCAAACTCAGGGTGCCCCATGCCACAAGATGTCAGGGTCCCTCTGCTTGAGGTGGGTATATCACCTCATGTGTCGAAATCAGAGGAATGGCTCTAGGAATAGGAATCTAGGTTTAGCTGCCCTTGATTTGCTTTAATCAGGAAAGCATGCTCAGTAATAATAATACAGCAATAATGTCATTATTATTAACATTTATTGAAGCTTTCTAGGTGCCAAGCATTTTTTAAGTGCTTTACATGAATCTTCAATGACCCTAAGAGGTAGGTTTTCTTATCATCCCAGTATACAGATGAGAAAAACGACACTGGGAGCAGATAACTTGCTGGTGGTTACACTGAGCTGGCAAAACAAGCTTTGACCCCTAAGAGTCTGGCTTCTGATTTTAGGCTTTTAACCATTGGCTCCCTGGCCTCTCATTTGAAGTTTGCCTGGAAGGAACCGGAGTCCAAAGGCTCAACGTGAGGCTGCAGCCAGTGCTGGCTGGTTGCCCCAGCCTCCCAAACCCGCCCGGGCACCTGGCCTGTCTGGGCTGCCTTGTAAGTCCTGTGGCACCAAGTATCTCGTGCCTGTCAGGAAGTCTTCTGTGATGGCTGAACTCTTCAAATGCAAATTCAGCAGTGGAGACAGACCACCTGATCAGGACCAAATTTTAATTAATGGTTGATACCTGAGGGCAGTTAAACTTAACTCCTCATGGTTCTGTTTTTTTGTTTTCATTGTTCTCTCTCAACCCCATCTAACCCATCCCCTTCTCAGCTGATGTAAAGATGCAGATTCCTAGGCCTCACTGTAGACCTGCCGGGTCAGAATCTCTTGGGAGTATGGCTGGGACTGCCTTGTTCATGTGCCCCCAGGGGATTCTGATGCCTGCCCAGCGCAGGCCGTGAAAAATCATTTGTACACGTTCTGAATTTGTAGGGCTCTAAACCTACTGTGTTATTCTAATGTCAGTCTCATCTGTGCCAAAGATACTTCACGTTGAATTTCTCTGTGTCATCCCGTTGTTGGCATGGTCCTTTTCCATCTCATTATGTGTGTGGCCGGCTTAGATTCCCTAGGCTGTTCTGTCCACCTCCCCAGCCCCCACTAACCCCTGCTGGGCAAAGGCCCACTGGCCAGTGCCTGCTCAGTTGCTCCGCACTTTGCTCTCCAACCCAGCACTGCTGAGCCGGACTCTTTGCCGTGCTCTCTTCAGCCCAGGGTGACAGCTGGCTTCAGGGCCCTACCTGAATAAGCAGCTTTTCTCTCCCCTCCCGGTACAGGACTCACTACCAGAGAAGCTGGCTGTGCACGAGAAGAATGTCCGAGAATTTGATGCCTTTGTAGAAACCCTGCAGTAAAAGTTGGTGTCCTCGAGTACCAGCAGCATCCCCTTTTTGTGGTCCCAGGAGACAGAGAGCCTCCCACTCGTCAGCTGCTCCCATCCCTTGTCCCGCTTCAAGCCAGGTGGAGGGGAGGCTGGTTCCCCCATGGGGACCCGGAAGTCCCTGCTCTTGCACTCCTGGAGACTCACGGCAGCAGTGAAGGCCAGTGATAGCATTTGAGAGGACTCACCCTCTGACCTCCCTCTGCAGGGCCCTCTGCTTATACCGCCCTCAGCAGCTGCTTCACAAAGGCTGTCATCCCGCTCCTCCTACCGGCCCCCTGCCCTGGGTTTGCCCAGCAGCTGGCCCCTCGTGTGCCTGCCGTTGCCATCCACCATTCGACATTCCAGCTGGTGGCCCAGAGACTGGTGTGGAGGCAGAAAGAGGAAGGAGACAGTGCTAGGAGGAGGAAGGAAGGAAGCTCTCCTTCAGGGTCTTTCTCTGTTAGTTCTGGTATCTTCTTCCCCTCTCTCTCTCCCTCTCTCTGCCCCGTGCCTGTGTTTTTGGCAGTATGGCAGGCTTCCTGCCCAAGGTGATGAGAACCCTAAAGTCAGCCATTCCCACCCTTGCAGGCTGTGCCAGCCCATCCGAGCAGCCCTGGCGGCTGCCTGTGCTCAGCTACATGGAAACAGAAGCCTCCCGCTCTAGGATTCTGTCATTGGAGTCACAGCAAAGGTTCTTCTCTTTCCTCTCCCTTCCCCTGTCATTGCTCCTTGGTTATAGAACCCAGTAAATATTTATTACTTTCAGAGAAATCAGATATTTTGTAGAGGAAACATGTTTGAGGTTAGACGTTTTCACTTGGGGAAGGTTGGAGGGCCTCTTCCTGGGGCAGCGCCTCCTCCTGTAGAGGTTCCTTGGATTTAGGTTGCTGCCCTGAGGATTTCCCTTCCCATGTGTATATGGTGGGATCCAAGAATAGGGCTGGCTGAGGGCAGCAGAACCTCCCAGAATTGCTGCATTTGAACTGACATCACACTCTGCCTTGGACATGTACATATTCCTGGTGAGAACTTTGAATCTCCCAGCTTCCCCAGAGAGACTGACTCTGTTCTGGCAGCCCAGGAAGTCTTGGGCGCAAAATGTGATGACTCCCCAGAGTTGTGGCACGTGTAGTGCCCGAGGGGCGCTGTGGCCCCGGGGAAGGCCAGAGAGGCCCCTCCTCCTGGGGCATTTGTTCCTGATTCTCAGGGCTGGGTAATGGGCCTTTTCCTGCTAGGCCTAGCCACCACGTTTCTTTAACCCCAGGGTCTGTACACTGCCCTGAGGTTTATTAGTTGGATCGGTTCCTTGTTGAGAAACCAAAGCTGGGCATTCAGGTGTTGTTACTTGAGTTAACTCAAGGGCCCAGCCTCACCCACTGACCATCTGTTCCTCCCCGCCTAACTGATAGGCCCAGCCCCGCTTCTCTGGCCCACCTCGGGTATTCATTGGCAGCAGCTGTTCTGCAGCAGAGCAGGTGACCCTCAATTGCTTGTTAGCAAGTGCACGTGGCATTGTTTTCACCTACAAGGCTGATCTCAGGGCTGGGGTCAGCTCTGATGCTGCCTCAGTTGGGCTGAGCCCTGCCCCTGTGCACACATTCTCCAGTGTTTCCAGGGCTTCCCTGGTGGCGCAGTGGTTAAGAATCCGCCTGCCAATGCAGGGGACACGGGTTCGAGCCCTGGTCCGGGAAGATCCCACATGCTGCAGAGCAGCTAAGCCTGTGCGCCACAACTACTGAGCCTGTGCTCAAGGGCCCGCGAGCCACAACTACTGAAGCCCGTGCACCTAGAGTCCGTGCTCTGCAACAAGAGAAGCCACCACAATGAGAAGCCCGTGCACCACAATGAAGAGTAGCCCCCGCTCGCTGCAACTAGAGAAGGCCCGCGCACAACAACGAAGACCCAACGCAGCCAAAAATAAATAAATAAATAAATAAATAAATAAAAAAGTGTTTCCAGTAGTGGCGTCCAGCTGGCCATCCTGTCTCTGGGCCAGAGCTCACCTGTGGCCTGCTAAACCAATCCAGGCTTACCCCCCAGGCCCCAGCACTGAGACGGGCGAAGGCCCTGGTAAGTTACTGATTGCCCCCCACTCCCCCACCTCATCCCAATATGTCAGCCGCTGCCCTCTTCCAAGGCCAAGCATGGAAAGGCCTGTTAGCCATTTGCCTCTTTGACTCCTAATTGTTGGCCTCTGCAGGCAGCAGCCTCTCTTCAGGACCCCATCAGTGAGAGGCCAGGGAGGCTGAGCCCTAACTTTGAGCTGAGCCTGGGAGGAGCAGAGCAACTGTCAAGGCCGGCCCTTGTCCCTCAGCCCTGTACAATGAAAGGTATGAGCCCTCGACGGACCCACACAGCACCCCCGGGACAGGGCTGGGACCAGTCGTGTCTCCAGGTGGGAGAGCCCCTCCCGCTCCTCCAGCCTACTTTATTTGGAAATATTGAGCTATACTTTAAAATGTATTCAAGGGATTTCCAATAAACTTTTTCTGTACTTCATAGCCTCCTGTCCTGCAAGCTGTCGAAAAACCTAGCCCACTTCCTCCCACCACTGGGCAGCCCCGGGTCACCGACAGGCTCCGTGGAGGGAAGGGCGGTGCCGTGTGAGGCACAGCAAGGTTTCAGAGCCATTCAGGCTGTTTGGAGTCCTGGGGCCTTGGGCTGGTCGGGAATTTTTTTTTTTTTTCCCTGGCGGCACTGTGCAGCACATGGGATCTTAATTCACTGACCAGGGATCAAACCCAGGCCCCCTGCATTGGGAGCACGGAGTCTTAACCACTGGACCACCAGGGGAGTCCCAGGAAACCTCTTAGAGCCTCATTTTCCTTGGCTGTAATGTTTCCATTTCAAGGGTTGTGTGAGAGTATTCAGTGAGATAACATGTATGAAGTAGACGTGCATGTGAGGTACGCCCATAGTAAAATCCTCAGAACTGGTAGGCCGTTATCTTCAGCTCTCTATCCTTCCTACCCAGCACAGCTCACCACTCACCCTGGGCAACAGCCTTTGGCTCAGAGGGAAAGACAAGTGACAGGTCCCTGCCATGTTTCCAGCAGAGGCCAAGCAGGGGGCGGGGGACTCCCCAGACTGCTGGGATATTTGCTGATCTGGTGAGAGGGGTTGTGGCTGAGCAAACCAGACAGAAGGGAAGGGACTGAGTGAAGTAAGCAGAAGTCCAGGTCCCATGCATGTTTGTTTAGCTGCCGTGATCTGACAAACAGCTCCTTCCTCCTATTTCGCCTGCAGTGGCGGGAGGGAGTGGAAGGTAGAGCTGGTGTCCCAGAGGAAGAGGTGGTTCTAGAGACCGGAGACTGACAAACCCAGGCAAGTGCTGTCTTGGTTGCCTCCCACACCCTTCAGGCCAGAAGCCACGCCCCAGGGCAGAAGAGGACTAGTTAGAAATTCTAGATTCAACCCAAACCTGGGGCTGAAAAGAATGGGCCCGCCCACTGCTGCCGCTTTGGGCCCTGGGAGCCCTTGCTTGTTAGTGAACTGCATGTGACGCTGACCATGATACCTGACCACGCATCCAACTCCTGGGTCAGAAATGGTGGAAAGACTGTCGGAGTCCTCACCTTCAGGTGGGGGTCCCCCAAAAGCAAAGTGTTCAATTGCCCCTCATCTAATGGTATCCTACCCCTTTAAGCCATGTCACTACACTCTGCCCCCAGAGACCCACTGTTGCCAAGGCAGGGGTAAACTGGCTTTTGAGTCACTCGGCAGAGGCCCTGCCAGGAGCCCAACCCAAGTAAACAGCTCTCCGTCTCCTGCTCCCCTGTCTTGTCATTTCTTTGGGTCACTGCCCTTCTGTTGGAAATAGTCACCCAGCTTAGAGCTGAGCAGAGCCAGGGAGACAGGCTGCCAGTGCCTTCTGTTTGAGCTACCTGGACGAAGGTCACAGTTGTGCAGGCGGACTGGCTTCCTGGAGCTCAGTGCCCGTGTTTATAACCATTGTCAGGATCCTGCAGCTCTGGCCTGGCTTCCCCAGCCCCAACAAGCAATGAGGAGAAAAAAAAAAACAGGCCTGCCTGAGGCCATCATAGCCTCCTAATTGCAGTCAGCAGGCAAGCAGCAGACAGCTGGAACTTGACCAGTGTGCCAAGTGGAATTCTGGCCTGCCCTCCCTGTGACAAACCATTTTAGTTTTTCAATTGTAGTGAAATACATGTAACGTAAATTTTACCACATTAACCTTTAAAGCAAAGCAAAACTGCTCGAAAGAGGAAAGCTGGATCTTTCATAGCCTCCACGTGACTAGGTGGCAGGTGGAAACAGCCAAGGCTCTCAGGCTGAGGGGCGGGGTGGGGAGGGCCGGAATGGCTGGGAGATGAGGGTTCCAACCCTGGCGGCTGTACAAGGTTGGGACTATCACTTCATTCCTCTGTGAAATGACCATCATTCTGGTTCCCACTGGGCACTCATTCTGTTATGTAGTGTATACGTTACGGTCGGAAAAAAATTCCAGGAAGTTCCAAAAAGCAAAACTTGAATTTGCTGCATGCTGGCAACTATTTACATGGCATTTACATTGTATTAGGTATTATAAGTAATCTAGAAATGATGTAAAGAGAGGATGTGTGTAGGTTATATTGCAAATACTATACCACTTGATAGAAGGGACTTGAGCATCCTTGGATTTTGGTGTCACGGGGTCGGGTGGCTGGAACCAGTCCCCCACACATAGGGATGACTGTGTGTCTGATCTTCAGAGAAATGAAGCAACAGTCTCGGACGTGGGACCAGTTACATGACAATTACCAGTTAGAGCTGGTTGTGAGTGATGGAACTAGGATTCAAACCCTGGTCTCACTCTAAAGCTTGTGCTGTGGTCCACCACAGTCTGCTCTGTTTGGGGGAGAGAGGTCCTGGTTTTAGGATATAGCACTTGGTGGCCAGTTGGAATGTATAGGTGCAAAAAGGAAGGGGACTGTTCACACTTCTAAGCCTGGAATATGGTCAGAAAGCTGGCTTCATACCGGCTCACAAGTAAGCAGGATGAGGAAGGGGTCAGATTGACTGGGGAGGGGACTTCCTGAAGCCCCTATCTGCTCTTCTTCCGCAGCCATACCACACCTCCCACCCAGTTATGAGCCTCCACGCCCACTTCCTTATCAGCCAGATGGGCAGTTTTCCATCTCCATTTTTATTGAAGTATAAAAAGTGCAAAGGTGAAATACATGATTGGTGCCAAGGAAGTCATTGTGAATGTGAATACTTGATTCACTGTACAAGTCCCCCCACCCCCAGGTAAAGACCAGTTGGGGGTGGATAGGGGAGAGACCAAATAGACCCACGAGGCTCCCCAGTAAATGGGGCTCTGAGCAACACCTGATACAAAGGAAGGCAGGCAGAAATCAGAAGCCTGGGCCTGGCCTGGAGACACAGGGACTGATAGCAGCCACACCAGGCCTTGGGACTCCTGACATGCTAGTGTCCTGGGAAAAGAGCCCAGTGAGGTCAAGCCCAGGCCACACCCGGCTCGCAGATGAGGCAGGACTGGTCAGTGAGGACCGCCACAGTACAGGCTCTGGCCAGGGCTGCAGGAAGGTGGTCCACCAGGAAGGGACAGCTGGAAAGAGGGATATCCATCATCATCAGAGTCCAAGGGGAGGTTGCTAGAACTTACCTGGCAGGGGCCAATCTAATTAGCAAAATCTCTACCCAGCCCCTCCAGGAGTCCAAAACTGGAGGAAGAAGCCACCCCAGATCCTGAGGCACTGAGTCACCCCTGGCCAGAGCAGGGACCGGTGTGACTCCACAACAGACGTGCCTAAGGATCTGTCCAAGTAGGAAGGGAGGGGAGGCAAGGCATGGGGGGTGGAGTGGGCGGGGACTGGTTGTCAGTGGTCTGACCAGACACTAGGAGGCTCTCAGGGGTGAGAGTGGGGTGTCTATTTTGAATGGATGCTGGGACTCAGCCCTGTCATCCAAGCTGCCAGTCCTGGCAGAACCAGGGGGCTAAGACACCCTGGGGGCAGTACCACTTGGGAAAGGCTGACCCAGGATGTGTGGAAGAGAAGGCAGACATAGGACTCCAGGCTGTCATTCGTTAACTGTGTAAATGCCAGAGGCTGAGCCACCAGAGGGGAGGACAGGAACAGGGTGCTTGCAACCAGGCCTTCACCCAGACAGGGAGGAGTCACAGCAGGGCCAGCCCAGGCCAGCTCAGCCTTTCATTCCCCAGCAGTCGGGAAGGGGAGGACCAGCCCCAGCTACCAGCCCAGCCGGCAGTGATTTTGGCATCTCCAGTTGCCAGGGGAAGAGGCAGGAGAAAGCAGGTAAGCAAGCAGTTGCTGGGGCCAGTCCTCCTGCCTGAAGAGCCAAGGCCAGCTCTGCAGAGCCCGGCAGGAGCCAGGGATCCAAAGAGGCAGTGAGAAGTATAAGGCGAAGAAAAACGTCTTGTGGTTACAGCAAGGCCCCTGGGGCCGGTGAGGTGGGCTGGACAGGAGGGGAGGAGGAGCTGTCCAGTTGGCTGGCTCCAGCTTCTGTCTCCAGGGGGCTCACAGCCCCTTTCTGGGCAGGAGCCCTGGGCTCCCGTAAGGCTGAAGCCAAGAGGAAGAGTCCAAACCGGGGCTATCAGAGAAGGGGGCGGGTGGGGCAGGGGCTGGGCTCAGAGCCCCTTGGAGTCAGGGCTGAAACAGCTCCCCTTGATGATCCAGGAGGAACTTGGTGAAGGTATTGATGGGATTAATGGCCTTGAGGGTGATGGCAGCATCCTTGGCCCACAGCAGGTTAGGGCCGAAGACAACAGCCAGGTTAGTGTTGGTCATCTTGTTCTGGTCACAGAGGGCAGAAATCTGTGGAAGGAATCAGGGGGCTGCAGCAGGAAGCCAAAGACGCCGCCTCCCACGCCTGGCAATCACACCCAGGAGCAGCAGCCACGGCAACTCCTCCTCCCTCTCTCCTCCAGGTAAGTGGTAGAGGCCCAGGCTGAGGTCTCACCTGCACCAGGAAGGCAGTGAGGAAACGCAGCACCAGGTAGTTCTCCTCGGGCAGCATCTGGAAGGCCTGCAGCGTGGCCTCCACTCTCTGGCTCTCATCAATGTCTATGAGGAAGGGGGGCCCAGGTCACAGGGGCCCATGGCTGGACTGGTTCGGGAAGCCCTGTCATGAGGCTAGGGGGAAGACCCAACCAGACTTTCCTTGAAGGACAGGCCAAACCCACCTGCTCTGAGTTCAGCTGCAACCCCACCCTGAAGAAGCTGGAGAAGGGGGAGAGGGGCACTCACTGAGGAAGCCCACAACGTGGGAGTAGAGGTCAAAGGTGAGCAGGGGCTCAGGAAGCTCCCGGAGGAAGGTCTTGAGAATGACCGCTGGCAGGTGCAACTCATTGTACTGGTCGAAGTCCACAGGCAGCCCTGGGGGGTGGGGAGGGGAGGAGCTGGGCCGAGCCTGGAGACCAGCAGCCAATCCGGAGGCCAAGCAGGCCCCACAGCCTGACTTCACCCTTGGCCACAAGCCTCCTCCTCCCACTGGGACAGGGGGCACAGGGTCAGGCCATCTGGGGAGTGGGGTCCCCGAGCACACACCACAGTTATTCCTCGCCTCTGAATGACCCTGAACCCAGGCTCCAGAAGACTGACCTATGAGAAAGTAGGCCTGGGACAACCAGGCAGGAGTGAGACCCATGTAATTATACCAAATGCCACAGAAAACTCACACACACACACACACACACACACACACGTGTGCACGCGCATGATCTGTACTGGCCCTCTGGGCTTCAACACATCCCTGGGGCCACTCACCCATGTTGTACTTCTGTTGCACTTCCCGTACAACTTGGGTGTTGGCCGACCTCCGGAAAATCCCCTCAGTGGTGAGAGCTGGGAAACAGTGGGGCCTGGTGAGTCTCAGAGCTCTGGGGCAACGTGCGGACTCCCCACCCATTCTGTGTCTTGGGGTCCCGGTCAGGGTCAGTGTGGGTGCTGGCGCACGTGGGACCTTGCCCAGCCCTGCCCAGCAGCTTCCCGATGGGAGAGGGCTCCCTGGCACTCACCGTGGGCCTGTAGGTAGGCAACGGTCTCCCGCAGCACGAGCGGAATGGGCTCCTGCTCTGGGTTCTTCTCCCGGAGGCTGTGGGCACAACGCAGTGACGGGTCTGCAGTCCTCCTGGTCCCCAGGTGCCAGCCCCGCCCACCTTTCGCATACTCACTGCTGCAAGGAGACCCCGAACTGCTGGTTGGGCAGAGGGGGCCGCGGCGGCATGGGCTTGGGGGCTGTCGCGGGGCTCTTCTGGGTGGATTTGAGGAAGTCATCATACCTGGGGAAGCAGCGGGGAGGGTCAGGGCCCCCACCTGGCTCTGCAGTCACTGTGGCACCTCTTGTTTGTCAGGCACTTACTGTGCTATCTTACGTGGATAACCTCATTCAGTCCTCCCACCCACCCAGCTTTACACAGAAGTGAAGACTTTAAAGAGATTCAGTTACAGAGCTTTTCAGTGACAGATACGGGATCTGGACTTGCTCTGACCCCATGTGCTGCCCCTTACTCATCACATCTGCTTCCCCTGTGTATCCTGGCGCTGTCAAGGCTGCTTCTCCCCTTGGCCGGCACATCCTACCCCCACAAACATGATATATGTGGACAGTGTGCCCGGTGGGCACACACAGCCCCCACCGCGGTCTCACTTGAGCACTTGGCGAGGGATCCCCAGTTGCTCCAGCTTCACATGCTCGCTCAGCTCACTCAGGTAATTCACATAGAAGATCTTCTGCCCAAACTTGAAGCTGCCGATGGAAGAAAGGGTATGGGTCCAGGGTAGGCCCGCTTCAGCAAGCCTCCACTTTCTCCTCAGCAGCCCACCCAGATCAGACTGAGGCCTAGCCCCAAAGTGGTCGGTCCCCAGGATGCTTGGCTTCCTCAGGTATCTGCTTCACAGTTCAAGAGGAAGCACAAGAGACGAGTGCCCCGCCCTGGGCCCACTCACCTAATGATGGGCTTGAAGAGGATGAGCAGGGTCTTGATGAACATGGTGGGGTGCACGATGTACAGAGCCTTGATATTCTTCTTGTACCTGCAGAGGCAGAACGGGGAACTCAGGAGTGGGCATGGTAGGAGAGGCACAGAGCTAAGCTCTTAATGTACAGTTACTGATTTGATGACTCACAGTAAGCCTTCGAGGTAAGTGCCATTGTTGCCCTATTTTACAGATTAGGAAACGGGCTCAGAGAGATTAAGTAAGATGAAAGGTCACAGAGCGAGTAAGTAGAGAAACTGGGATTGAAGCCCAGGCCATTCCAACTTGAGACTCTTTGTGTTTAGTTTACCCAGGTAGGGGGGACCCGCCTCCCCCGGCATGGAATACGTTCCTGCCCAAGCAGAGGGCAGCCCAGAACCCGGCAGAGCTGCTGGACCCCGGGCCCTGGAGCTCCTCCGAGGCCCTAACCCACTTGCGGTCAAACTCCCGGTAGGCGTCCCGGAGCCAGCTGAGGGAGGGCTTGTTGTCGCTGGTCAGGCCATGGTGCAGGTAGAGCAGCGTGTAGTCGCTCTCCACATACTGGTCCAGGGTGTGCTTCAGGTATCTGTAAGAGAGGAGCCCCACTCAGGCCTGCCCTGTATGCAAGTGGGGCCCCATTAAGACAGAACCAGTGCCCCAGGAATCCCCTCCTCCTGCCTCCGCCAGCCCCTCTCCTGCCCTGTCTGTTCTGGCTGCATAATCAGTCACCATGTTGGGGTGGAGGAGGAACGAGGTAGTGGCTGGGCTGCGTGGAGGAATAATAAGAACAACAGCAGCTCTCAGGTTTGAGCACTGACTAGGAGTCAGGAGACCAGGACTCTAACTGGAGCCATCTCACATACCTGCAGTAAAAATGGGAATAACATTTCACTCACAGGATTGCCCTGAGTCAACAGTAATGATGACAGTCACCATTTACCAGTATTAAGCTCTTAGTGTCTACCAAGCACTTTGTATGCAATATCTCGTGCCTTCCTCATTATAATGGAGGCCAATACTATCCCCTTCTTACGAGCGAGGGCAGTGAGGCTGAGAGAGGTCAAGTGCTTCTCTGAGGTCACACAGCTTGTGGTGGAGACTGGAGGTGAACTAACTCCAAGTTTCGCCTTGTTGATCATGGGACAGCTCTGCCTTTTACACTCCCAGCGCTGTCTGTAGAACACTGTGCCCACGAAAGGGGATCAGGGTGGTCAGAGGGTCCCCTCCCCTGCTCCAGTCACTGGACGTTCTGTGGACCAAAGACCCACACCTCAAGTTCCCTATGCTCACAACACAATACCTACCACCCAACACAAACACACATACGGGTGTTGGGCCCACCTGAGGTGGAGAAGTATGAATTGAGTGAACATGAATTCCAGAAAGGGAGAGGAGCCCAGTGGAAAACCCTCTTTCTGGTTGGCCAACAGCGCCCAGGCCCCAGCAGGAACACCACTCCAGGCTGGGAGGCTGGGCATGCAGGAATGCTAAGGGCTTCCAAGGGGAGGAGGGAAAGGAGGGGAGGAGGGAAAGGAGGGAAGGAGCCTTTTTATTTTTTTTAATGATTTGGAAAGCTTACAGTTATTAATTAGAAATCTGATGGCTTTTGTTTAAATTTATTTAATTAGTTAATTTATTTTTGGCTGTGTTGGGTCTTCATTTTTGTGCGCTGGCTTTCTCTAGTTGCAGTGAGTGGGGGCTACTCTTCACTGCGGTGTGCGGGCTTCTCATTGCGGTGGCTTTTCTTGTTGCAGAGCATGGGCTCTAGGCGCGCAGGCTTCAGTAGTTGTGGCTCACGGGCTCAGTAGTTGTGGCTCGTGGGCTTCAGCAGTTGTGGCACATGGGCTCAGTAGTTGTGGCTCACGGGCTCAGTAGTTGTGGCTCGTGGGCTTCAGCAGTTGTGGCACATGGGCTCAGTAGTTGTGGCTCGCGGGCTCTACAGTGCAGGCTCAGTAGTTGTGGCACACAGGCTTAGTTGCTCCGCGGCATGTGGGATCTTCCTGGACCAGGGCTCCAACCCGTGCCCCCTGCACTGGCAGGTGGATTCTTAACCACTGAGCCACCAGGGAAGCCCGGGAAGGAGCCTTGGGAAGTGCCCAAGGATGTGACTAAGTGCCCAGACACAACCTGACCTATCCCAGAGAGGCTAACCTAAACATTGGTCCATGGGTGCCAGCACTGGCGGACATGTGAGGTGTCTTATGCTGGATTTATTATCTTGATTCCCATCATTATCACTATACAGTAATTTACCCCTTACACACATTGAGCACTTTGCAGTTTGAAAAGAGCTGTCACATAAAAGGATGGCATTTTGCAACTATAAAATAGCAAAAGTTAGGGACTTCCCTGGTGGTCCAGCAGTTAAGACTCTGCGCTTCCACTGCAGGGGGCATGAGTTCGATCCCTGGTTGGGGAACTAAGATCCCGCATGCCACGCAAAAAATAAATAAAAATAAATAAATAAAATAGCAAAAGTTGTAGTGAAAATACACTCATCCTTTGATGAATGTTATGACCTTTTGGAGGTCAATAAACTGATGTTTATCAGAAGCTATAAAATGTTCATACTCTGACCTGATAAAAATATGTCCAGGAATTTATCCCAAGGAACTAATCAAAGATGAACAGAAATGTTTTTGTAAAAGGCTGTTCATTATAGCCTGTTTTATAATGGGGGGAAAAATGAGCAGCAAAGTAAGTGTCCAAGAACAGAATGTTGGTTAAATAAATTACAGGAGATCTATAAATAGAATACCTCACAGGATGTTTCTGCAGACAGAACCAATCTGTGAAGTTGGATGTGAGAACAGTGGTTACCCTTTGGGGTACTGCCTGGAAGAGCAAAGGGAAGTTTGTAGGTGTGGATGACATGGGTGTATTTCGTTTTTGAAAATTCATCAAGTAGTATACATAATGTGTTCACTTTTCTGGATACACATATGTCAAAATTTTTTGAAAGGATATCCTTGAAGAATGTTTAATGCTCAGAATATAAAAACATTATGTAAGATACAAAACTGACTATAGAGTTCTGTATATGTTATAGAAAAAATGGGAAGTGAATACACTAAAATGTTAACAGTGGTTTTCTCTCTGGGTGGTGGGTTTATGGGAGACTTTATTTATTGCTGTCTGTATTTTTTCTTAATAGCTATCTACATTGTTCTACATTCTTGAAATCTGTGATACTTTACAAATGAATACAATGGCATTTCACAGGGCTCAGGAGAGACCTGACCCCAAGCACACAGCTGGTAAGAGGCAGAGTTGAAGTTTAACTGGTCTTCTGCATCCAAGCTTCAGGTACTTTCTATTTCAACCCCCCAGATCTGGCAGGACAGCTGGGAAAAGCCAAGTCTGAGATAATCTGACTGAAAACAAGATGACAGGACTGATGCATGATGAAAGCACCTCCCTGCCCGGCCAGGTGGTGGCGGGGAGATCCCGCTGGGAAGGAGTGGAGGATGGACAGGATGGGTGACAGAGGGCTTCCCGAAGGCAGACGAAGCCCCAGAGTGGAGGCTGCCTTGCTCAGCACGCTCTCTCCTGAAAGCTGGGTGCTTTCCCATCCACCTCCTCTGACCTCCTCCCACTCAGCCCATAATCTGGCCAGGAGTCTGTCACCTGCCTTGTCAAATACTGTGACAATAAACCCAGAAAGGGGGACAGGTGACTCAGCCACCCTCAGGCTGGGCTTCTTGGTCTGTTCCTGGCTGGGCCACGTGACGGGCCTGGAGCAGGCTCTGCCTGCCTGCACGGTGGAGGAGCAGTGGGAGGAGGGCTCAGGAGACCAGAGAGAAAGCATTCACACAAAGCTGGAGAGACTTGGGCCTGGCCCTGGCTCACAGGACTGCACGGGCTCTGCAGTCAGGCCCTCCCCTTCTGTTGCTGTAGCCCCGGACTGTCCCCAACCCCACAACAGCCCCTCCACACACACAACCATTCAGGATCCCAAAGAGCTGGTAAGGGCGGGGCAGACATTTGCAATTGCAGGAAGTGCTTTAAAGTGTCAGGAAAGGAGTGCAAGATGGAAACTGTACACACACTAAGGAGCCTCAGGAGGAAGTCAGTTATGGCTCTGCCTCCAGGGATCCCGCACCTGCTGTGGACCCAGCACTGGCGTAGTGGTGGCTCAACGATGAACACTTATCAGAACACAGTCTGTCAAACTCCTGCTTTCAATCAGCCTTTGGACTTGCATCAGATTTCTAGACCAAACAGAGCTATTACCTGTATTTAGCTATTAGAACCTGGATAGGTACAGAAGTTGCTGGCACCAGATTTGGCACAAAATAACACTAATTATTCATGTAAATGATGAACAACTGCAACTGCCTCAGAAGTGCACCATATCGTTATCATAATCAGTCCTCACATTTGGATGGTATTTTACTTTTCAAAGCATTTTCAAATGCAGTATCTCACTCCTATGAGGAACAAGGGCTGTATTATTATTCCCCAAGAAGAGTGAAGAAAAAGAGGCTTAAAGAGATGAACACACTTTCCAAGGTCACACAGATGGTTTCCAGGACTAGAAACCAGATCTAACACCTAGCCCAGTGCTCCCAATATCCCTCAGGAGAAGAGGGGAGGCCTTGAGGGAGGTGGCTTGGTACCCCCGGGGCAGGAAGGGACAGTAAGGAAAATGGCTCCAGGCCGTAGTGGGGATCTGAGCACGGGTTCCATCACTTCCCCATGGGTACTCACCCCAGGAGCTTGCTATGGTCCAGCTGGTGGCTCGGGGGCATTCGGCAGGCACTAAACACAATGATCTTCCGCCCATACTTGTCATCTCCTAGGTGTGGAGAAAGGTGGAGCACAGTGGGTGAACGATAAGCCAAGAGAAGTCAGGTGAGGATCTGAAAGGGGCCAGGCCTGGAGACTGTACCATTTAGCGTTGGGGCCGGAGTGGCCCATGCGGACAGACCTCTGGGCAGGTGCCTGCACTCAAGGGTGTGTCACTGAAGAAAGAGGGACAGGTGGTCTCAGGGCTACAGAGCTGGGGCACAAAAAAATAACATGACTTCTTAAAAAGTCATGCCTGGTGGAAACAACCCAAATGTCCATCAATGGATGGGTAGATGAAGAAAATGTGGTGTATCCATGCAATGGACTACTGGCTATAAAAAGGAATGGAGTACTGATACACGCTACATTGTGAATGAACCTTGAAAACATGATGCTAAGTGAAAGAAGCTGGACATGAAAGGCTACATATTGTTTGGCTCCATTTATATGAGCTATATAGGTAAATCTGTAACAACAGAAAGCAAATTAGTGGTTATAGGTGCTGGGAGGAAGGGAGAATAGGGATTGATGCTTATGGTTATGGGGGTTGGTATGGGTGAAACTATGGATGAAATGGATGAAATGATGGAACTAGATAGAGGTGGTGGTTGTTCAACATTGTGAATGTACTAAATACCACCAAAGTATACACTTTAAAATGGTTAATTTTTTTTTTTTTTTTGGCTGCGTTGGGTCTTTGTTGCTGTGCATGGGCTTTCTCTGGTTGCGGTGAGCGGGGGCTACTCTTCGTTGCGGTGTGCGGGCTTCTTATTGTGGTGGCTTCTCTTGTTGCGGAGCATGGGCTCTAGGCGCGTGGGCTTCAGTAGTTGCGGCACGCAGGCTCAGTAGTTGTGGCTCGCAGGCTCTAGAGCACAGGCTCAGTAGTTGTGGCACACGGGCTTAGTTGCTCCGTGGCATGTGGGATCTTCCCAGGCCAGGGCTTGAACCCGTGTCCCCTGCATTGGCAGGCGGATTCTTAACCACTGCACCACCAGGGAAGCCCCTAAAATGGTTAATTTTATGTTATATAAATTTCACCATAACTAAGAAAACAAAAAAAGTCACAGCCACCAAAGCAACTGTTACCTTGCCGTACATCATATTAAAACTCCACACCTATTCCAGAAGCATCTCCTCTGAGCAGCCTGTATTTGAAAAACTTCTTGAAGCTACCTTCTCAGAAAGCCTGAGGCCAGTGAGGAAATCAGTCTGATTACTTAACAGTCATGTCTTGTTTTTGACTACTAACAACACTTTCTGATTTTACTGCCAGAATTATTTGCCACAGTTGATTGACCTCTGGACATTTCTAAAAATCATTCCTTTCTCATTAAGGATATTCTAAAAAACATGGAGTAGAGAGGAGTTTGTAACACTTTGGGAAGGTGCTCATTTGAGTGTAACCACTGAGGGATGTCTGTCCAAAACTAGTCACTATTTCATGGTCTGACCATCTGGCTTTGTCATGAAGCTGGGGAGCTCCTGAGACATATGCCACAGCCTCCCAAGGTGAGATGCTCTTCCAGGGTCAGTGTGAACCAGGGACTCTAAGCACAGCTCGATGGGGACAAGGCCTGGTCCCCACTCCCCCATGTCCCAGGGCCCTTCCCTTTATCTTTACCCTCACACCTCTCCAGAGTCATTCTTGCCTAATCCCCACTGCTTCAGAGGCAAATAAAAAGACCACTTACACAGCCCACACAGTCTGTCCTCCTTCTACCTCTGAGGATTCAGGGATTCCCCAACAACTTGCTGAGTGTCTTCTCCATGTTAAATAAACCATGATCTTGATGATCCTTCTTGGTCAGTGAGTGACTTAACCCAGGACTCAGGGCTTTTCCAAAGTGGTTGCCAAGGCTCTGACCCTTTTCTCAAGGGCTGGGGCAAGACTCATTGGAGGGGCTGAGGAAGGCTTCTGGAATGTGGGCAGCATGGCCCCAGTCCCTGCTGGTGGCCCAGCCTGGTGCTCTGGCCTGAGCTATTGCCTCACTCCCAGCAGTCTCCCACTGTGTCCAGCCTCTGGATCAACCCCTCCAGTGATTCCATCTCCACCCAGAACACTGCCTAGTCTCTGCTGGCCCTAGCCAAAGGTCCTAGTCAGGACCCTCCAAGAATTTCCTGGGTCAGGGTCTGAGGCCTGGCCCACCAAGCCCAGAGAGAGGCTCCGTTCTCCTTTCTAAACTGCCCCAGCTTCTAGCCTTGGAGAATTAGAAACATCTACCTGCCCTTGACTCTCCTGCCTTGACTTCTTTCTTCCTGAACCCTACCCCAAGCTGTATAAAAGCCCCTTAGAAAGGCTCACAGGACTTTGAGGCTTGGCCCCGCCAACCCCCTCTGCAGGCTCACACCATGCACACCTTCGGCCCAGTCCGCAGCAGGTGGCTTTAGCCTCTGTCTCTCATGCCAGACAGACTTCCTCTAGGCAATTCTGCTCCCCTCCTCTAGGCTAACTCCTTTGAATCCTTAAGACTCATCCCAGGCATAATCTCCCAGAAGCCTGTGTCCCCTCCTCCTCCCCACAGGCAGGTTAGCTGTCCCGTTTCATAGCTCCCAGCATGAACCATCACCCGTCTCTGTCACAACACTGACTCTCCTGTATAACTATTTATGTGTCTGTCTCCTCTAGTGGCTGTGAGCAGCTCAAAGACAGGGACTGTCTTGTCCATCTTTAAATGTCCAGATGGTCCAAAGCCCAGCAATGTGGCAGGTATTCAATAAACGCTGGTAGCCTGTCACAGGTCGGCATTACACGGTATGCACGGTTCTATTTCTGAGTTTGCTCACCATGTTATCTGGGATATGAGACTGCTTTGGACAGTTTCCCAAAGCCTGGGGCAGAATTTCTCCAGACTTAACAAGCAGAGAACCCTCTGCAGGTATGTCTGAGGAGGAGACGGTGCAGCTCCATCCAGCAGCAGGTCTATTTTGAAAGACCAGGTGTCACCTGTTCCCCTCCACACCCTGGACCAGATCCTGAGGCGCTGGGTTCCTTCCAGGCCAGTTGGGGGTGGCTCTGCGGCCTGCTCTGATTCACTTCCCATAGGCTTTGACAGGAGAAAGAGCAGACTGGCAGTGGGCAGGGATGAAGGGTTAGACTGCCCAGCCCACCCTCGTGGACAATCTGGAGCTTCAGAAACCCCTGGGCCTTCTATTATGAGCCTGTGGGGCGGAGGGACATCATCTGTCTACTCCCCTCTAAGCAGAGGAAACGCCCAGGGTATAGTGGAAAACACTGGGAGGAGCATGGAGGATTCTAAAAGATTCTCTTCATCACTGCCCTCCAACAGTAAGGCAGCCCTCATTGGCCGGCAGATTTGAGGACTTAGGCAGAGCAGAAAGTCTGAGCTCACAAGGCTCTGGTATTTAAAGAGCTGGTAACTGGTTAAGCAAGCAACTGAGGTGAGAGGCCAGAGGCCTGTAGTTCCACCGCTCAGCTGCCCCAGCAACTTGTAAACAGGAAATTGGGTTCTCAACCAGGTTTCCATCAATGGGCATCCACCAATGTCATGATGTTATATAAAAAATATTACAAGCACGTGCACGTGTTTTCTGGGGAAGAGGTCCACACCTTTCATATTTTCAAGGAGGACTCCTGACCAGTTTCAAGAACTGCTTCCCTGGGCTGTATGCTCCTTGAAGGAGGGAATGTGCATTGTTCCTCAATGAATCCTCAATGCTGGGGGCTTCCCTGGTGGTCCAGTGGTTAAGAATCCACCTTCCAACGCAGGGGATGCGGGTTCGATCCCTGGTCGGGGAACTAAGATCCCACATGCCACTGGGCAACTAAGCCCACGCGCCACAACTACTGAGCTCGCGCACCTCAACTAGAGAGCCTGCATGCCACAAACTACACAGCCCACATGCTCTGCAGCCCATGCGCCACAACTAGAGAGAAGCCCACGTGCCTCAATGAAAGATCCCGCGTGCTTCAACTAAGACCTGACACAGGCATAAATAAATATTAAAAAAAAAAAATCCTCAGTGCTGAGTACTGGACTTGTTCCCAGAGTAGGTGTTTTATAAATGCATGCCAAGTAAAGTCAGGATGGGGATGGGGGACAAAGGAGGGGGCTCAGAGAGGGACTGGATGGCAAGACTCCCAGACTAGCAAAGAACGAGACATGGGCAACCCCAGGGCTTAGTCCGTCCTCTCCTCCCTGGAGTGGAGTCCCATTGCCCAAGTCCTTGAGTGGCTCGGGCATTTGCCAGCAGGCAGGGTAACGGCTCCTACAAGAAGCATGTGTATAAAGGCCTGGGAGTCCCCTCCTCATCTCAGAAGATTCAAACAGATTTACCCTGGAAAAAGAAGGGAAAGAAGGAGCTGGCAGCACTGGTGGCTCCAGAGCACTGAGGGAGAGGGCTCAAAAAGGAGGCACAGCGTTTGTTGAAAGCACCAGGAAAAGACCAGCCGCCAGAGAATGAAACCTCTGCATTCCCAAGATACGGATCAGGAACTTCCCAGGGGAACCTGGGTATTAATCAGCAACAGAGCAGCTCCTCCAGCAGGCGTTCTGGGACCCGCCAGACCAGCACACTCCCGTGACCTGAGAGCAGGCCAACCAAGGAGATGGGAGGTGGGGGGCTGGGGCACATTGGTTAAAATGTGAAATTGTCAGGAATAGTGCAAGCCAGCTGACATCATCGTTGGTAGCTAGAAATCTGCTATTTGTAGTTAGAAATTGCACGTGTTACAAATAATACAAATAATAGCCTTTTCTTTTTTTTCTTTCTGGAGGGCAGACTATTAAACCTTTACCAGTACACCACTGGAAAGAACCCATGTGGACCAGTCAGGTTTGACCGTGGAGCATGACAGCTACTGCCAGCAAGGGAGAACAGAGGCTACAGAGGAGTTGGGGACATAACACATCCTCCCTTCTAATGTGGGCTCTTTCTCTGGTTTCCAAGGCCAGGAAACTGGCCTCCCAGGAAGTCACCATAGCCTCATCAAACAACTCTTGCTCTGGCAGTGCCAATCCAAACTCTTCTCAGCAGTCAGAGAGGCACACACATGGGGGACACCCCACCAGAGGGGCCCTGAGCCAGCACTCGAGCCCGGCCATTGCTTACAGCCAGCCCCACGACCCCCATGGACAAGACCCCCCCTCCCCTGGAGCTCCTTCCCCTTTGGGCTCTGGATGTGTGGGCTCCCCACACAGTCCCCACCCTGTCAAACCTCCCATAAATCCCCTGCTATTTCCAGCTCCCAAGTACCACCAGCTCCCAGCTCCCAGCTCCCTGGAGTGGGGCTGCAATTAAGCTGGATCCATCTGGCCTCCACCAAGAGCCCTTCTTGATCCACAGCCCAGAGAGGCCAAGCACAGAGAGCCAGGAACACACCTACACACCTACCTGGCTGGGCCCCCTCAGGCTCATCGCACCCTGGAGAGACAGAAACATATTGCAGCTCTGCTTGCAGGGGTCACCTGGTGGGGCTGGGGGCAGTCTTCCCTGCTCTGCCTTGTGACTTGGCCACATAGCCAGGAGGATGTCAGCAGAGAGACTCCTTCACATCAGACATCCCTATGCCCCAGTCAGGTCTATCTCTAGGAGTGAGGAAAGTTCTGAGCCTTCAGGTGACTCTCCTGTACTCAGGGCAGGACCAGGCCAAAAAAGAACTCTCAGCCTTGCTTCTGTAGGGGTGACAGAGGCCATAGCCAAGTCCTCCAATCCAGACCAGGGCAGGCATCAGGAACACAGATGCCAAGGAAACACCTTGACATTAGGAACAACCCTCTCAACTGCCCCATCCCTCCCTGAGCCCAGCATTCAGGAGAGACGGAGCTCCCTGCTGTTTCCCTATGGCCGAATGCCTCCAGGGCCCCCTCAGCCAGCACCACTCAGGGTTCCAGGGGCCACAAGCTACGTGGCTCCCCTTGCCCACCCCAATGCCTCAGGGCCGTGCTGCCATCCTTGCTTACAGCTGAAGAAGAGACAAAGGATCCTACAATTCCAATTTCTTCGTCTAGCACTAGGACCCTATAGGCAGAAACCAGGTCATCAACATCTCTGCTACCTCCCTTGCTCCTGGAGGCTTCTGGGTCCTGCATTATGAACAGGAGGGCGGGAGCTCACTGAGGCCAAGACCCAAGGGGGGGCTCTGCGCTCATTCGTAGCAGGGTAGCACATCTGTGGGGAACCTGATGCTCCAGGAGTCATGTGCCTCCTAACTTCTGGAAGGAGGCTCTGCCATTCCAGACTTCCTTGGAGGTACGGTTTCCCCGGAGGGACTGGCACCTCCCTGCTCCCCAATAACTGATGGGGAAGAAAAGCTGACCTGAGGGCAAAGGGAAGGGAGATGAATGAACACTTATTGAGGGCCAACTACGTTCTGGCTGTGGGCTAGGTCCTGATATACGTTCACCATTGTCATCCTCTCAGCAACCCTGTGAGGAAGGAATGAGCTCAGACTGCAGAGCTGGAAATCAAACCCAGGGCTTTCACAGTGCCTCCCACATGCCATCTGCCAGTGGAGATGCTGAGGTCACAGGTCAGGTTGTGGTTGCACGTGAACAGACCAAGTGGCCATCACAATCAAGTCTGTATTTTTAATGAATGACACATGGAGCCTCAATAGCCCCAGAGTCAGGGGTCAGAGCGGCCCCTCCCCTGCAGCCCCTTCCCCTAAGGCAGGAGGGCCTGGCTTCCTTAAGCCAGGGATGCAGACTATGAGGGAAAAGGTGCAAGGCTAGGTGTGCTCACCTGCCACCTCCACAATCTGGTGCCGGGCAATGTCGTAGTAAGGGTCATCCCACTTCAGGTGTGTGACAGGTTCCGGGGAGCTGCTTTTGGAGTCATCTGAGGAACACAGCAAAGTCAGGGGATCATCTGGGGGTCTGGCACAATTTTCTCCCTGAGATTCGTGCTCTTTGGCCCTCCCCCCAGTAAGGCTTGTGCTCCCAGCCCCACCCTGGGGCTGGTCTGTTTGCCCACATCCTGTCCTCCTGGGGTCTTCCTTCCACAGGAAGGGGGTCTTCCCTTCTCAGGCGCTTATGGCTGCTGAGATCCAGCCGTACCCACCTGACTTGGGAAAGTCGGGCATTTCGTCTGAGGGCCAGTTCTTCTCATCAATGGAGGCTAGCTTCAGCTGGTTCAGAGCCTGGCTGGCGTCATCCAAAGTCAGGTCGTCCTGCAGCTCTGAGAGTGGGTCCATGGCCGAGCCTCTGCCCCACAGCTTCACGCTGCAGAACCTGAAGAGAACCCTGGGGGACAGGAGGGAGTTGGCAGGTCAGTGACACACTCTTTTCACCCATAACTTCTACAGCAAGCCCTCCTGCTCCCACTCTTTCCTCCTCCAAGCTCCCTTGTCCCTGTTCCTCAACATTCCTCATCCCTGCCAAGAGCTCCATGTAGCTCCTCCTGGCTTTCCTGGCTCCACACTTTTCTGGCATGTTGCCAGAAAAGGCAGCTGGGGCACAGGATGGCACAACTCAGCGCCTGCCTTCAGGCCCTCCAGCTGCATAAGGAAGAGCGGTGCCAGGCCCTGCACTGCCCACCACCCAGCTGGTTCAGTCGAGCAGTCCCAACTGCAGAGGTTCAAGGGCCATGCCCCTCTCCTCCAGGGTCATAGAGCACAGAAGCTTCCCAGGCCCCAGCAGTGATGGGGAAGAGATATTGCAAGAATCTAAGGAGCACAGGGCTGCTCCAAACCCCTGCCTGAAAAAGGTCAGCTGTGGCCCTGGCTACTCCATCCGTCACTCCTGGCCCAGGGAAGAGGAGGTAGCCAGAGACCATAAGACCTAAAAAAAAAAAGGCCATGGCCAAGGGGCCCAGCTGGGTTTGCCCCAGGACAGGAATGAGGAGCAGGAAATGGAATCTTCCTGCCAGTCACTGTGACAATCTGCAGGCTCCTGGAGGCTCCCAAGCCCAATCTACTCTGGGGGGAGCTCCTGACACTAATTTCAAGGTGGGAAAGATCAACAGACCACCTTAAGGATTGGGGGGTACAGGTGGGCAAGGAGGAAGCCCATGACACCCAGAGTCCAGAGATCCAGGAGGTGGAAAACAGAACAACAGCTGTTGCATGCGGGGAGGGAGAGGAGCCAACTCTGCAACTGGGTTTGCCCAGGTCTGGGGTGTGGCCTCATGGATGTGGCTGAGTGCAGCCTGGAGGAGGCACCTTCTGCCCTCAGCCCTAACCGGAAGCCAATCCCTCTCCCTTCACAAGCTCACCATATGTGTGAGGGCGGGAGTTTCAATTCAACCCACTCGTCCAACCCCAAAGAGGCTGCTCTAAGTCCAGTGCATTCCTGCGGCCTCAAAAAATGACATATATGGTCACAGAATCAGCAGGGCAGATAAGGAGCACAGACAAGACCCAGGCGTGGGTAGGGAGAAGAGAGGAGAACTGTGGGCCCAGCTCCAGATCCTGAACACCTCTGAGCGATGTGACAACCGCCTGCGCACATCACAGCAAAGACTCCATCCGGATGGCAAACCGGCAGCTCCCTACTTACTTACTTAGCAACAACCTAGCAACAACTACCCTGTTACCAGGGCAACCACACTGATTCAGCAGCAAAAGCTGTTTGAAGCTCCTGAGCCAAAACTGAGCCGCCAAACAGCCAGAAAAAAAACCCAAAAAAACCCACTTATTTTTCTTCCTCTTCCTCTCCTCTGGCCTTATCTGCTACCCTTATTCACTGCTCACTACCAAAATACAAGTCCCTTACCACAAACACAGAGAAAGACGTTCTCTATTGTTTGGGAATGCATATCTCCTAGCGAGTGCTGCTGTACCCCTCACCCCAGCTCCCCATTCCAAGCAGCCCTCAGTCTTGAGAAATCCACACCTGATTCAGCTATAAGCTCCTCCCCATATTCAACCAGGAAGCTGTGAGGGCTCCCCCAAAGGGGCCCCTGGCCAGGTAACAGGGACAGAATTTAGCTCACAGTAACTCTCCCCAGGCCTGAGCCTTCTCTCCATCCCTTCTTTTTGGTTACTGCCCAGGCACCAAGAGCTCCTTCTGCCCTGCCCACAGCAGTTCCAGAGAAGTCTTTCTGCACAGAGTGGGTGCCTGATGCAGTGAAAAAAACATGGGATGAGATACATGGAGGACTGGATTATAGTCCTGACTGAGTTGCAAAGATGCTGAGCAAGTCCTTTTCCTATCTAGGCCTAAATTTCCTCATCTACAGAAGTGAAGGCTCCTCCCAGAAATATAATTCTCCAGCATTCTAAATTGTGCTGAAGTGAACAACGGGATTAGAAGGAACAGCTGGGAGTTGAAGTATGTGTGAGGGAGGGAGAGGGACACTCTCTAAAAGGGAGATGAGCTTGAACTCCACCTCTTCCAGTAACTCTTCTATTTTGTCAGTTCTTCCAGAACTGACCCCTCCCCCACCCCATAAACTCCTTTTCCAGCCCAACTAATCACAGTTGTTTCCACCTCCCAGCCAGCCTAGCCTCCCTCACTACCCTCCAACACACAGCTGTTGCCCTCTGTGAGCCCAGAAGCTCAGCTCCCACTCAGTGGGAGGGGGAGGGAAGCTAGTGCAGGGCAATTGTAACATAAAGTAGTAGAAATGAAGCATCCTAGCTGCCTAAGACTCCTGTCACTTACAAGTCCTGCTCCACTCTGCAAAATAATCCTTATTGTCAGATTAGTTTTTCCCTTCTCAGTTGGTAAAATCTCTACCTTTACAATAATCTTCAAGAATCACTTTAGGCAGGCGTGTTAACCTTTGGGAAGTCCTAGAGCTCTCTGAAATTCTGGAGAAATTTATGGACTTTTTCCCTAAGAAAAATCAGCACATGCATGAAATCTTGCATGAAATTTTAAGGGGTTCACAGGCCCTCTTTCCCGTTTAAGAAACCCTGCCTACTCAAAATTACATTTGGCACAGAGCTGATGCTCAGTCATTTGCTGAATGACTGAACAAATCAATTTGTATCCTAAGAGGAAAAGGGAACCAACCACCATGAACTGGATACAAATTATCTTTTCACAACAGCACCAGTGAGGTATGTATTACTAAACCCATTTTACAGTTTGAGAAACCGAGGACCAGAAAAAGTAAGCAAGTTGCTTAGGGTCATACAGCAAGGTCAAGATTTTAATCCATGTCTACCTTAAGGTGGTCGCTTTGTGCAGGTCAATCCCTCAATACTTCTCTAATGGACTGTCATTCAAGAGATTCTCAAAGTTCTGCAAAAGGGCAAAGTAAAGCTTCTCTTTTAATCTCCTCCATGGACAACTGAAATAACAACTTAAAATCGTATTCTCTGGCCTGGGGATCGCCCTCCTAGTTGGGGCTCCAGAATTGTGAAAATGCAAATCCCACAATACAACAGCAAAACTTTTAACTACAATCACATTTGCATAGAGCTTCATGGTTTACAAAACCCGGATTGGGTGTAATTATCCCATTTCACAGATTAAGAAATAGATATGAAAGTGTGGCCTAATAAGTGGCAAAGGTGGAATACTTCCCCCAAATATCTTGGTCTTAGTTCTTCCCCAGATCGGACCAGGGAGACTTCCCCTTCCCACGAGCTTGCTCAATGACAGCGAGCGAGGAGGCCAGGAAGAAGGCAGCAAGGAAGCAAAGTCCTCTCACTTCAGACCCTCGAGGCGGGCCGAATCCCCGCAGCAGGAAGGCCAGGTTCCCAGGGCCCATTCCACCCTTGCTCCCTTCCTCGGTTCCGGTCGGATCCTCCCCATCCTGATCCCCATCCCTTCAGAAGACCAGGCCAGTCCCTTTCCTTCCCCCACCACCTCCCAGGGAGACCCCGCGCCCCGCAGCTCACCGTGGTGGGGCACCGCTCCCTCTGCCACGCCTGTCAAGGACAGGCAAACATCCGGCTACGCGGTCGAATGGGAACCACCCCCTCCCTGTCGCTTCACTCCCCAGCCACTTCCGCCACACCTCCGACCCACTTCCGACCCACTGCCCGGCCCAAACATGGCCTTCGCAGGAGCCCCGCCCACTTCCTTACGAGCCCGCTTACGTGCCCGCCTGGAGGAGAGACTGTATAACCGTCCGACTCGTCCCTCCCAAAAGGAAGCCCTTGAAACAATTAGTTCCTCTCTACCGGATACTCAAATCCCTAGTGGACCTCCGGAATTCTAAACTCGTATTGTTCTCGGACAGAGATTTGCCTCACCACTACTGCCAAACTCCCAGTCCTGCGCACCAATGAGGTCTCACTCTTACGATTCTTTCCCGAAAGGAAATTTGGTAGTCAATGACTGTTTCCGGGGGGAGCTGAGAAGGTGAGTCTCACTTCCGGCGGAGGGAGGCTTTCTGACCCGGGATGGAGGAGGCGAAGGAGCTGCCCTTGGAGTGGGAGAGACTGCAGTTCGGTGAGTGACCTGCGATGTCTCCGACCCTCGGCCCTGGCCTAGATACTCCTGACGTTCTCTGGTCAACTCTTTCCCCCCACGACCCTTTTCCTCCCGAGCCTGGCATCCTCCTTCGGTGCCCTCAGAACCTCTGGGAGCTTCTTAAGAGCCCTCGAACCGCCTCAAACTTTTCCGGGGCCCCCTTGGAGCCTTTACATATCTCTCAGACTCCTGAGGCCTAGCTGGACCTCGGTTTTCTCCCTCACTTTTCCCCGCCTCACGACCTCTTGGGCCGCTTCCTCACTGTCTTTCTCTGTCCCTGCAGCCCCCGATCCACGCCTGGGCCCGGACTCAGGATGGAGCCCTTCCAGAGAAGGCTGTGCACAGGGACTCAAAGACCTCTCGCCCGGACCCACCCGAGCCATCCTCGCTCTAAAGAGCCTCCCGCGGGGCTTGGCCCTTGGCCCCTCACTCATCAAGGAGCAGCGCTTGGGGGTCTGGTGTGTTGGGGAACCCTTGCAGCCAGGACTGCTCTGGGGGCCACTGGAAGAGGAGTCTGTCTCCGAGCAGAAGGGCCATGGAATGAAACCAAAGCAGAAGGAGGTATTGAGGGATAGGGCTTTACGTCTCCGTGACTGAAAATTTTGATCAGACGTTTCTCGGTAACTCTCCAGTTCGTTAGAAGATGCACGGTGTTTCAAGAGATAGGAGATGGTTTATGCCCTCTCTCTCAGGGACTGTCTCATCCCCTCACTTGCGGTAGCCGAGGAGGTGCAAAAAGTTATTAAAAGGTGGATTAGTAGATGGGACTTCCCTAGGTCCAGTGGTTAAGACTCCAGCGCTTCCACCGCGGGGGGCGCGGGTTCGATCCCTGGTCCGGAACTAAGATCCCACAGGCCGCACAGCGCAGCCAAAATGTAAAAAAAAAAAGTTGGATTGGTAGAGTGTCAGCAATGACGACGAAAGTCAAGAGCAAAGGTTTTTAGAATTAGAAAACCATGGGGGGGCTTCCCTGGTGGCACAGTGGTTAAGAATCCACCTGCCAATGCAGGGGACACGGGTTTGATCCCTGGCCTGGGAAGATCACACTTGCCATGGAGCAACTAAGCCCATGCGCCACAACTACTGAGCCTGTGCTCTGGAGCTGGCGAGCCACAACTACTGAGCCCACACGCCTAGAGCCCGTGCTCCACAGCAAGAGAAGACGCCACAATGAGAAGCCCACGCACCGCAACGAAGAGTAGCCCCTGCTCGCAGCAACTAAAGCCAGTGTGCAGCAAGGAAGACCCAATGCAGCCAAACATAAATAAATAAATTTATTTAAAAAAAAAAAAGCCATGGGATCAAATCCTAGCTTTGTCACATAGCTAGTTAGATGGCATGCCTCGTTTAACTCATATGTAAAATAAAGGAATGGCCGTTTCCTTTATTTTAATTCTCCAGGATTATTTGGAGCAAAAGTTGAAAAAGCACAGGTAAAGGATTTCATTGCATAAGTCCTGAAAAACAAATTTAAAGTTGATGTACCTCTTACTACTTCTTCTGTTTGGTATTCACTGAAAGGCAATAATATGTGCAATTCAGTCATTCACCACACTTTGGGAGGGAGGTGAGGGGACAGTTTTTTTGGCCTATTATTGAATGAAAACTCGAACGGCATAGTCCTATAGAGGCAGACCAGAGACCATTAACCTTCTAGGGGCTTCATCTTAGACCTGTCTCAGGAGAGGTTACATCAGGGGTTTTTTTGTTGTTTGTTTCACCCTGGTCCCCTCAAACACATGGGAGAAAGACTTTTATTGGTTTATTTCAGGACGTGTCACTAGGCCCATGGGGAGATGTGTGTGCTTGTGAGCAGAGTTCAGGCTGGACTAGGTAAGTTACAGGAGAGTATGTAGTGAAGATGCTCCTTTGAGGCTTTCTGTTGTGGCATGGGATGGAACCAGAAGCTGGCTTCTGGTTCCCACCCAGGGATCTTTGCAGTGAGTGTTCCAAAGGCATGGGATCCTTTAGGACTCAGACTGCCCAGGATCTGGGGCTTTCAGGGAGGGCCCCTTGAAGGGGATCTCCTGAGCTAACTCTTGCTCTGCTTTGCAGTTTGGTGCAGCGGGGAAGGCTGGAGGGTGAGGGAAACGTGGCCCCAGTGCGGATCAGCGAGAGGCTCCACCTGCAGGTGTACCGGGTCGTGCTGCCAGGTTTTGAGCTGCTGATGTGGCCCCAGCCTCCCTCGGAGGGCCTGAGCCCCACCCAGCCCAGGCTAGAGGAAGAGGCATCCTTGGCTGTGGTGACAGAAGTGGAGTCTGCTGTACAACAGGAAGTGGCCTCCCCCAGGGAGGATGCAGCAGAACCTTGCATGGGTATGTGTCAAATAAATGCTGGCTTCCCCAATTATCACCAAAAAAACCTGTTGATAAGACAAAGCAAAGCTTATGGCGTAAGACAGTAGGGGAGAACAGTAGCATTTCTGAGAGGGAAGGGCAAAGCCTGGATATTTATCGAAATTTTGAAGTCTGGTATAAGGTGGATTTTTCAGTGTGGGATGGGGTCGGGGCTCGATCAGTATTGGGTAAGGATCATGACATAGTAGTTTAGGATTTGTGGAGACAGCAAGGCTAGAATTTTCAGGTAAGAGGTTCAGAGAGTTTGGGGATGTAAACTGTCATCTGATGCTTTTTGTTAAAGAGTGACAGTCTTATCCTTGGAATGAACAATATAGTTGACTCTTGAACAGCACGGGGGTTAGGGGCACTGACCCTCTGGGCAGTTGAAAATCTGAGTATAACTTACGGTTGACCCTCCATATCCAAGATTTCACATCTGTGGTTTTGCATCTGTGGATTCAACCATGTAGTGCTGTGGTATTTACTGTTGAAAAAAAATCCTCGTATAAGTGGATCCGTGCAGTTCAAACCTGTGTTTTTCAAGGGTCAACTGTATAGATATTTGCAAGTTTTATCTTCCTGAGTTAAGTTTTCTGGAATAGTAAGGTCACACTGACAAAGACAGCAAGTTGTGTATAAGGTTTCCAGTTTTCTTATGTTTTTTCTGTCTGGGCTGGGGATGGGGATTCCTTTATTTTCACGTGACCTAAAGTGAGGAGGTGGTGGTCTCAACTCATCCTAAGTGCATGTCTCCAGAGGGAGAACAAGAGCACTCTGGAATGGCCTTTCTCTAGAAATTATCCAGATGTCTAGACACTATGGTTCCCAGGAGAGCCTCCCCAGAAGGCACCTGAAATTGGACAGAAAGATAAACAGAGTGTGTGGCTCATGTTCCAGGGAAGAGACTGGTGTCATTGCTCCCATTGCAGTTCAGGGGCTGAGGAGGAGAAGACACATATTCCTATAATCTCCTGGTGAGACCACCGTGACCCCCTGCTACAGTCTCTACTAAGCCCAGCACCCCACTCTTGCCTTGCAGATCCTGGTCACCAGTCACAGCCCTGCATCCAGGCGGTGAGCCCTGGACTTAAGCCCCGAATCCAGGACGAAGTTTCCAAGGAGAGCGAGCCACTCGGCCCATTGCCTCAGGATGGCCGTGTAGATGAGGAGGACCCACCCCAGACCCAGATGCCACCTGAACCTCAGAGCAGCTCCACTCCCCAGCAGGGCCCTGAGAGCAGTGAGGCCAGTTCCTCATCTTCTGCCAGGGGCCCCCAGCTGCGTGCTTACCTAGTCAGGAAGTTGCGTAGCCCCAGTGATCAACGGCCACCCAGAGTGAAGACCTCAGAGCCCGGGGCCCAGCAGAGTGGAGAGCAGCAGCACCCTGGCTTCCCCGCATGCTTGCGGAGCGCCCCTGGCCCGGTGGGAGGCTCTCCGAAGCGGGGGCGACGGTACCGCTGTGCCGAGTGTGGCAAGGCCTTCCTGCAGCTGTGCCACTTGAAGAAGCATGCATTCGTGCACACGGGCCACAAGCCCTTCCTTTGCACCGAGTGTGGCAAGAGCTACAGCTCAGAGGAGAGCTTCAAAGCCCACATGCTGGGCCACCGTGGGGTGCGGCCATTCCCCTGCCCTCAGTGCACCAAGGCCTACGGCACCCGGCGAGACCTCAGAGAGCACCAGGTTGTACACTCAGGTGCCCGGCCCTTTGCTTGCGACCAGTGTGGCAAGGCCTTCGCCCGCCGGCCCTCCCTGCGGCTACATCGCAAGACACACCAGGTGCCAGCGACCCCTGCCCCGTGCCCGTGCCCTGTGTGCGGGCGGCCCCTGGCCAACCAGGGCTCCCTGCGGAACCACATGCGGCTCCACACGGGGGAGAAACCCTTCCTGTGCCCACACTGCGGCCGGGCGTTCCGCCAGCGGGGCAGCCTGCGCGGGCACCTGCGGCTGCACACAGGGGAGCGCCCTTACCGCTGCCCACACTGCGCTGAAGCCTTCCCCCAGCTGCCTGAACTGCGGCGCCACCTCATCTCCCACACCGGGGAGGCCCACCTGTGCCCCGTGTGTGGGAAGGCCCTCCGGGACCCCCACACGCTGCGCGCGCACGAGCGCTTGCACTCAGGCGAGAGGCCCTTCCCGTGCCCCCAGTGCGGCCGTGCTTACACGCTGGCGACCAAGCTGAGGCGCCACCTCAAATCCCACCTGGCCGACAAGCCCTACCGCTGCCCCACCTGTGGCATGGGCTACACTCTCCTCCAAAGCCTCAAGCGGCACCAGCTCAGTCATCAGCCCGAGGCACCCTCCAGCCCACCCTGTGTGCCGCCTGCCTCTTCTGAGCCCACCGTGGTGCTCCTGCAGACCGAGCCAGAACTACTGGACACGTGCAGTGAACGGGGCGGGTCCCCAGCCCCGGACGTCTTCGAGGTCACCCTTTCCGAGAGCCAGGATAAGTGCTTTGTGGTGCCCGAGGAGCCAGGTCCTGCTCCCAGCCTGGTGCTCATCCATAAGGACATGGGCTTTAGCACCTGGGCAGAAGTGGTAGAGGTGGAGACGGGCACCTGACCACCCTCACCTTCCCTCAGCAGAGCTCTGTATAAAGACTGGTGTTTCTGAGCTTGGGTGTCTGGATCTTTCTCTTTGGGTTCCCTGATAGAGACTAGTGTATGAGAAGCAGGTCGAGGACTCCCCTTCCTGCTTATGGATGACCACTTTGTTTCCCAAGACTCTTAATAAGGTAAACCACTTCTAGATGTGAGATCTTTTTATCAGCTTCCAGGAGAGCTTGTCCTGCCACCCTCCCTGGGAACTCCTCAAGGTGCTTGTTCTTTAAACGTTGTGGAAGTGACCCTGCCCAGTGAGGTAGCCAGGTCGCAGGCAGCACTATTGCCCTGCTGGCGTGCTTAGTGCTGGAATAGTCACTCCCATCCAGCTCCCTGAAGGACAAGCATTTCTATTTGGAACCAAACGGAATGACTTGTGAAGGTTAAAAGGCCAGAGACGCTCCGCTGACAAGTCTCTGAGTCAGGCGTTAGATTATTTGGGCAGCTTTTCTCACCACCGAAGGCCTGTGAGGTTGGTTTTTGTTCTGTGCTGAAGGACACCAGACTCATTGGAGGTGGTTAGGGCGGGTCTGCACCCTTGTTTGTATCTGGCCGAAGGCAGCCCTGTTGAGGGAAAGAGCGAGGAATGAACATGTGTTTCATGTTTCATCAGCTGCGGGCCTGGCCTGCCGGAGGTGCTGGGGACGCAGCTGTGGACAAGACAGAGGCAGCGCCCTTTACAGAGCTCAGGTCTACATGGGGCAAAGAATGACAGTAAGAGTTTAAAGAGGAGCACTCCCCGGTGCTGTGGGTGTGTTTAGTGGGATGGGTTCACTTGTGGGCATCAGGGAAGGTGTCCCCAAGAAATTATAATGATAATAAACAGCATTTGTTGTGGGCCAGTCCTTTATGTGAGTTTATTTCTGTAATCCTATAGCAATCCTGTGAGATAGTTATGAGGACAGTCAGGAACAAAGAGCTGTAAGTGTCCTGCCCAAGGTGACAGAGCTACTAGGTGGCAGAGCTGAGATTCAAATCCACGTAGTTTAGCACTGGAGTAAGGCTCTTAACCTCCACACTCTAGTGTCCCGCATTTCAGCTGTGACTTGTTGGTTGAGGAGGTGTGGGGGAAGGTGGGGATGTGAGGGGCTGCATGTGAAAAAGCCCCATGGTGTGAGACCCTGGGTGTGAGCCCTGAGACCAGCATGGCTGGAGCAGAGAATGAGGGGAGGGGGGCAGGGTCAGGTCACACAGGCCTTGCTTCAAGAGTTTGGACTTTATTCTCAGGACATTGAGGGGCTCTTTGAAGGGTTTTGAGCAGGGGAATGATACGATCAGATTCATGATTGAAGAGACCACTGGAGAGGATTAGTGGGCAAGGTGCAGTTGTGGGGAAATCAATTAGGTGGCTGGGAATGGGTGGTAGTGGAAATGCAGTCATTCACCCAACAAATACTGAGCACTTCCCGCGTGCTGGTTGTTAGGGGTATGGCAGTAATAACAGTCTCTGCTCTCGTGTAGTTACGTTCTGGTGTGGCAAGAGCCAATAAACAAATACATGTCAGATGATGGTAAATGCAGTGAAGAAAAGTAATGCAGTGGAGAGGTTGAACGGGGAGTGTGATTTTACAGAGGGCAGTCAGGGAAGGCCTCCAGTAACGCGACAGAGACCTGAACTACGGAGAGGAGTGAGCCAGGCTGATGTCTGCAGAAGGAGCTGGATTCCAGTCAGAGGAAACAGTACCAGCAGAGCCCAGCGAGTTCAAGCAAGAGCAAGGAGCAGAGCGGCCAGGGCGGAGCGTGGAAGGAGGTGAGAGCAGGGGCTGTAGGCTGTGGGGAGGGCTTTGGGTGGACAAGTTCTCTGAGAGGTAGAAGTGACCAAAGTCAAAGACTGAGGGAGAGAGGAAGATCTGACTCCTGCTTTCTGACTTAGCAAGTTAGGTAGCCTTGGGGGTGGGGGGGCGGCGGGACAGCTATGATTTTGGCTGGGGATGGTTTGAGTTGAGGTGCCCGTGGGAGAGATCTCAAGAAGGCAGTGGGAAATGGGCACAACCTGCGGGGAGAGGGGAGGCTCCTCAGGAGAGACTAAGTCAGCATCCGATGAAACAGGAGAACCTGCAACGTGTAAGTCGCAGAAGCTGATGGAAGAGCATCTCAACAAGGAAGAAGAGGGTAACGATGTCCTTTGCTGTTGAGAAGGTTGAAATTTGCCAGTCGCTGGTGAGCTGAGTGAGGGCAGTTGGGAGCCAGACTGCATTGCTTTGAGGAGGGGGAGGCAAGAGAGACAGGGGAACTTACATCCTTGTTCCATCCTCCTGTCCTGCAAATGGTGGTGTGCCGCATGTTTCACAGATGGGGAAACAGGTTCAGAGCGGATTGGTAACTGCCGAGACCGCACATTCAGTAAACAGCAGAGCCAGGATCATGACGTGTCGTGTCCTCTGGCTTCCCAGCACTCAATCTCCGTGTCATAAGCAGCCCCAGTCTCCTGCTTTGCACTGACTTTAACCCATCCACCCACCCGGTGTGAATAACTTCGTGGCAAAGCGTCATTCTGAAACTGTCCAAGGAGAGGGAGGACAGCAAGGGATGGTGACAACGATCTGTGGAGAGAAAGGCCACACCATCCAAAGCCTGAAAAACAGCTGCTAATACTAGTTTTGAGTCAGCCAACCCCCCGACTCAGCCTGGTGGGTCCTATTCTTTTCCAGCTCCAGCTTCAGGCAGGTCATTCCAACTCAGGTAACCTCTCAGCTGTGTCTGCCCAGCGTTGTTAGCTAACTTGGGGACATACCCATTGCTTGATACCGAACAGTGCAGGGAAGTGGGGATGCTTTGGGTTGCTGGGGAGGCCTGCCGACACCCCACAACTGTCCTCAGACCAAAACCTGGGATGTTTACCCCCCTTTGTCACATCCCCACACAGATGAGGGACTTTCCTCTCCACTGAGACTGTCCCTGGTGATGCAGAGCAGTGTCAGATCAAAGCCAACAAATTCATAGCTACCTGGTTTGAGCATGTCTGCTCAGCCAGCGCTCATGGCTGAAGTGGGAATGGGCATCGGAGAGCATCGTCCAACTTCCTCACATTACAGATGGGAAAATGGAGGCCGAGAGAGAAGTCACCTTCTAAGGCATGACACCAGTGAGTAGCAGAACCGGGACAGGGCCCAGGTCTTCTGAAACCCACTTTAGTGCCCTTCCAATGAAAATAAAGTGCAATGACAGTTCTTGGAAAGACTGATCACTGGAATATTTTTTTTCATTGAGAAAATATCTCCCCCCAATCAAAATAATTCTTGTGTCATTATAATGTTGAAAGTCCCTTTATTCCCTACTTCTCCTTTTCTCCATCCCCTGATAAAGCCACTTTGAACTGTTTGGTGTATATAGCACTGAATTTGAATGCTGCTTCTTGCTATAGAGCAAAGTTGCAGTGAAAATGTTGCTGGACACCTTTTCACAGATGCAAATTTTTTTTTAATTGGAGTATAATTGCTTTACAATGTTGTGTTAGTTTCTGCTGCATGGAGAAGTGAATCAGCCATACGCATACACACATCCCCTCCCTCTTGGACCTCCCTCCCCCACCCCATCCCACCCAACCAGGCCATCACAGAGCACCGAGCTGAGCTCCCTGGGCTGTACAGCAGGTTCCCACTAGCTGTCTATTTTACACATGGTAGTGTATTTATGTCAAACCTAATCTCCCAATTCATCCCACCCTCCCTTTCCCCCACTGTGTCCACACGTCCGTTCTCTACGTCTGCCTTTCTATTCCTGCCCTGCAAATAGGTTCATCTGTACCATTTTTCTAGATTCCACATATATGTGTTAATATACGAGATTTGTTTTTCTCTTTCTGACTTACTTCGCACAGATGCAAATTTAAATTCACAGGGTGAGGGGACTTCCCTGGCGGTCCAGTGGTTAAGATCCATGCTTCTATTGCAGGGGCCACAGATTCAATCCCTGTTTGGGGAACTAAGATCCTGCATGCTGCATGGCGAGGCCAAAAACAAACAAACAAAACCATGCAGTGTGTGTGTAGCTGCTGAGCCAAACGTCAGAAAGTGCAGGAGATAAAGAATCTTTTATCCTGATTTGCAGCTTTAATAGTGTGAAAAAAAATCTTACAATAGAATAAAATTTGATTCATGTTTAGGGACCTTTAAACAACACAGAGCATCATGGACTAGACAAGTTCGGGTGTGGATCATGGCTCTGCCCTTAACTAGCTGCATAAACTCAGGCAAGTTACTTCTCCATGCCTCAGTTTCCTCATCCATAAAATGGGGATAGCTGTAGTACATACCTCATCAGTGCTACATACCTGGCACATGGTGAGCAATTAATAAATTGTAGCTGGTTATTAATAGTATTGGAATCAGCCCTCTTAACTTGGAAGACAAGCAAGATTGAGGTACATGTTGCCTACAGGTAGTGCTTGTTTGGGCAGGTCAGCATCACTCACAATAGTTTTGTACTTTGGGTGCGTGTCCTCTGGGTATACGGTAGTCCCCCTTGCAGCGATGGCCTGGGAGGCAGGAGTCGAGTCCTGGTCCTCGCCCAACTCGCTGTATGACCTTGACCAATTAGCTTCCCAGCTCAGAGGCTCCATTTCCTCACAGTGACATGGGGAAATTGGACCAGATCAGTGGGTCCCAATCTCGGCTCCACCGTGAAACCCTTTTGGTAACTTTTTTTTTCTTCTGTGGGTCCTGTATTTAAAAAAATTTTTTTTATTAAATAGAAACTCATATTTTTGAGTCAAAATAGAAAACTGTTGATCAGATTGAGGAAGGAATAAGGTAATTAACCATCTAAAAAGACATAATTTCAGCCAAAAGGGAAAAAATTATTTTTGTCTTAAGATAAATTTATAATTTTTGAGTTCTTTTTTTTTTAATATGCAAAAGGACAAGGCCACCCTGTAGTACATGCACAGAGCCCTAGGCTTTAGAACATCTGGACTGGGACTTCCCTGGCAGTCCACTGGTTAAGACTCTGCGCTTCCACTGCAGGGGGCACAGGTTCAGTCCCTGGTCGGGGAACTAAGATCCTGCATGCTGCGTGGCGTGGCCAAAAAAGAAAAAAAAAAACGAAAACAGAAAAAAAACCCCAGAACGTCTGGATTTAATAATATCTGATCTCCTTTCCAGCTCTGAAATTCTGTAACTCTATGTCCTGGAACATATTTCAACTGTTTTCAGTGATTATAGAGCTTCGCTTTACAGTATAATGCCGGCTTCACTCGTGATTTTGTTTGATGCCAACTTGTTGGGCAGAAATGCAACCCCTCGTTATGCCCTTGTTCTCAGAGGGAAGTAGGATCTGTTTTAAGGGTGCAGGTATGTGTTTGTGTTGAAAGCAGGAATGACACTCTTGGCTGCAAGTACCACTGGGCCCAGAGAGAGTTCCAGAGAGACGGTTCCTGGCTGGGAGGCTTGCAGGGGGCCCTGCAGCCTGAGGGTGTGCTCAGTCTATTGGGACCCTGCACCCATGGAGGTGCTTGGATCCCTCCAGAGTCAGAGGGGTGCTCTCCTTTGGTCCTCTCTGCAAAATAGAGGGTAGGTACAGTCTTGTGTTCACCCAGGAAAACAGGGAGGCTGTCCAACTAGAACCCACTTGATAATACTAGCCTCCATTTATTAAGGAGTTAAGTCCACTTTTCACTGTGAATGTTGTCAAACACAGAACATTTAAAAGAATAACGTAACAATCTTGTTACTGCCTAGATTTAATTATTGCTAACATTTTGCCCTGCTTGTTGCATCTTTGCTGTAAATCCTTCAGTGTAATCTGTAACTCATGAGGAATTAAAAAATATATAATAATGTGTCATATAACACTTAGCAAATTAACACTAATTCTTCCATATCATTGCATATCTAATCTATGTTTAGATTTTCTTATTTGTTCTAAAATAGTCTTTTTACAGTTGATGTGTTCAAAGGTTTAAATCAGTCATGGTCATTTTATTCCCTTCATGCATTTGGTTGTTAGGTCTCTCTTAGGTTTCTATTATTCTGAACAGTCTTTCCCACCCACCCCTTGCATTGCCACATCATGAATTTGTTAGAGAAACCACAGTCACTTGTCCTGTCAAATGTCCCTCATTCCTCGTGGTGGTGTCTAACTTATTCCTCTGTTGTCTGTATTTCCTGTAAACTAGTAAGTAAAGCTAGAGGTTTGATCCAGCCTAGGTTCACTCTTTTAGGAAGAACACTTCATAGGCAGCATTGTGGATTTCCTGTTGCATCATATCATGTAATAGTGCTGTTTATTGAGTGCTTACTGTGTGGCAGGACTTGTGAGACTTTACAAACATAATATGCTTTGGGGGAGTAATTTAGTTTTTACTTCATAACGCCTAAACTCTGAATCCAGCTAAACCTGGAAGGAGACAAGTGGTATATGGAATCCAAAGAATTACAGCGAGTCAGAGCACAAAGATAACAGGATTTGAGAGCTGGGAGGTGCTCTCCACAGGAACAAAAGGAATGGTGGGGATAAGATAAAACACAAAATCAAATTTCTCAGAATGGCCTAGAGTCTTCTTGCTGGTCTTGCCATTCCTGGACTCAAAATGCCCATGGCCTCCACAATATCTGTGCTCTCTCTCTCCCGGCCAAAGAACCCATGCTTGCCATCCAACCCATCAGTCTTAGTTGTGCAGACAGCCCACAGAGCCATTTGGGTTGGGTTCAGCATTTGCCAAGGACCAGATGTCTGGACATATTCAAAGTGAAGTTCTCATCAGAAAAGTTCTCCCCCTAAATGGACTTGCTGTGTGTACTATTATGGCATGTAAATTCATCATCCTGACGCATAAATCCAGGAATAAGCCTTGGAAAGCAGGAACCCTTATAACCAGATCTCATCTTCCCAGTGCTTAGAGAACCGAAGTTTTCTCCTTGGGAACATCGTCTGTAAACAGCTTGTAAACAGTAGTCACGGCCCAAGACTTGCCCCTTAACAGCCACGTCTGCTCGTGAGTGTGCCATGGACTCAGCAGGGCTGCAGCTCCGAAGCAGAGTCTGCAGAGTGACCAGTATGATCTTATTTAAGTTCTTCGACAACAGCCTTGTGCAGTGACTATTGTTATAATTCTGATTTTACAGATAGTGAAACCCAGGACCAGCCTCCTAAATCAGTGCTCTCATTCATGCTGCGGTGCTTGTCTGTCGGGAGTGATGGGTTCTGACAGCGAGGGAACGAGGGGGAGGTCAGCAGGCCCCTGGCTCCGCCCGAACCCTTCGTAGAAGAGGTGCCATGTGTTATGTGCTTTGTCCTTCTCCCTGCCAGCAACATCCCCTTCTCTTCCTCTCAGGTTGACTCAGCACTGGCCCAAGCCTGTCCTCGGAAAAAGGAGGATCACCTACTTGAAGCAGGAAGGACGAAACCGCACCTCTCTTCTCTCCACTTCTCAAGGCTCTGCCCCCTTCTCTTACTCAAGGAATTTTTAAAGAAATGAGTGAGGTGAGATCTTTTCACCATTCCTCTCCAAGAAAAAAAGAAGAGTAGGCTCCACATCATTAGTCAACAGGGAATACAAATTAAAACCACGATGAGACACCTACACATCTATCAGAATGGTTGATGTGAAATGGATGGATGAGACAGAGGTTGGTGAGATATGAGTGGCCAGAAGTCTTCAAACATTGCTGGTGGGAGTGTAAACCAACACAACCGCTCAGGACAACTATTTGTCAGAGTTGCTTATTAAAACATACGCCTGCCTTGTCACCCAGAAAATCCATCCCCGGGCATGTACCCAATAGAAATTAGTGCTTATCTACACCAGAAGCCTGCATACGAATATTCACAGCCACACTATTCATTGTAGCCCAAACTGGAAACTAATCCAAATGCCCATCAGCAGGTGAACGGATCAATGAAATTACAATACTCATGTAGTGAAATACTACACAGTTTTAAAAGGAACAGACTACTGATATGTTGATACACATAACAGGGATGAACCCCAGAAACATGCTGAGCAAGAGAAGTCAGACAGAAACAGGTACATGCTGCTGGTTTCCATTTACATGAAGTTCGAAAGTAGGAAAACTGATTTATGGTGATGGTGGTTAGACTAGTGGTTATCTCAGGGATGACTCCAGCAAGTATGTTGGGGGCTGGAAATGTTCTCTCTCTTGATCTGAAGGGTGTATGCATACAAATTTGAGGTAAACACTTAGGGGGACTTCCCTGGTGGCGCAGTGGTTAAGAATCCGCCTGCCGGCGCAGGGGACACGGGTTCAAGCCCTGGTCCGGGAAGATCCCACATGCCGCGGAGCAACTAAGCCCCTGCGCCACAACTACTGAGCCCGCGAGCCACAACTACTGAAGCCCGTATGCCTAGAGCCCGTGCTCCGCAACAAGAGAAGCCACCACAGCGAGAAGCCCGCGCACCGAAATGCAAAGAGTAGCCCCTGCTCGCCACAGCTAGAGAGAAAGCCCATGCGCAGCAACGAAGACCCAACAGAGCCATAAATTTAAAAAAAACAAACAAAAAAACCGCTTAGGAGTGGTTTCAACATTACCGTATGTAAGCTAAACCTCAATTTTTAAAATATATAGAAAAATAGGAAAGAATATATGTGTATAATGTAAATATATAAATATATATGTAGGTATGTAGGAACTGGGCCACCCAGGCATTAAGCTGATTCGTAGGAGTCGAGTCCTGGTCCTCAGTTCTCTGCCAGCCCTGCCTCCCCTGCTCTGCACCGGGCCACTCCCTGTGATCTTCCCAGACTGCACATGTCCGCAGTCCAGACCCTGAACGGCCAGGCCCTAAGGAGAGCGAGGTGAGAGCCTGTGCTCCCTGTGTTCCTGCTCTTTGGCCCTCTGTCCTAATGAGACCCAGGACTAATATTTACCTTTCATACTGCAAACTGGAAGTGGGGGAGGGCTGGGCAGGGGTAGTGTGGGACCAGCATCCAGTCTAGGCCTGGCATGGGGCAGATAGGCAGGGGGAGAGGGAGGGCCCTGCTGTGGAGACCAGGGATTTGAGCTGCCCCTGTTCCGGGCCAGGCCACATCCTGGGAGACCTGGGAGAGAAAATAGACCAGAGGGCCTGGCTCCTCCTTCCAGGCAACCACCACACACAAACACAGCTCCCTGGCTCCCAGACAAGGAAGAGTGGAAATGGGACCCTCCATCAGTGGCTGAGAGGCCGGGGCAAATGTTGGCCGGCCCTGCCCCAGTATGTCCTGGGATAAGGTGGCCGCTCTCATCTGGCCACACCCATTTTCTCACGTGCATGTGGTGATTACAGAAAACTCGCCACTGGTTTACATCCATATAGCTACTCATTATTAAGTTCTTACTATATATTCATAATCTCCTTTAGTCCTCACAACAGGATACTCTTCCCACTGTACAGATGAGGAAACAGACACACAGAGATCAAAACAACCATCACCGTGTGTTAGGATTGCAAGGAGCCTCAGGAAGATCTTGTGACCCCACTGGCCCAAGTTCGCCTGTGTCTCTGAGAGGGAGGTGCTGGATGGTGGCTACACTGGTCTTTGCTCTGGGACTTCCTCCCAGACCACCCATCCCTGGTCCCAGGAGGACCTGTCCTCCCAGATGGCGGGGGCGGACTATCTATCCACCTGTCCCCACGGCCCTGACCTGCTGACCTCTGCTTCCTGGCTGATTTCTTCATGTTGGTTCAACATTAACCCAGAGGGGTCAGGACAAGCCCTCAGAGTCCTGGGAGCGGACACACTATGGCGCACGTCCGAGGCCTGTGGCTACCTGGTTGCCTGGCCCTGGCTGCCCTGTTTAGCCTTGTGCACAGCCAGCATGGTAAGGGGGGCCTGGAAGCTGGGACAGGCTGGCGGACTGGGATGTAGGCCTGTGGGCTGCGGTCCCCTGGCTCGACAGAGAGCACAGGGCTGGCCCCCAGGTGGCTCTTGGCTCACTGTGTCCAGCTTAGGGAAGGAGCCAGGTGCTCAGGGCTGGACAGACAGTGACTACTTCTCTCTTGCAATATGGGGGTTGGGCTGGGGGTGATCCATGAAAGGAGGGGGGCTAGTGGCTGCCGTTAGCAGCCTTTCAGGTCCTGCCACCATCCTAGACACCCCCTTTCTGGAAGCCAGCAGGCAGGCCAGGCTTGCTTCCTGCCCTAAGTGGCTGGTGGTGGCTAAGACAGCCTGGGCCCCTGAGGCCACTGTCCCACGCCCCTTCTCCTGCAGTGTTCCTGGCCCCTCAGCAAGCACTGTCGCTGCTCCAGCGGGTCCGACGCGCCAACAGCGGCTTCCTGGAGGAGTGGCGGGAGGGCAACCTGGAGCGAGAGTGTGTGGAGGAGCAGTGCAGCCGTGAGGAGGCCTTCGAGGCCCTGGAATCTCCCAGTGCCACAGTGAGGCCCCAGGGAGGGAGGGCTGGGGGTCCCTCCAAGGGGGCCCTTGGTTCCTGCAGGGGCACCAAGGAGGGGAGTGGGGAGCATCACAGCTCTTTGTTGATAACTTCATCTCTGGCCCCGTTTCCCTGGGCTGCCCTGATGAGTGGCTCAGCCTTTCTAGGCGGCCCCAGTGCCTGGGCTATGTCAAGGCCCCAGGGTACGGTGAGGCTCCAGGACGTTGGGGGGCAGGGGGGCCTCCTCAGTCTTTAGACATCTGTCTATGTTGGGATCTCTGGAGACCCTGGCCCTGGCCACATGGCCTCTCAACTTTAGCTTTGCTGCTACTTCTGTGCCACCCTTGGGAGGTGGGTCTCTGGTCAGGCCTGGGCCTAGGCCTCAGTGTTCCAGGAGCCTTTTGAAGCTTTCCCTTCCCTGGGGCTCTGCCTGGGCCCCTCTTCTCCAGTCTACCCCACCCCGGGGAATCCCTTTCAATCTTGTCTGGCCAGGGGCGGGGGGGCGGGCAGTGGGGAAGGCAGGGAGCTCCCCTCTCCTCAGATACTCTTCTCCTCTGCGGGCTTGGGCTTTTAGAAGCAAAAGTAGAAAACTCTGCCACAAACCTCCCCAGAGCGTGACCAGGGTAAGGGAAAGGGGAAAGTATAAGGAGAAGACAGGAAGTTTACAAAAAAACAAAACAAAACAGGATCCTACCACAGCCTCACACTCAGCCTTGTTTTTCAGGATGTGTTCTGGGCCAAGTACACAGGTGAGCACTGGGAAGGGTTTGCTCCAGGAAGGGAGTCCTGGGGACCCAAGTTAGAGGGTGCCCCACTCCAGAGAATTTTCTGATCCATCCAATCCTCCATTCCTCCACCCACGCCTCTTTCCTTCCTTTCTTCCATACGCGTCCCTTTCTCTCCGTTTCTGAATGTCATCCCACCCTTCACTTGAACCTGTCCTATCCCTACCTCAATCTCAATGATGTTTCTGGGTCTTTTCCAGCTTGTGAGTCATTGAGGAAACCTCGAGAAAAGCTCATTGAATGTCTGGAAGGTGAGGAACTGACATGAGGGTGTGGGGACAGGATAGGAGGGGACAGCCTGGGAGAAGAGCAGAGTAGGGGTTGGGTAGGAGTTGTGGCCCATGGGTGGTGGCCTCTAGCAGCTGACATTGCCTTTCTGGTCCTGCGGTCAAGGATGTGTCTTTGCACCTGGCTCTGTGCCTGGCAGTCAGTAAGATGATTAATATTGGAGGAACAAATGAATGCACGGGCAATGAAATAATGTTTAAGGCCTCATTCTCATCAGAGCCCCTGCCCATGCCAATCAGTCTTCCCCATGTCTCCAAGGCAGAGCTTCGATGACGTCACATTCTTTCTCCAAAACCTTGAGTGGCTCCGCATTGCCCCGAGAATAAAGCACAGGCTTCTTAGCCTAGTGAATTTTGCAGGTTCTGATCTTAACCTTCCCTTCAAGCCTTATCTACCATTGCACCAGCCCTGAATCCAGCCCCCCAGCTTGCTGACAGCAAGCACTTCTCTCAACAGGGTAAGATGTTTCTAGATCCTGGCCCCTGCTTACATTATCATCTCCCCCTGGAGCAGCCGTCAGTGCCTACTGAAAACCCCCCTATCCTTCAAGAATTAGTTCAAATGCCACCACCTTGCTGAGCCTTCAAGGTGCATCCTCCCTCCTCCACGGCATTCTGAATACACCTTTAGTATGACAGTAGACCCCACAACATGGAACTCTTTAATCACACTGGCTATGCTTTCATTTGTTAAGTAATTTATTCAATAGACATTTCACTAAGCCCCTGCTGTGTGTCAAGCTCTATGGTTGAGTGCTGGGGATTTTAAGAGAATCAGGGAGCTCACAGTTTCATCAGAAAACAAAAATACAAAACATCAAAGTAATTGATGGAAAAGTTCTGTTCCAGGTGCCAAGAGAATTCCAGGAGAGGGAGCATTTCGTTTGCTGGCAGAATCAAGGACTGCTCCCCAGAAGGAGTAGAGTTTTACTTGGATTTGTGGGATGCACTGATGAATAAATAGGAAAGCATGGCCAAGGCAAAGGAAAGAGCACGTGCAAAGGCCCTTAGGCACGAGGAGCTAAGATAACAGGACACCTAGACCAGGGCCAGATTCGGAGAACCTTGTTCACTTTTTCATTCTGCTGGCTATGAGGAGCCACTGAACATTAGCTCTATGAGGGCAGGAACCTACTTGACTATGACTGTCTTATTCATTGCTGTGTCCTTAGTACCTGGCATAGTGCCTGTCACATGGTTGTCACACAGTGGGCACTCAGTGAATATTTGGTGACTACGGTTAAATGGATTGTAGAACTGCTGGGTACAGAGGAAGTGCTGAGTAAATGCAGGTTAAGGGTCATGGACCAGAGGTAGCTTGGAGGGGATGGACCTATAGAGCTTTACTAGGAGAGAAGCGGGGACAAGTCCTCAGTGTAGGAGACCTGGGCTGGGGGTCTCTGCAGGTAACTGTGCCGAAGGTCTGGGTATGAACTACCGAGGGAACGTGAGCTTCACCCGGTCAGGCATCGAATGCCAGCTGTGGAGGAGTCGCTACCCACATAAGCCGGAGTGAGTGATGGGCAGGCCTGTCTGCCAGGGGTCTGAGAATAGGGGGTGAGGAGACACTGGGGGTGGGGGAGACGCCTCCTGCTGAGCAATTTTCTGTTCCAGAATCAACTCTACCACCCACCCTGGAGCTGACCTGCAGGAGAATTTTTGCCGCAACCCAGATGGCAGCATCACTGGGCCCTGGTGCTACACTACGCTCCCCACTGTGCAGAGGGAGGAGTGCAGCATCCCTGTCTGCGGTGAGCTGGGGGAGATCAGGTGGGCATGGCCAAGGCCCATGGGTCTTCATGGGCCTGGCAGCACAGGATGGGAATCAAGATCCTGGCTCCCTTTGAGCTGGTGTTAGTTACTGACGACATATTTGAGCTTGTTGGTTAGTGAAGTCAGGAGACCAGAGAGAGTTAGCTTCCAGCCTCCTCCCCTCCCTCCACAGCCTTTGCTTCCTTATGATCCAGGATGTGGCCCATTCTAAATATGCTTTACTTCCTGCTTGAGGCATTCTTCCCTCCAGGAAGCCCTTCCTAACCATTTCAGTCCATGTACCCTTTGCCGAGCATCACAGAGCAAGCCTCGTACAGTCCAGCCCTGCATGATTCTGTCATCATTATTTCCCATGATGTGTCAGCTAGCTATAGCCATAATAATGCTGCAAACCCCACAAAATCACAAGCAGCCACAAAAGCTGGGGGGCATATACCGATAAGCATTTCTTTCTTTTTTTTTTTTTGATGTGGACCATTTTTAAAGTCTTTATTGAATTTGTTACAATATTGCTTCTGTTTTGGTTTTTTGGCTGCGAGGCACGTGGGATCTTAGCTCCCCAACCAGGGATTGAACCCACACCCCCTGTATTGGAAGGGGAGATCTTAACCACTGGACCTCCGGGGAAGTCCCGCATTTATTTCTTATGTGTCTGAGGTTCAGCTGGGGTGGCTCTGCTGGTCTTAGCTGCACTCGCTCACACGTCGGTGGGGTCCAGGTGTAGGCTGGGCTCGGCTGGTGGCCCTACGTCAAACAATGGGTCCAGCTGAGCTTGGCTCCTTGTGTGGGTGGGTCCATGTCTGCTCCGTGTGTACTCATTGTGGGGGGAGGCTGAAAGGCAGCAGCTTCTTCCACGGGGGCGGCAGAAATACTAAGCAGTGAGCAGACACACATCTTTAAGCCTAGGCTCAGAACTGGCAGAGTCAGCTCTGCCCACATGCCATTGGCCAAAGCAAGTCCCATGATCAAGGCCAAGGTCAAGAGGTGGACCTTTACACCTTTGCTTGTAAAATAACAGGGCAGAGGATGTGGATCCAGGTGGATCCAGGTAGGAGTAAAGAATTAGTGCCAGTAACTCAATCTACCAAACATGGGTTGCTCTTCTTTGTCCTTCATGCATCCCTGTAGGACCCAATGAGGGTTGCTGGGGCCAGTCTTACAGCGAGTTGCCAATCATAGTAACAAAAACAGCTACAGTTTACCAAGCCCCCACCCCTGAACACCTATGATAAATATGTTGCAGGCATGCTGAAACTGACCTACTGCCTGTGTAGACATCCTCAGTGGATCCCAGCTATTTTTCCTACTGTGCCCTTGTGAAAGCACAGAATCCTTAAACTCCAGGCAGTCACTACCAATAGATTACAGATAGCGCAGGAGATGAAACCTGGTTCCTATCTCTGGCTTATTATGCACCAGACACTTATGCCATATATTTTGTTTAAATCTCTCAATAACCCTGCAAAAACGCATTAGTATTCCCTTTCACAGGCAAGCAGACTGCGGCTCAGAGAGGTTAAGTGACTTGAGGTCTATAGGATAAAGGCCGAAAGGCAGGGATTCACATCCCGTCTGGCTCCACGTGTGGTCCCACCCACTCTGCTCCTCTGTTTCCTCACCCACCAGGCCAGGAGCGAGTCACTGTGGAGCTGACCTCAAACTCCAGAGACTTTGCAGTGAATCTGTCACCTCAATCAGAAATGTGCATCCCTGATCGCGGCCAGCAGTACCAGGGGCACCTGGCGGTGACCACACATGGGTCTCCCTGCCTTGCCTGGGCCAGCGAGCGGGCCAAGGCCCTGAGCAAGGACCAGGACTTCAGCCCGGCTGTCCCACTGGTGGAGAACTTCTGCCGCAACCCAGACGGGGATGAGGAGGGCGCGTGGTGCTACGTGGCCGGGGAGCCTGGCGACTTTGAGTACTGCGACCTGGACTATTGCGGTGAGAGGGCAGGGCAGGGGACATGAGACAGAGGACACAGCCTGGAGGGAACAACAAGAACAGTGCCTCCCCTGATCTAAGGCTTTACCACCTGATCTAAGGCTTACCACTCACCAGTGAGTGCATTCATGACACCTGACGTTAACCAGGTGGGCGTAATCCTAGCTCCACCTTACAGCTGAGGAAACTGAGGCCCACGAGGTTTGGTTTCCTAGTAACGCAGGTGCGCTTGCGCTCTTAATCTCTACACCAGACGACCTCCGCGGCTGCCTGGGGGCTTGGGGAGGTCAGAGGGTGGGTGAGGAATGGCCTGGCCCAGCCGCAGCTGGTGTCTGGGTCCCTGCAGAGGAGCCGGTGGATGAGGAGGTGGGATATGGGCTGGGCGAGGAACCGGATGCGGCCATAGAGGGACGCACCGCTGCGGACACATTTCAGCCCTTCTTCAACGAGAGGACCTTCGGCGCCGGGGAGGCAGGTCAGGCGGCGGCCGGAGGGGCGCGGGGCCGCGGCATGGGGGCGGGGGCGGGTGTTGCAGCGCTCGGCCCCTAACGGTCCCGCTGGCTCGGCAGACTGTGGCCTGCGGCCTCTGTTCGAGAATAAGTTGGTGCAGGACAAAACGGAACAGGAGCTGTTCGATTCCTACATCGAGGGGCGCATCGTGGAGGGCCGGGATGCGGAGATTGGCCTGGCGCCCTGGTGCGTGCTCCCTGCCCCCACCGACCCCTTGCGCGCCTGCATCCCGCGCCCTGGGAGACTCCTCCGCCCTCACAGGTCTAGGCTCCACAGACAACCTAGCCCAGCACCAACATCTCATCGAACCCTCACAGCCACCTTTTGAGATTGGGTTTACTACTTCTCCAAAGCAGATGGTGAAGCTGAGGGTCGGAGCGCTTAAGTGACTCGCCTAAGTGGTGCTGCTAGTGAATGGGTTACAGAGCAGGACTAGATTCCTGTTCTTCTGACCCCAGAGCTGTGCTAAGCTGTGCCAACTCTGGCCTGGAAGAAGCTTGATGAGGGGAGGGTGGTGCAAAATGCAGGTGGCAGCCCCGCGGTGTCACATATATGCCCCGGTCCCCAAGAACGGGAAGGTCAAGCTGGGGTCTGGGCCCAGTAGGGAGCTCTGTCCAGTTAGTTCTTAAACCTGGGACTTTGCGCTTGTAGGGCTGGTGGAGGGGCAGCCCTCCCACCTCCTAATGCTTCCCACTTCTTCTCCCAGGCAGGTGATGCTTTTCCGGAAGAGTCCCCAGGAGCTGCTGTGCGGGGCCAGCCTCATCAGTGACCGCTGGATCCTCACCGCTGCCCACTGTCTTCTGTACCCGCCTTGGGACAAGAACTTCACTGAGAATGACCTTCTGGTGCGCATTGGCAAGCACTCCCGCACCAGGTACAGAAGTGGGGGCCCATGCGTGTCTGGCAGGGGTCCGCGTCCTCCCGAGTGACTGTGAGGGGCTCTGGTGACTCTGGGCCACGAGGGATATGTCTGTACATCTCCCACAGTAGAAAACCCTGTAGGCTCTGCTGTAAAGTCTATATGGCCACATCCTGACTGAAGCTTGGACCTGGGGACAGAGAAACTAAGCCTTTGCAGAGAGCAGAATCCTGGCCTGCCCTTAGCACCCTTCCACGCACCAGGACATGGCCCAGGTGTGACCTCTGAGTAGAGGCTGTTGGGATCAGGGCCTACAGGCTGCGTCCCTCCCCCTACCTGCCTGGGCTGTTTGATCCCAAAGCTCTGGGCAACTTCAGGCCAGGAAGAAGCTGCCAGGACAGGAGCCGGCCCTCTCACCCTCACTGGTGGCCTGCTGGTTACGCTGACTCCCAGACCCTGAGGGCAGGCAGTTTTCTTCCTCGGGGAACGAGCTGCCCCTCATTGGGTGGCCTACAGCTTCTCCTTTTCTCTGCTGGGGTCTGCACAGCTATGAGCGAAAGATTGAAAAGATCTCCATGCTGGAAAAGATCCACATCCACCCCAGGTACAACTGGAAGGAGAACCTGGACCGGGACATCGCCCTGCTGAAGCTCAGGAAGCCCATCAGCTTCACCGAATACGTCCACCCCGTGTGCCTGCCCGACAAGGACACAGCAACCAAGTGGGGCGGCCAGAAGGGCAGCCGGGGGGTGGCTGGGGGGGGAGCCGAGGGGGTTGGCCAGGGGGCAGGTGGTTGGGGGGCAGCCAGGGGGCTGGCAGCTGAGGGCCTGGGCTGGGTTCTGGGCCTGACTCTGACAGCCTATTGCCTTGCCGAAGTTCCTTCCCTTTTCCAGGCTTCAGCGTCTTCCTGCACAGGTGTTTTAGATTCAGGTCTCTAAGGGATGGTGTTGGGGCCAGGAGGTTTCTAGACTGGTCTGTTCTCACTCAGTCCTTCTCCTTTCCCCAAAGGTTGCTCCGGGCTGGATACAAAGGGCGAGTGACGGGCTGGGGCAACCTGAGGGAGACGTGGACAGCCAATATTGCTGAGGTGCAGCCCAGCGTGCTACAGGTGGTGAACCTGCCCATCGTGGAGCGGCCGGTCTGCAAGGCCTCCACCCGGATCCGCATCACCGACAACATGTTCTGTGCTGGTAAAGTCACCTGGGCATGGCTGGGCAGGCGGGAACAGCAGGGCCTCGGGTTGGGAGGATTGAGACACGTGAGTAGCACAGGCCTGGGTTCAAGTCCTGGCTCTATTCCATTAGGCCGTGTGAGGGTTGAGCAAGATAGTGTATTTAAGGTGTTAGGCGTGGTGCTAGTCACTGATCAGGTTGTCAGTATATGTGAGCCAGACACCAACCAGAGGCCACGGGTGGAGGAAAAGCCATTCATTCATTCAGTCGTTCAGCAAATATTTACTGAGTGCTTACTGTGGTCCAGGCAGTATTCCAGGGTGTCCAAAAAGGACCCTAACAGATAGGGTCTCCTGTGTCTTCAGAGAGCTTCCTTCCTAGAAAGAGAGTGTGTCAGTAAGCAGATCTAGAATAGCAATCCTGATAGGAGAAAAATTAAGCTGAGTAAGGGAGTGAGAGGTGGGGACGGGGCGATTGAGACAGAGTGGTTGGAGAAGGCCTCTCTGAGAAGTGATGTTTAAGCAGAGACTAGAAGACATGAAAGAGTGAGCCAGTCTAGAGGAAGTGCACTCCAGACTTGTGGAGACAGCAGGTACAAAGGCCCTGAGGTGGGAGCATGCTTGGCGTGTCTTAGGAGCAGCAGGGAGGCCTGTGTGGCTGGAGGGCAGTAAACACAGGAAGGGCAGCATTGGAAGAGGGGAGAGAGGTGGGCAGTCAGGGGATGGGTGCTTCCTTCAGGGCCTTGAAGGACTTTGGCTTTTGTCATGATAGGACATTATTGGAGACTCTGGGGCAGGTGAGTAAACGATCTAACTTAATTTTTAAATTTTTAAAAATTAAAAAAAAATTTTTTAGGTGATTTCAGACTCACAGAAAAGTTGCAAAAATAATACAAAGAATTCCTTTATACTGTCATCCAGATTCTGCCACCTCCTTTGTGTGTGTGTGTGTTCTGTGTGTGTGTGTGTGTATTTATACACACACATATACACATTATTTGAGACTAAATTGTACATATGTTACCTTTTTTACCCTTACACTTAAGTATTTCCAAAAAAACAGGGTTGTTCCCTGCCATAACCACAGTACATTTATTAAATCAAGAAATTAATAATGAAAAAAGAAATTAATAATGATATAATACCTTTGTCTAATTTTTAGACTTCATTTAAATGTTTTCCAGTTGTCCTGCTTACTGATGTCTTTTTTAGCAAAAGAAAAACAAAAACGTTTTTCCCACCCAGGATCCAGTCCAGGATCACACATTGTACTTAGTTGTCTGTCTTTCACGATTTAGACATATTTGACATGTATAGGCCAGTTATTCTGTAGATTGGCCTCAGTTTGGCTTTCTCTGAGGTTTCCTAATGATCAGATTCAAGCTAAGTGATGTTGTGTCCTTTTCAGGCATATGATGTCTCTGTCCCATACCTGGTGAGATTAACTCTGACCTCTTGGTTAAGGTGGTGTCTGCATCTGCCATGTTTCTCACTGTAAAGTTCTGTTTTCCTTTTTAAGACTAACATCTTGTGGGGAGAAAGTTGAATAGTGTCTGTTCTGTTTCTCATCAAATTGTTCTCCTAACCCTGGTAGCTGCCAAATGGTGATTTTTAAATTCTGTCATTCCTTCTACATTTATTAGTGATCATCTTATTGTAAGGAAGAATCTGCTTTCACTCTGTCACTGTGGACTCATGGGTCCTTTCTTTATTCTAAGGGCTATAATTTGTTACTATCATTATTATAATGTTCAAATTATCCCAGGTTTGGCCAGTGGGAGTCAAAAAAAAAAAAAAAACCTGGCTTCTGTGACTTTTGGAGAGGTCCTGTCAATCTCTGAGTACTTTCTTACTTTCAGCGCAGCAAGATGTTCTAGGTTCATCCTACTTGCCTTCTAGTGGAGAATGGTATTTAGAAACCAAGATCTGGGTGCCAGTTGTGCACATTGTTACTGGGGTGTCATTGTTCCTAGGCTCTCTTAGCAGACAGAATTAGAAAATACATGTATTATGCACATGCCTAAATCTATATCTATGTTCTTTCTATCTATTTATCTATCTAAAACCATGAGATGACACTGAAACCTCCCGTTGCAATGCAATAGTATTTTTTTTAACATCTTTATTGGAGTATAATTGCTTTACAATGGTGTGTTAGTTTCTGCTTTATAACAAAGTGAATCAGCTATACATATACATATATCCCCATATCTCCTCCCTCTTGCGTCTCCCTCCCACCCTCCCTATCCCACCCCTCTAGGTGGTCACAAAGCACTGAGCTGATCTCCCTGTGCTATGCGGCTGCTTCCCACTAGCTATCTATTTTGGTAGTATATATAAGTCCATGCCACTCTCTCACTTCGTCCCAGCTTACCCTTCCCCCTCCCCACATTCTCAAGTCCATTCTCTACATCTGCGTCATTATTCCTGTCCTGCCCCTAGGTTCTTCATAACCATTTTTTTCCCCTTTAGATTCCATATATATGTGTTAGCATACGGTATTTGTTTTTCTCTTTCTGACTTACTTCACTCTGTATGACAAACTCTAGGTCCATCCACCTCACTACAAATAACTCAATTTCTTTTTTTTTTAAGGCTGAGTAATATTCCATTGTATATATATGTGCCACATCTTCTTTATCCATTCATCTGTCGATGGACACTTAGGTTGCTTCCATGTCCTGGCTGTTGTAAATAGAGCTGCAATGAACATTGTGGTACATGACTCTTTTTTTTTTTCTTTTTTTGCGCTACACGGGCCTCTCACTGTTGTGACCTCTCCTGTTGCAGAGCACAGGCTCCGGATGCGCAGGCTCAGTGGCCATGGCTCACGGGCCCAGCCGCTCCACGGCATGTGGGATCTTCCCAGACCGGGGCACGAACCTGTGTCCCCAGCATCAGCAGGTGGACTCTCAACCACTGTGCCACCAGGGAAGCCCCCCATGACTCTTTTTGAATTATGGTTTTCATATGCCCAGTACTGGGATCGCTGGGTCATATGGTAGTCCTATTTCTAGTTTTCTAAGGAACTTCCATACTGTTCTCCACAGTGGCTGTACCAATTTACATTCCCACCAACAGTGCAAGAGGCTTCCCTTTTCTCCACACCCTCTCCAGCATTTATCATTTGTAGATTTTTTGATGGTGGCCATTCTGACTGGTGTGAGATGATACCTCATTGTATTTTTGCTTTGCATTTCTCTAATGATTAGTGATGTTGAGCATTCTTTCACGTGTTTCTCAGCCATCTGTATATCTTCTTTGGAGAAATGTCTATTTAGGTCTTCTGCCCATTTTTGGATGGGGTTGTTTGTTTTTTTGATATTGAGCTGCATGAGCTGCTTGTAAATTTTGGAGATTGGTCCTTTGTCAGTTGCTTCGTTTGCAAATATTTTCTCCCATTCTGAGTGCTGTCTTTTCGTCTTGTTTATGGTTTCCTTTGCTCTGCAAGAACTTTTCAGTTTCATTAGGTCCCATTTGTTTATTTTTGTTTTTATTTCCATTTCTCTGGGAGGTGGGTCAAAAAGCATCTTGCTGTGATTTATGTCAGAGTGTTCTGCCTATGTTTTCCTCTAAGAGTTTGAGAGTGTCTGGCCTTACATTGAGGTCTTTAATCCATTTTGAGTTTATTTTTGTGTATGGTGTTAGGGAGTGTTCTAATTTCATTCTTTTACATGTAGCTGTCCAGTTTTCCCAGCACCACTTACTGAAGAGGCTGTCTTTTCTCCATTGTATATTCTTGCCTCCTTTATCAAAGATAAGGCGACCATATGTGTGTGGGTTTATCTCTGGGCTTTCTATCCTGTTCCATTGATCTATATTTCTGTTTTTGTGCCAGTACCATACTGTCTTTTTAAAAATTTAATTAATTAATTATTTTTGGCTGTGTTGGGTCTTCGTTTCTGTGTGAGGGCTTTCTCTAGTTGCGGCAAGTGGGGGCCACTCTTCATCGTGGTGCGCGGGCCTCTCACTGTCGCGGCCTTCTCTTGTTGCGGAGCACAGGCTCCAGACGTGCAGGCTTAGTAGCTGTGGCGCACGGGCTTAGTTGCTCCGCGGCATGTGGGATCCTCCCAGACCAGGGCTTGAACCTGTGTCCCCTGCATTGACAGGCAGATTCTCAACCACTGCGCCACCAGGGAAGCCCCATACTGTCTTGATTACTGTTGCTTTGTCTGAAGTCAGGGAGCCTGATGCCTCCAGCTCCGTTTTTCTTTCTCAAGATTGCTTTGGCTATTCGGGGTCTTTTGTGTTTCCATACCAATTGTGAAATTTTTTGTTCTAGTTCTGTCAAAAATGCCATTGGTAGTTTGATAGGGATTGCATTGAATCTGTAGATTGCTTTGGGTAGTATAGTCATTTTCACAATGTTGATTCTTCTAATCCAAGAACATGGTATATCTCTCCATCTGTTTGTATCATCTTTAATTTCTTTCATCTGTGCCTTACAGTTTTCTGCATACAGGTCTTTTGTCTCCTTAGGTAGGTTTATTCCTAGGTATTTTATTCTTTTTGTTGCAGTGGTAAATGGGAGTGTTTCCTTAATTTCTCTTTCAGATTTTTCATCATTAGTGTATAGGAATGCAAGAGATTTCTCTGCATTAATTTTGTATCCTGCTACTCCATATTCACTGATTAGCTCTAGTAGTTTTCTGGTAGAGTCTTTAGGAGTCTCTGTGTATAGTATCATGTATCCTGTCATCTGCAAACAGTGACAGCTTTACTTCTTCTTTTCCAATTTGGATTCCTTTTATTTCTTTTTCTTCTCTGATTGCTATAGCTAAAACTTCCAAAACTATGTTGAATAATAGTGGTGAGAGTGGGCAACCTTGTCTTGTTCCTGATCTTAGTGGAAATGGTTTCAGTTGTTCACCATTTAGAGTGATGTTGGCTGTGGGGTTGTCATATATGGGCTTTATTATGTTGAGGTAAGCTCCCTCTATGCCTACTTTCTGGAAGGTTTTTATCATAAATAGGTGTTGAATTTTGTCAAAAGCTTTTTCTGCATCTATTGAGATGTCATATGGTTTTTCTCCTTCAATTTGTTAATATGTTGTATCACATTGATTGATTTGCGTATGTTGAAGAATCCTTGCATTCCTGGAATAAACCCCACTTGATCATGGTATATGATCCTTTTCATGTGCTGTTAGATTCTGTTTGCTAGTATTTTGTTGAGGATTTTTGCATGTATGTTTATCAGTGATAATGGCTTGTAGTTTTCTTTGTGACATCTTTGGCTGGTTTTGGTATCAGGGTGATGGTGGCCTCGTAGAATGAGTTGGGGAGTGTTCCTCCCTCTTGCAATGCAATATGATTAATTTTAGCTTCTCCCTTTCCACATTTGTAACAGTCTCTGTTGATAATGAGAAATCTGACTCCTATTATCTGTAATGTATTTACTTATTTGGTTAATACAAGAATACACAGTTTGGGCTTCCCTGGTGGCGCAGAGGTTGAGAGTCCGCCTGCCGATGCAGGGGACACGGGTTCGTGCCCCGGTCCGGGAAGATCCCACATGCCGCGGAGTGGCTGGGCCCGTGAACGATGGCCGCTGAGCCTGCGCGTCCGGAGCCTGTGCTCCATAATGGGAGAGGCCACAACAGTGAGAGGCCCACATACCACAAAAAAAAAAAAAAAAAAAAAAAAAGAATACACAGTTTGAGAATCACTCATCCATGACTGTGAAAAATAATCCTACAAGCTAGAGTTTAGCATTTCTTCATGGTTGTTTCTGTTTTTAGCCTGAAGATATATATATATATATATATATATATATATAGTCACAGTACTGTGTCTAAAAGTAACTTGGGTAATTATTATCCCCTTCCCTGTGTTATTTATTTAAAATACAGTTAGGCTCATTTGTTTCATGATTGTATTCAATTTTGGGTCCTCCCTCCCATCTTTGTTGTCTTTACTTGTTTATTTTTGGACTATTACCTTGTTTTATTATGCTTTGCTTTATTTATTTACATATTTTTTATTTTATTTAAATATAGTTGGTTTACAATATTATATTAGTTTCAGGTGTACAACATAGTGATTTAATGTTTTTATAGATTATACTCCATATACAAAATAATGGCTGTATTTCCTGTTCAATATATCCTTGTGACTTATTTATTTTATACATAGTAGTTTGTATCTCTTAATCCCCTAGCCCTATCTTGCCCCTCCCCTCTTCCCTTTCCCCACTGGTAACTCCTAGTTTGTTCTCTCTGTGAGTCTGTTTCTGTTTTGCTATATTTATTCATTTGTTTTATTTTTTGGATCCCACATATAAGTGATAACACAGTATTTGTTTTTCTCAGTCTGACTTATTTCACTAAGCATAGTACCCTCTAGGTCCATCCATGTTGTTGCAAATGGCAGAATTTCATTCTTTTTTATGGCTGAGTAATATTTATTTTTTATATATATATATATATACCACATCTTCTTTATCCATTCATCTGTTGATAGACACTTAGGTTTGTGCTTTGCGTTATTGCCCTTCCCAGATATTGTTGTTTTACAAATTGAAGGTTTGTGGTGATCCAGCATCAAGGAATTCTATCAGCGCCGTTTTTCCAACAGCATTTGCTCACTTCATGTGTCACATTTTAGTACTTCTTACAATGTGTCAAATTTTTGCATTATTATATGTTTGTTATGGTGAACTGTGATCAGTGATCTCTGATGTTACTATTGTAATTGTTTTGGGGCATCATGAACTGTGCCAAGACAGCAAACTGTGTGTTCTGACTGCTCCACCAACCAGCCATTGCCCCATCTCTGTCTCTTTCCTGAGGCCTCCCTATTCCCTGAGATACAACAATATTGAAATTAGGCCAATCAGTAACCTTACAATGGCCTCTAAGTGTTCAAGTGAAAGGAAGAGTTGCATGTCTCTCATTTTAAATAAAAAGCTAGAAGTGATTAAGCTTAGTGAGAAAGGCATGTCTAAAGCCAAGACAGGCCAAAAGCTAGGCCTCCTGTGTCAAACAGTTAGCCACTCTGTAAATGCAAAGGAAAAGTTCTTGAAGGAAGTTTTTGTTTTTAATTTTTCTTCGTTAGAGAGTTTAATTTATTTTAAAAAATTTTTTTAAATTGGGCTTCCCTGGTGGCGCAGTGGTTGAGAGTCCGCCTGCCGATGCAGGGGACGTGGGTTCGTGCCCTGGTCCGGGAAGATCCCACATGCCACGGGCTGCGCCCGTGAGCCATGGCTGCTGAGCCTGCGCATCCGGAGCCTGTGCTCCGCAGTGGGAGAGGCCACAACAGTGAGAGGCCCGCGTACCGCAAAAAACAATAAAAAACAAACAAACAAAAAAATAATTAATTAAAAAGTGCTATTCTAGTGAATACATAAATAAGAAAGCAAAACAGCCTTATTGCTGATATGAAGAAAGTTTTAGTGGTCTGGTTAGAAGATCAAATCAGCCATAACATTCCCTTAAGCCAAAACTTTGAAGCTAGCAGAGATTGATTCATGAGGTTTAGGGAAAGAAGCTGTCTTCATAATATAAAACTACAAGGTAAAGCAGCAAGTTATCCAGAAGATTTAGCTAAGATAATTCATGAAAATGACTATACTAAACAACCGATTTTCAGTGTAGCCAAACAGCCTTACATTGGAAGGAGATACCATCTAGGGCTTTCATAGTTGGAGAGGAGAAGTCACTGCCTGGCTTCAAAGCTTTAGAGGACAGGCTGGCTCTTTTGTTAGGGGCTGAAACAGCTGGTGACTTAAAAATTGAAGCTAGTGTTCATTTACCATTCTGAAAATCCTAGGGCCCTTAAGAATTATGCTAACTCTACTCTCCCTGTGCTCTCTAAATGGAACAACAAAACCTGATGACAGCACATCTGTTTACAACATAGATTACTGAATATTTTAAGCCCACTGTTGAGACCTACTGCTCAGAAAAAAAAGATTCCTTTCAAAATATTCCTTCTCATTGACAATGCACCTGGTTACCCAAGAGCTGTGATGAAGGCATACCACAAGATTAACGTTGTTTTCATGCCTGCTAACACAACATCCATTCTGCAGCCCATGGATTAAGGAGTAATTTTTTCTTTCAAGTCTTATTATCTTAATGAATACATTTCATAAGGCTAAAGCTGCCATAGATAGTGATTCCCCTGATGGATCTGGGCAAAGGAAATTGAAAACCTTCTGGAAAGGATTCACCATTCTAGATGCCATTAAGAACATTTGTGATTTCAGTGGAACAGGATAGAAAGCCCAGAGATAAACCCACGCACCTATGGTCAAGTAATCTATGACAAAGGAGGCAAGGATATACAATGGAGAAAAGACAGCCTCTTCAGTAAGTGATGCTGGGAAAACTGGACAGCTACATGTAAAAGAATGAAATTAGAACACTCCCTAACACTGTACACAAAAATCAACTCAAAATGGATTAGAGACCTAAATGTAAGACCGGACACCGTAAAACTCTTAGAGGAAAACATAGGAAGAACACTCTTTGACATAAATCACAGCAAGATCTTTTTTGATCCACCTCCTAGAGTAATGGAAATAAAAACAAAAATAAACAAATGGGACCTAATGAAATTTCAAAGCTTTTGCAAAGCAAAGGAAACTACATTCAAGACGAAAAGACAGCCCTCAGAATGGGAGAAAATATTTGCAAACGAATCAACAGACAAAGGATTAATCTCCAAAATATATAAACAGCTCATGCAGCTCAATATTAAAAAAAGCAAACAACCCAATCCAAAAATGGGCCGAAGACCTAAATAGACATTTCTCCAAAGAAGACATAGAGATGGCCAAGAAGCACATGAAAAACTGCTTAGCATCACTAATTATTAGAGAAATAGTCAAAACTACAATGAGGTATCACCTCACACCAATTAGAATGGGCATCATCAGAAAATCTACAAACAACAACTGCTGGAGAGGGTGTGGAGAAAAGGGAACCCTCTTGCACTGTTGGTGGGAATGTAAATTGATACAGCCACTATGGAGAACAGTGTAGAGTGGAGGTTCCTTAAAAAACTAAAAATAGAATTACCATATGACTCAGCAATCCCATTACTGGGCATATACCCAGAGAAAACCATAATTCAAAAAGACACATGCACCCCAATGTTCATTGCAGCACTGTTTACAGTAGCCAGGTCATGGAAGCAACCTAAATGCCCATCGACAGACGAATGGATAAAGAAGATGTGGTACATATAGACAATGGAATATTACTCAGCCACAAAAAGAAACGAAATTGGGTCCTTTGTAGAGCCATGGATGAATCTAGAGATTGTCATACAGAGTGAAGTAAGTCAGAAAGAGCAAAACAAATATCGTATATTAACGCATATATGTGGAACCTAGAAAAATGGTACAGATGAACCGGTTTGCAGGGCAGAAATAGACACACAGATGTGGGGAACAAATGTATGGATACCAAGAGGGGAAATTGGCCGTGGTGGTGGTGGTGGTGTGATGAATTGGGAGATTGGGATTGACGTATATACACTAATATGTATAAAATAGATAACTAATAAGAACCTGTTGTATCAAAAAATAAAATTCAAATATTCAAAAAAAAAACATTTGTGATTTCATGGAAAGAGGTCACAATACCAACATGAACAGGAGTTTAGAAGAAGTTGTTCCAACCCTCATGGATGACTTTGAGGGGTTCAAGACATCAGTGGAGGAAATAACTGCAGATGTGGCGAAAATAGCAAGAGAACTAGAATTAGAAGTGGAGCCTGAAGATGTGACTGAATTGCTGCCATCTTACGATAAAACTTTAATGGATAAGGAGAAAGTGGTTTCTTGAGATGGACTCTACTGCTGGTAAAAATGCTGTGAAGATTGTTGAAATGACAACAAGGGATTTAGAACATTACATAAACTTAGTTGATGAAGCAGTGGTAGGGTTTGAGAGGATTGACTCCTAGTTTGAAGAAAGTTCTGTGGGTAAAAAGCTATCAAATAGCACTGCATGCTTCAGAGAAATTGTTCTTGAAAGGAAGAGTCCATCAGTGGGGCAAACTTCATTGTTGTCTTATTTTAAGACATCGCCATGGCCACCCCACCTTCAGCACCACCACCCTGATCAGTCAGTCAGCAGCCATCCACGTGGAGGCAAGACCCTCCACCAGCAAAAAGATTACAATTTGCTGGAGGTTCAAATGATGGTCAGCATTTTTTAGCAACAAAATATTTTTTTTATTAAGGTGTAGTTGATGTACAATAAATTTTAGGTATACAACATAATGATTCACAGTTTTTGAGGTTATATTCCATTTATAGTTATAAAATATTGACTATATTCCCTGTTTGTACAGTATATCCTTGTAGATTATTTTATACGTAGTAGTTTGTATGCAACAAAATATTTTTATTTTATTTTATTTTTGCGGTACGCGGGCCTCTCATTGTTGCGGCCTCTCCCGTTGTGGAGCACAGGCTCTGGACGCGCAGGCTCAGCAGCCATGGCTCACGGGCCTAGCCGCTCCGCGGCATGTGGGATCTTCCCAGACCGGGGCACGAACCCGTGTCCCCTGCATCGGCAGGCAGACTCTCAACCACTGCGCCACCAGGGAAGCCCAACAAAATATTTTTAAATTCAAGTATGTGTATATATATTTTTTATTCATTTATTTAGTTATTTTTGGCTGCGTTGGGTCTTCGTTGTTTCACTCAGGCTTTCTCTAGTTGTGGTGAGCGGGGGCTACTCTTGGTTGTGGTGTGTGGGCTTCTCATTGCAGTGGCTTCTCTTGTTGTAGAGCATGGGCTCTAGGCACGCAGGCTTCAGTAGTTGTGGCTTGCGGGCTCTAGAGTGCAGGCTCAGTAGTTGTGGCGGACGGGCTTTGTTGCTCCGCAGCATGTGGGATCTTCCCGGACCAGGGATCGAACCCGTGGCCCTTGCATTGGCAGGCAGATTCTTAACCACTGCACCACCAGGGAAGTCCTGTATATATTTTTTGACATAATGCTATTGCACTCTTAATAGACTATAGTATACTGTAGACATAACGTTTATATGCACCAAGAAACCAAAAAATTCATATGACTTGCTTTATTGTGGTGGTCTATAACTGAGCCCACAGTATCTCCAAGGTGTGCCTGTATTAACATGGTCCAAAAATCAGATTCTTTATACAGGTACACTCAGAGAATGATATTCCCCTTTTCCTCCTGTCCTGTTCCCACCTCCTTCCTTTCCACCGCATTTCCATCCAGGCCCTGCAGTTAACCAATCTCAGTAGTTTGAGGTTTATTCTTCTTCTGTTTCTTTTTGCACAAATGAGCAGACACATTTATATTTTCTTATTTTTCCCTTTTCACAGAGTAGCACAGTATAGATATTCTTTTTTTTTTTTTTTTTTTTAGATATTCTTTTGTACTTTGCTTTTTTCAGCTAATGTATCCTGGAAATTCATTCCATTTTAGTTATAGAGCTTTTCCTTATTAAAAAAAATTTATATTTTTGTATGTCTGTGAGTCTGTTTCTGTTTTGTAAATAAATTCATTTATATCATTTCTTAAGATTCCACATGTAAGTGATATCATATGATGTTTGTCTTGGTCTGACTTACTTCATTTAGTATGATAAACTCTAGGTCCATCCATGTTGCTACAAATGGCATTATTTCATTCTTTTTTGTGGCTGAGTAATATTCCATTTTGTGTGTGTGTGTGTGTGTGTGTGTTTGTGTGTGTATATATATATATACATATATATATACACACACACACGCACATCTTATATCATCTTTATCCATTCATAGAAAACAAACTTACCACACAAACTTCCCAGTGGTTACCAAAGGGGAAAGGAGAGGAGAGGGATAAATTAGGAATTTGGGATTAGCATATACAAACAACTATATATAAAATAGATAAATAACAAGGTCCTACTGTATAACACAGGGAACTATATTCAACATCTTGTTATAAACTATAATGGAAAAGAATATGAAAAAATATATGTATAACTGAATCACTGCTGTACACCAGAAACTAACACAGCATTGTAAATCAACTATATTTCAATAAAAAAGAAAATTTTATAGTCACATTAGGAGGATGTATGATAGTGTCTTCAACCATTTCCTGTGTATGGGTATTTAGATTTCCAATATTTTGTAATTGAACATCTTTTTATATCCTTACTGACCATTTTTATATCTTTTTTTGTGAATTATCTGTTCATGTTTTTACGGTCCATTTTTTTGTCCCTCTCCCATCATTTTTTTTTTTTCTCTTTTTTGCGGTACGCGGGCCTCTCACTGTTGTGGCCTCTCCCGTTGCGGAGCACAGGCTCCAGACGTGCAGGCCCAGCGGCCATGGCTCACGGGCCCAGCCGCTCCGCGGCATGTGGGATCTTCCGGACTGGGGCACGAACCCATGTCCCCTGCATCGGCAGGCGGACTCTCAACCACTGCACCACCAGGGAAGCCCCATTTTTTTTAAAAAATAAATTTATTTATTTGTTTTTGGCTGCGTTGGGTCTCCGTTGCTGCGCGCGGGCTTTCCCTAGTTGTGGCGAGTTGGGGCTACTCTTCATTGAAGTGCACAGGCTTCTCACTGTGGTGGCTTCTCTTGTTATGAAGCACGGGCTCTGGGCACGTGGGGCTCAGTACTTGTGGTTTATGGGCTCTAGAGCGCAGGCTCAGTAGTTGTGGCACACGGGCTTAGCTGCTTCACGGCATGTGGGATCTTCCCAGACCAGGGATCGAACCATGTCCCCTGCATTGGCAGGCAGATTCTTAACCACTGTGCCATCAGGGAAGTCCCTCCCATCATTTTTAAAGAGTTCTTCATATGTTAGTGATATTAGACCTCTATTTGTGATATACTTTGCAAATATTTTCTTCCAGTTTCTTTTTCTTTATCCTTTATTATGTTTTGGCCATCCAATTAAATTTTTTTATGTAGTCAAATTTATTAATCTTTCATTTTACTGCACCTGGATTTTGCATCAGAGTTAAAAGAACCTTCCTTATACCCAGGTCATAGAGAAATTCACTCATATTTTCTTCTAGTACTTGGTTTCATTTTCCTACACTCAGATCTCAGAGTCATTTGGAGTTTATTCTTGCATACAATGTAAGGTATGGATTTAATTTATCTTTTTCTAAATGGCTAATAAGCTGTCTCTGTACCATTTATTAAAAACTCTGTCTTTGGGGACTTCCCTGGTGGTGCAGTGGTTAAGAATCCACCTGCCAATGCAGGGGACACGGGTTCGAGCCCTGGTCTGGGAAGATCCCACATGCCGCAGAGCAACTAAGCCTGTGCGCCACAACTACTGAGCCTGTGCTCTAGAGCCCGCGAGCCACAACTACTGAGCCCGCAAGCCACAGCTGCTGAAGCCTGTGCACCAAGAGCCCATGCTCGCAACAAGAGGAGCCACCGCAATGAGAAGCCCGCACACTGCAACAAAGAGTAACCCCCGCTTGCTGCAACTAGAGAAAGCCCACACGCAGCAGCAAAGACCCAATGCAGCCAAAAATAAATAAATAAATTTTAAAAAATACTAAAGAAAAAAAAAATCTGACTTTGCTCCAGTAATTTGAGATGTCGCCTTTATCACATACTAGGTTTCTGTGTGTGCCTAAGTCTGTTTCTGGACATTCTGTTTGGTTCTTCTGGTCTGTTGTCTATTCTGTTAAAATGTCTTGTTTTCGTTATAGAGGCTTTAGAGTATGTTTTAATATCTGGTAGAGCTTATCTTCTCTTGTAGTTTTTCTTTTCCAGTGTTTTCCTGGCAACTCTTGCATGTTTGTTTTTCCACATGAATTTTAGTATCAACTTATCTAGCTCTATAAAAAACTTGGTATTTTTATTGGAATTACATTAAAGTTATACATTAAATTAGGGAGAACTGACTTCTTTTTGATGTTGAGCCATTCTATCCAAGGACAAGAAGTGTCTTTCAATTTGTTCAAGTCTATATTGTATCTTGTGCTACAGTGTCTTCTCTTATGTTTTTTTTCCTCCTTGGCACCTTATTTTATATATTTGTGTTTTCTTCCTTATTTTTCTTGAGTAAATTAGCTAGTGATTGGAAACAAACAAAATACCTAAGAATTTGACTTATTAATTAGGCTTATTATTTTTCTATTTTGTACCTCATTAATTTCTGCTTTGATCTTAATTTTTTTCCCTTATACTTCCTTTTGGTTCACTTTGCTGTTCTTTTTCTAAAAGCTTTTGGAGCTGCCAATTTGGTTAATTTATTTTTTATTTTATTTTATTTTTAAAAGTATTTATTTGGTTGTGCGGGGTCTTAGTTGTGGCTCGCCGGCTCCTTAGTTGTGACACACTGTCTCCTTAGTTGTAGCATGTGAAGTCTTAGTTGTGGCATGCATGTGGGATCTAGTTTCCTGACTAGGGATGGAACCCAGGCCCCTTGCATTGGGAGCTCGGAGTCTTATCCGCTGCACCACCAGGGAAGTCCCTGGTTAATTTATCTTTGATCTTCAGTTTTTACCGAGTAGGGCTATGAATGGAAAACACCATTCATGGAAAACACTATGTTTGTTTGAATTATGTTTGAATTATTATTTTTTTAGAAACTCTCTAATTTCAGTGTGTATTCCCCTTTCACTCAAGAGTTAATAGGTGGTTTTAAAATTTCCAGATGGGAGGGCCCTTTAGCATTTTGATTTTCAGTTTTGCTGCATTATAATCCAGGAATATAGTTTGTAATATTTCTACTTTATGGAACTGATTTTTCTGAGAACCGTTTGATCAATTTCTGTGAATGTACATGTGTGCTTGAGGTGTGTAGATGTGTTCTCCTTTATCCACGTGTAAAGTTCTATATATATATATATATATATATATATATATGTCCATAAATGTACCTTATCAGTTATTTAGGTCATTTATATCCTTGTTTATTTTCAGTTCACTTGATATGTCTTGTACTGAGTTTGGTGTGTTGAATTCTATTATTAATGTATTTCTGTCTATCTCCTTGCATCATTTATAGTCTTTTACTTTATAAAGGCAGTTGCTGTGTTATTTGGTGCAGATATTATGTGAATTGTGGCTTTTAGCAGTAAAAGTGTCCTTCTTTACTTTCAACTTGAGCTTCACTATCCCTGCTCTCTTTGTTTCCATTCTCCTGTTATACTTTTGTCCATCCCTTTAACTTTAGGCTCTATGAATCACTTTGTTTTATCTCATATATAGCATCGTTGAGTCTTGCTTTGTGAGTCAAATTAAAAATCTTTTTGTTTTTTAAAAAGTGAGTTAAGCCCATTCATATTTATTGATATGATTAATAGAATTAGTATCTCATATGATTTTGTTATTTTTATGTATATTATGTTTCATTTACTGTGTTTTTTCCCTGTGTGATCTTTTCTTTACTTTTCAAATAATTTCATATATTTAGTAAGGTTTGCATTTTTGTTCTACTCATTATCTTTGGTCTTACACCTTTTTGAAATGCCCTTAGTTTCTTATATTCTTTTAGTTGTTACAATCAGTGAGTTTACTTTCCTCTTTCTCTTCTCCTCTCATACTTTTAGTTGTATTATTTCTACTTGTCAGACAGTTAATAAGTCCTTTTGCTGAAGCATTCATCTCCTGGTTGGATGAAGCTTGTCCACTAGTCGATTTTTCAAGAAGGGCTATGGGTATAGAATTTCCTGAGTTTTTATGTGTTTATAACTGGTTTTCTGTAGCCTTGACACCTGAAGCTCAGCATGATTGAATATAAAATCCATGGTTCACATTTTCCTTCCTTGAATTTTTTGAAAATATAGCTTTATCATTGCTTGCTCTGTATGTTGTTTTTGAAATCTGATGCTGGTGTAATTGTTTTGCTCTTATAAGGGAGTTGAGTTTTTTGCTTCCAGGCGTTGAAGGTTTTTTCTTCATCTTTGAAGTCTCAGTTTTTTTAGGACACATCTCAGAGTTCAGTGTTTCAGATCAGCTTTGCCAGGTTCCCAGTGGATCCTTTCAATATGCACATCCAATCTTTTATTTCTGTGAAGTTTTCTTGGACTATATTATACATATTAACTCTGTTCCATTGCTTTCTTTTTCTTATTGAGGGACTCATTTCTTTAGTGTGAGTTCCATTTCGACCACTTTCTGCTTTTAATTACTTCCCATTGTTTTGTCCATTTATTATTTTTATTTTTGGCTGCATCAGGTCTTAGTTGCAGCACACAGGATCTTCGTTGTGGTATGTGGGCTCTCTAGTTGAGGCACGCGGGCTCAGTAGTTGTGGCGTGCGGGCTTCATTGCCCCGCAGCATGTGGGATCTTAGTTCCCTGACCAGGGATCAAACCTGCGTCCCCTACATTGCAGGAAGGATTCTTTACCACTGGACCACCAGGGAAGTCCCTGTCCATTTATTTTTAATTTTTGAATTAAAAATTTTTTTTGATTTATTTTATTTTTGGCTGGGTTGGGTCTTTGTTGCTGCGTGCGGGCTTTCTCTAGTTGCGGCAAGCGGGGGCTACTCTTCATTGGCGGTGTGCAGGCTTCTCATTGCAGTGGCCTCTCCCGTTGCGGAGCACGGGCTCTAGGCGGGTAGGCCTCAGCAGCTGTGGCACGCAGGCCCAGCAGCTGTGGCTCACGGGCTCTAGACACAGGTTCAACAGTTGTGGTGCACAGGCTTAGTTGTTCCACGTCATGTGGGATCTTCCCAGACCAGGGCTCGAACCCGTGTCCCCTGCATTGGCAGGCAGATTCTTAACCACTGTGACACCAGGGAAGTCCCTAATTTTTAAATTTCTGATTCATTCTTTTTCACATACCAAAAATTTGCTTGAGGATATTTAATTCCGTTAGTTTTCTTGTTTCATGGTTGTGTTTGGGAAAGAATTTTTGTTAGCTGAGGTATTTTGGTTCTTATTGTTTTCCTATAGTATCTTGGTATAGATGTACTTACTTTTCGTCTATTCATTTGGTAGATTTGGGGTTATTTACAAGATTCCTAATTCATTGAATCCACTTCTTTGATCTAGTGGATATTTTCCCCTCCTCATCTCCACACAAGTTTTTTTTTTTTTTTTTTTTTGAGATGTGGAACCAGGTCTTATTAGGACCACACAGGTTTTGATATTCGATGTACAGTTAGATAAAGTGGTTTGAAGTTTGGGTGTTCTCTGTATTTGAGTTATGTTGAAGGTGTGGTTTTTGTGTAGCTTTGTTGTTCTTCATGTTGTTTGTGGAGGATATGTGGAGATACTTGGATAAAGGTAACTGCCCTAATTCTCATTTTTCTCTCACCTGTCAGTTTAATGTGTTTTTTTTTTAAGTCATTCTGCTTATTGGGTGGAGAATGGATTGTAGGCAGCAAAAGTAGAACTAGGGAGACTAGTGGTTCAGGGGAGAGGTGTATGTGATGGGACCAGGTGTAGAAGTGGTGAGGGGTGGTTGGATTGGGGATGTACGTTGAAGATTGAGCTGGCAAGGTTTGCCTAAGAATTGGATGTGTGAGGTGAGGAATTGAGCAGAGTCAAGGATACCTAGAAGGAGTCAGTGGACACTCAGCAGCAGTATCTCTTGAAGGGGAGAGTGGCTGGAGTGTGAGCTATACCTCTCCCTGAGTACTGCTTTTCTCTCTCAAGGTTACAAGCCCGGTGAAGGGAAACGAGGGGATGCTTGTGAAGGCGACAGTGGGGGACCGTTTGTCATGAAGGTAAGCTGAGTTCCCAGAAGGCCAGGAGCTGGCGGGTAGATCCTTCTGGGGTGGATGAGGAGGGACCCAAGTTTTCAGAAACAATTGCTTGACAGGGTAATACTGACACTACCTTGGACTTGACTCTATTGGAAATCCCATGTTTCTTCCTCAGAGCCCTTTTAACAACCGCTGGTATCAAATGGGCATCGTCTCATGGGGTGAAGGCTGTGACAGGGATGGAAAATATGGCTTCTACACACATGTGTTCCGCCTGAAGAAGTGGATACAGAAGGTCATTGAACGGTTTGGAAGTTAGGGGGCCACCCACATTCTACACTGCTCACTGCAAAATCACAGAAGCCAATCCAGTGAAAGAATTATTTTTGTGGCTTGTTCCTAAAACTATATTTCTCAATAAAAGTGACCCTATCAATGAGCCTCAGTGCTCACAGTGCTGTTCATGGGTAGCTCAGGAAGAGCCAATCCTACTACTGGACAAGCAGGACTTAAAGAATCCACCTCCCCTAGAACAGGGTCCAGTGAGAGGGGAGATGGCAGCCTGAATTTATGAGCATTTAAAATGTTACAGACTTGGGGCTTTAATAGATTATTTCATTTAATCCTCACAAAAGGTAGTAAACTGAGACTTGGAGAAGTTCCTTGTCCAAGGTCACATGGCTAAGAAGGGTCAAAGTCTGACTTGAAATATAGGAGAAACTGAAGCCTGTGCTTTTAGCCACTTTAGGCTGTGAAGAGCTGTTCTGGGACCAGAGAAGAGGCTGGAGGAGGGTAGGCTAGTGAGGTGGGGAGTAGTTACCTCTTTCTTATGTTATTAAAATATCAGGGCTTCCCTGGTGGCGCAGTGGTTGAGAGTCCGCCTGCCGATGCAGGGGACGCAGGTTCGTGCCCCGGTGCGGGAAGATCCCACATGCTGCGGAGCGGCTGGGCCCGTGAGCCATGGCCGCTGAGCCTGCGCGTCCAGAGCCTGTGCTCCGCAGCGGGAGAGGCCACAACAGTGAGAGGCCCGCGTACCGCAAAAAAAAAAAAAAAAAAATCAGATCTGTGCCACCCAAAGGCTCAGTATTTTAAGTGTCTTCACTCGCAAGGGTTGTGGGATAGCAGTTCTGAGTAGGGGCCCTAGCACCAGACTGCCTGGGTTCATATTCTGGCTCCAGCCTTAAAAGGGATAATCACGGGAACTCCCTGGTGGGCCAGTGGTTAGGACTCCGTACTTCTAATGCCAGGGCCCAGGTTCCATCCCTCGTCAGGGAACTAGGATTCCACAAGCCACGCAGCATGCATGACCAAAAGAAAGGGCGGGGGGGAACCATGGTTATGTCACTTGACCTCCCTGAGCCTCAGTTCCCTTATGTATAAGATGTATATAATGACATTATTACCTAATAAGGTTTTGAGGATTAAATAAGGTCATTTGCATGTCTACTTAGCAAAATGCCTGGTACCTGGTCAGCTCTCTGTTAAGTCGCGGCTGCTTTTATTCTCACTACTGCCTGGCATGGTGAAGTTCCTCTGCCACTTCCCACTTCCCTCTCTGGTCTCTGAAATAGCATAGTGTTGGAGTTGCTGCTTCCTGGAGTTTCTACTCTCACAGCAGTTATCAGAATTGAGTAATTTGTTTTTCTGAGAAATGGGAACAAGAAGATGTAGAAGTGGATTCTTACAGGGTTTGGGCAAAATCTTAGGAGTCACAGAACTTTCAAGATGCCTTTTCACAGCACATTCTTCAAGGTTACTGATGGCAGAGGTTACTGTCTGGGATGGAGCACGGCTCTGACACATCGTTGCCCTTCCACGTAGCTCCAGAGTTTCTGGCTGACATTGGTGTATTGCTCTTCCTGTTGGGTGCATTTATGACTCGGGGAAGCAGGCACTACAGCCTACGATAATGTGTGACAGCGAGTTGCCACTGGTGTGAGGTGCTGATCACTTGGTGACCGTCTGGAGGACTGTTGAGAAGTCTCACCCCTGGGCTTGGATGGGGTGGAGCACGGGTGCCTTGTGGTCACCTTCTCGGCCTAGGATCTAAGATCTTTAGATATCATGGCTTAAAGCAGGAAGGGACTTAAGGCAGGTAACGTTCACCCCCCTCCCCTCCCCTTTTTTTCCATTCCCATTTTTTACTACATCAGGGAAGAGAAAATTAGGACTGAGTTCCTTGTCCTCATTCTTCGGTTCTAGTTGACCAGAAACCAGGGTAAAACTGGGAACTCAGTGAGCTTGCAGGATCTTGACAGCCCTGAGCTTTAACCAGAGCAGGGGGAAGGGATTAAAAGTTAGTTGTAATACCCCAAAATCTGGTTTTTAAACAAGGGCGCACATTCTCACAAGACTGCTGGACTTTGGTTTTTCAAATTAGCTGTGCTAATTCCAGACCCAAGCACAGCCATTCTTTCTAAATGTGTTCCTTCTCTACAGCAACGAACTCCTCTATCTTCCCTTCAGTGAAGGCCTACTTCCTGTGTGCATTAAAAGGGAGAGAGGCAAGTTTAATTTCTTATTTCAGGCAGCACAGGAGCCATCTCAAAATCATGACTAGAATCAATACAGGACTAATTTTTCATCAACCTTTCATTTCTAACACCAGTTCAGTAAAAAGTGGTGTAGAAAAGTTCCTTTGGACAATGTTTTCTGACTGTGGAAGGAGGTCTTGTGGAATGTTATTGCAGATGTGAATCCTGTTTATTTCTAGTCTTTACTGAGTGTGAAGGAACTGTTAGTCTAGATTCAGAGACTCTGCTAACCAGGCAGGAAGCCCCTATGCTCTCTGTACTCCTTTAGTCAGACGACCCCAAATCTAGTTGTGGTGTGACAGCCACTGTAGCCCAGCTAATCCCTGGGCACAATGTCATATGTACTTGGGCAGTAAAAGTAGTAGGGAGCCTAAGAGCTCCTTGGAACCATGGTGATTGATGATGGGATGGAAGTCGTGACCAAAATCTCGAAACAGGGAAGAATGAGATTTCTCTGCTCCCCTAGGAGTTGCATGCAGAAAGCAGGAGAGGTGAGTGCCTCTTATTCCAAAGGAGTGAAACGACCAAGTCTGTGAGCCAAGAAAAGGTAGAGCTCCTTAAGCAGCAATTATGAACCTTTCTCTAACTGGCTGAATACCCAGCTGGTCCCAAGAACAGGTGATGGAGAGCTGCCCAACACTCCCAGATACGGAGCATCTTGGGACACAGTTATAGTTAATGCAAACTTTATTTATAAAAGACTCTTAAATTAGTTGTATCATGCCATGCATTCATATAGAATACAGTGACCCTTCAGGGCTACAAGGAGAAGAGCTCACAAACTCAAAGGAAAACTAGTAAAGCGTTTCTAATAGTTAAAAGCTAGGAAAGATTAGGACAATTTTACAAATGAGCAATTAAAAATAAAAGAAAAAGGATATGGAAATTAGTCTGAGCTGAGAGAAGGGCAGCTGTTTACAGGTCTGTACACTAAACTAAGACACAGACAGTCTTCTAGAGAGGCAGGATGCTGGCGGAGAGAAGCGGAGGATGTGCAAAGACTTGTGCCACAACGACTCCTCCCCCAGGTCCACGGTATGATACATACAACCAGTTTGTGTACACTAGGCCTGCCAAGGCCACTTTAACTATGAGGACTCCTAGTTTAGTAAACTAAAGCTGCAGGGTGCCAGGGGAGTGGGGCGGCTTCATTTGCGACTGCTCTTTATTCTCTCCAGTCTTTTTTTCAAGTCATCAATGTTAGCTGTGGAGGAGGAGGATGTAGTCATGGTTCCTGAAGAGTGAGTCTGGTTGGAATCCAGATCTGAATGCTGGTGCTGCTCCCGTGACTCCCGGAGCTGCGAGAGTTTGCTGTGCAGCATGTCTGTGGAAGAGGCAACGGTAGGAACTGCTGGTTTGGAAAGCAAAGAGGTCAACGGAGGTCGGTCATCTTGCTGTTGAGAGAAGAAGAAACATTGTCCAATCAGGTCAGGATGTGGCTCTGGAGCAACATACACTGAGGCTGGGAACGCTTCTCCTCTGGCCAGCCTGTCCCTGACCTGCTGGTCATCGCCCTCCCTGCCCCACACAGAAGGAGAGGAGCAGTACCTTTGTATTGTCCAGACCACATCGCTGTCGCAGGATTTTTAGCCTTTCCAGGTAGACAGATGGTCCCACCTCTTCTCCATTTGTGTTACCTATGGAGGACACTGTGCTTGTGGGAGTGGGCACACATGTGACTTCCATCTGGGGGGAGATGCCTAAGTAGGAAATATAGAAGGAATATTCAGATATACACACCCCCACCCCGACTGCCCTCGTTAACCTCCCACCAAAGGGAACAATTTGGACCTTGAATATCACCACTGTACTTGAAGACTAAAAAAATCCACAAGAATCTACCTGGAGTTGGTGATAAAGGGTGCTCTTAAATATACAAGATACGCTTAATGAGAACTTCCAGAACTAATAGAGAAGGGCACTGAATGTTAAGTTGGACCATCCATCTACATCCTGAGCTATGCAGGGGTTGTATTCTTATAATCCCACGGCTGACCTGGGCAATCCAAAGAGCCTAAGCTACTCCTGAGTATATGGTAAGTGCCCAAGTGAAGAACCTAAGAACTTTATTTTATTTTACTTTTTTTTTGAAGAATTATTGCTATTTCATCTTTATTTTTTTGGGCTGTGTTGGGTTTTCGTTGCTGCGCGCGGGCTTTCTCTAGTTATGGCGAGTGGGGGCTGCTCTTCATTGCGGTGCCCGCGCTTCTCATTGCAGTGGCTTCTCTTGTTGCAGAGCACAGGCTCTAGGCATGCAGGCTTCAGTAGTTGCAGCATGCGGGCTCAGTAGCTGCGGTGCACAGGATTCAGTAGTTGTGGCTCGCGGGCTGTAGAGCACAGGCTCAGTAGTTGTGGCACATGGGCTTAGTTGTTCTGCAGCATGTGGGATCTTCCCAGACCAGGGCTCGAACCCGTGCCCCCTGAGCTGGCAGGCGGATTCTGAACCACTGCGCCACCAGGGAAGTCCCCCTAAGGACTTTAAATGTTTGCAAGAATTAGACTAGGTTTGGACCAGGTGATACACAGGGCAAAGCTCTTATTCAAACTGGGGAGGACAGCAAGGAGCTCAAGGCTACTGTCTATTCATAAGGAAGAGGGGTAAACTGCGGTGTCCAACAAAGGAGGGGCAGGAACTGGAGCATCTGAGATCAGTATTCTGGCAGCAGAGGGGAAACCAAAACCAAACCAAACCAAACCAAACCGAACCAAAATCCATCACAGTTCTAAATTTCTGAGAAGGAACAATCACAAAATGCAGGCATTTAAAATATGCAGGCATTTAAAATATCCAGTTTGATATCAATGAAAAGGCATTATATTAGTCAAAAGATAAAGTACTGCGAAGAAAAACGGTAAACTGAAAAGTAAAAGAGGTTACTCTAGGGAAAAAGGAATCTTTTAATGTAGAGATGAGAACACTCTGAGAGGGTGAAAAATGAAGACTAATGCAAAAGGCAGCAATAAGAGAAGACTGAACACTTTAAGGCATTCAGTTACCAGTGGGGTTACACGCTTGTGTTGCAAATGTTGAACATCACAAGAAAGGACTCTGGAAATGAGAAACGGAGGCTCTACCCTGATCAGCTCAATGATGGGATGTCCATATGTGGCTACTGGACACTGCTCGCTGTGCTTCAAGAAAGAGACTCCAAAAAAAAAAAAAAGAAACAGACTCCAGGTTTCGGAGAGGGGTAATTTAAGGTGTTGAAAACAAGAACAACTATTGGAAAAACAAACAAACAACAAAGGGACTTCCCTGGTGGTCCAGTGGCTAAGACTCCACGCTCCAAATGCAGGGGGCCTGGGTTTGATCCCTGGTCAGGGAACTAGATCCCACATGCATGCCGAAACTAAAGATCTCACATGCTGCAACGAAGATCCTGCACACGGCATCGAAGATCCTGCGTGCCGCAATTAAGACCCGGCACAGCCAAATAAATAAATAAATAAATAAATGTTAGAAAAATATTAAAAAACAAAGAAAAAACAAGAGCAACAAAAAGAAACAATGTAAGAGAATACAATTGACCCTGCAGCTTAGAAAGATACATGGTGAGAGAGAACATGACTGGAATCTGAAAACCACACAGGAACAGTTTCACAGGCAAACAAATTTTAGAATGTAAGAGTAGGTGAGCTTCACCGAACTCAGATAAGAACTAAATGCAGGACCAATGTGAGGGCTGTACTCTGCATGATGAGGGAACTTCAGCAGTTGGGCCTTTTTTTTGGTTTAAGGCTCTTGACAGCTATCTTTTGTAACTGATACCTCCTAAATCTTCCTTTTGTCCCTAGGTCCTTGAGCAGTAACTCTCCAGTATAGGCGTTTTCACTGGGGGGACAGTAATATTTCAGCTTAACATCAGGATAAGCATTCTCTCATATATTAAACAAATACCTACTGAATGCCCACCACGTGCCAGGCAACAAAACGGACAAAAATCTTTACCCTTGTGGATTGACTGATTGATTTGCCACACAGCTTGTAGGATCTTAGTTCCCCGACCAGGGATTGAACCCAGGCCCTCAGCAGTGAGAGCACAGAGTCCTAACCACTGGACCGCCATGGAATTCCCACCCTTGTGGATTTTTAATTCTAGCAGAGACGGACATCACACAATTAATCTAATAAATATTATGTTACATGGTGTGTTAGAGGAGGTTATGTACTATGGGGGGGTGAGGGGTAGGTTGCAAATTTTAAATGAAGCCTCACTGAGGCAGTGACAAAGATGTGGAGGAAACAAAGACTGTCCTGGAGAACAGCAATCTACACACAAGAAACCGCCAGTGCAAAGGCCCTAAGAAGGTGTACGCCTGTGTTCCAGGAACAGCAAGGGGGCTGGTGAGGCTGAAGTGGAACAGAAGTCAGAGAGAGTAGGAGAGAGGCAGTTCTAGAGGTATCAGGGGACCACATCATGTCAGACCTCACAGGCCTTTCTTGTAAGGCTTTTTGCTCCGCTGAGTGAAAGGGAGAGCCTTTGGAAATGTTTGAGGCATGCTGTTTCGATGCTATGTGTGGAAATGACTACAGGGAGGCGAGAGTGGCAGTGGGGAGATGGTGCAGGAGAGCGCTGCAATCCACGTAAGAGAAGATGCTGTTCAGACCAGGGCAGTGGCAGTGAAGGAGATGAGAAGTGTGGGTGGATTCTGTGTGTTTTTTAAGTAAAGCCAAAAGAATTTCCTGACAGCAGAAAAGAGAATACTCAAAAGTTGGGGGTCTGAGCAAACTAGAAGGACAAAGTTTCCATCCAGTGAGATGGAGGAAAATGCAAATGGAGCAGGTTTTGGGGGGTTATCAGGAGCTCAGTCTTTGCCATGCTGAGTTTATGATGTCTACTATACCAGAAACCCAGCGAGGTGTCACGCACGATCTATCAGCAGAGATCAGGAAGGAGGCCTGAGCTGGACCTCGGACAAAATTGGGCTTTGCTGGCATAGAAATCGTATTTAAAGTGATGAGAGTAGATGGATTAGTTAAGGGGATGAGAGTAAGAAAGAAGAGATAATCATGGACGGAATCCAGGGGGACATCAACATTAAGAGTTCAGGGAGAGGAAGAATCTATCAGAGAGGCCAAGGGGGAATAGCAGCTAGGAAGGAGGAAAGCAAGAGAGCACAGAGGACCGGGAGCCCAGGAGAGGAACTGTTTGAAGGGTAGAGAACATTGCCAGACACTGACGATGGGTCGAGGCAGGTGACTGAGAGTTGACTACTCTCTGCATCACTGGTGACCATTAAGTACTGAGGTGCACGGACATAAATGTAAAGCCATCAAAAACTTCCAGGGGCTGATGCTAGGAGCTATTTTGAGCTTATTCCTGGAGCTACCAGAGGAAACCATACCTGTTGAAATGGGAATACGGCCTTTGCCCTCCCTCTCCATCTCAATCACCCGAAGGCCTCTCTCAACATAGCTCTGGAAGAACTGTGAGGAATTTTTCAGAAATGGTTCAATGTCAGCATCTGAATATTTCTTCTTATATTCATATAACTCTGCTAGGCCCTGGTTAACAAGAAAAAGGAAGAGGTGGGGATGGCTGTTAGTGACTCTTTTCCATAAAGCAGATCCCTTTCCCTCTCAACCCTTTCCCTCTCACCTCTTTCCCTCTCACCTCTTTAGTGTTCTCTTTAGAGCCAATCTTCTTAAAAATCTCAGCTAAGAAATCATTCACTTTGGCCTTTGATGATTTTTCATCCTAAAGACACAAGAAGGAATGATTGGTTAGACCTGAGTTATTAATTAGGAACCAGTGGTTGGATAAAAACTGAAAATATCTCAAAATCCAGACCTTCCAGGTATGTTCCTACAAATAACAGAAGCACCAGTGCTGCAGGGGCTGCAGCAGAAACATTAACAATCTCAGGTTTTCAATTAAACTTGATAAGGAAAGTCCCTCCCTAATTAGAGCTCACAGTGGATTTATCTAGGGACCAGTACCTTAGGCACAGACACAGAAACCTTTCTTAGGAACAAAAAGCCCAAGCTTATAGTTTATATTTGAAAACGTCAAGGTGATTGGACCAATCCCTGAGCCTTCATCTTAGGCCCTGAGAAAGAAAGGCTCCGGTGGCTTATCCCTTTGACAAGATCACATTCCTCAATCTTTCAAGTCAGGACACTCACGATTCGAGATGCTCCCTTTTCTGTTTCCTTATCAGACTTGCTCCCGGTCTGGTCCATACTGTGCTTCATCATCCGGCAGAGGTGGGCCTCCAACTCTGACTCATTCTTGTTGTCAATCATTGTTAGGTGGTCTAGGATCTGAGGAAGAAACGTGCACATTCAATGGCAGCGATGCCATATCTGTGACGTTCTCTCAAGTTCCCTTGGGAATGGTTGCTGTTCTCACTCACCTTGGGCCCTTTTAATTTGCATAAAGTGTGCAGCAGCGTTTTTAAGGTCCTTATGGGAAATTCACTTTTGCATTGCTTTAGTTTCTCTTTGGGGAAGACCTTCATGAAAATGTGTATATCCAGAAGAATTCTGTCCAGATTAATGCTGTTGATGGTATCAGGCAGTAGTCGAACCATTCTCCAGAGACACTATTTAAAAAAGAAACAAAAGTCAGAAGGAGTCACTGAAGAATGAGGATAATCTCTGTCACCATTCATTTCCCCTAAGCTCTGGGATCACTTCTAAAAGATGGTCAGGGATATGAATGTGGCACCTCATCTTTCAAGTTTAGCTGCTAAACACGAACTGTTTTATTTACTTCAACCATGTCACTGGCTAACGTGTGACAAGCCATCTACCTGACCATCTCCATTCCTCCTTCCCACTCCCTAGAGATGGGGCCCTAAATGATGAGAAAACGTGGAAATTCTGTCTTGGGTTTGTTTGGTACCCGAGAGTAGAGTAGTTCATATTACCTAATCAAATCTAACCCGAGGAGACAAAATACTTTACACTATTACAGTATAATAACAGTAGTATAATGTTACAGATATGTTCATTTGCAGTCTTCCAAAAATAGACCAAAATATTATAAATCTATACATATCTTTTCCCCCAAAAGAAATGAAATTTGTCTCATCAAACTTCTTGCCTTTTGATTCTCGGAGAACTGGTGAGATATTTACAAAATAGCTCTTCCTTTTCACTGTTTGAGGCCAGGAATTTTTTAGGCCTGAGCTAGGGGTATAAATTGGAGGAAGGGAAAAATGGAGAGCAAATATATTTTTCAGGTGTGCCTTGACTGATTTGAGTAAGTTCCAACTCCTCTTTCCCCACACTTTGAAAGAAAGAGATCAAATTATTTCAACTTCACCTTCATAACAAGCTCTGAGAATTTGGGAGAACTGGCTGTTGCTAGCAGGCTGTCTTGGAGCAAAACAAGTAGGGCGCTAGAAAACAAACCCAACACAACAGCATTAATAAGTTTCAAACCTGCTTTCCAATTAAAATCAGTAATTGAAAGCCAAGTGTAAATTACAATAGCCAGATCATGGAAGCAACGTAAATGCCCATCGACAGACAAATGGATAAAGAAGATGTGGTACATATATACAATGGAATATCACTCAGCCATTAAAAAGGAACGAAATTGGGTCATTTGTAGAGACGTGGATGGACCCAGAGACTGTCATACAGAGTGAAGTAAGTCAGAAAGAGAAAAACAATTATCGTATATTAACACATATATGTGCAATCTAGAAAAATGGTACAGATGAACTGGTTTGCAGGGCAGAAATTGAGACACAGATGTAGAGAACAAACGTATGGACACCAAGGGGGGAAAGTGGTCGGAGGGTGGTATGAATTGGGAGATTGGGATTGACATATATACACTAATATGTATAAAACAGATAACTAATAAGAACTTGCTGTATAAAAAATAAAAAAAAAGAAAAAAAAGAAAGCCACGTGTAAGAATTCTTTATCTATCTGAGAAATTGAGAGCTCATGGATCAGGAACTGTCTTTGATTACTTGACAGTCATTAAGAAAATAAACATCATTTAAGCTTTGTAAGTTACCACTTGGTAAATGGTAAAGCTTGTCACTATTTTTCATTGTCACTGGTAGCCAAGAAAGAAAGAAATGTACATGAAATGTACACAGAAGAGAAGGTAACTGACAAGCTCCACAGTCCTACTCTAGAATACTCATAATACTGGCTGGTTTACTGAGTTGTTAACTAGCTTTAACTGCTGTCTCAGATTGGAATACCTTCTCTTGCGGAAGAGAAGAGTAATAAATCAACTTATCAGGCAAACCTAAGCTTACAACTGATCTAAGTGCCTCCTGGTTTCTATGGGTAGACAAAAGAGGGTGTTGCAGGCTCTAATGCTCAGAGTACAGATATACCTCAGGATGTTGGTCTGGTCTGACTTCTCCAGAACTTTCACCACCAAGAGGTTCACAGAGCGGATCACCTGTTGCCCTTCCTCCAGATCTTCAATTCGAGAATCCAGCATTAAGGTGATGAGGCCATGCATCAGGTCTTTCAGAACTCCAGTGGAGGCCTCTCGGGCAAGGCTTTCTATCTGAAACAGCTATCCAATCATAATTGTGTTAGAGAGGCATGAAACTCAATATACAGATCAAGGAAGATAAACATGGGTGGCATATTCTAATAAATAATTATATTGTATTTATAAAAATTCAGAGTATTAGGAAAAAATAAAAATCACTACACTCTCCCAAACCGCCAAGAATAGCCAAAATTAATTGGTGTGCTTCCTTCCTGTTATAAAAGTATTTTTAATGTGAGCAGTCATCTGTGAAAAACCAGCTAAGGCCCAACCATGACTGATGAAGAAACTGGCAGGAAGCAGAATTTCAGGTAGTCTGTAAGTATCCTAACAATAAGGTAAGCTGGAGTGTTGCCCAACATCCAGTGGAAGTAGCCAATGGCTTACATGTAAAATTCCACACATGACATGTTTCACTGGAACATCTGAACCAACTCAGGCCTGAGAACCTGGGTGGGATGAGAGACTGAAGGGAAGCTCATGATCTGCGGAGGTGTCCTTACCGAAATCATGTTGCCGATGATGCAGCTATACAACTTGATGATTTCATCCTTCTCCAGTTTCTCATCTGCCATATGTGTGTTGTAGATGAGTCTTAGCTGCATGAACGTGGCTATCAGAAACTGATCAATATGGCCAGACATAGCTTCTGCTTTGTCTTCCTGTCTCAGGACCTCATCGATCTGATAACAAAAATCCAAGATGTATTTTCCAAGCTTCATACTTCTAAGTAGCAGGAATACACTGTAAGTCTCTGTAATATTTATTAGCAAAGCACTTCTAGTGCTTTTTTTAGCTTGAAAAAACCCAGTCACCTTACATATAAATAACTAGTCCTTAGGGACTCAATCATTTAACAAATATTTACAGAGCAAGACTATTAGGTGAATTAACTGCAGCTCCTATTCTAAGAGGCTCACCATCTAGTTTAAGGAATAATAATCCTTATGTTTAAATGCTAATTTATTAAAAAGAGTGTTTTTATACCCGTTATCTCATTTGATCATTCCAACAGCTCTAAGAGGTAGACAGGGCTGTGAGTAAGATCTTCATTTACCATATGAGAAAAGTGAGGCTCAGTAAGATCAGGCTACTTAGTTCAAACTCAAAACTCAGGTTTCGGGCTTCCCTGGTGGCGCAGTGGTTGAGAATCTGCCTGCTAATGCAGGGGACACGGGTTCGAGCCCTGGCCTGGGAGGATCCCACATGCCGCAGGGCAACTGGTCCTGTGAGCCACAACTACTGAGCCTGCACGTCTGGAGCCTGTGCTCCGCAACAAGAGAAGCCGCGATAGTGAGAGGCCTGCGCGGCATGACGATGAAGAGTGGCCCCTGCTTGCCGCAACTAGAGAAGGCCCTCGCACAGAAACGAGGACCCAACACAGTCAAAAATAAATAAATAAATAAATAAATAAATAAATAAATTTAAAAAAACCCCAAAAAACTCAGGTTTCCCACAACTGGATCCAGGTCCTTTTTGGTTCAGTAGACTGGTTGTCACTAAGGTAAAATGTTACTATGGGAAAAACATGTATTTCCTATTCACCACAGTAAAAAGATCTTTATTTTTATGATTACATAAATTACACCCTGAGACAATCATGCCAATAATCTTCATGACCATCCTTTCATGCAGGGCTGCTATACTGCACAACTCCAGGGGTCACCATTTATACAGACTGCAATGTGAATAGTGCCCTCTGGTGTTGAGGAAGCCAGTGGTCCTACTTTCATTTCTTTATGCATGTATACCCATAAGCACATACAATTTTATATAACTGGAACTGTTTAACAATTCCGTTTCAACATGGGCAAAATAAAAAATATATATATTTTTTGGAGGGGGGGCTTACTCTTTTTCCAAGGTAATTAACATCAACAACCTGATATATATTCTTTCATGTTCACAGAATCATTTATAACCACACATGCACACATAGATAGGGTCAAGGTTTAGGGCACTGTTTATTCCATAAGAATATTTATAGTACATACACTTCTCTGCATCTAGCCTTCCTAACAGAAAATTATGAAAATCTCTAAAGTCAACAGAAACGGTTCTATTTTTAAAGGCTGCATAATAGTCCACATGTGCACATACCAAAACTTAATCATTCCCTGACTGTTTCAACATGTTTCCAGTTTGGATATTTTGTCCACTATAAATAATGTTACAATAAACATCTTTGTGTATATATATCCCAAGGTACTTGTGTTTTAATTTCTAAAAAGAAAAAGTGCGCCAATGGGACTCGCCATGGGTCCAGTGGTTAAGACTCCATGCTCCCAATGCAGGGGGTCTGGGTTCGGCCCCTGGTCAGGGAACTAGATTCCCACATGCGGCAACTAAAAGAGCCCGCATGCCGCAACTAAAGATCCCATGAGCTGCAACAAAGATTCTGCACACGGCAACGAAGATCCCTGCGTGCTGCTAAGACCTGGCACCGTCAAATAAATTAAAAAAAAAAAAATGCACCAAGAGTTTAACTTTTTAGGCTGAAGGATGAAACATTTTAAATTACTGTATAATAGATATTACTATATTGCTTTCTTTAAAAAGGCACTAACATGTAATTCACGTTTCTATGTTTAATGTATGAGAGTACTGTTTTTTCAGCGTCTCTATCAGCTGTATGTTTTACTACTCATTTTACTTTCTGTCACTCTGATGGTTTAAAAGTGATTATCTTGGGAATTCCCTGGTGGTCCAGTGGTTAAGACTCCATGCTCCCAATGCAGGGGGTGAGGGTTTGATCCCTGTTTGGGGAACTAAGATCCCGCATGCTGCACAGTGCGGCCAAAAAAATAATAATAAACAAATAAAATAAGTGATCATCTATTGTTACTTTAATTTGCGTTTCTGTGGCGGGGGAGGTGCTGAACATCTTTTCATGTGTTTACTGGCCAGCTGGATATCTTCTGTGATTTGCCTATTCATATCCTTGAGTTAGTTTTTTTTCTATTAGGTTCTCTTTTTCTCAAGAGTTAATAAGAGTTCTGTTTACTGTCGCTATTAATCCTTTATCAGTCATATGGTCACATGCAAATATATTCCACAATATAACACTCATTTATTGACAGTATACCGTAAATTTCTCCAGATTAAAATCTTAAAATTTTTAAATGATCAAATTTGTCTTTTCTTTTTAGGTTCTGGGTTTCCTTCCTTTTTTTTTTTTTTTTTTGTGTGTGTGTGGTACACGGGCCTCTCACTGTTTTGGCTTCTCCCGTTGCGGAGCACAGGCTCTGGACGCACACGCTCAGCGGCCATGGCTCACGGGCCCAGCCACTCCGCGGCATGTGGGATCTTCCCGGACTGGGGCACGAACCCGTGTCCCCTGCATCGGCAGGCGGACTCTCAACCACTGCACCACCAGGGAAGCTGCCTTCCTTATTTTTTAATGCTCTCCCCAAATTCCTTGGTTATTTCAAAAAATTTGGGAGGGGGATCAGTTGTTTCAAGTTTCTACAGGGTTACATGTGTGTTATCTTATCTAAAAAAAAAAATCTCTTCCACATCTATGGTTGGTTCCTTCTTCATCCCTGATACTTACATTTTTGCTCTCTAATCAGGCTAGAATTTTTAATTTTAATTTTTTTTAACAAGAACCTGCTTTTAGATTTATCTTTAAAATCTATTTCATGAATTTTAGCTTTATTATTACCTACTCTCAAATTTCTTTTGATTTATTTTTTATTTTTTGAATTTCTAAGTATAAGTTCCTTTATCCTTTCTTCAATAATAAATGCATTTCATGCAATATATTTTTCTGAGTTCAGTAGCTTCAGAGTATAGTTGTAGAGTGAAATGCTTTCCTTCACTGCTAAGAGTTTTTTTTTTTTTTTTTTTGATGAAAGAGTTAGTTAGGAGGGTGTTTCATACTTTCCAAGTAGCCAATATTTTTGTGATATTAATATCATTTACTAAAAATTTTGTTGGGTTATCAGCAAAGAATTTGGTCAGTATATCTTTTACTTTTTGCATTTGTTAAGAGATTTTTAATGACTCCTCTGCTCTAAGTTTCCTTTAGATGTGATTCTATTTCTGGGTTCTTTGTTCCATCCCAATGGTCTGTCTGCTTTTCCCTGGGCCAGTACTACACTTAATTAATTACAGTGGCTCTATAATCACTGTTGATACCCAGTGATGTAAATCCTCTCCACTGAGTTTTTATTTTAAAAAATTGTCTTAAAATAAAACTGTCTTTGCTATTGTGAGGCCCTTTGATTTCCCATATAAATTTTAGAATCAGCTTCTCAACTGTAGAAAAAAAACTTAAGATTTTGATTGGAATGGCATTGAATTTACAGATATTATTTGAGGAGAAGCTGGCATTTTTATAATCCTGAATCTTGAGAACACAGTATATTTCTATTTATTTGGAAACACAACAAAATAATGTCATTCAACAAAACTTAAAAATTTTCTCTGTCAAGGTCTTACATATTATACACTGCTTGATCACTCCTAGGTACTTTAATTTTTTGTTGCTCAGGGTTTTATTTTTTTTACTACAGTAAAATATATATAACTAAAATTTACCATTTTAACCACTTTTAAGTATACAATCCAATGACATTAAGTATATTCACAATGTTGTATAACCATCATCCCTATTTCCAGAACTTTGTCATTATCCCAAACAGAATCTGTACCCATTAAATAATAACTCTCTATCAACCCTTCTGCCCTTGGTAAACTCTATTCTAGTTTCTGTATTTGGCTATTCTAGGTACCTCAAATAAGTGGAATCATATAATGTTTGTCCCTTTGTGCCTGATTAATTTTATTTAGCATAATGCTTTCAAGGTTCATCCATGTTGTAGCATGTGTCAGAATTTCATTCTTCTTTATGACTGAATAATATTCCATTGTGTATATATATGTATATATAAATATATATACACATCACATTTTGTTTATCTGTTCATCTGTTGATGGACATTTGGATTGTTTCCACCTTTTGGCTATTGTGAATAATGCTGCTGTGAACATTGGTGCACAAGTATTTGCTTAAATCCCTGCTTTCTAGGAGGGGATCTGGGGATCTTATTGTAATTCTATGTTTAACTTTTTGAGAAACCGCTAAACTATTTTCCACAATGGTTACACTACTTTATGTTCCCACTGGCAATACACACAGATTACAGTTTCTCCACATCCTGGCAAACACTTGCTATTTCCCATTAAAAAAAAAAAAAAATCCTAATGGGTGTGAAGTGGTATCTCATTGTGGTTTTGATCTATATTTCCCTAATGACTAATGATGGTGAGCATCTTTTTACTTGCTTATTGGATATTTGTGTATCTTCTTTAGAGAAATGTCTATTCATGTCCTTTGTCAATTTCTGAACTAGGTTTTGTTTTTTTGTCATTGAGTTATAGGAGTTCTTATATATTCTGGATATTAATCCTTTATCAGATATATGATTGGCAAATATTTTCTCTCATTCTATAGGTTGCCTTTTCATTCTTGTGATAGTGTCCTTTGATACATCCAATGTTTTACCTTTGATGAAATTCAATTTAATTATTTTTTCTTTAGTTGCCTGGTGTCATATCCAAGAAATCACTGCCAAAATCACTATATGAAGGTCTTCCCCTATGTCTTCGTCTAAGAGTTTTATAGTTTTAGCTCTTATATTTATGTCTTTGATCCATTTTGAGTTAATTTTTGCATATGGTATAAAAGTCCATCTTCGGGCTTCCCTGGTGGCGCAGTGGTTGAGAATCCGCCTGCCGATGCAGGGGACATGAGTTCGTGCCCCGGTCCAGGAAGATCCCACATGCCACAGAGCGGCTGGGCCGGTGAGCCATGGCTGCTGAGCGTGCGCGTCCGGAGCCTGTGCTCCACAACAGGAGAGGCCACAACAGTGAGAGGTCCGCGTATCGCAAAAAAAAAAAAAAAAGAGTCCATCTTCATTCTTCTGCATGTGGATAAACATTTTTCCCACCATCATTTGTTTAAAAGACGGTCCTTTGTGCACTGAATGATCTTGTCACTCTTGTCATTCAGGTCACTAATTCCGTTTCTGTAGTGATCATTATCTCCTTCAGTCCATCTACTCAATTTTTTAAAACTCTAAAATCATATTTTTTTTGCTTGGAAGAATCTTTCTGCACCCCATGCCCTTCCCCATTGTGGTCATCTTATCTCCGTTAGCAATTTCATTTTGCCAGGACATTGCTGTTCTGGTTATTTTGTTTTATTCTTCTTCCCAGTTACCGGGTGCCTTAAGGCATGTTATTACTCTTTACATATTCAAGATTCAGTCTTGGGTCTACCTTTTGGAAACCCTCAACAATGGCAATAAATGGGAGATAGAGCATTTCTGCCCTTGTAGGTTTGTGGTATACCAACTGGCAAGCTGTCAGTCGTTTGGCAAAGTACCAAGAGCAGGCATTTCTGTTTGGTCTCTTAAGGTACAAAAGTCAGAGACTTGCCAGCCTCAGAGAGTGAATTCAGCCCTTTTGTTCAGCTCCCTGTAGTTCCTTAGGGGCAAGGGAGAACACCAGGTACTCCTATTAACACTCACATAAGCCACCACTGCCCTTCCTTTAGGGCACCTACCGATCTCCACAGATGAAGAGAGATCTCTCTCCAGGATTTCTGGTGTTTTGATCCTCTTCTCTGGGCTCTGCACTATTGAACCTCAGGTTTTCCTTAGGCCCATATGGGAAAAAGTCTTGTACGTGTACCAGACAGAGCTTGAGATTTGCTTAGACACTTCAGATACTACCCACCAGACCCGCCAGCTCCTCTGCTCAGAAAAGGCAAATGAGTTTGGATTGAAGTTGATAGAGAAAGGCAACAGGGATGCATGTATTCAAGTTGCTGTTTTCCAGACTCCCCGCCATTTGTTTTCTTCCAACAGCAAAAGTGTTAACAGGAGACTATTTGTCAAGCAACGTCAAAAACCTTGTGCTGGGATTCCAGTTCTGCCCTTCTGCTCAGACCTAACATAGCAAAGACGTATCTCTTGATTTCCAATCTCTCAAGCCTGCTCTTCCTCCATCCTTCTCCATCTCCGTACACAGCACCACCATCCACACAGTTGCTCAAGCCAAACAGCAAGGACTTACTATTGATTCCTCTCCTCCCTTACATTTCATATCCAATCTATCACCAAGTCCTGTGGACTCTACCTCTGAAAGATACCCTGAAACCATTCACTTTTCTTCCTCTCCACAATGATCGTCCTAGTGCACATATCTTTCATATGAATTTCGACCACAGCTTCCTAACAGTCTAACAGGCCTCCCAGAATCCACTCTTGCCCTGCCTATAATCTGGTCTCTATGGAGTGGCCAGAAGTGACTTTTTCCCCAATTAAAATAAGTTCAAACATTACAGAAACGTTGGAAGTATAGTAAAAGAACTTTTTAAAATCCTGAATCATTTGCAAGTTGTCAGTTTGATGCTCCATGACCCTCTTGATACTTCAGCATGTATTTCTTTTTTTTAATATTTATTCATTTATTTATTTTGGCTGCACCGGTCTTAGTTGCGTCACGCAGGATCTTTAGTTGTAGCATGTGCACTTCTTAGTTGCGGCATGCGGGCTTCTTAGTTGCAGCATGCGAACTTAGCTGTGGCATGCATGCAGGATCTAGTTCCCAGATCAGGTATCGAATCTGGGCCCCCTACATTGGGAGTGTGGAGTCTTACCCGCTGGACCACCAGGGAAGTCCCATCATATATTTCTTCTTAACAAGACATGCTCTTTCATAATCATGATATAAGGATCAAAGTCAGGAATACTGATGTTACTACCACCTAATCCTCAGGCTCTATCCCATTTTCTCCAGTTGCCCCAATTAAGTTCTTTATAGTGAAAAGGCCCGTCTAGAATCATGCACTCTAGACCAGTTCCCTCATTCTTTCCTTGACTTTCTTCACCTTGAGATTTTGAAAATGTCCCTCAATTTGCACTTGTCTGATGTTTTCTCATGAATAGATGACATCAGGAATCTCAGCGAAGTAATGCAGAATTCCCACTGGATCCTATCAGGTGGTACATGATTTCATTTTGTCATATGATTGATGATGTTTACTTCGATCACTCAAGGTGGTTATCTGCTAGGCTTCTCTACTGTCAAATTATTCTTGGTATTTTGTATTTTGGGGGTACTTTTAAAATATTAGTCCTTTGTATTTTGTGGAGAGGTACTATGAAACTAAATATTCCATTTCTCTTCAAATTTTTAATTAGCTTATATGTGCATGGACTTGTGGTTTCCTATTTTATTAAATTCAATAAATTTACAAATTGTATTGTTTATGGGGTTATAACTCATTACTATTATTATTTATTTTGATGTTCAAACTGTGCTCTCTTCCAACAGGGAGTCTGTTCTAGTTGGCCTGTGTGTCCTTCTGACATGTCCCTACAATTCTCTGAGCCTATCCTTGCTGTCTAGCACAACAAGATACTCCAGAATCATCCAGTACTTTCCCTGATTCAGCTCTGGAATCTGCCATTTCTTAAGGACCTGTTATTCCTTTTAGAGGAAAGTGGTATTTAGGAGACAAGATCTGGGGGTGCTCATTGCTGTTGGGGTGTTGCTGTTCTCAGGTCCTCTCAGTGAAAAGAGCTAGGGAATATATGCATATCATCTGTAACATACATTTATATACCACATATATACATACGCACATACATTTACACTGATATTTATTTCTACATCTGTGTATTGAAAACCATGAGTTCATACTGACACATCTAATTCCGGTCCAACACCAGAGTTTCTATTTTCTTGTCCTTCCATATTTGTATCACCCTTCTCTGACAGTAAGAAACTTGGCTCCCATTTTCCTTATTATATTTATTTATTTGACCAATCCCTTTGTTTGTAACCAATCTCCCACCTCTGCCACCAGCTGTTCCCCAGGCCCACATCTTCTGCTTTGGCTCTGACTCCCTTTTCTGAGCCAGCCGCATGCCACCCTGCTCCCCTCCAACACACATGGATGTCCTCCTCATGCCACACTGGCTCCCCCCACGGACATCTTCCTCTTTCTGCTTTGGCTCTGATTCCCGGCTGTGTGTCACCCCTCCTGAATGACAGCCTCCTCACAATGTTTGGGCTTGAAGACCCTAACATTGGGCCACTGCCCTAACATTGGGCCACTGTGGCTCTCTACTCCCACCCCCTTGCTACAAGGTAGGTGCCTACCTTGTTTTACCCTCCTCCTGGCTTTATGACTAGACTGTTAGGGAAGGGAAGCAGAGGAAGAAGAGAAACATTTTTTAAAAACATGTAGCTTCTTTTTCCTCAAAATTCTCTAATGGCTTCCCATCACACTTAAAAATCCAAAACCTCCCTCAGTGCTTTTAAAACGTCACATGATCTGGTCTCTATCCACCTCTCAAATCTCATGTACCATTCTCTCTTTTCACCACTAAGTTCCAGGCACATGGGCCTTTACTGTTTCCTGGACCACACCAAGGTCATTCCTACCCTAGAGTTTTTGCACTAGCTGACCTCTGCTTGAACCCTGACCACCAATCTAAGTAACTAGTACTTAGTTCCCTCTCTCCCATCACCCCATTTGAGTTATATTTACACAGCAGTTACTGATATTTTATTTGTTTGTCTCTGCCCACCAAAATCTAAGAAAGTTCCATGAGAGCTGGTTCCTACCAATTGCTGTTTTTCAGCCTCTGGTGAAAGAATGCAACTGTAAAAAGCAAGGCTCTATCACAGCTCTATCCTGTGAGGCAAGTGATGCCTGGCAGAGGTCCCTGTGCACTTTGTTCATCAGGGAGGTACTGAACACTGCCTGCCTCCCTTAATACTGTAACCAGTGTGTAACCATCACTATTACAGCCTCTATAGCCACCAGTGGAATGACTGTCATGGGTAATACCTCCATTACCTGTGTCAGAGCTTGGATGCTTGTGTTGATGTCACCACTGGCTACTTGGGAGATAATGAAATTGATTGTGGATGCTGTATTACTGTGCATATCATCAAAGTGCGGAGAAACAGCCCGGATCCTAGAGAGTGGAGCAAAGGAAAATATTCAATCTTTATTATAAGGTATCCCAATGAGTTGGAATTATGCAATTCCCCACTAGATCCAGGTTTTAGTAAAGAACTGCTATTAGTCAGAGAGTAATCTGTTCTAAAAAGTTCTAACTGCACAGAGAGCTCTTTTCAACATATACACTCTGAGGATCATGAACTGCTTATACTTAAATGAAATGGGTTAACTTACTTGGGTTCAGGAATAAGGACTGGTTCAAAAATGTCATCCAGTTTGTGCTGAACAAGTTCTGGCATTTCACATCGGACTGTACCATTGTCATTCTCAATCTCATCTAGATCCAGCTGGAATTCTCGGCGAACCATCTGGGCTGCCTCAGGATGCCCACTCATGCTTCGGGCTTGGCTAAGGGAAGCAAAAGGAGGCTCCTGAACTAAAAGAGACTTTTTAACCAAAGGGCAAGAGTAGCACTGCCAGCTGCCCCAAAGCTGCAAGACAGATGTTCAACTTCTGGTTTCAGCCCCCCTGAATGATTTAAGTCCTTGAGTCTAAGCAAGTGCCTTCAACGGGCAACAACACTGGTTCATGAATATCCTAAGAGAGAAGATTGACTTGTACTTACAGTACTGCCAAGTTGTAAGTATTCTCTCTAGTTCACTAAAGCCAACAAACCTTGTACGCTATTCCAGTTGGGGCAGTAAATAATAAAGAATATTTATATTGACTCAAAGCTCACTACTTCTGGGCAAAAATTCAAGAAATATCTAGACTGCCTGGCTCTTTTCTACCAATTTAACCAGTGTTTACGTTTTTCTAATTATAAGCATCATCCCATGCAGTGTTCAGTAAATTTTATACTTGAGGGACAGTCAATCACCTCTTTTTAGGAATATTCACTCTCAGGTCAGGCCAGCATTACATCCAAGCAATAGATATTCACAGTCTCCAAATTCAAATTGGTTAAAATTATACTCATGATATGATCCAAAATAGAGCTATCTTGCTTAGAAGGCAGTTTTTTGAGTCCCTAAGCCCATTCTGGGTTGCATGCACTTTACTCAGCCTTATCTGATGAATGGGAACCTGTGCACGACCAAACATAACACAAGGAAGAAGGTGAGCCCATATTTTAGCCATATGACATTGAGTTGACACTTCTGCTAGCCAGTGGACTTTCAGGGAAGGCTTGATTCATGGGATACTTGGACACCCTCTACCTGGTTATAAAGTCTACACCAATAGCCCTCCAGAGGGGATGAATCCAAGTCAGAAGTTAGAAAGATATAAGAGCCCTGCTAATGAGAAATTAGCAGGCAGTACTTACATCCTATAAGTGCGATACATAATTCTGTCCATGGAAAAGCAGTGAAAGAAGGCACAAGACTATTTAGAAGTGGTTTTGAGACAAAGACAATGAAGACTGAAGGATTTAACATTTGGTTACAAGACATTTACCCAGACACTGTGCCATGCATGATAATGGCTACAAGAACTCAAGATTATGTTACAGGATAAGCTCTAAGCACACAAGGCAAAGTCCACAGAGATGCTCTCAGACAACTATCTCCATCCACATACTTGAGTCTGGAGGACATGTCCTCAGCTGGTCCCTTGCGTAGCATGTTGGTATTGGAGCTTATGCTCTGTGTGCGCTGAGGTTTCTCTTCCACCTGTTTTACTGGTGCAGCAGAAGGCCTCTTTGCTGACCGCTTAATCCTCTCCTCAAGCATGCTCATATCCTTTTCAGAAAGCTGTCAAAAGAGACCAAATTTAATTTATTAGCACACCCCTCTACTAGAATATGAAGAGAATTAAAAACCTAAATGGAAGACCCAAGAATTAATATCCATTTTCATGTCGAAGCAAACAGAACCTCGTATGTAGGGTAAGTTTCCTTTCAAAACACTACATCATTTTAAAATCAACTACAGCTAAAACCTGACTTGCTATATAAGAGAACATATGAAAGAAGGAAAGGACAGAAAAGGAAAGGCTATGAATAACTACAAATAAAAAGGTCAAGAATTAAATGAAGCGTCCTCATTTTTTGGTATTACCACTAACTAGCTGTGTGACTATGGGCAAGAAGCTTCACTTTTGGTCATCTGTAAAATTCCCATCTGCTTTATTTCCTTCACTGGCCTTGTAGTGAGGATTTAATAAGATTAATACAAGTAAAAATATATAAGCACAGGGTAAATACACGTGCTACTAAGAGGTAACTGGAGTGAAGAACAGGTCCAGCCACAGTAGTGACTGGCTCAGAGGAAGTAAGGAGTCAAAAGCAGAACCTTCTGTGCTTGGAGAGTCTGGCTCATAGCTGCAGCTCAAGACCCTTTTGATCTGACAGGTACCAGAATCCACATTATATACAAGTGAGTACTTGTTCACTAGAAAATAAATGCACTAAAAATTACTGAGGAGATTGCCAGGCAGAATTTAAATCCCAGACTAGCTCAGATTTCTTGATTCAAAAATAGTTTTCATCTAAAGCAAATTGTTATGAGGAGAATGCTCAGAAAAGAAAATCTAATTTCCAGTAAAACACAGCCTGAATGTCCTACAGTAATCAGAGACACCCTCAAAGGTTTATATGGATTCTAGGACATATCGATAGGCTGAGTTTTAACAAAAAGTGGTAAAAACTTAGAGTTGAGATGGCATGAAACTTGACACCTAAGTGATCCTGCAATTCACAACATGCTGAAAATGTTCAGAGAAAAGTCACTCACAGTTCCAATCAGTTTGAACACCTGATCCCCGTGTACATTGTACACTGTAACGATGGTGTTGAGGGCAGCATTGCGCACAGCGTTGTCGCGGTCTCCTATGTGAATCGCTATCTCCTTTAAGGCTTTTCCTGGGGTTGGTTGGCAAACATTCATGCCATAGGACTCGACCAGACACCCTAGTTCTTCTAGGCACTCTGGGGAGAGAAAGGCTAGATTAAGGAGACTCAACAGAGATTTGGCATAGAGACCTATCTTTACTAGATACATTTTCCCTGGCATACATGAAGGTCTAAAATCTTATTCTGGCTCTGCCTTGAATTCTTCCTTGTTTACTGCCTTCTATAAAATACACAATGAAACAGTGGTGGTATAACAAGGGCTCCTAGAAGAAAGAGATGCCTGTGAGTCAGATGGCCCCTGTGCACTTGATTTTGTCACCAGGGTGGTACTGAGCGGTGCCTGTATCACCTGATACTGTGGCTCCACCAGTGTGCAACTCATCACTCTCACAGTCCAAATCAGAAGGTTAGAATCAAGAAATTTCCTGGTTCATCTATAAATTATTTCTTTTAGAGGTCACTGTTGCAGACCTAGGGCTCTATTTAAATTGTTGCTTTACCTGCTCTCTGCTTAGAGTTTTTGGATTTCGTTCCTTCCATGATGAAGGGGAACATCTTGCTGGCTGGGTAGACAAGGCACATCCGGTTCAGGATGGCACGGACATCTTTACGAATGACATCCTTTGGTTCTCCGACCTAGTCAACAAGGAAAATAATGATTAAGTGATGCATTCTCTGAGTAGCAAAGGTACCCCCTTGTGTGTCACTACATCTTGAAAGAATAAAATGAGCGGTGGAAGGTATCATCATCATACAATAAATGAAGAGGGGAGAGGGAATAAAAGTACAGGAACTGAAGTAGCTGGGAACTTGAGTAATCTTCCAAAGTGAGAACAACACATTACCTTGAGGATGAGATAGGGGATGAAGGAAGATGCTTCATTCTCAGTAAGATGATACTCCTCCTCACTGAGCAGGGTGAAGAGCAATTTTAAATATTCTAGGGCTTTCATTAGGACGCTTGTATTGGTGTCAAAAAACCGCAGGGTAAGCCACTTTAAGATAAGATCCAGGCAACCAATGACACCCTCTTTTTCACTCTCCAAGTGCTTGAAACAAAACAATACAAAACCCTCACAAATTAGACTATAAAAATTTAAGTTCTATTAGGCAAGTAACTCTCAAATTTTACTGCAGTGCAAAAAGAAAATGATAGATTTTTAAGCCTCCATTTAAGACCCCAAATTATAGACATATAGTCATTTATTCTATCAGATAATAAGAAAGCTCTAAAAACAGAGAACATGGTGTATTCCAGTTCCTTCTCAATTCATGCAAACTTCCGATGATTTCACAGGGCTCAGTATTTTCATGCCTGAGATTCATGCATATTTATTTTGTTGCAAACTTACATCAACCATGACAGCAAGGGCTTTGTTGTGATGCTGAAAGTCTGAGTGAAACATCTCATCTTGTAACCATTTAGCCACACAGCTAGACATCTGAGTTTTTAGTTGCTCAATGTATTCATCCCGCGGAGTAGTAAAATTCCACTTCAGCACCTGAAAAAAAAAACAGTGAAAAGGAGCTGTAAGGTGTTCAACTGAAATGTGGTAGAGAACTCTATTTAAAGCAGCTGCAGGAATCAGTTTAATAGGATATTTTTAAATTCACCAAGATTAATGTATAATTAAGTATGAATGCAAAATGTACTCTCAATCTGTCTGTCATACTTCTGGAAGCTTAACTCTGAAAATCTTCTAGGAATAGAATTTTCAGCAATTCTTACTAGAAAAATCAATGATCTATTATTGTACAACATGGTGGATACTGTTGGTACAATTTTAATAAAGGGCAAATTTGAAATATCTATCAAAATTTTAAATGTACATATTATTCTAGGAGTTTAATATAAATATACTTACATATGTGCACAAAACCTATGTTCAAAGATGCCTATGGCAGTATAGTTTATAAGAGTGAAAGATTATAAGTAACCTAAATGTTCAACATAGTGGGTTGAGGATAAAGAAAGGTACATACATATGATGCATCAATAAACAGAATGAACGCATACATGCGTTGCAGATATGGAATGATCTTTAAGATATATATTTCAAATACCATTAAAAGAAAAATGTAAGATTCAGAACAAAGAGTACGGCATGTTCCCATCTGTGTAAAACGAGGGCCATATATTTATATATATATGATTGTATAGGTATGGAATATTATTATTTCTGGAGTAATACACAAAATAACTGGTCATAACATCCTCCCTGTGTAGGGAGACTGGAGTGGGAGACATGCTTTTCATACTTTCTGTACTTTTTTTGTATTGTTTGAATTTTTAAAAATTCTAATGTATATATTTTGAAAAGTTTTAACTGATTAATAAAACCAAAACAACATCAAAAGCGAAATGATCAAACTAGCCATATATAGTTACAGCCACTATGGAGAACAGTATGGAGGTTCCTTAAAAAACTACACATAGATCTACCATACGACCCAGCAATCCCACTACTGGGCATATACCCTGAGAAAACCATAATTCAAAAAGAGTCATGTACCAAAATGTTCATTGCAGCTCTATTTACAATAGCCAGGACATGGAAGCAACCTAAGTGTCCATCGACAGATGAATGGATAAAGATGATGTGGCACATATATACAATGGAATATGGATAAAGAAGATGTGGCACATACATACAATGGAATATTACTCAGCCGTAAAAAGAAATGAAATTGAGTTATTTGTAGTGAGGGGGATGGACCTAGAGTCTGTCATCAGAGTGAAGTAAGTCAGAAAGAGAAAAACAAATACCACATGTTAACACATATATATGGAATCTAAGAAAAAAAGGTCATGAAGTACCTAGGGGTAAGACGGGAATAAAGACACAGACCTACTAGAGCATGGATTTAAGGATATGGGGAGGGGGAAGGGTAAGCTGTGACAAAGTGAGAGAGTGGCATGGACATATATACACTACCAAACGTAAAACAGATAGCTAGTGGGAAGCAGCTGCATAGCACAGGGAGATCAGCTAGGTGGTTTGTGACCACGTAGAGGGGTGGGATAGGGAGGGTGGGAGGGAGGGAGACGCAAGAGGGAAGAGATATGGGAACATATGTATATGTATAACTGATTCACTTTGTTATAAAGCAGAAATTAACACACCATTGTAAAGCAATTATACTCCAATAAAGATGTTAAAAAAGAAAAAAAAGGCGAAATGATCAAACTAGCCATATATAGTTACCAAGTCTATCTTTTAAGGTCAGGTACAAGAAAGAATAAAGGACTAGTATATTACATATGTGTAGTTGATAAAAAAAAAATCAATGACTACTTTCCAGTCTTTGATTCTAAAAACAAACAAAAAAACCCCCCAAAAATAGTCTTACAGAAACAAGATATAATTTATAAGCAAAAGATTCAGTTAATTATTAGATATTTCACAATGATATGAATTTCAGACAGAAAAATTATTCTTGATTACAAAACGAAACTAAAACAAACAAGCAAAAAACTCCTGAAGATTCTTATTTCTTCCTTACCTTTAATCCTTTCTCATCTTTCATTCGTTGCTCCTTTCCATTTGGAACAACAATAAAAATAGGACCAGATTTGTCTTCATCTTCCTTTAAGCTGGTTTTGCTTGGTACTTTCTTTCCTTGTGCAGTCTACAACCAAGGTACAGGGAATACTGATTAGCTTAGACTACTCCTTGGGAATTCGCTGTTACTGCCCAGCAAAAGGGCACTATATAAACCAGAGACACCTTTCTATATCATATTCCAAATGAAACAAACAAATGAACCATAGAATCTTGCATTTGATATGTTTGTGTACAGGTTTTCTAAAAATGTTTCTAATAGCACTCTTAAGTAACTGCTGGTTAGTCCTTGGGCTGGCATGTGATGTGGTTGGAAAAGCTGCTATTATATATCATTGGTCTGGGTTACTGGGTTACTATTTCTGATTCTTGGATAGTTCTTTTAAAATAATTATTGATATAACTGACATATAATGGATAGTTCTTTTCTTTCTTGGAATCTTCAACACTGTTTATAGCTTTCCATATTAATGACATTTTGAATGGTATGCACACATTTCACATAACTTGAGAAAACTTTTCTGTTTCTCTGTATATAAAATATATCTCTATAACATTACTGTAACTGGAGACCCTTTGAACCTGTTTCTAGAGAGAAATTTCCTAGAAACATTTTAAATACTTAAGTTACTAAAGTGGCTTTTAGGGACTTCCCTGGTGGTCCAGTGGTTAAGAATCCATCTTGCAATGCAGGGGACACCGGTTCAATCCCTGGTCAGAGAACTCAGATCCCACACGCTACGGGGCAACTAAGCCCGCGTGCCACAACTACAGAGCCCACGTGCTCTGGAGCCCGCGCACCACAACTGGAGAGAAGCCCGTGTGCTGCAACGAAAGATCCTGCGTGCCTCAACTAAGACCCGATGCAGCCAATAAATAAATAGATAGATTTTTTTTTAAGTGGCTTTTAAAAAGAATCCAAGATCTAGAATCTTTGTATCAGATGGAAAGAAATTGTGAACACATGGTATATATATTTAAGGTAAAATTTGAATTTAATTACTGGAATTATTATTATTATATTATAAATATAGCAAAAGTCTGCTATTTTTAGTAGGCCAGCATTTCTTTCTAGTTCAAACACTTAAGTCATTCAGTCAAAACAAATGTGAGATCATTTATGTGAAACTGCTTTGTAAACTGCAAAAGACTGAAAAGAAAGTTGCATTAAGAACAGAGTCAAAAATACTTCAAAGCACTTGTGATCAAAATACTGAAATTAAGCGCTTGTTAAATTTGGGAGGAGAGGGAGAAGGACAGGAAAAGAACAGCTTCACTGGATAGTTCAGAAGATAATTACTCATTTAAATTAACTCACTGAGTTGAAGGACCCAAGCATAGGGAGGGAAAATGAGTAACTAATATTTAGAAGAATGGCCACAGAGTGGCCCTTCTATAATGTGGATGTAATAATAAATGTACTGGATAATAAAACATTTCCTACTCTGCATACTTTCATCAGTTACATGCAGTTAATGAAATAGTTTTCTCTATTTATATTTACTATTAGATTTACTACTGATTGCACAGTTTTGCAATTTTCCTTTTGTAAGTATTAAACAGTCAATTCTTTGAATACAGTGACAAGCTCTGAATCTTGATATAGAAACTGATGACAATTTGCTATGATTCAAAAAATTAAATGAAAACACACCCAGGGGATATTTAAGGTTGAGCATTTGAACACATTTCTTTAAATTGTCCAACTCTGCATGGATGCTAAAAGGATTGGTGATGCATCAAATCCCATCGGTGTGGGGACAGAAGATATTTCCTTTTAGTCTAATCAGAACACCTAATATAATGACTTTCTGCCAAATGTAAAGGAAGTTGCCTACTACTGAAAATCTCCCTCAAAGTCCTGGATGACAGAAACCCTGGCAGTAGCTCTTGAGAATAGGAGTCTTTGTTTGAGGTAACATTAAAAGTGAGACACAGAAACTTGTATAAATAAATACTTTATAATTAGATAATATCAAGAGTAGTAATAATCTTTCATATGTAATATAATCTTTGCTAAAAGAATGACTCAGTGTATAAAACACTTAAAAGCAATTCTACATCTAAGTTGCAGAATTAACATACCTTTGCTTTAGAGGAAACTCCTAGAGCTTTGGCCTTTTTTGGATCAGGCTTGGGTTCTACAGTGCCAGAAACAGAATCTTCAACAGGTGCTTTGAGAAAAAAAAAAACATGTACTGTAAACATAAACTCTAACTAATATCACTGTATTCTGGGCAGGTTAAATATATAATGATGGTGAGAAAGCCAGTAGTTTTAAATACATCTATTAAAAAATTATTTTTATTTTATTTTTTTGAAAAGTTTTTTTTAAACAAATGTATCCATTTTTAAAGCACTTTCAGTTAGATTTTTTTCCTAATCTTTTTTCTCCCCGATTTCCTCATGAAATTAATTCAGAAAATCTGCATCTCCTTTATCAACATTTAAACTGCAGTTTAAAACCATTTTCTAAATAGCAGTTAAAAAACCTTTATGTTAGACTGATACTTCCTTAAGGGAACAGTCTATCACCTTTGATACTATAGTAAACTATATATACCATATAGCAAGATCCCAATAAATGTTATAACTGAATATATACTTTGATACCAACAATTTAACACATGTAAAATTTCTCACTTTATAGCAACAATAATTTCTACCCCACTAAACAGAATATTATTATTTTGTTTAAGCAATAAGTCTAGAAGAGCAGCGGTTACAGATCAGTGTTCTATTTGTACATTTTGGAATTTTAACATTAGGATGAAGAAATCAAGAATTTTCCCTTGAAGAAGTTTAGTAAATATTAGAATGGATCAGCAAACAGCCAAGTGTAGTGGAAGGGGAACTCATTTATGAATGAGTTAAGCAGAGGTCTCTGCTGGTTCAGCCACTGGCTGGCTGTTTGGCCTTGTGCAAGTCACTTAACCTTTGGTATTCCTTACCTGTTAATAAAGAGGGTTAAGCTAGATGGTCCCAATTCTCCTTCTAACTGTAATATCCAATAGCAGAAAATAGTTGTGGAAACCTTAAAAGTAAGATTGAGCACTTGCTTTCTGGAGTATTTCATTGTGATACTCCCAAACTCCTTTTTGGAGTTGGAAATCAAATTATTCATCCTTAAACCCTCAGCACAGTTCCTGGCATAAAACCAGGTAACTTGACAAATGTTTATGAAAGGAGGGTAAGGAGATGGAGGGAGGATTTGCGATCTAAGCCATGAGGAAATGTGATTAAAAAATGAAGGTTTCTATTTCTTTAAGAGTTCCCTTGACTATTTCCTTCCCCTTTAACCCTCTCAAAATAAGAGTTACCTGAGGCAGGCTGGAATTTGGCTGGAGCTGATCCTCCCACGGATTTGGAAGTTGCTTTAGCAGGTGCAGCGGGCTTGGCTGGCATGTTAGCTTTGGCTTTCTCTAACATGGCCAACACCTGATCTTTAGAAGTTGGCTAGGGAGACAATATAACAGAGGTGAGAGGTCACATAAATGATATACTCATGCTATGCTTACTAACAGATCTGCTGTCAAATCCTTGAGCTCCTAGTTTTGAAATACCAATGAAGTAAGGGAGGCAGCACATAGTGCAAGATAAGTAACACATTATGAAGTCACAGTAAATTAGCTGCCATTCTAGAAGGTCACAATTTTCATCCCTGCAAAGACAGCAGATTCTTTAGAAGTTCTACACTACTAAACATTTTATTTCTGCTCTCACTGGGATTTCAAGTTGAAACTCATAGGAGGTTAATATGATCTTTTGCCTATATAAATTCATGTTCAATATTTTTCTAAATGGCTTTTAACAGCAGCAACAAGTAGTAGTACTTTTAGTTTCCCAGTAGCCTTGGCCATTTTCTCATATCCTAAATGCATCATGAAGAATGGCAAGGCATCTTGGGCCTTCTTTCGCACATCTCCATTGCGATCCTCTAGGCAGGAGTAGAGGTGGGGAACACAAAGGATAAGGTCTGTGGGGGTGGAACGGAGAGTCGGTAGTTTCTCAGCCAGCCAGCCCAGAAGCTGCCAAAAGAAATAAAGACCAGTTACACACTGCACATAGAAAACTGTCATTATTTATGATCTTCAGCTTAATGATTTTATCAGTACCAAACACTGAATTAGTTCTCACACTACAACTTTCCAGTGTGAAATCAGTCATTTCCATTGTCCAATTAAATGATAAACATGCAATGAAGATAATCAGCTAAGATAAGGACACAGTTTTTTGGACCACGTTTGAGCATTAAGTTATAAAGCTTTAATAGTTCTTAATGCATCTTAAACTTTCACTTCTTTTTTAATTCTAAGAACTATTCAGCTAGAGAAGATGCAAAATATTTATTTGATTAGAAGATGACAAGTTCTACCAGGACTTCTGCTTTCTGCCTTACATAGACAGTTTTTCTCTATATCTCTAAAATATTCGTTTTATTTTTTGTTTTGTTTGTTTTTCAGCCATGCCGTGTGGCTTGTGGGATCTTAGTTTCCCGACCAGGGATCAAACCGCAGCCACGGTAGTGAAAGCAGAGTCCTAACGACTGGATGCCAGGGAAATCTGTATTTATTTATTTTTAAAATTAATTTTTTAAACTAAATTTATTTATTCATTTTTGGCTGTGTTGGGTCTTCATTTACTACGCATGGGCTTTCTCTAGTTGTGGTGAGCAGGGGCTACTGCTACTCTTCGTTGTGGTGCGCTGACTTCTCATTGCAGTGGTTTTTCTTGTTGCGGAGCACAGGCTCTAGGTGCATGGGCTTCAGTAGTTGTGGCGTGCGGGTTTCAGTAGTTGTGGCTCGCAGGCTTTAGGTGCATGGGCTTCAGTAGTCGTGGCACGCAGGCTTCAGTAGTTGTGGCTCATGGGTTCTAGAGCGCAGGCTCAGTAGTTGTGGCACACGGGCTTAGTTGCTCTGCAGCATGTGGGATCTTCCCGGGCCAGGGCTCGAACCCGTGTCTCCTGAATTGGCAGGTGGATTCTTAACCACTGCGCCACGAGGGAAGCCCTGCATTTATTTTTTAGTTGAGATATTTATTGAGATGATTATATATTCACATGCAGTTATAAGAAATAATACAGAGAGATCCCAGGCACTCTACTCCGTTTCCTCCAACAGTAGCACTTTATGAAACTATACTATAGTATAAACAACCAGGATATTGACATTGATACAATCCACTGATAATACTCAGATTGACCCAGTCTGATTCTGTCTCATTTGTGTATGTGTCTATATTGCTTTCTCTACAATTTTTTCATGTGTTAGTGTATTCCCGCAGTCAAGATTTTGAACAGCTCCATCCCAAGGATCCCATGTGTTGCCTCTTTTATAACCACATTCACATCCCTCCTCCTACTCCCTAATCCCTGGTAACCACTAATCTGTTTATCCATTTCTAAAATATGAGATTTCAAACTCATATAAATAGAATCATATAGTATGTAACTGTTTGGAATTGGAACTGTCAGCACAATTCCTCTGTGATTTATCTAACTTGTTGCATGTATAAATAATTTGTTTCTTTTACTGCTAAATAGTATTACACATATGGATATACAATAGTTTAAGCATTCACCTGTTGAAAGACATCTGGGCTGTTTCCAGATTTTGGCTATTATGAATCAGCTGCTATGAACATTTGTATATAGGCTTTTGTGTAAACATAAATTTTCATTTTTCTGGAATAAATGCCCAAGACTTGCTGGGTCATACAGTAACTACACGTATAGTCTCGTAAGAAACTGCCCAACTGTTTTCTGGAGTGGCTATACCATTTTACATTTCCACCAGGAGAGTGTTCAAGTTTTTCCACATTCTTGCCAGAATTTGGTGTTATCACAATTTTTTATTTTAGTAATTCTGATAGTTGTCTGTGATATCTCATTGCAGTTTTAATTTGCATTTCCTTGATGGCCAATAATGTTGAACACCTTTCATGGGCTTATTTGCCATCTGTATATCCTCTTCAGTGAAATGTCTGTTCTTGTCTTTTGCCTATTTTGTAATTAGATTTTTAACTGTTGAGTTTTGAGAGTTCTTTATATATATATATATATATATATAATATTATATATATAACATAAATATATATAACATAAATATATAAATAACATAAATATATATATATATATATATATATATTCTCGATGATAGTCCGTTATCAGACACAGAGGTTGCAAATATTTTCTCCCACTCCAGGCTGTCTTTTCATCTTCTTCACATGGTCTTTTGTAGAGTAAGAGTTCTTAATTTTGATGAGGTCCAATTTATCAAATTTTTCTTTGATGAATTGTGGTTTTGGTGTCTAGTCTAAGAATTCTTTGCCTGAAGAATTTCTATATCTTGAAGGTTTTCTCCTATGTTATCTTTAAAAGTTCTATAGTTTTATGTTCTACACTTAAGCCCATAAATCCATTTTGAGTTAATTCTGGTGTAAGATGTGAGGTTTAGGTAAGGTTTAATTTTTTTGTCTCTGGATGTCAACTGCTCCAGCATCATCTGGTGAAAAGGCCACACTTCCTCCACTGAATTACTTTGGAAACACCGTTGAAAATTAGTTGCTCATATTTGTGTGGGTCTATTTCTGGGTTTCCTCTTCAGCTCCACCTATCTGTATCTATCCTCTTCCTCCTACCCCTTGCTATCACAGTGTCTTTTTTTTTTTTTTTTTGGCCACACAGCTTGGCTGGGGGGATCAGTTCCCCAACGAGGAATTGAACCTGAGCCCTTGGCAGTGAAAGCATGGAGTCCTAAGCACTGGACCGCCAGGGAATTCCCCACAGTGTCTTGATTATGTTAGCAATTTAATTTCGTAAGCCCTAATATATGGTAGAGAGGTTCTTTCCATTTTTTTCCCTTCATCAAGATTGTTTTAGCTAGAATATAAATTTTAAAATAACCTTGACTTTGTCTATAAAAAAACTTTCTTGAATTTTGATAAGAATTACATTAAATGCATACATCAATTATGTATTCATTAAATGTATAGAACTGACATTTCTAATTTCTACTATGTTAAATCTTCCAATCCACAAACATGGCATGTCTCTACATCTATGTGGGTCTTCCTTGAATGCTTCATCAGCATTTTTGTAATTTTCAGTAGACATATTTTGTATTTTTTTTGTTAAGTGTATAGCTAAGGATTTCATTTTCTTTGGAGTGACTGTAAACTGTACTATGTTTGTAACTTCGGTTTCCATATGTTCAATGTATTATAAAGAAATGTGATTGACTTTTGTCAAATGTGATTGTGTTTATTTTGTATCCTGCAATCTTACTGAACTCATTTATTAGTTCTAGGAGTTTACTTGTAGATTTCCTGGAATTTTCTATGTAAACAGTCATGTTATCTGCAATTACGGATAGTTTTATTTATTCTTTTTCCAACTGTATGCCTTTCATTTCTTTTTCTTGCCTTATTGCAGTGACTAGAACTTCCAGTTCTATGCAGAGTAACAGCAGTGAAAGTGGACATTCTTGCTTTGTTCCTAATCTTAGGGGGAAAGCATTCAGTCTTTAACCACTAAGAATATTATCATTTACAGAGGTTTTTTGCAGATGCTTTTTATTTAACTTGAGTAATTCTCTTCTATTCCTAACTTACTGATAGCTTTTATCATGAATAGATGTTGGATTTTCTCAAATCCTTTTTTTTGTCAACTGATAGGATTATATGACTTTTCTTTAGCCTGTTGGTATGATGGGTGACACTGATAGACTTTTGAATGTTGAACTATTTTTATGTCATGATTAAAACCTCTTACTTTACCATTTAAGAGTTCAAGCAAAGAGAAAACTTCACAAAAAGGCTAGTCCTTTAAAAAGTTTTATTGTTAAAAAAGCACATGAAAGGAAAAAAGAAAAGGAAGCACATGAATAAAAAAGCTCCAGGAATTTGGTTTCATATTATTAGCGATTTTATAATGGAACTCATTCTATCCATTCATGTATATTTATTAGGTAGGTCCAAGCCTCTATGAAGGTAGAAGACATGAGTAAAGCAAATCATATTTGTGGTACTAACCTCTTGCCTCAAGAAAGGATTTTCCTTTTTGAGCTCTTCAGAAAGATCTTCCCCCTCCAGCCATTCCTTCATGCCAGTCTGTTCTGCCCAAGCATTCACTGTTGCTAGGGCCGCAGCTCGAACATTGTTCTGAATGGAAGAGAGAATCAATAAAGGTAACACTGCTATGGTTTGGAGGTAGGGAGTGAAAAGCCTGTTACTTTATGAACACGAACAATGGAGGTTTCTCTAGAGTCCACATGAACATACTTGGAACATACTTCATCTTCTTTGAAACAGAATGTAGATCCACGTTGTACTGAAACTCCAAAGTAAATTAGAAACATAAAACTCCAAATTGTAAAGATCCCATACTCAGTTAATTAGGGAAAACAGTGACCTGGGCATAAAACATCATGTTAGGGGAACAAACTCTTAGGTTTTGTTTCCTGAACTTCTGGGGACTCTTATGTCCCTGGTTATCTGCTAAAGAATGTAATTCTACCTGTTAGAGAACTCTTAATAGTTAGACTGAAATTAACAATTTGATTGAACATTTTTGTTTTTATATTAATTTGCATTCATAGAATGAGAACGACTTACTGACGTGAAAAATATTAAAATAGTCCAATTCCTCAAATTAAATGTATTACACAAAAATAAAGAGACATTCGAATATTCAATTAAGGATAAACATAAGAGCTTGCAACTTTCAATGTGACAAATTCCAGGACTGTGAAACTGCAAATATCTTACTGAAGTACCAGAAGATCCTACTCTAGTAGTTGAGGGAACAGGTAGAAAATAAAATACATGATCCAAAATTTATACGTTTATTCACTCTTTATACCAACACCTTAAACAATGATATCATAATCATAATAGCAACCATTTTTTGAGTACATACTGTATGAGACAGGTACAGGTACTTTATGTACAGTTGCTTATTTAATTCTGTAAGAATTAAATTTCATAGATAAAAAACTGAAACTCAAAGAAGATAAACAACTTATCTAAGGGTCACAAAGCTAGTGAAATATCTGATCACCTTAATAATGCCTGGGAGGTAAAAAATTTTACGATTTTCCTCCTAATATTCTCTTCTCTAACAAAGTTTATAAACTGTTTACATGCACTCTTACATGTAAGAAAAGGATTGGGGCTTCCCTGGAGGCGCAGTAGTTAAGAATCAGCCTGTCAATGCAAGGGACACAGGTTCGAGCCTTGGCCCAGGAAGATCCCACATGCCGCGGAGCAACTACGCCCGTGTGCCACAACTACTGAGCCTGCGCTCAAGAGCCTGCAAGCCACAACTACTGAGCCCACGCACCACAACTACGGAAGCCCGTGCACCTAGAGCCTGTGCTCTGCAACAAGAAGCCACTGCAATGAGAAGCCCGCACACCATGACGAAGAGTAGCCCCCGCTCGCCACAACTAGAGAAAGCCCGTGCACAGCAACAACGACCCAACACAGCCAAAAATAAAAACAAATAAATAAATAAATTAAAAAAAAAAAAAAAAAGGATTATTCTTAGCCCAGTCATGTGGCTGGCCTATTCCAGAACAGAGCTGTGGTAAAAAGAGTCAGGTTTACCTTGCTGTCTCCAAGCACTGTGATGATAGAGATGCCTAAGTTCTTCACATGTTGCTTGATGTTTGGGCCCATGGCTACTGCCAACTGCTGGAGGATATTCAACGTCTGCTGCACCTGGGTGGGAAAAGCCAACACCTTATGTTCAAACCATTGCAAGGTGTGCTCAAAGTTTTGCAAGTTTGCTGCTATACAGTCAATGCAGTAGGAAGTTTCTGGCCTACTTTAAAAAAATCAGCTCATTATGATACTAATCAGCTTATGAATAATTTTTGGGTGATGGTGTCTCCTTTTATCATCAGTTCATAAAATTGGAATATTAGAATTTTTGACTAGAGATTACAATGCTTTATAATTTTAAAGTAAGGTAAAGCCTAGTTTAAGAAAAATCTCACATAAAAATCCAAATTTAAAAATTAGAAATTAACTTGTTTATGGGTATTACAAGCAGTTTTATACAAAAATACTTAATATCAGAGCCCTGTAAACAGCAAATCTGAGATTCATGAAAATTTGATTAATAAACTTGCCATCTACCAACATATCTTGAGGCACACTTAAGAAATTAAAGGAAGCTATTTCTAGTTCAAAGCAATAGAGTGACTAACTCCTTTTTGTTTTTGCGGGTGAAGGTTACTGAAAAGGATCACCCTGCAGGGGCAGAGAGGGGAGAGAAAAAAACAGGCATATATTCTACGTACCAAGATTTTATTTGAATCGTTGAGTCGACCCTTCAAGGCAGTTGGAAGTTCACCTATGTTTGGCTGGATAAATTTTGCTTCATTGATAATACCTGCCACTTCATCTAGGCCTTCTTTCCTGATCTTCCAATTCTTGTCACCAATCTTAGACACCAACTCTGAAGTGATTTTATCACTGAAAAAAAAAAGACAGAATCCTTAATTCCAGATGCCTAAAAGAACAATGATGTCACAGAAGTACCCTGACTGAGAAATAGAAGACACCATTAAGAACTAAGTATAATACATCAAATAAATCATTAGCAACAAACCTGATTTCTGTCCTTGGCAAAAGATCCACAACATCATTGCCCCCATCATCTGGTTCGTCTCCATCTTCTCCTTCATCTGTACCACTTGTACTGTGTTTGGAAATCCCTCTGGTTGGAGCAGGTGGGTTCTGTCCCTGCATCTACACACAAATAAGTCAGTGAGGCTAATGAACTTGATGAAGAATATGAGAGCAAACTGGTTAGAGAATGGTACCTGTGTCAAACTTTCATATTCCTTCATAATACTTAATATTCACACAGCACATATTTTAATTCCTACTTAGATTCCAATTTTGAGACTATGTGACAAAAGATATCTTTATACAAACCTATTAGAATATGACTTCTCAATCATAAAGCTGTCATTTGACTTGTATGCCCAAGACAATACACAGCAAGTCTGCCAAAACTTAGCAATTTCAATTAGAAAGTTTATTCAAGGAAGGTCAAATTTCTTTTTACTTAAAAAAAAAAATTTAATGTTATATTTAGTGTACTTTTGGAATAGGTAATACATTCAAAATGTTTAATATTCCAAAGCCACAAAGGGGAAAATGTCCCATCCTATACTATAGCTATCTAGTTCTCTTCCTCACAAAGTCATCTATTTCTTATGAATTCTTCCCAGGGATACCTTATACATATAAAAGCAAATACATACATATTCTTCATTCCAAAGGGTTAAAAGTTTAAACTTAACTAATATAAGCATTCTCAAGTCAACTATGGATTGTATCATTTGTGGAATCTTTACCTTCTCAAATTCTGCATCTATCTGGGATAGGAGGGCAGGCTTCTCATCCTCAAAGAACATTCGCAAAGAGGGACCAACGTACAGATACATCACGCCAAGCAAGGTGATGGCAGAAGTCCTCACAGCCTGGCAGAACAAAAATAACTTTTCAGATCAGAACAGAACCATAAAGATGGCTGTACTTACCACTCTTCCTATACATGCTGGTATGTACTCACTGGGTTTGTTGCAGCAAGAGCTGTCTTCACATTGCTAATGAAAGCTTTCACGTTCAATCTAGAAGAAATGATACTTAGAATGAAAAACAAGTGAAACCTCAAAATACTCAATGGAGTTTTATAAAGCCAGACTCTAGAACCAGCTTCCTTTAGATATGTCCTGAGTTTCACCTATTCTCTTTCTACACTCATTTAAAGTAAGCTTTAAGTACTATCTATATGCATTAGATCAATCCAGTGTTGATCTCTTTCCTGAACTCCAGATTCATATATCCGACTGCCTTTGTGACATTTCCATTTTTATGTCTAGTAGATAACCTACATCTGTCAAAACCAAACTCCTGATTGTCCACAGCCCGCCCCCAAACCTGTTCTTCCCATAGTCTTCCCTATCTCAGTAAACAGGCACTTCATTCTCCAGTTGCTCAGGCCATCCCTGACTCCTCAGAGTCACCCTTGACTCCTCTTCTCTCTTAAGTTCAATATCCTGCTTAGTTCTACCTTCAAAATATATTCTGAGTCATAATACTTCCAAGCCATATAATTTCTTGACAGGATTATTTCAGTAGCCTTCTAATTAGTCTCCCTGCTTCTGCCCTTGATCTTCACTATCTGTTCTGACTGAATAATCCTCGTATTATTCTGCTCAAAACTATCTAATGGTTTCCAATTTATTCAAAACTTTGAGGCCCTACACAACCTGGGCCCCTGTTCTTTCTTCAATCTTTATCTCCTACCACTCCCTACTCCCTCACTCTTCTACTTCAACTGCATTCTGAAGAACAATTACTCCTTGCTATTTTAAAATATATCACATGTGCTCCTGCCACAGGGCTTTTGCACTTGCTGTTCACTTCATCTAGAATGTTTTTCTCCCAGGACTTCCCTAACCACTTCCTGACGCAGTGGTTAAAAACCTGCCTGCCAATGCAAGGGACACAGGTTCAAGCCCTGGTCCAGGAAGATCCCACATGCCGCGGAGCAACTAAGCCTGTGCACCACAACTACTGAGCCTGAGCTCTAGAGCCCGCGAGCCACAACTACTGAGCCTGCGTGCCACAACTACTGAAGCCCATGCGCCTAGAGCCCATGCTCCGCAACAAGAGAAGCCACTGCAACGAGAAGCCCACGCACCACAACGAAGAGTAGCCCCTGCTCGCCGCAACTAGAGAAAGCCTGCGCACAGCAACAAAGACCCAATACAGCCAAAAATGAATAAATAAAATAACTTTATGAAAAAAAAAATCTTGGCTTTGCCACTTTCTGTGACTTGGGCAGATCACTCAAGCTTTCAGTGCTCTAGTTTCCTCATCTATAAAAGGAGAGAACAATACCTCACATGGTTTTTAATGATGATTAAATCAAATGAGTTATTATTTAGAAAGTGCCAGGCATAAAGTAAGTCTATAAAATTTTGTTAAATAAAATACAATAGTTCCCCCTTATCTGGGAGGGATACTTTCCAAACCCCCCAGTGGATTCCTGAAACCGTGGATAGTACTACATATACTATTTTTTTCCTATACCTATGGAACTATGATAAAGTTTAATTTATAAATTAGACACAGTAAGAGATTAGTAATAATAACTAATAACAGAATAGAACAATTATAACAATATACTGTAATAAAAGTTATGTGAGTGTGCTCTTTCTCCTTAATCAATTTTTTCAACTCTACCAGAAATGCAGAGGCTGCTTCACTGGCAAACGCAGCCTCTCCTGTAATTTTTACATTTTTCAGTCCCAACCTGTTTCTGAATCTGTGTAGCCATCCTTACTTGCAGCAAATGGCTTGGTGTCACTTGTTTCAGGGGATCCCTTACTGAAATCTTCATAGGCTGCACGCTTTTGGGTGGAATACATTGCCATCAGTCATGTTTTCTTTCCGTTTATGTCTTCCACCCAAAAATTCAATGCCTTTTCCATCTTAACTAAGCACTTACAATGTTTGCAGTTTGAGGTGCAACAGTGAAACTCACGAATTTTTTTCCTTCACAATTTATGGATAGAAGATTCTTACTGTAGATCTTAGCAACCTCAGCATGCCAGTTTTTTCTTTCCTTACTGAGTTGAGAACTTTCGCTTTTTTACCTAAAGGAAGCACTTTACAGCTTCTTTTTAGCATATCCAAATTGCCAGCATCTCTACTCTTGCACTTTGGGGCAATTTTTTTTACGACTTTTTTGATGTGGACCATTTTTAAAGTCTTTATTTAATTTCTTACAATATTGCTTCTGTTTTATGTTTTTGTTTTTTGGCCGCGAGGCATGTGGGATCTTAGCTCCCTGACCAGGGATCGAACCCGCTCCCCCTGCATTGGAAAGCAAAGTCCCAACCACTGGACAGCCAGGGAAGTCCCATAGGGCCATTATTAAGTAAAATAAGGGTTACTTGAACAGCAGCACTGCAATACCACAAGGATCGATCTGTAACTGAGACAGCTACTAAGTGACTGATGGGTGGGATACACTGGACAAAGGAATGATTCATATCCTGGGCAGGACAGTGAGATTTCATCATGCTACTCAGAACGGCCCACAGTTTAAAACTTATAAATTGTTTATTTCTGAAATTTTCCATTTAATATTTTTTGAATGCAGTTGACTGTGGGTAACTGACACTGTGGAAGGTGAAACCACAGATAAGCGGGGGACTACTGTAAACAAATGTGATCAATAGACAAATAACTTTGGGAAAGAGTGGGTTAAACAAGTGTCTCAACTGCAGGACTTCTCAGAGCCTTTAATTTTCCAACGTGCACTATAGATCTCTAAACAAGTGTGATTTTATATAGTATTTTCCAAATGTATTTGACTAGAAATCCTTGGAACTGGCTTTTCTGTGGGACAGTTACAAATACTTGAGGAAAAATAACTTAGAGAACTCTAATATTAGTGGATATCAAAATGCAGGAGCACAAGCCAATATAGGCTTTTGGAACAAAGGTAGTCTTGTTTTATATAAATTATAGACAATCCAGCTCTGGCTTCTCAGAAATAAGCAGCAATAGCTACAACAAATATAATCACCAGTTAGAGACTGGCAAAACATGTGCTTGATTTCTTTCTGACTTACCCAGAAAAACCAAATTCTTTTATTGCATTTGATAGCCAATTCAGAGTTTCTGACTGATTCTTGGGATTCTTCTGTAAGAAAGCCATTGACATAACCTGGAGTGGAAAAACAAACATACAAAAAACCAAAACAGATCTGTGTTTTCTCTCATATTTCTCACAGAAATATAGCTTGACATTAAGGCAGTAGTAGATTAAGCGTGGTTTTCCTGATGCTAACACAACTGCAAGAATGCCTTAGGAATGAAATATTTAATTTACACAAGAAAATGAGGTCAGTGACAGAAGTATTCTCACAGTATTGTACATCAACTAATACTTCAATAAAAAAATTTTTTTTAAAAGGCAATCTGGACCGTTTACAACTTTTCATTAGTGGTCACTCTGGATGATAATGTCTTAAGAGAAAATTACTTTCATTCTTAATAGAATATTCTTGACTAAGACAATTTTAATTATCAGGCAACAGTGCAAAAATTACTAAAGGTAAAAGTAAAACAGTATCAAAAAAGGTTTTACTTGAGAAGAAAAGAACTAAAGTTTAACTAATAACTTTAAATTAAAATTTGGGAAAAAACTGGGAAAACTTGAGGAAAGAGAGCTCTGTGTCACTAACCTGTTCAGCTGTCCATGGCAACATACAAGCTTCTGCTATTGCTGTCATAGCTTCTTTTGCATTGTTCCCACATTTCACATCTCCAATCTTGTCTACAAGGCCATCTAAGACGATCTGAGCTGAAGTTTTGGAAAAATTTCCCTTCTGGGCAATCAAAGCAACTATGTGAAGCTTCATTTGCATCACCTGAACAAGGATAAGTATCAGAAAGTTATGAGTAAGCCAAAGACATTTTTTTTGGCGGGGGTGGGGCGTGCCACGCGGCTTCTGGGATCTTAGTTCCCTGACCAGAGATTGAACCAGGCCCTCGGCAGTGAAAGTGCCAAGTCCTAACCACTGGACCGCCAGGGAATTGCCCAAAGACATTTATTTATTTACTTATTTTTATAGCAGGCTGAAGATGTAACAGCTGAGAACATGACCAAACTAAAATCAAACTTTAAACCAAGAAACAAAATAATTTTTATCCTTTAATTGTTATCAATTAATGTAGCTGATAGCTAAGACAGAAAAAAAGCCACTCAGTGTTTTAAAATATTAACAAGCAATGTTACCACATGAAGTTTATGAATTGAAAAATATAATTTCTATATTCTCCTTCCCCTATGGTTATCTGCATATAGTACTGAGCATACATCCTGAAATACATAATAAAATGACCATACTAATTCAGAGTTCCTACTAGAGTTGCCCACAAAAAAAATTACAACCCTCGTGTACACACACACACACACACACACACACACACACCAGAACTTGAGAGATTTAAAGAATTTGTAGATTTTTAAGTGGAAGAATGGAAGGAACTGTGAAAAACAATTTAAAGATATTAATGTGATGATGGCAGATGTCTGGGACTTCAGACACTTTTGACCAAAAATATTTCCCTTTTTCCTGTTTGAATATTTAAATAACAAGTGTTGGCAAGGAAGTAGAGAAACTGGAACTCTCCTGCACTGCTAGTGCAAAGATAAAATGGTACAGCCACTTTAGAAAACAGTTTGTCAGTTTCTCAGAAAGTTAAACACAGAGTCACCATAAGACCCAGCAATTCTACTAGGTATATACATGTGTTCACACAAAAGTTTGTACATGAAAGTTCATAGTAGCATTATTCACAATAGCCCCAAAGCAGAAACAATGCAAATGCACATCAACTTATGAATGGGAAGGGACTTCCCTGGTGGTCCAGTGGTTAAGACTCCGTGCTTCCAATGAAGGGGTCGCGGGATCCCTGGTTGGAGAACTAAGATTCCATATGCTACGTGACACAGCCGAAGAAAAAACAAAGAACTTATGAATGGGTAAATAAAATGTTGTATATCCATATGATGGAATACTGTTTAGCAATAAAAGACTGTAGGGATTCCCTGGTGGCGCAGTGGTTGACAGTCCACCTGCTTATGCAGGGGAGGTGGGTTCGTGCCCCAGTCCAGGAGGATCCCACATGCCGCGGAGCGGCTGGGCCCGTGGGCCATGGCCGCTGAGCCTGCATGTCCGGAGACTGTGCTCCGCAGCGGGAGAGGCCATGGCCGTGAGAGGCCCGCGTACCGCAAAAAAAAAAAAAGACTGTAGAGTTGATATATGCTACAGTATGGATGAACCTTGAAAACATTATGCTAAGTAAAAGCCAGACACAAAAGGCCACATCATTCTATTTACATGAAATGTCCAGGAGAAGTGATCCATAGAGAGAGAAAGTAGATTAATTGTTGCCAGGGACTGGGGGTGGGGACTTGGGGAGGAATAGAGAGTGACTACTGATGGGTATGGGGTTTCTTTTTGGGGTGATGAAAATACTCTAAAATTAAATAGTGGTAGGAGTTGCTAACTATGTGTATAGACTAAAAACAGCTGCACTGTACCGTTTAAAACAATTTTATACCCTCAGGAAAGTTGTTATAAAGGAAAAAAAGATATAAAATTATCTCTTGATATGGATCTAATACAAAGAAGGGTATTAGCTCAAATCAGGTGTGCTTCTTTCACCTATCTGAGAAGCTACGTAAGGGGAGTTTTAAAAGTGGTGGTGTGAGGGGAAGAAGGCAGTATCAGAACCTTCTGGCACGGGAAACCTTTGTGGAGCTGGATGGTTTGGATGAGGTTATAACGCAGTGCTAAGGGAACAGTGAGCAAGGGAGCTATGGTCCTAAACAGAGAATAAGAGGTGGCAAAACAGAAGTAAAAAAGAGACTAGCAGGAAGCCAAAAATAAACCTGATACATTTCAAACTTTTGTTTCCCATCAGCTCTATGTATGTCTAGAGGAGAAGAAGAAAACACTTTTCTCATTTTCCTTCATGTATTACTTTCCTATACCTCCCTTTACACCTACTTTTTAAACTAAATAACGCTACTGCTCAATTTCATCTCTATTATCAGTTAATGAGTTAAACCGGTTATGTGGTAATTTTTTATTGGCAATTTAAAGACTACATTTATTTTTTATGCAAAGAAATAAGAAAGCTATCTCATTGTTCATCCCTCCCTATATTCGAGGGCTTCCAGGTTTAAATAATGAGAAAAAATGCATACATATGAATTAACAAACAATAAGTATTTGTATATATATAAACTCCTAAATGCACAAAGTTAGAGTTATGTGTTTAATCAAAATGCACACATTCCACTGTTCATTTAAAATTACATGACACATTGGCTGAGTGATTTTAAAAAAAAGAACAAGCTAAAAATTACCAAACTATACCTCTCTAATACACCATAGGATGATGTAATGAAAATTACTTCAATAAAAGATATTAAATCTCTAATTTAAATATACCTGAAAATTAGTTTCTTTCCATCCAGGTTTCTTGGCCAGCATCCTCACTAATGCCTGGCATGGCATTTCAGTTCGGTCCATTAGTTCAACAGCCTTGAAGTAAAACAAGATAGTAGGAGAGTTAAGGGATTAATGATTAGTTCCAAGGGAACAGTATATACCAAATCAATTACGTGTTTACCTTTGAAGGAGTGAGGGGAATAGAAATGAGGAGGGTCACAGATAGAGCTTGTTTACTTTCTGTTCTAATACTTTGTTTCTTAAGTTGGATGTTTGGTATATGGTTGTTATAGTGATGCCACTGAAACTCTTTTTTTCACATTTCAGGAATTCATAAATAATTTGCCCCAAAGAAAGTAACAGTTTTAATTTGCCCAGTGTCTGGCTGAAACTGCTTATACATATTTTGACTTATTCGATTTTCCTAAAAACATAGCAAAGTAGAGTAGGTTAGAAGCATTTAAGTACAGGTTTCAAAGAAGCACACCCAGGGCTAAGCTTGAGTGGCGGATGCAGGACTGGAAGCCAGGACTCCTGGCTCAAGTCGCAGCATTCTTGCAGTTTCTCCACACCCCTCATCATTAGAATCAAAGAGTGTGTGCCAAAATAAACCACCATGCTCCTGTCCAACACAGATTTTTTTTAAAGAAGCTTCTCATACCAAGTGATAATGTCTATTCTTCTGAGAATCATGACAACAAAGAGGGAAACATAAAATGGATGAGGGGTGGTTTACGTGAAGAGACCTGTTTGCCTAGTAAGTTTAATACCATAATATTAAAATTCAGGGACTTCCCTGGTGGCACAGTGGTTAAGAGTCTGCCTGCCAATGCAGGGGACATGGGTTCGATCCCTGGTCTGGGAAGATCCCTGGTCTGCCACGGAGCAACTAAGCCCGTGCGCCCCAACTACTGATGCCTGCGTGCCCTAGAGCCCACGTGCCACAACTACTAAAGCCTGCACGCTCCAGGGCCTGCATGCTGCAACTACTGAACCCGCATGCTTCAACTACTGAAGCCCATGTGCCTAGAGCCCGTGCTCTGCAACAAGAGAAGCCACCGCAATGAGAAGCCTGTGCACCTCAATGAAGAGTAGCCCCCGCTCACCACAACTAGAGAAAGCCTGAGCGCAGCAACAAAGACCCAACACAGCCAAAAAAAAAAAAATTAAAAATAAAATAAAATTCATGTAAGCCTTATAATTCAGAATAAACCTAATTTTCTTGAGTATGCATCACTTAGGTTATGAGCTGATAGAAGCCACAGAAAGCAGATGTTGAAAGATAAATACTAAACAGCTAAAAAGCAAATAAAAACCCCACCTCATCTTTAGTTAACACCCTGCAGACATGTTCACTGGTTACAAAATACAGCAATTAGGACTAGTCCTTCATTTATCAATTCATCACTTCTGTATGATGTAATTTTCTTTCACATTCAACTCATCCCTGTGTACCCACCTTTTGGAACTCTTCCATACAGGCCAGCCTTTCCTTCCAGTTACTGCTGTCTAGAAGCTGTATACAGGTAGCAGGAAGGACAGCTGAAGCTTTTTCTTCACATACTTCTATCTGTAAGATACAAAACATTAACACTAATAATTGCTTAAGGAAACAGATGGCAACAATGTAAGAATACCCCAGCCAAAACTACAAGAACACTCCCATAGGTGTGTTTTAGTATCTGAGGATTCTATTATACTACTGTAAAGGGGAAGTTTGTCCAAGGCACAGTTTCAATAAGCTAAAAAGACATCCATTAACTATACGTTACAGAACTCAGAAAAGAAAGAACCTGAACCTCCTCATAGGCAATGACTTTCCGTGGTTTTGAGTTTGAGGCATACTGTATGATACTGACCGAGAGCTCAGGCTCCACTATTTCTTTAGTCTCCAACCCTTTCTTGTTCTTGGTTCCAGTGCTCCCTGCGCCTCCTAGTGCAGCTGGTTTCCCCTTCTTCGGTGGCCCGCCAGGCTAAAAGCAAACAGAAAAATATTAAACCACTTAAGGATTTAGAATAGTGATTCTTAGACATTTTGGGATTAGAGATTCCTCAAAAATTTGATTAAAATGAGGGATCACTCAACCAACAGCGACAACAAAAAGACCCATATTTTTTGTGCCCACAGAATTTAGCAATTTCAAGGGCAGACAGACCTCCTGAAGATCATTCATGGGGAATCTGTAGAAGCTGTATTAAGAACCTCTAGGGCTTCCCTGGTGGCGCAGTGGTTAAGAATCCGCCTGCCAATGCAGGGGACGTGGGTTCGAGCCCTGGTCCAGGAAGATCCCACATGCCACGGAGCAACTAAGCCTGTGTACCACAACTACTGAAGCCCACATGCCTAGAGCCCATGCTCCACTACAAGAGAAACCACCGCAATGAGAAGCCCGAGCACCACAACGAAGACAACAGCAACTAGAGAAAAGTCCATGAGCAGCAACGAAGACCCAACACAGCCAAAAATAAATAAAATTAAAAAAAAAAAAAGAACCTCTAGTTCAAAATGAGCTAATGAGATAAATGAAATAAAAACAATAAACTGGATTTATGCTACATTTACAGATTAATTTGAGAATTAATGTTTGATGCCTTTAAATGCCTCTAGATCCTTCCTACACTAGTAAAGGGCAGTTTCTGAGTTATAACATTTACTCACTATTTAACCACAAAGTACTCACTATTTAACCACAAAGTTACTCCAAGTAACATGGAATATGTTATTACTCACTGTAGAACTATCTAATTTGTGAAGAAAAAGAGGTGTTACGCCAATTTCAGTGAGTGTTCTAGTTATGTTGAAGATGGCCATCTCACTGAATATTTTTTATTGTTTTATTAGTTTTCCAGTTGACTTGCTTGGGTTTTCCAAGAATATGATCATATAATCTATAAAAATGATATATTTAATCATATCAAAGTATCCATCCATTTCTATACGGTTAAGAATTTTTATCAAGAAGACATGCTGAAATTTATTATATTCCTTTTCAGTGTTTGAAATTAGACTTCTTTTGATCTATAAATTCAGTAATTTTTCTAATATCAAACTATCCTTGCGATCCTGGAATAAACTTCAGTTGCTCATACTTTCTATTGCACCCACTGGATTCTATCTGCTAATATTCTATTTAAATATCTTGATTTAAATTTATGTCACCCCCAGTTTTGAAAGGTCACAAGAAAATAGCAGTTTATCATAAGGTATACAGCCAAGGGCAGTAACATTAATATGGCAACACACATCACTGTCCACATCATTCCTTCTACCTATTTTGGATATTTGTTAAGCAATGCCCAAACCTAAAAAGAAAAGATAAAATGACAGAGGACCAATTTAGTCTTGAACATCCAGAGCTGTTCTGAAACCACTGTTACCTTGAACATATTCTGAGCTTTTAAGGTGGGGTTAGCAAAGCTAAGATGCTGGTTTTTAATCCAATGGAAACCTCTAACACTTGCCAGTTCACATTAGCACTATGATTTTATTGGTTCATAATAACTACCCCATGAAGAGAGATTTAATTGTTTTCTCACTGTAAAAATAGAAAATTTTACACTCTTTGATTTACTAGAACACCTCTTCTGGATCCTTTCTTGTATATAATAGCACTCTGTTTTATTAATTGAGAGGCACCTCAATTAATAAATCTCCTTTTTTTTTTTAAACATAGACATACATGTTTATTGGCTTAGTAGGTTTATTAGATGATACTGTCCTACTGATTTTTTCAAAAGAACAAAAGCAGGTCCTTCCCCACCCCACCCACAGCTTATTCTTGGGGGAAGGAAAAGAATCCCTTATAAGAGAAAGCCGGCTAGCATGGAAAGGTTCAGCAAAATAAGAAAAGGTCTTAAGGTGCTGCGCCCAGGTCACTGTCCAGAGAGGCAGGAGCTGGTGAGAAAGGAGAAAATAGCTGCCAACTCCCTGTACTGGAGTACTGAAGAGACAGCATAACATGAAAGTACACAGACTCTGTAGCTAGATACCTTGGTTCAAATCCCAGTTCTGCAACTCTGGTCATTCAACAAATATATGCAGAGCTCCTGCTATATGCCGGAGCCTCTTCTATGCACAAGTGGTCAAGCAGTGACAAGATCTCTATCCTTTAAAGTTTACAATACAGTGTGGGGAGACAGAATAAACAAACAAGTGAATTGTAAGAGCATGTGCAGGACATGTAACCTTGCTGAGCCCCAGTTTCCTTTTCTGGAAAAACAGGGATCACAAAACCCTTATCTCAAGGATTGTTATGATGATTAAATAAGATTATGTAGGTAAAATGCTTCACAAAGTAAAGCTCACTAAATATCAGTTCTCTTCTCCTAACTCCAGGCTGGGGCTCAGGGTGGAAAAGAGAATCAAACTTCTTGCATTTTCAGCAGATAACTTCATGCTTAAGAGAATCCAGTCCAAGAAAAGTGTTCACTGTAAGAATGCCATATTTGCCCTTGGTCATTTCCCCCTCTTCTACACTAGAAAGTGAGACCCTGATGGAACGGAGACTCGGTGCTGCAATTCCAGAGCATTATTAGCAAAATGACCTTATGTTAAGTTAGAAAATGAACTTACATTATTAATGTTATGTACCTTGCCATACTATTTCATTATTATTTTTAATAAATTTATTTTATTTATTTTTGGCTGCGTTGGGTCTGTTGCTGCACGTGGGCTTTCTCTAGTTGCAGCAGGCAGGGGCTACTCTTTGCTGTGGTGTGCAGGCTTCTCTTGTTGCGGAGCACAGGCTCTAGGTGCGCAGGCTTCAGTAGTTGTGGCACGTGGGCTCAGTAGTTATGGCTCGCAGGCTCAGCAGTTGTAGCACACGGGCTTAGTTGCTCTGTGGCATGTGGGATCTTCCCAGACTAGGAATCGAACTCGTGTCCCCTGCATTGGCAGGTGGATTCTTAACCACTGCGCCACCAGGGAAGTCCCTATTTCATTATTTAATGATACTTTCTGATGCCTTAAAATGTACTCCTGTATCTTCGTTACCATTTTTATCTCTATATAGGTTTCAAATAACCAAATGTACTATTGGAATATGCTGTCTTCATTAAAAGATGCTCTGCTGTATTTTGAATGTTGTAATGAGTTCATCTCTCAAATGAAATCATATTGAAGAACAACCCTGAACCTGAGATTCAGACCCTACCTTACTAAATTCTGATTTTTAAACCATATTTTCCAAGTCATCTATTAACCTTAGTAGCAGGTGCCTTTTTTAAGGGTCCTGGTTTGGGTGCTGAAATGTCCTTTGTGTCCTTATCTCCTGTAGCCCCCGAAGCAGCAGCTCTTCCCGGCACAGGCTTGAACTCCTTCTTGTCAGCTGCAAGTCCAGCTTTCTTACCATGTACGAGCTCTACTTTTTCTGAACATTCTTTGATCTGGAGAATGAAATTGAGATAGACGTCACTGAGCCTAACTTTGAAACACAATCATTACATTACTTAATAAGTCACTTCTAAACCACAACTACATGAGAATTCAGAGAGAAAAGTTTCCTTTTCAACAAAGATAAATTATCCATATTTTCTTGGCAGTAGATATACATTAATGACGTCTTACATTATATTTCTATGCAAATGAGAATTTACTAAACTTACAATAACCACATTTTTGTAGAAAATGAACTTACGTTTACCGGGGGGGAAGGGGGGGAGAGATAAATAGGGAGATTAGGATTGACATATACACACTACTATATATAAAATAGGTAACCAATAAGGACCTACTGTATAGCAGAAGGAACTCTACTCAATAATCTGTAATGACCTATACGGAAAAAGAATCTAAAAAAGAATGGATATATGTACAACTGAATCACTTTGCTGTACAGCAGAAACTCACACAACACTGTAAATCAACTATACTCCAATGAAAATTAAAAATAAACAATAACCATATTTTTGATGGAAGACATTCATATTTAGAAAGGCAATTTTCCAGATATTAGAAATGAAATTAACTCAAAACATCATTTTTACCTCCTCTACAGATTGGTCATTCAATTTTATTTTATTTTATTTTTTATAATTTGAAAGATATTTCTACTAATCAAGAAATTCTGATCAAAAGGATACCAGTAAACAAACCCATATTGCACAGAGACAGGACCGCTATCCAATTTCATTAAAATCCATTACTAACCTACCTTATCAAGCTTGAGTTTGTCGACATCAGCTAAGAATGGGTTTACTGCTTTCTCACCAACCACCTTCAAAGCAGTACCCAATGCTTCAAATGCAGCATCTCTGACTTCAGGAGCAGAATCATTGATGTGCTATAGTCCGGAAGTAAGCAAGATGATCTTGATACAAGGTTCTTTAGGTATTACTGATTTTAATTCAGACTGATGGTTGTTAGATAAAGAATTTGCTTTTTACAATTCACAGAATCTAAGCTTAGCTTTCTATTTGCCAATTAAGTTACCCTTCCTCTTACCCTCTATCTAAAATGCTTCATACTCAAATGATCTTTAAATATTCTAAACTGGATGCCTGTGCTTGACCAGATCCAGCTGAATATCAGTTTATGGGCCAAATAAGAAATAAAAGTTTTAGTAGTTAGTGAAATTATAAAGCTAATTTGTGCTTTTCTTCAAGAACAGGAACATAAATAATACAAGAATTTGGATTCAATTTTCAAAGCTACAGAGGGTCTCTCCTCAAAAGACAATAATCTACAGTCTTAAAGTCAAGTAGTCACTGTACACAATCAGTAGAAAAAACAAAATCTTGCCTAGGTATAAAATATTTCCTCAATTTCAAAGAAAGTCTATACCTTAAGTAGAGCAGCACAAAAGGGCTTTAGTAAGCTCTTTGGCAGGGTAGAAGCAGTGCAGTGGCGGAAGCTTCTTGCAATAAAAAGAGATGTCTGCTGCTTGATGGTTGGATTTTTATTATCCATTACTGCTAAAACATCCTCACTGATGTTCTGTAGTGTGGTCTTTAGAAAGAAAATGTGGTCAATAAGCTTTTCTCAAATGTAAAGAACAATCAAAATATTACATTGACAAACTTTACTTTAGACAAAACCACAAACTCAACTTACAGTAAGAAAGATTGCATCAATTGCCTCCTGCAGGGCTTGTACCACTTGAGGCTTCTTCTCTTTGAATTTCTCCAAAATGGTTGGTACAACCTTTAAAAGTGAATAGTTGGAATGTATTCGGCAAAAAAAAAAAAGGAATGATGTACTGATATATGCTACAACATGGATGAACTTTGAAAACATTATGCTAAGTGAAAGATGCCAGTCACAAAGGACCACACGTGTATTATTCCATTTGTACAAAACTTCAAATCCACAGAAGCAGAAAAGTATATCAGTTGTTGCCAGGGTCTGGGGGAGGGGAGAATGGGGAGTGACTGCTAATGGATATAGGGTTTCTTTTTGGGGTGGTGAAAATGTTCTGGAATTAGATAGTAGTGATGGTAACACACCCTTATGAATATACTAAAACCACTGAATTATATACTTTAAGACGGTGAATTTTATAGTATGTAAGTTATATCTCAATAAAACTTATTAAAACAATGTTTGCCTCTACCAAAATAAACAAAAAAAATAAACATCTAAGTTGGATTAAGAAGTCATTTCCTTTCTTGAAGGGCATAAGAATCTTATGCTGGAACAATCTTATGCCTATACCACCACAGCAATGTTTCTCAACCTTTTTTTTGCACCTGTACCTTATATGCAACCTTACAATCATTTTTATCAGTAACAACTCTTATTGGACAAAATGATCCTCAACTAGGTGGATTTAGGGTAGGGGAACAGGTATAGTATACAATTCTTCCTCCCCACCCAAGATTCTGATAGCCCTCACTTGGACTGAGATGTCTTCTGCCTCTTCACTACACTAAAGAAAAAAGAAACAGTACCAGAAACTATAGCATTTTTTTTTTTTTTTTTTTTTTTTTGCAGTACACGGGCCTCTCACTGTTGGGGCCTCTCCCGCTGCAGAGCACAGGCTCCAGACGCACAGGCTCAGCGGCCATGGCTCACGGGCCCAGCCACTCCGCAGCATGTGGGATCTTCCCGGACTGGGGCACGAACCCGTGTCCCCTGCATCGGCAGGCAGACTCTCAACCACTGTGCCACCAGGGAAGCCCAGCAATTTTGATCAGAACTGTGTCTTCTTACTCAAGTACTAAGTTTAGATCAGTAAAGTTAGAATTTTTATAATGTTTATCTTATAAACTATCACTAATTCATTAAATATTTATTGAATACCAAGTATATGTATTGAGTATATGTAGCCAGGCACTGTGCTGGCAGGCAAATTAAAGTTGCTTTTTAAGGTCTAAAATATCTAGCAAAGCTCAATGGCACCTCCCCCAACCCAATTTTTTAAAAAAATTTCATAGAAGTGATACAGATCAGAAGGAATACAGTTTCCATGGAGAAATATAAAAGACTTTTTAATACTAAGAGTTAGTAATAAACCTGAAAATCAATATACTTTTAAAAACTGTTTTTATTGATGTAACACTGGTTCATAACATTATCTAAGATTCATGTGTACCACATTATAATTCGATTTCTGTATACACTATAGCGTGCTCACCACCAAAAGTCTAGTTTTCATCCGTCACCATACAATTGACTTCCTTTACCCATTTTGCCCCCTGCCAATCAAAAATCAAGATATTTTAATAGCTATAAAGCTAAAGTTCACTTTTATATATATTGTCAAAAAGACAGTTTATAAGTAGCTAAGGAAAATAAAGCTGAACCACACTAACGTGCTTGATCTCAAACACTGTATATGATGTAATTTTAAGGGGAGACAAATACCCCAAACTATAAAGCACTAGAGACATTCTTTAAGCTGCACACCAAAATGTCACAAAGCCAGAATCAGAATTCAAACTAAATGGTCAGGTAATCATCTAACTATAAATTTAGTAAATTAAAATGTACTTTAAAGATTGTTTTCTAGCTTGAAAAATTATAATACAGAAGTATAAAATATTCTAAGTAACACAAAACTGACCAAAAGCTAATCAATACACTCGATACCATACACACACAGAGATATTATATAATAAGTAATGATTACTATAAACATAATGATTATAATTTTACTCCAATTTGTGATTTACACGTTTAAGGGTTTTAAAGACCCTTATTTTTATTTCCCTGGTAACAAGCTAGTCATGATTTATTTTAATTTGGTAGTGTCTTATTTTTTTCAGTTGAGTTCTCTGAAATTATTTTTAATGCTATGAGTAAGCAAGCTCCAAATACCATAACTAAGTGAGGTTTGATGTTTGCTTCAATATAAAACTGACACATGACTACAGACTATTAGGAGACTCTCAAAAGTCAATCCAGGGAATCAAATGATCAGTGGCTAGCAAGTTAAACCCTAAAGTTCACTACGGTCAATATTCAGGATGCTGATCCATTTTAAGTAATACAGATGAGATTTAGAGGCCAACTGACAGATGCCAGAATTAAAGAAAACATCGCAATTTGTTAAAACTGTTAGCAAACTTGATTGCTTCCAAATTTATGTTCAACGAATGTCTCTAGTCAGAGTTTCTTATAATAAACTGATATATCACCAACAGTGTAACCTATATAAGATGTCTCAAGTCTATAAGTAAACTACTTTTTAAAATAGAAAAACACCATAAAATACATTTTATATATTAATCTCACTTCCGGTTTTATATTGTCTTTCCTGCTCTCATTTTTACTCTGTTCTGGTTATCACAAGTTATACTTCATACTGTTATACTGTATATAATATTTTAAGAGCAAAGCAAGATATAAGTAAATAAGTAATAGGCAAATCAATTGAACTAAGTACTTTAGGTCAAGTGCCTGATTTTCTACATAAAGCTAGTGAATTTAGTTACAACTGACATTTTTATTGAAATGTTGTAAGGAGTTATGCTCAGTATTAACAAAACTTAGTGAGAAATTTACTTTCCCCATATATATAAAGATCTGTGCCAAAAAGCTGTTTTAAAGCATAAAGCAAACTAGCCTGCCATTCTTGAAAACGTTGTTGATTTGTATCAAAAAAAGGAGTGTTACTTACGTGTCCTGCATATTGCCCGAATTTCTTCCTTAGCCCAACAGCCAGGCCAGTAAGACATTTTGCTGCCAGAGCCACCAACATGACATTGGTGTCCTTTCCAACAACCTACAGAGGGTGGAAAGAAAGGAAAACAAAAGAGTCACAGCCCCATAGAAGGGAACTGAAAATTTATTCTTAAAAGAACTCTGAAAGCTATTATGTAATGAATAGCCAACTTTGTTTCCTACAAAAGAGGAAAGATTCTTCCTTGACAATATCAAATTTGGGAGCTTCCCTTCATTATGTTTAGTCTCCTATCTTAAAGTTCTACGGGTAAAATATACATAAAACCAGGTCAAATCGCTAACGCTCCATTTGTGGTAGTATGGGCTGTCAGCATTGCACAACTGTGCAGGAGGTGACTCTGATAATGGCAGAGAAGCTGGAGGCCTGCTGACTTTGCTTTGGGGCAGGGAAAGCCAAAAGACGGTGTATCTCCAAAAGACACCACAGAGTAGCAGCTCTAAAATTTATACCCAAGAAACACCAGTAGAAACTGTTGTAGGTACCTTCAAGAAGCTGATGGGATGTAAACTATTATATATAGGATGGATAAATAACAAGGTCCTACTGTATAGCACAGGGAACTATACTATATTCAATATCCTGTGATAAACCATAATGGAAAAGAATATTTAAAAAAAGAATGTCTATATGTGTATAACTGAGTCACTTTGCTGTACAGCAGAGATTGGCACAGCACTGTAAATCAACTATACTTCAATAAAAAAATTAAATAAAAAAAAAAAAAAGAAGCTGATGTGGACTCTAAATTGCAAATGCCATTGCAACCATTCCTCTGAGGGAGCTTCTGGCCTTGCAGCTGCCATTTTAGTTATGTAGTGATCATCAGACTTGTATTCAGAGTCTCTCAGCAGAGTCTCCTCCAGCAATGTTTATACTACCACCCTCCGATAGCATACCCTACAAGGCCCAGAACTTATCAAAAGTCATAGGTAGTAGCTGCATTTGTGTCAATCTAGCAAGACAGTGACTATGCCTCAGTTCCTTCCTAATGACATTTTACTTTGGTATACTGCTCAAGTCAGCTGGTGTTAAAAAGCTGCTTTACTTTTAAGCGCTCCCAAACCCTTGTTTTTTCACTCTTTTCCCAGGTAGAAGTAATGCTTCCATTCTATTTTGGACTTTATCCCTAAGATGTGGTATTTCATAAGCAGAACACTTCATTCCAGATTCCCTGAATTAAAGAACCCCTAATGCATAGCATTCAACGAAGTTCTATTTGGCACCTACATATATTCCCTAAGTGCTGAGGAGTAAGGGTTAAAAGACTAACATTTATTAAAAACAACTTCAAAAACTAAAAACAGAACTACCATATGACCCAGCAATCCCATTACTGGGTATATACCCAAAGAAAACCATAATTCAAAAAGACACATGCACCCCAATGTTCACAGCAGCACTAATTACAATAGCCAGGACATGGAAACAACCTAAATGTCCATCAGCAGAGGAATGGATAAAGAAAATGTGGTGTATATATATATATATATACACACACACATATATACACACACATATATATATACACATACATACACACACACACACACACACACACACACACACACTGGAATATTACTCAGCCATAAAAAGGAACAAAATTGAATCATTTGTAGAGACATGGATGGACACAGAGAGAGTCATACAGAGTAAAGTAAGCCAGAAAGAGAAAAACAAATATTGTATATTAACGCATACATGTGGAATCTAGAAAAATGGTACAGATGATCTTATCTGCAAAGCAGAAATAGGGACACAGATGTAGAAAACAAATGTATGGATACCAAGGGGGAAGGTGGGGTGGGAGGAACTGGGAGATTGGGATTGACACATATACACTATTGATACTATGTATAAAATAGATAACTAATGAGAATATACTGTATAGCACACGGAACTCTACTTAATGCACTGCGGTGAACTAAATGGGAAAGAAATCCAAAAAAGAGGGGATATATGTATATGTATAGCTGATTCATTTTGCTGTACAGTAGAAACTAACACAACATTGTAAGGCAACTATACCCCAATAAAAATTTTAAAACATTAGATGCCATAATTTTATAGGTGCTTTATAATCCTTATTTTAATTTTCACTCAAACCCTATAAAGCAGGTACTATTACTATCTCAATTTTGTGGATTTCAAGAATTAAATAGAGGACTTCCCTGGTGACGCAGTGGTTAAGAATCCGCCTGCCAATGCAGGGGACACGAGTTCAAGCCCTGGTCCAGGAAGATCCCACATGCCACGGAGCAACTAAGCCCGTGAGCCACACCTACTGAGCCTGTGCGCCACAACTACTGAAACCTACGTGCCTAAAGCCTGTGCTCCATAGCAAAAGAAGCCTGAGAAGACTGCACTGCAACGAACGGTAGCCCCAGCTCCCCGCGACTAGAGAAAGCCTGCGTGCAGCAACGAAGACCCAACAAAGGCAAAAATAAATAAATTTATTTAAAAAAAAATAAATAGAGATTAACATGCTCAAGGTCACAGAGCTAGCCAACGGCAGTGCTGTGATTCAAACCTAGGTCTGCTTTGACTCCAAAGCTTTTGCTCTCTTTACTAAAGCATATTCTCCCTGTAAACTCATGGCAAATTCATTTTCCTTATGAGAAGATGAGATCAGGGTCCTAATAAACATTTTGTTAAATCTGTAATTACTATAAATCTATGGAGTAAAAATTCTATTCAGTTTTGTATTGAACACATTATTGGTATTTGTAAACGTCTGGATTATTTTTCCTTACCAAAGCATCTCAGGTATTATTTACATGCTAGACTTTATATTTAACATCTAAATGTATATTCTAGGAATGGTCATCAAAAACATGCCAGGCCCCATTCCAAGAGGTCCTAGTTCAATGAATTTGTGATGGGATTTGGATATCAGTATTTTAATATAGCTCAAAAGGTGATTTTGTTATACTGCCCCAATTAAAGGCCATCATTCAATCCCATCCTTAAGAGACTACCTCTAGGGCTTCCCTGGTGGTACAGTGGTTGAGAGTCCGCCTGCCGATGCAGGGGACACGGGTTTGTACCCCGGTCTGGGAAGATCCCACATGCTGCGGAGCGGCTGGGCCCGTGAGCCGTGGCTGCTGAGCCTGCGCGTCCAGAGCCTGCGCTCCGCAACGGGAGAGGCCACAACAGTGAGAGGCCCGCGTACCGCAAAAAAAAAAAAAAAGAGAGACTACCTCTAGAGACTTCCCTGGTGGCGCAGTGGTTAAGCATCTGCCTGCCAATATAGGGGACATGGGTTTGAGCCCTGGTCTGGGAAGATCCCACATGCCGTGGAGCAACTATGCTTGTGCACCGCAACTACTGAGCTTGCGCTCTAGAGCCCAAGAGCCACAACTACTGAGCCCGCGTGCTGCAACTACTGAAGCCTGCTAGAGCCTGTGCTCTGCAACAAGAGAAGCCACGGCAATGAGAAGCCCACGCACCGCAAGGAAGAGTAGCCCGACTGCCACAACTAGAGAAAGGCTGTGCACAGCAACGACGACCCAACGCAGCCAAAAATAAATTTAAAATTTTTTAAAAAAGAAGACGTTCTTAATTGAAAAAAAAAGAGAGACTACCTCTAAAGTTACCATTAGATCAATAACCAGTGGAAGTTGAATATCAGACACTGATGATCCTAATGTAAAGTTTTGAAGAGGATCTTGTGAACCTATTATAGTTCAGGATATAATAGAAGATTGAATGAATTTATTGATGAGCGATGAACCAGGCATCTATTACAATATCTGCATATTAACACTCACTGTCACACATCTCAGTTTGATTAAACAAGTTGTTCTTAACTGAGAAATGGGAGTGGTGGGGGGACTTCCCTGGTGGTCCAATGGTTAAGACTCCGCACTCCCAATGCAGGGGGCACGGGTTCCTAAGATCCTGCACGCCGTGCCGTGTGGCCAAAACAAGCAAACAAACAAACAAAAAACAAAACAGGAGTGGGGAATATGGAAAAGTGTTTATTTTTAAGAAAAACAGTGTATGTGGGAGGACTCTATTCCAGCATTGAGGAAAAACTCAGCAACTCTGTTCTAGAGCTGGGAATGAAAGCTTTAGCTCACAATGTTAATTTAACCTAAATAATGGAAAATATTCTGTAATTAAAAGTGCTGTCACTTCTCCCATAAATCTAGGCCTACAATGTGATTTTAAGTAATAATTAGTATTTACCTTTAACTAGTAGTGTAAGCCACTAAACAGTACTCAAAACAAAAACACTGTTAACCAAACAAACCAAAAACCCCCCAAAACCCATCATGATTGTGTTTAGAAAACTATAATGAATACAAGAAAAAGAAAGACCAAGAAAGACCAAGTGAAAAAGTATTAATAACACAGAGAAAGTCAATGGAGATTATATAATAAAACACCTTGAAAACCCACATCTTAAAGATGAAAAAATATATATATACCAACCAATATCCATAGGTAATTGACAAAGTCAAAGAAGCTATCTGAGGGGTGGGAGGGAGGGAGAAAAGGAATCTTATAAAGAACTATAACCCGTGAGAACAAGAAAGCCATCAAAATATGCTAGGTCAGGTGACAACTTAGAAGAAGACAGTTTATGAAATAACTTCAGGAATATCATAAGGAATTTCAAAATGAATAGTTTTTTACTATTTGCATTAAAGGGTAAAATTGGGAAATTAGTAAGATTACTTCATAAAGACACTAGAGAGAAGAAACTATTTACGGAAGGAAGAGGGATGGGTCTACAAAGACCAACACAGGTGAATATAATATGAATATGGCGTGGAGAGCGGGTGGGGGAAGGAAGGATTGGGAGTTTGGGATTAGTAGATACAAATTAGTATATATAGGATGGATAAACAACAAGGTCCTACTGTATAGCACGGGAAACTATATTCCATTTCCTGGGATAAACCATAATGGAAAAGAATATGAAAAAGAACATATATAGGGCTTCCCTGGTGGCACAGTAGTTAAAGAACCCACCTGCCAATGCAGGGGACACAAGTTCGAAACCTGGTCCGGGAAGATCCCATATGCCTTGGAGCAACTAAGCCCGTGTGCCACAACTACTGAGCCCTCGTGCTACAACTACTGAAGCCCGAGCGCCTAGAGCCCGTGCTCCACAACAAGAGAAGCCATCGCAATGAGAAGCATATGCATCACAACGAAGAGTAGCCCCCGCTCACCACAACTAGAGAAAGCCCACGCACAGCAACGAAGACTCAACACAGCCAATAAATAAATAAATAAAAATAAAAAAATCAGGGCTTCCCTGGTGGCACAGTGGTTGAGAGTCCGCCTGCCGATGCGGGGGACACGGGTTTGTGCCCTGGTCCAGGAAGATCCCACATGCCGTGGAGCAGCTGGGCCCGTGAGCCATGGCCGCTGAGCCTGCGCGTCCGGAGCCTGTGCTCCGCAACGGGAGAGGCCCCAACAGTAAGAGGCCCGCGTACCGCAATAGATAAATAAATAATTAAAAAACATAAAAACAGTAAACTGATTTAAAAAACCAAAACAAAATGTTGGACTTCCCTGGAGGCACAGTGGTTAAGAATCCGCCTGCCAATGCAGGGGACATGGCTTCGATCCCTGGTCCTGGAAGCTCCCACATGCCGCAGAGCAACTAAGCCCATGCACCACAACAACTGAGCCTGCGCTTTAGAGCCCACGAGCCACAACTACTGAAGCCCGTGTGCCACAACTACTGAAGCCCATGCTCCTAGAGCTCGTGCTCTGCAACAAGAGAAGCCACCTCCATGGGAAGCACATGCACCGCAATGAAGAGTAGCCCCTACTCGTTGCAACTAGAGAAAGCCAGCACGCAGCAATGAAGACCCAACACAGCCAAAAATAAAAAACAAAAAACCAAAAAAACCCCACAAAATGTCATGTTAATTTAATTTACATTGACATTAACTTTTCATTGTTTTAAATATTTTAGCCACAAAATTAAGTTTCTTTTTACTTGTTTGTTGCCTTTGATTGGTTGCCCCCACTCCACCATGTAAAGAGGGAAAGTGCCTCCTGCTACCCTAAGATCTCACAGAAATCCACTGTCTATGTCTACCCAAATATAAAGACCCATAATCTTCTCTGTATAGAATACAGACAGAGCTTATATTCATAGTCACAATGCCAATGGAAATCACAGAACAGTCTTCATTTGAAAATATAATATCCTAAGAAAATGCATGTAGAGAACATCAACTATTAACATTCCTGATTCCAATTAACATTCCTGATCATTACATAGGGAAAAATAAAAGCTTTTATTTGAGCCATTGAGAATTCAGTGCAATATATGTTTCCATAAGATTCCTGATAAAAATTATATGCTAGAACTTACAGAAAATCTGAAGCTCTCTTCAAGGCCACTAGAATCTCATTTCCCTTACCACCTTCTACCCTTCCTTTTTCCTCCCAGGCTCCAGGTTGGCGAAATGTTTTCCCTAGGGCAATTCCCTTTTAATTACAGTCAGTCCTCCATAACTGCAGATATGGAGGGCCAACAGTATTCATTGTACTATGCCTTTTTATACAAGGAACTTGAACAGATTTAGTATAGGTGGGAGCTCCTGGAACACCCCCCCTCCCCCCACCGGGGATACCAAGAGATGACTGTAGTCTTGCCTGGGTCTTTGGCTTTTCAAGATGGAAGACTGATGAACAACGATTTTGACAAATAATATCCCTGTCTCCAAATCCTACTTAGAGGAAAGCAAAGGAAGGGTGACTGTGAGAAGATATGGTCCATCCTCATTATTTACGGATTTCATATTTGTGAATTCATCCACACATTAAAATTAACCTATAAGCCCCAAATCAATAATTGAGGCACTTTCCTGGTCACTCACAGACAAGCACAGAGCTAGGAAAAATCTATGTTGCCGGATGTGCACATTCCCAGCTGAGGTGAACAATGCAATACTCTGCCTTCTTCTTTCAGCTCTCATACTGTACCCAAGTATCTTTCTCGTAGTCTATTTACTGCCTTGGTTTTTTGCATTTTTGTGCTTTTGATTGGGGCTTTCACTGTTTAAAATGGCCCCCAAGTGTACCGCTGAAGTGTTGTCTGGTGTTCCTATGTGCAAAAGTGCTGTGATGTCCCTTTCGGAGAAAATAAATGTGTTAGGTAAGCTTTGTTCAGGCACGAGTTATATTTCTGTCGGCTGTGAGTTCAATGTTAATGGATCAATAATACATACTGAATAAGATGTCTTCAAATAGAATAAAACAAGGTTATGCATTGATCGGTTGATGAAAATGTGACCAGAGGGTTGCAGGACCTTAACGCTGTATCTTCCCTTGGAGCAATGGTTCAGCATTTGCTAATTCAGTGTCTGTGGTGACTTTACAGAACATAAGTACTATGAATAATGAGAATTACTCTTATATACACATATAATTAAAGAGTAACCTCCTCCCCCCACCATGCTAATCCTCTGCAATTTCAGGCTGAAGAAGCAAACAAAACATTTTCATCCTTGCTATATTCAAGAAAATGTCTTCAGGGACTTCCCTGGTGGTGCAGTGGTTAAGAATCTGCCTGCCAAGGCAGGGGACATGGGTTCGAGCCCTGTTCTGGGAAGATCCCACATGCTGCGGAGCAACTAAGCCTGTGTGCCACAACTACTGAGCCTGCACTCTAAAGCCCATGAGCCACAACTACTGAGCCTGTGTGCCACAACTACTGAAGCCCGTGTGCCTAGAGTCTGCGCTCTATACAACAAGAGAAGCCACTGCAATGAGAATCCTGTGCACTGCAATGAAGAGTAGCCCCCGCTGGCCACAAACTAGAGAAAGTCCACACGCAGCAACGAAGACTCAACGCAGCCACAAATAAATTAATTAAATGAGTAAATTAAAAAAAAAAAGTTTGTTATTAAGCTCTATAACTACATCCACAATTGTCTGATCTATACTTTCAGACTTTATGAAAAGTCAGTACATACAAAAATATACACCCCAGCATTCAACTTGTTTGGACCTAAGCAATAACAAAGGAGTATTTCCTAAAATATTTCTTTCTTATTTAGTACTTACCTGCTTTATAATTGACCACATATCCCCAGATCCTGTACTTTACATGCTGATATAATACAAGGTGGTATCCCTCGCTATCTAATGAAAAACACTCTTCATATTTAATATTTGTCCCATTAAATAGAGCCAATTTAAAAAGCTCATTCTGTAGAATTATAAAACTAGAATATCTGGTTCTAGATCAGCAAGATTCTCTATTTCTTGACATTTGTACAAGCTACCAAACAGCATATTTAAAGTCAAAGTGATAATAAACAAAGATTGAAAACCAATCCCTCTAAACTAGCCTAGGACAGTCATTTTAAATAACCCTTAAAAAAATGTATGCCTATAATTCAAAAACCATCAATAGTGTTCCCTAAATGGCAATGCAACTGTGGTAAAAAAAGATTGACTGATGAAGAAAAACTCAATGGCCTGGTCTGCTGTTGGGATACCAATGCTGAAACTCCTCACATTTACCTTCTTCAAAGCTTTTACTAAATCTGCATAATCGCCTGCTTCCAGTTTGGGGTTTTTCACTAGTACTTCTACAGCTTCCAGGGCTTCTTTTCTTTCTTGCCATTTTTTTGCCTCCTACAAGACACAATATGAGTCACTTGTAGAACAGAAAATAAGAGCGCAAAATAAAAGTCTATTTCTTGCATGCTACTAATTCAAAGATACATATTTTTTGTTTTCAGAAACTTTCTAAAGCTAGTCAGAAATCAAAATTACAAAACTGTGTAGCCAATCAGAATGTTTTGCTCATATACATAAAATTTTGTTCATATATTAAAAGTATTTTTGTAACATTTCATAACCCTAATGTTCTACAATAAGTAAACAGAATGAAATGCCATAGACTTTTCCTTCTCATTTTCTGGGTAAACTTTAAGCAAGTGTTAAACAGAAAACATTAATAGAAAGCATTTCTAGCATATCTCACAGCGGCACATCTACAGGAGAGAGGAATTTCCATATTGATAACATTAGAAAGACCAGAAAAGAACAAACATATAACCAACAACCAATACTGTTCTAATCCTGGATATTAGTTTTCCAGATTGTAGGTATAATGCTAATTTTTTGTTTTGTGTATATAAAGTAAAATATGCTTCACTAGAATTCGAATACCCACTGTTGGAGAGAACTGGGGATAAAAACAAGATGACAAACCCATCACCCTGAAGGAATTACAATTCAATTCAATTTCTCAAATATTTATTTGTTAATCAGAAGATAACAGGATACTCAAGGAGCTGATAGCAGAGGTAGGATGATCTTCAATAAGTAACTATCAGGTCATGACGACTGTGACAGGAGAAGTACAAGCTGCTTTGGTAATACAACAAGAGGACTTAGCCCAGTTTAGGCTTTCAGGTACAATCTCCCCCAAGAAGTGATACTTAAGGTGGGATCTAGACGATGAAGAGTTATTATGAGGTAAATGGGGGGAGAAGAATGTTATAGGCAGAAAGAACAGCATATTAAGGCCTAGAGTTTAGGGGGGAAAAAAAGTTTGGCACATTTGATGCCAGGAGAAATTCAGTATGACTGGAGCATGGAGAGTGAGAGGAATTAGAGATGTGGCTGGAAGGTAAGTGGGGACCTCAAAGGTACCATAAATCACACCTCAATGGCTACAGTATGATTTCAGACATCATCTTAAAACCCATGGAAGCCATTGAAGGATTTTAATGAGGCAATACTATGGGAAGATTTCCATTTTCAAAAATGACACCTCTAATTATATTGTGAAATATGATGGGAAGGAGGCAAGAGCAGACAGGGTATCTTGTAAGAAGATTATAGCAGCATACAAGGCAAGAGCTGATGGTAGTGGCTGGGATAAAACTTTCTCAATTGGGGATAATTTTGTCTCTTGGGGTACATTTGGCAAAGTCTGGAGACATTTTTGACTGTCATGACTTGGAGGAATGGTATTACTAATATCTGATCGGTAAAGGCCAGTGATGCTGCTAAACATACAACAACGCCCATGCAATTCCCCAAGCAAAGAAATATCTGGCAAAAAAATGTCAACAGTGCCAAGGTCAAGAAAGCCTGGGGTAGGGGGAAAAAAAAAAAAGAAGTAACCCTGGGGTAGAGAAAGAAATCCTGGGGATGGAGAAAGGGGGATGAATTTGAGAGATATTTAAAGGTAAAAACCAGACAGACAATGAGGAAAAGATATAAGTCAAGAATAATGTTCAGGTTTCTGGCAAGAAGTAAAAAGAAGGACTAAAGTAGGTACATATACAAAGTAGTATGGGAACAAAGAAGAAACAACTGACTCACTTTATTAGGGAAGATACGGGGTGGAAGAGGGTGCCAGGAAAAGGGCTCAGAAGAGCACTCTAATTATATTCAAGTAATTATTTAAAATGAAATAAACGAAAGAAGTCTACCATTACTTACAATTTTGTCATAAAAGTCTTTGGGAAGTTTGGAAAGAATTTCTACTGCTTCCAAAAGCTCATAAGCATCTATCTGTGGTACCTCATCACCATCGTCACCACCTTCCAGGAGGAAAACAAAACAAAACAAAACAACCCTTAAAAATGGATGAAATGGGGACTTCCCTGGAAGTCCAGTGGTTAAGACTCGGCCTTCCAATGCAGGGGGTGGGCATGGGTTCAATCCCTGGTCGGGGAGCTAATATCCTGCATGCCACACAGTGTGGCCAAAAAAAAAAAAAAAAGAAATAGTTTACTTATTAAACAGTTATCAGCTGTCCTTTCACACCCCTGATGAAATCTTGATACAGGAGGGATCAGAATTATTAATCCTACAAACCATAGGATTGTATGTATTTTATTAAACAGCAATCCTATAAAATGCACCTCGTGAACACAGGTTACTGTGACAGGGCCAGTTCTTGCTAATTTTTATAGAAACCAGCGTTGAAAAGTGGCTTACCTCCCTCAGCATCTCCACCAGCAGACTGCTGCTGTTCCAATTTAGCTTCTAGTTCTTGCTGGGAACGCAAAAACCTACTTGGTTTAGGAGCACCTGTTGGCAGTTTGACCCATTCTTCTTCTAGTTCTTTCAACTGCAAATATCATAAAATATTTTAAAAACATATCTATATCTCTGCCATTAGAGAATATATTTATATTTACTAATAGATCAGAACCCAATTTCTTATTTATGTGGCTCTAATAAGGCAAACAAGAAAAGATAAATTTAAATTGTGCACATTTTGTAGTATGAGTCAAATTGATGTATATCTACTATACTGAAGATATATGACTAAGCACTTAGAAGAATAAAATCCACTTTTTAAGACACTCTCATTACTTCATGAATTCACATATATTTGCAACAAATAATGTCTCTAAAACCAACTGAAATGTAAAAAATAGAATGCATTTTGTCTAAACAGATATTAAGTCCTGCCACCCAAAAGTATTATAAAAGGATCTTATAGGACTTCCCTGGTGGCATAGTGGTTAAGAATCTGCCTGCCAACGCAGGTGACACAGGTTCCAGCCCTGGTCCGGGAAGATCCCACACGCCGCGGGGCCACAACTACTGAGCCTGCACTCTAGAGCCCGTGAGCCACAACTAATGAGCCTGCACTCTAGAGCCTGTGAGCCACAACTACTGAAGCCCGCGTGCCTAGAGCCCGTGCTCTGTAATAAGAGAAACCACCGCAAAAAGAAGCCTGTGCACCGCAACAAAGACCCAACACAGCCAAAGATAAATAAATAAATAAAGTAATTAATAATTAAAAAAAGGATCTTATAAACTGCTATAGATTCATCACTTACCTACTGGCATCGGTGAATGCATAGTATTTAATTTAAGAGGACATAGTAACCGTAGAAACAGGTATGCTCAGAAAAAAATGATTTCAAAATTAAGAATGAAAAATAATTATTTGTAAGGACAGAATATCAACAACAATGACAGGAAGGAAATATCTTCATATTAACCTTATACAAAGACAACCAAAAAACTTTGTGCCTCACCTGGACAGAGTTTATACTTTGTAATGGGGGTCTCAGAGCATCTCGAATCCATCTATAAATCTCCACAGCAATTAGTTTGGCTTCATCTCGAACAGCCTTCTCTCGAGACTCAAAGAGTTTTGGCAACACTTTGATAATTGGCTTCAGTAAGATGATTTTGGAACCAAATTCACTAGAAGTAAAAATTGGAAAAAAAACTGTCACCATGCAATATGCTTTGGTAAAGTGTTAGCCTGAATTCACTCAAACATAGTTCTGTATCTATATATAATAGAGACATATAGGTTGAGTTTTTTTAGGGAAGAAGAAAAAAAAACTTATAACAACATCTGTATTTAGATGCCATTCTTCCAAGAATATTATTTAATGTTCAGAGCCCAAAATAATATTACCATTTAAAAACTTTCTAGGTAACCAGTCTAGGAATTACTCAAATCTAAAATGGATCAACACTTGTGTAACATCTTAAATACATATGTATGTACATTAAGTTTAAAATAGAAAAAAATCAATTTATAAATAATTAGATGAGTGAAATTGACTTTTTAATAAGCTTGCTTATTTATTTATTTATTTAGCCTGCGCCGGGTCTTAGTTGCAGCACACGGGATCTTCGGTGCCACATGCGGGATCTTTAGTTGCAGCATGTGGACTTCGTAGTTGCGATATGCGGACTCAGTTGTGGCATGCATGCGGGATCTAGTTCCCCAACCAGAGTTCGAACCTAGGCTCCCTACATTGGAAGCATGGAGTCTTACCCATTGGATCACCAGGGAAGTCCCTTAATAAGCTTTTATTAGCTCTTCTATGTAATTACGGGGATTCACTCCACTTGATAGATCACCAATCCTGGCAGTGTGTCTTTCTTTCCTGACTCGAAGCTATCACACTATAACTTCAGGCAACTGAAATCTCTCTTTGCTTCAGTTTTCCATGGGTAAAACAGTTGCATTCTGACTTCTTAAAAAGGCAGTATAGGGCTTCCCTGGTGGCACAGTGGTTGAGAGTACACCTGCCGATGCAGGGGATGCGGGTTCGTGCCCCAATCCGGGAAGATCCCACATGCCACGGAGCGGCTGGGCCCGTGAGCCATGGCCACTGAGCCTGCATGTCCGGAGCCTGTGCTCCGCAACGGGAGAGGCCACAACAGTGAAAGGCCCCCGTACCGCAAAAAAAAAAAAAAAAAGGCAGTATAGGGACTTCCCTGGTGGCACAATGGTTAAGAATCTGCTTGCCAATGCAGGGGACGCAGGTCTGAGCCCTGGTCCAGGAAGATCTCACATGCCGCAGAGCAACTAAGCCCGTGCACCACAACTACTGAGCCCGCATGCCACAACTACTGAAGCCCGCGAGCCTAGAGCCCGTGCTCCGCAACAAGAGAAGCCACCAAAATGAGAAGCCCTCGCACCAACGAAGAGTAGCCCGTTTACAGCAACTAAAGCCCGTACGCAGCAACAAAGACCCAACGCAGCCAAAAATAAAATAAAAATACATTTATAAAAAACTAAAATAAAAAGGCAGTATATTTAACATTATATATCTGTCACATATCATATTTTTAAGTTCCCAACTTAAAAATATAGCTTTCTGATTCACTGCTAACATTTCTGAATAACAAATTCTGGAGCAAGAGAGATTCAGTTATGAAAGAAGATTGACACTCTGTAGTAGGATCCATATATACTATTTATCTATTATCTAATGTACACAAATGCAACAAAATGTTTCAGTAATAGCTACTGACACACTCTAACAGGTTAAAGGAGACTGAAAATACTTTCCCTAGAAAGTGATATTTAACAAGACACCAGTTTGTGTAAATGGTTCAAATATAGCCATCATAGCATGAAAATAAACCAGATGATCTTCAATATTTCCTTTAAAATCTTCTATTTTAATAGAAAAAAAAATTCTAACTTGGTTCAGCAGACCTTTAAGACTAAAGGAAAAATAAGAACTTATAGCGACGATAAACCATTCTGTTTAGGAATACTCATCACAGTGTCTGAAGAACCTAACATTTGGGATCTCTTAAACTTCCTTTACATTACTACTGTTTCATCTGATTTTTGTTTATTTGTTTCACTATCCTGGCCTAGTTCTGAAAGATATTTTTTAAAAAAACAGATGGAGCAGGTCCAAATGGAAAATAGATACCTTAACAATACAAAACCTAATCTTGATATCACACATATTACTATAGAGGGGAAAAGTTCTAAAAGCTTGTTTTAGGGGCCACAGATCATTTTTGGTCTCCTGAAGCTACCACTAACATAGATAGCTTGAGGAAGCTCTGGAACCAAGGACTGAACAGTTCCTGAAGGTCCCAGAGAGCTATCTAGTAGTTTTACTATAGATTCTGAGATGCCTTAGGACAAATAAAGAACCATACAAGGATGGGACTAAACAACATCATCTATAAGGAAGACATAAAAGACAATATACCTAACTTGTCCTTTTTCTACCCTTATTCTCCCAGTCAGCTTAAAAATGAAATAGCCAGAGTTCACAGAACTCCAGATTAGAAACTTGTAATTTTAAGGTAGAATATAGTATAATATATATTTTTATTAAGAAACTCATTACTAAGGACAGATCTATTAAGACAAGCACCGATTTGACAATGCAGTCAATTCACTAAATTTCTAAGACAACAGAATGAACACACTATTTACTACTAATAAAAATACATGCCTTCTACACTAGAATAGGCTAGGGATGAGGAAAATTTTATCACAAAAGAATCTAAGTGAAAGTCAAATTTTATATAAGAACATTATGAACCAAGCAAAAGACAAAGTTTACTGACATAAATTGAAGACAGTTTAACAAAATTTAAGAATTTTGATACTTTCATGTAAGATAAACACCAAAGGAAGCATATTCTCCAAGAAGTAGGTCATATACAAAATCACAAGAGAGGTGAGTTGGGATGATCTTCACACCCACAGGTCACACATTCAGGATTTCACTAGAGCGGCTTTCTAAAGTATCTCATGTGGAAGTATTGGGGACAGGATATCAGATTAGAAGGACTGCCAAATCAGAACAAACCAGTGTTTTGTCTAATTCAGATTTCCATAGAAAATTACAGCCACTTGTTCCTGAAAGAGATCCCATTCATGAAAAACTTCACTGCCAAACAACACTTAATTCTAGGGTTGAAAATAACTTATTACATAAGAGTAAAAGTTATTTTCTATTTCTGTTGCTATGCTTCTATTTAAAGGCATATAGCATTTACTTCTATTTTATTTTAAAAAGCACCTAAACAAAGGTTTACTTCAGCCAATGTTTCAAGGTACATAAATTTATGCCTGAGGATAACAAGAGAAACAGAGCTCCTTACCCTGAGGAGTGCTTTTCCATGAAAAAGTTAATTCATAATCTGAGAAAAGGTCAGAAATATCCCCCGCTCATCTTTATTAGAAAGAGATTTAGGGACTTCCCTGGTGGCGCAGTGGTTAAGAATTCACCTGCCAGTGCAGGGGACATGGGTTCAATCCCTGGTCCGGGAAGATCCCACGTGCCGCGGAGCAACTAAGCCCGTGCACCACAACTACCGAGCCTGCACTCTAGAGCCCATGAGCCACAACTACTGAGTCTATGTGCCACAACTACTGAAGCCCACGCACCTAGAGCCCGTGATCCACAGCAACAGAAGCCACCAAAATGCGAAGTCCACACACCACAATGAAGAGTAGCCCCCACTTGCCGCAACTAGAGAAAGCCCGCACGCAGCAACAAAGACCCAACACAGCCAAAAATAAATAAATAAATAAATTTACAAAAGAAAAAAAAGAAAGAGATTTAGATCAAATATGCAACACACTTAAAGGCTAAAATTACTGAATACAAAGTGTCACACTTGAGGAATGGCTTTAGCTTTTCCAGGTCACTTTTCTGGTTGGTATGGTCTGCCAAGTCAAGCCCAACAGCTTTCATTTCTGTTTAAACCAGGAACCCAAACTCAATTGAGATATTCTAGTTAACAGAACTAAAGCAAAAAGAAAAGGTTTTACCTTAAGGCTTTCCTCAGTGTCTCTATACAGGCCACTATGATCTTGGGGTTCTTATTGTCCAGGCCTTTCAGGAGCTCTTCTTGCACAGCCTCTCCTTTCTCAATCTCTATGTACATTAGACAAATCTCAATGCCTAGCTCCTTGGCTTTGGCCTTGGGTTGGTTGAACACTTTACTCACAACACCTGATACAACTTCCCCTGTGGTTCTGTAATATAGATTATAAACAACAACAACCATACACATAAAAACACACTTTAGTAGAAAGAGCCAGAAAAGGTCATGGAAAGTGGGGGAAACAAATACTTTTTTTAAAATGCTGAGAAATAAAGTAAATGAGACTCTAAAAACTTTATGTTCAAGTAAAACAGAAACAAACTCACACACTTAGAGAATGAACTTAGGGTTACTGCAGGGAAGGGATAGCCAGGGAGGTTGGGGTCGACATGTACACACTGCTGTATTTAAATAACCAACAAGGACCTACTGTATAGCACAGGGAACTCTGCTCAATGTTATATGGCAGCCTGGATGGGAGGTGAGTTTGGGGGAGAATGGATATATGTATATCAATGGCTGAGTCCCTCCGCTGTTCACCTGAAACTACCACAACATTGTTAATCGGCTATATTCCAGTATAAAATAAAAAGTTAAAAAAAATTATGTTCAAGAACATGAAAAAAAAAACTTATGCAAACCATAAGAGGTTAAGACATGTCACAACAGACAGTGACACAGAACCATAGTTTCTATTTACACATATAGGAAATTTAAACAAGAAAGCAAAAATCCCTTGAAATCTCACTACCCAGAGAAAACTACTTTCAACTTTATGGTATCCATCCTTCTAGACTTTTCTATATGCAGAGATAGACAGATACAGATACATTTTATAAAAATAAGATTACAGAGTTCTTACTTTTTTGGAAAATTTTTGAAAGTAATTTTAAACACTTTTTAGGACAAGAGAATTTCTTCACAGAGGGAATGGATATGTACCTTTAATAACAAAAGGCTGTTCCTGACTCCTTGGCAAGACTTTACAGTAGCTTTATTGCTTTGAGTTTCTTCTAAATTAAATAAAACCTGTACTACTGGAAAGGAGAGAAACTGAGTGGGTTGGAATTACATGCAGCATTTGTCAAAAAAGTTTCTAGTATCAGAAGAAAAATGAAATTAAAAAAGCAATGGTCTCACTGATGGCAAGGGGAACTCATTGATGCTGGTTAACAAAACTGTCAAATTAATGACTGTCCTTCTTGGTATAATTTTTGAGGTGAGTCAAGTACAGTCTGCCCTCCATATTGGTGGGTTCCTTATCCATGGGTTCCTCATCTGCAGATTCAACCAAACTTGTATCAAAAATATTTGGGAAAAAAAAAAAAAAAAAAAAAATTTGGGAAGGGCTTCCCTGGTGGCGCAGTGGTTGAGAGTCTGCCTGCCAATGCAGGGGACACGGGTTCGTGCCCCAGTCTGGGAAGATCCCACATGCCGCGGAGCGGCTGGGCCCGTGAGCCATGGCTGCTAAGCCTGCGCGTCTGGAGCCCATGCTCTGCAATGGGAGAGGCCACAACAGTGAGAAGCCCGCATAACGCAAAAAAAAAAAAAAATATTTGGGAAAAAAAATTCCAGAAAGTTCCAAAAAGCAAAACTTGAATTTGCCATGCAGCCAACAACTATTTACACATTATTTATATTGTAGTTACAATTATTTACACAGCATTTACATTGTGTTAGGTATTGAGAGTAACCTAGAAATGAGTTACAGTATACAGGAGAGTGTATGTAGGTTATATGCAAATACTAGGCCATTTTACGTGAGGGACTTGAGCTTCTGTAGATTTTCCTATCCTAGGGTGTAGGGGTGGGGACTTTTGTCCTGGAACCAATTCCCATGCAGATACCTAGGGATGTGTATATATATTTCTTGTGCAATTAGGTCAAGGGTCCCCATTGTTTTTTTGTTTTTTGTATGGAGGGCTCCTTTCAATGACATAAAGACTAGTATTAGAAAAGTCAGGTTTATCAGGTATGGGAGACTGGGGTGACTGGAAACCTCTATCATCCAATAAGCTGGGAGTTATAGAGGTTATTTAGTTCGCACTACCTCTCCTAAGAGATAAAAATGCCTAATGACCATAGGGAGAAAGATGTGATTCTAAGATCACCTAGCCTGGAACCATTGTAGAAAAAGATTTAAGTAATGCCCAAATGTTTTCAGTGAAATTTTGACGTCTTTGCTAACCACCTCAGTTTCTTCTAAAAGTTACAAAAGATTTTCCCCCTTGGAGTAATTCTCATACAAAAGCCTCAAAAGGAAAAGCACTTGCTCATCGAACTTTAAGGTAAAAACTCAAGATCTGATTTCCAATTTGCTCCTCTCTAAAGATCTCTTGTACCATTTAGACTTCTGAGAGCAGATAAAGACTGAAATGAAAAACAAGTGTCAAGGAGCTATGAAAGTTAAGAAATGAATATCCTCTAAAAGTGCTAATAACTAAGCACAGTGATCCATAAATATACATAAATTAATCCATGTAGCACGAGACAGGGGTTTTTACCAGAATAGTTGGAAAGAAACTACTTACTTTCCTGCTACATGGGCATTTTCAACATAAACAAGTGCAGCTTCTAATCCTTTCAACTGAACCACTGCATTGGAATCAGTCACAAATTTTTTGATCAATCCTAAAAATTTGGACCATTCTGGGCTCTTTTCATCCTTTATTTTCTGGAAGATCTTCAGGGCCTCTTCATACCCACTTAACCTTGCTTTCCACAGCTAAAAGAAAAGTATTTTGAAACAAAACAAAATTTAATGACATTATTATCTACCATTGGGGTTGGGGGGTGGAATGACTACCTTATACTAGGTAATTTGAACAAAGGACCCCAGACTAGAAACAAAAACGGAGTTTAAGAAATCCAGATAGCTTTTTTATTTTTAAAGATTAGCTAACAAACTTTTTCTTATAAGTGTTTAATATTTATGATATTCTGTCAAGGCCTTCTAGAATTCATAAACAGGCCACTATAAACGTATCCCACTTTGTATCCAAGTATTAGTCATTACTTCTTTGTAACATGACATTAAAGATGTAACAATTCAAACATGAGAAATTTTCCTGCTGAAACTGCCCAATCTCCAAAGTAGGCTGTTTCTCCAGTTGTATTGTGTAATCATCAGGCAGCTTTATACTACACTATACAGTATAACTGCTGACAAAACAAGCCAATGACACTGAAATTTGAGTTCCAGAAAAGTCTTACCTTGTGTTCACATTTCTGATCAACTGGCAGTTTCACCCACTCACTGTCATCTCCCATTGTGCTTCCAGTTTCTTCTTAGAATTAAGAGTAATTCCTGGTCAGACAAAAATCGGTATCTATTAACTCTAGCAACCAAGCTGTCTCTTAAAGACAAAAAGATTTTTCTGAGACTATTATTTTAGCATGTGTAAACCAACAAAAGTAAAAAATCTCATTCTTTGGTCAAATGCCCATTTAATTCCATTAATAGAACATTTAAAAAGTAAACGAAAAAAGTTAATAAAAATTCTAAATGAGGGATTCCCTGGTGGCGCAGTGGTTAAGAACCGCCTGCCAATGCAGGGGACACAGGTTCAAGCCCTGGTCCGGGAAGATCCCACATGCTGTGGAGCAACTAAGCCCGTGCGCCACAACTACTGAGCCTGCGCTCTAGAGCCCATAAGCCACAAATACTGAAGCCCGTGTGCCTAGAGCCTGTGCTCCACAACAACAGAAGCCACCGCAATGAGAAGCCCGCACACCGCAACAAAGACCCAACGTAGCCAAAAATAAATAAATTTATTTTTTAAAAAAACGTAATCTATGTTAGCTGTAGAAAATCTGGAAAGTATAGAAAATATATAAGGAAGGAAAGCATTAAAATACAATTTCACTATCAATTAGTAACCAAAATGAACACTGCAGTGTATCCACTTGAACCCTTCCAGATTTTTTTCAATGCACATGCAGTGTATAAATTATATGAAAAAGGGCTAATCCTCTTGTAATTTTTTTCTTACATCGTCACAAACATTTCCTCATATTTGAGAACATGATGTTTAAAGGCTGCACTACACTCCATTTTATGAATGTACCATAATTACCAAGCCTAACACTGGACATTTAAATTGTTTCAAGTTTTCCAATATTATAAATAACATAAAAGGGATCTTGCTTAATCTTTCCATCCCCAGTCCTGGTGTGACATAAAATATGTCTCAATAAATATTTGTCTAATGAATATATGCCTTGATAGTATCTGCTATGAGTCAGGCACTGTGCAAACTACTTTTTAAACATATTGATTCATTATACTAACAACAACTACACGAAAGAAAGACATTCTCCCCACTTTACACACTAGGCTCACAAAGATTCAGTAACTTGCCCAAAACAACAAAGCTAACAGGCCGTGAGATCACACTAAGATTCCAAGTCTATGCCTCTTCTTTACAACTTGTTGCCTCCCATTAAAATGTAGGAAATATCCCAGGGAAAGTTACTAGAGACTGAATTGTAAAAGTTTATTAGAGTAAGAGGAACTTTCATTAAGACTTCTCTTCAAAATCCCCAAGAGTCTGTGAAACAACAGCAGTGTGTTTTAGAGCAGGAGTCAAACCTTAATAGCAAATCTACAGGAACTCTAATACAGCAATAGTGAGAGATAAAATAGTACAACAGTTTGGAAAACAGTATGGCATTATTTAAATTGAAAATGCACATACTCCACTATCCAGCAACTCCATTCCTAGGTATATACCCTAGAAATTGATGCCAGCTGCACCAGAAGACCTGTATGAGAGTATTCATAGCAATGTTGTTCATAGAAAAGTCAAAAGTTGGAAACACTTTTTACAAGTTCATCAAAAAGAGAATGAATAAATAGTGGTATATTCACTGTGTAATATTATACAGCAACTAAAAGAACTGAAAGCATTGAAAGCAAGTACTCCAACAAGTACATGTACATGCATATTGATAGCAGCACTATTCACAATGGCCAAAAATCAGCCCAAATGTCTATCCATGGATGAATAAACAAACTGTGAAACATACATACGATGGACTATTACTCAGCTATAAATGGGAATGAAGTACTTACTGATACATGCTACAGCATGGATGAATTTCACAAACATGATGCTAAGTGAAGGAAGCCAAACACAAAAGGTTCTATATTATATGATTCCATTCATAGGAAATATCCAGAACAGATCAATCCATAGAGACAGATGGAGACTGGTGGTTGCCAGGGGTTGAGGAGAGAGGGGGAGAGAGTGGGAGTGGGGAGAAATTGCTTAATGGGTAAGGAGTCTTACTGTGATGTGATGGAAATGTTACTGTTTGGGAACTAGACAGAGATGGTGGTTGCACAACATTGTGAATGTACAAAATGCCATTGAATTGTTCACTTTAAAATGGTTAATTTTATGTTATATGAATTTCACCTCAATAAAAAAATATTTTTTTTTCAGTTCCTAGGTGACTGTAATATGCAACCTGGGTTAAAAACCTCTAATGTTACTTTCTTGGCACAAGTTTGAGCTGCAAAAGCAATCTTTCCTATCTGAGTTTCAAAAAGAAACAGTCAATGTAAGTTTTAAAAACATTTTCCAGCCAAGAGAATGTGAACAATAATATTCGATTGTTGGTATTGTGAATTCTCTGCAATACTTTTTTTTTCTTGTTGGTTGCTTTTCGAAACATGAAGAAAAAGGTTACCTAACCTAAACTGCCTCATATAAAATATTGATGTCAGCCTTTCTCAACTTCTGAGGTGGTCCACACTCTGTCTGTGGCATGTGTTTCTCCCAAGGCCACTCTCGCCTTCTGAGATGGCCCACACTCTGTCTGTGGAGTGTGTTTCTCTCTAAATAAATCCACTTCTTACCTATCACTTTGTCTCTCACTGAATTCTTTCTGTAATGGGACATCAAGAATCTGAGCTTCATTAAGTCCTGAAACCAGGTATACAGCAAAGTGAGAGACTGGTTCAAGATGGTGGAGAAGGACGTGCTCTCACTCCCTCTTGCGAGAGCACCGGCATCACAACTAACTGCTGAACAATCATCGACAGGAAGACACTGGAACTCACCAAAAAGATACCCCACATCCAAAGACAAAGGAGACGCCGCAATGAGACGGTAGGAGGGGCGCAATCACAATAAAATCAAATCCCACAACTGCTGGGTGGGTGACTCACAAACTGCAGAACACTTATACCACAGAAGTCCACCCACTGGAGTGAAGGTTCTGAGCCCCAGGTCAGGCTTCCCAAACTGGGGGTCCGGCAATGGAAGGAGGAATTCCTAGAGAATCAGACTTTGAAGGCTAGCGGGATTTGACTGCAGGACTTCAACAGGACTGGGGGAAACAGAGACTCCACTCTTGGAGGGCACACACAAAGTAGTGTGCGCATCAGGACCCAGGGGAAGGAGCAGTGACCCCACTGAAGATTGAACCAGACGTACCTGCTAGTGTTAGAGGGTCTCCTGCAGAGGCTGGGGGTGGCTGTGGCTCACCGTGGGGACAAGGACACTGGCAGCAGAAGTTCTGGGAGGTACTCTTTGGCGTGAGCCCTCCCAGAGTCTGCCATTAGCCCCACCAAAGAGCTGGGTAGGCTCCAGAGCTGGGTCACCTCAGTCCAAACAACCAACAGGGAGGGAACCCAGCCCCATGCATCAGCAGACAAGCGGATTAAAGTTTTATTGAGCTCTGCCCACCAGAGCAACACCCTGCTCAATCCACCACCAGTCCCTCCCATCAGGAAGCTTGCACAAGCCTCTTAGATAGCCTCATCCACCAGAGGGCAGACAGCAGAAGCAAGAAGAACTACACTTCTGCAGCCTGTGGAAGGAAAACCACATTCACAGCAAGACAGACAAAATAAAAAGAGAACTTTGTACCAGATGAAGGAACAAGATAAAACCCCAGAAAAACAACTAAATGAAGTGGAGATAAGCAACCTTTCAGAAAAAGAATTCAGAATAATGATAGTGAAGATGATCCAGGACCTCAGAAAAAGAATGGAGGCAAAGATCGAGAAGATGCAAGAAATGTTTAACAAAGACCTAATTAAAGAACAAACAAACAGAGATGAACAATACAATAACTGAAATGAAAACTACACTAGAAGGAATCAATAGCAGAATAACTGAGGCAGAAGAATGGATAAGTGACCTGGAAGACAGAATGGTGGAATTCACTGCCGTGGAAGAGAATAAAGAAAAAAGAATGAAAAGAAATGAAGACAGCCTAGGAGACCTCTGTGACAACATTAAACGCAACAACATTCACATTATAGGGGTTCCAAAAGGAGAAGAGAGAGAGAAAGGACCAGAGAAAATATTTGAAGAGATTATAGTCGAAAACTTCCCTAACATGGGAAAGGAAATAGCCACCCAAGTCCAGGAAGCGCAGAGAGTCCCAGGCAGGATAAACCCAAGGAGAAACAAGCCAAGACCCACAGTAATCAAATTGACAAAAATTAAAGACAAAGAAAAATTATTGAAAGCAACAAGGGAAAAACGACAAATAACATACAAGGGAGCTCCCATAAGGTTAACAGCTGATTTCTCAGTAGAAACTCTACAAGCCAGAAGGCAGTGGCACGATATATTTTAAATGATGAAAGGGAAGAACCTACAACCAACATTACTCTAACTGGCCAGGATCTCATTCAGATTCGATGGAGAAATCAAAAGCTTTACAGACAAGCAAAAGCTAAGAGAACCTATCCTTCTCAAACTCTTCCAAAATATAGCAGAGGGAGGACCACTCCCAAACTCCTTCTACGAGGCCACCATCACCTTGATACCAAAACCAGACAAGGATGTCACAAAGAAAGAAAACTACAGGCCAATATCACTGATGAACATAGATGCAAAAATCCTCAACAAAATACTAGCAAACAGAATCCAACAGCACATTAAAAGGATCATACACCATGATCAAGTGGGGTTTATTCCAGGAATGCAAGGATTCTTCAATATACACAAATCTATCAATGTGATAAACCATATTAACAAATTGAAGGAGAAAAACCATATGATCATCTCAATAGATGCAGAGAAAGCTTTTGACAAAATTCAACACCCATTTATGATAAAAACCCTGCAGAAAGTAGGCATAGAGGGAACTTTCCTCAACATAATAAAGGCCATATATGACAAGCCCACAGCAAACATCATCCTCAATGGTGAAAAACTGAAAGCATTTCCACTAAGATCAGGAACAAGACAAGGTTGCCCACTCTCACCACTATTATTCAACATTGTTTTGGAAGTTTTAGCCACAGCAATCAGAGAAGAAAAGGAAATAAAAGGAATCCAAATCGGAAAAGAAGAAGTAAAGCTGTCACTGTTTGCAGATGACATGATCCTATACATAGAGAACCCTAAAGATGCTACCAGAAAACTACTAGAGCTAATCAATGAATTTGGTAAAGTGGCAGGATACAAAATTAATGCACAGAAATCTCTGGCATTCCTATATACTAATGATGAAAAATCTGAAAGTGAAATCAAGAAAACACTCCCATTTACCACTGCAACAAAAAGAATAAAATATCTAGGAATAAACCTACCTAAGGAGACAAAAGACCTGTATGCAGAAAATTGTAAGACACTGATGAAAGAAATTAAAGATGATACAAATAGATGGAGAGATATACCATGTTCTTGGATTGGAAGAATCAACATTGTGAAAACGACTCTACTACCCAAAGCAATCTATAGATTCAATGCAATCCCTATCAAACTACCACTGGCATTTTTCACAGAACTAGAACAAAAAACTTCACAATTTGTATGGAAACACAAAAGACCCCGAATAGCCAAAGCAATCTTGAGAAGGAAAGAAGGAACTGGAGGAATCAGGCTCCCTGACTTCAGACTATACTACAAAGCTACAGTTATCAAGACGGTATGGTACTGGCACAAAAACAGAAAGATAGATCAATGGAACAGGATAGAAAGCCCAGAGATAAACCCATGCACATATGGACACCTTATCTTTGATAAAGGTGGCAGTAATGTACAATGGAGAAAGGACAGCCTCTTCAATAAGTGGTGCTGGGAAAACTGGACAGGTACATGTAAAAGTATGAGATTAGATCACTCCCTAACACCATACACAAAAATAAGCTCAAAATGGATTAAAGACCTAAATGTAAGGCCAGAAACTATCAAACTCTTAGAGGAAAACATAGGCAGAACACTCTATGACATAAATCACAGCAAGATCCTTTCTGACCCACCTCCTAGAGTAATGGAAATAAAAACAAAAATAAACAAATGGGACCTAATGAAACGTCAAAGCTTTTGCACAGCAAAGGAAACCATAAACAAGACCAAAAGACAACCCTCAGAATGGGAGAAAATATTTGCAAATGAAGCAACCGACAAAGGATTAATCTCCAAAATTTACAAGCAGCTCATGCAGCTCAATAACAAGAAAACAAACAACCCAATCCAAAAATGGGCAGAAGACCTAAATAGACATTTCTCCAAAGAAGATATACAGACTGCCAACAAACACATGAAAGAATGCTCAACATCATTAATCATTAGAGAAATGCAAATCAAAACTACAATGAGATATCATCTCACACCAGTCAGAATGGCCATCATCAAAAAATCTAGAAACAATAAATGCTGGAGAGGGTGTGGAGAAAAGGGAACACTCTTGCACTGCTGGTGGGAATGTGAATTGGTTCAGCCACTATGGAGAACAGTATGGAGGTTCCTTAAAAAACTACAAATAGAACTACCATATGACCCAGCAATCCCACTACTGGGCATATACCCTGAGAAAACCATAATTCAAAAAGAGTCATGTACCAAAATGTTCATTGCAGCTCTATTTACAATAGCCCGGAGATGGAAACAACCTAAGTGCCCGTCATCGGATGAATGGATAAAGAAGATGTGGCACATATATACAATGGAATATTACTCAGCCATAAAAAGAAACGAAATTGAGCTATTTGTAATGAGGTGGATAGACCTAGAGTCTGTCATACAGAGTGAAGTAAGTCAGAAAGAAAAAGACAAATACCGTATGCTAACACATATATATGGAATTTAAGGAAAAAAATGTCACGAAGAACCTAGGGGTAAAGCAGGAATAAAGACGCAGACCTCCTAGAGAACGGACTTGAGGTTATGGGGAGGGGGAAGGGTGAGCTGTGACAGGGCGAGAAAGAGTCATGGGCATATACACACTAACAAACGTAGTAAGGTAGATAGCTAGTGGGAAGCAGCCACATGGCACAGGGATATTGGCTCGGTGCTTTGTGACAGCCTGGAGGGGTGGGATAGGGAGGGTGGGAGGGAGGGAGACGCAACAGGGAAGACATATGGGAACATATGTTTATGTATGACTGATTCACTTTGTTATAAAGCAGAAACTAACACACCATTGTAAAGCAATTATACCCCAATAAAGATGTTTAAAAAAAAAAAAAAAAAAGCTAAGAGAATTCAGCATCACCAAACCAGCTCTACAACAAATGCTAAAGGAACTTCTCTACGTGGGAAACACAAGAGAAGAAAAGGACCTACAAAACCAAACCCATAACAATTAAGAAAATGGTAACAGGAACATACATATCAATAATTACCTTAATCGTGAATGGATTAAATGCTCCAACCAAAAGACACAGGCTTGCTGAATATATACAAAAACAAGATCCATATATATGCTGTCTACAAGAGACTCACTTCAGACCTAGGGACACAAACAGACTGAAAGTGAGGGGATGGAAAAAGATATTCCATGCAAATGGAAATCAAAAGAAACCTGGAGTAGCAATACTCATATAAGATAAAAGACTTTAAAATAAAGAATGTCACAAGAGACAAGGAAGGACACTACATAATGATCAAGGGATCAATCCAAGAAGAAGATATAACAATTATAAATATATATGCACCCAACATAGGAGCACCTCAATACATAAAGCAACTGCTAACAGCTCTAAAAGAGGAAATTGACAGTAACAATCATAGTGGGGGACTTAAACACCTCACTTAGTTACACCAGTGGACAAATCATCCAGACAGAATATTAATAAGGAAACACAAGCTTTAAATGACACAATAGACCAGATAGATTTAATTGATATTTATACAACATTCCGTCCAAAAACAGCAGATTACACTTTCTTCTCAAGTGCACACAGAACATTCTCCACAATAGATCACATCTTGGGTCACAAATCAAGCCTTAGTAAATTTAAGAAAACTGAAATCATATCAAGCATCTTTTCTGACCACAACGCTATGAGATTAGAAATCAATTACAGGGAAAAAAATGTAAAAAACCCAAACACATGGAGGCTAAACAATACGTTACTAAATAACCAAGAGATCACTGAAGAAATCAAAGAGGAAATCAAAAAATACCTAGAGACAAATGACAATGAAAACACGAGATCCAAAACCTATGGGATGCAGCAAAAGCAGTTCTAAGAGGGAAGTTTATAGCAATACAAGCCTACCTCAAGAAACAAGAAAAATCTCAAATAAACAATCTAAGCTTACACCTAAATGAACTAGAGAAAGAACAACAAACAAAACCCAAAGTTAGTAGAAGGAAGGAAATCATAAAGAGCAGAAATTAATGAAATAAAACAAAGAAAATAGCAAAGATCAATAAAATTAAAAGCTGGTTCTTTGAAAAGATAAACAAAATTGATAAACCTTTAGCCAGGCTCATCAAGAAAAAGAGGGAGAGGACTAAAATCAATAAAATTAGAAATGAAAAAGAAGTTACAACAGACACCACAGAAATACAAAGCATCCTAAGAGACTACTACAAGCAACTCTATGCCAATAAAATGGACAACCTGGAAGAAATGGACAAATTCTTTTTTTTTTCTGATGTGTATTTTTTTTTTTACATCTTTATTGGAGTATAACTGCTTTACAATGGTGTGTTAGTTTCTGCTTCATAACAAAGTGAATCAGTTATACATATACATATGTTCCCATATCTCTTCCCTCTTGTGTCTCCCTCCCTCCCACCCTCCCTATCCCACCCCTCCAGGCGGTCACAAAGCACAGAGTTGATCTCCCTGTGCTATGCGGCTGCTTCCCACTAGCTATCTACCTTACGTTTGGTAGTGTATATATGTCCATGCCTCTCTCTCGCTTTGTCACAGCTTACCCTTCCCGCTCCCCATATCCTCAAGTCCATTCTCTAGTAGGTCTGTGTCTTTATTCCTGTCTTACCCCTAGGTTCTTCATGACATTTTTTTCTCTTAAATTCCATATATATGTGTTAGCATACGGTATTTGTCTTTCTCTTTCTGACTTACTTCACTCTGTATGACAGACTCTAGGTCTATCCACCTCATTACAAATAGCTCAATTTTGTTTCTTTTTACGGCTGAGTAATATTCCATTGTATATATGTGCCACATCTTCTTTATCCATTCATCCAATGATGGACACTTAGGTTGTTTCTATCTCCTAAATAGAGATAAATAGAGCTGCAATGAACATTTTGATACATGACTCTTTTTGTGGACAAATTCTTAGAAAGGTATAACCTTCCTGAACCAGGAAGAAATAGAAAATATGAACAGACCAATCACAAGTAACGAAATTGAAACTGTGATTAAAAATCTTCAAAAAAAATTAAAATATTGATGTCACTGTGCTATATTTTCTGAAATGGCTTCTACTACTTCATAGCTTCAGTTTTTAAAAAAAATTAGTATTTAAGATTTTGCTGCTTTCCATTCAAAGGAAAGGCTTGCTTCATACCAAAACTTTCCCAGGGCTTCCCTGGTGGCGCAGTGGTTAAGAATCTGCCTGTCAATGCAAGGAACATGGGTTCGAGCCCTGGCCTGGGAAGCTCTCACATGTTGCAGAGCAACTAAGCCCATGTGCCACCACTACTGAGCCTGCTCTAGAGCCAGCAAGCCACAACTACTGAAGCCTGCGCGACTAGAGCCTGTGCTCCGCAACAAGAGAAGCCACAACAATGAGAAACCTGTGCACTGCAACGAAGAGTAGCCCCCGCTCATTGCAAGTAGAGAAAGCCTGCGTACATCAACAAAGACCCAACACAGCCAAACATTTTAAAATAAATAAATAAATTTATTAAAAAAACACAAAACTTTCCCAGCCACTGAAATAATGGATAGTGTTTTGTGTATACGTGTGACACTGAGGACTACTGCTCTGTATTTATCGTTTTCCAGGATCAATATACTAAGAAAAAAAGCACTTCACTAATTTTTCCCCATAATTATTTTAATTTTAAAATAATTTTACAATTTAATTTTTTACATATATAAGAAAATATATACAATATATGTGTTAGGAAGCATTACAATAAAATTGATATATTGACCTACCACCCAAACTGAAAATTAGGACACTACTAATATTATTACTGCACCTGTGCATTTCTTTCCTACCCCATCCTTCTTACCACAGAAGCACTTTCCTAAAGTTCACCTGGTTCTATGCTGTAGTCAGTCACATATTCCTAAATAAAATTAACTGTGCTTGTTTGTGAGCCTTAGAAAAATGTTGTAGTCTTCCATAAGTTGCTTTTTTCATTCAATGTTTCATTTGTAAAATTCATCCATGTGGTATACTGTAGTTTAAATCTACTAAAAGTGTGGTCCAAAGACTTGTGCTGTTTCACAAACTTATCATTCAGAGATAAGTACAGAAATAGAGGTAAGTGTTTAGAAACTGCCATAACATCTATTCTATCTTCTTTTATTATAGTGATTTGAGGAACTGAAAAAAGTTCAGCAAGGCTAAAGTATAAAATGCAACAAGAAAAGTGAAAGGGTATAAAGAGTAAGGCTAGAAAGTAGTCCAAATCAGACCCTGGAAGGTCTTGTAGGCAATGTTAAGGAATTTAGACTTTATCCCAAAGGTAGAAGGAGACTTTGAAGGACTGTAGACAGGAAAATTTCATATGCTACCAAACTTGCATTTTTCAAAGACTATATAATGTAAACATAAAAGCAATGTAAAGAATGTCTTGGAAGGCAGTTAACAATGGAGGGAAATCAGTTAGAAGGCTGTAATCTAAATGAAGGATGATGATGGCCTGGAACTTAGAGTAGTAGCAATGCAGGTGGAGAAAACGGGATGGATTTTAGAGCTACAAGGAATGTCAAGGACTGTCTTTATTGAGTGACTGTAGAAGGAGTATAAGACACATATGAAAATGAAGTTTTGGGCAAGCTGAGTTTGACATGTACACTAGACGAGGGTAGATGCGGGAAGCAGCTGGAGATTCAAGCCTGGTATTCAAGAGAGAGATAAAAATTTAGGAGTTATCAGTAGATAAATGTAATTAAAACCAAGGGGGTGGATGATAGTACTGAGGGAGAGTACATAGTGAGAAGAGCCCCAGGTTAGAGTTTAGATGAAACCAGCATCTACAGGACAGGTAGATGAGCCCCTTAGACCACCATGTACAGTGTCTGACACATATAAAATGATCAATTAATGTATGCTGGGGAAAGAAAAAAAACCCACAATAACTCAAAATGCAGTAACAGTCTTATCAAATTTGAGTTTTTGCTACTTGAGGGAAACTTTATTACTTTCTATGTCTGGCTGCAAATCTACACTTAAAAAAAATTAAAAGAATTCTGTATCTTCAAAACCACCACTAACTTGAGGTTGAGGCCTTGGGTAAGTTACTTAGCCAAATATATATTGCCTCAGCATGCTTGTGTGTAAAGTGGGAATAATGATACATACCTCAGAGAATTGTTGTGTGGATTAAATGAGTCAGTACATGTAAAGCTCTTAGACTAGGTACTTGGCATCTAGCAAGGGCTCAAAAAATGTTAGCAACTTACTATCATTATTTGGCATCCCAAATTTGAATTTATTTCATTTCTAAATTACAGTTGACTTTATTTTGGAATTTTATAGGATTAAAAGAGCAAGTCTATAGGCACCTCAGAATATTGTTTAATGCATAAAATATATGATCATATTAAATCAGTTATGTTGAAATAGTTATATATGTTGAATATAATATAGTTATGTTGAAATATAGTTATCAAAATATTTTGAAATGTGAATATATGGGCTTCTCCATTAATATATTAAATAAAATCCAGCAGCAGATTTAATAACTACTGTAACTCTTGTTATGAATAAAAAATATGTATATATATTTTTTTTACTGTATGCGGGCCTCTCACTGTTGTGGCCTTTCCCGTTGCGGACCACAGGCTCCGGACGCGCAGGCTCAGCGGCCATGGCTCACGGGCCCAGCCGCTCCACGGCACGTGGGATCTTCCCAGACTGGGGCACGAACCCGTGTCCCCTGCATCGGCAGGTGGACTCTCAACCACTGCGCCACCAGGGAAGCCCTAAAAATATTTTTATATACTACATAACATGATTATGAAAATGATTTCTATTGGTGACAAAGGCATAGGTTCTTATAATATTATTGTAGTTTATTGCCTACATTATTAACTGAAGAAAATGTCAAAATTTCAGTTAGGACTTCCCTGGTGGCACAGTGGTTAAGAATCCACCTGCCAATGCAGGGGACACGGGGTTCGATCCCTGGTCCGGGAAGATCCCACATGCCATGGAGCAAATAAGCCCGTGTGCCACAATTACTGAGCCCAGGTGCCACGACTACTGAAGCTCGCACACCTAGAGCCCATGCTCCACAACAAGCAAGCCACTGCAATGAGAAGCCCGCACGCTGCGATGAAGAGTAGCCCCCGCTCTCTGCAACCAGAAAGCCCGCACGCAGCAACAAAGACCCAACGCAGACCAAAAAAAAAAAAAAGAAAGAAAGAAAAAGAAATTTCAGTTATAAGATTAGTGCAAATAAAGATGTAATTATTTTTCCATACAAATTTACAGAGTCCCTGAATTCTAACCCAGCTTAAAATCTCTTGATCTACAACCTTTCAAATTCTATGATCAAAAACTTTAGGGCATTCCCTGAGGACATGTAACTCTGCCATCAGTTTTGATGTGGAAACACTATGATATATAAATGTTGTTGGACAACAGTAGTTTTAAGAGTAAAATATGAAAGGTTTAAAAAAGCTAGCTCTGTCCTTTATTTATTGAGACTTTATTTTCTCCTTTGTATTTCCATTGTATTAGATAAATAAATGTGAATGTAGAATTGTAAAAAAAAAAAAGACTTTAGGGCACTGCTTACAATCATCTCAAAGTCCCTAGTTAAAATAATGGTTAACACCCATCCTGTATTTCAGTAGCACTTTATATTTTACATGTATTTTTACAATCATTCATTTTCTATGTATTTCATAATGTAAATGCAAGCACGCTGTTATATTATCTCATTCAGGTTTAGTTTCTTTCTTTTTCATATTATTCTTAGTTATGTGACTCTTACTAAACTATAAGATTCTCTTGAGCAAAAGCCTTTTGTCTTATTAATCTCTATCTTCAAAAGGGTCAAATAAATAAATAAAGTATCATTATCCTCTTTTTACATATGGGGAAAAAGAGGTTCAGCGTCCTGCCCAATGTCACTTAAGTAGGGGAGAATGGTCTAAAAGAGATTCCTTTTTTTTAATTTATTTTTGGCTGCGTTGGGTCTTCATTGCTGCACACGGGTTTTCTCTACTTGCAGTGAGCGGGGGCTACTCTATGCTGTGGTTCATTGCGGTGGCTTCTCTTGTTGCGGAGCACAGGCTCTAGGCACGCAGGCTTCAGTAGTTGTGGCACACACACTCAGTATTTGTGGCTCGTGGGTTCTAGAGCACAGGCTCAGTAGTTGCGGTGCACAGGCTTAGTTGCTCCGCAGCATGTGGGATCTTCCCGGACCAGGGATCGAACCCGTGGCCCCTGAATTGGCAGACGGATTCTTAACCACTGTGCCACCAGAGAAATCCCTGAAAGAGATTTCTTGATACCTAGTTTGGTGAAATTCCTACAACTGACCTACATATGGTTTCTACATTATCTATAGTGAAATCTATTCACACTCTACAGTATAAATAGTAAGAATTATTTTGGTGATTACTTAACTCAATAAAAATATAAAGGGCAAATGAGAGTATGTATGAAAGACAAGTTTATTTGCCTCCAAAGGACTTAGGTAATTTAGGGAAATTTAAAATACAGTTAGTCGGTAAGGGGGAATCATCCCTAATCAGCAGCTGCCGAATAATCAAGCCTAACTACCCAGTTGGGCCTCAGAACACTGTTAACCTGTCTTTGCGTAAGAAAGAAATGACTACAGTTTTAATTATAATTTGGGGTTATCCACGTAGTCCGACCCTTCTCCCTCACAACCCTTATTCCATTGAATACTGACTCTACCAGTTAAAAAGGAAAATCTTTCATTGAGATTAATAAAAAAACTAAAGGGTGGTAGACTATAATTTCTATAGCTCATACTAGTTTTAAATTTATAACTATAATTCTAGAATATTTGCAGGGGGGACAGTAGGGGAAAGTCATTAAAGTGGCTACCTGTTTGTAAGTTAAACTTTGCCTCTATCTGCAAATTTTAACTAGCCATTATCACAAAGGAAAGTAAAGGCCTTAGGAACATTTAGAACATATTCAGGAAGTAATGAAGAGGACCCTCAGAGTTCATAAAACGGAATACATGTAGAATAAACCAACAATTTCATGAAAAGTCACACCAGTTAAAGGCCTGAGTGATCTCTTTAGAGAAATGTAGTGCTGTTTTCAATATACACAGCAAATTAAAACCAAACTAACATTCATAATAGCCAAAGAGTGGAAACAACCCAAACCTCTATCCACTGATAAATAGATAAAACGTGGTAAATCCACAGAATGGAGTATGATTCAGTAATAAAAATTAAGTACTATAAAGAATTCCTAAAACTCAACAACAAAAAAAGCAAACAACTTGATTAAAAAATGGGCAAAGAACTTGATTAGACATTCATCCAAAGACAGACAAATGGCCAATAAGCACATGAAAAGATGCTCAAGATTACAAACATTAGGGAAATGCAAATCAAAACTACAAGTATTACCTCACACCTATTAGGATGGCTACTATCAAAAACCCAGGAAACAACAAATGTTGGCAAGGATATGGAGAAATTGGAACCCTTGTACACTGTTGGTGACAATGTAAAATGGTACAGTTACTGTGGAAAACAGTATGGCTGTTCCTCAAAAAATTAAAACAGAATGACAATATGATCCAGCAATTCCACTTCTGGGTATATGCCCAAAATAATCGAAAGCAGGATCTTGAAGAGATATCTGTACACCCATGTTCATAGCAGCATTACTCACAACAGCTAAAATATGGAAGCAACCCAAGTGACCACTGATGGATGAATGGATAAGCAAAATGTGGTATACACATACAAAAGAATATCATTCAGCTTTAAAAGGACAGAAATTCGGACATGCTATAACCTGAGTGAACCTTGAAGACGTTATGTTAAGTGAAATTAAGCCAGCCACAAAGAGACAAACAGTGTATGATTCCACTTATATCAAGTACTTAGAGTAGTCAAAATCATAGAGATAGAAGGTAGAATGATTGTTGCCAGCAGATGGATGGAGAAGGGTAATGACGGGTTACTGTTGAATGGGTGTAAAATTTCAGTTCTACAAGATGAAAAGAATTATGGAGATGGATGGTGGTAGCTACACAACATTACAAATGCATTTAATGCCACTGAGTTGTATATTTAAAAATGCTTAAGATGGTGAATTTTACGTTATGTGTACACACACAAAAGAAGTGAAGTACTGATACATGCTGCAACATGGATGAACCTTGAAAACATTATATTAAGTGAAAGAAGTCAGTTGCAAAGGACCACTTATTATATAATTCCATTTATATAAAATGTCCAGAATAGGCAAATCTATAGAGACAGAAAGTAGATGAGAGGTTGCCTATGACTGGGGTGTTTGGGGATATTAGAAGGGTGTTAAGGAGTGCGGGGTTTCTTTTTGGGGTAATGAAAGTGTTCTAAAATTGACTGTTAGTGATGGCTGCACAAATCTATGAATATACTGAAAGTCAGTGAATTGTACACTTTAAATGGGTGAATGGTACGTAAATTATGTATCTCATTAAAACTGTTAAAAAAACAAACTAACAAAGTTTACTAACAGAAGTCCTTAGGAGATAAGAGTGATTTGTTAAAGTTGCCGATCATTTTACATGTGAATGGGCTGGGTGTAAAATAATAGGATCTAACACTAAGGAGTTACTCCATTCCAATTTTACCTAAAGCATTCATTTGATGAATTTCCCTATGGGTAAACCATGACTCAAGGAGTTCACAGGAGTAAAAGTAGATGTCTAAACAAATAACCATAATACAAAATGTATTATATGTGGAAAGTGCCCTAAGCAAGAGACAAATAAGGGTTAAGGGAGTTCAAAGACAGGATCAACCGCCAGTGAGCAAGGGATGGTCAGTAAAAAATCTCATAGAAAGGATGACATCTGAGCTCAGTGATAAATGATAGGTAGATTTAAAAAAATAAAAACAAAAACAAAACCAGGAGTGGAGAAGAGATATTTTAGGCTGAGAAAACAAGAAAGGCAAAGTCTTGGAAGTAGAAAAGTACTAAGCATGTTTAGGGAACACTAAATGGCTCCATTTATTAAGTATAAGACCAGAAAGACAGACTAGGGTCAAATCATGTATAATCTTGAATATTAAGCTAAACAGCAGAGGATGCTGATGACCTGAAGCAGGGCAATGACATGATCCTAATTACTTTAGAAAGATAAATCTATGCAGAATGAATTGGAAGGGAGAGAAAGTAGAGTCCTGATAGGAAATTACTGCAGTACTCGAGGACAAAGATAAATAGAAGCCAGACTCCTAGGAATGGAAAGGATGAGCAGAGGAGACTGAAGGGAATTACATTAAAGAAGCAGAATCAATAAGCCTTAGCAACTAAGGATGTAGGAGACCTAGTAGGAGGCTCCAGTCTACATGACTTGGAGAACAGTGGTGCTAATGACAGAAAAATCTCAGAAGAAAGTTCTGAGTTGTTTGTTTTGGGGGAGTGGAGGAGAGGTTAAGAATATGATGAGTTTGGTTTTAGACTTGAGAAATATGATCTTCAAGTGGCTGGAAATGTGGGACCAGGAATGAACAGAGGGTTCTGGATTTTATAAACATATAAACATTCTATAAACATAGATGTATGAAACCAAGTCTTCATTACATAGCAAGGTTTGATGCTTTAAGAGTAAATAAAATTGCCAACAAAGAGAAGCATTAATAAAATTAATTTGACCTATATATGATGCTTGCTATGGTTCAGTCTAGTCAATACTACAAATACTCAGAAATTTCAAATTATTCGGCACTCTCAGGAGGTTTTACCCTAGCCTAAAACAGAGGAAAAGGCAAGGGAGTCAGCTAAAATATATCTGTTCCACGGAAATATTATCATTTTATACCACGGCTGTATCTAAAATGTCTTCCAAAGAGCTCAAGTACCATAAAGTCCACACTACTGCTGAAGAAGGTTTAGATGTAATTATTTATTTTTAGACCAAAGGTTAAGAAATGTTTCCAAAGACATACATAAAGACACAACATGGAGTAAACTCTGAACTCAGAATAAATTTCAGTTTAGTGTTCAATATTTAAGTGTGCATAATGTACTATCATTAACATATAGACCCCTGCAATCTATGCATTTTCTCATTCATCAACCAGCTAAAAGTAAGGCACAGGGAGATTAAGTCATCAGTAATGTGAGAGTTGGGCTAGAACCTTTGTCTCCTATCTCTCAGTCCACCCACCACTCTTCCCCATCACTCAAGGGTCCATGTGTAGTGTCCTTTTACTTTAAATTCCTGTACCACGACATCTTATAAAAATAGTTATACAGCTACTAAACATACTGTTTTAGCTTTCTAAAGCTAAAAGAAGAAGAAGCTATGACAGTAAAACTATTTTATGGCTAATTCTCAAGCTCTTGACCTTCAAAAGCTCTTCACTATCACAACACAAGAGATCTAGATCTGATTACCATTCCTGGACTCTCACTTCTGGCTAAGGAAATGCTACTGCAGAAGCACAGAATGAGTCTGAAGGAAGTTTGAGGAAAAATTCTGCCCACTCAAAAAGCAAACCCTGGGCTTCCCTGGTGGCGCAGTGGTTTATAGTCCGCCTGCCGATGCAGGGGACACGGGTTCGTGCTCCGGTCCGGGAGGATCCCGCATGCCGCGGAGAGGCTGGGCCCGTGAGCCATGGCCGCTGGGCCTGTGCATCCGGAGCCTGTGCTCCGCGGCGGGAGAGGCCACAGCAGTGACAGGCCCGCGTACCGCAAAAAAAAAAAAAAGAAAAAAGAAAAAGCAAACCCTTTGAACGACCAATAAAGAATGATGTAAATTTGCTCAAAAAAGGAAATAATTAGAAAACAAGGATAAGACAAAATACACATACATGCCCAGAAATCTTTACTCAATCTATGTCTAAGAAGGCCAACTGGATTAAAGAAGCATAGCAATTATGTAACTGTCACAGAAAACTTTAAATTTTATTACTTGGCTAAGCGAGACAAAATCTCATCACTTAAGTAGCCAGTAACAAAAATGACAAGCCTTTCCCTCTAATTTAAAAAAATCTCACTACCTCCAGGTAATTCTCATTAACAACGACCAGTGTTATCCTCTTGTAGTATTCTGCATTATCAGGGGGCCAGAAATGCGAACTGCTCCTCTAGTAGGTTATCTCAACAAACTTGGGTGGGCTTACTGTACTAGTCCTGGGATGGTGGCCTCCCACCAGTTCCTTCAGACAGGGGTAAAGAGCTGACTCTTTCACACGGTGCTATTCGTATCAGTGGGAAAGAGGGTTAACTGACTCTCCCTAATAGATGATCACCGTCAGTGTCTTCAAAAGGGGGACTCTAGTAACACAGGCCTCTGGGGAGACACAGAGCTAAACCCGGCTGTGAATTAGGTCAACTTTCAGAGTTAGTGCTCAATTGTACCAAGGTAGCTGAAAATCTAATGCTTACTCATCCCAAAGCTACCCAGGTCTCCAAATGCCAGGCTAAGGACCCAAGGCCCAGGGCACTAGATCCAGCTCCACCCATCTAGCTTAGTTGGATTATACAGGGTAAAAGCAATCCTCGCCTCACTCCAAGTAGGAACCAGGCTGGGGCAAAGCTAGGTTCTGGGCACCGCTCAACCACTGCATATCCAGACCAGCACCCTAGGGCCGCTGTCACCACCCAGAAGTAGAGCAGATGCCCCAGGCTTTAGCTCACTGCAGCCGGCATTGTTTACGCTCTTTCGCCGCCTTAGCCTCTGATAGGCCAGGAAAGTCCCCTGTACAGTACACCAGGACTTCCGGCATGGGCACGGGATGCTTGACCCTAGCCCGCAGTTTGACACTTACGCTCCCCAGGCAGGGAGAGGTCGGGGCCCTACGGTCCGAGGCAGAATCTGCAGGAATACCGGACGGGCGGGGGCGGTGGTGGCATTGGTGCCGAGGCCGCTGAGAAACGCCTCCTCGGGGGCGGGGCCCAGAGCTCACTGTCAGAGTGCCCGCCCCACCTCGCCCCCGCCCCAGCACACACTGACGGCTTAAAGGGGCCGCAGCGTGCCTTTGCTCAGAGGTCTGCAGGACCCAGGGCGCTCCTTCCAGCCCAGAGGGCTTCCAAGGCAAGAGGTGAATGGAAGCCCAGCTAGGGAAACTCCACCGCAGCTGGGTGGGGACCTCTTTTTTTGTGGCAACACAGATAATGTTCCAGAAACAAAGGAGGTGACCTGTTCTTACTATCACAATCCTAATTCCTCCTCCAGGGGCGAAAAAAGTTGCTGCAGGAAACAGTCAAAGCATCAGGGTAAACATATAGCCCCCATTATGTAAGTGGCTTCTTCCATTAACTTCAGCGGTTAGTGTTTTTCAAATGGCAACTCAAAGGCACAGAAAAGAATTCTGACAGCCTGCACTGCTTCACCTCACCCTCTCAGTGACTTCTTTCTCTTCTGTACAACATGAGGAATCCTAGACAACGATAGAAGACGGAAGTAGGGGGCAAAATAGAAAAATAACATTCTCCTTCTTGTGAGTAAAATGTGATCTTTGAAACATTGGCCAAGAATTCACTACAAGTCTATGTAGATAAAGAAATCTTGCGTGCAAATACAATTGTGATGTGCAGTCATCTAATGTAATATGAAGAGTTCTTGTGAAAAATTGTAGGAGAAACTGGATTAATATCTCAGGGAGTTAAGTAATGGTCTCTGAGGTCTCCACAGGTCATTAATGAATTTTAAATTTCTTTTCATAGGAGGAATTTTTCCTCAATCTCAGATTATAAGGTTTGTATGCATTCTGTGTCTCCTTTATAACTGTCAGGAAAGAAATTTATGTGGTTATTAAGCTGGTGTTACCTTCATCTAATCTTGATGAATAAACATACCTTATTAAAACCGTAAGCCACCACCAAACCTCTATGGGAATCAATTTAGTAAAGCTAAAGACCATTTACAAGTGCCCTAACATCTTCTATCCCAAAAAGGGGTTCAAGAGGAAATTTAGATTCCAAAGAACAGGCCCAAAGACTGCTCTAATATGGAGCAGACCCAGATTACCCTTATTCTGAAGGTCTTAGAAAATTCTAGGCTAAGGTTATCATGAAGAGATACTGATTCAGATTAGAATAGTCTGATTTTGAACTGCCAAAAAAATCTCATTTTAAAGTGCATTTAACTGTGAATGATACTTTTGAATTAAGTAATTAAGACCTTCTTTCATTCTGTCTGTATCAAGCTTATCACACTGCTCTGAGAGTAACAGTTTGTAGATCAGCCTTCCCATTAGATTGTGAGCACCTCAAGGGCAAGGGTTGGAATGTAGCTCACTCATCTTTTTTCTGTGTGATACCAAATGAATACTCAATAAATAATTAACACAAAAGGTATGACCAACACTTATTTTGACACAGGAGTCCAGATAACTTCAATAAGCATACTGCAGTGAGTATATGTGCGCATGCACACACACAAATGGATAATACCCAGTGCTGTGTTTATTAGTGAATTAAGAATTTAGAGAGAAAAAAATCCATTTACTGTACAGCTCAGTACAATCAGATTTATATCTTTTGCCCCAAAGCAAAGACATTTTATATAAATATTCCTAAGTAATACTTAGATATCTTACCAAATATCACAGCCCAAACACAGCCCATCTTATTTTGGTTACTGTATCCTTTTCTTTACTATACCATGAAGAGACTCAACTGGACATGTAAAACCTTCATAATTCAACAAATTACCAGATAGAAGTATTCTCCTTAACAGGGCAAAGTTGAAACTGTTTAGGAAATGATTTAGCAAATATTATATATGGAAGAAAACATGGGAAAATGATAATTCATATATTAGAAAGGTGGCATTTCTTGTGCTTTTAAAAAATCCTTCTTCATTGTAATGTTTTTCCTGCAACAAATCAAGCAGAGATAAGAAAAATATTTATTGTACACATAGCCAGAGCAAGGGGGAAAGAAGTTTTAAGCATTAACTGGAATTCCTTATTAGATCATATTCAGTGAAGGAAAGAGGCCAAGTTAGAGATTAAGAGCATGGACTCTGGGGCCAGAATGCTTAGTTCAAATCTGGTTGTGCCGTTTATTAGCTGTGTGGTTTTAGACAACTCCTACCTCTCTGTGCTTCTGTTTTCTATTTGTAAAATGAGGAATTTTTTCACCTTATTGGGTTATTAGGAGAATTAAATGAGTTAAGTTTATTATATTTGTAAAGTGCCTAGAATTAATTGCTATACATAAGTATTTGGTAAATAAAATACATAACGCTCAACAAATACTGTCTGCCTTTTCTGTTACATTCCTTTTAAAACTAAAATGAAAACGTATAGCAGCGTCCCCCCCTCCCCCGACTGCTCCTAGTTACCTGTGTTCTCAGCTGTCAGAAGTAGTGTTAACTGAGGATCAGAGGGAGAAGAGGTCCCCCAATCTAAGAACTTTTAAGTCAGGTTTACTGAGGTATAACTTACATATACTAAAATAAACTTAAAAAATTTTTTTATTGGAGTATAGTTCATTTACAAAGTTGTGTTAGTTTAAACAACTCCACTTACAATAGCATTGAAAAGAACAAAATATTTGGGAATAAATCTAACCAAGGAGATGAAAGACTTGTACACTGAAAACTACAGAACAATGCTGAAAGAAATTAAAGAAGACACAAATAAATGAAAAGACATCCCATACCCATGGATTGGAAGACTTAGTATTATTAAGATTCCATATATCAGAAAATAATCTATAGATTCAACACAATCTCTCTCAAAATTCCAACAGCATTTTTTTGGTAGAAATAGAAAAATTAATCCTAAAATTCATATGGAATCTCAAAGGACCCTGAATAGTCAAAACACTTTTGAAAAAAAAATGTTGCAGGGCTCTCTTCTTGATTCCAAAACACATTAAAAAGCCACAATGATCAAAACAGTGTGGTAGTGGCATAAAGACAAACAGACCAATGGAACAGAATAGAGAACCCAAAAATAATCCCTTGCGTTTAGGGTAAAATGATCTATGACAAGGGTGCCAAGACCATTCAAAGGGGAAAGGATGGTCTCTTCAACAAATGGTGACTGGAAAAACTGGATAGCTACATGCAAAAGAATGAAGTTGGACGTTTACCTTACACCATACATAAAAATTAATAGGACAATGGGGACTATATCAAACTTAAAAACTTTTGTGTATCAAAGGACACAATAAACAGAGTGAAAAGATAACCTACAGAAGGGAAGAAAATATTTATAAATCATTTATTTGATAAGGGGTTAATATCCAGAGAATATCAAGAACTCCCACAACAGAACCCTCCCACACTGTTGGTGGGAATGTAAATTGATACAGCCACTACAGAGAGGTTCCTTAAAAAACTAAAAATAGAACTACCATATGACCCAGCAAACCCACTACTGGGCAAATACCCTGAGAAACCCATAATTCAAAAAGAGTCATGTACCACAATGTTCACTGCAGCATTATTTACAATAGCCAGAACATGGAAGCAACCTAAGTGTCCATCGACAGATGAATGGATAAAGAAGATGTGGCAGGGCTTCCCTGGTGGCGCAGTGGTTAAGAATCTGCCTGCCAATGCAGGGGACACGGGTTCGAGCCCTGGTCTGGGAAGATCCCACATGCCGTGGAGCAACTAAGCCCGTGAGCCACAACTACTGAGCCTCCGCGTCTGGAGCCTGTGCTCCACAATGGGAGAGGCTGACAGTGAAAGGCCCACGCACCATGATGAAGATTGGCCCGCGCACTGCGATGAAGAGCGGCCCCCGCTCACCGCAACTGGAGAAAGCCCACGCACAGAAACGAAGACCCAACACAGCCAAAAATAAATAAATAAACTGGGGGGGGGAGACGTGGCACATATATACAATGGAATATTACTCAGCCATAAAAAGAAACGAAATTGTTATTTGTAGTGAGGTGGATGGACCTACAGTCCATCATACAGAGTGAAGTTAAGTCAGAAAGAGAAAAACAAATACCGTATGCTAACACATATATATAGAATCGTAAAAGAAAAATGGTCTGATGAACCTAGGGGCAGGACAGGAATAAAGACACAAACGTAGAGAACGGACTTGAGGACATGGGGAGGGGGAAGGGTAAGCTGGGACAAAGTGAGAGTGTAGCACTGACATATACACACTACCAAATGTAAAATAGATAGCTAGAGGGAAGCAGCTGCATGGCACAGGGAGATCAGCTCGGTGCTTTGCGACCACCTAGAGGGGTGGGATAAGGAGGGTGGGAGGGAGACACAAGAGGGAGGGGATATGGGGATATACGTATGCATATAGTTGATTCACTTTGTCATACAGCAGAAACTAACACAACATGTAAAACAATTATACTCCAATAAAGATGTTAAAAAAAAGAACTCCCAAAACAACAAAACTCCAAATAACCCAATTAAAAATGGGCAAAAGACTTGAATAGACGTTTCTACAAAGATGATATACAAATGGCCAACGATCATAGGAAAAGATGCTCAACATCACTAATCATCAGAGAAACGCAAGTCAAAACCACAATGAGATATCCCTCACACCCATGAGAATGGTTACTATCAAATAAACAAACCAATTTAAAAAAAAAACAGAAAATAACAAACGTTGGCAAGAATGTAGAGAAACTGCAACACTTGTACACTGTTGGTGGGATTGTAAAATGGTGCAACTGCTATGGAAAACAGTATGGAGTAACCTCAAAAACAGTATGGAGTAACCTCAAAAAAAGTAAAAATAGAATACCATATTACCATATGATCCAGCAATTCCACTTCTAAGTGTATGTATGAGTGTGTGTATATATATATCCAAAAGAATTGAAAGCTGGGGCTCAGATTTGTACATCCATGTTCAAAGTAGTAGAAGCAACCCAAATGTCCACAGAAGAATGAATGAATGGATAAGCAAAATGTGGTAAATACATACAATGGAATAGTAGTCTTAAAAAGGAAGGAAATCCGGTTACATGCTACAATATGGATAAACTTTGAGGATATCATGCTAAGTGAAATAAGCAAGTCACAAAAAGACAAATATTATATGATTCCACTTACATGAGGTATCCAAACTATTAAATTAGCAACAGAAAGTAGAATGGTGGTTATTAGGGGCTGGGGGAAGGAGGAAAAGGAAAGTTGTTTAATGGGTACAGTGTATCAGATTTGCAAGACGAAAAAGGTTTTGAGATGTGTTTCACCACAATGTGAATGTAGTTAATTTAAAATGATTACGATGGTAATTATTTTGTTACATGCTTTTTTTTTAAGCTGCAATTAAAAAAAAAGTGAGATACCTGTCTATTCAATAAAATGCTCTATAGGTATTTAAAGAAAAAAAAAGACAAAGAAGACTAAAGAAGATATTTAAATACTGATGCGGAAGAAATCTATTATTAAGTTTTAAAAAGAAATTTGGAGATAGCCTATGAAGTCTAATTCCTTTTTTTGTGTTTAGTAAAAATAAAAAAGAGGGTCATACACACTGGTGGTAGGCTGATAATGACCCCCAAAGATATTGGGCTGTAATCCCTGAAAACTTTAAATGTTTTATGTGGGAAAAGGGTCTTTGCAGATGTGATTAAATTAAGGATATTGAGATGGGGAGATCATCCTGGATTATCTGGGTGAGCCTGAATGCAATCACATGTACCCTTATGAGAGGGTAACAGAGGGAAATCTGACACACACAGACAAGAAGGCGATGTGAAGATGGAGAAGAGCAAGATCAGAAGAGGCTGGAGTGATGCAACACAAGCCAAGGGATACCAAGAGACGCCAGAAGCTGAAGAGGCAAGGAAGCAGTGCTTCCCCAGGGCCTCTGGAGAAGTATGGCTTTGCCTCAATATTAGCCTCCAGTAAGACTCACCCTAAATTTTTTAAAAAATTCTTATTGAAATATTGTTGATTTACAATGTTGTGGCAGTTTCAGGCGTGCAGCAAAGTGATTCAGATATACATACATACACACACACACACACACACACACACACACACACACAGACACGTGTGTATTTTAAGATTCTTTTCCATTATAGGTTATTACAAGATACTGAGTGTAGTTCCCTGTGCAGTAGGTCCTTGTTGGTTATCTCTTTTATATATACAGTAGTGTGTATATTTTAATCCTAAACTCCTACTCACCCTAAATTTTGGGCTCTGGACTCCAGAAATGTGAGAGAATAAATTACTGTTGTTTTAAGCCACCAAATTTGTGGTCATTTGTTTCAGCAGTCATAGAAAACTAATACAACATTGTACATGTTTGAAAGCACATAAAACTTTTCTGGATGGATCCATAGAAAACTTAACTATGACTACTTTAAAAGAGTAGCTAAAGGGACTAGCTAAAGAATTTTTACTTCTCACTTTAATACCTAGCCATATCTTTTTTCTTTTTTTTTTTTTGCGGTACGCGGGCCTCTCACTGTTGTGGCCTCTCCCGTTGCAGGGCACAGACTCCGGACATGCAGGCTCAGTGGCCATGGCTCACGGGCCTAGCCACGAACCTGTGTCCCCTGCATCGGCAGGCGGACTCTCAACCACTGCGCCACCAGGGAAGCCCTCTTTTTTCTTTTTTAAACAACAAGTTTCAATATTTTCTATCATAATGCTTTTAAAAGCTCTAAAACTTTATAATTCCAGCCTGGCACCTTGAGGATGGATCTGTCTATACTCATCCCATAAGCCTCAATTCTTCCCCTTAACATTTTTTGGACACCATATCTCCTTTGAAAGAAAGATGTGAATCTTTTTTTTTTTAAAATAAATTTATTTTTTTATTTTTGGCTGCATTTTGTCTTCGTCACTACACACGGACTTTCCCTAGTTGTGGCGAGCAGGGGCCTACTCTTCATTGTGGAGCATGGGCTCTAGGCACACGGGCTTCAGTAGTTGTGGCATGTGGGCTCAGCAGCTGTGGCTCGTGGGCTCTAGAGCACAAGCTCAGTAGTTGTGGCGCATGGGCTTAGTTGCTCCATGGCATGTGAGATCTTCCCAGACCAGGGCTCGAACCCGTGTCCCCTGCATTGGCAGGAGGCTTCTTCACCACTGAACCACCAGGGAAGCCCCCTGAATCTTATTTATTACCCCAGCATCCAGCAGAGTGCTTCGTCCTCTAACACATAATTCCTAAAATAGCACAATTTCATCAAATCATAGAAGTCTTAAATATACAATAAATGTGTTCTTTGAGTTTATAAATAAAATATTGTATGTTGAATGCGTATTTCAAATGTGAAAGGGAAACATGATATATTTAATGGAATTCTAAAGTAAACCCACTTTCAAAGTGAAAAATTATTAAGTAATAGATTTCAAAAAATTTATAAAATTTTTGTCACTTTTTTTAGTACCTATTTTTTGATTATAAAATCCATTAAAAGAGGGAAATTTTAATTTTAGAATCATTTGGTAAAGTCATGGCAGAACAGTTGCTTGTAATAAATCTTATTACAGAGCACTCTAGTCAAAATTAAATTCAATCTAAATTGTCGTGTTGGGCGCTGGAGTTAGATCTGAGTTCTAAAGCTTGCTTTGTCACACACTAGCTGAGCCTCAGTTTCATTATCCGTCGTAACAGTACCATCTTCATGTGGTTCCTTATTTAATACACACTTCTGGAGCATTCATTATGTGCCAGGCACTATTCTAAGCACTTCACATATACTAACTCATTTAATTCTCATAACTCTGAGATTGATATTAGCCCCATTTTACAGACAAGAAAACTGAGGCATAGAGGTTAACTAACTTGCCTAAGGTGATTCAACTAACTGTAATGGTGAACTGTTGAAGTGAAAATGAGATTTCTGCTTTATACCTGTTAAGAATCCCCACAAATACCCATATTATCCCCCTGTCCCACAGGTACACTTAGTATGTAGCTAAGTACCTAATACAGAGTAGCATCTCATGATCTGACACTATTCTGTATTAGGCACTTATCTACTTACTGAGTATGGGAAGTGAAATACAGTAGCCCAGGGGCAATACTATGAGGGTGTAACAGAGGTACTTAACCTGGACTGGAGGGTCAGGGAAGGTCTCCTTGAGAAAGTGATATTTAGGCTGAGAACTAAAGGAAATTAATATGGATTAGCCAGGCATAGGCATAATGACTAGATTTAATAAGAGATTGTTTCAGGCATGTGTGTGAAAAGCCTGAAAGAGCTAGGCAAGATAAAGAACAGAACTGCAACTCATGTGGCCAAAACAGGAGTTGAGAGAAAGGGCAGACTGAAAAGGGCCAGATCATACAAAGCCAGTGACTTTATGCAAGGAAGTAGTACTAACAGATGGCACGGAAACATCAAGCACTCAAGAAACAGTGGCTATCCTTGTGTTATTTTTATAAGCATCATCCCAGAGTTATCTAGAGATTTTAGAAAGACTTCAGACTTAACCAAACCCACATTTCAGTCCTCTGGTTCAAGAAAGGCCTAAGTTAGCTTAGAGCTCTTGGGACCAAGTAAGGCAAGTCTCCTCTGATCTAAAACAAACCATTTCATTGGGTGTATAAGCAATCTATTCCTTTTTATCCTATAGAAAGCAAATTTACTACTAGTTAAACAAGTAAATGTCATTTTATAATACTCAAGGGGACTGTCCATATTTTGTTTGGAGGAATCCCCCATATTAAACATAGCTCAAAATAAGTGGGCAGTCCTCTAAAGCATAAAAAAACTGTTTTCCCTTACTGCCCAGAGATTTCTGATATGGGATCTGGTCTTTACTCCCAAATGAAGAACTCATGCTAGTTCTAGACTAGGCGTTTTTCATGAGACTTTCTTTTTTAAAAGGAATGTATCACATAAGAAAAAGGACCAGAAGAAAAGTGTGTAATTAGAGTACTGAAAAAAATTCCTAAAATCTAAAAATGAGAGACTTCATATTTTAAGTGAATAAGGACATGAAATGATTTAAAAAAAGACACTGCAAAAAAATACATAAAAGAAGTAAAACAGCAAAACAAATTAAGAGAAAGAGATGTTCTAGACAGCCAAGTTTGCCAGGTATCAGAGGTTTACCCCTGAAACACCAATTATTATTATTATTTTTTTTTTTTGCGATATGCAGGCCTCTCACTGTTGTGGCCTCTTCCGTTGCGGAGCACAGGCTCCGGATGCGCAGGCTCAGCGGCCATGGCTCACGGGCCCAGCCGCTCCACGCCATATGGGATCTTCCCAGACCGGGGCACGAAACTGCATTCCCTGCATCGACAGGCGGGCTCTAAACCACTGCGCCACCAGGGAAGTCCCAACATCAATTATTTTATGTAACTTTTTTCCATGTAAAATAAATCTAAGAAAATACATAAGCCTCCCAGTCTTCTTAAACAAAGTAGACTGATAATTATTTAAACTTTTCAGGATAATCCATTTGAGCAATCAATGTAGCAAAACCCTCAAGATGTACTGCCAAAGAGGTATGAGGGACTCTTGCATCAAAACCAAATGGTTCCAATATGGCTTTTTTGAATTTTAATGTTTTACGTTCTGTAGCTTTCCTTCCTCAAACTTTGTGATCAAACTAACACTTTAGCTTAGAGCAGTGCTGCCTAATTTTAGCTCTTGATTTAAAGACCCAAGCAGGGGGACTTCCCTGGTTGCACAGTGGTTAAGAATCCGCCTGCCAATGCAGGGGACATGGGTTCGAGCCCTGGTCCGGGAAGATCCCACGTGCTGCGGAGCAACTAAGCCCATGCACCACAACTAATGAGCCTGCGTGCTGCAACTACTGAAGCCCGCGAGCCTAGAGCCTGTGCTCCGCAACAAGAGAAGCCACCGCAATGAGAATTCCACATGCCGCAACCAGAGAAAGCCTGCGCACAGCAACGAAGACCCAATGCAGCCAAAAATGAAAGGAAGGAAGGAAGGAAGGAAGGAAGGAAGGAAGGAAGGAAGGAAAGAAGGAAGGAAGGAAAGAGAAAGAAAGAGAGAGACACAGAGAGAGAGGGAAAGAAAGAAAGAAAGAAAGAAAGAGAAAGAAAGAAAACCAAGCAGAGTGAAACTGTGCATAAAGAGGGAGTAGGATCTACTTGAAGGAAGTCAATAAAATTTAGACTGCAGAAAATACTTTTTTGGTTTATTTCCTGGTATTTAACTTGCAGATAAATAAAACACTACTTTTAAGCCTTATGCTTGAAAAAAGAAAAAAGACAACTGCATTAAATGAATGAATTTTATTTCAAGAAATACTTGAGACTACTCAACTTTTTTCTCATCTTTATAGAAAGAATTTAAGTCGCTTTAATTAATAACCTCTAAGGGACTTCCCTGGTGGCACAGTGGTTAAGAATTGCCTGCCAGGGGCTTCCCTGGTGGCGCAGTGGTTGAGAGTCCGCCTGCTGATGCAGGGGAGGTGGGTTCGTGCCCTGGTCCGGGAAGATCCCACATGCCACTGAGCAGCTGGGCCCGTGAGCCAATGCAGGGGACACGGGTTCAATCCCTGGTCCGGGAAGACCCCCACATGCCACAGAGCAATTAAGCCTGTGTGCCACAACTATTGAGCCTGAGCTCTAGAGCCCGCGAGCCACAACTACTGAGCCCGTGTGTCACAACTACTGAAGCCCATGCACCTAGAGCCCGTGCTCTGCAACAAGAGAAGCCATCACAATGAGAAGCCTGCGTACCGCAAGGAGGAGCCCCCGCTTGCCGCAACTAGAGAAAACCTGCGTGCAGCAACGAAGACCCAGTGCAGCCAAAAATAAATAAATAAATAAATTTATTTTAAAAAAATTTAAAAATAACCTCTAAGAAATATAATCAAGATATCAAAGAATTAAGTTTCTAATCTCTTCATAAAATAATAAAAATTATGTCTGAAGAGACAGGAGGTCACCAAGGCATATCTGACATCGTATCTATGCCAAAAATGTCTGGTCATTCCAACTGAGTCAGAATTTACTTTGAATGCATCTCTGAACAAAGATCATATTCTAGGAATAAACAATTGCTGTTACCAAGTAAGGGAAAACAATGTTTTCTGTGGTACTTAAAAAGAGTTATGGGGGACTTCACTGGTGGCGCAGTGGTTAAGAATCCGCCTGCCAGTGAAGGGGACACGGGTTCAAGCCCTGATCCAGGAAGACCCCACATGCTGCGGAGCAACTGAGCCCGTGTGCCACAACTACTAAGTCTGCGCTCTAGAGCCCGCGAGCCACAACTACTGAAGCCCGTATGCCTAGAGCCCGTGCTCCACAACAAGAGAAGCCACCGCAGTGAGAAGCCCACACACCGCAACGAAGAGTAGCCCCTGCTTGCTGCAACTAGAGAAAGCCCACACGCAGCAATAAAGATCCAACGCAGCCAAAAATAAATAAATTTATTAAAAATTAAACAAAAAGAGTTATTGGGAGAGAAGTTAGACCTCAGTAAAAAGCATACCACAAAGAGGACATGTGTTTGGGACATAAGTTTCCTCTGAAAGTTGGTGAGACCTGTATGAATTCATGTTTAGCTTAATGTAAATACAGATGGAAATATATAAAACAACTGTATGTATATGCATATAAATGACTTAGTATACATACATACCTACCTCTGTTTCCTGAGAGGGCCTACGAACAATGACACCCTAGCAATAAGCACACCTAATATCCAGATCTCGGCTTCTAAATACCACTGTCCCATAATAGGAACCACAGCTGATTCTAGGGCTGGGACAGGGAAAATATAAGATGGGTCTGGAGCATCTTGTTGTACAGAAAGGAAATGCTCAAAAAGAAAAAAAGGATGGGAGCATGTCAAAGGAACACAGGAGGAGCCAACCTGAAAGCTGCAACAATTTGAGCAAAAATAAATAACAAAGAATCAGTTTTTAAAACAGATATTCATACTGATATAGATAAATGGTTAAACAGAAAAATAAATGGGAGAGAACAGACAAATCTTCATTACAAATTTCCAAATAATCTATGTAGATACTTTTCCTTTCAGGAAGTAGAATTTAAGCCCCCCACCCACTTTGAGGATGGACTAGACTCAGTCACTCACCTCCAAAGAACAGGCATAGGGACTTCCCTGGTGGTCCAGCGGTTAAGACTCTGTGCTTCCACTGAAGGGGGCACAGGTTTGATTCCTGGTTGGGGAACTAAGATCCTGCATGCTGCATGGTGTGACCAAAAATAAATAAGTAAACAACAACAACAAAACTTAAAAAAAAAAAGAATAAGTATAGAAAGGGAAAAGTACTACTACTTAACCTGGCAAACACTACCATAACCAAGTGTTCAAGGTTAACATCATCAGTGATGTCATGTGGATATCGCATATTTCCTGATAGGAAATGATAGTATTCTGTAACATTCTTTCCAAAAACACATAACCCTTGTCTAATAATGAAAAAAAATCAGACACACCCTAAGGAAGAACATTCCAGAAAATAACTGACTAGTACTCAAAATTGTCAAGACCATGAAGACAAGGAAAGACTGAGAAACTGTCAAAGACCAGAGGAGACTCAGAGGGATGACAAGTAAAGGCAACAGGTTACCCTGGACTGGATCCTGAAACAGAAAGGTGATATAAATAGAAAACTACAGCTATCCCAACAAAATCTGGAGTTCAGTTAAAACTAATGCATCAATGTTGGTTTCTTCATTTTGACAAATGTATCATGTAAGATGTTAACAACAGAGGACACTGGGTGAGAGGTATATAGAATTCTATATCTTTGCAACTTTTCTGTAAATTGAAAATTATTACAAAATAAAAAGGTTATTTTTTAAGTTTCCTCTCAAAAAAAAAACAAACCCCTATTATTTATCTTCAAAAAAGTCATGTCTTGAAAAACAAAATTTAAAAAAAGTGGGAGGGCTTCCCTGGTGGCACAGTGGTTAAGAATCTGCCTGCCAATGCAGGGGACACGGGTTCGAGCCCTGGTCTGGGAAGATCTCACATGCCACAGAGCAACTAAGCCCGTGCACCACAACTACTGAGCCAGCACTCTAGAGCCCATGAGCCACAACTACTGAGCCCGCATGCCACAACTACTAAAGCCCGCGTGCCTAGAGCCTGTGCTACGCGACAAGAGAATCCACGGCGATGAGAAGCCTGCGCACTGCAACGAAGAGGAGCCCCCGCTCTCCGCCACTAGAGAAAGCCCGCGTGTAGCAATGAAGACCCAACACAGCCAAAAATAAATAATAAATAAATTCTTAAAAAAAAAAAAACCCTAAGTCTCAGAAGCTTTCTAAATAACCTAGCTGAAAAAAAGTCAGATTTCTGAAAAAGATTCAGGAAATCTCTCTTAAAAAAAACGAAAAGTGGGATACCTCACACCTACTAGAATGGCTAAAATCCAAAAAAAACTGATTAAATGCTGACAAGATGTGAAGCAAAAAGAACCCTCATTCACTGCTGGTGGAAATACAAAATGGTACAGCCACTTTTGAAGAGAGTTTGGCAGTTCCTTACAAAGCTGAACATTGTCTCACCACATGATCCAGCAATCACACTTGTAGGTATTTACCCAGTAGAACTAAAAATTTATGTCCACACACACAAAAATGTTTATAGCAGCTTTGTTCGTAATTGTCAAAAACTAGAAATGACCTACATATCCTTCAATTAGGTGAATGGATAAACAAACTGTGGTACATCCATACAATGAAATCTTATTCAGCAATAAAAAAGAAATGAGCTATCAAGCCAAGAAAAGACATGGAAGAACCTTACATAGATACTCCTAAGTGAAAGAAGCCAGTCTGAAAAGGGTACGTAGTGTATGATCCAATTATATTACATTCTGGAAGAGGAAAAAACTATAGAGACAGTAAAAAGATCAGTGGTTGCAAGGGGGTGGGCAAGGGAGAAAAGAATGAATAGGTGAATTACAGGAGATTTTTAGGGCAGTGAAACTATTCTTTACGATACTGTAATGATGGATAAATAACATTATGAATGTCAAAACCTACAGAAGTTTACAACATAAAGAGTAAACTTTAATGCATGCTAATTTAAAAAAGTCATTTAGGAGACTGGGGATCCCATAAAAGAATGCAGACTTGTGACAAGAGAATCTAACTATCTTACAAATGTGTGAAACCACCTCACTGAAGTGGGTGGGGAAAAAGAACTGACCTAGGTAACTTCAGAAATGAATGGAGTCTGAAAACTAAAGGCAAAAGGAACTGCATATAAGCACTGTACTTCTAGTTAATAAAGTTTCCTATGGGAGTGTGAATTAACGATTCAGATATTGCTATACATGCATACTGGAACTGAACAATTAAGTAAATGGACGATGGAAGCCAAGTTTCTCACTGTTGAAGTGGAAATTCAGATCAACAAGGGGGAGGAGGCTAGAATGATCTGTATGGTAATGGATTAGACTTGGAGATATCAGTAAGAACTCATATTTAACTTAACATAGATACAGATGGTGACATATAGAAATATCTATAGATATGTCTATATACACCAGTTAGCACATACATCTATATTTCTTTGTTCTGTTAGCTGAGAGGGCCCCCAAAAAATGACACCCCAGTAGCAATGAGAACACTTACTGCCCAGATCTTGGTTTTTATTACCATTCTCCAGTAAAAGGTGCCAGGGCTTCTTGGAGAAATGGCTAATTCTAGAACTGTGACACAAAATATACAAGATGAGCCTAGAGCACCTTATAGTGCCAGAAAGTAGGGAAGTGCTCAAATATAACTAAATAAAAACAGCACGCGCGCGCACACACACACACACACACACACACACACACACACACACACACACATACACACACGCACACAGATGTGGGAATGTTAAAGGGGCACAGGAGTCAACAGAAAGAACTCTCAATGGATAAAGGTGTAACAATTTCAGCAACAAAATAAAGTAGTACTGGACTATAACTCAAAGTATAATATATCCTTCAGTTCATACTGATATAAATGTTTGACTAATTAAATTAATAAATGGGGAGAGAGAGACAAATGTCCCATGCAGAAGAAATTCAAATAAATTATGTAGATATTCCACCCCAAGTACAGGGAGCACAACTCCTCTCTCCGTAAGTGAGCTGTACATAATTACTTCCTTCCAAAGAGCACAGTATGAAAAGAGTAAAGAAACCTGACAAACACTACTTCAGCCATATGATCAAATCAATATCAACAGTCACAAATCATGTTGATGTGATGAATATGGCATTCTCTCTGTGATCTTCCACCCGAAAACTCATAACCCCAGTCTAATCATGAGAAAAACATCAGATAAATTCCAATACAGGAACATTCCACTATACCTGACCAGTACCCCTAAAAACTTCTACAGATTTGAAAGTTTTTAAAAATAGGGGGAAAAAAAGTGGGAGGAGGAAGCCAGATCTGCCTTCTCTGCCAGTCAACACAAACAAAAAGCTATCGTTTTTCCATGATTCTTAGTTGAAGACTTTCCAAATTAATCTGCTAAGATATTGCTCACATCCAAAGACACTGTAACACAGCCAACTGGTTAGTTATATATTGTCTTTATCACTTCATTACATGGAGAAAACTATGCCAGTTTTGGCCAACTTTGTTCAGCAAATATTTTCTGACCACCTTATTTGACCCAAGCACTGCTTGAGTCATTAAGGTAACCTCACAGATGAAAAAAAAAAACCCAAAAACCTATGCTCCCCTGCTCTGCTTTCATTTCTGTGAGGAAATCAGACAACATACAAGCAAACAATAAATGGCCTATCATATAGCAATAAACGCTATGAAGTTTAAAAAAAAAAAAAAAAAGAAAGTGAGGTAAACATGACCAAGAGGGCTACTCTAATTGGAGCTTAGAAAACGCCTCTTTAAGGAGATGACCTTTGAGTTGCAAACTGAGTGAAGCCTATATACAAAGACAGGCTTGAGGTAGGGGTAGAGCAGGTGGGAAGTCCCAGGCAGAGAGAACAAACACAAAGGCCAAAACGAAATTAAGTTTAGGACTTCCCTGGTGGCGCAGTGGTTGGGAGTCTGCCTGCCAATGCACAGTACACAGCTTCGAGCCCTACTCCGGGAAGATCCCACATGCTACGGAGCAACTAAGCCTGTGCACCACAACTACTGAGCCTGCAAGCCACAACTACTGAGCCCACGTGCCACAACTACTGAAGCCTGCATGCCTAGAGCCAGTACTCCACAACGAGAGAAGCCACCGCCATGAGAAGCCCGCACACCGCAACGAAGAGTAGCCCCCCGTTCACCACAAATAGAGAAAGCCCACACGCAGCAACGAAGACCTAACACAGCCAAAAATAAATAAAATTAATTAATTTAAAAAAAGAATAAGTTTAATGTGTTTGAGATAAACAAGCAGTCAAGGCAACTGCCCTGACAGAAAAAAGCTAAGTAACATATTCTGAACTCTACAGGTAATATGCATTTAAAATTAATTAAAATTAAAAAAAAATCTCAAACCTCTCCAACATTGATCACCAGGAATCCATCAATCATAATGAGATCCAGATCTCAATTTTATGCCCCCACTTAGTCCCCCTCCCACTGTCACAGCTGTCCATCTCCCATATGGTAAATACTGTATTTTGAACTGCTCCACCTTCCCTCTAAAACCCACCATGCCTATGGTTCATATTTCATTATGTCTGTGACAGAAGTTTAAAAAAGGAGGGGGTGAGGGGAGATTCTACCCAGAAAATGATCCTGAATTCTCCCTAACAGATCTCATTACTTCACATAGAACAACCAGAGGTTACGAGCAAAGGCCCTGAAGACACACTAATTTGGGTTCAAACTGAGGTTCTATCAGTTGTATGATTTTGAGCAAGCTGCGTAACCTTTCTAAGACTCAGTTTCCTCATCTGTAAAAAGTTGTGAGAATAAAAAAAGATAAAACGTGGCACCTAGTGAATATTCAATAAATGTTAACTAATGCTGGTAAAAGTATTTGAGCATTTATTTTGTTCAAGGACTAGAGCTAGCCAGAGGGATTATATAGAAACTACAATTTGCTACAGCAAATTGTTTGAGAGATAAAACTGTCAAACTCCCTTAGGTCAGGGGCTTTGTCTTTTTCTGGTTCACTAGTGTATTCCCAGAATCTAGAACAATGTTTAACACACGGTAGGCATCAATCTCAATATTTGTTGAATGAATGAATGAGACTCTATTAAGTCAAAGGAGCATAAAAGAGTATGGCTTTGCTCCAATATGAAGAAAAGTTTTCGTTCCTCATCAAGATTTTTAACAATAACCTAAGACACTGTTAAATGTTTATTATTTTTAATTGCCTCCCCAAAACCTAGGACAGTGTTCAAAATACTAAGGTACTCAAATTTATTGCAGTTAAAACTCTGCTGCTAAAATTAAGCTGTCTGTTAAAATTTTTAAAGTAACACGTTATATAGTATATTGTTAAGGAGTATCTTTGCTTGCCATTGCCTGAGTGAACAAACTTTAAAAACTTGTGTAAAATTTTTTTCTCATGAGTTTACCAACTAGGTTTAATTTATGCTGGAAAAATATATTGATTTCACCTTTCTCTATATCATTTTATAAAAACAACATTACATTTTATCCAGTCACTTAAGTCCAAATCTTTTATGATTTCTTAAAAGTTTCAAAAGATTGTTAGCTTAATTTATCAGCTCTTTAGGTCAAAGAAGGACTTTTCAGGGTGATAAAAATGGAGATATGAGGAGTTCACCTCTCTCAAAATGAGTTTTCAATTACTATAATTATGCATAAAATAAGACAGGGAGCATTTCTGGGCCACGATTTGAAGCCTTGATTCCCCTAAGAATTAAACTGGAGCCATGCATAAATTTGGGGCAAGTTCTGCAAAAACCTCTTCATCCTCTATTGATGCTGAATGAAAAACTCATTGTTAAGATTCATCAACACGAATATATTTTCTAACACACAGCAGCCACTCTGGCAACACGACTTTCACCGTTTTCTCTCCCAGAAACAAAACGCATGCATTTAAATCCAGCCCGACAATTACCACCATTGCAGGGTAGCTATCTCAACCGCCGGAGTGGTAAGAGCTAAAAAGCAAGAATCTAGTTTACCAAGCCCTCACCCTAAAGTAGCAAGGCCTGCTTCACCTACACTGCTGGCTATTGTATTGGTCCCCCAAATCTTCAGAGCTGGAAAGATACCTTAACTCTACTGACACCTTCTGAGAGAGAAAACCAGGCGGAAGGGCGGAGCGGTATGATCCGAATCGTTTAAATCGCAGCAAGCCGGTGGGGAGCCAGGTGCGCGGGCAGGCCCCGGTACCACTGTCCTTGTCACGCTCTGAGGCGACCAGGCCCTTCACGACCACCACAGCCCTCGGAGGCTCTTACTCATTCATTCATTTGACAATTACGCGAGGGGCGCCGTAGCCGGGCCGGCTCGCAGGCCCCCGCCCCAGTACCCAAACACCCTGAGCCGCCAGGCACGGCCCTGCGCCGCACGCGTCCCCAGGACGCTACCGCCCGAACCCCGTCGCGGCACGCTCTGGTCACCCAGATCCCAGCCCCGGCCTCCGCCTCACACAAGCGCCCACGCCCCTCGCCCTCCCAGCCGCGAGTCCCACGGCCTCCGCCCCGCTTCGCCGCCTCAGACCCGCCGGGTTCGTGGGGCGAGGGAGGCGCGCGTCCGCGGAGGCTCCCCGCCCGGGGTTCAGGGCCGCTACGCGCGTGCGACTCGTGAACTCAAGGGCCTAGGCGAGTGGGCCACTCACCTCCGCTGGGTCAGAACCGAGGGTCTGCTCTAAGCCGTTTGAAACCGCTTGGGCCGCCGCACACCCCGCAGTGTCCTCGTTGTTTATTGGTCCTCGGCGGACCGCCCATCGCCCTTCTTATTGGTCCATTTGAAAGAACTATGGGCACGCGCCGCCCTCAGCCTTAAAGGGGCCACGCGCAGCCGTGTTTCCCTTGGAACCCGGCGCTGCTTGGTCCGGTGGGGAGAGGGTCGCCGGAGCGAAAGATGCAGAAAACCCCGAAAAGAAGCACGAAAGGTCTGTGGAGCGTTGGGCATCTCCGGCTGTCAGCAGGTTTGCTTTATTTAATTACAGATATTTAAACTACTGTCAACACTTGGCAATTTTTTATGAGTCATTTCATTCACCAAATATTGATTGCGCAGCTAAGTGCGTGAGGAAAACCAGAGAGGCTGCTGGATTATAGTGGAAGGAGGGTGAATGGAGCCGGGACGCTGGATTCTGGTCTTAGACCTGCTCTGAGTAAAGCACTCTTCTTAGTAAATAATCTGTAGCTTAGTTTCCTCATCTGTAAAACGGGATAATGATGTTTCCCTTATAAACTTAGTGTGAGGATTTAATATAACTAATTGAATTTCTAGGAATGGGCTTTGAACAGTAATGCATTCTTCAAAGGCTTGATAAATCTTGTTGTTTATAAAAATGAGGGGCTTGGTTAATTTGGTCCGAAAATTCTTGTTTATCTCTACATCCAATGTTTCTATGAAACATTGGTCCTAATTTCCAAGGAATCTGCAAACTACAGTGGTCAGAAGAATAAAACATATAGACTAGTCACTAAAATTCAAAGCAATATGAGAACAATATAAAAGAAAAGCTGTAGATGTTTAACTGAAGGGAGAAATTAGATGGAGGAGGATCTGGGAAGGGGATTTTTTTTTTTTTTTAGGGGGATGGATTTTTAATCTGGGATTTAAATCAATCATATGTAGCCAAGAGACTAAGAAATGGAGAAGGGATGGGTGAAAGTAATAAAACAAATTTTTTTTAATCCATCAAACTGGCAAAGATGAAACAGTTTAACAACTTTTGGTTAGGCAAGAGTTAGAGAAATACACACCCAAACTCACTTCTTGGTAAAAGTATAATTGATACAAACTTTTAGGAGGCCAATTTAGCAGTTATTAAAATGTAAAATGTACATAATCTCTGGCCAAGTAATGCTACTGATGGGAATTTGTCATACAGACCTATGCATGTATGGAAAGAAAAATGTACAAAGACATTCACTGCAGCACTGATTTAGAAAACAAACAAACAACAACAACAACAAACCCTGAAATTTATATGTTCATCTATAGGGAACTTATTATATAAATTATGGTATAATCCATTCAATAGAACACTGTGCAACTGTTAAAAAGAATGTGGTTAATCTATACATGCTGGTTAGAAAAAGGCACCAACTTTCACTGAAAAGAAGGCAAATTGCAGAAAAGCATACATATATGGAATGATTTTATTATATATGGTTATAAATGTATGTATATTTGTGTGCATGCCTGAAAATGGTTAGAACATTACTGGAATTTCAAAAAACTTAATAGGGATGGGACTTGCCAGGGAGGGAAATGAATTTTTTACCACTGACATATTAAAACAAATTTTTTTTAATAGAAGGAGCAGGGAGAATGTCTAGTATTTGGAAAAGTACAGGCAAAGGCACAGAGACAAGAGAGTACATAGTATGTTGGGAGTTGAACATGTGGGTTGATTTTAGAACAGGGTTCATGTTAGGAAGTAGTGGGACACAGATTAACAGAGAAAGTTAGGAACCGTTTTTGGAGGGTCTTGAATACTAGGGTAAGGAATTTGTACTTTATTAAAGTAGGCAGTGGGGAGCTATTGAAGGTTTCTGAGCAAGGGAGTGACAAAATCAGGATTGCACTTTAGGAAAACTAGCTTGCTTGTCTAATTCTAAAATGGGTTAGAGTTGAGAGCAAAGTTAGGAGTGTGATATGAGCGGTGGAAATGATGAGAACAGATTCAAGAAAGAGGGAAGGATTTGGCAACAGACTAGCTTAGGTATAAAGGTGAGGGTGGGGCCCATTTAGGGAGATGAGTCAGAGTGTGCCAGGATTTGAGCCTAGGGACTGGGAGGCATTGATTGACCAAATGGAAGTAGAAAGTCAGGAGAAGCCAGTCTCAAAGGGAGGACAAGGTATTTGGTTTCAGACCTGTTTACTTTTACATACCAATGAGACATGCAAATGGAATCATGTAAGTAGGCCCAGGAAATACAGAGTGAGAGCTGTGAAAAGAGGTTAGGACTCAAGTGATATAAATTTGGAAATCACCTTCATAAAGTGAAAAGATGAAATTGTGGATGAGACCACAGAGTGGAGAGAGTGAAAAGATAAGAGATGAGGACAGATTCACAGGTGGAGGTAGGAGAGAGGAGCCAATTGAAGCAAAAAGCTCACGATAACCTTTTTTTAAAATTAATTTAGTTTATTTATTTTTGGCTGTGTTGGGTCTTCGTTGCTGCGCGTGGGCTTTCTCTAGTTGTGGTGAGTGGGGGCTACTCTTCGTTGCAGTGCGCGGGCTTCTCATTGCGGTGGCTTCTCTTGTTGCAGAGCACAGGCTCCAGGCGTGCGGGCTTCAGTATCTGAGGCATGCGGGCTCGGTAGTTGTGGCTCACAGGCTCTAGAGTGCAGGCTCAGTAGTCGTGGTGCACAGGCTTAGTTGCTCCGCGGCATGTGGGATCTTCCCAGACCAGGGCTTGAACCTGTGTCCCCTGTATTGGCAGATGGATTCTTAACTACTGCACCACCAGGGAAGTCCACAATAACTTTTGAGAAACAGGCTAGAAATATATAGAAATAGTCTTCTTCAGTCATTGATCATTGGCATGTTTACTTTATTTAAATATTACCGGAGGGCTTCCCTGGTGGCGCAGTGGTTGGGAGTCCGCCTGCTGATGCGAGGGACACGGGTTCGTGCCCCGGTCCGGGAGGGTACCACGTGCCGCGGGGCCGCTGGGCCTGCGCGTCCGGAGCCTGTGCTTGGCGGCGGGAGGGGCCGCGGCGGTGAGAGGCCCGTGTACCGCAAAAAAAAATAAAAATAAAAATAAAAAAATAAATATTACCAGAAATAAACTGAAGATTACATTTAAGTAGAGAGTGATGGTAACCTGGACTCTGATCATTAAGTAACGTGCAGAGTCTAGACCCTGGAGAGTTTTAGAACAAGATGGCAAAATCCCTTTTTGTCTTATATGGTTTAAGTGCAGCCCCACTAGAAGGTGGGCATTAGATGTCTGATTCCATTAATGTATTCATTCAGTCAACAAATATTTATTGAGCATCTAGTATGTGCAGGGACTGTTCTAGGCATTTGGGATTATCAGTGAACAAAATAGACCCCCTCCTCTCAAAAAATCCTTCTTCTCTTGGTGCTCACATTATAGTGAGGAAACAAACAAAAAATCATATGGTATATTATTAGACAATATGTGCAATGGGAAAATAGAAAAGAATAAAACAAGGTAAAAGGGACTGGGAAGTGGAGCTGGAAGGACTGTAATTTTATAAAGGGTGGTCAGAGTTTCACTGAGATCACATTTGAGCAAAAACTTGAGTAAGGCAAAGCAGTTCACTGTGAGTATATCTAGAGGAAGAAAGTGCCAGCCATAGGGAACAGCTATGCAAAGACCCTAAGTTGGGAGCATATCTGGCAGGTTTGAGAAACAGGGTGGCCAGTATAGCTGGAGCAGAGTAGTTGGCAGCAGGAAGGTAGTAGGAGCTGAGGTCTGATAATGGAGAGAAGGGAATGGCAGATTCTGTAGAGCCTTGTAGAAACCTAATACAGTACCTTGCCCATAGTAGATGCTCAATACATGTTTGGCCAGTCTAGGATTATCGTCAAATGGCATTTATCTATGTATTTATTAGAGTTATGTGTACCTACTTTATTCCTGGGGTCTCTCAGTTCCACATATGGAGGTTAATAATAGGACAGTGAAACCCTTGTGGGCATTAGATATCTAAGTGAACACTATACTATTGCAACTGCAAGTAGGAAACAAATGCCAAACGTTGTGGCTGCTGAGTAACTGTGCTGAGCCTTTCTGAGAAGTCTACTAGTGTTGGGACAGTGCTCATTCCATCATAATCACAAGCTACATTTTGGTGGAAACATCCCTAGCATGGGACATGGATCCATACTTCCAGCCTAAAAGGAGCAGCTTCAATGATTAACTTCAACTTTCAGTCCAGGTACCCCCTGCATTATTCCCTGGAGACAGCAGTGGTGACATTAACACAGACGTCAAGTGTCTATGGGTTCAGTGCCTTGACTGGCCTCCAAGACTGCAAAGCCTATCCCATCTTGCACTTGGTTGCATTTAAAGGTGCCAGTTGATTGAAGGAATGGATAGCTTTTTTTTCTCTTTTCTCATAGCCCATTTTTCCCATAGGCCCCAAAATGTAGGCTGCCCAAGAACTTCGACCACAGAAGGATCAGCTCCACCAAAAAGGAAGTAGGCAGGAGGGAAAGATAGGAACCTCCTTAGCAAGCTGTCAACAGGCTTTTAGGGGCTGGAGGAAAAACCACTGAGAAGGGCAGGATAAGTGAGAGTTCTTGGCTCTTTGTGTCTTGTAAAATGAAATAAGCAAATTGTATAGCCTGGGGCTAACCTCAGCCTTGGATTTAAACTCAGACCCTTAATTAGGCTGTCTGGATCTGTTTTAAAGGCACCTCCTGAAGGAATCCAAAGTTGTGAGGTGGAGCCTTGACTGGAAATAAAACTCTGTTCCCTGTGCTGAGCTCTGCTTAGCCTCTGTCAGCTGGTTAATGGAAGAATGATCTGGAGAGAAAATAATGGGCAAGTGAGGGAATGTTTCAAAACAAAGGCTGCCTGAATCATTCCCCAAACACACATCCTATTAACCGGATCAGTTGAGTCATCTTCAAATACGAAGAAAAGACATAGACTGTTTCTTAGCCACAAAAAAGGCTCAACCACATTTCTTTTTTCATGTCCATTAGTAGAAATGACTAAAGATGCCCTTGAGTGTCAGTGCATTACACTTAGAACATCATGCACCCTTAGCTCTTGTAGATGCTTTTTCCAGCTTCCTATGCAGCACTGACTTTGTTTTCTTCAGGCCTAGGTTTGGTGAAAGCTTCAGTTCATGCCATGGAGACCTCTTTACAGGCTACAGAGATCTTTTCATTTTAGGTTGCACAGTTCAAATAATATAGAAAGAAAGGCAGTGACTATATTTTGAACATAATTAGTTTGCAAAAATATGCCCCGTTTGTTAGAATTTGACTCAGAATCTCCCTACTTATCATTTTTAGGTTTTATATCCAAAAAACCAGACAGGGAATTCTCAACTCTTGTTTCAGCCCCAAGATTTCCTGGAAGGAACATAAATAGAAGTCTCAGGCCAGAAATGACTTTAGCAATCATCTGGTTCAGCCTTTCCATTTTACTGATTAGGAAACTAAGAGCCAGCATAACCTGAAAACAGGGTGCTAGTCCTTGACGCTGTTACAAAATTCTCATTTGCTAGTGGTCAAATTCTCATCAAGACCTGGGCCATCAGGTCCTCAAGTAGCAGGATGGTCACAGTTTAGCAAAACACACTCAACAAATTTTGTTCTTCCAGAAACACTTGCAGTTTTGCAAGCAAATGGTGTGTGTTCAATGCATTCATTTTTTCTTCCCATTTGAAAAGTTCTTCCTGAGTTCCCAGCTCTAGTGGTCACTGTTCATAGCTTGAGGCTATGGAAAAGGGCACTTATTCTGAGGCTCTGGAAAGGGGTACTTCCTACAGGTATACAGGCTTGTGCATTAGGCTAGATTTCATTGCTTCAAATGTCCTCTTTTTCTCTCTGTTGTGTTTTTTGGGGTTTTTTTCCCCAAAAAAGAATGGTGGATGGTTGTCCTTGAGCTATTCCACTTATTTTTGTTCTAGCACATCTATCCCTCACCAAAGTTGGAAGAATTATACACTGCAGTTTATACTCAGATCTCTTGTCACTTACATTCAAAAGGATTCCATCCTTCTTGCTTTTTTTCTTTTTTTGGGGGGGGTGGGGTTGTTGGTAGACTCTAAGCTCTGTGATAATCTTTCTTGGTCATGCTTGGGTAGTGTCCAGCCCCTAGCAGATGAATGAATGAATGAATGAATGGGAGCAATGTTCTATAAATGGTTTATGGCTTAGAAAATCAACTATTGACCCTTGACATCAAATTCTATAACTGGCATTAAGACTTGCATGATTCCCAATCTTCACTGAGAGGTATTATTTGTCCAGATACCTGAAAAGAGATCCCCAATGCCTTGTTCTAGGCTTGAGATGTAGTGGATGAGCTATGAGTAGACAGCTTTTTAAAAATAAAAGGAATCTTAGTGTTGATTGACCCATTCTCAGAGTAACTGTGAAACATGACTAAGATCAGACAGAGCTAGAGGCAGATCTAGGACTGGAATTAGCCCTTCTTGTCCCCATCCCAGTACTTTTATTTCAAGACATCAGACAGTCTTGCCAGTGACCATCACTGAAAGGCAAAGTCAAGTTCTGTGACACTGAAGTCCTCGTAGACCTAGAACAGAAATAGAAGATACATGGTATACATGCCATGACACTTCCTTTTGGTGCCCAAAGGAGACACCACTAACCATCATGACACTTTTCCCATTGGGTCTGGACAGAACCTCAGGCAGCCATGAGCAACCAGAGTTGGCACTCAAGATGAAACCTATCAGCCACCCTCCTCTAGAGGAAATAAGGATTTCAGAAGCCAATGAACTCTGGTCTTAACCTGTCTTTTCAAGATGAGCTGAACCTCCAGCCAGGAACCTCCCACCCTTTATTGCTCTTCAGTGTCCTCACATCCCCAAGGGACTTAGAGGTGATGTTTGCAAGCAGGTCTTCCACAGCATGTTTCTGCCAGACAGAGCAGGTGCAGTTATTAGTCATGACTCCAAGCCAGGCAAGGTGATTAAGAAAAGCTAAATTTATATTAAATTATCATAAAGTCCTAAAATACTGAACATAGTGGTTAAATAACTCCAGAAAGTCCAATCTCTCCAGTGAGTAACGTTAAAACCATTACACATGAGCGTGGGAGAGTCACTTCCATTAGTTTAGGACAGAGAGATTTTGCTTTTTACATAGTAAATCAGTGCTCAAATAGATATTTCTTCAAATATGTCCTTTCTACATTCTGAACAGCCCAAGTGCAATAAGATCCTTCCCCCTTTCCGTTCAAGAAAATGCCACTTTGCTACTTTCTCCCCATGCCCAACCGTGAGTCTGAGGACCCAAAGGGCTCCTTCTTCTACTGCCCCATCAAGTGTGAAATGTCCCCCTTTCCTCCCAGGAGGAGGACCTTTCCTTTCCCACTCTGTGTACTGGAAAAGCCTGCTTGGCCTGGCCTGGCTGTCCTATGAGGGTCTAGACCTGGGGCTGGCTACTGCGAGCAGGGCTGAGAGCCTGGCACCTGTCTCTAGCGGTCTTAGAACTGACCAGAAAAGGTTTGCTCTGATCTTCCCTTTTCACTCACGTTTGGCAGCTGATTTCTCAATACCAAGAACCCCTGGACGTGTTTCAAATCTGGAAAATTCCCCTTGAAGCACCCCCACTCCATTCTCAGTTCCTGTTGTTGCTTTTGATCCCTGGGTGAAAGAGGTCTGGATCTGCCCTGGGCTGAAAGGGCTTCCTCAGTGGTTCTCTCTACCTTCCTACTCCTTGCCCCCCACTCTGCATCTTTATTTAGGCCTCTTCACCATACGTGCCTACAAGGCTAGGTCAGAAAAAGCAAATTAGGCACCTCCCCTCCTCCCCAAAAAAGAAGAGCTAGGTAGAAGTTTTAGGACAGTAAAAAGTCTCAACTCCCCTGACACTAGTGTGACACACATGCCTTTTGTGTGAATAAGCATGAACCAAGTGATGGCACCTCAGCATGAAAAGGGAGTCACTTAGCTGGGAAGAGTCGGAATGGGAACTTCACCACCCACAGCCGCAGGCTCTGTCTACTCACTTAGATCCCTGAGCACCTGAGAGAGAACACAGGAGGCTCAGCTTCATGGATACTTCCCTTTAAGCCCTGGGTGCCTCAAGTCTCTAAACCAATCACTCTTCCTGACCATGTATGAAAACTTCTGGCCCTGCTTTGGAGAGTTGCTTCAGGATCTCTGTGCTCCGAATCCCAGAGAATGAGGAAGGAGAAAGTGGCAGAACAATTATAGTTCAGGGGATGTGCTAAGACTGGTCTAAGCAGTGCTTCTCAGACGCTGCAGAGACCCACCCCTGAGGGTCCCACACGCATTCAAGACACCGGCTCACAAGCTAGAGGCAGCAGGAGGGAATTCCTATTAGCCAGCGGCCGTGTGATAGAGACCCCCCAGTCATCTGAAGGTAGAAAAGGCTCCAGACATTCTAGCAGGAGGAAGAACAGCTTGAGCCATACCCAGACCTCATCAGTATCTGCAGCTGAAGAAACAACAACTGTCAGGGCAAGAATAATAGCCATGGCCGGCAGTGGAGAGGACACCCAGGCCCAATCACCCTTAAAAGCTTTTTCATGTTGCCAATGCACTCGAGGCTGGAGGTTTTCCAGATGCCCATGCCAGCTGGGCTGACTCCTCCTTCTCTCAGCCTCTATCCTTCATCTCTCTCTTTACCCATGACCCCCCACCCCCCCGCCCCAGCCCCCCTGGTCAGCAAGTTCCCTCAGAGATGCGGTCAGGCCAGCTCTGATGGAGCGAGTGCAGTCCTGGATCATCAGCTCTTGGGGGGCAGGCACTGAGGGTGCCAGGGAAAGGGGAGGTGGAGCTCTGTACTGACGAGGAATCATTACTGAGCCTGGTTTCAAGGGGGCTCAGGATGGCGTGCATGAGGTGAAGTTCGTGGTAAAATCCAGGTCTAAATTCTCAGGATGCCCCATCATTTCTTGTGCACAGGTAGTTACGAACCCAGGTGGAAACAGCTCCAGTGGAGGGCTTGGGAGCAGTTACGAGGCGGGAGGAGGCGGCGCAGGACGAGCACACAGGAAAGGGGCCTGCTGTATAAGCGAGCTCAGGGACTGAAGCCCACCAAGGAGAAGGAGCAGGTAGGAAGGGAAGGGAACATGGGCGTTTAGACTTGGCTCTCTGAGGAGAGCTTGCGTTCGTGTCTCCAGCCTGTGTCTGGCAGGGAGCCCCGTCTTTCAGGAGTGGCTGTGGTATGGACGCTGCTGCACTCAGACTGCTCTTCCTGCAACAGCTGCTCCGTCTCCATGTCATCCAGGGAGCCAGAGCTGGCCTGGATGGACACGGTGTCTGTCTTCATGCATACATGATCCCGAAGGAGGCCCCCTCGGGAGCTGCGCAGTTGCTTGAGGTCATCCCACTCAGCATCGTCCCCAGACAGGAGGCAGATCCCCTCTACAATCTTGACCTTCTCCTTGGTGTAGTTATGGTCAGGTCCACCCTAGGGTGGGGAGTGGAGAGACACGGTCAGTTGGTTGGCTCTCTGTAAAGGATCTCATGACGAACTTAGAAAGGAAGTGGATGGGCTAAGAGTGGGCATGAAGAGCGCAAAAATCCCACAAACAAATGGGGAAATTTAATCAGAGCAAATGTATGAGGCTGAGCCTAAAAGGAAAGGAGCAGCTGTGATGATTATTACCATTATCATACAGGGAGGAGGGAGAACCGTGACTTCCGTGAGCCACTCACTGGCTACATCACCTCGGGCAAATTACTGAACATCTCCCAAACTCAGGCTCACCTCTTTAGAGTAACAATGTCCGTACCTCATAACCAATGGCTGTGAGAGTTAAATGAGGCAATCCACGCAATGCAATTAGTAGGTGCCTGACACATAACATGCACTAGATCATGTTAGCTATTATTACATTGCTAATGGGGTTTATTAATGGGACAGCATGCTAATATACATGATCAGAGGCAATTGACAAAAGCAACTAAATGTGCATTTATTCAAGATTTTAAACTACTTTGGTGCTATTCCTTTTTTTTTTGAAGTATAGTTGATTTACAATGTTAGTTTCTGGTGTACAGCAAAGTGATTCAGTTATATATATATATATATATATATATATACACACACACACACACATATATGGTCAGATTCTTTTCCATTATAGCTTATTATAAGATACTGAATACAGTTTCATGTGCTATTTTATTCTTAATTCTCTTTCTAACTTTCTTAAGAAGAAAAGTTTTAGAAGGTAAGACAGGAGGGCTCTAGAAAACCCTCTTACTTGAGTTCTGTCAATCCACTGGGGGTACTGTAACCTATAAGCTTTTGTGGGAGGTTATTCTGGCTCTACTCCCAGGAGCCTCAGGGCCATTTCCAAGCAACCTGCGATCGTTCCAAGGACAGCCTTAAGTTCCACTCAGGCTTCTCCCTTTATGGATTCCTCAAGGGGTAGCCGTACTCCTGGTTTCTGGGGGATACCAACCAACATGCCGCCACTGCCAAGAGAAAATGGGCCATGGCTTGGGCTTTGTCCCTGGGATGGTGTTCCTGCCAAGAGCCCTGCGACTGCTGCTCTACTTCAATAACAGTTCAGTTCCACAGATATTTATTGAGCCCCTTCCCTTCAATAAGCAGGATACTTTGATGATTAAACAATATAAAATATGGTCCCTGCCCTCTGGGAGGGACAGCTCCCTTGATCAAGGCACGCACACACATGCCCAGTCAGCCAGCACACCCTCCAAGCTGAATTAGTGTCAGACAAGATGCAGACCACTCAGTGTCTTCATCAGAGAGACACGTGGGGTAAGTCAGGGAGATGTGGGTGACGTGGCACTAGCAATTTGGGTGATACCACGCCCTCTACAAACACACAGCAACAGGTACCTGAAATCAAGAGGAAATCAGAAGAGAAAGGGTGAAAGACTATCAGAGGGGTGAAAGAGCTGCTGAGGAAAAAGCATACAACAGGAGAAAGAGTCACATGATTTTAATTTCTAACCTAGGGCCCTCATTGGGGTTCTTTTCTGGGGCATCAGACACTCCAGGAACCCAAGAAGCTTCAAGAGTCTTTCTCTCAAAGATATTCACAGAGAAGGGGTCTACCATCCCTAAATCTGCAAGCTATCCCTGCAGCTTCTGTGTTGGCTTGTAGTGGACGCTTTGTTTTAATAGGGAAATTCATGGATCCTGAAATCACATGATTCTTGTATGAAGTGTATTCATTATGCCCTATAGGTGTGAGGGCTGGCTTTGACTGTGCTAGACAGGCCAAGAGAGTAGATGGGTTAGGTCTCATAAGGGATAATTTCTAATGAAGGGTTACCGGATTTTAGAAAAAAACAAGGGTCATATCAGACTAGGAAAATCTAAGTCCCAGGCTATATTCCCTAGTCAAAACGGGACTATTCTTCATGCCTAAACATTTAGCAAATAAATTTTCACTGCAGCAACAAAGGAGTTAAAAGAACAAAAGCATATAAACTTCCAGGATTCTAGAGAAATCCCTCTAGATTATGTGATAAGAGGAAGAATAGCAGAACTCCAGCCATTCCCAACCACAGGTGCCAAAAGCTTGGATCAGAGGTTAGAAAGGGAGAGTCCAGGAGCTCTTGGGTTTTTTGGTGTTTCCTAGGAGTTTGGGGTTATTTCAGAGGGGCATAGCCTCACTGCTGGGGAATGACAGCTCCAGGAGGGAAGGAACCCCTGAGCCTGGGAAAATATCTCCTGGCAGGGAGGTGCACACTCACATGCTTTCAGACCTAAACCTTCTGGGATCTGCTTTCTAACCTTACTCTCTGTAGGGCCCCTCAAGCTGGTCCCTCAGAAGTTATAGACCTCTCCAGAAACCCGAATCACATCCCATTCTTCTGTTCACTATAACTTCCAAAATGGTAGATGGACTACCCAGCATCCCTTACTGATCTACTCAGGCAACTGGAGTATAATCCACCCCCGCCCTCCAAAAACAAACTCTTGGACATAAATTTTAATTTTTACCTCTTTCTTATAGCACAGTTGATTGTACATGGCTGGTTTGGGGATTGCTTCAATTTTCACTTCCTGAGTGGAAGTTCGGTAGGAAGGGTTGCTGTAGGTCAGGTTCCCCATTGCAGGATCAGTTAACTTGGATTTTTTGTGTCTTTAGGAGAAAAAGTGATGAGAAATTAGTTCAGATCTGTATGGGGATAATATCTGGGGAAGCTGTAACCCAAGTTGTGGCAGGCATCCTCTAAGAGGGCCCAGTGGTCCCTGCCTCCTGGTACTCACACCTTCTGAATTCCTGACCCGTGAGTGTGGGCTGGATCTGGTGACTCGCTTCTAATGAACAGAACATGCAAAAGTGAGGGATACTAGATTAGGTTACAAGGAAACTCCTAACAAGGAAACTAGTTTCTATCTTAGTTTGCCCTCTCTCCCTCCCTCCCTCCGCTCTCTCTTACTCTTGCTCTGGGGGAAGCAAGCTGCCATGTTGAAAGCTGTCCTATGGAAAGGCCCACAAGGCAACAAACTGCTGAGGGAGGCTTCTAGCCAACAGCCTGCGAGGAACTGAATCCTGTGCTTGGAAGGGAATCCTTCCCCAGTCAAGCCTCGAGATAAGACCACAACTCTGGCTGATACCTGGATTGCTGCCTTGTAAGACACCTTGAGGCAGAGGCACCCAGCTAATCTGCATCTAGATTTCTTTTTTTTTTTTTTTTAATTTTATTTGTTTATTATTTTTGGCTGCATTGGGTCTTCGTTGCTGTATGCGGGCTTTCTCTAGTTGTGGTGAGTGGGGGCTACTCTTCATTGTGGTGCATGGGCTTGTTATTGGCGGTGGCTTCTCTTGTTGTGGAGCACGGGCTCTAGGCGCACGGGCTTCAGTAGTTGTGGCGCGTGGGCTTCAGTAGTTGTGGCTCGCAGGCTCAGTAGTTGTGACACACGGGCTTAGTTGCTCCGCGGCATGTGGGATCTTCCCGGACCAGGGCTTGAACCTGTGTTCCCTGCATTGGCAGGCAGATTCTTAACCACTGCGCCACCAGGGAAGTCCCTGCATCTAGATTTCTGATCCACAGAAACTGAGATAATCAGTGGTTGTCATTTTAAGTTGCTAAGTTTCAGGGTAATTTGTTATACAGCAATAGATAACAAATACACTGAGCTTTAGAGTCAAAACAGACCTACGTTTCAATGCCACTTCTGTTACTTACTGGCTGGGGTATTGGTGGACATAATCTAAACTTTCTGAGCCTTAGATCCCCATCTGTAAAGTGAGGAATAATAATACCTGTATTACAAGGTTGTTGTGACATTGATACATATTCATTAAATGGTAGGTGTTACTATTATTGTTGTTGTTGTTAGTAGAAGCTGCTGCAGTAGCAGCAAAATCCTGACATTTTTGCTGCAAGCTGCATACAAAGCATTTAGGAGAAAATATATACAGAGAGGGTCATAAAAGGAAGATTCTAAATTGAATACTACACATTCCACCTTCCCAGGATGATCCCTACCGAGCAATGATGTATCTATCACCCCACATTGTAGTAAAGAGTTGTGTTTGTGTGAAGAGAAGATCATTTCCAGCTTCAGTGGTTTGAGGTAGTGTAGAGTGGTGGTAAAAGCAAAGATGCTAGAGTCAGTACCAGCTTTGCCTCTTGCTGTGTGAACTTGGGTAACACCCTCTGTGTCCTTAGTATCCTAGTCTATAAGGAAAATACCAAGCGTTGCTGTGGTCATGAAATGAGGAAACTGCTTGGGCTGTGACTGGGGAAGAAGGGTACACATTCAGGTTTCTGCCCTTCCCTTCTGCTGCTCTGACCAGGGACCCAACCTTGAAATGAGGCTGGTCATAGGTGGAATCAGTGAGCTGTCAACTTCAGGAGGTCCCAAACGTGCTAATGGGACATACAGCAAACATACAGCCACTGCAGTGGGGCTGAGGTTACCTGTACAGCATCAAAGCCGCGATCACCACCAGAATAAGCAGAATGCTGAGGAGTCCACCGATGACATAGCTGACATGAAGTCCTTCCCCTAGGAAGAGCAGAGGGACGCTAGGTGGGGACCCCCGACAATCTTCTAGCTGGTGTGAGGGGTGGGAAGATGGAGGGCTCCTTTTGTAGCTGTTGCATCCCATACCATCTGAGGATGGCTAGGGGCCTCCTTCTCAGAGAAGAGGCCACAGCGGGAGGGGGGAGGGGGCTGAGAAGAAACCTATCACTATGTCAGCATCTCTAATCCCACTTCCACTACTTACTAGCTGTGTGACTTAAAGCAAGATGCTTAACTTCTAAGCCTGTGTTTTCTCATCAGTTAAATGTAAATAAATTGCTCATAGGGCTGGTGGAGATTGAAGGTGAGTGTGTACATACAAATACATATACATACACGCATGCGCACATAAATATGGCTTAACAAGTGCCTAGCACACAGAAAGCACTCCATAAGTGGCAGCTATTATGGTTATTCTTTTTATGGATTTAGTCTAAGAAAAGGGTTCATCAACCCCAAAGAGTTCCCATGAAGGTTCTGCAAGATATCAATGGAGACTTAGATTCCTTACATCTTGTTTTTCAAAACAGTTGGGCACTGAGGGCTTACCTGAAGCAGCAGGTACGGCCTCATTGGAATACGTGCAGAGGCCCAGCCGGGCATCCTTTTCAGAGCATCTGTGGGGCAGAGAAAACTGAATGTGAAGGCTACTTATATTCAACAAAGATCTTGCCTTCTGCCAGGAAATGGGGACAGTCCTGTGAAGGACAGGGCTAAAGGCCTGGGAGTGGGGCTTTCAGATATGAGACTATACCAGACAGGAGATAGCAGAAGCAAGGAGAGGGCAGGACAAGAAAATACAGAGAAATCAGCATGAGCCACTGTCTTCAAGATGCTATATCATGTTTAAATGTGTTTTAAAATGTGTACTCTTTTTTGTTGTTGTTTTTGGCCGTGCAGCTTGTGGGATCCCAGCTCCCTGACCAGGGATTGAACCCAGGCCCTCGGCAGTGAAAGCGTGGAGTCCCAACCACTAGACCACCAGGGAATTCCCTAAAATATGTACTCTTTAAAGAGGATTCTTTAAAAAGGAGAAGCAGGTTTGGGAGTGAGCTGAAAGAATACTAAGGACATCAGTAGCAGACTTTATTAAGCTACCAGCCAAGCAAACCTTGGATTGGATCAAGATTATCACAAGGTCTAGAGAGACTTAAAAAAATATATTGTTTTTCTTTCCTTCATTCTTTCACAAGGGAATATGCAAGACATCCAGAGAGAGGGCTTGGATAACTAGCTTGAAATGCTGAGACGGTAACTCCTTTGTGGCACGTTATGAGCTGGCAAGTAAAGACATGTCCTAAAAGTTTAGAGAAGAGCTACCTGCAGGAGCATCCGAAACCAAGATGTACTGAGTCTTCAGATGCAACTCTGATAGGAAGAAAATATCTGAGTAGGGTTCAAAAGTTTTCTAAATAAACCTGAATAAAATCAGATTAATAATGATTGTGCTTAAAATTTAGTGAGAAAGGTACACGTTTATATCTGTTTGTTTTTCTATATAAACTCTTCTAACGAGAAAATGGGGTATATAGAATAAGTTTGATCATGTACAAATCTTATCATTTTAGGGACGTTGAGTCTAGTGGTCTTATTTGGAATTATTACTATGTTTCTGCCTTCAGAATTGAAATCACGTGTTAATTATCTTTTAAGCTACTGTTGATATTAAAAATAATATTACAATGAAAAATGTTCTAATAGAAGAATGCCTGGGAAGATAGACATCAGTATAGTAAGAGTAGGAAATGAAATCACTGTCTCAAAAAGATATCTGCACCCCCATGTTCAATGTAGAATTATTTACAAGAGCCAAAACATGGAAACCACCTAAGCGTCCATCAGTGGATGAATGGATAAAGAAAATGTGGTATAGGTATACAGTGGAACATTATTCAGCCATGAAAAAGGACATTCTGCTAAGTAAAATAAGTCAGACAGAGAAAGACAAATACTATATGATATCACTTATATGTGGAATCTGAAAAAGAAAAAAAAACCAACTCATAGATAAATTGATACCATAAAGATTGGCAGTTGCCAGAGGTTGGGGGTGGACAAAATGAGTGAAGATGGTCAAAAGGCTCAAACTTCCAGTTATAAGATAAGTTAAGTCCTGGGGATGTAATGTACATCATAGTGACTATAGTTAACAATATTGTATGTCTGAAAGTTGCTAAGAGAGTAGATTTTAAAAGTTTTCATTATAAGAAAAAAAAAAGTATATATGTGTGGTGATGGATGTTAACTGGACTTACTGTGGTAACCATTTCACAATATACACATATATCAAATCAGAAAAAACACTAAAGGTAATTACACATGAGTACTTATTTCTTTTTTACTCCTATCTGTATTTTCAGATGATTTTTTTTGCAAGGTGTAAATAAAAAACATATTTATAAGACTTTCTCTAAATGGAATATAACATGATATTTCATCAATTTTAAGATGTGCATTTTTTCTATATTCTAATATCTCTGAGATAGGACTGTGTCTTACAATTAATGGCATCTCACAGTTGCTGTTGGTCATTTTTTCAGTTTAATCTCTCAAATCAGGATGCATTTTAAATTGACAGCACCTTCAGTCTAATGAAATATAATGTTTTACACTTAATTTGAGAGCCGTTCATGGTTATGCTTGCTTATTTAATAACGGGGTGTGTGTGTGTGTACACATGCACATACATGCATGTGCGTTTGAGTGTTACAGGTCATTATAAACTAAGGCCATCACATCCCTGGGGATGTCCCAAGTTAAAAAGCCACAGCCCAGAGACCACTATGACTTAGTGGCTTCTAAGTAAACTGTAGGACAAGACCACGTGCTAAACTTGTTCTGTGAGAGCAAACGTAACTGAAAGAAAGGAAGAAGGAGGAATGCCGGGCAGAAACTCCTCCTGAGTGATTTCTCTCTAAAGCTCGTCTTAAAGCTTCTTGCCTTCAGAGCTAAAAAAAAGAATTACTTGCAACAACCTGCAAGTCTAAATATCATCTCCAGTTCCAAGTAGCAGGGACAGGTGGCTAATGATGTGATCTACCTCCCATCTGCCAGAATCATCAAGCTGGGCCTACGGTCTTCTGCTGGCAGGGCATGGCGATTTGAATCAAAGAGCCCCCAATTCCATACTGACCCACTTACCTCCCTTCCACCTCCTCCAGAGATGTGCGGGTCCAGCTGGTAGAAGAACGCAAGGTCGTCGGTAGCGTGTTGGGTAGCACGGGGCTCCTTTCACTTACGCTGGTAGCCCTGGGAGCTGGGGGCACCAGGCCAGGTACTGGAGAGAAAACAAGGACTGGAGTGGATCACTGGAGCCACAAATATCTACATATGGTCCAAGAGTAGCATGTGGAGAACTTGATAAAGCAATTTTTTAGCTGCCCTGATCCTAGGCACCCCTGTTAGATGTCCTTCTTAATACTGTACATAAAAAGGATTTGGTTTCCAATATATATTTTTTAATAAATTTATTTATTTTATTTATTTATTTGGCTGCGTTGAGTCTTTGTTGCTGCTCACAGGCTTTCTCTAGTTGTGGCGAGTGGGGACTACTCTGCATTGTGGTGCGCGAGCTTCTCATTGCAGTGGCTTCTCTTGTTGCAGAGCATGGGCTCTAGGCATGCGGGCTTCAGTAGTTGTGGCACGTGGGCTCAGTAGTTGTGCCTCACGGGCTCAGTAGTTGTGCTTCACGGGCTCTAGAGCGCAGGCTCAGTAGCTGTGGTGCATGGGCTTAGGTGCTCCACGGCATGTGGGATCTTCCCGGACCAGGGCTCGAACCCGTGTCCCCTGCGTTGGCAGGCAGATTCTTAACCACCGCGCCACCAGGGAAGTCCCAGTTTCCAATATTAATAGCTCCGGATGGGCTAGCTGGCCCACAAAGGGCAAAAGAGAGGATAGTGCACAGGTCACAGTAGGGATCAGGGAATCAGGAGACCCGATTTCCATCCTAGTAAATGCCAGAAGCATCCCAAAGCTCAAAGCTCAAACCCATTGCTCCCAGTCACTCTGCTGTAAGAACCCCTGAGGGGAAATCTCACCCAGAAGAACAAAGCTGAGGCTGCTGATCCCCTGCCCTTCCAAGGGCTCTGCTGTTCCAGGAGGCCAATTAGTCCAACTCACCAAGGGAGCAGGGCCGGCCATCAGGCTCGTCAGGACAGGCACATACAAAGTCTGAGGCTCTGGCAAAGCAGAGGTGGGTGCAGCCACCGTTGTTCACACCACAGGCATTGGTCCCTGGGGGCAAAGCAGATGTGAATGTCTGGCCTGGGGCAGAATCAAGTCTCCTAATTTGACACTTCTCAAAAAGGAGGAGATTTGGGGCTACCTTACTCCCAGGGACCGTGGGGCAGGAAGGGTATAACGACAGGGGGCTGAAAGGTCTAAGAACTTAAGATGTGAACCAAAAGGCTCTCCTGTGGCTCTGTCTTGGTTATTAACAGTCCTCAGGGTGACCAACCAACCCCACCAATGGTAAGGAAGCAGGCTCAGGACCCTGGAGTCCACCTGTCTGCCGCTGAGGGGAAACCACGATGATATCCATGAGTCCCTCCACATTCGCCAACACCGTCTCCTTGTTCCGGCCTGAGTACTTGTCAACACGCTGGATTGACTTGGTCTGCCAGTCTGTCCAGTAGATCCACCTGTCCTGCTACTCAATAGGGAAACCCCAAAAAGAGTAACTATTAATAGGCAGACCCTGGTACAGCTTCCGTGCCTCAGCCCGTGTGTTCCCTCTGTCCAAATGCCCTCTTCTTCCCTTATCCATGTCAGCTCCTGTGCATCCCCAAATATGACATTATCCAGGAAATCTCCCCCAATCCATAGAGCATTCACCATTTTCTCCATGCTGCTCTGAGCTTGTTCTCACTTCCACAGGTGAGTTTCGACGCTCTATGGTCATTTGTTTACATGTCTATCTGTCCTGCCAGATTAAGTTCTTCAAGAACAAGAATGTGGTTCATTCATCTCTCAATTTCCAGCACTAACACTTAGTCCTCAGTCAGTTGACCCAGTGGCTCAGTGAATAAATAAATTCCTGTACCTAGCAAACAGGAGTAAATTGCGGGGGCCGGGGGGGGGGGGCAAGTCGTTCTAGGTCCCTGTTCTTCTGGGCCCATCACTCAGAGCCCTGGCCCAAGTCCTCTGGTTACTTCTGCAGGCAGCTGCCCTCTAATGTAGTGATCCTGAGATTCTCTACCAGGCGTGGGGAAGGGCAATGTAGGTGGTTCCCCTCCCATCCCTGCAGTATACATCAGAAACCTCAGGGGAAACTTGTAGATTGAAAAACTAAATTCAATATAATCCTGTAGTTTTACATTTGGAGTACGGAGTGGGGAAAAGCCTATCATTAAGTAAAGCCAGACAAAATCTTACTGGCCGGTAGGATACAATGCAGAATACAGGTAGAGTGCATGTTTGTCAAAAAGGGACAAAGATTTTTTTTAATTGTTTTTTTTTTTAATTTACTTATTTTGTTTATTCCTTTTTTTTTTTTGGCTGCATTGGGTCTTCGTTGCTGCGCGTGGGCCTTCTCAAGTTGAGGTGAGCAGGGGCTACTCTTCATTGCGGTATGTGGGCTTCTCACTGCGGTGGATTCTCTTGTGAAGCATGGGCTCTAGGCACGCGGGCTTCAGTAGTTGTGGCACGTGGGCTCAGTTGTTGTGTCTCGCGGGCTCTAGAGCGCAGCCTCAGTAGTTGTGGTGCACCGGCTTAGGTGCTCCGCGGCATGTGGGATCTTCCCGGACCAGGGCTCAAACCTGTGTCCCCTGCATTGGCAGGCAGATTCTTAACCACTGCGCCACCCGGGAAGCCAGAGGGACAAAGATTTTTTTTTTTTTAACATCTTTATTGGAGTATAATTGCTTTACAGTGTTGTGTTAGTTTCTGCTGTATAACAAAGTGAATCAGCTGTATGCATATGTATATCCCCATACATATCCCCTCCCTCTTGCATCTCCCTCCCACCCTCCTTATCCCACCCCTCTAGGTGGTCGCAAAGCCCTGAGCTGATCTCCCTGTGCCATGTAGCTGCTTCCCACTAGCTATCTATTTTACATTTGGTAGTGTATGTATGTCAGTGCTACTCTCTTACTTCCTCCCAGTTTACCCTTCCCCATCCCCGTGTCCTCAAGTCCATTCTCTATGTCTGCGTCTTTATTCCTGTCCTGCCCCTAGGTTTATCAGAACCTTTTTTTTTTTTTTTAGATTCCATATATATGTGTTAGCATACGATATTTGTTTTTCTCTTTCTGACTTACTTCACTCTGTATGACAGACTCTAGGTCCATCCACCTCACTACAAATAACTCAAGTTCGTTTCTTGTTATGGCTGAGTTAATATTCCATCATGTGTATTTACCACATCTTCTTTATCCATTCATCTGTCGATGGACACTTAGGTTGCTTCCATGTCCTGGCTATTGTAAATAGTGCTGCAAGGAACATTGTGATACATGACTCTTTTTGAATTATGGTTTTCTCAGAGTATATGCCCAGTAGTGGGATTGCAGGGTCATATGGTAGTTCTATTTTTAGTTTTTTAAGGAACTTCCATACTGTTCTCCATGGTTGCTGTATCAATTTACATTCCCACCAACAGTGCAAGACGGTTCCCCTTTCTCCACAACCTCTCCAGCATTTATTGTTTGTAGATTTTCTGATGATGGCCATTCTGACGGGTGTGAGGTGATACCTCATTGTAGTTTTGAATTGAATTTCTCTAATGATTAGTGATGTTGAGCATCTTTTCATGTGTTTGTTGGCAATCTGTATATCTTCTTTGGAGAAATGTCTGTTTAGGTTTTCTACCCATTTTTCAATTGGGTTGTTTGTTTTTTTGATATTGAGCTGCACGAGCTGCTTGTATATTTTGGAGATTAATCCTTTGTTAGTTGCTTTGTTTGCAAATATTTTCTCCCATTCTGAGTGTTGTCTTTTCATCTTGTTTATGGTTTCCTTTGCTGTGCAAAAGCTTTTAAGTTACATTAGGTCCCATTTGTTTATTTTTGTTTTTACTCTAGGAGGTGGGTCAAAAAGGATCTTGCTCTGATTTAAGTCATAGTTTTCTGCCTATGTTTTCCTCTAAGAGTTTTATAGTGTCTGGCCTTACATTTAGGTCTTAATCCATTTTGAGTTTATTTTTGTGTATGGTGTTAGGAAGTGTTTTTTTAATATTAATTTATTGATTGATTTTTGGCTGCACTAGGTCTTTGTTGCTATGCATGGGCTTTCTCTAGTTGTGCTGAGCAGGGGCTACTCTTCGTTGCGGTGCACGGGCTTCTCATTGCGGTGGCTTCTCTTGTTGCAGAGCATGGGCTCTAGGTGCGCGGGCTTCAGTAGTTGTGGTTCGCAGGCTGTAGAGCACAGGCTCAGTAGTTGTGGCACAGGGGCTTAGCTGCTCCGCGGCATGTGGGATCTTCCCGGACCAGGGATTGAACCCGTGTCCCCTGCGTTGGCAGGTGGAATCTTAACCACTGCGCCACCAGGGAAGTCCAGGAAGTGTTCTAATTTCATTCTTTTACATGTAGCTGTCCAGTTTTCCCAGCACCACTTATTGAAGAGGCTGTCTTTTCTCCATTGTATACTCTTGCCTCCTTTATCAAAGATAAGGTGACCATATGTGCGTGGGTTTATCTCTGGGCTTTCTATCCTGTTCCATTGATCTATATTTCTGTTTTTGTGACAGTACCATACTGTCTTGATTACTGTAGCTTTGTAGTAAAGTCTGAAGCTCAGGAGCCTGATTCCTCCAGCTCCATTTTTCTTTCTCAAGATTGTTTTGGCTATTCGGGGTCTTTTGTGTTTCCATACAAATTGTGAAATTTTTTGTTCTAGTTCTGTGAAAAATGCCATTGGTAGTTTGATAGGGATTGCACTGAATCTGTAGATTGCTTTGGGTAGTACAGTCATTTTCACAATGTTGATTCTTCCAATCCAAGAACATGGTATATCTACATCTGTTTGTATCATCTTTAAGTTCTCTCATCAGTGTCTCATAGTTTTCTGCATACAAGTCTTTTGTCTAGGTAGGTTTATTCCTAGGTATTTTATTCTTTTTGTTGCAGTGGTAAATGGGAGTGTTTCCTTAATTTCTCTTTCAGATTTTTCATCATTAGTGTATAGGAATGCAAGAGATTTCTGTGCATTAATTTTGTACCCTGCAACTCTACCAAGTTCATTGATTAGCTCTAGTAGTTTTCTGGTAGCATCTTTAGGATTCTCTAAGTATAGTATCACGTCATCTGCAAACAGTGACAGTTTTACTTCTTCTTTTCCGATTTGGATTCCTTTTATTTCTTTTTCTTCTCTGATTGCTGTGGCTAAAACTTCCAAAACTATGTTGAATAATAGTGGTGAGAGTGGGCAACCTTGTCTTGTTCCTGATCTTAGAGGAAATGGTTTCAGCTCTTCACCATTGAGAATGATGTTGGCTGTGGGTTTGTCATATATGGCCTTTATTGTGTTGAGGTAGGTTCCCTCTATGCCTACTTTCTGGAGAGTTTTATCATAAATAGGTGTTGAATTTTGTCAAAAGCTTTTTCTGCATCTATTGAGATTATCATATGGTTTTTTTTTTTTTTTTTTTTTTTTGCGGTACGCGGGCCTCTCACTGTTGTGGCCTCTCCCGTTGCGGAGCACAGGCTCCGGACGCGCAGGCTCAGCGGCCATGGCTCACGGGCCCAGCTGCTCCGCGGCATGTGGGATCTTCCCAAACCGGGGCACGAACCCGTGTCCCCTGCATCAGCAGGCGGACTCTCAACCACTGCGCCACCAGGGAAGCCCTATCATATGGTTTTTATCCTTCAGTTTGTTAGTAGCTGTATCCCATTGATTGATTTGCATATATTGAAGAATCCTTGCATTCCTGGGATAAACCCCACTTGACCATGGTGTATGATCCTTTTCATGTGCTGTTGGATTCTGTTTGCTAGTATTTTGTTGAGGATTTTTGCATCTATGTTCATCAGAGATATTGGCCTATAGTTTTCTTTTTTTGTGACATCTTTGGTTTCGGCGTGTGGGATCTTCCCGGACTGGGGCATGAACCCGTGTCCCCTGCATCGGCAGGCGGACTCTCAACCACTGTGCCACCAGGGAAGCCCGATGCTATTATTAAACTCATTTATTTTTAAGTAAGTGAAGCTTAGAGAAGTTCACTGTCTTGTCAAAGTTGCATAGTTACTTCATGACACAGGCAGAACTTGAACCCACAGAGCTGGCTCATGGGAGGTACTCACTCAGTAAACACTTACCGACCGGCTACCTGCCTCAAAACTCTGGCTCTCAGCCACTCCACACCTCTGCCCACTAAAGTAAGCTGCCTGAGCTTGCATGCTGGGACCACAGCACTGGGATCAGCTGGGGAACTTGTTAAAATGAATATTCCTTGCCCAACCTTCAGGAGGCAGATTCTTTATATCCAGTGCCCGGGAATATGCATTTTAACAAATTCCACAGTTGACTCCGTACAGCTGTTTGAGAGCCACTCCTTCGATGTTAGAACATGGGACAGCAGGAGCAGCAGGGCACATAGTGGCAAGGCTTCAGTGTACAAGAATCACCCCTAAAATAAGCTTCCATAGCAAACCTGTTCAGTAGCACCTGGGGCTGAGGCTGCTGATGCAGAACCCCGAGGAAACACCCCTGTGAAGGAGGTTTAGTTACCTCTCTCCTGAGCCAGTACCTGAGTGAGAGCAAAGGGGTGCGACACGTGGCTGACCAAGACCTGCCGGAGCTTCCCACTGAGGTCGGCGCTCTCAATCCGGTCCAGATGGGCATCCACCCAGTAGATCCTGTAAAGGAAAGGAGAAAAGGCAGCTGCTGAAGACACTTGCCAGGTAGCCCAGCCCTGCCCTCAGGGAGCTAGCTGTCCCCTCCTGAGCTGAACTGGCAGGTGCTGTGAGCAGTCAAGTTGACTTGATGAGAGGTCACTGGGAATCCCCCCAAGCTGAAGAGCAGAACTTGGTTGGTGACTCATAAGTGGGGAGGCCAGGGCTGTTCTGCGGAGGGTAGAAATCTAGTGACCTCGGAGGAGCCAGCCCCCAGTCTCATCTTCAACGACTTGATAACCCTTTGACTCCTACCCAAGAATCAAAGCCCAAATTCTTGTGAACGCCCTTCAAGAAGAGACTCAGTCTACAAAGAGCTCAGTGAAGTTAACGGAAGAAGGCATTCCTCTCCTCCAGTCCAACTCTCCAGGTGACTTTGATTCCCTTCCCTTCTTCTGAGAGCAGAAAGGAGAATTGACTACTTTGGAGCCTCTTCCTCCCTCTTCTCCTGCCCTCCAGTATTTTTAATCTAGATCAGGAGTTGCAAATTCCAATACCTGATGGGATCAGGAGAGCAACAAATGCAAAGAATCGGTTAACTGGATGGGGGTAGTGGGATCTGCTCTGCTAAAGCATTCAAATGAAAAACATGTAAACCAGATAATCCCCGCCTGAGGGTTGAGTGCTGGATTCAGCAACACCTGCTCCAAGAATTTGTGCCCTCATACTTCTCACTGCTTGCTTTTCCCTACCTACCAAGGAGCTTTCTACTTGTTTGTTTTCACTACTTCAATCTCAACCATCCTCTCCTCTGCCCACCTGATTTCCAGGAGGCTGTCTGGGACAGGATTCCCACCTGCGGGTATCATAGTCCAGGGTAAGGCCATTGGGCCAACCCAGGTCTGTGTTGATGAGGACCTTCCGCTCAGAGCCATCCAAGTTCGCCCGTTCAATCTTGGCAATGTGGCCCCAGTCTGTCCAGAAGAGGTACCTGGGACACAACAGCGCCATCAGCAAGGCATGGGAAGATGGCATCCAGAAGTCGAGAGAATACAGGGACACCCAGATACCATTAATATACAGGCATCTTTCAAGAGCCTCTTCATCAGGCCCTTCTTCCCTGGGTCTCTTTTCTGCTGGCCAAAAAACTTACCCCTTCCTGGGGAAAACGGCAATGGCCCGAGGTTCATCCAGGCTGTTGTTAATCAGCACTTTGCGGCAGGAACCATCTAGCCTCGATGCTTCAATGGTATTTCGGCCTGTATCTGTCCAATACAGATTCCTGGCCACCCAGTCCACTGCCAGCCCATCGGTGGTCTTCAGCCCACGCCCGATCACCGTCTCCATGTTGCTGCCATTCAGATCTGCTCGCCTTGGGGAACAGCCCAGGGTTGGATGACTGACCAGATCAGCAATAGGCTGATACCCCTTTCATCCATGTTCCCATAATTGGATTCCCACTACACTGTAAGCCCCATAGGGGCAGGGACCAAGTATGTATAAGTACATTCCTCAGCATCTAGCACAGTAGGTATTCAAAGTATCTGCCAAATTGAATAAATTATTGGGAGGACAGAGTGTTTCCTGCTGTAAGTAGGGGGCATTTGGGCCCATGTCTTGCCAAAAGACAGGTTAATAAACCCCATACACCTTAAGGAGGAGACAAGGATTGCTAGATAGTGATTATGAGAAAGGGCAGATTTTTCCAAAATCTACTGTGCATTTTTATAGCAGTCCTACACCAGGGAATTCAACCTCAGAATGGGGGGCATGTCACAAATACACGGGGGACTTTTGTAAACTACATATGCCCACCAGCTCCCAGATTCTAATACACCCCTCAGGGAGAACAAAAGGGAATGCTCCTGTTCTTCTACGTGAGAATCTCTGCCATGGTAAAACCCTCTAACTGGTGACAGGGTACCACATTCCTCAGCTGTGTCGGGGTAAAAAACTGGAATAATAATAAATAAAACAAAAAATATTAAAAAACAAAACCCAACACAACCTTGTAAATAACCATAAGCCTTGGCATTTGGCCAGCGTTCCTGCATTATAATACAGATACTTGGTTTGGCTACACGGCCAACTGATCAATGAGTCTTAGAGGATCACTGGAGCTCCTGCAGAGCCCAATGGTAGAGGTAGAAAGCTCCGGGTCCCCAGCCTGACTTTATCTGTTTGTTTTACATACTGGGCTTCTATTAATCTTTTTTTGTTTAATATTTATTTATTTATTTGGCTGCGCTGGGTCTTAGTTGCGGCATGCAGGATCTTTTTTAGTTGCGGCATGTGTGTGGGATCTAGTTCTCCGACCAGAGATCGAACCTGGGCCCCCTGCACTGGGAGTGTGGAGTCTTAGCCACTGGACCACCGGGGAAGTCCCTATTAATCTTTAAATAGATAAATTCCCTGGTGGTCCAGTGGGTAGAACTCCGCACTTCCACCACAGGGGACACAATCCCTGGCTGGGAAATCCCACAAGCCAAGTGGTGTGACCAGAAAAAAAAGAATCTTGAAACACTTCATCATCTTTAAATAAAAGAAAACAAAAGTTTGAAACTCTGCTGTAAGTGATAACACTATAAAGCATACAGTTCAGGGTCAGAACTCACTATCCAAGTTGCGGAATCACTTAGTCCATTTAGAGGTCAACACAGACCATAACCTCAGCCATCAAAGGTCAGAAGCAGGTCTGTGTCTTCTGAAGGTTTCGGGGACCCTCATACCTGATAACATCCAGGAACACATCTGTGTAATAGACCTTTCCATCCACACTGTCATAATCCAGGGAGATGACATTGTTGAGCTCGGGAACGGGCATGTGCACATCTGTGTGGTCGCTGGTGTCCAGTGAGATACGCCGGATGGAGCCGCGGCTGGAGAAGAGCAGGTAGGTCTCAGGAGAGGGGTCACAGGTCTTCCCATCTCCCTTCAGCTGGATGCCAGTGGGGCAGGCACAGGAAAAGCCAGAGGGCCGAGGCAGGCAGAGGTGAGAGCAGCCACCATTTCTCGAGCTGCACTTGTTAAAACCTGAGAAAGAGAAGCACGAGTTTTGACACCCAGCCTGGAATATGGTCTGAATCTTATAAAGGTCCTAGTTTTTTGTGCCTGATTGTCTGCTATTCTACATAACAGGATTCGGTGCCTGGCAGGGAAGAGGCAGAAGGAGCAGGGGTGTCTCCAGGAGTCCTTTGAAGGTGACAGCACCCTGCTGTTGCAGTACCAGCCATACCCAGAGGGAACACAGCCTGATCCTGCAAGGGGGCTTAGGTAGGTCCCTGTCTCTCGGGTTGTAAAGGCATCTCTGTGCTCTGGATATATCTCTGATGTTGAGATACCCCCAGGAAGTCAGAGGCTCTGGCTTACAGCCCTAGGGATCTTCTCACCCAGTGGCTGTGCCCTGTCCACAGCCTGGATGTCCATGAGGCCTGGCAGGTTGGACCTCACCAGGATGACATTGCTGCCAGTACCCTTGTCGGCACGGTGGATGCTACGGGTCTGCCAGTCAGTCCAGTAGATATAGGAGTCGAGCAGGGTGAGGCCATATGGGTGCTGCACAGGTGACACCAGGGTGTGCCGACTGGCACCATTCAGATCAGCAGCCTCAATTCGCTGTAGAGGAAGGAGGGGGTGAGGGGTGGCTATCAGAAGACTGGGAGCCCTCAGCGGAGATTCCAGATAGGCCTCTCCCATATCCCCAGGCTTCTGCAAAGCAGCAGGAGCAGGACCCTCACCTCCGTGTGGGCATCAGCCCAGAGCAGTTGGGAGCTGGCCTTGTCCACAGTCAGTCCATTGGGCCACCCTAGGTTGTTGCTGATGAGCACGGTACGGTCTGAGCCATCCATTCCAGACCGCTCTAACTTGGCATTCTCCCCCCAGTCTGTCCAGTACATGAACCTGGGCAAGAAACAATACTAGCTGGTTATTTCCACAGTTCCTGTCTACTGTGAGTACTTAACAATATGCCAAACACTGTGAAAAGTATTTACATGCACAAAAGGGAGTTGTTGCTTAATGAATACAGAATTTCAGATTTGCAAGATGAAAAAGTTCTGGAGATCTGTTTCACAATAATGTGAATATACTTAACACTACTGAACTGTACACTTCAAAATGGTTAAGATGGTAAATTTAATGTTATGTTTTTTACAGTTAAAAAAAAAGTACTTTCCATGCATTATCCCACTTAATCCTCACAAGGTCCACAGGCATGCATTTCCATTGTCGGCTCCATTTTAAAGGCAAGGAAGCTGAGGACCAGGGAGGTTAAATATTGGACCCAAAGTGACAGACGCAGCTAATAAATGGTGAAGAAATTTGAATCCTGGATTTCTGATTCCGAGGTTCATGCTTTTAACCTCTACACTATACTGCCACCCTGAAAGAAGTCACAAGGAAGTGGAAGTGCCCCAGAGAGGTCAGTCTCAGTGCTCCTTTGAAGCATGCTTGCTCTCCACTGCCCCCCTTCACCCCATCCTTCGCCCCAGCTGAGCCAGCCCATCCCGCAGCCTGGAGCCACAGAGCTGCTCTCACCCCATCTCGTGGTACAGTACAATGGCACGGGGGCTGTCAAGGTTTTGCCACACCAACACCTTCCGCATGGACCCGTCCAGGTTGCCCACTTCAATCCGGTTGGTTCCCGTGTCTGTCCAGTACACTTTCCGGCCAACGGCATCCACTGCGAGCCCATCTGTGGTCTGCAGCCCTGCAGGAAGTCAAGACAGCACACTGGCTCCTGCCTTAAAACAGATGGGATATCTCCCCCAGCTCTGTAGCCAGACAGGTGGTCCCTGGGCTGGGAGCAAGGCCCACCTGTGGTGATGATGTCCTCATGCTGTGAGCCATCCAGATTGGCACGGCTGATCCTGTGCAGCGTGCTGTCTGACCAGTACACTTTTCCTGGAAAGGGAAGCCTTGGCTCAGCCTGGACTTTCACCCCGCCCCCCAAAGGAACACACACAGCTAACATGCCCTGAGACACCAGGGCATGTCAGAGAGCCCTATACCCCTGAGCAGAGGATATCAAGGGAAATATAGAAATATCATAGCAGGATAGCTCTTGGCAGAGATGAAGTGGAAGGCTCCCAAACCCCATGCCCTCATAACCAAAGAGAAAGTGCTATAGAGATGGGGCAGGGGTCATGCCAGAGGGAACGGGGAGCCCCCAGGCTCTTACCAGGAGGCAAAGGTGGTGGGAAAGCAAGGGCAGCAGTTGCTGTAAGGCAGGGACAGTGGACCAGGAGAGAAGGGAGGGCCACACAGACCTTCCTGGGGATCCACTCCAATGGCAATGGTGTTCTTCATGGTAATGTTGATTGGTACCACCACATCGGCAAAATAAGGGATGTCCAAGGAGACCATGCGTATGTCTATCCTCCTGGCGAAGATGAGGAAACTGTTCATGCCTGCCCAGGTGGGGAGAGAAGAAAAGAGGACAGTCATCCTAGCACAGCCATTAAGAACATTTGGAGTAAGGCAAACTGAAGTTCATGCCCTGTCTCCATTAGTTTCTAGTTCTGTGATCCTGGGCACATTATTTAAATTGTTTAAGGCTCACTTTCATCATCTGTAAAATGGGGACAATAACAGGGTGGCTGTAGGAATAAAAGAGATCATGTACAGAAAACCCTTAGCATTGGGTCTGATACATAGTCATCACTCTTTATTAATATCATGAAAATGAATCTCTTTGAAAGACCTTTTACCATGAAGTTTAAGAAACTTCATGTTAGGTGAAGGAGGGCTTTACCCACAACCTGAGAAGCACAATTCAGAGCTCCTTTCTTGCTCTAATTCCCCAGGAAGTTAGGGTTCAAATGCAGCCTACCATGCAGCAGCCCCTAGGGAGAAACCCCAACATCCATCTGGGCAGCCAGGTCCTGCTTCTGAGACCTTTCAATTAAGGTTATACGAAGGTTGTGCTGGTTGTGTGTACTCACAAAAGTGCCATTTCCAAAGGAAGTACCATCCAATTGTAGATATCATATGTTCTAGTATTTACTATACCGATTTTGGGCAGAAGGAACAAAACTGACTTGTTCTAACCGAACCAGTATATTATGACAATTTCCCAACAGATAAAAGTAAAGTGTCTGAGAAGGGAGCATCTTTTTCTAATATGCATGAAGACACCATGAGACCTAGTTGGATCCTGCTTCTAATCCTGTCTACCTGCTCCTCTGGACCTCTTCTTTTTTCTAAAAGCTTCATCTCGCCCCTAAGCCTCTAGAAGCTTAGGTTTCTCAGACCACACCAGAGTCCACTTGCAGGGAAGAAAGAGAGCCACTGCTCCTCCCAGAGAGGCTCTATCTAGGTCTGTGATGCTTAGACCTACCTGGTGAACAGGTCTTGCCATCAGGCATCAGGTTGATGCCTGTGGGGCAGGTACAGCTGAAGGCACTTGGATTTGGGGACCGAAGACACAGGTGGCTGCAGCCGCCATTCTCCGTAGCGCATGGTGTGGACACTGGGTGGAGAGGAATGGGTCAATGGGAAGGACCATTGCAGAGGGAAGCAGAGGAGAAGCAAGTGTGGGCCAAGGGCTGCTTACCTGGGGGTCGCCGGCGGTGGAAGACGTGGATGTCCATGAGGTTTTCCAAGTTCTCCTGCAGGGTCTCCCGGTCCAGTCCCGTCAGCCGGTCGGCACTCTGAATACTCTTGGTCTGCCAGTCAGTCCAATAGATGCGCTCTCCATAGAGGGTCAGCCCAAATGGGTGGGGCAGCTGGCTTCCAATCAGTACCTGCCAGGGACCCAGCACTTGTGTCATGCCCCAGCAAGTCCTGACAGTACAGAGTAGTGGTCAAGGGCTCAGGTGAGGAGGCAGGATGCAGCTCTGCCAGTACCACCTGCTGTGTGACCTTGAGCTAGAGCTGGTTATAAACTCTGAGCCTTGGTCAGCCAATCTGTGATATGATCGTGACAGTGCCTGGCTCCAAGGGTTGCGTGATGATTGTAAAAGATCATGTATTATTTACATAATCTCAAAGTGTCTCTGCACAAATTACTTATTAATTACAAAAGGAGAAATAGCAACTTTACAGTGGACACCACCTTAACTGTACCACCAAAGTTGGTATCACAATGATGGGACAAGCTGACATCGGTGGCTACTGATAAGACACATTGAAAACTCAGGACACAACTTTACTTATCATAGTATTTCTGCCCCAAATGCATAATCTGAACTTAATCATAAGGAAACATCAGACAAACTGAGGGACATTCTACAAAATAACTGGCATTTACTCTTTAAAGATACGAAGATCAGGAAAGACAAAGACAGGCTGAGGAAATGTTCCAGATTAAAGAGACATGATTACTAAAAACAACTGTGATCTGGGATCAGATCCTGGACTAAAAAAGAAAAATGAAAAAAAAAAAGCTATAAGGACATCATCGGGGCAATTGGTGGTGAAATTGAATATAGACTGTGATTAGATAGTAATATTGTATCAATGATAAATTTCCTGGTATTGATCATTATATTGGGATTATGCACGACAATGTTCTTATTCTTAGGAAATATGCACTGGACTATTATGGGTTCAACGGCAGGATGTCTCCAATTTAATCTCAGATGGTTCAGAAGAATTGTGTGGTGTGTGTGTGTGGACAGAGAGAGAATAAGAATGATATAACAATGTGGCAAAGCACTGAGTAGAGTTCCCTGTGCTATACAGTAGGTTCACTTTGCTGTACAGCTGAAACTAACACAACATTGTAAAGCAACTAACTATACTCCAATAAAAATTAATAAAAAATTATCTTCAAAGTTGCTATCAAAAAAAAAAACAATGTGGCAAAATATTAGTTATTGGTTTTTCCTATTTTTTTTTTTTTTTTTTTGCGGTACACGGGCCTCTCACTGTTGTGGCCTCTCCCATTGAGGAGCACAGGTTCCGGACACGCAGGCTCAGCGGCCATGGCTCACGGGCCCAGCCGCTCCGCGGCATATGGGATCTTTCCGGACCGGGGCACGAACCCGTGTCCCCTGCATCGGCAGGCGGACTCTCAACCACTGCGCCACCAGGGAAGCCCTCTTTTGACTATTCTTACAACTTGTCTGTAGGTTTGAAATTATATCAAAATAAACAATAAAAACAAAGAGAGAGAGAGGTCATGGGCCCAATATGCAACTGGTGATTAATTAGCATTAGTGTTGATGGTTATCAGGAAAGCACTTATACCCTCAGCCCACAAGCCACATGATCCCTAGTTTCCTTTCTTCATCAAGGAGCAGGGACCCCGGGCTCTGGAGCACAGCCGCAGTTTCAGAGAAATAGCAAATGCACCATGCTGGATCACCCCTAGGCTTCCCTGGGTCCTGTTAGCTGCCAGCCAGGAAGCGCCACCCTGGAGGCTGTCAGGGCTGGGGGAGGATGCCTTAGTACCACCCTTACCTTCCTTTTGCTGCCATCCAGTCCGGCAAATTCAATCGTCTTCATGCCAGCATCAGCCCAGTATAGCCGCTGGGACCCATAGTCAATGGCTAATCCATTAGGCCACGTCAGATTAGAAGAGATGATGACCTGACGACCTGAGGCATCCATGCCAGCTCGTTCAATCTTGGGGCTTGCACCCCAGTCCGTCCAATACATGTACCTGGGCACAGGCAAGGGAGGTCTTACAAGCCTTCCAGTTAATACCCAGTGGGGATTCAGGGTTCCTAGGGTTTGAGGGTTTCTGCTTGCTATAGCTACCCCAGCCTCTTGCCTCAGTTCCCAGCCCCCTTCTGGGTTCTGGTCTTGTATCTCACATCCCTATCAAAAAGTACCCGAGGATCTTAAATGTTTCCTTGACTGGATGGGTTAAATAATTATGGTATATCAACTTAACAGAATTCTATATAACCACCAAGAAGAAAAAAATAGATCTATATAATCAAATGGAAAGATAGCTAAGATATATAGCCAAGTGAAAACCCAAGTTACAGAAGAGTATGCCATTGTTGTCAAACCAAAACCATCACCTCCACCGCTACATGTATGCATACACATAGAAGAAAATCTGGAAAAAATACCCTAAACTGTTAACCACAGTTATTTTTGGAGAGTGAGATTATAGGGAATCTTCACTTTCTACAGACTTTTTTTTTTTTAAAAAAACACAATGGATTACTTTGGTAAGCAGACCAAAAAGCCAACCAAACAAACAAAAAAACAGAAAAAGAAAAAAAATTTTAAATGTAAAAGGTTTCCTTGTCCATGAAGGAGACAGAGTTGTCACGATGCTCTGTGGTTTCTACAGCTGCTCTTGCTTCCTTGGTGTGCCCGTGAGATCTAGCCACTCTCTCTAACCTCCAGACTCCCCCCTAGTACTCAGATCTGGGGCTGGGGGGAACTTGTTCCAAAGGGGCTGGTGCTCACCCGCCCATGGGTTCCACTACGATGTCCCGGGGACGATCAAGGTTTTCCCAGATGAGTACTGTTCTCATGCTGCCATCCGTGTTGGCCACTTCAATCCGGTCTGTCCCTACCAAGAAGTAAGGGGCAAAGACGTTAACTAGTCTTGGTCATTCGCCCTCTTACCTCCCATGCCCAGCACAGAGCATGGCATGCCGTAGATGCTCAAGCAATACTTTGTGATAAATGCGCGATGGATATTTAGTGAATTGAACATCAAGAAGAAATTCAAGGAAGTGATCAGTTCCATTTTGTGGAAGAGTAAGGCTTCCTCAACCCAAGCAACCCACTCTGTCCTATAATTTAAGGCAATGCTTCTCAAACTTTAGTGTGCACAAAAACCAGAAGAGCTTGTGAAAGTAGAGATTCCTGAACCTAACCCCCGAAGATTCCAATTCAGCAGGTCTGACGTGGGGCCCAAGAATCTGCATTTCTACCAAGTTCCCAGGTAATGCTGATGCTGATTCTGCTGGGAACCACACTTTGATAGCTCTGGTTTAAGGCATTCCCCTTACCTTCCACATTTAACTGCCTAATAGAAAATGCCTCTTGTACCAAGACAGCGATGGAAGGAAAACCACAGGGCGTTATCTGAAATGACGCAAAGCATTCTCAAGCATCAGCTGCACAGCAGAAGTAGCCGCCACTTGAATAGCAAAGGCTCAACCCTCAGATGTGAGCGGCTAACTTCAGCTCTGCAGCAGCCCAACCACTCCTGACCTACCAAGGACTTCAGGTCAAGACAGAAATGGTCTAGGAGGGGCACTGGGCCCTTTGTACCCGAGGCCAGGGGTTTAAATAAGAGGATCCCAGAGAGCCAGGCCATAGTTGCCCTCTACATACCTGCATCTGTCCAGTACAGCTTGTTGGTGACCCAATCAATGGCCAGGCCTGCCGGGCTCTCCAAACTGGTATCCACTACCACCTAGGCAGGAAGCAAAGCTCTGTCACCAACTGGACTTACACCCCAGCTCGGGGGCCCAAACTCCACCAATTCACAGGCTGGCAAAGGTAGGGGAAGCCCTTACCCAGGAGAAGGTGAATTCCATCCCTCAATCTCTGCCCTCCCCAAGGGCCTGGGCCCACGCTGGGCCCTACCTCCTGTCCTGTTCCATCCCACTTGGCCCTGCTGATGGTGTCAGTGCTGACATCCGTCCAGTACACGTGGTCATCCCGGGAGTCCCAGTCAAGGGCCACAGCACTGCGCACGTCAGCCAGTGGGATGACATCATCGGACAGGTCCTCTGTGTCGAAGCTGATCCGACGGATGTCCATCCTTCGGGCAAAAAGCAGGAACTTGTCAAGACCTGATCAAAGGCCGAAAGGGGTCTTCTTTTAATGCTCTAAATCCAATAACAATGACAGACACAGACGCTCACCTGTGTGACATCTGGTTCAATCACACTTCCTGGGGTCTGGTGCCCTTTGTCCCCTACTCTTCACACCTCAAGCCCCCTTTGAGCATCGGGCAGCCCGTGCTGGCACAATCAGACTTTAAGATCCAATGGAAGTAGACTCGACCAGGGCCCAGAGGTGCATCCTGTTTAAGCGTCTGTCAGCTTCATCTCAGCTTGCCTCTCCTGTTACTTTGCTCAGGCTCCTCTGGTGTACTGGCTAGGTCACTGCCAACCCCACCCTGCCTCTCTGCCTCCGTGTCCGCTTCAGGACTTCTGCTCCACTCCGTCATCTAGATCCCTTCTTCTTGCTCTTCATGACTTCAGCCAATAGTGACTATTTGCAGAGCACTTACTCCTTGCCAGGCACCAAGCTTGGTGCTTTTCTTGCCTCGTCTCCTTTACCCTCATAACAACCCTTTGTGGTTCACGCCATTTTTATTCTTATTCTCTGGATAAGCAATCCTGAGGCTAACAGGGGCCAAGTAACTGGTCCAGGATCCCACAGCTACAAAGCACTGAAGCAGGGACTTGAACTCAGGTCTGACTCCAGAGATGGAGCTCTGGCCACACCTCTATAGAGCTTCTTCCCAGCTGGCTCTTTTCCATCCCCTGCCCCTATTCTGGTCTGTCTGAATATTTCCCCATATACTATTCTGCTTGGAAAGGCACTTCCTGCCTAACTTTATCAGCTATCTTCTTTTAAGCTCTGGGAAACCTTTAAGGGGAAGTTCCTTGCATCTCATTAAGACAACGTGGGAATAGCTGGGCACAAAAGAAGGCAAGGAAATGAGGTTCTCAATCAAAGTGTTGAATGACCACTGCCCCTGTTCCTCTGAATAGTTTTCCTAATTTCACTCTCTGGAAAAGACCTAGATCCCAAGAGAAATTTGATTTTAACCAGAGATAAGAGGATCAGTGGGCATACAGCAGTAAATGAGAAGAGCTGTGATGTGTGAGGAATTACCCCAGCCCCTTGCTGGTTGTGCTATACATCTGGATCACGCTTCTCTGGACTATTCTTAGGAAAAAGCACCTGCACCACTGAGCTAGACAAGGCCACCCTCTCAAGGCAATACACCTTCAGGAGCTCAAAGGAAGCCAGAGTAGCGGTTCAGGGAGCCCCCTGGGAATCCCATTATCTTTCACTCACTAGGCACTTATTTATCCAGGGCTTATGTATGCAGAGCACCATCAGAAGTCCTGATCTTACTCTATGGTTTAGGGGCTGAGAGAAAGTCTGTAACAGGGTGAGGCTAAAGGTAAAGAGCTAGGAAGCCTTTCCCCTGCTTTGTAGAAGGGCCTGGAACCCTCTTGCTGCCTACAGACAAAGCATCCTGGGTGAAATGATACACAAGCCTGGCTGCAGGAGTTCATACTTGACTGGGTGGTGTCACTGAGCCTTCAGGGACTACTGCTGGGCCCTCAGCCCTCAGCTTTTTTTTTTTTTTTTTTTGCGGTACGTGGGCCTCTCACTGTTGTGGCCTCTCCCGCTGCAGAGCACAGGCTCCGGACACGCAGGCTCAGCGGCCATGGCTCACGGGCCCAGCCGCTCCGCGGCATGTGGGATCTTCCCGGACCGGGACACAAACGCGTGTCCCCTGCATCGGCAGGCGGACTCTCAACCACTGCGCCACCAGGGAAGCCCAGCCCTCAGCTTTGACATGGGAGCCCTCAGCCTCTTACATTCTTCCTCTCCAGGGGCTACCTGAGGAGCCCGGCTCCTCCCCACAACTGGCAATCCCTGAACTCCTATCCCTTGTTCCTTCCACCCACCCTCACAAGGTATGTCCATTGAGGCAGGTGCCCTAGACCCACTTACTCTGGGCACAGGCGTGGCTGCTGATCTTGCGGAAGCCAGTGGGGCAGGCACAGGTGTAGTTCTGTCCACTGGGAAGACACAGGTGGGTGCAGCCTCCGTTGTTGTCCCCACAGCGGTTTTTCCCTGCTCAAAAAGCCCAGAGCAAGAAGGTCGGGTAAGACCAAAGGTTGGGAGAAGCGGTCCCAAGACTAGTGAGTAGTGGTTTAGCAAGGGTATGAGTTCCCTCAAGGGAGGAACTATGCCTTATTAGTTTTTATATCTGCCCCACCTGTAAGCAGAGTGAATCCCTGACACACAGGAAATGTCTGCATGAATTAGATGGGGACAGTGAAATTGAAAGTCCTTCATGAGTCTCAACGTTGTACTACCCTAAATTTCCAGCAGAGGGAGGGATTCGCCCACATCAGTGCTAATCTCAAATTTCCCCCGCGAGAAACAACGGCAACTGTGACAGGTGCAAGGAAGGTTCTCAGAAGCACTGGAGGCCCACCAGGTGGGCGGTTTTTTACCTGCAGGCTGGCGCTGGGGGTGCAAGGTGTGGATGTCCATGGGGAAGTGCAGTTTGTTGCGAATGATCTCCTGGTTCTTGCCAGTAAACTTGTTAGCACTATTGATGCTCTTGGTGTGCCAGTCTGTCCAGTACAGGCTATCTTCAAACACGGTGATGGCAAAGGGATGCGGGAGGCCTGGGGGAAAGCCCAGGATGACCTCAGTCTAGACATGGCCCACCTGGCCCCTGGGCCCAGGCCCAGCAACTGTACAAATCTCACCCTCTGCCACGGCTCCTGGGGGCCGGGACAGTGGAAGTAGGATGAGAGATAAAGGAGAGTGAAGGGAGGGCCTCACCCTGGCTAATGACAGCCTTGCGGTGACTCCCGTCCAGATCGGCCCTCTCGATGACGTGGTGCTTAGCGTCCACCCAGTACATACGACGCCCGGCATAGTCAATGGTGAGGCCGTTGGGCCAGAAGAGATGGGTATCGGCGATGATGCGGCGTCCAGAGCCATCCATGCTGGAGGCCTCGATGCGGGGGGTGTTGCCCCAGTCTGTCCAGTAAATGGTACTGGGAATAGAAAAAAGCACATTGCGAGGAAGGCAGTAGAGGGTGGGTAAGTACCCAGGATAGTAATCAGGCAGGGGGCTTTTATTGGTTTAAACCAGGTGACTCCAACTGTTAGGAGACACATTGTTTGGTCTGCAGAGCATTTTTTCAATATTTGAATTTAAATGTCTCTAGACAGGGCATGTATTCATTTAACAAAAAAAATTTTGGAATACCTGCTACGAGCAGGGCATATCTATCTTAGGTATTGGGAGTGCAGCAGTGAACAAAACAGACAAAAATCCTGACCTTGTGGAACTGACAATATACTAGGGTGATACGACTTAGGACAAGCACTTTCTTCTTCGTCATAATGTCTACCACCGCCTTTTGTAATTTCACACATGCGCACGCATGTGCGCACACACACACAGTGTTTCTAAAACAGCTGACCTGCAACTGTAGGATCTTAGAGGACACCCCCCTTGATTGACTGCACTTAAATTTTTCTTTTTAATATTTATTCATTTGGCTGCGTGGGGTCTTCGTTGCGGCACACGGGAGCCTTCATTGTGGCGCTTGTTCGGGCGCACGGGCTTCTCCCTAGTTGTGGTGTGCAGGTTTTCTCTTCTCTAGTGGTGGCGCACAGGCTCCAGGGCGCATGGGCTCCAGAGCGCGTGGGCTCTGTAGTTTGTGGCATGTGGGCTCTCTAGCTGAGGCACGCAAGCTCAGTAGCTGTGGCGCGCGGGCTTGGCTGCCCCGCAGCACATGGGATCTTGGTTCCCTGACCAGGGATCGAACCTGCGTCCCGTGCATTGGAAGGCGGATTATTTACCACTGGACCACTAGGGAAGTCCCTGCATTTAAGTTTTAAAATCCAGAGGCTAAGAACTTGCATTTCAGGAGACCTTTCTTCTAATAATAAAATTATTAATTTTTATTTTATTTTTAAAGTAATGCCAGCTTCTTGCCATTCAACTTTGCCAGGTTTTTTTTTTTAAAGTTATTTTATTCTGATTTATTTATTTTTTGGTTGTGCCGGGTCTTAGTTGCAGCTCGCCAGCTCCTTTAGTTGCAGCACTTGCGCTTTTTTTTTAGTTGCAGCTGGTGGGCTCCTTAGTTGTGGCAGGCAAACTCTTAGTTGCGGCACGCATGTGGGATCTAGTTCCCTGACCAGGGATGGAACCTGTGTTCCCTGCATTGGCAGGCAGATTCTCAACCACTGTGCCACCAGGGAAGCCCCCTATTAATTTTTATTAATTAGCTCAACCCTATGAACTAATAACAAAAATACTAAACATCTGCCACTTATATAATGTGTTATGCCATTTAAAATGCATCATCTCATTCAATCTTTAATCTTCACACAGCTGTGAGGTAGGTATATTTTTCGATCACCAGTTTAGAAATGAGTAAAATGGAGGCATAGAGAGATTAATTAGCCCAAGGCCATACAGCCAATTACTGAAGAGCTGTAAATCCAGGTGTGTCTGAGTGCACAGCCAAGGCTATTAACATCACCCTGTGAGGATGCCCGCCCACCCCACCCCCTTCCAATAAAGTCTGGCCCAGGTGGTGGTGGTGGGGGGGGGACTGTCCCTGGAGGTTGCATGAGGAACCTGGGAGCTTGAGCCACAGCTCACTCACCCCTCCATGGGGTGCAAGGCAATGGCCCTGGGCTTCTCAAGGTTCTGCCATAGAAGCACCTTCCGGTGGGCCCCGTCCAGGTTAGCCACCTCAATCCTTGATGTCCCTGAGTCGGTCCAGTAGAGTTTGTCATGGACCCAATCCACAGCCAGGCCCCCTAGTGGAAAGAGGCCATGGAAAAATGTCAGGGGTTCAGCCCAGGCTCCTCTGTGCCATAGAAGCAAGGGCAGCTCTTACACAAAGCCGTTTCTTGGGCCAGGTACTCTTCTAACCATGTTACACACACTAACTCATTTAATCATCACAACAGCTGTGTGAGCTAGGTACTATAATGCCCATGAAGGTGAGGATATTGAGGCACAGAGAAGTCAAGTAACTGTCCAAGGTCATGCATTTCCTCCTCGCAGCCAATCACATTCCACTTCACGAATCCTGGCTCCCTGACCCACACCCAGGGTCCCCGACTGCACTGGCCCAGGGGTTTACAGATTGTGGCTCAGGGGTTCACAGAGGAACATCAGAAGTCCCGTAAGCATTTGAGTCAAATGTGCTCAATACCAAATTCTAACCCACTTCCCTTGCTTGTAGAATGGCCTGAGATTGCAAAGTGAGCTATTGTTTTTCTAATCTGCAAACATTTGGATATATTTATCTGGGTTGATCAGAATATTCCTAATACTAAGCAATCAAAAGTCAGAATTTAATTGGATGCAAGGCTGATAGAGAACTGTTAACGGTCATCCACAAATCTCTGATTTCAGATGGTTACATTCATCAAAACGGTCTCATTACTCTTGCTGACTGAGCTCATGTTTGCTTTACAACCAGCAGATGTTATAAACCTGAACCTATAAAATGAAGGTAGACTAATGAATGTTTTCCATATTAGAGTTCCATCCAAGATTTCACTGCGAGAAGAAGATGTTCCGCTGCCTAAGGTTTGTAGCCACTCGCCTGTTCTTTCCTTGATGGCTCTGCATGTGGTGTGGCCCTGCCCCTCCCCATGGGGCCTCGTTCCCTACCTGGGCTCTCGAGCCCTGTAGACACAACCTCTTCCACATTGCTGCCATTGAGGTTGGCGCGGAGGATCCGGTCCAGGGTGACATCGGACCAGAAGACAAGCTCACGCCGGTGGTGGAAGTCGAGGGCGATGGCGTTCTCCAGGTTGTTGAGCAGCAGTGTGTACTCAGAGCGGTGCGGCAGCACCTGCCGGATGTCGATGCGGTTGGCGAACAGTAGCACAGGCTCCGGCCCTGGGACGTGGCATAGAAATGGGGCCCCCGCCAGGCTCCAGAGCTGCCCCTGGCAACATCAGCATGCACCCCCAGCTCCAGGGGGCCCCTAGCCCTCTAGGGCACGTCCCAAGCCGTTAGCATCAGTGCTAGAAGGGCGGGAGCCTGCAAAGTACACATCCCACCCCAGCAGGGTTTTGCTTGGGGCTCAGGATGCAATTCATAGCTCCATTTTACTGCAATGGAAACAGCTAACTCTCGGCAAATCTCCAAGCACCGGAGCACCTGGCTGCCAGGCTCAGTCCTCTGCCCACCCAGCCAAATGCCAACACCCCTTACCCAGAGCCTTGCAGCTGCGCCGGTCAGGCCGGAGTTCGTAGCCTGCTTCGCACCAGCACTGGAAAGCCCCCTCGCTGTTGGTGCAGCCCTGGCTACAGTACCCCTCCTCGGCACATTCATTCACATCTGTGAGGACGGAACGTGGTCAGGAGATCTCTGTTTTGCCATCCTCCCACCCCAACTGCCCAGCTGATGAGCTGCTTCCCTGCCCACATACCCATCTACTTTCCAGGCCTAGTGGGAAGACTATATCACAAGCGGTCAAGGGCTTTGAGTTCACTCCGAGCTGGGCTGGAATCCCAACTCTGCTCACTCACCTCTCTGAGCTTCCGTTCCCCCACCTTTGAAATGGGAGGGATAACAATCCCTACCTCCCAAGGCTACTGTGATCATGATATGAGGTTACGCCCATCAAATGCCTGACCCATCGGAAACACAGCTGCCTGGCCCTGCTCCCACCCAGGCCCCAGCTCACCCTGGCACGTGCGTCCGTCCTCGATGAGCCGGTAGCCTGTGTGGCAGGTACACTGCACTGCCCCCCGCACCATCTGGCACTTCTGGGTGCAGCCACCATTGTTAACATTGCAGTTCTCCTCACCCGTCCGGGGCCCTGTGCCAGGCAGGCCAGAGATGGGAGTTGAGCCCAGAATCCTCCCCCAGACAGCCAACTTGGCATTCCACCTGGACCACGAAGAACAGCTCCTGAGGCTGCAAGAGTCACTGGGGAGGCTTCTCTTTGAAGCATATGGGCGGGGCTCAGCCACAAACCACGGGTGGGCGCGCCCGGGGGGACACTCACGGCAGCTCTGCTGTGGGCTTTCGTCGCTGCTGTCCCCACAGTCGTTGACCCCATTGCACAGCTTCCTCTGCCCGATACAGCGCCCATTCCAACACAGGAACTGGTCCGAGGCACAGTGGGGGCTTCCTGGAGAGGGAGGGAGGAAAATGGGGAAGGAGGGAGGGAGACCCAGGTCACATCAGGGCAGGGCTTGGGTCAGCAAAAGGCTGGGAGCCTGTCATTTTCTAGGGTGAGCTGGAGACAGATGAGACTCAAGGTGGGAGGGTCGGGGTCCAAGGCAGGAAACAGCTCAGACAGCGCTGGCTGAATGTCTGCATGTGTTTTCTCCCCAGGACACCGCAGTGGGATGGTGAGGGGTGTGGGACAGAATGAGAGCACATCCATGTGTCCGGCACCAGTGTGGCTAGGGGAGGGGGCATGGGGGCTGTCAGCCAGAGAGCAGTCCTTGCTCACGAGGCCAGAGCACCAGGCACCAGCCATGTGTGAGTTAATATGTGAGAGGCCATTGAAACTCCCAGCCCTGATACTGTGTTCCAGGCCATGAGACTGCAGGTCAACAGATGCACCTGGATTTGACACTGGTAATTGAGAAGAGCAGGGAAAATCCAGGTCATGGGCAAGATCTGACTAAAGCATCACCTTGGCCCAAATGGAAAGGCAGCAGTAACACCCTCTTCCCACCCCTATCCTCCAACCCACCTATGGGTTAACGGGTCTGGGGTACCCCTGGGAGACTCTACCTGTGTTCTCACAGTTCTCTTCATCGCTGTTGTCCGCACAGTCGTCCTCCCCATCACAACGCCAGGACAGACGGACGCAGCGGCCTGACCGACAGCGGAACTGTTCCGCCGTACATATCGAGGTGGCTGGGCAAAGCAAAGGTCTAATGAAAGCCGGGCCCCACGTCAGCCCAAAGCACCACCCAGACACCCCAAAATGCGCTTTATGCCAGCACCCACGCCACTCTTCTTGACAGCAGCGTCACAGCTGGTCTATATGGCATCTCTGTGGGAATTGGAAAAAGGTGCCTTTTCCTCAAGACACTTTACTGCCATCTGCTGGAAACTGCCATGATGACTATATAAATCTACAGAATCATGGAAGATATGTCTACCGTGGAACTGGCATCCTTTGCACCTAGCACCTCTGGGCCATGCCCAACCTACACGACTGTACATGGTGGTCCTGTCCTAACTGTCTTCAAGCTTTACCGGTGGTGGCCTCTCTCTACTTCCAGCCCAGGCCGTCGGCACCGCCCCCACTCACTGCAGTTGCGCTCATCAGATTGGTCATCACAGTCCGCGTCGCCATCACAGCGCCAGCCCGCGTTTATGCACAGGCCACTGTCACACATGAACTCCCCAGAGCGGCAGGGCTGGTGGGAGGCTGCAGAAACACGATAGGCTTCTGTCTCTAGCTAGTCCCTGCACCCAGTGTCCCATGGCAGACCAGAAAGCCCCAGCCCCAGCACCCAGGCTCTTCTATCTTTGCTCAGTAGGGACCAGGGAAACCAAAAGCTTGTCCCCTGAGCTCCTGACCCAGGTGGCACCTGTGCCTTGCCACCCCAGGAGTTCCTCCCAGCCTGGCCTCCCCTCCCCCACCCAGCTGGCCAGAGCACTCACAGCAGTCAGACTCGTCCGACCAGTCTCCGCAGTCATCATCACCATCGCAGTGGTAGATATCGAGGATGCAGCGGCCGTAGGCACACTGAAACTCCTCCAGGTTGCAGGGGGGCACTGGCACTGCCGAGGCTGGAAGGAGGGCAGGGGCGGGGAGGGGAATACACTCAGTCCTGGACAGAGGAGAGGGGCCCTGACTCCTCAAAGGAGCAAGATGCTCAGACAAAGAAACCAGGTTTCATTTGGGATGGCCCTTATAGACTCCCATATTCTGGTGGACCAAAGGGAGACCTCCCTTCCCACCTGGGGAACCTGTTCCCTCCCTGGCTCAACCTAGGAGGAGCCGCTTCTTAAGAACCCACACTCCTTGCCCACTGTTCATGCACTCCTCAGCCTGGCCCTCAGCCCATGGCATGGAGCTCTCTGCCCCATCCCAGCCCAAGAGCCTGAGTTCTGGGGCCACTCACGACAGCTCTCCTCGTCAGAGCCATCTTTGCAGTCAGTGTCACCATCGCAGTACCAGTGCTCAGCGATACAGCTTCCATCGCTGCAGCGGAATTCCTTGTCGGAGCACTTGCGCATGTCTGGGGGGACGCAATGGGACAACAATCCTGCAGGAGCCCCACCGGCAACCCTCCTGCAATCCTCCCTGACTCCCATCCTCACTGCCCCTGGGAGTCTGACCCAGGCCCTGCAAGACACCACAGATTCGGTGCAGACTCCCAAGGGGAAAGCCGACGCCCTGGAGAGACTGGGCCTCAGGCTCCTATTCTGTGGTTCCGGGGGGGTCTGGCTGCTCTGCCCCTCCTGCTCTCCTCCAGCTGCTCCAGGCACCTGGGCAGTTCAAGGTTCGGGCAGTGCTAGAGCCCCTGCTGCTCTTTCTCCCCATGGCCATGCCATCCACCAGCCACCCCACCTGCCTCCCTGGAGCACCGCTCACCACACTGCTCATCGCTGTTGTCACCACAGTCGTTGTCACCATCGCAGTGCCACAGGCTCCGGATGCAGTAGCCATTCTGGCAGGGGAACTCGTCTTCCTCACACTCCCGCGGGGCTGTGGGCACAGAGCGGTCAGGCTGCTACAGGCAGTGGGGCCAGCGCCTGGGAGCCCAGCAGAGAGCCTTGCAGAGCAGAGCGGCCAAGCAGCTCGGATGCTTCCCAAGGGAGCCTAGGAGGTGGCTGTCTCCGGGGGCTTATCTGACCAAGAGAAGAGGTGGAAGGACAAGAGCCAAAGACCACAGGCTGGGGCATCATTTTCAAGTCTCTATTGAATTTGTTGCAATACTGCTTCGTTTTATGTTTTGGTTTTTTTGGCCGCGAGGCATGTGGGATCTTAGCTCCCCGACCACGGATTGAACCTGTACCCCCTGCATTGGAAGGCCAAGTATCTACCTCTGGACTGCCAGGGAAGCCCCTGTGGCATCATTCTCTGATTGAAAATTGTTTCCCAGCAGAGCTTGATGGAACCTGCCCAGCCCCGCCAGCACTCACGACAGTCCTGCTCATCCGAGTCGTCCTCACAGTCGTTGTCCCCGTCACACACCCAGGAGCGGCGGATGCACTTGCCATTGTCACAGTGAAAGTCAAGAGGGGAGCAGGTGGGTAGCACTGAGTCCGCGCAAAAGAAGGGAAACGAGCGTCAGTCTGGTGCACTTACTCAGGCAGGCTCAACCGGGCCAGAAATCCTTTGGTAACTCCCTGTCTGAATTACAGTCCTTCCTCACAGACTCCTACGCCTGCCCCCAGCTGATGGAGAACCAAGCAGAAACAGCAGTTAAGAAGCCAGAGCTTTCTCAGGGAGTGGTGGTCAGGGATTCAGAAGGCAGAAGAGCCCAAGGAGCTCAAAACCACTAGGAAAGCAGTTAAGGAAAACATGAAAAGACAAACAAAAGTATTTTTCCCCATTTCCTCTTATCAAATGATGATTGACACACCTGGGCTCAATTTCAAGTTCGAGAACTCATCACTTATCACACAAACCAGTTACCCTCTCTGAGCTACAGGTTCTTTGACTGTACAATGGGGATAATTATAATTGACTCAGCGAGGTCTTTTGACACCTCCAAAGTGCTACATGAAAGTGAGCCATTTACCATCATCACAATTAGCTAAACTGGTTAGGGTTAATAAGGTCCAGGTTGCAGCTTCACTCTTCTGAGACTAATTAGCCTCCCTCAGATATAGGTGCTGCAGGGTGGAGACTGCGCCCCTGAATCCAGACAAGTAACTGGCTCAGGAGTAATATTACTACATATCCAAGACAGGATACCCTAGCCTGTTGTGCATGTTACGACACTATCATGAGAATATGTGATTTCTTACAAAGTTTATGTTATTTGAAAAGGTGTGATTACAAAGAATACCAACATAAGAAACACAGAAATACTCGGCATCCACGTATAGTATGCACATTTTAAAATGCACAAATATGCAAGAGATACACACATTCACATAAATAGAGAGATCTATTTAATTAAAGAGACCACCTGTAATTTCAAATGTTTTCTCCTGTACTTGTTTCAAAGTTTGTTTTATTGGCCATACATGCATGGAAATATGGGAGGGCTGAAGCCATATATATTGTGAAGAAACCACCCATCTGTTAATATCTGTCACCCTCGAGAGAGTCCAACTCTGCGTCTGACACAGCTGATGCACAGAACAGGCCATCACACCTGTCCTTGCTCCCTCACACCTTCTACCACTTCCCAGCGTCCCATGGGGAGGTTCTTACTACATCCGTCCTCATCGCTGTGGTCCCCGCAGTCGTTGTCTCCATCACATTGCCACTGGGCAGGGATGCAGGTACACTCGCCGAGGGCACTCACTGCACACGTGAAGTGGCTCCGACCACAAGCACACTCGGGGCTGCTGGCTAGGCCTAGGAAGAGGGAAGAGGAACCAGTGAGGGCTCAGCTCCCACGCAACCAAAGCCCATTCCAGGGGGGCAAGGTAGAGAAGCCAAGTCTAGGAGCACCGTCACCTAGGAGGCCACAGTGATGCTGCAGGGAGGTGTGGACCATATAATCGTGCCTTCCCCCTCCTCCAAGGCACAAATGGTCAAGAAGATACCCTCTGACTTTGGGCTCACAAACAGTCCAGTATCCCTTCTATGACAGGGTTTTTTTGCACACACCCCCAAAGGCCCAGGGACAAATGATGCCACCTAGAGGGCTGGTGGTCTTGAGGAAGGGGAGCCAGGGACAGCATGGGCGACGTTGAAAGGTTTCCATATCCTTCCCTCCAAAAGTAGGTGGAGTTATGGATGCCTTTGCCTCTATCCAGGACCAGGACATTGGCCAGGGAGAACAAGAAATAAGAGTGGAATTAAAATGCTGGAGCCCCCTTAGGGATAAGAAATCACACGAGGGAGCAGGGAGCAACAGGCGCTGCTGTGAGTCCCTGAGTTAGAACTCGCTTTAAGGAGGGTGACCAGGAGAAGCGGGACCGGGAGACCAGGCTGCCTCAGGGCAGAGCGACTGGGACCAGTCAGGGCCTTCTGGTCTGCGGGACCGGCCACAGCCTGGAGGAAGGATGGCAGAAGCAGCCCCTCCCACAGCCTCCGCAGCACGCAGCTAGGCTTCCCTATTGAGCATCCAGCTATCTGCCTGGCCAAGTCCCATGACCGGCTGCTGTGCCCCCTCCCCAGCGTGCCCAGCAGGATGCCCTGGGATGGCGTGTGAATGGCTCGGTGCCCCCGCTCCAGCCTCAGCTGGAACAAAGGGTTCTGCCAGGGTCACCCTCCCCCCTCCCAGCATTCATCTAACCCGCTGGGCTGCTGCAGCTGGGAAAGAAGGGGGTCACCTCTCCCTTGCTCATCTCCTCCGCTTGCTTTCTCCTCCCTTTCCTCCCCTCAGCTGGGCCTTGCCCTCAGGCTGGGCTGGAACAGGGAAGGAGTCAGCTCCCGAATTGCCATCCCGCTTCCTTTCCTGTTTACAGGGCCCAGCTTCTCTCTCGGCTCATCTCCTTGACTACATCCTCACCTTGTATTATATTACTCAAGCCAGCTTAGGGTTTAGGGCCCAGAATGAAAGGGTGGACTGTTATTCCCACCAAAAGCAAAAGGGGAGCCAAAGACCCCTCCCTCTCCACTTCAACCCCAAGGATAAGTGTAAGCATAAAGCAAGGGCCCCTAACCTGCAAATGGATGGGAGGGATGGCCAACCTTTGGTATCTGTGAACCCCTGAAACGACAGGCAAAGTGTACGTTTCTGGAGTGAAGGACCACAGCTTTCACCCGATCTTCAACTGAGGCCTTGCCCTCCCCCTCCACATGCTAAGGGAATCAGCTGCCCTAGAAAAGATGCAGGATTTCCTGCAGAAGCCACGGGAATCCATCTGAAAGGGGCAGCATCTCTATACCTCATAGGAAGGCCCCACTCCAAGCCCAGCACTCCTGTCTCTCCAGATCTCTCTGCAAGTACAGGACAGAGGATTCTTCCCAGGGAAGCACTGAAGACCCAGTCCCATCCTCTTGGGCCTGTTCTGAGAGCACTGAGAAGGGATGAGGGCTTTTTTCACTCAGACCCTGGGCACCAGAGCCTGAGGAACTTTTGTAAGTTTGACCAGCTCATCACAGCGATAGGCACTGCTTTAGGGAACTCTGGCTGGGATGAAAGAGCAATGACTAAGTATTCCAGAGGACTCCATGCCATGGGGCTCACCACCAACACGCTGACCTCTTTCTCGGGGAAGAATGGTGAAGAGGAAGAATAAGGCTAAGAATAAAGCTAAAAGTCATCCCAATGAGGGATGATTTTTCTCCTTCATTGAAGACTGGCCTCAGTTGAAGATTGGGGGCATTTGGCAATGCATGATGACGTTTTGGTTGTGATTGGTGGTACCGGCAGCATCTAGAGGATAAAGGCCACAGATGCTGCTAAACATCCTACAATGTACAGGGCAGGCGCCCACCACAAAGAAGTTATCCAGCCTGAAATGTCAACGGAGGTTGAGAAATGCTGCTAGCCACGCACAGCAGGGAGCGGGGCCACACCAAGGAGGAGATCAGGGTAAGGGGGTGACAAGAATGGAGAGGAAGAGGGGGCACTGGGGGGAGAGGAGGAGGAAGCACTGGACCTGGAGCGCACAGAGCTGGGTCCTACTGACCAGCTGTGCCCCCTTGTACGAATCCCATAGCCCCTTAGCCTGTTTCCTTGTGTGTACAAAAAGCCACAAGGGTTGGACATGAAGATAAATGTGAAAGAGGCTAACCTCCTGCCTGGGAACACCAAGGATGCTCCAGAAATGCATGCTGGGGGTGTGCAGGCATGAGGATTTGGGGGCTAGCTTTTTCCGAAAGGCCTTGATTTTAAGAACCTCAGTACGAGGATCAGGAGATCAAGGACAGCAGCATTTCAGGCTGCATGCAAGTCAAAAGGAATCCACAAGGTAAAAGCGGAGCCTTCAGGGTTTTGTTTAGCCTCCCCCCGGCCCCCTTTTGGCTGAGTGATAGCAGAAGTCCTGAGTTTCCCCTGCAGACTTCAGGAACAAAGCATTCCATCCAGTGGGCATCAAGTTAGTTGCTGAAGAGTCATGACTTCCTGCATGTCAGAGCAACATCTGAAGGTCAGGCAGCCGGCGACAGGCAAACTCTTGGCTTGGGTGTTCATACAGTAAACAGACACATTATACTCCAAACCCCAGCTCTTCTGGACAACTGCTGCCCCTCTGGGATCCTGGGAGGTGGAATTCTGCCTTTTCACTCAAGTCCTGGCTGTGATCATAAAGGACAGCTTCTAACCCTTCTTAACTAAAAGAATGGTGAGTGAAGAAAGGATACAAATGACTGCGGGTGGCAAAACGCGGTCTTCATTTTAAGAAGTGTTCAGTTAGAACACTCAGCTGTGCTTCTGGCCTTGAAAGCTATTTGCCAGCCACACTGCAAGCTACCGTGGCCTCAAAGGGCATGGAACCTTCAACCTAATGCAATTCAACATGGAAAAGACCTCCTCCCAAAGTGTTCACTATCCCTGATCATCAAGTTATTCAGCTTTTAGGATACATGGTAATGTGCTCATAGGGCCTTCCTGGGAGGTTAACCAAAATCTCAGCCATCTGACCACTTTCTCACTGCTTTCTTCGGAAGGAAAGCAGGGAAACGCCCATCTGCTTACACTACCAGACACAGTGTAATACGTGAGAGAACACAGATTCTTGAGTCAGAGAGGCTGGAGTTCAAGTCCTGGTTCTACACTAACTCTACAGCTTTGAACAAGTTATTTAATGCCTCTGAGTCTCAGTTTCCTCATCCATAAAATGGGAATAACAACAGTTCTACCACAAAGGGTTTTGTAAAGATTAAATAATCCATGCAGACTGCTTAGCGCAGGGCTGGCACACAGCAAAAGCTTCATAAAAATACAGCCATCATTTACTGAGTACTTACCATGTGCCCTCCAAATACTTTTCTAAGTGCTTTTTTTATGCCACATCATTGAATGCTCTCAACAACCCTGGGAAGTGGCACTGTTATTATTATTGCCACCTTACAGTTGAGGACACTGAGACACAGGGAGGGGAAGTCTGTTGACAGGTCACACAGATACTAAGGGTTGGAGCCAGCATTCACACACAGGCAGGTCAATTCCAGATCCTCTGCTCTTAATCTCTTCATGAATACTGCCTCCTAATAAGTGGTATTGCTATTATGAGAATTTCCAATACCCTGAGATCAAAAAAGGGGATTTATAACACTGGGATTTGGGGGTCCTTCTTTCTGCATTCTGGATTGGCAAATGTGCAGTGAGTTTATGGATCTCAAGCAGTGACCTCTCCTGGCTACTGCTGAGGCTAAAGACCAATTTCCCTTGCCCTAAGGTAAAGTAGTAAAGCAAGGAGAGTATGGAACCCTAGCCCTTCGAAAGAGTGCCTCGGTACTGTGTTGGTCCAGAAAAGGGCAGGGCTTTAGACAACAAATGATTATGTTTTGCAGTTTTTCTTGACAGTTTGCAAGCTACGTCTGCATACACACTTGCGTTCTCATTTAATCATTACAGGACTACCCATTTAATTGGTAAGATCACCTACTTTGGTCCAGGTCATGGGGTGAGTAGGAGAGCCAGGATGGCAGCCCCATTCGGACCCTTAGACCAATATTCTTCCCTTAATATGATCTCAGAATCTGGACTTTCAATAAAGCTTCCCACTGATGCACACTCAAGTTGGAGAGGCACTGCTGGGAATTCCCCTGGCTGTCCAATGGTTAGGACTCTGTGCTCTCACTGCTGAGGGCCCAGATTCGATCCCTGGTCAGGGAACCAAAATCCCACAAGTCACGAGGCACAGGCAAAAAAAAAAAAAAAAAAAAGAGAGGCACTGCTCCCGATCGCTCCACAGAAAGCTCAGCTCAAGGTGGACCACACCTGTCACTTGGAGGCCCAAGGTGTACAGTGACTATACACAGCTACAGAGCAGCTTTTTCAAGTTGAACCAGAAATGAGAAGGCTTAAGGGGTGTTCTGTGAGTGTTGGGATATGACAGCTACCCCAACGTGGAAGGGATTACAATGGGAAAGGGAGGAATCATCACTCATCTAAGTGAAGGATGTTTTATTTCATAACATACCAAAGCTCTCTTCTCTTCTCCTAACAACTGGCAGCAACGGTGAAGATATAAACCTTATTTAATGAGGATAAGTTATTTGGAATGACTTTGAACTACATCCAGGCCAATCAAGGGACCAATCCACTGATGTCAGCTCCTTGGGCAGCTTACTCAGTAAGCGTCTCTCACTGAAAGGGAAGTCCATGCAGCAAGACAAGACTGACACAACTGAAAGGGGTGACAGCCAAAAGCCATATGGAAATGAATCTAGTCTCACCCAAGAGATACCTGCAGTCTGGAGAGACTCGGGTAGCTATACAGCCACTGTTTGAGAGGACAGAGCCTGCACAGAAAACATTGGAACCAATACCAAACAAGGTAAATGGCTGGCAGTAGAAGGAGGCCAGAACATGAACCCTTTCAGGATGCTGCCCCACCTGGACCCACAAAGCCCCAGCTGAATTGAAAGCCCCTGCTGTGTGCCCCAGAGGCCCTTGGTGTCTCCTCTTACGGTAGCATTTAGCTCACTGTGGGACCATTGTTCACTTACTAGACCAGAAGCCTCTTGATGGTTGGAATTGTATGATATAGAGCTTTGTATTTGTATTCAGTGCACAGTTCAGGGATTGGTACGTAGTGATGATCAATGTAAGTTTGTGAAATGAATGAATGACACATTCCATTAGAATCTTGTGACAGTTGGGAGTCATAGGAAAAGAGAAGCCCAGAATATGAGAAATAAAAGTGGTTATTTCCTACCTACCCTATACTCAAGAAAACAGGAATCTTCTTTTTAAGGTGGCTTCCTAGTTCTATCCAGCTTAAGTTCACTCCTTTCTCCAACAAGAGTTCCTTTCACTGGCTGTATTATCAAGCTGTGATACTGACATGCCGTGACTCTCCTTATTTCTGTCCCTAGATCCCTAGAGGCCAGCCTTACCTGGTTTGAAAATCTATCTGATAAAGTCTTCTCCTAGTGGGCCCTCTCTAAAGTGATACCACAAATCACATGATTATTGGTCTCAACAAGGTCAGCCTTCTCTTGCCACTTTTAAACACAGAAAAGAAGTCCTTAATGGTCAGCTTCCAAAGTTATGAGGCAGAAGAGCATAGTGTTAAGAACATGGAAACAAAACTAAGCTAATTCCTGGCCATTGGACCAGGTATAATCTCTTTATACCTTAGTTTTTCATCTGGAAAATTGGGATAATAAGAGCCCCTACCTCCCATGGATATTATGAGAATTGAATTACTTAATTCATAAAAAGCCCTTAGCATAATGCCTGGCATATACTAAGCTCTTGATAAATGGTAGCACCTACTATTGCTATTATAGAATTTGACTCATCCAGACTGTCTTATCCATCCACCCCATGATTAAGCCCTAATATTTCAGGGCTTGAGATGTCGAAAAATCCAACTGTGCACCAAGCTGCAGTGCTGTTCCCATGGGTTAAGCTGGTGGCATGAGTGACCACAGGAAGAGGTGGGAGAGAGTCTTGTGGCAAGAGTCCTGCTTTACTGCCCTTCTCTGGGGGAGCTTGAAGTACATGGTATCCTTTATCCTTACCTAATTTATCATCAACCAATTCTTAGGAGGCAAACATAGAAAAGAGCATTTAGAACCTAAATTACAGAGCAATTTAGAAATGGATTAGTTTCCTTTTTTATGAATCGGGGGTAATAATAGTACCTATTTCATAAGGTTGCTGGGAGGTTTAAATGAAATAATACATATGAAGTAGCTATTATACATAACACATAAGCAGCTATTATTTTTGTGGTTGTTGTTGTTATCAACCCCATCATCTTCATCTGTGTCCTCTCTCTCAACCCAGTAACGTAGCTACATCGCCATACAGGCTTCTTACCCTGCCTAGAAGCTTAGTCAACAGATTTCACAAATCCAACAGGGATTGAATGTGGCTGTGCTCTCTGAGGGGCTGCTCAAAGTACTGCTTTCCTCTCCCCTTACATCTCAAAACCCCAGGTCCACAGAGTAACATGTGGCTTCAGGGAGCAACAAACCATATCTCCCCTTCTGGGAGCTTTTTTAAGCCTCACTCCATCAAGAAGCACCTGAAAGGTAATTCTCATAAAGAATTATGAGAATTGGGATTCCCTGAGACGATGAAGACTGAAAACACAGAGGAGAGGGCAATCTAAGATAAAATACAGACAGTCCCGACCAAGACATTCTGGTATAGCTTAGATACAAAAGATTCTATTCTAAGAGGTAGTATGGATTAGAGAGTTAACAGCTTAGGCTCTGGGTTCAAATCCTAGGTCAGTTACTCACTAGCTGTGTGATAGCAAATGGCCTAAGCCTTAGTTTCCCATCTGTAAGACAGGAATCTAACAGAATCTACCTTATAAGGATATGGTGAGGAGTAAATGTGATAAAACACGCTAACACTTGGAGTGCCAGCAATACAGCAAAAGACTCACAAATGTGAAATGCCCCAGAAATACATTTGTAATTTTTAGACCACATGTCCCCAGCTTGTTGGGCAAAAATGGTCACCAGAGATCACTCCCAGAGGAGCAGAAATTCTCATTTGGGGGAGGTATATTTTAAAGTCATTCACTTTTACTGCTTCTCTGAACCTGTGGTTGAAATTTCTCACTTAAACTGACAGTGAGTGTGGCAGGGGAGTGGAAAAAGGAGGGAAATCCCCTTTCTTATTTACTAGGCTTATGGATATTAGAACCTGGCATCTGTATTTGGTTTCCAGAAGGCTGTAGTCCCTAACAGTGAAACTATCTCTTGTCCTCATCCATGCCACGGTGACAGTCGGGTTCCCAAGGCTGGGGCCAACGAAGGGAACATTTGGAGCATTTCCCCCCCACCCCTGCCCTGCAGGCCAGGCAGGAAGCGGAGCTGCAGAGCGAGGAGAGATCCCTGGAGGTGCTTCCAACCTCAAAGCTTCTTTATTTCACGTGCTAATCAGGTGTTTCTCCCAATACCCTAATCTGTACCTGCCTGGCCCTACACCCAGATGGGACAGGGGGAGGGACCCTCTCCTCCAAAAAGGTGCTGCCTGGAGCCAGGAGCTTCCCAGCCCCAGAAAACCTCCGGTGATAAATTATGCAGCAGCACCTTTGTGCTGCCTCTCAGCCAGATGGGAGGTTTGCTCCCAGTCTTTTGTTTCCGGCTTTGCTCACAACTCCGATCTTCCCTGGCTCAGCACAGAGGTGAGGGGGGAGCTCCTGTAGGCCATGTCCGGGCTTGCAGCGAGTCCCAAGTCTCCGGCAAGGCTTTTCCCAGCTGGGGCTCAGGCAGCGCCCTTCCCCTTCTCACTCTAACCTGAATGGGCAGGGGAGCAGAGCATTAGGGAAGCTTGCAGGCAATCCACTCAGCTGTGAGCAAGGATGGGAATGCCTACGTGCCGTGAAAGAATAAAGTTTGCTCAGAAGGGCGTAAGAGGTGCCCAAGGGCACCAAGGATGTTTGCTTCTTGCTAAATCAAAAATGCAGAACAGAAAATGGAGTCAAACGACAGCCAGGGAAGCTAGAGAATCAGCTCTTTTGAACGGCTGCTCTTGGTTATGGTCAACTTTCCGCAGCCCCCAAAACCATCACATCTCTGGCACCAACTTAAATGGAAGAAACAAAGAGACAACAGGGGTCAAACTTGGGGGTGGAGGAGCTGGGGGCTGGGTGGGGGGAGGGAGGAGCGAGTCTTGGGCTTGAGACCTGAATCAATTATCCTTGCACGCTGACAGGATTCCTGATTGAAGACAGTAGTCATGAAGGAAGGCAGCTCCCCAACGCCCGGCCCCCAAATTGGGGCAATTACTATCTTATGAGCTCTGGGGCCTGACTCCTTTCCCAGGCCAGTGGGAGGGAGAGCTTGGAATTCTAAACTGTTCCAGCTACAAGAGACCTCAGCCAGCACCTCTCACCCCGGGTCACAGCAACCTTAGGGTGAGATGCCTGGCTGCATCCCTGACCACAATGCTTTTAACAGGGAAGCTCTCAGAGGAAAGCCCCACATCCCAGGCCCTCTCCCAGGAGAACTAAGGCAGAGTGGGCCCCCTAGACTCATGGTATCGCTTAATCTCTTTTTTGAAGTGTGGACAGGATGGAAATATGCTTAGGTTTCATTAGGTTTTCAAGGGGGGAAAGAAAGGGCAAGATCTTTAAAAAAAGAAAGCAAAAAACCAGCTGAAATGAAGGGCTGAGCCTCCATTTTAGCACATGACACTGTAGTATAACTACGGTTGTCTGGTTCCCCGAGTCCAAAGGCAAGAACCGTCTCTAATCCACTTCTGCAAGCATGCTAACAAGCAACTAACATTTACCCAGACCTGTGGTAACAGAGTAGTTGTCAGATTCTGTGCCGAATGGTTTGAACATACTATTATTTCATTTAATTTTTACAATATCCTCACATGATAATTTATTACTACTCTACCCCCGCCCCCCACTTACAGATATGAACCCCGAAGTTCAGGGTGATAAAGTGTTTTGTACAGGGTCACAAAGATGTGGCGAAGCCAAGATTCAAACCCAGGCCTGCCTCTGCTTCTTGATCACAGAGCTATGTATGCAGTGATTAGATTAGCACTTGACAAATGTGTGTCTGGGGAATGAATGAACAAATGAATGGGTGCAGAGCCCAGTTTAGGGAATGCTCCTGAGTGTGCTGGGGAGAAGGAACTGACCCTGTCAGCTCGAAGCTGGAAGGAGAGAGGCAAGTACAGGCATTCACCAGAGCTATTTATAGGGCCAAAGCCTGGCTCTGCCAGCCAACCAGTTGGCAGGAAGGCTTTCCTGGGATATTGAATCCCACCAGGCTGAGAAGGGGAAAAGGTCTTCCAATGCTGAAGCTGAGATGGTAATCCAGACACAGTCTGGGGCCAGATGCCCCATGTCCAGGCAACTGTGACAAAACTCATGGCTAAACTGCGTCAAGGAATGTAGAGACTGTGGCTGGAACAGGCTAACAGACCTAGTCAGCCATGGGCATGGAACTGTCTCGAAATTATGAGATGTGTCCAATCACAAAAAAAGACAAGACTACTTTTTAAAGTAGTCTCCAAAATTCTGTTCCTATTTTGGAAGCCCGTAGAATGAATCTTCTCTTCAAAGGAGAAGCAACATAGCCAGTCTCTCCCATTTTCCTTCTTCTTAGGGATCAAGATTAGCAGTCAATCCATAGAAAGAATGAGAAAGACGTGTAAAATATCCTGTCCTTTGTGATTTCCTGTGTTCTCTGCTGGCCCAGAATATGGACATGCCCAACGTGCTCTGTATCAGCCATGGTCATACTCAGTTCCCTTGCACCTGTCATTCTTAATACCATGTGCCAGTCCCAAAGATGTTATCTGATATGCAACAGGGGACAGAAGAGGAAATCCAAAGTCAGTGACAAGCCAAGCATCTTTCACAAGTCCAGTAAGATCAGGGACAAGGTCAACCAAGCACCATGACAACACCAGATGGAAAAGAAACCAGTCTCAGCTCCACTCATTTGCACTCATCCTCAGATATAACCCTCTATCTACCAAAGCTTACCTGGAAGAGATCTCCAAGACAAACAGGGTTTCCACACTTCAAATGGTGGTGGATTGTCTGAGGCCTCACGTCAACCCTCAATAGGCAGATACCCAGGGCTATTACCAGCAATCAAGTTCCCTTCCAAAATCTTTAAGGTTGGAGTATTATATAGGCTCAGGCCAATCCCACAGGCTCTAGGAAAAGCCCCAAGTACTAGCAGCATCCAAATGAGCACCTCATATCTTATTGTCTTGAATTCATTCCTAGCGGAGGTCAGATCTGCCTAACTGATCTACTATGACACACTGTCTTCTCCCTGAGCCCCTGGAACATAGTGCGGGATCCTTGTGGTGATATTTTTGGTTGAGCGACTGCTCAGTCTCACTGGTTGATGAACCATGAATCTGTCCCCTCCAAGCCTCTGAGGATGGCTCAGTATCAGGCCAGGCGAAGTTTAGATCTTGGTGCCATGGAGTGTCCTTATTCACATGCACAGAAAGCCTGCCATGCTTAGAAGTTTCCATTAAATATTTTGTCCTTAAAAAGAACCCAAATAGTTACCCAGAACCCTCCCAACCTTCTTCTGTGAAGCATAAAATATACATAATTTTCTACCCCCGTTCTCAATGCAGATGTAGTGTTAGGCAATTTTGACAGCTCTGGAGCGATAAAATCCTCTTGGCCAGTCTCAGCCCGGAACCTTCCAGCTCCCCTTTCCCTAGGGCAGAAGGCGACAATCTCCTCTCTGGCTTTGTTGGTATCCGTTTTGGCCCTTTTTTTTTTTTCAGTGCCGTGCCATTTCCCTTGATCTTTTTCAAAACTTCCTCCAGGGGGCCGAGAGGAAAGTTCCATCCTCTTCCCTTGCAGCCCGAAGGGGAAAAGCCCCCAAAAAGCATAGCTGTCCCTTTAAGGGGCCCATGCGGTGGGAAGAGCAGCTACATTCCTACCCCAGTAGGGCCGCTGTCCCGACACGCCAGAGAGGCTGCAAATAACCTTCTAGGAGAGAGCTCGGGAGGGGGAGAGCACGGTGCAAAGAGGAACGTGGGTCGCCCAGGCTACTACTCCGAGAGGAAGAGTTAAGAGCTCGGTCGGGTTAGAGTGGGCATGGAAAAAGTCATTTAAAACCCACGGGGAATTTAAATAACAGACAAGAGAACTCTGTTTTGGATTTGGGAGGTAAACACCTTTAAAACAAGTGCTCAGGCATCTCCACGCCCCGCCAGGCAAGTTCCGAAATTTGCATTATTTCCACACGAGCTCCCTTTACGTTAAAGAACTGGCTCAAGGCCGTGGTCTACAGACCCCATTATTCTGAACCCCACCGCCTCATCCCAGCAGCGGGGAGAATGGGAAGATTCGTGTCTCCCCCGGCTGAACAGCGGTGGGTGAATAGGGTTGGGATTCAAAGATCAAAGTTCTTTGATCTTTGGGCACAAACTAGAGGCAGCTGCTAAATCACGGAGTGCACCCACGGTCCTAGCCGGCTGCGGAGAAACAGATTCCACTGGAGCCCTAATCACACACACCAGTTGCGTACCGGTACCAAACAAGTTATTAATAAGGAGCAGATGAAGCAGCAGTCCTGCTGCCATCCCTCCAGCTTCCCCGAGGGCCACCGCGCGGGCCGCGAGGCTGCCTTCTGAGGTTCGGTGATACCCGCCCAGCTATCCCGGCCAGGGCGGATCTGCGGGAGCCTTCCAGCAGTTTCTTCCCTATGTCCCTCCTCTGCCCCTTTTCCAACCCTGTTTCCCCCTCCCCCCCTCCGGGAAGGATCCAGGGCAGGAAGCTGATTGGTCACAACCAGGAGAGGGAACCCAAAACACCACTAAGTGAAGATGCTGCGAGCAGGCAGTGCCCAAGGACCCTCGGCGGGAGCATGGTCCGGGGTCCAAGGAACTGTTCCTCGAGTGGAGGAATCCCCAGAGCTCAAGTATTCAGATTCCTCTGGAGCCTCTCCGCAATCCGCCCGAGACCCCCAGCCCCTGAAAAGAGGGCTATTTACAATTTATGGTTTAGCGACCATCCCTCCCCGCCTCCCTTTCTTCGCCCACATTCATTCGCACCAAAGACACAGAGACCCTGTCTAAACCTGAAAAGGGAAGCACCCCAGCTCTTCAAAGAGCAGCGAGGGAAGGCGAGCGAGCGCCTCGGACCTTCCCCCCAGCCTGGCCCAGACCCGAGCCCGGAGTGCTCCTCCACCGCTGTCCCGTCTCGGACTGGAGGAGTTGTGGGAGCTCCCGGTCCCCTCCCCGGAACACAACCTCTGGGCTCCTGCTTGGAGTGAGGGCGAGGGGTCCCAGGCCCCAGCCTGCGCCGTCCCGCCCTCGGGAGGTGACTCCTGCCGCGGCCGGACCCAGGGAAAAACTTTCCCGCTGGGCCGGTCGGCGTAGGCGCGGTGGCGCCGCTTACCGTGTGCGCAGAGCAGGGCGCCAAGCAGCAGCGCGCCCCACGGTCGCCTCATGGTGCCGCCGCCGCCGCCGGCGCTCCCTGCCGGCCGGGGGTCCCGCCGGCTCCTGCGGGACGGCGCGGCGGAGGGTGTCGACGGAGGGTCCCCTAGGGGAAGCGTCCCGGTCCACGGTGGCGGGCGCGCCCCGCAAGTCTCCCTCCGGCCGCTGCCGCCTCCAGTGCTGCAGAAGCCGAAGCCTCCCCACCAGTGGATCCGGAGCGGGTGTCCCGGGCCGGGCCGCCCCGCCCCGCCCTGCCCCGCCCCCAGCGCCGCAGCCCCCGCCACGGCCACCATGCCTGGTCCCGCCCCCAGCGCCGGCCCGGCCCCTTTCCGCCCTCGGCCCCCGCCCCCCGGTCCCCAGACCCCAGCCGCCGGCGCCTGCAGCGCTGGCCCAGCTCCTCTTCAAGCCGCCCCCACGTTCCTAGCCCTCAAGAGAGCCCCCCTTCACTCTCCCCAGTACTACTGCTTTAAAGTCCTTAACTTAGAAAAGGTTTTATCCTAGCAGCAACTCTCGGATCCCGCTCACTCTAGTTCTGTGCCAGAGAAGTGCACCCAGGCTGACCCAAGTCGCCTGGACGTGACCCCGGCCCCCCTACCGGCCCCAAGTCCAGACTTTATTGATGTCTCAGAATACACAAGGCTTGCTAATGCATAATCCTCTCGGTCTTTATGGACATCAAACAAGGGGCATCGGGGGCCTGGAGTGCTGTGTCTTAACTAGCGTTCTCACTGTCAAATTTCCTTTCCTGAGATTTTCTCCACCCCTCCCCCCACCCCCGCCTAGGCAGCGTTGTTCTAGAGCTAAATAATTCTACGACCTCCCCTTTTCGTTTACTCGTTTCCTGAGGTGGTTGTCTGGGTCCTGTCGCCCCCGCTCGGACGTCCAGAATTGGCCCAGACGTAGTTCCTCCTGGCTGTCTTTGTAAATCAGCGTAGTTAGCCTCTTCACCTTCTTTGACTTTAAGATCCTGGCAAGAAAGGAAGGGGGTAAGGAAGTAAGCCCTCGCTTGCAGTTGTATTCTCTCAGAGACCTCAGCCTCCTCCCAGCTTCAGTCTCTAGGGCCTTCTAGCAATATTTAACCTTTGGGTTAGTACATAAAGTTATAAATTCCTCTCTTGTCTTAGCTTTGTGGCCTACGCCTCTCCCCAGTGCATATTAATAATGTGGATTAATTTTGTTACCACCTGCCATTTTCTAGGTTGAATCTTGTCCTGCTACTTTTGTCCAAGTCCCCAACTTCCTTAGAGTCCTGTATATCGCTTTTCCCTCCAAGCTGGTATGCCAACAGTTTCTGGCTTTGGATCATCTTCAATTTTGTTAAACCACTTTCTTCTCACTAGTAAATAGAATGAGGAAGCCCCAAATGCGCCATGTTAGCTGAGGGGAGAGTAATTTGTTACAGTGCAAAGAGGATATTGGGAGATTTCTCCAATGGATTGGTTGCCATTTCATCCTCGCTCGTCTGCAATTTTTCAAAGGCTTTCACTTCAAATTACCATCTTTGACCAAAGCTAACATTAACTTTGCAATAGCAAGGAAAAAATGCGTTGTTAACTGCTTCTTAGCCAGTATTTCTCTATTCTGTTTTGCCTAAAATTTTTATGCAGATGAAATGTTGAACTAACGTCACCATGGTAACAAATACCATGAGGCATTTTCTGTGTATGTAGTTCTTTTTGCCGACTGAAGGCGGCAGTCGAGTCAGGTCAGGCTTACTTGATCTTACTGCTAGGAAAAAGTCAACCTTTAAGGCCTATGTCATCTTAGCCTAAAATCCAAGGAGAAAAGGGTGAAAAAGTAGAGGCTGATTCTCAATCCCTCCTCCCCACAACGTTTTGATGCAGCCTTCGTCGGTCTCAAGGTTTCAATATACGTTGCTTACGACGACTTGCTTTTTGACCTGTTGAGGAAGACCTTAGGATTCTGGAGAGCATTTTTTTTTCCCACAATGAAAACTAAGGACATGTGGTATAATGAATACATTTGCCCCAAAAAATCCAGAACAGGCAGTCACCATACTTTCAATGTCAGGGGATTAAGAATTTATAAACAGTTTCCGCTCTGTATTCAAAAGACAGGTTCCTTTCCAGAAGGCATGATTTGTGTTGTTTTTCTGGGATTGAGGAGGAACAGGGAAGCTGGCTGTCCCTGTCTGACTCAGGCTCAAGAGACTGAATTTTCTGTGTGCATCCCGAGTCCTCCTCCTCCATGGTTCAGCACAGTTCTGGTGCACAGAGCAATCCCAGGCTGCTGTGAGTCACTGGGAATATCAATAGGGAGAAATGAACTTCATGCATGACCCTGGCTGGGTCACCCCCTAGGGTGAGTTAAGTCTTGGCTGTCAGAAACTGCTCTTGTGCCAGGAGTGCTAAGCCATATTTATTTTTACCAGGCCTCTCAGACTGTCTTGTTTGGAGTGAGAGATCCTGAAAAGCATGCCAGAATGGGCTGTTTGTCTCCCTTTTATTGTCCCCTGGGACATGCCCCTAGGAAAGTTGTAGGGGATTGCCAATTCCAGAAGTGTCTCAGAGACATTCGTTTCCTCAGAAACACCACCCCTTTCCTCATCCTTGAAGGACAGACCAGGGGACTGAATTTCTAAGATCAGAATATTGCCCTGAATTAGACCATCACTAATGGCCTTTTCAAAGGATACCCTGGGGGTGCTACAGAAACAAGATAGAAATGGGCACTATTTTGATCCAGTTGGGTTGGTAGAATCCTCTTACAACCCAGGCATCATTCAACAACCTGAATTCTAAACATAATGCTTCTAAAAGAGTAAAAGGTTTGACATTTCCACACTTTAAAACAGTGGTTCTTAATCAGGAGTGATTTTTGCTGACATGGGGCAATGCCTAGAGACATTTTGGGGAGTAGGTATTACTGGCAAATAATGAGTAGAGGCCATGGATGCTGCTAAACATCCTACAATAAGCAAGACATCCCTCCCCACAACAAATAATTATTCAGCCCAAAATGTTAATAGTGCTGAGGTTGAGAGACCCTGATTAAAAAGTTAAGAACATGAGTCTTAAAAAAAGAATTGCTCCATCTCTAGGATCACTTTCTTGTGTGAATGGAGGAAGGAGTTCTTAAAGCTATAGAATGGAAAACAAGAGAAACAAGAGAAAGCACAGCTAAAGGAAAGGAGCAAAAAGAGTCCTATACCTATCTGCCTAGGGATGCCTATTTCCAATATTCACTCACTTAGTGGGAGTAAGTATTTATTATGGGTATATTATGTGCCAGACACTGTAGAAGCAGTAGTAAACAGATATATTGGGTCCCCGGAACTTACACTCTGATGGCTGGGGAGGCTACAAGTATACAGAGGCATTAAAAGAATGATCTCACAAATGAATTTAAAGCTACAAATGATAGGGGTGTTCAAGGAAAAGTACAGGGTTCTATGAAAGGATAGACTTGATTTAGATTTGGGGGTTCAGGGAAGGCCTGTCAGAGGCACTAACACTAGCAGGCTGAGTAAGATTCATCAGGCTAAGTGTGGATGAGGTGGGTCTTCTAGGCAGAAGGAACAGTATGTACAAAGGCCCTGAGCCAGGAAAGATTTATAGAAAAATATAATTAATTTTTAGCAATGGTATGCTTTTATCTAGGTTCAGGGGGCTACTACTGGAGACCAGGAAAAAAGAAAAAAAAAAAGAAAGTATAAGGGAATAGTCTGATTTGCATTTTTGTGCTTCTTTAATTGCAAACCCTCCATACCACCACTTCAAGTACCAACACTTTTCACGTTCCAGCTCAGCAGTAGTATTTAGCCAGGATCTGGGTACCATGGCTGATTCAGTTCCCTGGCATAACTTGGGACACACCCTGAAAAGTGGGACTTCCTAGATATATTTTTTTAATCTCCTGGAAGCTTGATAGTCACACACCTGGCACGTATAAATAGAGCTTTTGCAGCAAACATGTCAGTATGTCTTGCTTATTTCAGTAGTAAAGATGAATTTAGAATGGTGGATAAACAAATGGATCAATGAATAAATACTCATTTAGTAACAAACATGACTCAAGCATCTATGTAAATGGTCTGTTTCACACATGCCCCTTTATAATTCACTTTCTACACAGCAGCCACAGTGACTTCCTAAAAAACAAATCAGGTCATGTTATTACCAGGCTTAAAACCTTCCAATGGATTCCTACTGCACTTAGAATAATAGCTGTACTTCTTACATGTCCTTTGAGGTCCTTCATGAGCTGGACTTTCCCTAATTCTTTGACCACTTTTCCCCTTACTCATTCTACTCTAGCCACACTGGTTTTCTTTCAGCTCTGTAACATGCTATCATTTCTTACAACTTTTGCACAAGTTGTCTCCTCTGTTTAGAATGCTGTTTCCCCAGACCCTTCCATGGCCGCTCCCAGCTCAATGTCATAGCCTCAGAGCTTACCATCTTGCATTTGCCTTGTTCTCACTCAGCCTTTACCCTGTTTTATATAGGAGATTGGATAAGGGTTCCTGGAAGTGGTACCATTTTGCCAAAGTCTTAGAGGATGTGTAAGAGTTTACTAGGCAGAAAATGTGGGAGAGGTACATTCTAGGCAGAGAGAAGAGCTTATCCCAAAGCAACAGGGTGTGAAAGAGCTCAGTATGTTTGGGAATAGTGAGTAGAAAGGCATAGCTAGAGAATTAAGTGTGTAGGGAAGAATAAATGGCACAGTGGCTGGAAAAGTAGGTTGGGACCCAACTGTGAAGGAATATATATGTCTGCATGTTAAGGAATTTTGATTCATCCTAGTAATGGTGAGTTAACAATGTTTTTAAAGTAAGGCAGTAACATGGTCAAATTTAACATTTAGAACAATAAACTCTTGTAACAATGTAGAGGATGGCTTGGGGGAGAAAAAATAGACACATAGACTGCAGCTTTTTGTCCTAAGAGTCTAAAGCTTGGGAACTTCCAGTTCATCCAGTTCATATCCTAAGTTTATTTAATGATTCCAGGTAGATTCCCTCTCATCTTCCTGAGCTAGTTACCTTAGCTTGTCTACTTGCAGCATCGTCTCTATGCCTTTTGTTGAGTTAGTTGCTTTTTTTCCTGGGTATTTCTTAAGATATGGTGATCTGTCACACATAGTATTTAGGTGTAAGGAGGTGATGCCAATGCTTTCTGATTGATTTTTAATCTCCTTCTCAATGATGCCTTGCCATTTGCTGGCCTTTTTATTTAATAAATTTGTTTCATGAACTGGTTCCTGTGAGGCAACCATAAGTCCTGTGGATTGGATGGCTTTCATTTTCTAAACTTTTAATCTAAAGTGGGGAAAAACGTCTATTTAACAGGCATATATTCTGTCAGGCACTGTGTATGATTCTAGAAACTTAAAGATGAATGAAGACTGTCTCTGACCTCCAGGAACTCAGAATCTAGTAGGATAATTCAAATTGGGTTTTTTTTTAATGACATAAATATTTTTTAAGTCTACTTTTAAAAATATTGGTTCAATTTCATTTCCAGTCCTTATCCACATGCATAACCTGTGTACATTAACATTTATAGAACACTCCACCCAACAATAGGGTATACATTCTTTTCAAAGAGCACCCAGAACATTTACTAAGGCATATTTACTAAGGTAGTCCATATTCCAGATCATAAAACAATTCTCAATAAAGGCAAAAAAGATTCAAGTCATATAAGTTTTCTCCAGGTATATCTGACCACAGTGGAATTAAACTAGAAATCAGGGACTTCCCTGGTGGTCCAGTGGTTATGACTCCACATTTTCACTGCCAAGGACCCTGGTTCAATCCCTGGTCAGGGAACTAAGATCCCACAAGCTGCACAAAAACAAACAAACAAAAAACCAGAAACACCTTTGGAAAATCCCCCAATATATGGAAATTTTGAATAATACACTTCTATATAACCCATGGGTCAATGAAGAATTCCAAAGGAAAATTAGATAATGTTTTCTATTTTAGTTTATAAATTTAAATGTTTATAAAAGTACAAAATCACATTTTTGAAGATTGGAGTTCTTTTTGTGGGAAGATTTTTAACTAAAAATTCCATTTCTTTATAAATATACAGCTTTTCAGGTCGATCTTTGTTGCTAAGTGCCGGCTTTCTCTAGTTGCGGCGAGCGGGGGCTACTCTTTGTTACGGTGCGTGGGCTTCTCATTGCGGTGGCTTCTCTTGTTGCGGAGCTCTAAAGCACAGGCTCAGTAGTTGTGGCATGTGGGATCTTCCCAGGCCAGGGCTTGAACCCGTGTCCCCTGCATTGGCAGCCGGATTCTTAACCACTGCGCCACCAGGGAAGCCCCCCATCTGTTTATTCTTGAGTGAAACTTGTTAGTTTGGGTTTCAAGGAATTTTTCCATTTTACCTAATATGTTAAATGAGCCGTGTTGTCCTACTATTCCCTTAGTGAAAATGACACAAATAGTTATCGCTGTGCATGCTCCAGGACAGAGGAAGGCACAGCTAATTTTTGTGGGCTACCAAGAAGGATCAGAAAATCCTCCTCCGTTTTACACTACATGAAAGTGTAATTCCCAACTCTTTTTGCAGCACTGAAAATATAAAATAACAAGAAGGTACAAGTCTGTAATTGTCTTTGAGCTCCAGTTCAATTTAAGCCATGTCCTCTTAACCACTCTCTCGAAATGCATTAGTTTTCTTTAACTGCCCAAGAAATGGGAACATTTATTTTTCCTTGCAAATTCTCCCGAAGCTCTGGTCTGTTGACCTGTGGCAGTCCAAAATGATTGGTCTGTAAATAGCATTTTAAACTAAACATGTAAATCTCATACAGTGGCATCACACTAGTTTCTGCTTTGCTTTTATGGAAGATAAGTCTTTGAAGAAGAGCCTAGTAGCTCAGCATGAATTTCATGACCTGCATTTCTTAGTAGCTACTTCGCCTTTAGCATCTTTCTGCTTGATGTGTTGATAAAAGCTTGTCCTAGTTTCTTGAACCTGCTTTGTAAGAATAAGTCATACTGCATTTTTTCTTTCTATTGTTTCCTTGACATTTAAAACTATTTGGTACATTTATATTTGCTCTTCTGTGGTTTTCAATAACAGGGAGGATTTTCTTCCCGATCAATCTCTTCATAGGTCCTCAGCAGAGCCAGAGATGTCTATTAATTTTCTCTTTATAATTAGAAATTATAATCTGATAAATTGGTGTCTCAGCATATCCTCTTTTGTGGGTATTTTTCCTGTTGTTTTGAGTTTGATGTTTCCATTCTTTATGCAGTAGTACTGTCGCCTCTCAAGCACTCTCTATGTTTTGACCAATTTCATAATACTTGCTTATTTTCAGGATTGTGGAGTTGATTTCTGATTTACTGGTCTATCTGGATGATTATTTGTTTAGGTAAAAATTTCAGACCTATGTAATGATAATTTAAGAACCTGAAAAGCGCATCTAAATTGAAGGCTGACATGTTTTCCTTTTCTTACATTCAACAGGGTCACAGAAATACACTTGACTTTAACAATTCTTGTGTATTTCCCCTTTTCTTAAGACCTGATGTTGTGTATGTTTCACTGAAAAACTTCCTTCACTACTGACCCGTTGCCAAAAGTTATTTGTGTAATGTAGGGCAGAAGAGAAATCTAAAAGTAATGGCTCCTTCTTGGGAAAAACAAACACTATATGGAATGTCATCACTTCTGCTAAAAAATTTTTTAAAGATTTTTAAGCCACTCATTTGTTGTTTGTTTGTCTTCAGGTTATAGCGCATGCCTATTATAGAAAAAATTTAACAATATGGAAAAGTATAAAGAAGAAAAATGTAAGCAGTAATTCCACCACCATTAAAAAGGCTACTTGCTATTTCTGTGCAACCCCAAATTTTCTTGAAGCCTTAGCTTAACGACCACCTGCCCTTTTCTAAGTCTTCCTCCTCAATAGACTGTTTAGGACATTGAGTGGAAGACTGACTTTAAATATAAGGGCCCTTAGGATTTTTATGGAAGGGATGGAGCTGTAGGAAAAACCTACAAATTGCTCCAGAGATGACATCTTGTTCTTATTTAGCTTTCTTTGAGTCATTAACAGTCGGGCGCCACTGGTGCTGAAACTTATCATTATTATAACCACAAATGGGTTAATCCCCAAACAAAGCTATATTCTTGGGGCTGGTTCCCAGCTCCACCACACAGACCCCAACAGCAGCACCCTCCGAGTCCCAGGATAATGCCCCACAAATAAGGGGATGTCAAATGTTCAGCCTGGACTCAAAATTCTCTTCTTTTGTCTGGGAGCTTCCAGTTGCTGGCAGGGCAGAGCAAAAAGAAAAATAAATAAATAAAACCCAAGCCAACAAACCCTAAAAAAAGAGGCTGTGTGGTTTAGCGGTCAGACCACTAGCCTGGAGGTTGAGATCGCTGAGATCCAGTTCCAGCTCTCCCACTGACTGGCTGGATGATGCTAGACAAGTCATTTTCCTGACATGTTCCTCGGTTTCCCTACTTAGAAAAGGGAGAAGTGCATTAGAAAGTTTTATGAGGGCAAATGAAATGATCTGAGAATAGCTTCAGGTTGCTTGGAAATAAAATGAAATTGTAATCCTTAATAATTACCATCCTATTACTTTATTAATAATATAGTAAAAAGCCACAGGTGTGAAAGTTATGAAACTCCCATAACTCTCAAGGTGCATGGGGTAGGGGAGGGGGTGGGAGGCAAGGGTGGAGGTAGAAGGCAAATATTTTTTTATGATATGCAGGACTTCACATCAAGTACCAAATTAGTTAACTTATTACCTCAAGATAATAAATGCTGCTCTGAGTTCGGCTCTGTCCCTTTATCCTTACCACATCCAAACTCAGAGTGACTCACCGGAGCCTAGAAATGAGACACATATACAATTTTAAGGGAAACGGAGAATTAGGAGGTTTGAAGCTTCTACTGGAGAAGGCTAAGAATAGACCACTCAGAACACAAAGAGAAGAACCTCCTCTTTCCTTTTTCTCCCAGTGTAGGTGGTCCCCTGGTTTCCCAATCATTCCTTTGATAGAATGATTTTTGTTTTCTTTCTTTCCACAAAACCTCACCTCATGTGGGGGGAGAGCTAACTAAAAAAGTGAGGACAGAGTGACCTTTTCTACTATGTTTGAACTGTGACGAGTGGTACACACCACTAAGCCGTTGTTGGGCGTGGAGAGGTGCAAAAAGAGAAATATCCAGATATCTGGGAACTTGAAAACTAATGAACACTCTCCCCTCTTAAAGGAAAAGTGAGCAATTAGGGATATAAGGGAAAAAATCCAATAGGTGTCCTTGTTTGTGCATCCCATCCCCCCAAGAAGTGAAGTGTCTTTGTAAGAAAAAAAAAAAAAGAAAAGACACTTGGGAAGCGTACCAAATAGTAAGGGATAGAAGTAGAAGGAGGGGCTATAAAGATAAAGAGGAATTTGAAAGGAAATGTCAATGAAGTCATAGAGAATTTAATGAGCACTTTCTGGATGCCCAGACTTGTCACAGGCAGAAAAGACACATCCCTGACCTCAAGAAGCAGCCAAGATATACGCACGTGAAAGCACTTTGTAGTAATTTAAGATGATAAATAATAAGGAGATAAAAATAGGTAATGGGATAGTAAATGTTTATGGGAATTTAGGGGTGGGAGCTATTATTGTGACTTAGGATAACAGTTGTATAAAGCAGGAGTAGTTATGAAATTCAGAAATTGCGGGTATATGGAGGGCTGGCAATAATTTTTCGACACCGGGAAATATGATGGTTTCAAAGGAACTCTCCACCTCAAATTCCTCTAAAACCAACGCCTCAAGAAAGGGAGGCCAAAGAAACTATGACCGCCGCGAAGAGGCAGCTCCCGGAACTAGTGTGGCCAGCTTGGCGTTGCGATACGGAGACTGTTTGCGTGACACCCTCTCCGCCTCTAGCCTCTCCTCCCGCAGCGTGGGTGCCATGGCAACAGAGAGAGCCCTCGACCTGGCTTCCGGAAGCGGGAGAGCTGGAGCTCTGAAGCTACCCTGGTCAAAGGATGCTGAGTCCGGAACGCCTAGCCCTACCGGACTACGAATATCTGGGTAGGCGCTTCCTTCAGCTTCGGGGAAGGAAAGAAGTGCAGACGAATTAGGCCAGGGTTTGGGGAGGAGGCCGGGGCGAGGTCTGAGTGGGAACGGGTAGGGTGGGCTAGGGAGGGGCGGGGTGGGGGCGGTCCAGGGCCTGAACTTGTAAGGCCCAGCGAGGAGGAAAACACCATCTGGGAGTAAAGAATGCTGAAGTATACCCGCTGGAGCTCAGACAGTGTGGATTGTGCCCTAAGTGGGCTAGGTTGGAGTTGAGAATTGAGGGGCCTTTGGGGGTATTACTGATATGCTGCCAGTGGAGTAACCTTGGAACCTTGAAGTGCCAAATCAGTCATTCTGTGAACAATCATTTAACCGTTATAGCGGCAACTAACATTTTTGAGCATTTCTTTTACATCAGGCACTATGCTAAGCATTTTACGTGCATTCTTTATTGAATCTTCATAACAGCCCCAGGAGGAGACTGTGTTTTTCTTCCATTTTGCAGACAGCGAAACTGAGGCCGAAGAGGTGACTTGCACAAATAAGGCCACACAGCTATAAAATGGTAGGGCTAGGATCAGTACCTAATTTGCCCACTCCTGAGCTTGAGCTCTTGGCCATTAAGGCTGTGGCTGTAATACTTTACACACACTGTAACACCTTCAGTGTGTAAGGCATTTACTGGATGAAAAAAGGATATATGTATGTTGTGTGTATGTATGTATATACATGTATATACATACATGTATGCACACGTTTTAAAAAATTAATAGACTTTATTTTTTAGAGCAATTTTAAGTTTACAGAAAATTGAGCAGGTATTATAGAGTGTTCCCATATACTCCCTCTCTCTCTCACTCAGAGCTTCCCATTATTAACATGTGACATTAATATAGTACATTATTACAATTGATGAACCAATATTGATACATTATTATTAACCAAAATCCACAGTTTACATTAGGGTTCACTCTTTGTGTTGTACAGTTTTATGGGTTTTGACAAATGCATGATGTCATGTATCAACCATTATAGTATTATGCAGAATAGTGTCACTGCCCTGAAAATCCTCTGTGCTCTGTCTATTCATCCTTCCCTCGGTCCCCCAACCACTGGCAACCATTCATCTTTTTACTGTCTCTAAAGTTTTACATTTCCAGAATGTCATATAGTTGGAGTCATAGAGTACGTAACCTTTTCAGACTGGCTTTTTTCACTGAGCAACATGCGTTTAAGGTCCCTCCATGTCTTTTCCTGGCTTGATAGTTCATGTCTTTTTATCACTGAATAATATTCAATTGTATGGATGTACTATACACATTTTTTTTTTTTTTGGCAGTACGCGGGCCTCTCACTCTTGTGGCCTCTCCCGTTGCGGGGCACAGGTTACGGACGCGCAGGCTCAGCGGCCATGGCTCACGGGCCCAGCCGCTCCGCGGCATGTGGGATCTTCCCAGACCGGGGCACGAACCCTTGTCCCCTGCTTGGCAGGCGGACTCTCAACCACTGTGCCACCAGGGAAGCCCTATACACATTTTTTAATGAAAAACAATTCTAGTTTAAATTTTTGAATTAGTAATATGGAAACTAGATTAAAAAACATAAAGAAGTTTATAATGAAAAGTCTCTTCCAACCCCTTTTCCCCCTTCTGCCAGTTTCCAACCATCCTCAGCCCCCCACTAGTAACCACTATTACTGGTTTCCTGTGTATCCTTCCAGAGTTTAGTTTATCAGGTATATAAGGGAGAATACACTTTTTTCATTCAATATATCTCAGTGTCAGTGAGAGCTTTCTCATTCTTTTAAAAAAATGTTTAGCTACATAGTATTTTAAATAATTTATTTGACCAATTCTCTGTTGGTACACATGTTGTTTTTAGCCTTTTGCTATTACTGAAAATACCCCACTGAATAACCTGTAATTTTGTGCCATTGCTAGTATATCTGCAAGGATAAATTCCACAAAGTGAAATTGGTGGGTCAGGGACCTATGCATTTTAAATATTGATAGATATTGCCAAATCGTCTTTCACAGGGGTTGTACCATTTTACACTGCACTAGCAATGTAAGAGTATGCCTGTTTCCCCATAGTCTTTCCAACAAAGTATATCAAACTCAAACCATCAGATTTTTTCAACCTGTTAAGTGACAAATAGTCCCAGGGTAGATTTAATGTGCATTTCTTTTCTGAAGTTGAGCATCTTTTCACCAGGTTTAAGGGCTGTGTAGTTTTTGAAAGGTGTATATATATATATATATATAGAGAGAGAGAGAGAGAGAGAGAGAGAGGGCGCATTGTTATATCACAGATAATTTTGCATCCAATGAATAAGAATATCAATGTCTAACAATGCCTAGACTTTTGCTAAGGATTTTATGTATTTTATCTTATTTACTCAGTACTAATCTATGAAATATTTGAAAAGCCTAGTCTATTGTTCACTTCCTTGGATGTTTGCGTCAAAGTCTTAACATATTTAAATTATATGCCTCAAAGCCTTGACATATTTAATATACCGGTGCTTTGGTGAGTAGAAGTTGGTGGTCGCTCCAAAAGTGGCTTTTTACAGCCACTAATTCAGTGGCAATGTTGATAATAAATCTATAAACAGAATCAAGATTTCAGGTTGGTTGTAAAAGCTTCAGTTTCTAACCACTTATCTAATTATTGAGCCCTGGATTATTGAACCTCCTTCAGGTTCTGTTGCATATTTAAGTGCCTTAACTCCCTGTCCCATTCACCATCTGGACGTTCATACTGCCCTAAGCAGGGTCATACTACTCATTGGCTTCCTCATGGTTCCTCAGACCATACAACTCTGCTGAAATGCATTTGTCTTTAGTTGAGAACAACCCTGCACATTACAGTTTGGTCTCTTTTAGAGGCATGCTATTGCTGTTTTTTTTTTTTGCAGTACGCGGGCCTCTCACTGTTGTGGCCTCTCTCGTTGCGGAGCACAGGCTCCAGACGCGGAGACTCAGCGGCCATGGCTCACGGGCCCAGCCGCTCTGCGGCATGTGGGATCTTCCCGGACCGGGGCATGAACCTGTGTCCCCTGCATCGGCAGGCGGATCCTCAACCACTGTGCCACCAGGGAAGCCCCGCTATTGCTGTTTTGAAGCATTCACCCTCAATATAATGACCACTGAAAATCACCCCTTATAGATTAATTTAATAAAATATTTTCTGATTTGAAAATTTAAATACCTACAGAGGTTTTTTTTTTTAACTTTTTTATTATTTATTTATTTATTTATTTTTTGCGGTACGCGGGCCTCTCACTGTTGTGGCCTCTCCCGTCGCGGAGCACAGGCTCCGGACGCGCAGGCTCAGCGGCCATGGCTCACGGGCCCAGCCGCTCCACGGCATGTGGGATCTTCCCGGACCGGGGCACGAACCCATGTCCCTTGCATCGGCAGGCGGACTCTCAACCACTGCGCCACCAGGGAAGCCCCAGGGGTTATTTTTGGCTTGGCTTTTCTTCCTCCTCCTCTCCTTCTCCTCCTCCTTCTCCTTCTTCTTCTTTTTTTTAAAAATAAGTTATAAAGTCACATGTGTAGGCCTAGAGAAGAAAATACACATAGAAAAAAGAAAATTGCATAGATAGGAAAGCTCTAGGTTTTCAGTGCATCAGAAAAGTGAAAGCTCAATATCCCTTGGTAAGTGTGTCTGGAGACCTCTTTTTAGTATTATGGTATAAACGACAGGAATACCTATTCAGTGAATATCCATAGATTTTCCCTTCTGCCTGCTAGCCAGGGCTTATATTTGCCTTTTTGACTACTAGTGAAGAAAACAGTCTTTCATCCTGTTGGGTAAACTGATCCATTCCCTGCTGACTTTGTGGATTAGGAACCTGTAATCATGGCCTGGAATGGCTTAGGATCTTAAGATCATCATTACAGAACTGACTCCATGATGTTCATGCCTGCAGTCATCAGAATGGAGTGATAGGAACTATGTTAATGCCCAGGCGTGAATAGAGAGAGAGGAGAGTCTGGTAAGGAGATGAAATAAATATAGAGCCCTTGAAAGGTTTCCACTTTATGAAGGCTACTTATTGGAAGCTTCTGCCAGAGGCTGAGGTGTGTCTGTGTATCTGGTTGGGTGTGGAGAGTTCTCTAGAGCTGAAGGGCAGCCTGTTCTGGTCCCAGGTTTGCAAAACACACTACCTACGTGCTGACCTGAGTGTAAGCATGAGGGTGTGAGGTTTATTATTTTACCCCACCTAAATTGGTGAGGTGCTTGCTTTCACTCACGCTTCAATTTGCTTCTTCTGTTTCTATGGGTACTGCTTATTCTCACTAAGACTGGTAGTGGATTGGCATAATAGATAACTCCAGGAAATCCGAGATGGTCTTTCTCCTTTGAGGGCTATAGTTTTAGAGGAATCACAATAAACTGGACAGTTATTTTTAAGCTATAGTTTTTGAGCACTTCATTTATGCTTAGCACTGTGCCTTAACTCATTTAATCTTCACAACCACCATACAGTTAGGTGTTATTATTAGTCCTATTTAGTAGTTATTAATATTGTCTCCTCATTTTACAAATAAGGAAACTGAGGCTTAGAAAGGCTAATTGATTTGTACAAAGTCACATAGGTGATGATACATAAAAGCAGGGATTCAAATCCAGGTTTATCGGATTCCATGCCTGTTTTTTCCTCTCTACCAAGAAGATAAAAATAAACAAACCAAAATATCTATTGCCTGTAAAGGGTAGTGATCCTTGCTTCCCTTTTAAGAATGGAGTTCTTAAACAGTTCATTAGTTGCAAATCAGTTTCCTGAACACAGGCATTGTATCTTTCTCATCATTGTATACCTACCTTTCACGATCTAGACACTTTATACATACATGTGTGTTAAATTGAATATGAATAATCTGACCTTAGGGTCCCCCAAATGTGAGCAGCTAACAGCAATAACTAAGACTTATTAAGTACTTACTATGTACCAGGTAACATTTTATGTGCTTTATAAACATTAATGCACACGAAGATAGTTTCGATTTTTATCTCCATTTCACATATGAGGAAACTATAGCACAAAGGTATTAAATAACTAGTTAGTGAGTCCTAGAGGCAGAATTCTAATCTAGCAGTCTGACTCCAGAGTCCACACTGTTAAACTCCATGCAATGAATACCTTGAGCAACTCGAACAATGAGGCTCCAACTATTGCATAGACCAGCTTATAATGGTTGCATGGATTCTGGAGTAAGTTCAGGTGACTCCAAGAGCTTAATTTAACATTTCTGCCAGGAGGGGGCATACTAGGAACCAGGATGGATCAGGGAATAGTAAAATTCCAGTTCCTTCTTGCCACTGGACTCATCTCTCAATTGCAGGCAATAAGGAAGATAGCTTCTAAAAATAAACCATTTAGGAGAGTTTTAATGACAATAATCTATGTACTTTGTGTAGCTGTGTGACCTTGAAGAAGTTACTCAACCTCTCTGTGCCTTAGTTTCCTGATATGCAAAATGTACTTACCTCATACATGTAAGCTTTTAGAGCAATGCCTGGCTGCTACATTGTATCTGCATTGTAAAAAGAGGATACACAAAGATGAGTAAGATACCTTTCCTTCTAGAGCACCTGGGTAGGTGCTCAATAAATATTAGCTGCTATTATTACTCCTACATTTTAACAAAAATGTAATACATCTGTGGCAGCCATGAAATTGTGCCTCTCAGATCCCCTATTACGTGGAGGGGAGGGTAATTAACTCTGAACCCCAGCTCTCAATCCAACACCTTGTTCACATTGAGGTCACACTTCCCGCAGGCTGCTCCCAGCGGATGACTGGGTGGGGAAGACCCACTTTTATGAGAAGTGTGACTCCTCTGATAGTGACTTTGGCTTGAGGACTCCCACTGCACTGCAGTCTAATACTCTCACTCCCTCGCTCTTCTTTACAAGGGTCAACCCTGCATTGTGGTCTGTCAGCTCTCCCAGCTTCTTCCAGCTCCCTCCCCATTTTCCCTCATGGGCTTTTCAGTATATCTCTTGCATGTCTGATCCTGTCTTGTTGTCTGCTTCTCAGAGTACCTGGACTAAGACAACATCCAACAGTAACTGATATAGTCCCTTCCAGTCATGAGGTTGATACAGTTTTTTCAAGCCTTGACAAAGGTTCTGACATATGATTCTTTCTATGTTGAAGATTATTAAGTGTTACTAATCTTATTTTTTTGCATTTGCTGATATCATAGCACATGATATTTACTTGTCTTACTGCCTGGCACAATTTCTTTTTTTGCTTTTGGATGAATCCTGATAAGCAAACTTATTTTTGTTTGAATATAATGAGTGAATCTTCCAAACCCAACCCTATGCTAGGAAACATTGCTATTTACAATAAGTCAACAGAAATACTGTTAGAACTTTAGAATGCTTGGGTTGTTGCAGAAAGAAAAAGAAATATTACGGATGTTACGCTGACTTCCTAAATCTTTGGAAACTAGGTTTAAAATATATAAAGCTGGTCACTTAAAAACAGTAATGAACGTGTTCACAAAACAATCTCCTTCCTTTCTTCTTCCCCCCTTCCCCTTCCTTTCTTTTCTTCCTAATTGTTCCTTTCTTTCTTTCTTCCTGAATACCTTCTCTATATAAAGCAAAGCATGAATACAAAGTGTTCCTCCCTACAGGAAACTTATGCCAAAGATGGGAGATGAGACATATTCATAAATGACTGTAACACAAAGTGACAGTGTTAATAAGTGCCAACAAAACTGGGAAATCGCCAAGACACCTGCATACATACAGTTCACTTGCTCTATAATGACACTTATTTCCCATCTCTGTAGTTGTAGCGCACGGGCTTAGTTTCTCTACGGCACATGGGATCCTCCCGGACCAGGGCTCGAACCCGTGTCCCCTGCACTGGGGGGCGGATTCTTAACCACTGTGCCACCAGGGAAGCCCTAATAATGTTTTTGCTGGGGAGAAAAAAGAGCAAGTGAGTTCTAAGGCACGTTGTTTGTTGACCCATCCCCATTTCTCCAAGGTAACTGATTGCAGGTGATGTCAGTGTTATTCTAGGGTTTAAATTCTAAGGTTCTGTAAATTGTTTACTTTGCTTATCACTTATATATTCAAGTAATCTTAAAATCTTTCCTCCAAATGCTGTCCAAAAGTTGGGGATCTCTTTTATTTGTTATAAATACCACATTTGCTAAATGAGTAAATTTAGGAAGCTGAGTAGGTAATTAAAGTTTTAAAAACTAATAATAGTAGATGAGAAGAGACAAAATGAGCCATTAGCTTATCTCTAGTTCATTATCCTGTTTATAGCCTTCTTAGCACTTATCACAATTATCTTATTTATCTATCTGTATATTTTGTTACTGTTTCTTACTAGAATGTAAGCCATAAGGGCAGGCTTATTCTCTCAGTATCTCCAAAATCTAGCACGGTGCTTGGCCCAAGTTAAGTGCGCAATTGTTAGACGAATAGTCTGCTTTAAGTAGCAAAATAATTTTTTTTTCAAATGAGAGAAGGGACTCCAGTTCAACAAATAGTTATTGAATTCCTACTGTGTGAGAGACACTAAGCTTTTTTCTCCTTCTTCCATTGACAAAAAAAAAGGATGACTGATTAAAATCTTTCATCTGAATGCTGTCCCAAAGTTGGGGATCACTGTTATTTGCATAAATACTATGTTTGCTAAATGAGTAAATTTAATTTCATGGTTGACACATTTTCTTTGTTTCGGTTACACAACAGTAAGATTTAATTCATTTTTTTAAATGATATTTTATGAAGGAAGGAAATTTTATACAATTTGGGGGCATCTCCTTGAGATTCCATCTTCAGTTGGACAGAGTAATATGCTTTAAGACTGGAATTACCCTTGTCAACTAATCCCTGGGTCCGCTGTGTTGGGATGCCCTTGCGCTACTTCCCTACGGGCCTTAGGAAATTGCTCATTCTATGATTGGAATTTCAAGTCAAAACACATTTATCTGAGCAGAATTTTAATGATTTATCAAAGAGAGGAGGGATTTTCCCATACACATCTGAACTTACCAAATTACCGATCCCATTAGCTATGTTTTCTCTTAAGCACCTTTCTTTAAACAAAGTAATTACTGCTGAAATCATCCAATGTATTTTTCATAAAAGCTTGTGACTAAGTTTTGTTTGATTAGCAGGAAGGCAGTAAAAGTAAATATTGTTTGAGAAGGCACTTTCAGAGCCCTTTCTTCTTCTTCATTGAATTAGCTTTTTAAAAGCACTGTTCTTTGGAGAGAATAAGAGCCTTTTTCCAGCTGTCCTATTGTGTAGCTCAAGGTCTTGTTAATACTATTATCTGGCCCTGAGATTACAGGTAATTGTGGTAAAACACAAGCTTCAGTTTCTGTAATCTAAGACAGAAATCTGTTTGTGCCCTAGCCTTCATATCAGGTGTTTGTTAAATTCAGACTTCTCTCACCTGGGATAGCCCACTGCCCCCCACAGTAAACAGAGGTATCTGGCAGGGATGGGGCTACATTAGAGCCATTGCCGTTTTTTTTTTCTTTTTAAAGATCATGTGGCAGAACCCCTCCTGTGGCCAACTTACATACAACATGTGCACTAAATGGGAAAATTATATATTTTAAAATAAGCATGCTTGAAACAATAACACTTTTGAATGTGAAATGTACCAAAAGGCCGCATGTCTCTGGCTTTGCTTGTCAAATGGAGAGGCTGCCAGAACCACTCGGCTCCATGGTTCTCATGCCCTAAAGTCCTGCAAATTGACACGTAAGTAGGCAACACACAAAGAAGCTCAGCCCATGAGAAAGTGAGTTTGGGCGCTTGGGCTGCCTTCCTTTCTCTCTGTGTGGATTTCTTTCCAGCTTCGCTTCTTCTGTCCTATCCTAGTTTTTCAGAAAGGAGAGATTAAATGTGTCTGCTATTTCAGCATGTTAACTGCACAGGCAACATGAGGCTAGCACTCAGGCCACTGTTCAGCCTGTCATATGGAAGGAATTGCTTTTCAGGGGAGATTATAATTGTGTATGTAGCCACACAAATGCACATTCTGCCTGGAGGAAAATGCACAGAAGAGGAGGCCTTATGCTGCCACTCAGGTCTCTTTGTGGAGGGCTGCATAAGAAGCCCTTACATGGCATAGTCAACTCTTTTGGGCTTAATGAGTCATCTTTTTGTGTGATGCCTACTTCAAAAAAGGAGGAGGGCGGGGGGCGGGGGGAGAAGAAGAAGCACACTCTTGCCCAAGTGAGTTGCTTTTATTGGCCCTGCAGCTTTGTCTAACAGTTTTGTATATTCCTGATGACATCATTTATAATACTAGTGCACAGAGAGTAAACAAAAAATAATTTAGCTTTCAGGCATTTAGACAAAACTTAAATAGTGCAATTTAGAGAAATGATAATAAGCTTTATAAACAGTGAGCACATGAGCTTAAACAGCAAGCATGACCCCACTCTTTTTTGGAATGTGATGTGTTGAAAGATGGCTGTAGAGAAAACTAGAAGCTTGACACTTTTGAATTATGTGCAGTTCAGACTTGAGTCCATGGTCTAGTGTTAATCCCAAGCAGTATGTTCTAGTTAGTGGATAAAATACAAGCTACCATGTGAGTAAGTCATTAAGCCCCTTGAGTCCTAGCATTTTACCTATAAGAAAGGAAAAGGTAACATTACCACCTACTTCACAGGAATGTTAGAAGACTGAGAAGATAAAACATGTGGAGCTCTTTATAAGAAAGGTATTTTGTAAATAGAAAATAGCATTATTATTGTCCTTCATCAAATTTCCCCAACACATGGAGTTGATAAAAGCTACCTCATAGGGGGTTGAGAGGATGAATTAATATATGTCAAGTATCTTAAAGTAAACTATTTAATGAGACCTAAAATTGATAGTCTTTCTTGAAAGTCTCTAGACCACCAAACCTGATACTTAAACACATGATTAACTTATAAAGTCTTATATGTGCCATCAGTCTTTTGCCTTGTCTTCAAGGATTGGCATGGTAGAGAATAGTGAATATACAGGTAGAAGAAAATAGGTTAGGTCTTCAGGAAGAATGGCCCTGCCTTTTTTCTTTTCCAGATTATGCCTATTAATAGTCTTTGGAGTCTTGCTAATTTTTTTTTAATTAATTCATTTAATTTTGGCTGCATTGGGTCTTCGTTGCTGCACGTGGAAGCTTTCTCTAGTTGTGGTGATGGGGGCTCCTCTTCATTGTGGGGCGTGGGCTTTTCATTGAGGTGGCTTCTCGTTGAGGAGCATGGGCTCTAGGCGTGTGGGCTTCAGTAGCTGTGGCACGAGGGCTCAGTAATTGTGGCTCGTGGGCTCTAGAGTGCAGGCTCAGTAGTTGTGGCACACGGGCTTAGTTGCTCCGCGGCATGTGGGATCTTCCCGGACCAGGGCTCGAACCCGTGTTCCCTGCATTGGCAGGCAGATTCTTAACAACTGCGCCACCAGGGAAGTCTGAATCTTGCTAATTTTTGTTGCCATGTCTGGACATAGGTAGAGACTGTTTTGACCTTTGTTCTTCCAGTAAATATTTGGTTTTGATCTCATGTTTCTAAAGAAACAAACTCATAAGGAAAAGAAGTGATTGTTTTGTCTCACATTGTGAACTTTTCTTATCATATTTCTTAGTAGTTAAGAGAAAATAATTATTGTTGAAGGACCTGACATTGAGTTCCCTAACTGGAAAGTTCTTAAACTCAGCCAAGTAATAAAACCAGCTTTGGTTATTATCTTTAGAGGAGAAGGGACATCAGAAGAGAAATTATATTTTTTAATTGACAAAATTATCGCTAATATCTCTGCTTCCATTTTTGTTGGTATTTTCATAAGATTTTAGGCAACAAAACCTGAGAAGACCCCCTCATGTAATTTTCAAGTTTAAAATTTCATCTGTTGTTTCCAAGTATAGTAACACTTGGGTAACCTCACTTCCCAGATTTAATTTTCTATTAGATGACACTAAATGGGAAACACTATTTCATTTAAATTCTAACTGCTTAGCAGAGATTATTTCTCTTACATTTTTTAAAATACAGAGGTAATATTCCAACTTCTAAGTAAGTCCAGCCCCCCAAATACTGTCTTAAGTGGGAAATATATTCAAATAGATGCTCTTGGTATGGCAGCTGGAGTCATTCTCATATACAGGAGGACTGGAGATGGACAGCAATCTCATTTAGTCCTTACAAGATATTTGTGAGGCAGGTACCAGCCTGATCCTCACTTTTCCATGAGGAAACTGAAATTTAGGTTATGTAACTTGCCCAAGGTCACCAAGCTAGTAAATGTGGAGGTGAAGCTTGAATGAAGTTTATCTGACCCTAGAGCCTGTGTTGTTAGCTGCTTTGCTTTTAGGTCTGATTTCTCAAGGCCCTCTTTCCTATTCAGTTCACAAGGATTGAAGGATTAGAACTTAATATTTTAACAGAAATGTCTACAGAATATATGATATATTCCCCAGATTCTCTGGTATAATAGAACATAATTTAACATTTCTTTATGTTGTGGTGTCATTATTTGAGACATTATTTATTATATTGTACTGTAGATGTGTTATGACATTTACTCATGAGGGTGGATGCTAGGAAACGGGGACTCAGAGAACTTAAGTAAAATTTCCAACGTTTATATGTAATAGATAGCAGTAGGTGGAGCTAAGATTTGACTAGTACTTCTGGTTCCAAATTTAGTGCTTTGGGTGCCATTCAATCAATGTTAGTTAAATCTGACTTTATAGTTATTAATTAATGGTAAGAACTTCCCCCTATGCTCAAAACTCCCCTCTCTCCAGACTAATGTTTCCTACTTTGTCAGTAAAATGTTGAGGTATACTGAGGTTTTGTACTCTAGGTGCTTTTGTGCCACTGATCTCAGGGTGATGGTTGAGCAGCTGTTATAAAAAGATCCACCACCACAACTGCCCCCTCCAGTGCAATGGCTCATACAAGAGAGAACTTTATTTCTTTCTAACTTAACCTGAGTCCAGGATGCGGATGGCAGGATCTGCTCTAGGAAGCCATCATGGGATTTCAGGTTAGCAGGGCAGCCAAGCCATTTGAAACCCATGGTTTCTGAGGATGCCTCCATTGTAGCCATTTCCCGTTATAGAAAGGAAAAGGGGAAGGAGCAAGTCCAGGGCAAACACCTTTTAAGCAAGTAAGGCAGAAGTTGCAAACATCACTTGTGCTCACATTTCATAGGTGAGGACTTAATATAAGGCCCCTGCTAACTGCAGAGGAGCTTGGGAATTGAAGTCCAACCAGACAATTGTGTGTAAGAAGAATAGGAGCACATATTTTGGGGTGTGCAAACAATAACCTGCCATACCTGGTATGTGTATTGTTAGTAGGTGCTTGCCCTTATTCAGAAGCGAAGCACAGATGTATCAGTAGGTGTTTGACTTTTCCTCCCCTACCTCTACCTCTGTTAAGTACAGAGTATTTTATCCCTTGTCTGTGTTCTCCATTCTTCTGCCTTATGCTACTACTGAGCTTGGTTGCTCCCTTTTTTAAAAAAAATAAATTTATTTATTTTATTTATTTTTGGCTGCATTGGGTCTTCATTGCTGTGTGCAGGCTTTCTCCAGTTGCGGTGAACAGGGGCTACTCTTCATTGCAGTGCATGGGCATCTCATTGCGGTGGCTTCTCTTGTTGCGGGGCACAGGGTCTAGGTGCGCGGGCTTCAGTAGTGTGGCACTCCAGCTCTAGGACACAGGCTCAGTAGTTGTGGTGCACGGGCCTAGTTGCTCTGCGGCATGTGGGATCTTCCCGGACCAGGGCTCGAACCAGTGCCCCCTGCATTGGCAGGTGGATTCCTAACCACTGCACCACCAGGGAAGCCCATGGTTGCTCCCTTTTTATTATTTTTTTCTTTCTTAACTCTATGTCTCCTGTCATTTCTCTTGGAACACTTCTCTGTCCTTTGTAAACATTTCCAACTGATCAGAAGAGTCCCTTTCTACACTTTAGTGAGCACATGGAATGTTAGCGTTTTAGTTCTCTACTGTTGTGTTGGCTGCTGGGTGTTGGGGCTTACTTTGCTGCCAAATAAAACTTCTCTGAGTGGGAGTTGGACCCATTGTAGGAACTTAAATCTTGTTTCCAGAGAGCTAGTTTTACAATAAATAAAGATATTTATCTTCCTATACTGAGAGTGAGAGTTTTAGAAGAACAAGGAAAATGTGGTGCCACGGAAACTGGGGGAGGAGTGAGTTTCAAGATGGAGGGAGTGTTCAGTAATAGCACTTGTCGCAGAGAGGTCAGATAAGATAAGAGCTGCAGAAGAGATTGTTAGTGGCATTAGGTGCGAAGTTTCAGTGGAGTAGTGTGGCAGGACGCCAGATTTTCCTGGATTGAAGAGTAAATGGGAAGGGTGAGGGATTAGAGACAATAGGTAGGCTGGATTTGTTTCCAGAAGTTCGGTGGATTGGGGAAGGAGGAGGGGGGGTGATAGCAAGAGTAGGGAGAGTTTATTGTTGTTTTTAAGTTTTTAGATGGCAGAGAGACTTGAGTATGTTTATAGGCTGAAGGAAAGGGAGCCATAGCCGAGGAGAGAGAGAGGATCCAAGAGAAGAACAAGATAATTAAATGATGGAACGCTTTTTCAGAAGAGGTGGGAGGGAATTCCAGGATCAAGGGCAGAGGAGCAAGCTTGTTTTTGGAGGTGGGAATCAGGGCTATGTTTATCCATTGGGCACTATAGGCATTGTGCCTAATCTATAAACTGTTTTGAGATCTTTGAAAATATTTGATGCCTATAAAATATTTATTGACCCTGAACTATAGGTAAATGTTTAATTATACATTTATAAAACATAGTATAATGTCACTTTTATTGTTATATTTAGTGTGGACAAACATTTTATTACATTTGAAAGCAGCTTATAGGTAAGATTTTTCGCAGTTAGCAGGAGTTCCCAAGTGAGAAATCAGGTCCTAAGATGGCTTTAGAACAACTTTACAAGGATATTATTCAGCAATAAAGAAGAAGGAAGTCCTGCCACTTATAACAACATGGATGGACCTTGAGGGCATTATTTTAAGTGAAATAAGTCAGAGAAAGACAAACACCATATGATCTTATATGTATGTAATATTTAATATCTTTAAAAAACCTGGACTCATAGATACAGAGAAAAGATTGGTGATTGCCAGAGAGGTGGAGGGTGGAGGGTGGGTGAAATGGGTGAAGGTGGGGAAAAGGTACAAACTTCCAGTCATACAGTAAATAAATTCTGGGGATGTAATGTACAACATGGTGACTGTAGTTAATAATCCTGTATTGTATATTTGAAAGTTGCTAAGAGAGTAGATCTTACAAGTTCTCATCACAAGAAAAAAAATTGTAACTGTGTATGATGATGGATGTTAATTAGACTTACTGTGGTGATCATTTCACAATATATACAAATATTGAATCGTCATATTGTACACCTGAAATTAATATATGTCAATTATATATCAATAAAAAAGAAAAAGAAAGAAACCCTGACTCTACAAAGAATAATTGTATTTGAACAACAGACAGAAAGTAAAAATGGTGAAGGAGGGCTTCCCTGGTGGCGCAGTGGTTAAGAATCCGCCTGCCAATGCAGGGGACGTGGTTTCAAGCCCTGGTCCGGGAGGATCCCACATGCCGCGGAGCAACTAAGCTCGTGCGCCACAACTGCCGAGCCTGCGCTCTAGAGCCCATGTGCCACAACTACCGAGCCCACGTGCCACAACTGCTGAAGCCCGCGCGCCTAGAGCCCATGCTCGGCAACGGGGGAAGCCAGCAGGGTGGGAAGCCTGCGCACCACAACGAGGAGTAGCCCCCGCTTGCCGCAGCTAGAGAAAGCCCGCACGCAGCAACGAAGACCCAACGCAGCCAACAATAAATTAATTAATTAATTTAAAAAAATGGTGAAGGACAGAGTTAAGCTTAGAAATGGAGCTGAAAGTTGATGTTCTTTACCTGACCACTTAACCTTGTGTTTGTCTTTGAAGTAAGATTCAAGGTTATCTCCTTAACAGTTAGGGAAACAAAAGTAAAAGGCATAAAAGAGAGCAAAGAAAATTTGTATTGCTGAGGAAAAGAAGAAACAAGTTGCTGTAGGAAGGAAGAAAGATAGCTTGACTAGGGACAAGTATAAGAATTCTGAGCAGCATTAAGACATTTGAAGTAAGGATGTATAAATAAATCCTTTGAAAAAAGAAGCAACAAAGAACGTAAATAGGAACAAAGTCGACTATGTAAATTCTAAAAGAAAAAAATACAAAAATATTGCAAAGTAATAATTAGATGAAATGATTGAAAAACTTTTAGGAAAACAACATGTTACAAATAATGGGTAAAGAGGGAAAATCCAAATAGAACAAAAATTGTTTAATTTAATGTATATTTGTATTAGCTACAGAATTTTATCAGTCAAATGGATTTATGAAAGTTTTAACAAAACACAATAGTACCATACCACCCAAACTTCTCGCCTCTAAATCCTACTCCTCAGAGAAGACTACTTACAGATTTTTTCACCATGTCTTTTGATATTTTTCTACATATTTTAAAGTAGCATGCTTAAACTACTTTCCTTGATTTTTCAGTTATAGATGTTATCTAATGACTTCTTATGATGGATTTAGTGCTTTTATATCCTCTAAATTTCCTTCCTCCTAGCCTTCCAGTAAAACTATGATTTTTGCTTAAGTTAATATTCAGTGTTTATCATCACTAAGGAAATGGTATGTATACATTAGTCATGTGGTATGTACAAACAACATGTACAAACAATAAGGTAAAATTAGAACATTTAGGAAAAGACTAAAGGGGAAAATTTGGAAATAAAAAATATATGGATCTTTTACAAACATTTATCATATACAAAGAAGTTTTTGGTTAATAAAAAGTAGAAATTATATATATTGCATCCTCAAGCTATAATAAAATAAAATTAGAGATAATAAAAGTATAATTTAAAAGTTACCTAACCACAAGGATAGTTTAAAAATTACTTTCCTTTACAACTATGTTAGATAATAAATTTGAGAAATAACAATAAACTATTTTTTGATCCCAGCACAATTAAAATCTGGGCAAAAAGCAATACTTTGAGGAAAAATTATTGTTATAAATTAATAAGAAATAGAAAGGTAATTAAGCTTAAAGAATTTAGAAAAGGAGCAAAGTAGCAAACCAAAGAAAATATAAAATAGAATTAAATAATAAAACTAAAAGTACACAAACAAGTTGGTGATTTTTTTTGAGCTTTCAGAAACAAATAGTTCATAAATTACAAAATTTGTCATTAACTCAGAAAAAACTCATCTTTCTTTTTTCTGTCATTTTTATGGATGTGTAATTTATCATCCATAAATCACAAATTATAAGGGTAAGATTTAATAAGCTTCGATATATGTATATAGCCATGTAATTGTCACCTCAGTTACGATATATAACATTTTCATCACCTGAAAATGTCCTTATGCCCTGCTCCTATGTTGAAGCCCTAATCCCCAATGTGATGGTATTTGGAAGTGAGGCCTTTGGGAGGTAATTAGGTCATGAGGGTGGAGGCTTCATCATGGGATCATATGAAGAGAAACAAGAGAGATAATCGCTCTTTTCACCCTGAGGAAGAAGGTGGTCATCTGCAAACCAGGAAAGCTCTTTGGTAGTATATACTAAAGTTGAACATACTCATACCCTATGGCGCAGTCATTTACTTCAAGGCACAGAACCAATTGAAATGCAGACATAAGTTTACTAAAAGACTTATGCTAGAGTGCTCATAGTCACACCATTCATATTAGGCCCAAACTAGAAACTGAAAACATGCTGTCAACAGGGAATTGATAAATAAATTGTGGTGTATTCAATAATGGAATATTATGCTGCAATGAGAATTAATGAACTCACAGCTGTATGGACGAACCTCCTAAATATGATGTTGAATGAAAAAAGCCAGACACAAAAGACTGCATACTGCATGATTTCATATTTCCAAAACAGGAAAAATTAGTCTATGTATTTACCCTTGGGGGGCTTACAGCTGGCAGGAGACTCTAGGAGGTTTTCTAGGGTGCTGATTATAAGTGCAAATTCATATTTTTCTGTATACTACGATACTTTCATAGAAAGTTTTAAAAAATTATGTTACTTAGTTTTTAACCTAAAGATACGCAAGTAAAATAGAACTGAGGTCCCAGAAATAGATGCCAAAGTACATATCCATTTAATTTGTGACAAAATAAGTGTAACAAAATAATGTGAAAAATTCATCAGTTGAGATAATTGGAAGGAATATGGAAGAAATAAATTCAGATTCACACTTCATACCATGTGCTTCAATGAATTCTAGTTGAATTAAAGTGTTAAAATACTTTAAAAAAATTTAAAGTGAAAAATTACAGTCAATCTGCATGCCCATCAGTAAGAGAATGGTTAATAAATTATGATATTTTTATAATAGGTATTACCATGCAGCCGTTGAAAAGGATGCGTTAGACTAATATGGAAAGATGTACGTTAAGTATTAAGTGACAAAATAAGTTACAGAATGTGTACAAAGTGGTTACATTTTGTAAAAAAACAAGTTAACGTTTGTACATATATGTATGATCACACATAGAAAAAGTTCTGGAAGGAGGTAGGACAATCTGTTGACAGTGAATACTCTGAGAAATTGAATTAGGGAAGTGCTTACAAATGAGGAAGCCTCACTTTTTACTTTATACCCTTCTGTATTGGTCTGTTACATTCACGTGTTGCTTTTACAATTAAATTTTAAAGTCCATATAAGAGGAAAGATAACCTAACTAAATATTCAGATTAACAATAATTTAAGCTTTGCAAATTAAGATATTTTTGAGTTAGTTAAAATAGAAAGCTTTATACTGGGATGTCTGCAAGGAAATTGGTCTTCTTTTTTTGAAGGTGGCATAGTCTCTGGAGAGCAGTTTGGCAACGCATAACAAGAGCCATAAAAATCAGTATATCTTTTGATCCTAAAGCCCTACTTCTGGGAGATATCGTAAGGAAGTAATTCAAAAGAGAAAATAAATTGTGTAAAAATGTTTATAGCTACATTATTTTTAATAAAAAACTGGAAATAATCCAGAAGCAAACTGAGGTAGATTAATACAGTGGGATATTATATTATTATATCATTAAATAATTCCTAAGAAGACTATATGTGTGTGTGTGTGTGCATGTGTGTGTGTGTGCGTGTGTGTGTGTGTGTGAAAAAGCATGTACAAATTTTTTTTAAAAAGTAGAACTCAAATATAAACCTATGGATTTTGGTGAAAATGAGAAGGGACCATAGAGATATGTAAATTCTTGCTATTTTAAGATAAAGGAATTCTGTGTTTAAATAATGTTTTAAAATGCAATAACAATATTGATTTCTAATTTTAAAAACGTATTAAACTAGATGGCCTAATAAGGTTACTGTCAGCTCTATGCTTTTATAATCTTAAGAAAGTGACATTGAAAGTCATGTTTCTTTGATCTTTTCCTTCTCTCTCTAGCACCATTCATATCTTTCTCCTTAGTTTAATATTTTCCTTAAACTAGGTCCATTAATGAGTCTCTGCACTGAGTCATTTTGTTTTGGGAAGACAAAGTATAAATTCAGAGAAGTAGAAGAGAATGCAGTAATTTCATTCTCCATATCTATTTATATTAACTGTTACAAAAGCAAAATGTTCACTAATGCTTAATCAGGCTTCCAAATAGTTCTAGAGAGTATCCTTCTCCCCCATAATCTAATGAGGAAAATTCAGTTTGGAGGGGGGTGAAATACCTTGCATAATGCCCCATGGAGCCATCTATAAGACAAGGATTAGAAACCAGGGCTCATGTAACAAGACCCTCTTGCTCAGGCTGTTAGCCTGGGGGCCTCTCTGTGGGATGGCAGTGCAGGGCTGGGATCAATTCACTGTTTAAGAGCTGGACTAAAGGTCAGTTCACCTTTCCTTGAAGGGTTGAATTATTTGAGCAGTATAAACTTCCTGATAAGAGATTTCTGGAAGCAATTGTAAAAGTGGCTTATACCACCAACAGGTGGAACTAGATGGAATCTGACCTAGGCTGTCCAAAGAGAAGGGGCCATTAGAGAGAAGTTCTGCTTCCCCTTTGCTACTTACTTACTTCATGTGCCGCCCCTCATTTCATTTTCCTCTCTAGTGCAAAATGCAGGATCAAAGGAAATGGTGCTGTCATCAGTTCTAAAATTGAACAGAATGCTTCCTCGGTTAGTAAATGGAAAAATTAATTTTAAAATGTCTTTATGTAAGTTCTGTGAAATACTAAGATATTGACTTGTGATCTGTTTTTCAATCAAGGTATTTATGTTCATATTAATTGTTATTAATCATGGTCATTTTAAACTTTGTGAATATCTCTAAGAATTTCTCTAAGAATTATCCACTGTGATTCAGTGGGTTATGTTTACACTTACGAGATTAAAGTTTAAGTTTCTGCTCTGTCATTTATATACTGAATGACCTTGGGCAATTTCATCATTTGTAAAATGGAGAGAATAATCCCAGCCTTATCTGACTCCTAGGTTGGTTGCAAGGTTCAATGAGATAATGTATGTGAAAGTATTTAGTAAACTTTCAGGGGCATTACAGATGTTACTGTTCAAGTCACAAAAGTCAGTAAGACCTTACCGTGTTTACAACAATGGTCCAGCATTGAAGAGAACAGTACATCTCTTCAGATGCTAGGATAATGTCTGGAAACACTTTATGCTAGCCTAGCATGCACTAACGTAAATCAATAGATAGGCCAATGAGCCTCCTGATTGGTATGTTAGTTTGATCCCTTCATTTATACTTTTGGGCAAATACATGGATGTTTTATGTTTATATTAGGTTTGTCTGAATACAATAGAAAAACCTAAAATAACGTGGTTTGAGCGACTTATATGATTATTTCTCTTTTGTGGAAAAGAATTCTGAAGATGGGCAGTCCACGGCTGATATGGTATGCTCCAAGGTGTAATCAGGAACTCAGGTTTCGGTCTTTTTACTCCAACATCCTACCCATAGATTCCATCTTTTGCCTCATGATCCTCATGATCCATGAGGACTGAAGTAGCTCTCTGTTATCTTCTGAGGTAAATAAGGGACATCTTTCAGCTGAATTAGTTCCATTTAGGGACTTTCTAGAAGACCCGCACCATATTGTGCTTATATTTTATGACTTAATCACATGACTAAAGCCTAGCTGCAAGAGGAGCTGAGAAATGTGATCTTTATGCCAGTGGCCATGTACCCAGGTAAAAATTGGAGTACGTTTCTAGAGAAAAAGGTTACTAGAGTCAGCAACTAGCAGTCTCTGTCACAGCATTATATAAATATATGGATGTTTTCTGTTATGAACTGCCCCCCCCACCCCATCCCCAACACACAGACATACACACACACTCGCACGTACCTCACATTCACGTAAGTGCTGCCTATTTCATTTTGCTTGTTTCCTGGGTGAATTAGTCCATTTCAGCTATCCTGTACCCAGGAATCATGTCAATGCATGGTGATTGATGCCAGCTTTAGAAGAGTAACCGGTTGAGCTCATTAAGCAAAAGGTTCTGTGGCCTTTTTTCAAGGCAGCCGGTTGACCAGTGGAATGAATTGATTATGTGTATGTTCAGCACTATGCTTGATGCTGCAAAATACGCATAGGGGGTACAATACAGACTTTTCTTCCTGTATTTTGGTCTTAGTGAATGGAACCATCATATTCCCAAATGCCCAAGAAAGGAACCCAGAAATAATCCTAAATTCTCTCCCATCCTTTACCTCTCATCCCACCAATTACCAACTTCCATTGATTTTTCCTCTTTTGCTTTTATCTGTCATTCCCATTGCTACTTCCCTAATTCAGGCCTTAACTCTCTCTGACCTGGACTATTTCAACAACTGCCCTACTTCTTATCTGTACCTCTAATCTTTCTCCCTTCAGTTCTTCCACACTGCTTCCAGAGTGATCTTTCAGAAATAGTAATCTGATTGTCACTCTCTTGCTCAAAATCCTTCAGTGGTTTCCTGAAATCTGTGCTCTTTTATAAGACCCTTTATGGTGATGATGCTGTCCGGCCTTATCTCTTAGCAATACTCAACTATTCTTAGCTTTCCAGATCTACCATACTTTACACATCTTGATGCTTCTGCATGTGCTGATATGTCTGTGTTAAATATCTCCCCTCCACTTTTTTTTTAATTAATTAATTTATTTGGCTGTATCAGGTCTTAGTTGCTTCACTCAGGATCTTCATTGCGGCACACAGGATCTTTCATTGCAGCGTGGGGGCTTCTTTAGTTGTGGCGTGCGGGCTTCTCTCTGGTTGTGGCACGTGGGGCTCAGTAGTTGCAGTGCATAGGCTTAGTTGCCCCGTGGCATGTGGGATCTTAGTTTCCCGACCAGGGATTGAACCCGGGTCCCCTGCATTGGAAGGCGGATTCTTAACCACTGGACCACCAGGGAAGTCCCTCCTCCCTCCACTTATTCACCTGGAAAATTTTTTCAGATCCTTTGAAACACTCTTTCTCCCAGACAGATATAGGCACTCTTTCTCTTTACATTTTTTACATATCTCCTTTATAACAGTTATCATACTATATTGTCATTGTTAATTTGTATGTCTGCTTCTCCAGTAGATGGTAAATAAACTCCTCAAGGACAAGGACCATGCTTAGGTATTAAATAATTATTAAACAAAGGGATGTCTTCAATTGTAAGTGAGTTGGGGATACTCACAGATGAAATAAGTGGAACACTTTTAAGTCAGCATGAAATCAAGTGCTATGTAAGAAGTAATAGGAGTTCAGGAGGAAAAGGAGATCACTGGGGATTGGAGGAATTAGTCAAGGAATCAAAATGAGTATATCTCCTTAGGGAGATAGCAAAGTTCTTTGGGCAGGGAAAACTGAAAATTCTAGGGATATATTTTTATACTTGGCAATGTTTGTATAAAGCAATATTTCTAATGTCAAAACATTAAATTTTGAAAAATATAATAAGTAAATAAAAAAGGAAAGAAAAATGAGAAAGGAAAAACCCTAGGAAATACAAGAGGTATACTGGTTTAATTTTGAACCCTCTTATCTATAAATGTCTTTAGTTCCTTTTACTTTAGCCTTTTCTCATCTCTGAAGAAATCAAAGTCCTATTGTATAAATGCTTTATTAATAATACTATATCAGTTATAAGAGTCAACATTGTCTCAACCTGCAATCTTTTTAGAATGTGTGTATACATACACAGTATTAATACGTGTTTATTATATATATGTTTTATATATGTATATGTATAGACTAGGTAATAGTTCAAAACATATAATAAGGCATACATTGAGAGGAATTGTTCTCACCCTGTCACATTTTACCCTTTTCCCCCTCTCATGTGTTCTGTAGACAACTGCTTTTATTTTATTCAACCAGCTCTTTTAAATCCATTTGATATGATTATATTTTGGTTCTCCAAGTTTCCAGTACTGTTGAACTTTGCCATTTTTTCCCCCTGAAATAGCCTCCTTCTTTACTTTTTCTAGAATACCCTCTTTTTCTGCCTTTTATCGTAAAGGCATGTAATAATTTACCTCATCTGATTGTCTTCCAGTTAAGAGTTCAGTATAATTCAGTAATCTGATTATCGGTACTTAGATTATCTTTCAGCCCAGCGTTATAGGACAAAAACAGTTTTTTTATAATTGTTTCTGAATTATGATTGGTACCAGAGGCCTGAATGGACTATCAGTAAGATAGAAGAAGGCTGGATAATATCATTTGACTATTACTTTAAAAAAGTTAGGTCCATTCAGGGAGTATGAAAAAAATATGTGAAAATAATTCAGTTGCTACCATGATTCATTTTGTTTGTTTGTTTTTTAATTTATTTATTTACTTTTGGCTGCATTGAGTCTTCGTTGCTGTACGCGGGCTTTCTCTAGTTGCGGCGAGCGGAGGCTACTCTTCGTTGCGGTGCACGGGCTTCTCATTGCAGTGGCCTCTCGTTGAGCGTGGGCTCTAGGCGCGTGGGCTTCAGTAGTTGTGGTGTGAGGGCTCAGTAGTTGTGGCTCACGGGCTCTAGAGCGCAGCCTTAGTTATGGCGCACGGGCTTAGTTGCTCTGCGGCATGTGGGATCTTCCTGGACCAGGGTTCGAACCCGTGTTCCCTGCATTGGCAGGTGGATTCTTAACCACTGCGTCACCAGGGAAGCCCCTCCTTTTGTTTGTTTGTACAAAGAAAAACTTTGGCAATGTGGTTATAGATGGAAATATGGAGAACTTAAGGGATGCATTTGAGCAAGCCCAAAGACTTTCTATTACTGAATCAAGGGTAAAAAGAATGAAGAATGACTTCAATTTCTGTATCTCTAAAATGACTGGAGTTGAATGATACGATCTTAAAGTCTTTCTACTCCTTAAGCTTTTATAATTCAGGAGCAGTGGTGAGAATAGTGACAAAATGACTGGCTACTGATTCCAAATTAAGTACAAAAAGAGAGGCCAATGGAACAATCTGTGGAAGGACATAAGTGATTTCATGTCCTGGTGAAGAGGAATACTGTGTTCAGTAGAAGTTGAGGAAGACAAGGAATTTTCGGGTTGGAATTTGATAGATCATCATTGTGAAAGAAAACTGACCATGTGTGTCTAGGAAGAGAGATTTGGGTGCTGGATTTTTTTTTTAACGTGTAGGCCATGAACCCTCAGGGGAGCTATAGATGAGCCTTAGGAGGTTCTTGAATGTTCTAAAATTATACACAGCATATTAAATTATATCCATTTTTCTTTGAGGAAGCATTTGCAGCTTTAATTAGATTCTTATCATGACCTAACAAAAAGCCACTCACTCTTAAAATATGAATGATAAAGACTCCAAGTGATTAAAATGGAGAAAGAGTAATAATACACTTCAGTGGTCATACAGTGGATGAATATAGTCATTGTGATATTTTCAGGGTAAGTTGGATTTCAATCACAAAAGACACAGAAGTAAGGGGTGAGAAAAATACAAAGAATGGAGAGAAATTTGTCATTAGACAGCTTTGAGTCTTGGCTTGCCATTATAAGCTGTGTGACCTTGGGCAAGTGAATAACCTTCAAAAACCTCAATTTCCTCAGTTGTAAAATGGGGATAATAAGTATCTACCTTAAATGGTGGATATGAAGATTAAATGAGATAACACACATGGTAAGCACATAGTATAGTGCTTGGCACATAGTAAGTATTTGGTAAACCTTTTCCCTCACAAGGTTTTAAATTTTCTATATTTATTTTAAGGTCCTTATTGTAGGTTTCACTGGGGAGGGCTGGTCCTTAGTAAGTCCATCTTCAGAGAACTACTCAGTGATGCTTACACTCAAGATTATATTAAGTGGTTAGTCTAGAGGCTCTTTCCAATGTAGATTTGCAAGCTGGGTGTATAAAAGTCAGACACTAGACTTGTTGCCTGGCAGCACGTGTCCCTGAGTGGTAGTACATGGCTTGCATTGTAATGTCATCAGTGCAGGGGCCAGCTGGCTGGACATGTACTGCCACATAGTCTAGGGACTCCATTCCTCAACGAAACAGCAGCCGGCACTAGGGTTAACAGAAAATGACAAACCAGGCATGGATGAGGGAGGCGCCAGTAGAGCAGCGGGATGTCCTTTGATTTGCTTCTGTTATTTGCATGTCTTTCTTGTGATGTCTGTGAAATGTTCAGAATGACAAAGTTTTTAAAAGACCTGCTGACTCCGCCTGAAAAATGTGAAAAACCTCCCGTTTAGAGACCCATTATGTCCAGCTAGCCTGCATTTTCTATATCTTTTCCTTCATTTTTTATTAATGCAAACATTTGCATGAAGACAGAACCTTTGTTTCTTAAAGAGTTCATCTGCTCCTGCTGCTTACTGGCCCTGCCATGCAAGAGCACAACAGAACCTTTGTTACGCTTTGAGCAAAGCTGTTTATGAACGGTGGCTTACTGAGAACTGCTTCCTGTGCTGTGTGCTTCCATTTTGTCTAAAAGAAAAAAAGAAAATAGTTCTTAGGAGTGAAAAGAATTTGGACTTTCTTTTATTCACGTGTTGAATGTTGAAATGACAAGTAGCCCCCAAATTTGTGAGGAACTGGTAATTGCATCGAATGCATTTTTTCACTTTACCTTGAACATAATGAGGCTCTTGGTAACAATGGAAGAGACAAGTACTTTCTCACTGGAATAGAGAGACAGAACAGTAAAAAGGCAACAGAAAGAAGGGTTGAGAACAGGACAAAAATGGCTTCCTGTAAGAACCCTAATATTGTAACAGAATGTGTTTTGGCACTTAGTGTTTCCCACCTGGAAGGCGCAGTCCTGAAATGGTTGAGTTGAATAAAGAATAGCACCACAGTTTATAAATAGTGATACATTTTATGTACTCATTCAGTAAATATTTGAATGACTGGTATGTGGAAGACACTGAATGATTCTGAGTGTTATAGGGGATAAAAGACAAATGAGTTATGGTACCTATCTGTCTTTAAGGAGCAGGAAGTCTAACAATGGAGGTAACACGTGTAACAGAAATAACTCTGTATCAAAGTAGAAAGTGCCACTGGAAATATTTAGAATAGGTATTTAGGAAGTTCAGGAAAAGGAAGGTTGTTTCTGGCTGGGAGATAATCAGGGAAAGCTTCCTGACCAGGTGGCATTTGAGTTGAGCCTGGCAGGAGAGGTAGGCTTGGACATTGCAACATGCCAACATTCCATTAATCATTTGAGTAATAAGTCAAAAATTATGTGGCTCTGGTAAAATAGATCCAAAGCATATTTTTATAGGGTACTTTGGTGTTTTACACCATTTATTCTTTTTCATTTAAAAAAAGTTTAATTAATTAATTAATTTAGTTTTGGCCGTGCCGTGTGGCATGTGGGATCTTAGTTCCCTGACTAGAGATTGAACCCGCCACCCCTGCAGTGGAAGCGTGGACCCTTAACCACTGGACCACCAGGGAAGTCCCCACACCATTAATTTAGATGATATGTTAAATGATGGCATGAATTTCCTGTGTAAACTAAACTAGGGCCTCTCTGTCTAGCCTATCCTGTTCCAGTCATTCACCGCATATGACTTTTGTGCACTTTGGCCTAGGCCTCTAGGCATCTATAAATATCTATGTTAGCATCCTTTACTTTCATAACAAAAATAGAAACTCAAAGGGATTATTGAGCATTATTGTAGCCATATCCCATAAGCAGGGTGTAGACATAGTTCTGAGTGGGGATTTGACATGTGAGACTCTCATTTGAAAAAGAATCTCCACCTTCATACAGAAGCAGTATCAATCAGAAGAGAGAAGATTGGGAATTCTAAGCCCATGAGTTTTCAGCTGCCTTTAATTAGAACTCTTCTGTATCTTTCTGCCACTAGATTAAATGAGACCCTGTTGCTGTTTTATGAGTTATTGTGAGTGCTAACTAATTTTTATGAAATAGTTTGAATGTAAAATGTCAAGTAATTGATAAGTTGTTGCATTCGTACCTTGCTGCATTAATATCACTAATCTGTATATTCATAGTTAAATTGCATATTACCAAACATAATTGCTGATAATCTGTAAATGCATGGTTTGCCACAAAGGCTACAACCTTTAATGACTATGTAGCACAATTCATTTTCACCCTATAACATTAATACTTCCCTGCCTGACATGACATTATGAGTTGCACATTATGACAATATGATTTCTCCATGTTTGTCAGTTTATAGGTTTTTTTTTTTTAATTCATGGTGCTTTCTGGAAAATGGTATTGTGAATGTTTATGGAGTTGATTTGATAACTATACTGCTCTATGAGTAACTATTTTTGCAAAGCTTTTGTCATGACAATGCTTGGATTCTTCATGTATCCCATAGATCATAACTGTGGGAAACTTAAGTGCTACTTTAGATTTCTCTGCATTTAGGCAGTGCATTTTGTTATGGTCAGCTCTCTGAGTGCTTTAAGTTTGGATCTCTGTAATAGCTTCCTTAAAAAAAAAAGAAAAAAGATTTCTGTAGTTTCTGGCACTTGAAATTGCAAGACTCAAACGTACTAATTCTGTATTATGAGATTTAGGCTGGAAATACTGAAGCAATAAGATTTAAGTACTTAGCCTTAATTGACATCTGCCTCTTCCCCCCACCAACCCCCCCCCCCACCAGTTTTAGGAAGGAGAAGGGAGAGGAGAGGATTAATGGTTGACTAGAAACTGTTTGAATGTCAGGGGACTCAGCTGTTAACTTGTACAATACCACCGTTGGTTGAAGGAAGTAGACTTTAGTTTTTTGTCTTCTACTTTACATAGAGACCTTTAGTCACCTCTTGTTTTCTGGTTGTCACAGGTGATGTTAACATATGTGTAATGCTTTCTTTGCTCCTGGCTTATCTTTTAGTATTTGAGTTTGACTAGCTGTATAGCAGCACTGTGGTGGTTTGGGTGTCCAAATGCAATGTATTAGTTTTGTCTGTTTTATAACTGTTAATGTAAAAGATCTTTCCTTAATTTGTACATTTGTTCTTAGAAAATTCCATTTGATACATATGCTCCGTAGCTCTTTAAGGGCTGCAATATAGTGTAGTGCAGACCAAAGGCCTGGATTCAAATCCTGTCTCTGCTGCTTACCAGCCCTTTAACCTTTAGGTAAATTACATGTCTGAGTCTTCCTTTTTTCACCTGTAAAATGGAAATATAATAAAAGTACCCATCTCATAGGATTGTTGTGAGCAGTAAATGAATTATTACCTATAAAATGCTTAGAATGCTGTCTTTCATAGAGCTTAATAAATGTTGGCTGTCATTTTATTATATTTATAGGTTTAGCTACCATTAAGCAAACTCCGTAATGATCAAGAGCTATTAAAAGAGGGAGGCCTCCTGCATTTATATAAAGGATATTTCTCAAGATATTGATCTGCAAGTTGTGATTCACTTACAGTTTTTTTCTGGGGGCCCAAAGTTAAACTTGACATGCAACTGTTTTATATTCAGAGCTAGTTAGTGTTTAGAGAAGCTTGATTTTGGGTTAACACTTTTACTTAATTTTTCTCCACCGCAAGTTTTAAATTTCTTTTTGTATTATACTGACTATGTTAATTGTGAACTCACAATTTTGGCAAGGGACGTAATTAGCTTAAATTAAATATCATACCAGAACAAAATATAGGGTAATAGGTTTATACACTTGGAGTACAGAAGGCCTGTTTGAACAAGACGCAAAGCACAAAGGGCACAGATAAATACTTTTGATTACATCAACATTTTAAACTGTGCAATGAAGGGTACCATAAACAAATGAAAAGAAAACCCATAAGGTAGAAAACCCATATTTGCACATATAGAGAATTAGAAAAACCTCCAAATCAAGAAAGAAAAAAGACAGCCAGAGAGGAAAATGGGCAAAGGATATTAGCAGATTATTCACAGAAGAGAAATACAAGTAACCATGAAAATATGCTTAACTTTATTTAATTAAGTAATTAAGAAGACTAAACTATTAAAACAACAGTGAGAAACTATTTTATAGCTGTTAAATTGGCAAAAGTCACAAAGCTTTAGTGAAAACAGATTTTCTCATGGTGGGGAGGAGTATAAATTGGAATAACCCTTTGTAAAGCAACTGTGTATATCTAGTAAACATGAAGATGTGGAAAAAAGGGAATTCTTGTGTACTGTTGTTATGATTGTAAGTTGGTACAGCAACTATGGAAAACAGTACAGAGAATCCTCAAAAAATTAAAAATAGAACTACTACCATGTGATCCAGCAATTCCACTTCTGGGAATATATCCAAAGGAAACAAAAGCACAAAATGGAAAAGGTACCTACATCCCCATGTTCATAGTAACATACTTAACAATAGCCAAGATAGGGAAACAATCTAAATGTCCACTGATGGATGAATGGATAAAGAAGTTGTGGAAAAAATACACACACCGGAATATTATTTTAATAATATTCTGAATATTATTCAGAATATTATTAAAAATGAGGAAATTGGGCTTCCCTGGTGGCGCAGTGGTTGAGAGTCCGCCTGCCGATGCAGAGGACATGGGTTCGTGCCCCGGTCCGGGAAGATCCCACATGCCTCGGAGCGGCTGGGCCCGTGAGGCATGGCCGCTGAGCCTGCGCATCCGGAGCCTGTGCTCCGCAGCGGGAGAGGCCACAACAGTGAGAGGCCCGCGTACCGCAAAAAAAAAAAAAAAAAAAAAGAGGAAATCCTACCATTTGCAACAACATGGATGGCCCTTGAAGGCATTATGCTGAATTAAATAAGTCAGAAAGAGATAGATACTCTATGATCTCACTTATATGTGGAATCTAAAAAAACCCACCAAACTCTGAAAAAAGAGATCAGACATGTGGTTGCCAGAGGCAGAGGGTTGGGGGAAGGAGAATAGGAGGATGGTGGGGGTGATGGTAGGACAGGGTGCAGATTTCCAGGAATAAGGTAAATGAGTCCTGGGGATGTTAAGTACAGCATGATGACTGTTGTTAACACTGCTGTATGATGTATGGGAAAGTTGTTAAGAGAGTAGATCCCAAGAGCTCTTATCCAAGGAGAAATTTTTCTTTTTTTCTTTTCTTCTTTCTTTTCTTTTTATTGTATCTATATTTGAAGATGGATGTTAGCTTAACCTATTGCGATAATCATTTCATAGTATATGTAAATCAAGCCATTATGCTGTATTCTTTAAACTTACACAGTAATGTATGTCAATTGTTTCTCAATAAAACTAAAAAAAAAAAAAAACCATGAGGATATGCACATCCTGTGACATGTCCATTCAATTTTGAGATATCTGCCTTAGGAAAACTCTTGTACGTATGCACAGGAAAACAAGTGCAAGAATGTTCAACCCAGCACAGTTTGCTATAGTGAAAATGTGGGAACAACCTGAATATTTATCAATAGAGGAGTATTTACCATTGGCAAATAAGTTGGTTCCATATTGTTTCATAAAAGATTTCCAAACATGGTTGAGTGAAAATAGTAAGGTACAGAAAAGTATATGTCATTTACTTAAAAACAAAACCAAGCTCACAAACTGTGTTTATATATTTTTTTAAGTATGAGTACCAAACTGATTGGGAACTGGGATTGGTTTTTTACTTTTTCTATATTGTTTGAATCTTTAAAAATAATTAAATACGTAATTATAAATAAACATTTTTTTAAGTTTAAAGATCATGCCAATACTTTATCCTATTTACCAACTGAAGTTTCTTTTCTAGTATTAAGAATGGAGAGCCAGTTGTTTCTAGATAATACAGTGTAAAATGGGACACATTGTAGGTTCTTAGCTTTTTCTTATTTTGTTTTGTTTTTGAGAGCTAGGGTTGAAGTGGAAGGGCATGGGCTTTGGAGTTAAATCTTAAGTTTGAATTCTAGCTCAGCCATTTTTTAAGACTGAGCAGGTTCCTTAACCTCTCTGAGCTTCAAAAAAGTCTATTTCCTACCTCATTGGGTTGTATAAGTATTGCATGTGCTGGTTTTCCTCATTTCCCCATCTCCTTTGGTCAAAGGAAATTGGTCTAGTGTGGTCTAAGATCAAAGATGGTCTTGTATGGGTGATAAAATATTTTTCCAGAACATACTGTGTCCCTGGATCAGGACATACCAGTAAAGATGGAGGATGTAAATAATTAGTTTTAGAGGTTTATTAACTTTTTAAACCATTAAGCTATCTATATGTACTTAACAAGATCAAATACTATATCATGTTAGTGATTTATATATGATATTAAACTTGAAGCTTCTAAACAGTTTACGTGACAGGTCGTTGGTTAACAGGGTTACTTTTCTAATCTCAGAGAACAGTCTTAATTTAATTCAGCACTTATTTGTGCCAGCCAGCATCTAAATCTCAAGAGGCTTCAAAGACAAAAATGTGTCTCAAAAGGACTCTGGTAAGGGAGAAGAAAGTCAGATTTAAAGTTGAATATATGTATGTACTCTGCTTTTCACTTACACTGCTCTTGCTCTTGTATCTATTAATATCACATATTGTAATTCATGTGAATATTTTCTGGGGAAACTTGTTTATTCTAATACAGGGACTCTGTATAAAATACTAATATAATAAAATGAGTGGTCTCAATGATGTAGGTAGCCTGTCAAGCAAAAATTTTCAAATGGGACCCCTTGTCATTTAATTGCAAAATAAATAGCTAATGCTTTGATGGTATTTATGCTTGGGAAGAGAGTAAAAAGAAATAGTTGTGGACTTTACCCGTATAAATTAGAGCCTCCTGAGTAATTAATAGTTAATAAATGAATGCTTCCCACAAGTTTAAAGGCTATAGCTGAAATGGGTATAGATTATGTATATTATCGTATGTGTAGGGTTTTATATAGCCCAGGAATCCTTGAAGATAATCTGTAAACATCCTTGGTTAGATGAGCAGAACTTTAAATAGGTGAGTAGGGGGCTATAGTAGGTTGGCCTCCGGGTGTTCCTTAATGTTGAAACCCAATGTCTTGTGAGGTGCGATGTCTGGGAGGGATATGTAGTAACAACTGTAATAAAACAACAATAATAAACATAATAGCTAATGTTTATTGCATATTTACTATGTGCCAAGCACTATGCTAAGATTATTACATAAGTTATTTTATTTACTCCTCACTACAACCTTAGGTGGTAGGTATTATTTCCCAATTTTACAGAAAAGGGCAGAGAGATTAGGTAATTTGCTTCAAGTCACACAGCTAATAAGTACCAGAGCTAGAAATCAAATCCAGGTCAGCCTGACTCCAGGGCCCATGTTCTTAACCATTGCAATAAATTGCTATGTTGTTTTAATCTGTGAAATTAGTATGTAGCAATAATAACATAATCATTAATATGTTACCTTCTGTGTATATCAAATGTATTCTAAAGAAGCAGTTTATTATTAGACATATTCTTTTTTTTTTTTTTTTGCGGTACGCGGGCCGCTCACTGTTGTGGCCTCTCCCGTTGCGGAGCACAGGCTCCGGACGCGCAGACTCAGCGGCCATGGCTCACGGGCCTAGCCGCTCCGCGGCATGTGGGGTCTTCCCGGACCGGGGCACGAACCCATGTCCCCTGTATCGGCGGGCGGACTCTCAACCACTGCGCCACCAGGGAAGCCCTATTAGACATATTCTTAATGTCATACCCATTTTATAGCAAGAGTGACTGTGGTATATAGAGATTAAGTGATCAGCAGGAGGTGATTCAACGGAGAACCAAGAAGTTTCTGATCCACAATTGCTTTCACTCGTAACGTTCATATAAAGATCATACAGTATTTACTTATCTTTTTTTTTTTTTTTTTTTTTTGTGGTAAGCGGGTCTCTCACTGTTGCGGCCTCTCCCGTTGCGGAGCACAGGCTCCGGACGCGCAGGCTCAGCGGCCATGGCTCACGGGCCCAGCCGCTCCACGGCATGTGGGATCTTCCCGGACTGGGGCACGAACCCGAGTCCCCTGCATCGGCAGGCGGACTCTCAACCACTGCGCCACCAGGGAAGCCCTATTTACTTATCTTTTACTTAGATATTTCAGTGCAGTGCAGTCTGAGATAAGCACTTATAGCTTCAGTACACTGCACTGAAATATCTAAGTAAAAGATAAGTAAACACTGTATGATCTTTATATGAACCTTGTGAGCGATGCTGTCTGAGCAAAACATGGACTCTTGGGCCTTAGTGTGGATTTCAGAACAATAGAGCATATTGGTTCATGTCAGAAAACTTAATCCTGGTCTTGTGGAAATCACAGCAAAGCAGAAGAAGAGAAGCCAATCTGAAATGCTTTTCCTTTTCCAAGAGGGCAGCTAAGGTGCCCAGATATCTTTGCCCTCCAGGGGTGCAGGTGTGCAGTTTTTATTCTTTAATCATTCACATAAATTAAAGCTTATTCTTTTGCATTTAAAAAATAACATGAAGTGACACCCTCCATGTTTTATTGCCAGACAAGAGCTTTGAACTTCTGTCTCGCTGAAGTTTGGTAAAGTACAAGGATTTTCCATGGCTGGGTGGTGCCCTTAACCACAGAAGGAACATTGGAATGATAAGAGCTGCACAGGAAGGAAACCACTAGGGAGCAGCAATTTAGAGAGAGCTCTTTGCACTTGGCTTGTGTGAAATTCTTGGGGAGGAACTTCTTCCTACCTCTGCTGGCTCTTCTTAGCTCCTTCGCTTCACGCACAGATGAAAAGAGCACTAGGACATATATACACTACCAAACGTAAAATAGATAGCTAGTGGGAAGCAGCCGCATAGCACAGGGAGACCAGCTTGGTGCTTTGTGACCACCTAGACGGGTGGGATAGGGAGGGTGGGAGGGAGGGAGATGCAAGAGGGAAGAGATATGGGAACATATGTATATGTATAACTGATTCACTTTGTTATAAAGCAGAAACTAACACACCATTGTAAACCAATTATACTTCAATAAAGATGTAAAAAAAAGAAAAAAAAAGAAAAAAAGCACTAGGGCTTTCTGTTTCTACTTTCCGAACTAGGAATGGGTGGAGTGAATACTTTGTGGTGGGGTGGTTCTTCGTAAGAAACTTTGAAATTTGGGGACAAGTTTTAACTTCACACAAATGCTGATTAGCATGCATACCTATGCAGGTGGGGACAGGATATAGACACACTCACATACACACATATGAATTCACATGGACACAAGTGGACCACATCTCTCAGATGATTTTACTATCAACATACACCCCTGCTTTTGTGCTCTGTGTAAAATGAAGATCATATTTATTTCTAAAACTGATTAGAAAGTGTCAGTGATGAGGCAGTGTGGTATATAGTGTTAAAAGCATGGGTTCTTGGTAGGACACACCTTGGTTTGAATCTTGGCTTCTCTTCTCACTAGCTGTGTGATCTTGAGCAAGTTACTTTAATTCTATAAATCTCAGTTCTCCCATTTGTAAAACAGAAACATGATCAAAATTTCTATCATAGGATTGTTGTGAAGACTAAATAAAATCATGCATGTAAAACAATTAGCACAGTCTCTGGCCCATTGTTGTTCAGTAAGTTGCACAGGTCCTCAAAATTGGTAGAGCTGTTATTATCATTATTATGTGTAATATTAAACTCTAAATGTCTGATTGGTAGCTGAATGTTAAATAAGTATAGTCCTTTATTTATATTTGTTTTCTTTTTTCCTTCCCCTCTCCCCCCCTGCTTTTTTTTTCTCATGCAAAGTCTGTTTTCCAGAAAAGTCCTCCTTTTTTTGAGGAGGACGAAAGTACTTTGATTTTAACTGCTCTGAAAACATTTCTCCCTTAAAGAGCTTTCACATTGACTTTTAGTCCCTGGAGCTAGGGAGGAGAAGCAGCAGGATTTGCTTCTAAGTAGAGCTCTTTCATTTCTACCATCAAAAAACAAAACAGGGCTTCCCTGGTGGCGCAGTGGTTGAGAGTCTGCCTGCCGATGCAGGGGACATGGGTTCGTGCCCCGGTCTGGGAAGATCCCACATGCCGCGGAGCGGCTGGGCCCGTGAGCCATGGCCGCTGAGTCTGCGTGTCCGGAGCCTGTGCTACGCAACAGGAGAGGCCACAACAGTGAGAGGCCCACGTACTGCAAAAACAAAACAAAACAAAACAAACAACCAAACCAAAAAAACAAAAAAAACGAAACCAAAAAAACCCCTAGTCTTGTAGTAGCCTTAGGTAGATCTAAGTCATAAATGCCTATATAGCCCAAGGAAGAAATCTTTTTGTAAGACCAGGATAAGTGAGTGGAATAAGGGAAGGAAACTCAGAGGTGAAAGTATACCTGATTTTAATGTTGGTTTGGCCATTTTTTCTTCCCGATTTCATATATGCTTAATTATAAAACAATTAATGCCAGAAATATCTTTTTTTTTTTTTTTTGGCCATGCCACGTGGCTTGCAGGATCTTAGTTCCCTGACCAGGGATTGAACCCAGGGCCAACAGCAGTGGAAGCACTGAGTCCTAACCACTGGACTGCCAGGGAAGTCCCAAGAGATTGTCATGTATTATCTCACTTCACTGTCAGTTTTGGCCATTTCTTAGCGAAATAGTTTTCCAGTTGGATGAACTGTTGCTGAAGCACTGGTTTTGTTTTCACATCTTTTTCTGAGGTCAGGGTTAGAGAATGTTTGTGGTAGCTGATAGTTGTTAGCTTTGGGAAGCACTCATATTGATAGACTAAGTCATGGAATGTAAACATGTCATTCATCTGGACTTTAGGCTGGTGTAAACATGGTGAAACTTTAGGTAACCACTGTCAAAGACTCACTTGAGTAGAGCTTGGGTAGATAAACTTATTTGCTTTATAATCTCACTAAACTACCAGGACTTCAGGAATGTTTTTTTGAAGTACCTATTTTTACAAATTTTAGGTAATTCTTTCATATTTTCCTGAAGGATGAAAATGTGAAAGAGGCAAATGCCCATCTCAGTAGCAACTTTGTGGAACTGCTTTTTGGCAAGATATTTATTACTTTTGGGTTTTTTGTTCTTACTGTTCCAGACGAAAGTTGTTTTGTTTTGCTTTTTTGTAAAAAATAGGATGGCAAATGGAAGTACTGAATTGGAAGTTTCTATATGAAGTGTGCCAGGCTACCACTGTTATACCTAAAGACAAAACTCAGGGAAGGGGAGCAAGCATTTCGTGAGCACCTGCTACATTAGAAGCTCTGCTGTATTACTGAAGTAAACCTCCAATAGCCCTTTGACATAGCTTTTAATAAAATATATTATCAAGAAAACCAGGTATTGTGGTTTATGAATAGTAACGGTATTATTATCCACAGGAAATAGGCTTGCAGAATAATTTGCTCAAGGTCACACAGCTAGCATTTGGTGGGGCTGAGAATGGAACTCAAGTGTCTTGGAACTCCAAAGCCAAAGTTCTTAACCAGTGATTCTTAAACTACATCAGAAACATCAAGGGTACCTGTTAAAGATTACTGGGCTCCAGTTAGAATTTTAAGGTCACCAAGTCTGAGATATTGTCAGATGATCAATTTGTATTTTAACAGGGTGTCTCGAGTGATTCAGATCAAGAAGTTGATTGACCATGTTTTGAGAAAGAATTAAATTATGTTTCTTTCATCACTTATATGTGGAATCTAAAATATGATACAGGGACTTCCCTGGTGGTGCAGTGGTTAAGAATCGCCTGCCAATGCAGGGGACATGGGTTCGAGCCCTGGTCCGGGAAGATCCCACATGCCACGGAGCAGCTAAGCCCATGCGCCACAACTACTGAGCCTGCGCTCTACAGCTCACAAGCCACAACTATTGAGCCCACGTGCCACAACTACTGAAGCCCGCACGCCTAGAACCCGTGCTCCACAACAAGAGAAGCCACTGCAATGAGAAGCCCGCACACTGCAACGAAGAGTAGCCCCCGCTCGCGACAACTAGAGAAAGCCCGCATGCAGCAGCGAAGACCCAATGCGGCCAAAAATAAATAAATAAATGTATAAAAAAATAAAAATAAGTAAAATAAATTATGGTACAAATGAACTTATTTACAAAACAGAAACAGACCCACAGACATAGATGACAAACTTACAGTTACCAAAGGGGAAGGGGGAAGGGATAAACTAGGAGTTTGGAATTAGCAAATACAAACTACTATATATAAAATAGATAAACAACAAGGTTCTACTGTACAGCACAGAAAACTATATTCGATCTCTTGTAATAACTTATAATGGAAAAGAATATGAAAAAGAACATATATATATAACTGAGTCACTTTGTTGTACACCAGAATCTAACACAACATTGTAAATCAACTATACTTCAATTTATAAATAAATTAATTTAATTAAATAATGTTTCTTTCCACACTTGATAAAGAAGAAAACAGGTGCAGATTAAATAACTATCCAAGATTAAGCTATTAGACAGAGCCATGATTCCAGCCCAGGTCTGTCTAATTCTAATACTCATCACACCCTGTATTACAAGCCCATGATTAAGTCACACATTTATCCGTCACAACAAATGTAGAAAACATGATTTCTGATAAATTGGGCCACACAGATTTCATGGTCTTATTATTTATCAAGGTTAATAACTTATGACAACTTTACTGAAATCTTCATGGTCCTTAAACTTTTTCAGTGACTTTTTTTTAAATTAAAGAATTGAGTTTTCCTTGCAGTCAGATCATCCATGTTTCAGGCATAGAATCATTACTCCCTGGGATAAATTTCTGGGACACGCAGAAGTGGAAGAAGGTGGAAGGAGGTAGGAAGAAAGAATTCCCAGGTGTACCTGCTAAATGGTGCTAAAGCTCCTCACCCTAATTACTGAAATGAAGAGTGAAGGGTTGATATTAATACTAACAGCCAATCACATGGCAATAGGTTATGTTCTACAGCATCTCCCATTCTGCCCATTGAGACTAGCTCAGTTAGGGCCAGCAAGTTTGGTTTGCCTATTCCAGTCCACTTCCTAGAACAGAACCAACACCTTGATTGACTTTCATGGCCTACTGGGATTGGAAGGACTTTTTTTTTTGTATCCCTCTCACTTTCTCTTTCTGTCTTTGTTTGTTTGTTTTTTGTAGCCCAGCGCCATGTCCTCACATACATGGAGGATGCAGTATGCCAGCTGCTAGAGAACAAGGAAGATATTAGCCAATATGGCATTGCCAGGTTCTTCACTGAATAGTAAGTACATGAGTGCTTTGCCTATGGCGTGGGCCCAGGGGAGGCTTTTGGAAGCAGGCAAGATACATGAAAAGTAGAGCAGGGCAATGCTGATTATGTAGTGGCAGTGAATGCTTAGACTGATTGAGGGCTGCCCAAACAGGTTTTGGAACATGCCTTTGGTGCAGCTAGTTTTGTCCAATGATAAGTCTCATGAGTGGTGATAACTATAAAAGTTCAACTGCTGCTTGTTTGATCTATTAGATCTGGTTTTTTTAGGTTCCTCTTATAATTTTTAACTTTCCCTCTTATTCAGAATATTCACTCTGATTTCCTTTAGTCAGTGTTCCTTTAGCCTGTGTTTTTCTTGGCTGGCTTTTTTCGTGGAAATGCTTAGGATGATATTCCTCTGCAGTTTTCTTTCTACAGGAGGCTGTGTCAATCACTTAATGATTTAAGATTATTTCTAGAGGCAGGACATCTTTCACAGATTATATCTTTGAGGAGTAGTGTTTCTTTATAAAGTATGCTTGGAGTGTGTAAAAGTCAAAATGATTATTTTTTAATTTATTAAAAAATTGTTTTCTTCAAGTTATAATTTCTTCAAGATATAATTGACGTATAGTACTGTCTAAGTTTAAGGTTCATGGCATAATGATTTGATTTACATACATCATGAAGTGATTATCATAATAAGTTTAGTGAACATCCATCATCTTATATAGATAGATAATTAAAGACATAGAAAAAAACTTTTTTCTTTTGATGAGAACTCTTAGGATTTACTCTCAACAATTTTCATTTGTAACATGTAGCAGTGTTAATTATATTTATCATCTTGTACATTATTACATCCCTAGTACTGGTTTATCTTATAACTGGAAGTTTTGCCTGCCTTTATGCAATTCCTCCTATCCCCCACCTACCTCCGATGACCTGAAATCTGATCTTTTTTTCTATGAGTTTGTTTGTTTTTGAATTATTGACCTATAACACTGTTAGCTCCTGTTACACAACATAGTGATTTGATACTTCTATGCATTTGAAACTGATCACTGCAATAAGTCTAGTTGTGATAGTTCACCATACAAAGATATTACATAGTTTTTTGTTTTTGTTTCTTTTTTAGGTATTACATAGTTATTGACCATATTCCCCACACTGTACATTTCATACCCGTAAGTCATTTAGTTTGCAACTGAAAGTTTATACCTCTTAATCTCTCTTACCTATTTCTTTCTTTTTGGTATCACAGAACTGTTTTTAGGCTGAATGAAATAATCAGTTTAAAATACCTTGGTCTTCATGAAAGGATATGCTAAAGAAATACAAAAAATTATTTTTATTACCAAAATGCCAACATATTTATATAATCATTTGTCTTCTTTTTCCTTTTTTTCTGGTTTATTGTAAGCATTCTAAAAAAGGAAGAATAGCCTCTTATAGGCTTCTACTTATGGTGCATCATGAGCTCAAGTCCATCCTCCTTGAAAACAATTTTATTTTCCTTTCTGTTCTCCAGAGTTTCCTTGAAGATCAGACATCTCTTCTAATGGCCTTAACTTGGGTTGCTGTTAGGGGAATTCTTGACTCCCCCAGCTCTTTTGCTGAGCTATAAGTCTTGCAAACAAAATCTAGATTTCTTATGGATTGGAATTTCAAGTTCCTGGGAAAAACAGGCTTGCCAGGATCAGAGCTGGTCCCTTCTCTTCTCCCAGTCTTCTAAAGGAGGGTGAAGTAGAACAAGGAATGTCACTTGTTCTCGAGGTATGGGCTGAAGCAAATGAGGTGGACTGGGAATAAAGACTGAGATTGAATAGCCTTGCTTGCTTTTACAGAACTGACAAGCCTAGGGGTCAAGTTTCTAGGCTATTTAATCTGTACGAGCACCCTTGAGGCTCCTTGCCAAATGAAATATGATTCTTCTGGGGACAGTGCTTCTTCCTGGCTTTTTTCATTTTACTCTATTCCCCCTCCCCCATCTCCTTTATAAGTCCTTTCCCTACTGTGCTGGTTCCTTGAGGATAGGCATCATTTCTTCTTCATCCCTGTATTCCCAATACCTGGCATGATGCTTATTATATGATAGGTGTTAGGTAAATGTTGAATCTACAGCTGTATCTGTATTTTAGGTTATTGCATACTATCCACTCTTATTCTTGGTCTTATTATGAATAAGGACCGTCTCTTGTTCTTTCTCTCTTTTTTCTTGATTCTTTTTGATAAAGTTCTATATCCTGCCATTTAAGAAGCTGTCTACTGGAATTCCCTGGCGGTCCAGTGGTTAGGACTCCGCACTTACACTATAGGGGGCACGGGTTAGGTCCCTGATCAGGAACTAAGATCCCATATGACGCGCAGCACGGCCAAAAAAAAAAAAAGAAGCTGTATACCATGTATGTAGCACTCCAAAAGTGAACCCACTGGTGTATGTAACTAATACCGAACTCTAGTAAGGCTTATAACTGTTTCCAAATGCTATTGACTATAGCTTTTATCTAGCAGTACACTGTTGGAAAAAAAAAATCTTAAGACTTTTTTCCACAGTGCTGATAGAAATCTAGTTGCCAAGTGAGCAGTTTCTTGTCCTTAGAAAACTAAAAATTACATAATCTATGTGAATGGCACATACCTGACATTTTTTTAAAATAGATCTTTATTGGAGTATAACTGCTTCACAATACTGTTAGTTTCTGTTGTATAACAAAGTGAATCATCCATATGCATACATATGTCTCCATATCCCCTCCCTCTTGAACCTCCCTCCCACCCTCCCTATCCCGCCCCTCTAGGTCATCGCAAAGCACCGGGCTGATCTCCGTGTGCTATGCTGCTGCTTCCCACTAGCTATTGAACATTTGGTAGTGTATATATGTCGATGTTACTCTCACTTCACCTCAGCTTCCCCCTCTCAAGCACCCCCCAACTGTGTCCTCAAGTCCATTCCCTATGTCTATGTCTTTATTCCTGCCCTGCCGCATCGGTACCATTTCTTTTTTTTTTTTAGATTCCATATATATGCATTAGCATACGGTATTTGTTTTTCTCTTTCTGACTTACTTCACTCTGTATGACAGACTCTAGGTCCATCCACATCACCACAGATAATTCAATTTCGTTTCTTTTTATGGCTAATATTCCATTGTATATATGTGCCTCATCTTCTTTATCCATTCATCTGTTGATGGACACGTAGGTTGCTTCCATGTCCTGGCTATTATAAATACTGCTGCAATGAACATTGTGGTACATGTCTCTTTTTCAATTATGGTTTTGTCAGGGTATATGCCCAGAAGTGGGATTGCTATGTCATATGGTAGTTCTATTTTTAGTTTTTTAAGGAACCTCCATGCTGTTCTCTGTAGTGGTTGTATCAATTTACATTCCCACCAACAGTGCAGGAGGGTTCCCTTTTCACCACACCCTTTCCAGCATTTACTGTTTCTAGATTTTTTGGTAATGGCCATTCTACCTGACATTTCTATAACTCTAAAACACCATATTGGCCTGAGGCAAGTTATTTTAAGAGGTGAGCCAGCATCAAAGCTCCAAAATCCTTAAAAACAAAAAAACAAAAAAACACAAAACTCAACTTGAAAGGTGTTCATATATGATTGAATAGGAAGTAGTATTTGGTAGACAAGGAGACCTGAATGGTAGAAGTTCCTGATTTTCCTTTGATTGTGAATTTATCTACTGAAAATCCTTCTTTCGCAGACCTGAGTTTTGTAATGATTTATAGAAGCATAATGAAGTGAAAAGAGCTCTGCCCTGGGAAGAAAAAGAGCTCCTATCCTTATAAGTCCTCACTCCATAATCTTGGGAAAATTTCTGATATTTTTTTCCTTTTTTTTTTGGGCTGTGTTGGGTCTTCGTTGCTGCGCATGGACTTTCTCTACTTGCAGTAAGCGGGGGCTACTTTTCGTTGAGGTGCGCAGGCTTCTCATTGCGGTGGCTTCTCTTGTTGAGGAGCTCGGGCTCCAGGCTCACAGGCTTCAGTAGTTGCAGCACGCAGGCTCAGTAGTTGTGGAACGTGGGCCCTAGAGTACGCGGGCTTCAGTAGTTGTGGCTTGCGGGCTGTAGAGCACTGGCTCGGTGGTTGTGGCACACTGGCTTAGTTGCTCAGTGGCATGTGGGATCTTCTCGGACCAGGGATTGAACCCATGTCCCTTGCATTGGCAGGTGGATTCTTAACCACTGTGCCACCAGAGAAGTCCCTCTGAAATTTTCTGGGCTTCAGTTGCCTCAACTGTGAAATGGGTATAATAAAGTCTAATGTGCTAATAAATAAAAATAACATAATAATTATATATTATAATAAAAAATGTTTTATTAAACTCATACTATGTTTCAGCAACTATAATTCTTTGAAATAGGTAATATTATTATCTCTATTTTATAGATGAGGAAACTGAGGCTCAGAAAAGTTAAAATAGCTTCTTTAAGTTCACAAGCTAATAAATGACAGAATTAGGAACCAAGCCTCATCTGCAGTATTACAAAGGCCACTATTCTGTACTGTCTCCAAGTCGCTATAATGCCTAATGTTGCTGGAGGCCTAACCAGATAATAATATGAGGTCTCTTCTAGCTATGTTTTCTGGATTCTTTGAAATTTCCCTTATGAGCTGTACTTCACACAGTTTATCACATAGCTTTGTCTGGTGACCTCCATTCATTGCCATTTAAATGTTTTATGTTGTCCTTTTGGAGGGGATACAATCGGAGCTGTCTCGAAACAATAGGAAACATAACTTTTTTTAAAATGTGTTAAGTGTGCACTTCCATCTCTCAGTTTCAAGTTCAGACATTGAGATTTTCATACGTTTAATGGTGGATAATTTACCTTTGAGCAATGATAAAAATACTCTTCAAAATTGTTTTTGGAAGGTTTTTCTGCCGATTTTCTTCTATGGATCGGCTTGCCCTCTCACCTGTGCTGTCACTCCTTGGTGCTTGGTGTTTTCCAACAAATCCATGATTGTTCCAGCAAATCTGGATAAGCTGTAAAGCATGAGTAGCTAAGCTGTACTGTGTGTGTGTGCGTGTGCGTGTGCGTGTGTGCGTGTGTCTGCAAGACTGTGAGCTCTTCAGATCATATTCTTCTGGACACTCTTGAAAGAGGGATACGAAATCCCACAGGATTTTCTTTCATGTTGTATGCAACCTCTACCTCTGAATGCCATCTTTCAACCAATGAAAGGTAAAAGGAATTAATATTTAGAGGTGCCGCTCTAAGAATAGACCAAGTGTCGGCACGGGGTCAGGACCTCTGAAGAAGTACAGACAAGAAAGTGAGGCTAGAGTAGCTGTAACTTAGAAACGACAGCAGAGTGTGACCAGGTTCTTGTGGGAAAGATAAAATGAGAAATGTGTTTTTTTAGGACATTGGAAAATAATGATGAGAGAAAAACAGGCTGAAATCTGAGAATTCCTATCACGATTGGGAACCCTTCTTCACAGGCTAAATTGATAGTTACAACACTGTGGCATCAGAGAGCTTGACCTCCACATACTAATATAGAAAAGAATGATACTCTGTGGTCTTGGTTGGTGGGCCCAGGAGGACTCTTTTTTTATAATCAAGTGTCTTGTTTTTGTTCTTTTTTAAATGATGATTTTACCTTTCTAGGGAAGTTTTCATGATGACTGTTTTGGTTACAAGTACATATACAGATATCCTTCATTGATGGAAGTTTTTTTTAAGGATATGTGAGAATATACGACAGCATTCATTCAGTAATTATTTTTGAGCACCTACTGTGTGCCTATGTGTATTTGGCAATGAAGAAGACATAGTGGTGAACAAGACAAATAAGGTAATTACCCTCATGAACCTAGCTGTTTAGTGAGGGAGATAGCCAATAAACAAGTAAGCTGACAATGACGACAATAGCTAATAGTTAATAAATACTTGCTATGTGCTGGGCATGGTTCTAAGCATATAACATGTATTATCTCATTTAATTCTCAAAATACTATGAGGTGGAATATTAGTATTATCTTCATTTTATACATTAGGAAATTCAGGCACACAAAAGTAACATTCCCTAGGTTACACAGCTGATAAGTGTAACAAGGAAGTAACTAGGATAATGTGATATATAGGATGGCCAGGAAGGCCCCTTGGAGGAGATGGCATTTGAGGGCTTATCCCATGGAATGACTGGCTCATCCCATTTGAGAGGTGATAAGTTATCTCAGCTCAGGTGACCTACCTTCTTTTTGTCCACCTTTATTACCTAGGCTTTCTGTGTCCAAAAAAAATAATTTGATTGATTTTATGTGCTGCTTCTCAGAGTGGAATACCCTTAACAGGCAGTAGTCATAGAAAGCTATCTTACAAGTAATTGGCCTCCCTCATGCGCTGCTCATATATAATAAGTAAAAACAATAAAATAATTAGTCATAAAATTATTTGTGTTATCTAATAGATAGTATAAATATGGAGATGGAAGTATTTATCAATCTTTGGAAAAAGAACATTAGTAATTCCATTGTGATACATATTATCAGAATTCAGTTGGGAACTTGCATGCTTTTTTATATACTCTTGTAGTAAAAGGTACCAGCCTCAAATTCCTTTTTTTATTGTTTTAATTAGAATAAGTCCATGAAATGTGAACTTCATTAATTCACTCTTGGAGAAAAAAAGGAGATTCCAATAGTGCATATTCTTAAATCACTTAAAATATAACTTAATGAAAACAATGCATGATTATAAAATATGTATTATTTCTTCTTTTATAAAACAGGTGCTCTAAGCCCTATGAAAGATGACCCACTTCTCTCCTCAGTAATCTAGAACAGTCAGGGTATAAACTTTCAGTTCTAAAATTGGCAAATTTTTTAGGATTATCCACCACCCAGCATTTAAGTAATGTTTTGGGTTCTTCTTGTGCCCATGGTAACAGAGGAGTGGATTTGGAGCAACAAAAAACACATCAGAACAAACTAGGAACTCACTGATTTCCAGGCTCATAGCTTTGAATGAGGGGTGGACTTAAGACTTCTCTGGGCCATTTCTGCTCCATGTTTTCCCAATTTATTGTTGTTAAATTGAGTCAAAATGTGGTATAGTGAAGGAATGGTGACTAATCCTATCATTGGCTTCTTCAAAAGGTGTAATACTTCTCCCAGCCTACCCCTCACCCCCATCTTTTTTCCACAGTTCAGTTCTTAGCTGGAGTTGACACATTGTAACAGAAAACAATCCATTTTTCATTGTCAACATCTGGATTCTCAGACTCAGATAATTGCCACGAATAGATTTTGCCATAGCTGAAGCAATCCTATCCTCACTGTTATTGGCCCAGGCATTTCTGTTAAGCCATCATTTGTGAAATCTATAGAGGATTCTGGTTCTTTTCCATATTACCAGAGGTATCTTATAGCAAAAGGACACCAGGGAAACATAGTGGTGAGTTGAGAGTCACCAAAATCTATTTTGAAACTTAAAAATCCAGGTTCATTGAGGACATAAGAAGCTGCATATTTGCTTAGAATCCGTCTCTCTTCTTCAGTCCCTTCATGTTTTGATTATAGGAAACCATCCAGCAGCACTTGACCTGGTAACTGAGGAAGCCATTTCACAGCCCACTGGTCCCCTGACTCATTTAGAAGTTGCAGTCAAAGGTTATGGAAGTAATAATTGGGCCCAGATTCTCCCTGTCAGGAAACACCTTACTTCCCCACCCCCTCCCTGCTACAATTTAAGAGAAATTTAGCTGTTGTGAAACTGTTCAATAAGAGGAAATGAAGGAACTCCATCCTTGGCTGAAGTATTCTCAAGACCCAGCGATATTATTTCTGTTTTCATGGGAGCTGCTTTTACAGCTAGCTAGTATAAATTTTAGGGATAATTCTCCACACTAAAATATTTCCCCTTAGAGAAATTACTTGATTTATTTTAATCTATAAATAATATAAAGAACCTTTACTTGGTCCAATCCAAGCCCTGGTATTCCTTGTCACTCTGATAATTCCCTGAGTACTCCTCTGGCAATCAGGTAGATACACACAAATCTGAAGTAACATGTCAGTAGTGCTATTAGCAATGTAAAATAGCTAATCAGAAGTTAAGAAACTTTACTTCATCAACAATTGAGCAATTTAAATTCATCAGTGCTTTTAACTTCTTCCATAATTTGCTCAGAGCTCTCGAAGATCTGTGGTGCTGGCAGCACAGGCCTGGCATGAGAGCAGGAAAGAATGACACAATCTGGCACCTTTAACCAGAGGGTTGTTAATGAACTGGGATGGGGCCAGAGGGGAGAAAGGGGAAGGAGGATGGACAGTTAGATTTTTGGCAGCCACACAAAGGTCCTTCTTCCCTGAGAAAAGTGAAATGAAAGTCAAATGAAGCTTCTCTCTGTTATTATGATTTACTAAGATGTTTGTCTGTCCATAGCCTCCGGCCCCATGGCAGGTGCATCTCTGCATTCTGACTTCCCCACAAAACAAATTCTCAGGGTCCTTCAAGAGGGGTCATATCCAACCAGGTTCTTGTCTGAGGCTACAACTGTGATTTCTTTTTTCAACTAACAAATGCAGCTCGGAGCAGCACGGTAGAAACTACCTTATCAGAAAATGTTATGAGCATGTAAATTTATTTGAAGACTCATCATTCCAGGATTACTGAGTTCTGGGGCTGCCACAGTAGGTAATGCCATTTCTGGTGTGGCCATAGAAGCAGCCTTGAATTCATCCCTTTGTCATTAAATAGCATTAATAACAAATGCCTTTGTTAAGGTCCTTGTGTTATATTTTCCAAGTCAAAACAATTGCTAGGGATGAAAATACCTGTCTCATAGGGTTGTTATGCAAATCTAGTGAAATGACAGGTATAAAATATCTGACTATATGTAATTCATTTTCATCGAGTCTCATTCCCCTTTATCTCCAGTTTTCTGGGATTTTTGCTTCCCTCCTACTTCATGGCTTTTTTGGAAAGTGATAGTCTTCTTCTTCTTTCTCTTTAAATGGTATCAAAGTTGAAAATCTTGAGGACTTTTAGTCTGTCTTGTTTTCTGTAACACTTTTTGCTTACCCTGCACTGTTTGGAGATTAAAGACGTTTGATGATTTTCTGCACGACTATTAGCCATTTAGTGTTAGCCACTTCACTCATTATTTAGTTTATTCAGAGAATAGCCTAAGAAAGCTTTTCTTTTCTTTTTTCACAAAAAAGCCATTTCCTCACTTCCTGTCTATACCCTCTTTCCTCTGGCTGCCAAGATTTTAAAAATTCAAGGTGTAATGGGAGACCTGAGCTAGTCGGGGCTATGCAGCTTGTATTGTTCCCGCTCTTAGCTCTAGCAGTACAGTGATGTGCTCAGGGTAATGAAAAGCAGACATTCTCTGCTGAGGTCATTGCTCGTCACACTGGCAGCTTGCTCCAGGAAGCTGTTTATCTGTGCTTGCTGAGCCAAGCTCCAGCCTCCAAACAGTTGGATGCACTGAGAAACCACAGAGCCCAAAGAGAGAATGTTACACGGGCAGGTCCAGGCAGAGACAGTATATTTACACCACACAAGCTGCAATTTACATGTGTGGGGGTAATTGCTCATCTGCACCCTCTCAGACTTCACCTTCTATGTAATATATGTGCCCTCTCAAGGGGGTTTAACCTAGAGAACTGTGCAGCTCTGTCCAAATTGCCCTGAACATCCGCTAAATTGCCGTAAGGAAAAAAAGGTATTATAGAAAACTTGATGTAAAAACCACCTTTTTTTTTTTTTTTTTTAACTGGACCATTTTTAAAGTCTTTATTGAATTTGTTACAATATTGCTTCTGTTTTATGTTTTGCTTTTTTGGCCTTGAGGCATGTGGGATCTTAGCTCCCTGACCAGGGATTGAACCCACAACCCCTGCATTGGAAGCCGAAGTCTTAACCACTGGACCGTCAGGGATGTCCCCAAACCACCTTTTTTTGTGTGTGTGTGGTACGCGGGCATCTCACTGTTGTGGCCTCTCCCGTTGAGGAGCACAGGCTCCGGACGCGCAGACTCAGCGGCCATGGCTCACGGGCCCAGCCACTTCGCGGCATGTGGGATCTTCCCGGACCGGGGCACGAACCCGTGTCCCCTGCATCGGCAGGCGGACTCTCAACCACTGCGCCACCAGGGAAGCCCACCCAAACCACCTTTTTAAGGTAGTATTTTTCTGAGTCAAATTTGTTGTTTAGAATCTTAAACCATACAGGCCCTATCTCTAAAGCATCCCAAAACACCGTTCCTTGCATGGTTTTTCCAACTAAATATTTTTCTTCATGCCTTTACCGAAATAGCAGGTATTGTTATAGAGCTTCAAATGTGGCCTATATCAATAGGAATATAAGATATGGTCACAAGCCTAAGGGAGTGTAATCTGGTTGAGGAGATAATGCTTATTGATTAACAGCTACAGAACAATTCAAGACCTTATATAATTGCATTAAATTGTGCTCTGAGATCTGAGAGTAAGGTGAAATAATGGGTACTACAGTAGTTACATCATAGAGGAGTTTGTTTTGACCTCTGTGATGGTTAATTTTATGTGTCAACCTGACCAAGCTAAGGGGTGCCCCAGTAGCTGGTAAAACATTATTTCTGGATGTGTCTATGAAGGTGTTTTCAGAAAAGATTAGCATTTGAATCAGTAAACTGAATAAAGAAGATTGTCCTCACCAATGCATATGGGCATCATCTAATCCACTGAGGGCCTGATTAGAACAAAAAGGTAAAGAAGGGTAAATTTGCTTGAGCTGGGATTTCCATTTTCTTCTGCCCTTGCACATCTGCACTCCTGGTTCTCAGACCTCCAAACCTGAACTAGAACTTAACACCATTGGCCCCCTGATTCTTGGGTCTTTGGACTCAGACTGAGACTTATACTATTGGCTTCCCTGGCTCTTAGACCTTCAGATTTGGTTGAATTAACCAACTTTCTTTGTTCTCAGGATTGCAAGTGGCAGATCATGGGACTTCTTGGCCTCTATAATCACATGAGTCAATTCCATAATTAGATAAGCTATATCTCCTCTTACATATATTTATATATATACTATTGGTTCTGTTTCTCTGAATAACACTGACTAATATAACCTGGAAAGGTGAGTAGAATAGGGATAAATGAAAAAGAAAGAAGTATTTTTATGTGACATGAAAGCACTGTAGCGTAGTGGTTAACAACACAGACTTTGGAATCAGATCTATGTTCGAGAGCCTGCCATCTAACTTAATAGTATGTGACCTTGGGCAGGTTGCTTAGCCTCACCTATAAAATAGGGAGACTCATATAATAAAATAAAATTCCATGTTACATGACTGATAGAAGGTTTAAATGAGATAATGAATGTAAAGTGCTTGGCATTCTACCTAAGATATACTAGGTGTTGAATAAATGATAGGTACTGCTACTGTTCATTCATTCAAAAATATTTACTGAGTGCATTTTGTTAGTTTTCTAGACACTAGGGGATAGAAGTGAACAAAACAGACAAGAAATCTCAACCTTCATGGAGCTTCCATTCTGAAGTTAGCTATCATTCAAACTATCTTTATTTCACTTTTTTTTCTCTTTTAATTATTTTAGACTTACAAAAAAGTTGCAAAAATATTATTGAATTCCTATAACCCTTTCACCCAGCTTCCATCAATGTTAACGTCTTCTATAACCATAGTATAATTTAAAAAGTCAGAGACTTATTACTTGAAAACTATTAACTATCTATAGACCTCATTTGAATTTTCACCTTCATTTTTGAAGGCCTGTTTTCTCTTATATAAATTCTAGGTTGGCAATTATTTTCCTTTAGCACTTTGCATATACCATTCCTTTATCTTCTTGTTTACACTGTTTCTGTTGAGAAGTCAGCTATCAGTCTTATTCTTACACCTTTGAAAATAATCTTTCCTTTTACAATAATCTCTAGCTACTTTTGGATATTTGGTCTTTGGTTTTTGGTAGTTTTTCTATGATGTGCCTAGGTTTGCTTTTCTTTATATTTATAAACTATTTGGGGTTCTCAGTGTTTCTTGAACACGTAACTTACATCTTTTATCCATTTTGGAAAGTTCTCAATTTTTAGCTTTTCAAATTACTTCTGTTGCACTATCTTCACTCCTGGGATTCTAATGACACAAACATTAGACTTTTTCATGGTATCCACTCTTATGCACTTTTCTGCATTTTTTCATCATTTTGTCTTTCATGCTTCATTGTGAATATTTTTTTCTATTTTACAGTTCATTAATTCTCCTTTCATTTATGTCTAATTTGCTGTTAAACCCATCTACTGAGTTCTTAACTCCAATTATTATTTTGTTTTTGTTTGTGTGTGTGTGTGTGTGTGTGTGTGTGTGTGTGTCTTACTGTGGCACTTTTAATCAGTCTTTTAAATGCAAAGGAAAGAAGAAAGAAATTGCAAGTTGGACGACCCAGCAATCCCACTACTGGGCATATACCCTGAGAAAACCATAATTCAAAAAGAGTCATGTACCACAATGTTCATTGCAGCTCTGTTTACAATAGCCAGGACATGGAAGCAACCTAAGTGTCCATCGACAGATGAATGGATAAAAGTTGTGGCACATATATACAATGGAATATTACTCAGCCATAAAAAGAAACGAAATTGAGTTATTTGTAGTGAGGTGGATGGACCTAGAGTCTGTCATACAGAGTGAAGTAAGTCAGAAACAGAAAAACAAATACCGTATGCTAACACATATATATGGAATCTAAAAAAAAAAAAAAAAATGGTGAAGAACCTAGGGGCAGGACAGGAATAAAGATGCAGACATAGAGAATGAACCTGAGGACATGGGGAGGGGGAAGGGTAAGCTGGGACGAAGTGAGAGAGTGGCATGGATTTATGTATACTACCAAATGTAAAATAGATAGCTAGTAGGAAGCAGCTGCATAGCACAGGGAGATCAGCTCAGTGCTTTGTGACTGCCTAAAGTGGTGGGATAGGGAGGGTGGGAGGGAGATGCAAGAGGGAGGGGATATGGGAATATATGTATACGTATAGCTGATTCACTTTGTGATAAAGCAGAAACTAATACACCATTTTAAAGCAATTATACTCCAATGAAGATGTTAAAAAAAAAAAAGGAATTGCAAGTTGGGGAAACTGTAAATGGTTGAAAGTTAGTTTGAAGAAACCTTAGGATTTGTTTACTAGTATTTCTCATACTTTTCTTAGTCTTGCCTCCCCTACAGTGCATCTTCATTCTTTCTTATTTTTATTTCCAGCAGCAAAGAGGATTTTAATTAGCTTACTTTCTATAGTTTATTCCTCTAGTTTATTCTGAAAACCTTCGTTTTAAAATAGTAGTTCAAATATGCTTTTCTTGTTTGTTTTTTACAGACTTATTTTTAGAGCAGTTAGGTTCACAGCAAATTTCAGAGGAAGGTAGAGATTTTCTATATACCCTCTGCCCCCTAAAAATTCATGCTTCTCTCATACCAACATCCCACCAGAGTGGTACACTTGTTACAATTGATGAACCTACACTGACACATCATTATCCCCCAAAGTCCATAGTCTACCTTAGGGTTCACTCTTGGTATTGTACATTCTCTGGGTTTGGACAGATGTGTAATGATATATCCATCATTATAGTATCATACAGAGTATTTTTATTGCTCTAAAAATTCTCTACCTGTTTATCCCTTTTTTCCATTCCAATTTCTGATATTTTTACTGTCTTCACAGTTTTTCCTTTTCCAGAATGTCATATAGTTGGAATCATACAATATGTAGCCTTTTATGATCATTATATTTTTTTAATTCTAGAATTGCCATTCAGCCATCATTAAAAAGTCTACAAATAACAAATGCTGGAGGGTGTTTGGAGAAAAGAGAACCCTCCTACACTGTTGGTGGGAATGTAAATTGGTGTAGCCACTATGAAAAGCAGTATGGAGGTTCCTCAAAAAACTAAAAATAGAGTTGCCATATGATTCAGCAGTCCCTTTCCTGAGCATATATCCAGACAAAACTATAATTCAAAAAGGTATATGCACCCCTATGTTCATAGCAACACTATTTACAATAGCCAAGACATGGAAACAACCTAAATGTCCATCGACAGATGAATGGAGAAAAGGAAGATGTGGTACATATATACAATGGAATATAGTCAGCCATCAAAAAGAATGAAATAATGCCATTTGCAGCAACATGGATGGACCTAGAGATGATCATACTAAGTGAAGTAAGTCAGAGAAAGACAAATACCATATGATATCACTTATATGTGGAATCTAAAATATGACACAAATGAACATATCTATGAAACAGAAACAGACTCACAGATATAGAGAACAGATTTGTGGTTGCCAAGGGGGAGGGGAGTTGGAGGGAAGGATTGGGAGTTTGGGGTTAACAGATGCAAACTATTATATAAAGGATGGATAAACAACAAGGTCCTACTGTATAGCACAGGGGACTATATTCAATATCCTGTGCTAACAGGATACCATAACAGAAAAGAATATGTAAAAGAAAATATATATATAACTGAATCACTTTGCTGTATAGCAGAAATTAACACAACATTGTAAATCAACTATACTTCAATAAAGTTTTTTTAAAAAGAATTGCCATTCATTTCTTTTTTAATGGTTTCTTTACTAGATCTTATCTTTCATTTGCTTGACCATAGTAAAGCATGGTTATAAACAGTCCTTCATTCATTATTTGGATTCTTTGTGGGTCTTTGTCTATTATCTACTCTGTCTCTTGGTTTTTTACTCCATTGTCTTATCTTGTAGTATACTTTTCCGCCCTTTAGTTGAGTGTTGTATATTGTATCAATATATGAAAAACTATAGAGATAATATGAGGCCTAGAATGATGTTATCTTTCTTCAGAGAGGATTTACATTTGCTTTTGGCAGATGGCTTGAGCACTCACAATCCTGGATTACCTCAGTTCAATCAGGGGTTGAAATCATTTGAAGCTGGGCTTAAGTATCAGGGAGGGCTGATCTATCAATATTTCCAGGTATAGCTTTTCATGGTGCCAACCAGAGCCTGAAGGATTTACCAGGGTCCCTCTCCCCAGCCTTGGTGGGTCCTGAACTCCAGTTTTTTGGCTGCCAAATCTTAAAAATCATTTGAAAACTCAAGAACTTAACATCAATTCAAAACTATTACCTGCTCGGTCTATCAGCTGCCTCTTTCATGACTAGTAGAGGCCCTTGGAACTACTAATGGGTATAATATTACCTTATTTTTGAAGTGGTGATGACTATAAATGATATTGTGAGATATCTGGAACAACTTTAATATGATATGAAAATATCTAAGATTTCTATTGTTGAAAAAATCACAGGAACTGCTATTTCTACTATATTTACATTCATAGTTGAAGGAAATACTAAATTCCAGTTAAAGGTTACTAAAAAATAAAGATGTAATTTTTTTCCTATTCAAGTTTGTAGATTCCTTGAATTCAATCCATGGACCCTTCTGTTTAGAATTCCTGCCCACTGGGAAGAGTGGCACCAAACACTGGGCTTACCTCTTTGGATTTTATTCTCCTCTTATACGTGGCCTTGTCGTTCTTCATTTGACTTGGTGGCTCTCTGATGACTTCAGATAGATGCTTTTAATAGTTCATCCAGTTTTTCTCAGCCAGGAGGATTGGTCTAAATTACTTAGTCTACCTTTATTGTAAGAGGAAGTATTTGGAACTTTCATTCTAGTGGAATATAATTATATTAGCAGAAGTAGAAAATATCATACACTGCGAGGGGTCATAAAGGAGTCTAACTTGACTTGTGGAGGACCAGTACACGTTGAAAAGCAACAAACAGGAAATATATAATTAGTATAGGGTCAGTCTGTGGAAGCCTCAATTATATTGAGATAAGAAGAAAGGCAAAGTAAAAATACCTTATAAAGGCTGAGAAGTAAACTCACTGCTTGGTCTTTTTTTTTTTAATTTATTTTTGGCTGTGTTGGGTCTTCGTTGCTGTGCATGGGCTTTCTCTAATTGTGGCGAGTGGGAGCTACTTTTCGTTGTGGTGCGAGGGCTTCTCATTGCAGTGGCTTCGCTTGTTGCAGAACACGGGTTCTAGGCACATGGGCTTCAGTAGTTGTGGCACGTGGGCTCAGTAGTTGTGGCTCGTGGGCTCTAGAGTGCAGGCTCAGTAGTGGTGGCACAAGGGCTTAGTTGCTCCGCGGCATGTGGGATCTTCCCGGACCAGGGCTCGAACCCATGTCCCCTGCATTGGCAGGCGGATTCTTAACCACTGTGCCACCAGGGAAGCCTTTGGTCTTCTTTTAATTTTTAAAATTCAGTAACTATTTATTAAGCCCTACTAAATGCCAGTCACTGTGTCAGACATGGTCCTCAAGGAATTCACTGTCATTCTTACGCGAAGCAGAAATAATGGCAGTTTACATACCAGAAAAATGCTATTATTCTACAATGTTTGTGGACCCATTATATGCTAGGCACCATGCTATTGAAGGATATAAGATGAATAAGCCAGTTGAACTCGAGGAGCTTATGAACTCAAGGAGAAAATTCAGAAGTAAGCATAATTATTAAGATGCTATTAAATAAGTACCAAGTAGAATTTCGTGTTTTGGGATAAGTGGAAGAAGAGATTCATCCTGACTATGAATTTTGAGCTTCAGATGGTCCTTAGAAGATGAATAATGGAGAATGGGAGCTGAGCAAGGAGTGCATCTCTAGCCAAGGCAACAGCATGAGCAAGGGCACAGAGGTTTGGTGTATTTAGAGAATGATAGAAGGTCTGTGGTCAGCGGGTTAGTCTGTTCAAGCTGCTATAACAAACTGTCATAGACTATGTGGCTTATAAACAACAGAAATTTATTCCTTGCGGTTCTGGAGGCTGGAAGTGCAAGGTCAAGGCTGACAGATTCCATGTCTGCTGAGCCCTGCATCCTGGTTCATAGATGACCATCTGTTTGCTGTATACTCCCATGGTGGAAGCGGTGAGGAAGCTCCCCTGAGCCTCTTATAAAAAGGGCACAAATCCCATTCATGAGAGCTCCACCCTCGTGACCTACCTCCCAAAGGCCCCATCTCCAAATACAATCACATTGGGGATTAGGTTTCAACATATGAATTTTGAAGGGGACACAAATATTCAGCCTATTGCAGTGAGGTAATAGAGCTCAGGAAGATATTTCAGTGAGGGGTTAGAAAGATAGTTTTCTATCCTATGTGACTGGTAGGGTGTTGGTGCCATTGACTGAGATCATTCAATTCAGGAATTATTTCTTACATACCTGTTATGCCTTGGTTTATGACAGGTGCTGGAGAAACAATGACTAATAAGGCATGGTCCCTACCTTGAGGGTACTCACGGTCAAATAAGCCAGTGATTAAATTACTTGTGATTTGAGCTAACTAGAGGTTTAAGGTGCTAAGAATAAGACTGTCCAGAGGACAGATATCTTAATTAAACTTGAAGAGTCAGGGAAGGTGTCACAGAACAGGTAGCCTTCTAAGCTGAGTATTCTTTTCCTAATTTATTTATTTATTAAAATCAGAGTTATACATGCATACAGTTTAAAGAGTGAAATAGTTCTATAAGAATTGTAAAAAAAAAAGCATTCCTCCAACTCTCAATTTAGTTTCCCTTTCCTCAGAGATAATCACTTTCAACTCAGAGTGATTTATTTGGCATTTATTTCTAGACCTCTAAATGACTAGCTTATGTTGCTACTTCTTGATTTTTTTCAAATCCAGGTGCTATCTATTGACTTCCCGCTGTGTAAGATATAACCCTAATGCCCTTTAACACCCTTTACAGCACATGTGTGCCTTTGCTCACCCGCCACAACTCCCAGTATACTCATATCAAGGTTTTTGTTGTATCATTATTCAGTGTTTATATTTTATAACTATACAAACAGTGTCAACCCCTGAACTATGTTGTGCAATCTTCTCGCCCCTATGATTACCCCGCTCCCTCTTTTTTCTTGTTTGGTTAATTTCCTGTAGACTTATCACCAAGTGAACCAAATTCTACCCACTTGAGTAAATTTCCCTTTAGTACTGTGCTATTTATTTTCCATTTGCCCCTCCAGATCCACTCTCTACATTTCTCTGCTCTGGAGGGCTGATCTGTATGGATTTTAATCCATAGGCTCCCTTGCCCTGTGGCTTCCATTTGGGCTAAAGCCAGTGGGAGGTACTGGCAGGAGATTGAAGGGCAGGAGGAGAGAGAGTGAGATTGGGATATCTATTCACTTGTTTCTCTTTCTACCAGTTTGCTGTGGGCTGCGTTGGCTCTGTTCCTCTACTGAAGGTCACAGCTCAAGTCGAATGGTCCCTACTCTTACTGGATTCAAGAAAGCATTCCCTCTGCTTGTCTCTTCAGGCCTAGGGGTAAAAAACAGATCTTAATTGTTGCTGGCCCTTAGGTAATCCACTTTCCCTTAGCCCTGTCCATACCTTTGTAAATATTTTTTCTAAAAAACTTTCCTCAGCTATCCTTTTTAAATGCATTATCTGTTAACTGCCAGGACTCCGACAGAAGCAAGTACATTAATATTTGTATGTATTTATTCTCTCTGTTTTATCTCCTTAAAGAAGTCTCCTCCAGAATCTTCTGGTTTGCTTTATCTTTATTATTTTATCTCTCTGTATGCTATATAGCAGTTATCAGGGACCTCTGGATTTCACCATTACCCTTCAGATTCCCTGTCTTCCTTCTTCCTTGTTTCTGGTGTAGTAGTTTTAAAAAAGGACCCCACATTCTTTGATATTCCTGCCGTAGAGAAGTGGGGTCTATGTGCCCTCCCCTTGAATATGAATATAATAAAGTAACACTTTGTGACTTCCCAAGGCTAGGTCACAAAAGGCCATGTGGATTCTGTTTCTGGGACCTCGGTTTTCAGAAATTCCCTCTCAGGACCCCTCTTACTAACCAGCTGCCATGTGTAAGAAGCCCAGCCACAAGCCTGGTCTTCAAGTCATCCCAGTCCTGGCACCCAACATGTGAATGAAGAAGCCTCCTGATGATTCTATCCCCAACCCTTTGTATCGACCCCAGCCATTCACGCCTTTCCAGTTTAGGTCCCAGACATCATGGAGTAAAGACAGGGCGTCTCTGCTGCACTCTGTATAATTCCTGAACCTACTGAATGCACAAGCATAGTAAAATTTTTATTTTTTATGCCAGCAAGTTTGGTGTGGTTTGTTATGCAGCAGTAGAGGTCCGAACAAAATTTGTTCCTGGGAGTGAGTTGCTGCAGTAACAAAAACCTAAAACATGCATCATTGGCTTTGAGACCAGGCAGCAGGCAGAAATCAGAAAGACCTTGAGGAGGCTGTTAGTGGAAGTCTGATGGGCCTCAAGGAGGCTATCAATGAAGCCTTAATAAAGAGTGAGGAAAATGTTATTGGAAGCTGGAGGTAAGAGGACCCCTGGTTATACAGTGACAGGAAGTTTGTCAGTACTGTTTGTTACCTTTGGTAATGTGAAAAAATAGGAAATGTAAATGAACTATTTGGTTTTCAGGTAGGATTTAGAGGAAATATAGAGAGCTTGGGACAGTCTTTCTAACCAGCAAAAAATACTCAAAGTAAGAAAGTGCCTCAAGGCAAAGATCGAATACAGAGTGCTGTCAGAAAAATGTGGTCTTAGAGTAAGGATGTACGTTTGTTAAAACCTCAGAAAGATTTCAAGGTGGAGCCTCTTAGACTCTTTCAGATAGACAAAAGACCTAAAGATCCTAAGGGTGTTGTCTCATTGCAGCCTAAGAAAACCCAAATAGGGCCTGTCTCAGGGAGACTTGGGTGTACAGCTTTTGTCTGATGAAGAAAAACCCATGTTTTTAAGAGAATTGTATTGGGGAAAGTACCACCAGTTTGGACTAAAGAGGATAGAGATAAATACAAAACAAAAAGTTACCTTAGGACCCCTAGACTTCTATGGGCAGGAAGCAAGCCAAAAAAGCCCCTCCACTACAAACTGAAGCAATGTTTCATGGAAATGAAAGTATGATTCAGAAGATGGAACCAAAAGCTCAGAGTATAGAGTCAAAGGTCATGGAAAGTCATTACCAGGAAGAGGTATTGGGCCCAAATCAAGGAAATAAGACATGTGCCTGTGTGGATTTCAGAATTGCAATGGACCAGTGGTTACATATTGCCTCCTATTCTCCCTCTTTTTGAATGGAAGTCTATTGTGTTTATCCTATGCCTGTATCATCATTGTACATATGGGAGCGTATAACTTATCTCCTCAGTTTACAGGTGTTTAGATGAGTAATCAGACTGTGGAGCTGTACCCCAAAAGTTGTACTTGAGGAACTTCATCTGCACCTGGTTTTGATTTATATGACAAGATCCTGGAGTTTGGGTTGATGCTGAAATGGAGTTAGACTTTAGGGGTTTAGGAGAGCAGGGTGTATTTTGCATTTGGGAGGAATGTAAATTTGGGAGGGAAACTGTGGCAGATTATATTTTGCAAAGATAGCTGCACCAATGTCTCCTATCCTACATGTTCTTCTACAAAGTGACCTTGCCACACCCCCAATAAAAGGTGGAGTCTAGGACTTCCCTGGTGGTGCAGTTGTTAAGAATCTGCCTGCTGATGTAGGGGAACAAGGGTTCGATCCCTGGTCCAGGAAGATCCCACATGCCGCGGAGCAACTAAGCCCATGCACCACAACTACTGAGCCTGCGCTCTAGAGCCCACGAGCCACAACTACTGAGCCCGCGTGCCACAACTACTGAAGCCCGTGTGCCCTAGAGCCCACATGCCGCAACTACTGAAGCCTGCGTGCTCTAGGGCCTGCATGCCACAACTACTGAGCCTGCATGCTGCAACTACTGAAGCCCACACACCTAGAGCCTGTGCTCCTCAACAAGAGAAGCCACTGCAGTGAGAAGCCCATGCCCTGCAATGAAGAGTAGTCCCCACTAGCCACAACTAGAGAAGGCCTGCGAGCAGCAATGAAAACCCAACACGGGCAAAAAATAAGTAAAAAAACAGAAAAACAAACAAAAAGAAACTGGCTTGTTCATTTAAAGAAAAAAATGGTGGAGTCTAATTTTTTACAGTGATGTGCCTTGGTGCGTATCTATATTCATTCATTGTGCTGGGCTTTTAAGGATCCTTTTGTTCTGGGAACTCATGTATTTCAGTTCTGAGAAATTTTCTTCAATTTTTTTTCTTGCCTTCGTTTTCTCTGTTCTTTCAAACATCTTGTCTACTTGCATAAGCACCCATGTAGTTTTATATCAATGGTATCATACTATTCATGCTGTTCTGTATAATGAATATTATTTTTCAGATTATATAGGCTGTATATCTTTTAAGATTTATCAAATGATATGACATTTAATATTTATCAATTAGCATGGCATTTAAACATAATCATTATACCTATATCTATATATAAAAAATCTGTAGGCTGTTTTGCACACCTGGAAGTGGCCCACACACCAAATAAAAACTTTTTAGACTAGGTCTCAATTTGAACTTCCGAAAATACGGTCACCATATGCTAAGGCATGAATTAGGGAATGAGCGTGGTGTTTGATGTTCCCCATTACTCTTTTCATTGCTCTCCCTTGCTCGTCCCTCTTTTCTTACATGATGACCCTATCTGAGATGGGTCTACATAATGGAGAGTAGTTTAGAATTGTGATATTTTATGGAAACAATTATCTGTAATAACTTTTTGTAAAAATCGTATGTTTATTTTGGAGTTTTAAGCCTGGTGGTAAGACAGAATTTTTTTCTTAGGAATCCAGATTTTCTCTTTAATCAGCAAAACCCTTTAATTTGCTAAAGATCAGTTTTGTGCCCTGTTGACCGCTCAGTGGAACAAGCAAGTGTTAAGAGATCCCTTGTGTTTTTTCTTTGGTTGTAAATTCCATCAAGCTAGCCCATTAATTACAGTGGTTGGCAATTGGAGAGCTGTTCATTTGGCAATTAGCAAAGGGTGGTGGATGAAAGAAAAATACCTTTCTGATATTTTTGCTTAGGAATTTAGGGATTCAGAATTTAGTCATAAATGATTTGAATTGTTTGAATTCAATTCAAACAATTGAATTGTTTTGAATTGTTAATTCACTTAAATCCTTCACTTGAATCACTCTTAAATCCTTCCTTGTTTTGTAACATACAAGAACTTAAGAGATAGCTAAAACAGTGGTTGGGAAATTCTGTTGTGGATTTAAGATCCTCGAAAAGCATCATCCTTTAATGGGCATAGTGTTTTGGTGATAGATAAGCAAGTATCGGTTAGCTAATAAAGTGAGAAGTCCCAGGTCCCGTGGTTACCTCTCTGCATCAGAGGAAGTGTGTAGTTTGTAGGCAAGAGGCAATTTCTTTGGAGTTCACTGTCTCTGTTCTGCAGGGCTTTTTTCTTTCTTTCTTTCTTTTTTTTTTTTAAATATCATCCTAGAGATAACAAGAACATTTAGTGGCACTAGATGGTACTCATCAGGAGTTTAGGATGTTTGCATGTTAGGTTGTTTAAAACAAGGCAGAAAGGATTACTTATTGCCAGCTGCATCATTCCTGGCAAGAGCTTACTAGTTTGCTGCTTGGTTTTTTGTTGTTGTTGTTAACCCATTAGAGAAACTAACCACTATATTAGTTCCAGCCAAATCTTTGTCATCACTGGTCCTAAAAACTTCTTGGGGACCTAAGAGCACCTGGCCATTCTGAAAGCCTCTATGCTCAGTGATTGATGCTCATCTCTGCAGGCTCCCCAAAGCCCTCGTCCCTTTTTCCTGAAGCACCTTCAAGCATTTCTGCATGGCTACCCACTCTCTTCTATTATATCTCCTCCTCCTGCCTTACTGAATACTGGATTTCCCAGCTCACAACTCTTAAGAAGGAGCTTTATTTCAGAGTAGAAAAGGGCCCCCATATGTGGCCTATTATATCCATATCAACTTGCTTACCCTTTTCAAACAGCTATTGTCTTTTAATAGGGTCCTGCCTGGCAGGGGGAGTCCTTAATACCTGCCATATAAGAATGGGCAGCTTGAGTTACAGCGAACTGCAGTTTGGTGCTCTGATCAAAAGGCCTCTGTTGTTTTTAGGGTTTTTTTTTTTTCCCCTTCCCTCTCTCTCTCTTTCTATATCCTAAGCTAATAATTCAGCACAGCAAGGTCATTACTGGCTTTGAATTGAGAGCTGAGAGTGTTAAATTACTGACCTAGAATAAAAGAGATCTGGGGGGCTCTCAGGAAAGATAAAGGGATTCCGGCTAGTAAAGTGCAAGCCCAGCAACCTCGCTTCTTAACAATATTATTTTTTTTAATCCTCTCTGTCCTCAAAAGTCTTTTCTGGGACAAGGAAAGATCCCCAGTTAGAGAAATTAGGTTAGGAACTCAATGACATCTTCTGAGAATTGTGGCCCAGGTGCTAGAAGTTCATGGACGCCTATGTAGCTGTCCTTTTTGTCTCCCCACCTTGTTACTATTTCACTCTCTTCCAGCTTGCTCCTTAGCCAAATATTGGTCCTTTATCACATAAGTCAAATATATTTGTGATATTTCAGCTGAAAGATTATCTCCCACACGGGGATTTCAGACATGTGAAAAACATACCATTTAGCCCCTAAAATATTTTTCAAATATGACATTGTCATCAAAAGCTACTTCTATTCCATTTATATTTTGTAAATAATGTTTGTCTGGTCCTCACATACTTTAACAAGAAAAAAATTCCCCCACTGTGAATGAATTTGACACCTTTTCTCTACTACATTGGGTCTTCTGAAGAAAGTCATTTCCACCCCTTCATACTTTGTCAAAACTATTACCTCCCATATATCCTTTTTCACAATTATCTCTTAAAAGCCAGGCACCATTCATATCCTCTGGAAAATATTGACTTCCTAAATTTACTATTTTTAGAAAAGTCCCTGAAATCAACTTTCACAGATTTTCTGTACATCAAAGTAATAATAATAGCTTATAGTCCCTGAATGTGCCAAGAATTATACCACAGGCATTATTATCACATTTAATCTTTGGCAACCTTATATAGTAAGCATTCCTATTATCACCATTTTACAGATAAAACATAATTGAGACACAAAGTGGTTAAGTACCTGGCCCAAAGTCACACAGCTAAAAAGTGGTAAGATTTGCCCCAGACTAGCGCTTCTCAAACTTTAATGTGCATATGAATCATCTGGAGGTCTTGTTAAAATGCAGAATGGGGTTCATTAGGTCTGGGATGGGACCTAGATTCTGATCTCTAAGAGGCTTCTAAGGGACACCGATGCTGCCGTCGTTGGTCCACACTTTCAGTAACAAAGCTGTAGACATTCTTACTTCGGACCCACTCTAAAAAATGTTATGGTTATAACTTCCAATTTCTCATTCCATCAGGCAATTCTATAAATATACATACTGGGTTTTTGTGTTATGTTACTACTATTATCTTAACCAGTATCTTCTTTATTTTTATTGTGGTAGAATATACATAACATACAATTTACCATTTTAACCATTTTTAAGTCTACATTTCTGTGACATTAAGTACATTCACATTGTTTTGCAGCAGTCACCACCATCCATCTTCAGAATTTTTTCATCTTCCCAAACTGGGACTCTGTACCCATTAAGCACTAACTTCCCATTTCCTCCTCCCCCTATGCCCTGATAACCACCATTCTACTTTCTATCTCTATGAGTTGACTACTCTGGATACCACATATAGGTGGAATCATATAATAGTTGTCTTTTTGTGACTGGCTTATTTCATTTAGCTTAATGTCCTCCAGGTTCATCCATGTTGTACCATGTATCAGAATCTCCTTCCTTTTTTGAGGCTAAATAATATTTCATTGTATACATGTATCACATTTTGTTTATTCATTCACCTGTCGATGGGCACTTAGGTTGCTTCCACTTTTTGGCTATCGTGGATAATACTACCATGAACGTGGGTAGATATCTGAGTCCCTACTTTCATTTCTTTTGACAATAAACCTGGAAGTGAAATTGCTGGTTTATATGGTAATTCTACCAATATCTTACTTTCTAAGGTACAAGTTTATGTCCAAGTTATTGTTTGTGTCCCTCTTTTTTAAAAAAAAAAAAAGAAAAAAGAAAAAAATATTTCTTACTTAAAGTGAATCTTTAAAGGTTTGGCAGGAAAAGTGAGTTTTCAGTATAGATTTTCATTAGGTTCTGTCATCTATAGCTGCTTTGTGATTTTCAATCAATCACAAAAGAGTATTGAAAAATGTCCTTTGTTTTTTAGAAGTCTAATGGCACCAAGTAAAGAATTAGAGAGTGGTAATGTTCTAAAATAAATCAATATTAAGAAGTTTTATGTCACAGAGAAAGTTTTATGTGAATGAATTCAAGACTTCACCTGACAGACAGGTGTTTGGGGAACGGGGAGGCCCTTGTTAAATTTTTATGTTCTTTCTTTAAGATTTCCTGGAGTAACTATCCTAGGATCTTCAGAAACTTTGTGGCACCTCTTTCTCTGAGGTCTTTAACCAAATAACACATTAGATTCTCAGTGTTTACAAAAGTTTGTGTAAGAACCTGCCTACTATCTAGAGTTCTTCCCTCATATATCTTTTTTTTTTTTTAAATAAATTTATTTATTTTTGGCTAGATTGGGTCTTTGTTGCTGCGTGCGGGCTTTTCCCTAGTTGCAGTGAGCCGGGGCTACTCTTTGTTGTGGTGTGTGGGCTTCTCATTGTAGTGGCTTCTCTTGTTGCGGAGCATGGGCTTTAGGCGCACGGGCTTCAGTAGTTGTGGCTCGGGGGCTCTAGAGCTCAGGCTCAGTAGTTGTGGCGCACGGGCTTAGTTGCTCCACGGCATGTGCTTCCCTCATATATCTTTAGAAATAAAATTCTCTGCTGGAAATAAGAAAACAAATCAAAGTGGCATTGAAATCTGATGAGTTAATAAGAAAGTTTGAAGAGATTTTTATAAAGGTATCAGGAAGAAACTGACTTCTTTCCATCATAGACTGCTGAATCATTAAGGCTACTTTAATCATGTATGCCTGGAGCTCTCTCATTTTAGGAGTTCCTAACTAATGTAAAAGATTGAAAAGAATGGACTTGAACTTGGAAAGGTAAGAGAAAACAAAATAGCTTTCACCTAAAGTCAGGAAAATGAGTATTTTAAAAATATAAATGGATTTACCAGTAGCTTTAAATAAATAAGTATACATGGCTACCAAAAGAAACTGCATTTATTTTCTAAAAAGTGAGACCAACTTTGGAGATAAAACAAAAAACAACACAAAGAAGGTAACTCTGGAGATAATGGTAATAGTGTAACACAAGACATGATAAGATGAAATAATAACCTAGAAGAGAATGGAATCAGCAGCCGCAAGACTGATCTGTGTGGCTCTAACAGAGCAAACCCTGTTTGGTGTGTTCCCAACACCCCTTCAATTTTATTATCATTTTGAACTATAATCAAATCCAAGACTTTGGCCTATGACTAAAGCATTTGTATGAAGCATTTTTTTTCTCAGCCTAATTCATATCATCTCGAACGAGAACAAGGGATGGTGGTTTGAGAATTACTTGCTGGCTTTGAACCGAGAGAGCTGATAAATGTAATGCCTGCAGCTCCTGAATGGGGGTGGGGGGGTAGCAGGGAAAGGGTTTTTAACATTTAAGGGACCCTAAAAATAGGGTTGGGTCTTCAATGAGATCTGCAGATGATGCTAATGGGACCATATTGAGGATCCTAGTGAGAACAAAAGGATGATACAAAAAATCCTAGAAGCTATAGCTGTAGGCAGAAAATAGAATGTTCCTTAAAATGTCATCTACTGTTGTACAAAGCTCAGATATGCAATGGGTGGGAAAAACCTGGAAGGAAACTAGTATTGAGCTGAAAAAGCTAAAGAAGAAAACTGACAAGAAATTAGATAAGAATGTTATATGTGATCTGGCAGTAAAACAGACAAAAGCTGTTTTGAGGTCTGGAGGTAGAGAGTAATCACACTGTAGGGAAGGAACGGCAGGATGTATCTGAGGATGACTAAGGAGAGCCTTACCTGCAGCACTAAATTTAACTACAGTAGCAGAAAAAAATAGTACCGGTGGGATGAGCCTGTTGACAAAAGAGATACAGAGGTTGAAAGGTAGAGTCGAAGAGAAAGAAATAACAGATAACAGGTTTAGAGACCACATAAGAAAATATGTGAGATGTATGTGTGTAACATGTAGCAGGAGGTAAGACATAACAGAAATACTACAGCATTCTAAGGAGGAACATTCTTTGTCCAGAAATTTTTCCTGTAAGGCTAGGAGATGTTTCCCCAGAGAAATCATGGAAACACAATTACTCTTGATTTCAAGTGAAATTCGGCAAGCTCCTGGAAGTTCTGTTATCAAGACCTGTGTTTAAAGGCCTTGTAGGAATGAGAAAAACTAGAGATTTATGGTAACTGTTGTTAAAAAATATTTTTCTTACAAAAATGTAACATATAATAATATTGTAGAATATATGGAAGACAAAGAAATCAATTAGAAGCTAACAATCCTAATTCAGTGAGTAAATACAATTCTTTTAAATTTTTTAAATCATTTTCCTTATTGTAGACCTACTTTATTGTAGTTAAAATTATAATGTACACACAATTTTATTTCCTGTTTTTTTTTATAGTATATGAAAAGCATTTTCTAAATTGCTACATTGTCTTTTTGTAATTTAAATTTCTAACATGCTGTAAAGAGTATGTATGCAGAAATTTTCTCCCAGTGCTCTCTCTGTGCATTGATTTCCCATCCTGAGGTACATGTATTTGCCTGTTTCTATTGGCATGGAGTAAAGAGCAATATAAAAGAGATGTTCCTTAACACTTAAAACTGCAAGGGATAAACAGATGTTAATGAATCATCTTGCTTTTCTACTGATACAAGTGGGTAAGGAATTGATATGCAGTTGAGAGTTTACCATAGCATGCCAGGCGTTCGGCAATCAGTTTTGAAGTTGGAAGGCTTGAAAGGGGAGTTTGAAACATTTTTTAACTCTGGCAGGGGGCCTAACTGAATTATGAATAAAGATCCAGAGGAGAGCAGTTTACTTTCAGAGAAGCAGCATATGAGAACGAAGTCCTTTGCTTAGTCTTCTGGGGAGAATTTGCTTGGTGATCACCCTATCTGGAAACACTCTCCTTTCCCCTTGGCATCAGCCCAGGATGGGACAAGTGCTCTCTTCCGCTGCTTTAAGAAGATTCTTTCTGGGGTTTGGTGACAGAAGAGTACTTGGTGAAGTAACCAAGGAAAGAAAGCTCGGCGCTGCTTATGCTTCCCATCGCAGAAGCTTTTCGTAGCTCTCAGGGCCTGAGGCTGTCTCGTGAGTTTTTCACTTCATATTGCAGTAGAATATGATCTCACTGATGTCATGGTCTGAAAACTAGCTCTGCTACTGAGGATTACTCAGTCAAGCCGAAAAAAACCTTGGTATGAAATGCCAATGCTAAGGCATTAGAGTGAACCGATAAGCTTCTGATTTAGTTGTTTTACTGTTGCAGAAATTACCAATCTCATCCACCACAAGGGCAGCTCAGTTCTCACAAATTGGTTCACCTACCCCTAGACAGTGACTGAAGATTGATTAGTCCCTGTTGGATTTCTTCCTAAATTGGAGATTTTTTTTTAGAAGCCAATGATCTCAGGTATTCTAGTTCTGATTGAGCCAGTGCTGAGAATGAGAAGATGAAGAGGATTGTAAGTGTCCACCTGCAGCATGGCAGCTTTCTATTTTCTATACTGTTACACTTATATCTTCCTGGCCAACAGAGAAGATGACCTGCAGTCGATTCACCTGATGCATATCTATGAGCAGAACCATATTCCAAATGTCCCATATGTTAAAACCACACTTGGTGGGCTTCCCTGGTGGCACAGTGGTTAAGAATCCGCCTGCCAATGCAGGGGACACGGGTTCGAGCCCCGGTCTGGGAAGATCCCACATGCTGCGGAGCAACTAAGCGTGTGCACCACAACTACTGCGCCTGCGCTCTAGAGCCCGCAAGCCACAATTACTGAGCCCGCGCACCTGGAACCCGTGCTCCATAACAAGAGAAGCCACCGCAATGAGAAGTCTGCGCATCGCAACGAAGAGTAGCCCCTGCTCGCCGCAACTAGAGAAAGCCATGCACAGCAACGAAGAACCAAAAGCAGCCAAAAATCAGTCAATCAATCAATTCATTAATTAAAACACACTCACACACTTGGTCAAATTTCTCCTTGGATACAGGGTCATGATGTTCATTTATTTTTTTCCTGTTATGGGTGTATTGTATGTTTGAACAATAGATTATAACAGCCCAGTAGAGAGTTAGATGGTTTTAGAAATTCTGCATTAAACTTTTCTGCAGAAATTTCTTTGTAGCACTATAATAAAGAAATTGGTGTGAGGTAATTTCTATTCAAGTGTGTTGCCGAAACTATAATACTTTGGGGTTCTGCAACATAGACCAAGCTGACATGCTTCACCGATTTCTCTCATCAAGTTAGCATTGCAAAATTCTACAGCAGATAGGCAATGGAAAGAAGACACGTAAGGGCTTAGGCTTCGTCTGAACTTCACAAGGAAGGAAAGAACAAACCCAGGCTTAGTTAGTTCTGGGGACCAAATCACGCCCCAGGAATACATCTTTAGGGTTTTGTGACTTTTTGCAGCACAAAACGCCAGTCTGCTAATTTTTCCAATCCATTAATGGGAAATATGCCCTAAAAGCTTTCTTTTCTATTCCCTCTCTATGGAATATCTTTTTTCCTTCTGCTTCCAGAAGCAATAAAAGGTTACTTTAAATCATGATTTTTTTCCAAAATGTTTTGGATCTTTGATCTTATTTATTTTTCAGAGGTTGATCTCTACCCTGTGTATTTATCACCTTGTGTGGCCAGTTTGTGCTACATAATTGGGTGTGATCTGTTCTCATATTTTACTTTCTTAGTAGATCCGTTTAGGATTTCTTGCAAATAAAGCTCATCTCAAAACAGCAAAAAACAGTCCCAATTCTAACAGAAGATAGTATATTCTAATGAGCTTGCCTGATTTTAGAAAGAAAAAAGGAGACAAGAAACTGGCCTAAGAAGACCAAACTGCTGCAATCCAATTTAATAGTGTAGGTCAGTACTCATTGGCTGTTTTCATTTTGAGTAAGAGCAAGGAGTACCTGGAAGATTTGAAGTATTATAGGAACTTTGAACTTTTGCCTCTTGGCACATTGAAAATGAACTGGAATATTTTAATCTGGTCCTTTTGCTCTTTGTTATTTCTTTATCTAGAATGTGAATGGCTATGTATGTAAATCTACTACGATGACATTTATATTTAATTCTTTCCTTGGTAGTTCTTGAGTTACTGGCCACTTCACCAAAGTAATTTAAATCAATTCTGACTTTTTGCTTTTTAATATCCAACATTAAGGTGTTTATGTGGAATTGGTACCATAAACGAATTCTTAGAACTTCTTTAGTTTTTCAGGAGAAAACAGATACCACTTAATAGAAGTCTGTTGACTTTTTTCTGTATAAACAGCCTTTGTTATTAAATGAGAAAATGAAATTTTATCAAGAACTCACACTACTTAACATGTTTACAAATGTCTGGTTATAAAGTCATTAATTTTAAGCACAGCTTCTGCTGTATTTTCTTGATCTGTTACTCTAGAGTTAATCAACTATTAAGCAAATAAAATGCGAAAACTATGAAATTTAAATAATTTATTTTCTTGTTAAAATCAATTTGAGACATTTGTTCTCAATTTCATTTTAATAAATTTATTTATACCTTTTAAGATAAAAATGATATAATTCACAGAGACATTTTAATTTTGATATCTCTGGTTCTCTTGTGGCCAGAGGATCCAAACAGAGAGTTCTTGAACTTTTTATTCATGACAGCTTAAAAAGAGATAATCAGATCCCTATGAATTGGACAAAAGAATATCTGTATTATGCTACCTATAGTATAAGAAAGAACAAGAAATAAAAATATTTACATGTATCTTCTCTTTATTGTAGAAAGTCAACTTATAAAGGTAGATAAAATGATGTAATTAGGGGAAAAATAACCATTTGGCAAAACCATCATAATTTTTATTGTTTCTGGCAAGAATTATCAGTAGATGCTGAAAGTAGCAAATGAAAGTTTGAAGAGTAACAGTATATTTCCACAGCCTCAAAGTATCTCCCCATAAGATACTTACTAATTACAAAGGATGGCTCTACAGTGGGTGAACCTAGCAGACACTGCTTTCCCTAAATGACCAAAGTTGATATCACCAGTAATTAGACTAATCCACAGCAAGTGCCTCTTGATATGATGCACTGGGAATACTAAGCATCACTTCTGTGATAATCCTGCCAAAAGAGTATAACCTGAATCTAACCATGAGGAAACATCAGACAAACCCAAATTGGAGTACAATGTGTACTCTTTAAAAATGTCAATGTCGGGCTTCCCTGGTGGCGCAGTGGTTGGGAGTCCGCCTGCCGATGCAGGGGACGCGGGTTCGTACCCCGGTCCGGGAAGATCCCACATGCCGCGGAGCGGCTGGGCCCGTGAGCCATGGCCGCTGAGCCTGCGCGTCCGGAGCCTGTGCTCCGCAATGGGAGAGGCCACAGCAGTGAGAGGCCCGTGTACTGCAAAAAAAAAAAAAAAAAAAAAAGTCAATGTCATGAAATACAAAGAAAGACCCAGGAACTGTTTCAGATTAAAGGAGACTAAAATGTCATGACAACTGAATGCAATGTATCATCTTGAATTTTCTTTTCCTATGAAGGAAACGTTACTGGAACAATTAATGAAATCTTAATAAGGTCTGTAGATTAGATAAAAGTATTATATCGATTCTAATTTCTGATATTGTTCATTGTACTATTGTTACATAAGAGAATTACTTATTTTTTAGGAAATACATACTGTGTTTAGGGGTGAAGGAGCATCATGTCTACAACTTAACTCTTAAACAGTTCTGAAATATAATATATATAAATACCTATATTTATACATATATGTATGGGTGTGACAGAGAGTAGAGAGAGAATGAGAGAGAAAGAATGTTGTACTGAGAGCAAATGTAGTAAAATATTCACATTCAGGTAATCTAGGTAAGGGATATGCAGGAATCCTTTGTGCTATTCTTGTAACTCTTCTGTAAATTTGAAATTATTTCAGACTTAAAAAAAATTGACATCTCAAGGGAATATAACCAACAACTTAAGGAAAATGAAAGATTTTGCTCAATGAAATTTAAATACTGGTTTTTGGAGAACTCTGTTTAAGGCAGGCATCTGATATACTTTTGTATGGCCTTTAAGATATTTTTAGGAACTTTTTTGTTTGATTTTACAAGTAAGATTGATAACTTCTTTTTTCAAAATTTGTGATCCAATTTTATTTATTTATTGAAGTATAGTTGACTTATAATATTAGTTTCAGATGTACAGCATAGTAATTTGATATTTTATAGATTACACTTCATACAAAATTATTATAAAATATTGATTATATTCCCTGTGTTGTATGTTACATCCTTGTAACTTATTTATTTTATACCTAGTAGTTTGTACCTCTGAATTCCCTCCACTTATTTTGCCCCTCCGTCTACCCCTCTCCCCTGTGGTAACCACTAATTTGTTCTCAAGATTCATGACTATTAAAGAACATTTCAGTTTAGTTAAATACAATGAAAAATTAATAAGAAGTTACTTTTTTTTTTTTTTTTTTTGGCGGTACACGGTACGCAGGCCTCTCACTGTTGTGGCCTCTCCCGTTGTGGAGCACAGGCTCACAAATGGCGCACGGGCCTAGCCGCTCTGCTGCATGTGGGATCTTCCCGGACCCGGGCATGAACCTGTGTCTCCTGCATCGGCAGGCGGACTCTCAACCACTGTGCCACCAGGGAAGCCCCAAGAAGGTACATTTTTTATGCAGGTAGAAAGTTTGTTTTGGATTTCTGGTCATAATGGCTTTCAGTGTTTGTGATTTGGTCCTCCTATTCATTCCAAACACATGGTAATGATAAAATTTTCTGAGAGAAAATTTAAAGGATATAGCCATGTGTAAAATCAATATAAATTCACCTATAGACGAAGAACTAAACAAAACCACAATGTTAATGGGACTAAAACCTTAGGCCTCCTGTACTCTGGGTTCAGAAGCAAGCATAGGTAACTAAGTGCTCATTTCTTATGGAATAGTAAAGACTAAAAGTGTCACACACAGGGCAAGAGACTAAAGCCAGACTTTTCTTCCTCTACCCCTTTAAAGGGGATTCATAAAAAAACTTATTATTGCTATCTGGAAAATGGCTTATATAAAACCTGGGAGTACAAGAGGAAGCAGACACCCTTGTAGTCAGGACTTAGTCTTGCTACTCAGGTCTAAGCTACTCAGGGATTCAGTGATAGTCTCTGTGGTCTCTGTGATATCCCCAGTATCATCAGGAATGGAGTCTTAAGTCATCCAATATAAGACCTAGTTCTGAACTAGGATCTGTCTCCAGGAGACAGTGAGAGAATAAACAAGTAGAGAGAATAAAGCCTGCCACTTAAGATGAGTTTGCACACTGCAATTCCAAAACATATAAGGAAAACTGATGCTAAGAAAAAGAGCCAATAAACCCAGCAATTGAAATATAAATTTACTCCAGAGAAAATAAAGGTAATTATTTTAAATTGATTTTGAAATGAAGTTTAGGATCCTCAGGGAGAAAAAAGAAAGAATAGTAGTAATATAAAAAGAGAACAAAATATGGATAAACAACAAGGATTGTACTGTATAGCTCAGTGAACTGTATTCAATATCTTGTAATAACCTATAATAGAAAAGAATATATACATACATATATATCTGAATCACTTTGCTGTATATGAGAAACTAACACAACATTGTAAATCAATTATACTTCAATAAAAAAATAAATAAAGAGAGAACAAAAATTGGGAAACAAGAACAGGCAAAATGAAACAAAGCCATGTATAAGCCTTAAAAGACAAATTGAAAGTTCTAGAAATAAAAAAGTTAATTGAATTTTTTAAAAACTGAGAGAGAATGAACTCTAGACCAGACATAATAGAATAGAGAATTCATAATTTAGAAGATAATACTAAGTGTAACACAAAGATCAAGAGATAAAATCTATAAAAGGACAGGTGAGAGACACTGAGAGGCAACAATGTATATCTAATAGGAGATTTAGAAGAAAAGGATAGAGAAAATGGCAAAGGAGCAATATTTTAAAAGACACTGGCTGAGAACTTTACAGATTTGACAAAATACATAAGTCAGGTGAAAGTCCTGAGCAAGATAAACAAAAATAAACCTACATGGTAGACACATTGTAGAATCTGCAGAACATTAACAATAAAGAAAATAGCTTATATGAATGATAAGAATGATTAACTCCATCAAGAATGTCAGAAGTTTGACTGCTGGCATCTTGACAACAATGATAGGTGCCAGATGACAATGGAGTAGTATCTTTAAAGTGCTGAGGGAAGATAAATGGCAATCCAGAATTCTCCACCTGGTTAAATCATAACTCCAGAGAGTAAAATAAAGATATTTTCAGGAAGATGAAAAGCAAGAGTATTTACCACCCACAGACTTTTGTGTAAATGACAGGTCTATGAGTATTCAGAAATTCACAATTCAGAACTCAAAAAAGCTTAAAAAACAAGGTTTTTTGGGTGAGTTTTCAGCAAACTCATTTGTGGGCACACTTGACCTGAACTAGTTTATGAGGCTGTCTTTATTTATCCTACCTAGTGTGACTATATGTTTCACTGTGGAAATTTTAATATGCTTGACTGTGGGCTGCTTCCCCGGACCCACTGGATGTGTTATATCACAGCTAGTTTGTCCAACATGTTGCCTTTATAAAATCCAAAAATTTGTCAGTTCCAAAACAGAGAGGTCCCAAGGATTTCAGATAATGATTGTGGACCATTCTTTCTTTACTTTTTTTCTTGAATAATTTCCAACTTTTTCCCCCAGTTTTACTGAGATATAATTGACATACAACACTATATAAATTTAAGGTGTACAGCATAATGACTTGACATACATGTATGTTGTGAAATGGACCTTTCTTTTTTTCTTTCAATTTTTTTCTTTTCTTTTTTTTTTTTACCTTGAGGTATAATTGACATACAACGTTATATTAGTTTCAGGTGTACAACATAATGATTTGGTATTTGTATATATTGTGAAATGATCACCACAGTAAGCCTAGTTATTATTCATCACCACACATAGTTACAGAATTTTTTTCTTGTGATGAGAATTTTTTAGACTTACTGTCTTAGCAGCTTTTAAATGTGCCAGTATTATTAACTATAGTCACATGGCGTACATTACATCCCCATGACTTATTTATAACTGGAAGTTTGTACCTTTTGACCCCCCTCACCCATTTTGCCCATCCCCCAAAATGGTTGCCTCTGGCAACCATCAGTCTGTTCTCTGTATCTGTGAGCTTGTTTTTTTGTTGTTTTGTTTTCTTTTTCAGATTCTTCATATAAGTGAGATCATACTTATATGAAGTATTTGTATTTGACTTTCTCTGTCTTATTTCACTTAGCAGAATGCCCCCATGGTCCATTCTTGTTGTCACAAATGGCAAAATTTCCTTCTTTTATATGGCCAAGTAATATTCCATTGTGTATATATATCACATTTTCTCTATCATCACTTCATCCATCAGTGAACACTTAGCTTGCATCTATATCTTGGTTTCTATAAATGATGCTGCAATGAACATGGGGGTGCAGATATCTTTTTGAGCAGTTCTTTAGATAAATACTCAGAAGTGGAATTGCTGAATCATATGGTAGTTCTATTTTTGTTATTATTATTTTTTTGTGTGGTACGCGGGCCTCTCACTGTTGTGGCCTCTCCCATTGCAGAGCACAGGCTCCGGACGCGCAGGCTCAGCGGCCACGGCTCACGGGCCCAGCCTCTCTGCAGCACGTGGGATCTTCCCAGACCGGGGCACGAACCTGTGTCCCCTGCATCGGCAGGTGGACTCTCAACCACTGCGCCACCAGGGAAACCCTATTTTTAATTTTTGAGGAACCTCCATACTGCTTTCCATAGTGGCTGCACCAATTTACATTTCCATCAACAGTGCACAAGTGTTTTCTTTTCTCCACATCCTTGCCAACACTCGCGATTTCTTGCCTTTTTAAAAATATCCATTCTAACAGGCGTGAGGTGATGTCTCATTGTGGGTTTTTTTGTTTGTTTGTCTGTTTGTTTGTTTGCGGTACGCAGGCCTCTCACTGTTGTGGCCTCTCCCGTTGCGGAGCACAGGCTCCGGACGCACAGGCTCAGTCGCCATGGCTCACGGACCTAGCCGCTCCGCGGCATGTGGGATCTTCCCGGACCGGGGCACGAACCTGTGTCCCCTGCATTGGCAAGCGGACTCAACCACTGCGCCACCAGGGAAGCCCCTCTCATTGTGGTTTTGATTTGCATTTTCCTAATGATTAGTGCTGTTGAGCACCTTTTCATGTACCTGTTGGCCATCTGTATGACTTCTTTGGGAAAATGTCTATTCCGATCTTCTGCCTATTTTTTAATCAGATTGTTTTTTTGTTTTGTTTTTGTTTGCTATTGAGTTGTATGAGTTTTTCATATAGTTTGATATTAACCCCTTATCAGAATATGATTTGAAATATTTTCTCCCATTCAGTAGGTTGCCTTTTCATTTTGTTGCTGGTTTCCTTTACTGTGCAGAAGGTCTTTAATTTGATGTAGTCCCACTTGTTTATTTTTTCTTTTGTTGCCTTTGCTTTTGGTGTCAAATCCAAAAAATTGAAATGGACATTTCTTAGAGGATGAACTTTAGCAAGAAAATAATTGAACCAAGAGAGAAGGAGCAAAAAATAGTAATGAGGATGAAAATTGGTATGAAATGTTGGTAAACTTAATTAGCTAGTAACTAAAAATTAATAACTTTTTTACATTAAAAAAAAAGTAGAGTCAAAAGAAATAAAAGACATCCAAATTGGAAGGGAAGAGGTAAAATTTTCTGTTTGCAGATGACATGATCCTATGTACAGAAAATCCCAAAGAATCCACAAAAAAAGCTACTAGTGGGCTTCCCTGGTGGCGCAGTGGTTGAGAGTCCGCCTGCCGATGCAGGGGACACAGGTTCGCGCCCCGGTCCAGGAAGATCCCACATGCCGCAGAGCGGCTGGGCCCGTGAGCCATGGCTGCTGTGCCTGCAAGTCCAGAGCCTGTGCTCCGCAACGGTAGAGGCCACAACAGTGAGAGGCCTGCATACCACACACACAAAAAAAGCTACTAGAGCTAATAAATGAATTCAGTAAAGATGCAGGATACGCAGAGGCAGGATCAGTTGTGTTTTTATTCCAGCAATCAACAATCCAAAAAGGACATTAAGAAAGTAATTCTACTCACAACAGCATCTAAAAGAATTAAGTACTTAGAAATAAATCGAACCAAAGAGATGAAAGACTTGCACAGTGAAAACTGTAAAACACTGCTGAATGAAATTAAAGAAGACCTAAATAAATGGAAAGACATCCCATGTTCTTGGAAAGGACTTAACATTGTTAAGATGTCAGTACTACCCAAAGCAGTCTACAGATACAACACAATCCCTACCAGAATTACAACAGCTTTTTTTTCACAGAAATAGAACAAGCAATCCTCAAATTCATGTGGAATTGCAAGGACCTCAAATAGCCAGAACAATCCTGAAAAAGAAGAATAAAGTTGGAAGGCTCAGACTTCCCAACTCTGAAACTCAATACAAAGCCACAGTAATTGGAACAGTGTGGAACTGGCTTAAGGACAGACATATAGACCACTGAAATAGAAGAGAGAACCCAGAAGTAAACCCTCATATGTAAGATCAATTGATTTTAAGAAGGGGGCCAAGGGTACCATTCACTGGGGAAAGGACTGCTCAAAAAGTCTTTCAACAAGTGGTGCTGGGAAAACTGGATACCTGTCTGCAAAGGAAAGAACACTTACCTCACACCTTATATAAAAATTAACTCAAAATGCATCAAGGACCTAAACTTAGAGCTAAAACTATAAAACTCTTAGAAGAAAACAATCCAATGTCTTCTTGACATTGGATTTGGCAATGATTTCGTGGGTATGACACCAAGAGCACAGGGAACAAAAGAAAAAATAGATAAATTGGACTTCATCAAAATTAAGAACTTTTGTACATCAAAGGATACTATCAAGAAAGTGAGAAGACAACCTGTAGAATGAGAGTACATATTTGCAAATCACATATCTAATAAGGGATTCATATCCAGATTATGTAAAGATCTCTTACAACTCAGCAACAACAAAAAATGAACAACACAATTCATAAAAGGGCAAAGGGCTTAAATGGGCATTTTTCCAAAGAAGATATACAAATAGCTAATGAGCCCATGAAAAGATATTCAACATCATTAGTCATTAGGGAAATGCAAATCAATACCACAATGAGATACCACTTCATACCTGCTAAGAGAGCTATTAAAAAAGCACATGGTGGTTGGAACTTCCTTGGCGGTCCAGTGGTTAAGACTCCATGCTTCCAGGGCTTCCCTGGTGGCACAGTGGTTAAGAATCCGCCTGCTAATGCAGGGGACATGGGTTTGAGCCCTGGTCCAGGAAGATCCCACATGCTGTGGAGCGACTAAGCCAATGTGCCACAACTACTGAGCCTGTGCTCTAGTGCCCGTGAGCACAGCTACTGAAGCCTGCACACCTAGAGCCCATGCACCTCAACAAGAGAAGCCACTGCAATGAGAAGCCCACGCACCACAACGAAGAGTAGCCCCCACTCGCCACAACTAGAGAAAGCCCACGCTCAGCAATGAAGACCCAACGCAGGCAAAAATAAATAAATAAATAAATGTATTTATTAAAAAAAAAAAAGACTCCATGCTTCCATAGGGGATGTGGGTTGAATCCCTGGTCAGGGAACTAAGATCCTGCATGCTGCACAGCACAGCCAAAAATAAAAAAGAGGTGGTGGAAGCACAGACGTTGACAAGAACATGAAGAAATTGGAACCATTCTGCATTGCTGGTGAGGATATAAAATGGTATAGACACTGTGGAAAACAGTTTGGTGGTTTCTCAAAACATTAAACTTAGAACTACTCTTTGATGCAGCATTTCTACTCCTTGGCATGTATCAAAAAGGAATTGAAAGGAGGGACATGAACAGATATTTGTACACCCAAGTTCATAGCATTTTTCACAGCAGTCAAAAGGTAGAAACAACCCAAGTGGCCATTGACAAATGAATGGATAAACTAAATGTGGTATATATATGCAATGGAATGCTATTCAGTCTTAAAATGGAATGAAATTTGAAGTATTCCACAACATGGATGGACCTTGAAGACATTATGCTTAGTGAATTATCCAGAAATAGAAGGACAAACATTGTATGATTCCATTTAAATGAGGTACCTAGAATAGGCAAATTCATTGAGACAGAAAGTAGAATAGAGGTTACCAGAGTCTGGGAGGAGGCTAGAAGGGGGAGCCATTTTTTAAATGGATACAGAGTTTTTGTTGGGGATGATGAAAAAGTTTTGGGTATAGATAGTGATGATGGTTATATAGGATTGTGAATATGTTTAATGCCACTGAATTGGACATTTACAGTGGTTAAAATGATAAATATTATGAATGGTTAAAATGATAAATATTATATATATCTTACCACAATAAAAAAAGTTTTTCAGGGCTTCCCCGGTGGCGCAGTGGTTGGGAGTCCGCCTGCCGATGCAGGGACACGGGTTCGTGCCCCGGTCTGGGAGGATCCCACATGCCGCGGAGCGGCTGGGCCTGTGAGCCATGGCCGCTGAGCCTGCGCGTCCGGAGCCTGTGCTCCGCAACGGGAGAGGCCGCAACAGTGAGAGGCCCACGTACCGCAAAAAAAAAAAAAAAAAAAAAAAAAAAAAAGTTTTTCAATTAAAAAAAAGGTAGAATTCAAATTCTAGAAAATAGTATCAGAAGATGAGAAGAGTGCTAATAAGTTATTTAAGTGTACTTTGTTCCTTGTTTTGGAGAGTGATAAAGATGATTAATTTGACATTTTAAAAATGTATAGCTAGGGCTTCCCTGGTGGCGCAGTGGTTGAGAGTCTGCCTGCCGATGCAGGGGACATGGGTTCATGCCCCGGTCCGGGAAGATCCCACATGTCGTGGAGCGGCTAGGCCCGTGAGCCATGGCCACTGAGCCTGCGTGTCCAGAGCCTGTGCTCCGCAACAAGAGAGGCCACAACAGTGAGAGGCCCACATACCGCAAATAAATAAGTAAAATGTATAGCTAAATATGTATGTTAAATTTAAGAGAAATACTAAAAGGTTACAGATTCTGTCATAGCTTCCAAACTAACTGGGGGGTGATATTTTTAAAAAACTTTACTAACACACTAAAAAGTAGGAAAAGAGAAAAAAAATCAAAGAATAACAGTTCACAGAAAAGACAAAATAAGGGACTTCCCTGGTGGTCCAGTGCGATCCCAGGGAACTAGATCCTGCATGCCACAACTAAAGATCCTGCATGCTGCAACAAAGATCCCACATGCGGCAACAAAGATCCCATGTGCTGCAGCTAAGACCCAGAACAGCCAAATAAATAAATATTTTTTTAAAAAAGACAGAATAAGGGCTTCCCTGGTGGCACAGTGGTTAAGAATCCGCCTGCCAATGCAGGGGACACGGGTTTGAGCCCCGGTCTGGAAAGATCCCACATGCCGTGGAGCAACTAAGCCCATGCGCCACAGCTACTGAGCCTGCACTCTAGAGCTCCCGAGCCACAACTACTGAGCCTGCGAGCCACAACTACTGAAGCCTGCGCACCTAGAGCCTGTGTTCCGCAACAAGAGAAGCCACTGTGATGAGAAGCATCCACAACAAAGAGTAGCCCCTGCTCACCGCAACTAGAGAAAGTCCGCATGCAGCAACAAAGACCCAATGCAGCCAAAAATAAATAAATTAATTAATTAAAAAAATAAAAAGACAAAAGATGGCAGAAATTAATCAAATATATAAAAAACTTACTAAAATACAGATAATGTAAGATTGGGTAAAAAACCAAATCCAGCTGTGCAGCACTCACAAGAGAAGTATCTTTTTTTTTTTAAATTAATTAATTTATTTATTTTTGGCTGTGTTGGGTCTTCGTTGCTGCACATGGGCTTCCTCTAGTTGCGGCGAGAGGGGGCCACTCTTCGTTGCGGTGTGCGGGCTTCTCATTTCAGTGGCTTCTCTTGTGGAGCATGGGCTCTAGGCACGCGGGCTTCAGTAGTTGTGGCATGCGGGTTCAGTAGTGGTTCATGGGCTCTAGAGCGCAGGCTCAGTAGTTGTGGCACACGGGCTTAGCTGCTCCGCGGCATGTGGGATCTTCCCAGACCGGGGCTCGAACCTGTGTCCCCTGCATTGACAGGCGGATTCTTAACCACTGCACCACCAGGGAAGCCCAAGAAGTATCTTTTAAAAATTACCCAAAAAGATTGAAATTAAAAGCATAGAAAAAGATATGCCAGGCAAATACTAATAAAAAAAAAAAAGCTGGTATTGCAGTATTACAATACTAATATCAGACCGAAGTCCTGGACTTTTAAAAAGATGGTAGAAATTTGACTTTCAGTATCACTAGTATGGCTAGTTACAAACATAAATCCTGATACTTTCTGCCTGGTGTTATTCATCTGTTTTTTTCTTTTCTTTCTAAATCAACTACCACAGACATTTATGGAGCAGTATCTACTATGTGTTAGGTAATGCAATGGAGACAAAGATGAGTGCAGCCTAATTGATTACTGTATAGAATCTAATAGAGGAAATACATCCAGTAACTTTAAAACAAGGCAGCAAAATTGTGAGTACCATTAGAGAGTTATAAGTGAGATATGATGGGAATGGGCTGTGGTGGGAGGAATCAGGAAAAGATTTCATGCAAAACATGGTATTTGACATGGATAGAATTTTAAGAGATGGAGGTAGGAAAAAGAGATTTCAGGTTGAAGAGAAACAGTAAAGCTTTGAGCAAGCGCATTGTCTGCTTTTTCTTTACAGCCATCTTATCTAAAAGAATTTCCCTGGTTATACTAAGATTGTCTATTAACTCTTTAGATAGTGATTCTGATCTCCATACTGATCAGCTACATGATCAACTGATCATCTGATTATCTCCATACTAATTAAACATTTCTAATTATTTTTAATTAAATATGAATTTTATTGGTATGAATTATCTAAAGGCAGTAGTGTAAATACAATTATGTCTTTTTATTTTCAGTATTGTAAGACTTTGCCCTATCAGTTTGTTGTATAAAATTCCTATTTTATAAATTCTTATGTATATTCTATTCATCTATACAATGAGGCTCAGCTAGATTCTTCAATGAATAAATTACTCCCTAGCTTAAAAGAAGATATTTTTTAAAAGCTACACTAAGGATATAATTTCACTAGTATTAGTTCCTTTACAGCCTAGACCATGACCTAGACACCAGCATTTTTCCCCTGGGGGTTGTGTAGCACACTTTGGGACTAATTCTTTACTGGGTAGCTTCATAAATTTAGGCTAGAATGTTATCATTTGCTAGACTTCATTTGCTAGAAATGTGGCCTGCTCCATTTACCTGTAACAGCTCATTTGCTTTATTTTTCATTTTCCTTTACTCAACACAACAGCACTGCAAACTGCGTAATTAGGTTAACACTTTCGTTGCTTTTTAAAAATCTTTCTTCTAATTCTTTGCCTCATACTTCCTCATAGTATCTTAGATTTGTATGCTAGTTTTCCATGGGGGAAGAAGGGTATGTAATTCGCTTTTTCATACAGTATTGTTAATATTGACAGAAGGAGGCTAATTTTATCCTAAGTGATAATATACTCTATGTTGAAGACAGTTTAAACACTTCCCTCTGAACTTGGTCAGGGAAAAGGAAAATGGATTAGATGGCTCCTGAAATTTTTTCCTGTTCAATTCAGAGATTCAGAATTTTTTCCCCCTTTAAATGCTAAACAAATGAAAAGTGACATTTGGGATTACCACTATCCCTCTGTTGCTTGCCATCTTCAGTTTAATGTCTGCTTCTCTACAAAGATTAACATATTTTCTGCTCATGATTTACTTGTCAGGGACTTTAGGAGTTTTCTGGAACCAGAAGTCTGCCTTTGGTAGTGATGATTACTGGATAATTGCCTATGCTTTGGTGGATTTTCCATTTTTAGATTACATCAGGCTCTACAGACTTTATTTCTTTGGCAGAAGAACCCAAAGGCAATGGAGTATATTTTTTCCCCTTCCCCAGCCCAGCTTAAACAATGACTCACTTGGGCCCTAGGGCTTTACTTCATACTCTCATTCAGGGGCCGCTTTCTACCCTTGTTTTTCTTATTTGCCTTTAGTGTCTGTCTGGAACCTTTTATATCCTTTGGCACATGGATTTTCCTCTAACGTTATTGTCAGAGAGGAGGTATACGCCACCACCCCCAAACTGGAACAGACAATCCAGTTATGTTCCCATAAGCCATGTTGTTCTTAAGACAGCTGATATAGGTCAGAGAGAATACAAAAAGAATATCTTTAAGGAAACATAAATTTCAGGTGGGGTAGAGGGAGAAGTATTCTCCAAAAAGATATGAGTGCCAGTGTCATCCAGCTAAAGACAAAGATTTCCCACTATATGAGATGCTCTAATGACTGATTAAAACTTCCTCAGTGTGTGTGTGTGTTTGTGTGTGTGTGTAGGAGGTGGGAAGCACTCAGAGGAATTGAACTCCAAGAGTTTTCAAAGAGATATAGTTATGTGAAGAGAATTCCTCATAGAAGGACTTGGTCTAATCTATAGTTCAGAGTTTTTTTGGAGAAAAAAAGATTTTTCTCCTTTTGGGCAGTTGTTCTATATATTCTTGAGTTTTCATTCTAATTCCAGCCTTCTGTAACTCTCCATCTAATGATAATTCCTTGATTTTTCTCTTTGCAGTTTTAACAGTGTATGTCAGGGAACTCACATTCTTTTTCGGGAATTCAGCTTCATCCAAGCCACCCCTCACAATAGGGCATCATTCTTACGGGCCTTCTGGAGATGCTTCCGAACTGTAGGCAAAAATGGCGGTAAGTCTTCCCAAATTTTTTTCTTGCCTTCCTTTATTCCCTCCAAACTTCTTTCTTTTGCTCAGTATAAATACTGTTTTAGTGCATACTCTTCAAGGCTCTAGGAACACCTTTTAAGGAGCTATCTGTCTTGTGTCAGAGATACTGCCATCAATATTATTATCACCATCACCATCACCATCACTGAAGCACTTATTAAGATCCAAGTGTAACTCTGAGATCTATGTGCAGTAATTCATTTAATCTTCACAACGTCTCTCTGTGGTAGATAATATAATTCCCATTTTAAAACAAATGAAACTTAGGATCAATTTGCATATTGTTGGTTCAGCATCTTATGATTATAACCCAAGGAAAATATTAAAAAATACACTGATCAAAAATGTGTTTACTGAGACTTTATTTTGGTGATATGAAGGGTGAAAGACCCTTACTGAGAGCTTCTTTTAAAAAAATGGCACTAAATTCTTACATTCAGGATATTAAAATAGATTAAATTGCTCCAAAATTTTCAGATATAGAGTCTCTACATCAAAACTTTTGTTCACGTCTGTTTTCAAAGGCCTGTTCTTATTCCCATCTTCATATTATGTTTTTCCAAATAAGTATCGAATATCTTTGACAGTTTCTATAGTAAACCTAACTTAAAGTAGAGGAAGGCCTAAACTATTTCCTCATTCATTCAACAAATATATCTGGTAGACTTACCATGTACCTGGTGCTGGGGTTATAGTAAGAAAATAGGTATGCTCCCTGCTTTCATTGAATTTGCAGGATCCCCTACCCTGCTCTAACTGATGCTACTGCTACTTTATATATAGCTACTGAAACTTTTTTGCTAAAACTCCTTCTACCTAGTTTCTGATTAGATCATTTCGCTATCCTAAGAAATAGGTATGGTAGATATTATTGTGCCCATTTTATTTTATTTTATTTATTTATTTTAAGAAGATGTTGGGGGTAGGAGGTTATTAATTAATTAATTTATTTTTGCTGTGTTGGGTCTTCGTTTCTGTGCTAGGGCTTTCTCTAGTTGTGGCAAGCGGGGGCCACTCTTCATTGCGGTGCGCGGGCCTCTTACTGTCGCAGCCTCTCTTGTTGTGGAGCACAGGCTCCAGACGCGCAGGCTCAGTAGTGTGGCTCACAGGCCTAGTTGCTCCGCGGCATGTGGAATCCTCCCAGACCAGGGCTCGAACCCATGTCCCCTGCATTAGCAGGCAGATTCTCAACCACTGCGCCACCAGGGAAGCCCTGTGCCCATTTTATAAATAACAAAATTGTGTAACTTGCAGAAGGATTGCACAGTAGCAAATTTGGAAATAGAACCCAGATTTACTAATATGCTCTTTCTACTACTGACAAGTAACTCTAGAGATCATCCATCTCAATTACACTATTGTGCAAGCGTATTGAGAATACCATCATCTTCTTTACAAAATATATGACTAGTAGTTGAAAATCAGTGTGAACTCAATTTTAAGCGAACTAGCTCAGAAAAACTATCTTGTTGGTCTCCACATAAACAAAACTGGGAGCTGTGAGTGTATAGATGAATTTTGTACTATTTCATCAGAACCTGTCTTTCCTAATCCTTTCTCTGTCCCTTAACCAGTCAGCAAATATGTATTAAATACTCATTATATCAAAGAATGGTGCATATAGCTAGAGCTGTTTTCTGTGAAATAGCACATGGAGATAACTATGGAAAATAATCTTCAGATATCCTTAATTCTTTTCATGACTTACAAGTGGGGCCTCTTCAGTAATTTATTTATTATCACAAGGGATCCATATAGTGGTGGACTCTAAGCAGATGTGGTTTTCTTTATCTTTCTTATAGCAGCTGCCAATGATTCATCCAGCTGCTGAGAGGAAGCAGCTCCAAGTTCTCCCTATTTCTCCTGTGCCACCAGTAGGACCTAGATTTTATGCTGGATATTTATTGTCATGCTTCTTAATCCGACAGTCTCTGATTTCTTAAATACCAAATGCAACATTTGCGTCTAGGTGATCCTAAGATCTTTGGTTAAATAGTTTTAATATATTCTCAGTTTCCTCCAGGAAACTTCAGTCCCAGAATGTGTCAGTCTCCAATTTTAATCCAGAATGAGCAAAATCACTCAGAGGCAAGATTCCAAAGGAAAGTATTTATTAAGTCCCATTTTTTCAATTAGAATGCCAAGTACCAGACACCTACTCAGTGGACCTGCTATTATATTGTTCTCCTGCAGATAACTTCCTTAGAACATCATGTACATATTGTAGCATTATCAAGAGGAAACTGACTCTTCTGGGAGGAGGCAAAAGATGAGCTGGGTTCCAGCGTAACATATCTAAAAGTGAAGCCACCTGTAGAAAACTAAGGACCTTGATCCCTTCTGGCAAGAAATCTTTTATCCCAGTTTTTAGCAAGTACAGAGATACGATGTCATTCCTGCATGACTGAGTATTGAATGATGCTAATTTCCCTGTGTCTGAATTTCAAATAACCTCATGAAAACTGCAGTGAGTCTCTTGCTATCTAGACAACTTTAGACTCTTGGAAGCAAAAAGATCTACTCAAATGTAATAAGCCTTTAAAATTCAACTTCTCACTTTGGTATTTTTTTCAATACAGAAATATTAGTCTAAATTTTCCAAGTTGGCAAAGATTGAAATTCCCTTGAAGTAAATCTCTACTTCTATTTAGGGATATTGTCTCAAAAGAGCTTTTGTCCACAGTTTATTTTCAGTTTATGAGAATTTAGTTTTGAGCTTTGTGCTTTTACCAGTGAATATATATATTTCATTTAATAAAATAATGATACTAAGGGAATTGTCCTCCTGCTATAAACAACTAGAAAATCAGACAAAGTATCTGAAACAACTGTTTCAGACATTGGACCAACAGTCAGTGTGGAACTATGGTCCCTGAGAGGCAGTTACCAAGTGACAGTACAGGGAGATCATCAAAGAGCTTGGTGGTCTTACTGAGTTGAAGAGGCAGAGGCTGGGGTTTAGGGAGGCCAAGGTGGCCAGTATTTACAAGGCCAAGTACCAGAGAGAAGGGCATTGCTCACTTAGCTCCAGAGAGCTGCAAGGAGGTATTTGAGTCTTTGACTACAAACTCTGCACATGTGTGGGTTGGAAAAAGAACCACTAGAAAACAGTAGGCCAGACAATTCCTGGAGTACTCACAAGGCTAGTTTCTTCTATTTTGAGAGAAACCTCAAAATACACTGGGCATTGGATAGAGTCCTCAGTAGCTTAAGCATTAAACTGATCTGCAAGTAACTGCATTTACCAGAACAAAATTCAATACTCCTTAAAGGAATTCAACAAAATCCAGCACTCAACAACATAAAATTCACAAAGTCTGGCATCCAACTAGAAATTACAGGAAGCAGGAAGATATGACCCATAACCAGGAGAAAAATAAATCAATAGAAACACAGACTCAGAAAAGACAGAGATGGGGGAATTAGCTAGCAAGGACCTTTAGACAGTTATTTTAAGTCATATAGATGTGCTCAAGTATGTAAAGGAAAATATGAATATGATTAGGAGATAAATGGAAGATATTAGAAAAATCTAAATGGAATTTCTAGGCATAAAATACAGCATCAGAAATGAAAATAATGATAATAATAGCAGTTAATATTTATTAAGTGCTTCCTGTGTAGATTATCTCATTTTTCTAATCCTGTGTATTAGGTAGATACTTTTATTATCTCCTTTGCACAGAAAATAAAACTGAGATTTTGAAAGTTAAATAACTGGTCTAGGTCACACACCTATAAGTGTGTGACCAATGAATGACAAAGAAGCCAGAGAGCTGACTTGAGACAGTATTATGTTTTTAGTGTGTAATGTGTTCTCCATCAGAGAGTGTATGAAATGCTGGAAATACAGATAAGTAAATGACAATGCTTGCCCTCAAAGAGCTCACATTCCGGGAGAAGAAACAGAGTAGCCTAGAAGTAGTTTCCTTAGAGTATAAGTGATTAGTAAAGCCTGTATGAATCAGTAATAGCACAAGGAAAGAAATAGTTCTTCCTGCAGAAGTTGGGGAAGGCTCTAAAGAAGTAAAGACAATTAGGATGGATCTTGGAGTAGTAGAAAGCTGTTAAGCAAAGAAGGAGTACATTCTGAAAAGAAAAAACAAGATTTTTGAAAGTATGATGACATGAAACATCATGGTTCCTTTGGAAAATGGTAAGAAGAACAATGTGGCAACAGAAAATGATGCTGAATGCTTATTGTGCCAGCCACTGAGCAAAATGCTATACATGTATTCATTCATTTCATTCAGACAACAAACATGAGTTGGTGTGATTATTATCCTGTTTTATACATAAAGAAACTGAGAGAGAAGTTAAGTGACTTGCACAGGCTATATAGTTTATAAGTAGCACAGCTCATATTCAAACTTGTCTTCACAAAGGCCACATTTTTTTTTTTTTTTTTGGCGGTACGCGGGCGTCTCACTGCTGTGGTCTCTCCCGTTGCGGAGCACAGGCTCCGGACGCGCAGGCTCAGCGGCCATGGCTCACGGGCCCAGCCGCTCCGCGGCATGTGGGATCTTCCCGGACCGGGGCACGAACCCGTGTCCCCTTCATCGGCAGGTGGACTCTCAACCACTGCGGCACCAGGGAAGCCCTCCTTTGTAATTTTTTAAACAAACAAACAAAAATCCTTCAGTGTGATCTCTTCACTCCTGAGGTCTCCTCTAGCAGCTGATTCTCTCCACTTGTTCCCACCAGTGCTTCACCTCTCATCACTTTCCCCGGAAACCTGATGTGGCCAGATTAAATAAATAAACAAATAATTTCTTCAACCTCAAGTTCCTGTTTCCTAGCTCCCATTTTACTTATTTCTTCTCTATTCCTAATTTTCTCTTATTTTTTCATTTTTACTTCTTTCTTCAGAATCTTTTCTCCAGGGAGAACATTGACAATTGATGTCCCCTCAAATCTGTCCCCTCTCTACCTGCAATAACTTTGATCTTTCCCTCTATTTAATTTTTTTTTTGGCTGTGTTGCATCTTCGTTGCTGCACGCGGGCTTTCTCTAGTTGCCGTGAGCGGGGGCTACTGTTTTGTTGTGGTGCGCGGGCTTCTCATTGTGGTAGCTTCTCTTGTTGTGAAGCACGGGCTCTAGGCACGTGGACTTCAGTAGTTGTGGCTCTCAGCCTCAGTAGTTTTGGCTCGCGGGCTCTAGAGCGCAGGCTTAGTAGTTGTGGCTCATGGGCTTAGTTGCTCCGCGGCATGTGAGATCTTCCCGGACCAGGGCTCAAACCAATGTCCCCTTCATTGGCAGGTGGATTCTTAACCACTGCGCCACGAGGGAAGTCCCCCCTCTATTTAATTTTTCCTTTTTTCTATTTTAGTTATTTGGAGGTGTCACACATGTCACACAAGCATTCCTGGAATGCTTTTGTCACAACCTCCTCTCCCACCCAACCCTCCTCACCCTCCATACATAATACCCTTAGGCTGCTGACCTCTCTTTATCCTTTTAGGTCTTAGTTTAAAGGTCAGCTCCTTAAAGGGGGCTTCCCTATGACCCTTCCTCATCTGAATTAAATCCTTTCATTACTCTTTTCAAAGCATCCTGTAATTTTCAGTCATCATTTATTACAGTTTCTGACTAAATATTTTTGGCATGACTCTTTACTTAATGTCCATCTCCCTTATTAAATTGTAACCTTTATGAGGGCAAGAACCTTGTTTTGCCAATAACTATTCCTAGCACCCAACATCTGTAAATGATTTGTTATTTAATATGAAGGCTCACCATTTCCCAATCACAAGAGGATAGATTCTTTTTTTTTTTTTTTTTGCGGTACGCGGGCCTCTCACTGTTGTGGCCTCTCCTGTGGTGGGAGCACAGGCTCCGGATGTGCAGGCTCAGCAACCATGGCTCACGGGCCCAGCCGCTCTGCGGCATGTGGGATCTTCCCGGACCGGGGCACGAACCCGTGTCCCCTGCATCGGCAGGCGGACTCTCAACCACTGAGCCACCAGGGAAACCCAAGAGGATAGATTTTTGAATGGGTTATATTATCGTTTCTTCTATTGGGTGTAGGGTTGGTTTTGAAAATCTGTTTTACGCTAACTTTTCAATATTGTGTAGGAGCCTTGTTTTAAAATAATAGTAGCTACCACTTATTGACCACCTACTATATGCAAGGCACTAAACTTCATGTTCTAAGTGCCCCACTAAAAACTGACCCATTCAAAGCTGTGCTATTTTAAATGACACCTAATTAAAACAATATTCAATACCCACTGGTGATTCTAAACAAGGATTAGAAAGATTTAGATCATGATCTGTATGCAAACTTAATTTTTTTTAATATTTATTTATTTATTTGGCTTCGTTGGGTCTTAGTTGCAGCACGTGGGATCTTCGTTGCGGCATGTGGGGTCCTTTGTTGAGGTGCGGGCTCAGTAGTTGTGGCATGCAGGCTTAGTTGCCCCATGGCATGTGGGATCTTAGTTCCCTGACCAGGGATCAAACCCACGTCCCCTGTGTTGGAAGGCGGACTCTTAACCACTGGACCACCAGGGAAGTCCCGCAAACTTTAAACATTGGTGAGGATCTGATTAGTAGTACTTCCTTTCCTTCTTTTGTATTCCAGTCCAGCCTTTATGCTATGAAAGAGATCACAAACTAGTGGTCAGCTGACTGCACGTGCCTTGGCCTGCAGGTATGTTTTCTTGGTTTGCGGTGTTAAAAATACATATTTTTAATTTGATGCCAACATTTAACATAAAAATCTCAATTCAATTTCACTTATAAATGGAAAGTCCTCCCAATACCATGACGACATTCTAACAAGAAGACAGTTTGCCAGGGCAGAAGTGCAGCTGCTCTCTTTAGACAGGGTATGTAGACTCAGATTTACCGCCAGGACGGAGGTACAGCTACTCTCTTTAGACAGGGCACGTAGACTCAGATTTACCACCATCCCCAGCTGCCTTGCTTCACCTGCTTACGTTTCCTGCCTGGCCTCTATAGGCATTTGAGTTTGCTATCATTGCTAGAACTTCTTGGTCCATTTATAACCACTTGAAAGGTAAGGTTACACTCATAACTCAGAACAAGGAGTCAGGTTCTTATTCCTCAACTAGATGCTCTTTCTCTCTTCTCCTTGTTATCATGATGTCTCAAAATTTTTTATAATTAGAAGTGACCTTAAAGTCCTCTCATCTTGAAACTAAATCTAGGTTTTTTAAAAATATTCTCTTTTTTACAGTAAAATATACATTACATAAAATTTGCTATTCTAACCACTTTTTAAATTGAGAAATCTTTTTTTGGTGGTAAAATATAAATAACATAAAATTTACCATTTTAAGTGTACAGTTCAGTGGTATTAACTATATGCACATTGTTTTAAAACCATTACCAGTATCTATCTCCCTTTTTTCATCTTCCCACATTGAAGCATTTTACCCATTAAAAAAATAACTCCCCATTCCCCCCTCTTCCAGCCGCTGATAACCACTGTTTTACTTTCTGTCTCTGTGCGTTTGACTATTTTAGGTACCACATATAAGTGGAATCATACAATATTTGTCTTTTTGTGTCTGACTTATTCCACTAAGCATGATGTTTTCATAGTTCATCCATGTTGTAGTGTGTATCAGAATTTCATTCCTCTCTATAGTTGAATAATATGCCACTGTGTGTATATCGTATTTAGTTTATCCGTTCATCTGTCAGTGGACACGTGGGTTGTTTCCACCTTTTGGCTGTTGTGAATAATGCAGCTGTAAGCGTGGGTGTACAACTATCTGTTTGAGTCCCTGTCTTTGATTCTTGGATATGTACTTAGGAGTGAAATTGCTGGATCATATGATCATTCTATGTATAACTTTTTAAGGAATTGCCATACTGTTTTCCACAGTGGCTACACCATTTTACATTCTCACCAGCAATGCACAATTTCTCCCAATCCTCACCGACATGTGATATTTCTTGTTGTTTTGATAATAGGCATTCAAATTGGTGTGACGTGGAATCTCATTGTGGTTTTGATTTGCCTCTCCCTGATGACTCATGATGTTGAATATCTTTTCATGTGCTTATTGGCCATTTGTATATCTTCTTTGGAGAAATGTCTATTTAAGCCCTTTGCACTTTTTTGAATTGTGTTGTTTATTGTTGTTGTTGAGTTGTAGGAGATCTTTACATAATCTGCATATGAATCCCTTATTAGACATGTGATTTGCAAATATGTTCTCTTATTCTGTAGGTTGTCTACTCACTTTCTTGATAGTATCCTTTGATACACCAAAGTTCTTAGTTTTGATGAAGTCCAATTTATCTATTTTTTCTTTTGTTCCCTGTGCTTTTGGTGTCATATCCATGAAATCATTGCCAAATCCAATGTCAAGAAGCCGTTGGACTGTTTTCTTCTAAGAGTTTTATAGTTTTAGCTCTTAAGTTTAGGTCTTTGATCCATTTCGAGTTAATTTTTAGATAAGGTGTGAGGTAAGGATCCAACTTCCTTCTTTTCTTTTCTTTTTTTTCCCACTGCATGGCATGTGCAGTGGAAGCATGGAGTCCTAGCCACTGGACCACCAGGGAAGTCCCCCAACTTCTTTCGTTTGCAGAAGGATATCTAGTTTTCGCAGCACCACTACTGAAAGACTTTTTGAGCAGTCCTTTCCCCAATGAATGGTACCCTTGGCCTCTTCTTGAAAATCACTTGATCTTACTGTGAGGGTTTACTTCTGGGCCCTCTCTTCTGTTCAAGAGGTCTATATGTCTGTCCTTATGCCAGTTCCATACTGTTCTAATTACTGTGGCTTTGTATTGAGTTTCAAAGTTGGGAAGTTTGAGCCCTCCAACTTTATTCTTTTCCAAGATTGTCCTGGCCATTTGGGCCCCCTTGCAATTCCATATGAATTTGAGGATCAGCTCTCTATTTCTGTGGCAAAAAACCTGTTGGAATTCTGGTAGGAATTGTGTTGTATCTGTAGATTTCTTTGGGTAGTATTGACATCTTAACAATGATAAGTCTTCCTATCCATGAACATGGGAAGTCTTTCCATTTATTTAGGTCTTCTTTAATTTCATTCAGCAGTGTTTTATAGTTTTCAGTGTGCAAGTCTTTCACCTCCTTGGTTAGATTTATCCCTAAGTATTTTATTCTTTTCATGCTATTGTAAATGGAACTGTTTTTCTTAGTTTTCTTTTTACATTTTTCATTGCTAGTTTATAGAAATATAATTGGTTTTTGTATGTTGGTTTTGTATCCTGCATCTTTGCAAAATTCATGTATTAGCTGTAATAGTTTGTGTATTTGTGTATGTGTATAATCTTTATGGTTTTCTGCATAGAAGATCATGTCATCTTTAAATAGAGATAGTTTTATCTTTTCCTTTACAATTTGGATACCTTTTATATCTTTTTCTTGCCTAATTGCTTTGGTTAGAACTTCCTGTGCTGTGTTCAGAAGTGACAAAAGCAGGTATCCTTGTCTTGTTCCTGATTTGGGGGGAAAGTTTTCTAGTATTTGGTTTTAAGATAGAAGTATGTCAGGAAAATTGTGATTCACATGGACAAGTAGCTGCAAATACTAATAGATTTATTTTTAACATCTTGACATCTGGTCAAAAAAAGTTTTTTAGTTATACTGATCCACATATTCAAAAAAGTAGTGATAGGGAATTCCCTGGCAGTCCAGTGGTTAGAACTCAGTGATCTCACTGCCAGGGCCCCGGGTTTGATCCCTGGTCTGGGAACTAAGATCCTACAAGCCACAGAGCAAGGCCAAAAAAAAAAAAAAGTAGTGATAGTAAATTTTTGTGCCAAAGCTGAGTTACTTTCCTAATTGATGTGTGATCACTTTGGAGAAATCAATGAACAGTTTTCTCAGCTAGTTTAAAAACTGCATTGTTTGGAGAAAAATAAATGTATCTTATAATATCTCATATGAGTTGTTCAATAGTGTTATTTCTTTAAAGATCAGGTACCTCAGGGGCTGCTATGGATTGAATTGTGTCCCCCCCACATTCATATATTGAAGCCCTAATCCCCAACGTGACTGTGTTTGGAGGTAGGGCCTATAAGGATGTAATTAAGATTCAATGAGGTCATTAGGGTAGGGCTCTTCTCCAATAGGATTAGTGTGCTTATAAAAAGATTTCAGGGACTTCCCTGGTGGCACAGTGGTTAACAATCCTCCTGCCAATGCAGGGGACATGGGTTTGAACCCTGGTCCAGGAAGATCCCACGTGCCACAGAGCAGGTAAGCCCATGCACCACAACTACTGAGCCCACATGCCATAACTACTGAAGCCCACATGCCACAACTACTGAAACCCGCATACCTACAGCCTGTGCTCTGCAACAAGAGAAGCCACCGCAATGAGAAGCCCGCGCATTGCAACGAAGAGTAGCCCCACTCGCTGCAACTAGAGAAAGCCCACGCACAGCAACAAAGACGCAGCACAGCCAAAAATAAATAAATAAATTAAAAAAAAAAAAAGAAGAAGAGACATCAGAGAGCCTTCCCCCTCTGTTCGCCATGTAAGGACACAGTGAGAAGGCAGCCTTTTACAACAAAGGAAAGACTCCTCACCAGACACTGAGCCTGCTGGCTCTTCCATCTTGGACTTCTAGTCTCCCAAACTGTGAGAAAAATAATTTCTGTTGTTTAAGCCACCCAGTCTATGGTATTTTGTTATGGCAGCCTGAGCAGACTAATACAGAGGCCAGATTTTTGCTCATAATTTTCACGCAGAAAAATTAATTTTATTTTGCATTTTAAATCCAAATCCTGTTTTGATTCATCACTAATATTTTATCTGAGGTGGTAAGTATGGTAGTGTTATAAGCCTAAATTGAGCTATTCAGTTTATTTAAATATCAGTAAGATTTCCAAGTTGATAAACTTACATTTAATGAATGTACTTAAGGTAGAAATAATAGTAATTTCTTATTTTATTTGACTATTGTTTTGACAACTGCCTTATATCAGTCAGAAAACTTTAGTGTAAAAGAATAAATTCTGGCATCACTACTGATACGTCTGCAAATGACTCTGAAAGGTCTACAGTTTAAAAGCCTCATCCTAATAAAATTAACAGTATGTATCAATTTGTATAACATTATCCAATAGTGTTTTGAAAAATGCTTACATAATCTTAACTGCTAGTGTTTATCTACACAACATCTAATGACATTTTAAGGCCTGTGTTTTCTGTGATCCACTATTCCATCAATTTTTTCTGCCATTGCTTTTCCAGTCCCAGTACAAAACCGATTACATTTTTACCACTTTGTTAGTATCTTAACACTTAAATACTTCTATTTTGTAATTATCAAGTTATTTTATAGAGTAATAAATCTACTTTGTTTTGTTCCATAACCACATCGTATAGGAACAAGTATAAGGAGGGGTTGATAACATCTGTACTCTCATCCAGTAGAATTTAAAGATTTTATGTAATCACAGCCTTTATGCCAATATAGTCCTGGATTAAAAAGAAAAGAAAAAGACTAGAGCAGATAAAAAGCTTCCTAGTCAGTGACACATTTACAAGTTCAAATACATATATTTGTGAGCAGGAGAAGCTCCACGATGAGTTAACCTGAGAGCACAAGTTGGTAGTGTCTATATATTCAAATTTACTATGTAACCTATTTAGTGTGCATGTTGTTTTTCTTATAAATTTTAAACAAAGTTATATTTTTAATAAGAAAACTGTTAATATTAAACATTTGTAGAAACTTACCAATGCCTCTGAAAAACTCAAGCCTTCTGGTTTGAAAACTACTAATGTTTCTCTACCCATTCCCCATCACACAGGTATAAAATTGAAGCCTGAGGTCTCCCAGAGAGTCTTCTGACTCTCACCAAGTGCTCTTGCTATTAGCGTTAAGTGCTCTTGCCCTGACGCTTAATGCACATCAATATATTTTATGTCATTCAGCCTCTGAGATCAATGTATAATTTTCTAGCCCAGAATGTGATCAGATTAGTTAAGGTTTAAGAATGTATTGCAATTGTGTGTGATTTTCTATCTTCTTTGATTGCCTTAACAGATGGAGGAAAGTTTAAGTTCCACTCTACCTGTCTTCAAGAGAAAACATTATGTTATTCCATCTTTTATTTAAAATAAAAAATCATGATTCTTATTACTGAGGGAAGTATAGTACTTGCTTTACTGCATATTTCATGCTTTGAAGGACATAACAAGCAGAATTTGGAAGTTCTTTGAAAATACAACCAAGGGTTTTTCAAAAATTAGGCTAAAGTGAGACTTTACCATGAGATGTTATTAAACCCATTCTCTAAAGCAGATGTACCCCCAAAACAGAATGGTACCTCTTAGGCTTCTGAAATCTCTTGCTCGCATGATTCAGTTAAAAACAAAAGTAAAAGACTAAATTAAAGTGTATATACACTGTGAGTCAAAATAAAGCCACCTTAGGTTAAAAATGTCAGTTTAATAAACCATACTCAAATTTGGTAGTTTTGGTGGGTTTTAAGCTGGGAGTGTATAAAAGCAAGTATAAGTAGTGTTGAAAATTTAATCTTTTCTAGTTTTATTTTCCTTGGCATAACCTGCTCTTCATTCCCACCGCTGCCACTGGACCCTAATTTAGAACCCTAACTAACCACATCGGAGAGGTTGTCAAAAAGACAGATTCCTTGATCCCATCTCCAACCAAGTGAATCAGAGTCAGCAGGGGAGGGACGTGGGAATGAATGAATGAATGAATTTATTTATTTTAACATCTTTATTGGAGTATAATTGCTTTACAGTGTTGTGTTATTTTCTGCTGTGTAACAAAGTGAATCAGCTATATGCATACGTATATCCCCATATCCCCTACCTCTTGCATCTCCCTCCCACCCTCCTTATCCCACCCCTCTAGGTGGTCGCAAAGCACTGAGCTGATCTCCCTGTGCCATGCAGCTGCTTCCCACTAGCTATCTATTTTACATTTGGTAGTGTATATATGTCAGTGCTACTCTCTTACTTCCTCCCAGCTTACCCTTCCCTCTCCCGTGTCCTCAAGTCCATTCTCTACGTCTGTGTCTTTATTCCTGTCCTGCCCCTAGGTTCTTCAGAACCATTTTTTTTTAATTCCATATATATGTGTTAGCATACGGTATTTGTTTTTCTCTTTCTGACTTACTTCACTCTGTATGACAGTCTCTAGCTAGGTCCATCCACCTCACTGCAAATAACTCAATTTCATTTCTTTTTATGGCTGAGTAATATTCCATTGTATATATGTGCCACATCTTCTTTATCCATTCATCTGTCGATGGACACTTAGGTTGCTTCCATGTCCTGGCTATTGTAAATAGTGCTGCAATGAACATTGTGGTGCATGACTCTTTTTGAATTATGATTTTCTCAGGGTATATGCCCAGTAGTGGGATTTCTGGATCATATGGTAATTCTATTTTTAGTTTTTTAAGGAACCTCCATACTGTTCTCCATAGTGGCTGTATCAATTTACATTCCCCACTAACAGTGCAAGAGGGTTCCCTTTTCTCCACACCCTCTCCAGCATTTATTGTTTGTAGATTTTTTGATGATGGCCATTCTGACTGGTGTGACGTGATACCTCATTGTAGTTTTGATTTGCATTTCTCTAGTGAGTGATGATGTTGAGCATCTTTTCATGTGTTTGTTGGCAATCTGTATATCTTCTTTAGAGAAATGTCTATTTAGGTCTTCTGCCCATTTTTGGATTGGATTTTTGTTTTTTTGATATTGAGCTGCATAAGCTGCTTGTATATTTTGGAGATTCATCCTTTGTCAGTTGCTTCATTGGCAAATATTTTCTCCCATTCTGAGGGTTGTCTTTTCGTCTTGTTTATAGTTTCCTTTGCTGTGCAAAAGCTTTTAAGTTTCATTAGGTCCCATTTGTTTATTTTTGTTTTTACTCTAGGCGGTGAGTCAGAAAGGATCTTGCTGTGATTTATGTCATACAGTGTTCTGCCTATGTTTTCCTCTAAGAGTTTGATAGTGTCTGGCCTTACATTTAGGTCTTTAATCCATTTTGAGTTTATTTTTGTGTATGGTATTAGGAAGTGTTCTAATTTCATTCTTTTACAGGTAGCTCTCCAGTTTTTCCAGCACCACTTATTGAAGAGGCTGTCTTTTCTCCATGGTATACTCTTGCCTCCTTTATCAATGGAGGTTTATCTCTGGGCTTTCTATCCTGTTCCATTGATCTATATTTCTGTTTTTGTGCCAGTACCATACTGTCTTGATTATTGTAGCTTTATAGTATAGTCTGAAGTCCAGGAGCCTGATTCCTCCAGCTCTGTTTTTCTTTCTCAACATTGTTTTGCTATTCAGGGTCTTTTGTGTTTCCATACAAATTGTGCAATTTTTTGTTCTAGTTCTGTGAAAAAATGCCATTGGTAGTTTGATAGGGATTGCATTGAATCTGTAGATTGCTTTGGGTAGTATAGTTATTTTCACAATATTGATTCTTCCAATCCAAGAACATAGTATATCTCTCCATCTGTTGGTATCACCTTTAATTTCTTTCATCAGTGTCTTATAGTTTTCTGCATACAGGTCTTTTGTCTCCTTCAGTAAGTTTGTTCCTAGGTATTTTATTCTTTTTGTTGCAATGGTAAATGGGAGTGTTTCCTTAATTTCTCTTTCAGATTTTTCATCATTAGTGTATAGGAATGCAAGAGATTTCTCTGCATTAATTTTGTATCCTGCTACTCTACCAAGTTCATTGATTAGCTCTAGTAGTTTTCTGGTAGCATCTTTAGGATTCTCTAAGTATAGTATCAAGTCATCTGCAAACAGTGACAGCTTTACTTCTTCTTTTCCAATTTGGATTCCTTTTATTTCTTTTTCTTCTCTGATTGCTGTGGCTAAAACTTCCAAAACTATGTTGAATAATAGTGGTGAGAGTGGGCATCCTTTTCTTGTTCCTGATCTTAGTGGAAATGGTTTCAGTTTATCACCATTGAGAATGATGTTGGCTATGGGTTTGTCATATATGGCCTTTATTATGTTGAGGTAGGTTCCCTCTATGCCTATTTCCTGGAGAGTTTTTATCATAAATGGGTGTTGAATTTTGTCAAAAGTTTTTCTCCATCTATTGAGATGATCATATGGTTTTTATCCTTCAATTTGTTAATATGGTGTATCACATTGATTGATTTGTGTATATTGAAGAATCCTTGATTTCCTGGGATAAACCCCACTAGATCGTGGGGTATGATCCTTTTAATGTGCTGTTGGATTCTGTTTGCTGGTATTTTGTTGAGGATTTTTGCATCTATGTTCATCAGAGATATTGGCCTATCGTTTTCTCTTTTCTGTGACATCTTTGTCTGGTTTCGGTATCACGGTGATGGTGGCCTCATAAAATGAGTTTGGGAGTGTTCCTCCCTCTGCTATATTTTGGAAGAGTTTGAGAAGGATAGGTGTTAGTTCTTCCCTAAATGTTCGATAGAATTCGCCTGTGAAGCCATCTGGTCCTGGGCTTTGTTTGTTGGAAGATTTTTAATCACAGTTTCAATTTCAGTGCTTGTGATTGGTCTGTTGATATATTCTATCTTCCTGGTTCAGTCTCAGAAGGCTGTGCTTTTCTAAGAATTTGTCCATTTCTTCCAGGTTGTCCATTTTATTGGCATATAGTTGCTTGTAGCAATCTCTCATGATCCTTTGTATTTCTGCAGTATCAGTTGTTCCTTCTCCTTTTTCATTTCTAATTCTGTTGATGTGAGTCTTCTCCCTTTTTTTCTTGATGAGTCTGGCTAAGGGTTTATCAATTTTGTTTATCTTCTCAAAGAACCAGCTTTTAGTTTTATTGATCTTTGCTATTGTTTCTTTCATTTCTATTTCATTTATTTCTGATCTGATCTTTATGATTTCTTTCCTTCTGCTAACTTTGGGGTTCTTTTGTTCTTCTTTCTCTAATTACTTTAGGTGTAAGGTAAGGTTGTTTATTTGAGATTTTCTTGTTTCTTGAGGTAGGATTGTATTGCTATAAGCTTCCCTCTTAGAACTGCTTTTACTGCATCCCATAGGTTTGGGGTCATCATGTTTTCATTGTCATTTATTTCTAGGTATTTTTTTATTTCCTCTTTGATTTCTTCAGTGATCTCTTGGTTATTTAGTAGCATATTGTTTAGCCTCCTGCGTTTGTATTTTTTTACAGTTTTTTTTTCTGTAATTGATATCTAGTCTCATAGTGTTGTGGTCGGAAAAGATACTTGTTACAATTTCCATTTTCTTAAACTTACCAAGGCTTGATTTGTGACCCAAATGGATAGATATGGTCTATCCTGAAGAATGTTCCATGATCACTTGAGAAGAAAGTATATTCTTTTGTTTTGGGATGAATCTCCTATATATATATCAATTAAGTCCATCTTGTTTAATGTGTCATTTAAAGCTTGTGTTTCTTTATTTATTTTCAGTTTGGATGATCTGTCCATTGGTGAAAGTGGGGTGTTAAAGTCCCCTACTATTATTGTGTTACTGTCGATTTCCCCTTTTATGGCTGTTAGCATTTGCCTTATGTATTGAGGTGCTCCTTTGTTGGGTGCATAAATATTTACAATTGTTATATCTTCTTCTTGGATTGATCCCTTGATCATTATGTAGTGTCCTTCTTTGTCTCTTGTAATAGTCTTTATTTTAAAGTCTACTTTGTCTGATATGAGAATTGCTACTCCAGCTTTCTTTTGATTTCCGTTTGCATGGAATATCTTTTTCCATCCCCTCACTTTCAGTCTGTATGTGTCCCTAGGTCTGAAGTGGGTCTCTTGTAGACAGCATATGTATGGGTCTTGTTTTTTTATCCAGTTACCCAGTCTGTGTCTTTTGGTTGAAGCATTTAATCCATTTACACTCAAGGTTATAATCAATATGTATGTTCCTATTACTGTTTTCCTAATTGTTTTGGGTTTGTTATTGTAGGTCTTTTCATTTTTTTGTGTTTCCTGCCTAGAGAAGTTCCTTTAGCATTTGTTGTAAAGCTGGTTTGCTGGTGCTGAATTCTCTTAACTTTTGCTTGTCTGTAAAGGTTTTAATTTCTCCATCGAATCTGAATAAGATCCTTGCTCGAGATCCTTGCTCAGTAGAGTAATCTTTGTTGTAGGTTTTTCCCTTTCATCACTTTAAATATGTCCTGCCACTCCCTTCTGGCTTGCAGAGTTTCTACTGAGAGATCAGCTGTTAACCTTATGTGGATTCCCTTGTATGTTATTTGTTGCTTTTCCCTTGCTGCTTTCAATATTTTTTCTTTTTATTTAATTTTTGATAGTTTGATTAATATGTGTCTTGGTGTGTTTCTCTTTGGGTTTATCCTGTATGGTACTCTTTTTTTTTTTTTTTTTGTGGTATGAGGGCCTCTCACTGTTGTGGCCTCTCCCGTTGCGGAGCACAGGCTCCGGACACGCAGGCTCAGCGGCCATGGCTCATGGGCCCAGCCGCTCTGCGGCATGTGGGATCTTCCCAGACCGGGGCACGAACCCGTGTCCCCTGCATCAGCAGGCGGACCCTCAACCACTTGCGCCACCAGGGAAGCCCCCTGTATGGTACTCTTTGTGCTTCCTGGACTTGATTGACTATTTCCTTTCCCATGTTAGGAAAGTTTTCGACTATAATCTCTTCAAATATTTTCTCAGGCCCTTTGTTTTTCTCTTCTTCTTCTGGGACCCCTATAATTCGAATGTTGGTGCATTTAACGTTGTCCCAGAGGTCTCTGAGACTTTTCTCAGTTCTTTTCCTTCTTTTTTCTTTGTCCTACTCCCTGGCAGTTAATTCCATAATTTTATCTTCCAGCTCACTTACCCGTTCTTCTGCCTCAGTTATTCTGCTGTTGATTCCTTCTAGAGTATTTTTAATTTCAGTAATTGTGTTGTTCGGCACTGTTTGTTTGCTCTTTAGTTCTTCTAGATCCTTTTTAAATGTTTCTTGTATTTTCTCCATTTTGTTTCTGAGATTTTGGATCATCTTTACTATCATTACTCTGAATTCTTTTTCAGGTAGGTTGCCTATTTCATCTTCATTTATTTGGTCTTGTACGTTTTTACCTTGCTCCTTCATCTGTAACAAATTTTTTTGTCATTTCTTTTTTTTTTTCTGGTGGGTGGTGCTGTATTCCTGTCTTACTGGTTGTTTGGCTTGAGATGTCCAGCACTGGAGTTTACAGGCAGTTGGATAGAGCTGGGTCTTGGTGCTGAGATGAGGACCTCCAGGAGGCCTCACTCCAGTTGATATTCCCTGGGGTCTGAGGTTCTCTGTTAGACCAGCAGTTTGGACTTGGAGCTCCCACCACAGGAGCTCAGGCCCAACCTCTGGCCTGGGAAGCAAGATCCTGCAAGCTTTGTGGCACGGTTAAAAAAAAGGGGGGGGGCTTCCCTGGTGGTGCAGTGGTTGAGAATCCGCCTGCCGATGCAGGGGACACGGGTTCGTGCCCCGGTCCGGGAGGACCCCACGTGCCACGGAGTGGCTGGGCCCGTGAGACATGTCCGCTGAGCCTGCGCCTCCGGAGCCTGTGCTCTGCAACGGGAGAGGCCACGGCAGTGAGAGGCCCGCGTACTGAAAAAGAAAAAAAGGAAGAAAGAAAAAAAGGAGCAGTACAATATCAAATAATAAAAAACAAAATAAAATTAGAAAGATAAAAAATGTTAGGAAAACTAAAACTATAATTGAAATAACTGCAACAAGGTACAGTAAAACAACAACAGAAAAAAAGAAGAAAAAAGGCGGGGGGACAAGCCAAAAGGAGAGATCACTAACAAAGTATAAAGAATAAAATAAAATTAGAAAAATAGAAGATTTATTAGGAGAAATAAAAATATAAAAGAATCAACAACAATGAATCAACAAGCTAAAACAGAACCCCAATCTAAAAGAGGAAAAAAGAAAAAAAAGAAAGTCTGGCTATGGGGGCGGATTGGAACTTAGGCAGGGGCGGGGTGTTTACAGTGGGGCCAGACCTAGGCTGGTGAGGAGGTGACGTTTGAGCGTGAGGTGGGGCCTAGGCGGGCCGACGTTCAAGTGTGGGCAGAGCCTCTGCTTACGACCTGCGCAGAAGGGGAGCGGCAGCATGTGGAAAGGAGGGCCTCTGGAGTGTGAGGTTGCTGAGTCTGGAGATAGGGCCCTGAGTGAGGGTGTGGGGTGGGGCTTGGCTCTGCATGGCAGGAGGGAGGCTCTGAGGGCAGAGGATTAGGCCAGGGAGCCCAACAGGCTTCTCAGTGCCCAAGTGGACAGGGAAAGCCCCGGTCCTGTTCCCTTGTGTTCCTTCGTGCCCCTCCCCCACCATCTCCCCCCGGGGTCTCCCGTGTCGCTGCCAGACCCCTAACCGTGGGTGGGTTGTGCTGGGTGTAGAACTCCTCCCCTACCCCAGCCGCCCCTCAGGGAGGCCGGTCCCGTAAGTCCGGCCTTTACTTTTGCCCCCCCTCCACTCCCTCCCACTCCCTCAGGACCCGCGCGGCTGGAGAGGGCCTCGGTGGGCAGAGGATCAGGCCCGGATCTCAAGAGGTTCCTGGGGGCCCAAGTGGGCAGGGAAACCTGGCCGCACTCCCTTCTGATTCTCTGCCCTCCCAGTGGTCCCCCAGTTTCCCCCTTCGGGCATGGGATCCCTTCCCCTCCCCCAGCCACCCCTCAGGGGCGCCAGTCCCGTCCTGCCTTCACTCCTCCTCCCTCCTCACTCCCCCCACTCCCCATGTCCCTGGTTGTTGGGGGTTCCTTCCGTCCCCTTAGGTGTTCGTGGTCCCCCACCGGTGCCTGGTAGGTGTCCTAGTTGTGAGAAGCCACAAATTCTGCGTCCTCCTAGTACGGCATCTTGACTCCCCCCCGCCCCGGGAATTTATTTTTTAACAAGCATTTCAGGTGACACTTAAAATCACTCGTGTGGGAAGTATTGAATAACTTCTTAACTTTTTTCTTTTGCTCCAGTCCTTGCTCTACATCAGCAGTTTTCAACCCTGGTTGCACGTCAAGTTCATTCAGGGAGCTTTTAAAAACTACCCATGCCCATGCCCCATCACAGATCGATTTAATCAGAATCTTATGGGTTGGGACCTATGCTTTTTTTTTTTTTTTTAATGTTTTAAGTAAAAAGGTTTTATTGCAGTACAACATTTAGAGAAAAGTGCAAAATAATAAATGTACTGCTTAATGGATTTCTACAAAATAAACATACTCATGTAATGTCCATCCAGATAGAGAATATTACCAGCGCCCCAGATGCCTCTCCCAGGTCCCCTTCCAGTCATGAATCCCCTCTAGGGTCACCACTAGTCTAACTTTTATCACCATAAACTAGATGTACCTGATCTTGAACTTTATGTAGCTAGAATCATAGAGCATGCACTCCTCAGGGGCTGGCTTCTTTTGCTTAACATTATATTTCTGATTTGTTGTTGGGTTTAGCTACAGTTTGTTCTTTTTTATTGTTGTACAGAATTCCATTTTATGTATAAACCACAGTTTATCCATTCTACAGTAGGTGGTGTTTGGGTTGTTTTCAGTTTCAAGCTAGTACAAACAATGTTACTATAAACATACTTTTATATGTCTCTTGGTGTATAGATTTCTGTTAAGTATGTACTTCGGAGTGGAATTGTTGGGAATGCATACATTCAGCTTTAGCATATGTTCCCAAAATGATTGTACCATTTTCCACATTTAACTGCAGTTTATGAGAGTTCCTGTTGCTCTAGAACTTTTTCTGGGGCCCATGCATTTTAAAAGCTCTGCAGGTGATTGTGATGCACATTGAAGCTTGAGAACTACCGCAAGACCTTTTATAAATATAATTCTCTAAAGCATAGCCTTGGGCTTGTCGCCCATGCTTAGAACATCAAAGGTTCTATTGGTATTGCCTGCTTATGAAATATGAGTTCCATTACCTTACATTTAGGCCACTCATGATCTAACCTCAGCTGTTCCAACCACTGCTTTCCTACTCACAGCCTACACTCTCACCACACACAGACATTCACTTTCCCCCAAACACTCCTTATACTTTTCCCCAGCACACCTTTGTTTTTGCTTTTCTATTTGTCTAGCACTTTCTTGCATGTCTGTCACATTCCTGCCCATCTTCAAGTAAACCCAGTTCTAAAAGTCCTCGTAATTCCCACTTCCTCCCCTCCTTGCCCTCCCTTACCTCCATAAGTGATCTGTCTTATGGCACTTATTCTATCATATTTATATTAGTTATTGGCAAACATATAATTTCTTTCCTAAAATATCGCACGGGGTCAAGAATAAATCGATTTTGTCTCTCCTACCTCTCCATTCAGCTTGTAAATGTGTAATATCAAGCTCCATGTGAAGCACTAAAGAGAAGACTTTAAATTGGGTACAGCTGTGTAACCATGGTTAAGTTACTTTCTCCAGGCCTTAGTTTTCTCATCTGTAAAATGGAGAGTGTACTACTTCAACATTGTGAAAATTAAATGAGATAATGGACTAAAGCACCTATTCATCTTGGCACATAATAACTGCTTCACAAATGCCAGTTGTTTGTGTCATGTGATAGGTATCATTGTTAGTTCCCTTGAGGGGGGAGACAGCGTAGTTTATCTCTGAAGCCCCATTCAGTACCTTTGCTTGTTGTGGGTGCTCAGTAAATGCTGGAAGAATAAATTAATGAATGTCTGCTGGATGATTGGATGGGCCAGGCTTATTCATATTCCATTTCCAGTAAGTTTGGCCTATCTTGGAAGAAGCAGTCAAATTTCAGTTTAACCATCAGAGATAGACAGAAAGTAGGGTTTCTACTAAAAACTTTATTAAAAAGCTTATATCCCCAGTTTAACCATACAACAGCTGCTCTCCTTCTGCTGCCAGGAAGTAGGGAAAACGCTCCAAGAGCTATTTGCTGTTTGTTTGTTCATCTTCAGGTAAACATGCCATGACTTGGGGAGAGCACACACGTCCCCCGCAGGCAAGCTTGGGTCTGGGAAGTTGCAAGTAGGAGCAATGAAGAAGAAATCCCCCACTCTGGGAGAGGTTCCTGCAGGGACTCAGCTAAACCCATTTGCAGCTTTGCTGAATTATTTACTAAGATGAGGGGACTGGGTGTGGCTGGTCTGAGATTCCTCCTGGGAAGTCACTTTAAGAGTCTCCTTAATTTCCTCACCCTTCATCTTTGTTCTCTGGCTTTGGTGCAAGGGTGCAGGCAGTCGCACCCAGTTGACTGTTGTTCCCAGCACACTGAATTCTTTGAATCCGGCTGTTGCTGCCAAGGATTCCCTGCCCTGTTCTTTTCCCCTTGCCCTGATTTTAAAAACAGTTCGAGAAGTTCTCATCTGGCATGGAGATGCTGTTTTTCTAGATACATAGGACCAAGAAGGACCTTTAGAGCTTTAGATTATCATTTCTCAAAAACCCAGTATTGATAGATGAACAAATTATACAAAGTAGGCTCTGCCATCACCACTGTCATTTAAAGGTATTTTAGTGCTAAGAGGCTGTACAAGTGAGATAAAACTGATACCTGAGAGTATTTATCACCACCTATGTCACTTACAGGAGGAATATAAGAATATATTTAGCTAATTGAAACCTTATTAAAGGTGTGTAACAAAATATATGAAGATTAATGGGTAGTCCACGAAAATGTTTACCAGGTAACTAATATCTTTTAAAACATGAGCAAATAAATGAATTTAACCATGTTATAATCAAAATGGGTCTGATGACAAAAGAATTAGTAGTCTGAAAAATATATAATCCAGTGTTCGAAACCTTATTTGTCATGCAAATTGGCCAATAATTCCTTGGAAGCACAATTCTACTTTTATTTATTATTTTTAAATTTATTTATTTATTTATTTGGCTGTACCTGGTCTTAGTTGCGGCATGTGGGATCTTTAGTTGCAGCATGTGGGATCTAGTTCCCTGACCAGGGATTGAACCTGGGCCCCTGCATTGGGAGTGCGGAGTCTTAGCCTTTGGACCACCAGGGAAGTCCCGCATTTCTACTTTTAAAATAAAGTTAACTTCAGGAAGCAATGATGAGCAAGGAAGTAATACAATTTTAGGAAGACACTGAAAATCTGCATTTATTGTCTCAAGTGGCAGAACAACAGGATGGTATAATACCATTTATGTAAAATTATATATTTTTATGTCTGTATGTATTTATGTGCATACAAAAATGTTTGGAAAGAGGTTTACCAAAATGTTATAAGTGGTTTTCTTTCAGTGCTAGGATTTTACTTTTTTTTCGCACTTTTTTATATGGTTTGAGTTTTTTATAATGACTGTGTAACATTTTTATAATCACAATAAAAGCTATTTTTATTTTGAAAAAAAGAAAATTTTGTTTGACCATCTGCTATGGGCCCAAAATGGTACTAGGAGTTACAAGGATTAGAAAAGAAAGCTGCAACCTGGCCACCAGTATGTTTACATTCTAGTTGGGAAGGTACCTAAAGGGTGGTAGAGTGTAGAGTGTAATCAGGTGTCAGGATACAGTGGTTCAAAGAAGTGCTGGAGGCTACCAGGAAGAGGAGAGGTCATGTGGAAGTTTTCATTGAAAAGAGGAGGCTCAAGTTGGACCTTGAAAGATGGACAGAATTTGACTAGGAGGAGGGAAGGAGGACATTATAGGCAGCTTGAGCACTGAAGCAATAATAATGGTGTTTGAAAAGACAGTGAGGAAACCAGCTTATATAGAGTAATAAGCAAATATGATTTGTGATAGAGAAATTTGCTTTATTGCCAAGTTTATTCCATGTCTTTATTTTGATACATTGCAAATTGTATTTTGGTATACTTGAGCATTTTAAAAATCAGATCTTAGAAAAATAAATATAATTATTCTGAATACTGACTCTAAAGTGACATAAAAACTATGACTGCCATGAACATTTCATTATTTTAGTGTATTGAGAATGGAAGACTTCAGTCCATGTGCTCTATAATCCTGTCATTTCTATCCATGTCTCAGTTCAGTCAGTGGCTTTTTCTATAGGCTTTTAATTTGTGATTAATATATTCCTACACTCTCTTGTATTAAAAATCAAAAAGTAGGGTATGAAGGATGGAGGCCAAAAGTTTATTTAAAAATAAATAAAAGTTTATTTTTAAAAAAGACATTAAGATTGAGGCTTTTCAAACAATGGAGTCAGGATTTGCTTTTACTAGTTACTTGGTTAACATGACTACATGAAATGTGTGCTATATACTCTAAATACTGTGGCCATATAAACAATACTTACCATGCAAACAAGTCTTTCAGAGAACCATATGTTTGAAATTTTAAATACAAAATGTCAACTATAAAGCTTTCCTTTTTGAATTCATGTATTTTTAAGTACTTTCAGTGTTCAAAGCAGTGTGCTGCTAGGTGATGAAAAGTAAGCAGAGAACTCATTCATTCATCTATTCATTCATTCAACAGTATTTGTTGAGTGTGTCCTCTGTGCCAGGTATTATTCTAGGTACTGGAACTAAAAGGATAAGGAGGAAATAGTTCTATTCTTAATGAACTCATAGTCTAGTTGGAGAGAAAATTGACATGTAAATAAACAGTTATAGACCACTGGTAGACAGTGTCAGGTCAAATACACATATTTATTTGCACTCTCTCTATAAAACACACTAAATTTATAATAAAGGGGGAAAAAAGGTATAAAGCCAAAAGAGAACAAGAGATGACAGTAAGTAGTAGGTGTCAACTAAATTTTACAGGGTGGACTACAGATGGATAAGTAGAGAGTGATTTAGCAAAGAAAGCTGATGACTAATTTACAAAAGAGAAAGGTATCTCTTTATGCCACAGAGGTCTAGAAGGGTTCAAGAATTGGAAGTGTCAGGTACTCTGAAATTGGGAGTGTGAGGAAAGCTGAAAACAGGATTTGCTGCAAGTCCTTGTAAGGAATGGTTAGATCCCCAGATCCTCTTCTCCACATTAAGCATCAAGGTCACTCCCTTCTCCGTCCAGTAGAAGGTTGGAGCAACTAAACTGAAGGAAGTCTCAACTCAAGAATACCAGGTTCAGAGCAGAGGTGAGATGGCCTCGTGAAAACAAGGAAATAAGCCAACGTCTACATGCTGTATGTTAATACCTCATTCCCCCCTTCCCTTGCTTAGCTCTCACAATGCTGGCTGCCAAATGGATACTCCCCAAGCACAAGTCTAGAAAATTTCCTGGAGAAACTTGAATAGCCCCAGGAAAAGTCCCTACAGATCTGACATTTAGGAGTTCCACTGTAAAATGACCAGGTCTCCATTCTGCAATGGAGCTCAATGTCAGCAAGCTCCATCCATTTAGAAAACCAGCTTTTTTACATCTCACTCTAAATATGAGTGGACATATTCAAGGATCACCAGGCATTTGGAGAAGTCTCTAACGTGATAGCCAGAAACGAAGACCAAACAAACAAGGTAGAGGAGGGGGGAACTCAGAAGAAGCAGTAACAATACAAGGAGCAGAAGAAAACTTTAAGAAAGCTGTCGTTAATAGCCTCAGGGAAAACAGAGAAGGTATTGGATCCATTAAATAAGACTAGCCTGCCAGGCTTCCCTGGTGGCACAGTGGTTAAGAATCCACCTGCCAATGCAGGGGAAATGGGTTCGAGCCCTGGTGTGGGAAGATCCTACATGCCGCGGAGCAACTAAGCCCGTACGCCACAACCACTGAGCCTGCCCTCTAAAGCCTGCAAGCCACAATTACTGAGCCCACGTGCCACAACTACTGAAGCCCACACGCCTAGAGCCTGTGCTCTGCAACAAGACAAGCCACCCCAATTAGAAGCCCGCACACTGCAACGAAGAGTAGCCCCCGCTCGCCACAACTAGAGAAAGCCCGCGCACAGCAACGAAGACCCAATGCAGCCAAAAATTAAAAAGAAAAAAAAAGACTAGCCTGCCATATATAGCCGTGTGTGTGTGTGTGTGTGTGTGTGTGTGTGTGTGTGTGTGTATTTTTTTAAAGAACAAGAAGGAGTTCTTGGAATTAAAAATATAATAGCATAAATTAAAAATTCAATAGAAGGGCTAAAGGTAAAGTTGAGGAAATTGCCCAGAAGAGGCAAAGAAATAGAAAATAAAAGAAAAATACAAAAAAATTAGAGGCCTAGTCCAGAAGTATAACGTCTAAAAAATTGGACTTCCAGAAAGAGATAAAGGAATTAGAATGCCACTGGGCTTCTCAACAGCAATGCTGGAAGCTAAAACTCAGTAGAGCAATAGAGCAATGCTTTCAGAATACAAAAGTAAAATTATTTCCAACCTAGAATTCTGTACCAAACCAAATTAATAATCAACAATGAGAATAGAATATAGATTTTTAGATAGGCGAGAGCTTATAAATTTTAACTCCCATGTGGCTTTTCTCATGAAACTACTGGAGGATGTGTTTCACCCAAAAATGGGAATAAATCTAAAAAGATGAAATTATGGGATCTAGAAAAAGGGATCCAACACAGAGAAGTAAAAGGAATTCTTAGGATGATAATGAAGGGTAGTCCCAGGACAGTCATTTATGCAGGAGAGTTAGATAGCAAGCAGTTCAGATTGCAGCAGCAGAAACATCCAGGAGGAATGTCTGCAAGAAAATTTTTAAAATAGAACTGATAAAAGTGTTGTGTTAGATTACATTCAGTTGGAGAATTAGAGATTAATACTTCAGTTGAAGAAATAGTGATTAATACTTAGAAACTCCAAGCAAACCAAGAAAGAGGTAATTCCAAGAGAAACAAAATGTTGTATGAGGAAGAAAATGTAATAATAATATACCTTGTGGCTTGGCTGTGAATAATGTTTATGTGGTATAAAAATATAAATACTGAATATTTTAAGCTAAAATTGTTACTGTATCTATATTAGAAAGATGGAGGGATGGGAAATGTGTGTAGGTGGTGAAAAAGATAATCTGTCATTTTCAACTAAGGGTCCAAAGATAATGTAAAATTTTAAAATCAAGAAATAGCAGCATAAGCATATTATTAAAAAATGAAAAACAGAAGACAAGTGGAGTTGGTTAAGAGTTGCTACCGTAGTTTGGTTTGGAACCAACTGAGTTTGAAAAACCAGTGAACCTTTCAAATGAATTTGTCCAGCAGGGATTCAAGTCTGATAAAGAGATTGGAAGTGGAGGTATAGTCAGAATTTAAATCATGCAAATGGATGAGATCACCGAGGGATGAAAGTGTAGTGAGAGAGAGAGATAAGGGCAGAACTTTGGGGAATGCTTATATTTAAAGGGTGAGAGAAGGAAAAAGAGTCAGGGAAGAAACAGAATATAGGAGGAGAAATAGAATAATATGCCATTACATAAACCAAAGGAGGAGAGTTTCAAGGATAGGATGGGCAACAGTATCAGTTGTCACAGGTGGAGAACTAAAAAAATGTCTTTTGAATCTATGGTGATTGGAGATTGTAACTTTCAAGAGAACAGTTTTGATGTGATGGAAGCAACACTGAAGGGGCTACTGAGTGAATGAATGAGTGGTAAGAAAGAGGAGATAGTGAATATAGCACACTCTTCTGAGAAATTTGGCTTTGGTAAGTAGACTATGAAAGTTTTTTTAGATTAAGGGACCACTTAAACATATGTGGGTAGATAGCAAGAAGTTAATGGAGAAGGTAAGATGCAAGTGTAAGGGGAATAATTGACAGAGCAAGATCCCAGAGAAACTGAGAGAACATGGACTCAAGAGCACAGATGGAGAGATTAATCTTAGTAAGAGAAGGGAAAGATTTCTTTCTTTAAGAGAGGGATGGAAGAGGTGAGGATAAGTGAAGACACTAAGAAATATTAAGGTGTAGAGGAAGGAAATTGAAGGATTAAAAAATCAGATGGCTGATCTAAGTTATCTGCTTAGAGTTGGGGGTTGGAGCAAAGGGTTAGTTTGGAAATTTGAGAATGGAAAATGTCTGGGGCAGCTGCTGGAAGGAATGCAATACAAAGTTAAAAGGAGATGACTGAAAGGATTACCCGGTAGCCAAGAGCATCCAGTTGAGGTTAGAATGTATGAATTTGTAATAAAGCCAATCAGTATGGTTTCTGGACTTCCTCCAAGAGCGCTATGACTCCAAAAGTTGTGTAAGTCATCATCTTGGCTAGAGAAGGGTTTTCTTGGAGTGTATTAGGAGACATCCCAGGGTTCAAAAACTTTAGGAAAATGCTTGCTCAAGGAGAGTTAATGCTTAGGAATACCAAAGAGCAGGTTTGCTTGTGGGATACTTCCTTCTGTGGGTCATTCAGAAGTCTTGTGGGGAGAATCATGGGCAAAAAAAAAGAAATATACTTAAGAGACTTAAGAGAAGCAAAGCAGTTTGGTATCAAGAAGAGCTATAGCTGCATGGATATCTAGACACAAATCTGAGGGTGGGACCATGTTCGAGAACATCTGGATTCAGATAAAAGAAGAGCAGAAGAGAAGTGACATCATTGTGGGATTACACTGTAGGCTACCTAGCCAGATGGAAGAAATAGATAAAGCATTCTTGATGTAGATCATAAAACTGGCCTGAGTCATGACAGCATGGCAACAGGGATTTCAAACGTCAGGACATAAGTTCCAAGACACATTCAGCCAAAAAGCAGTATACTTGATTAATTCTTTTTTTTTTTTTCCTGCTTATGATTTTCTAATCATTAAAGAGACACTTGCTGGAACTTCCCTCGTGGTCCAGTGGCTAAGACTCCATGCCCCCAATGCAGGGGGCCTGGGTTCGATCCCTGGTCAGGGAATTAGGTCCCACAAGCCAGCAACTAAGCTGCAACTAAAGATCCCGCATGCCACAACAAAGACCCAACACAGCAAAAAAATAAATAAATAAAAAAATTTTTAAATGGTCCACATAAAAAAAAAATCTTAAAAATAATAGCCTTTATTTATTCAAACAAAAACTAAAGTCCCTTTTTATAGCGAAAGAAGATAAAATACCTAGGAATAAACCTAACAAGAATATGTAAGAGCTGTATGAAGAAAGCCTTAAAACACTACTGAAGAACTCAAAAGAAGGCTTGGACATATGGAAAAGCATAGTCTGTTCTTAGAAAGGAAGACTTAAAAATCATAAAGCTGTCAGTGCTCCCTAATTTAATTTATAATTACCACGATCTCAGAAAAAATACCAAAAGGATTTAATTTTGTTTGCTTATGTTTTGTGAGACATGCTGATTCTAAAGCTTATACAGAAAAACTAAATATACTAGAATAACCAGGAATATTCTGAGAAAGAAAAGAAATAATAGGGAGGCCCTGAACCAAGATAGTGGAGTAGAAGGACGTGCTCTCACTCCCTCTTGCGAGAACACCAGAATCACAACCAACTGCTGTACAGTCATCGACAGGAAGACACTAGAACTCACCAAAAAAGATACCCCAGGGCTTCCCTGGTGGCGCAGTGGTTGAGAGTCCGCCTGTCGATGCAGGGGATGCAGGTTCGTGCCCCAGTCTGGAAAGATCCCACATGCTGCAGAGCGGCTTGGCCCATGAGCCACGGCCGCTGAGCCTGCGCGTCCGGAGCCTGTGCTCCGCAATGGGAGAGACCACAACAGTGAGAGGCCTGCGTACTGCTAAAAAAAAAAAAAAAGATACCCCACATCCAAAGACAGAGGCGAAGCCACAATGAGACAGTAGGAGGGGCGCAATCACAATAAAATCAAATCCCATAACTGCTGGGTGGGTGACTCACAAGTTGGAGAACACTTATACCACAGAAGTCCACCCACTGGAGTGAAGGTTCTGAGCCCCATGTCAAGCTTCCAAACCTGGGGGGCCGGCAATGGAAGGAGGAATTCCTAGAGAATCAGACTTTGAAGTGCAGCGGGATTTGTTTACAGGACTCTGACAGGACTGGGATAAACAGAGACTCCACTCTTGGAGGGCACACACAAAGTAGTGTGTGCATCGGGACCCAGGGGAAGGAGCAGTGACCCCATAGGAGACTGAACCAGACCCACCTGCTAGTGTTGGAGGGTCTCCTGCAGAGGCGGGCGGTGGCTGTGGCTCACCATGGGGACAAGGACCCTGACAGCAGAAGTTCTGGGAAGTACTCCTTGGCGTGAGCCCTCCCAGAGTCTGCCATTAGCCGCACCAAAGAGCCCAGGTAGGCTCCAATGCTGGGTTGCCTCAGGCCAAACAACCAACAGGGAGGGAACCCAGCCCCATGCATCAGCACACAAGCGGATTAAAGTTTTACTGAGCTCTGCCCACCAGAACAACAGCCAGCTCTACCCACCACCAGTCCCTCCCATCAGGAAACTTGCACAAGCCTCTTAGATAGCCTCATCCACCTGAGGGCAGACAGCAGAAGAAAGAAGAACGACAATCCTGCAGCCTGTGGAACAAAAACCACATTCACAGAAAGATAGACAAGATGAAAAGGCAGAGGGCTATGTACCAGATGAAGGAACAAGATAAAACCCCAGAAAAACAACTAAATGAAGTGGATATAGGCAACCTTCCAGAAAAAGAATTCAGAATAATGATAGTGAAGATGATCCAGGACTTCAGAAAAAGAATGGAGGCAAAGATTGAGAAGATGCAAGAAATGTTTAACAAAGACCTAGAAGAATTAAAGAACAAACAAACAGACATGAACAATACAATAACTGAAATGAAAACTACACTAGAAGGAATCAATAGCAGAATAACTGAGGCAGAAGAACGGATAAGTGACCTGGAAGACAGAATGGTGGAATTCACTGCTGTGGAACAGAATAAAGAAAAAAGAATGAAAAGAAATGAAGACAGCCTAAGAGACCTCTGGGACAACACTAAACGCAATAACATTTGCATTATAGGCGTCCCAGAAGGAGAAGAGAGAGAGAAAGGACCCAAGAAAATATTTGAAGAGATTATAGTCAAAAACTTCCCTAACATGGGAAAGGAAATAGCCACCCAAGTCCAGGAAGCACAGAGAGTCCCATACAAGATAAACCCAAGGAGAAACACACCAAGATGCATAGTAATTAAATTGGCAAAAACTAAAGACAAAGAAAAATTATTGAAAGCAGCAAGGGAAAAACAACAAATAACATACAAGGGAACTCCAATAAGGTTAACAGCTGATTGCTCAGCAGAAACTCTACAAGCCAGAAGGGAGTGGCATAATATACTTAAAGTACAAAAAGGGAAGAACCTACAACCAAGATTACTCTACCCGGCAAGGATCTCACTCAGATTCGATGGAGAAATCAAAAGCTTTACAGACAAGCAAAAGCTAAGAGAATTCAGCACCACCAAACCAGCTCTACAACAAATGATAAAGGAACTTCCCTAGGCAGGAAACACAAGAGAAGAAAAGGACCTACAAAAAGAAACACAAAACAATTAAGAACATGGTCATAGGAACATACATATCGATAATTACCTTAAACGTGAATGGATTAAATGCTCCAACCAAAAGACACAGGCTTGCTGAATGGATACAAAAACAATACCCATATATATGCTGTCTACAAGAGACCCACTTCAGACCTAGGGACACATACAGACTGAAAGTGAGGGGATGGAAAAAGATATTCCATGCAAAAGGAAATCAAAAGAAAGCTAGAGCAGCAATTCTCATATCAAACAAAATAGACGTGAAAATAAAGAATGTTACAAGAGACAAGGAAGGACACTACATAATGATCAAGGGATCAATCCAAGAAGAAGATATAACAATTATAAATATATACACACCCAACATAGGAGCACCTCAATACATAAGGCAACTGCTAACAGCTGTAAAAGAGGAAATCGACAGTAACGCAATAATAGTGGGGGACTTTAACACCTCACTTACACCAATGGACAGATCATCCAAAATGAAAATAAATAAGGAAACAGAAACTTTAAATGACACAATAGACCAGATAGATTTAATTGATATTTATAGGACATTCCAACCCAAAACAGATTACACTTTCTTCTCAAGTGCGCACGGAACATTCTCCAGGATAGATCACATCTTGGGTCACAAATCAAGCCTCAGCAAATTTAAGAAAATGAAATAATATCAGGCATCTTTTCTGACCACAATGCTATGAGATTAGAAATGAATTACAGGGGAAAAAACGTAAAAAACACAAACACATGCAGACTAAACAATACATTACTAAATAACCAAGAGATCACTGAAGAAATCAAAGAGGAAGTTAAAAAATGCCTAGAGACAAATGGCAATGAAAACACGACGATCCAAAACCTATGGGATGCAGCAAAAGCAGTTCTAAGAGGGAAGTTTATAGCTATACAAGCCTACCTCAAGAAACAAGAAAAATCTCAAATAAACAATCTAACCTTACACCTAAAGGAACTAGAGAAAGAAGAACAAACAAAACCCAAAGTTAGCAGAAGGATAGAAATCATAACGATCAGAGCAGAAATAAATGAAATAGAAACAAAGAAAACAATAACAAAGATCAATAAAACTAAGAGCTGTTTCTTTGAGAAGATAAACCAAATTAATAAACCATTAGCCAGACTCTTCAAGAAAAAGAGAGAGAGGACTCAAATCAATAAAATTAGAAATAAAACAGGAGAAGTTACAACAGACACCACAGAAATACAAAGCATCCTAAGAGACTACTACAAGCAACTCTACGACAATAAAATGGACAACCTGGAAGAAACAGACAAATTCTTAGAAAGGTATAACCTTCCAAGACTGAACCAGGAAGAAATAGAAAATATGAACCGACCAATCAGAAGTAATGAAATTGAAACTGTGATTAAAAATCTTCCAAAAAACAAAAGTCCAGGACCAGATGGCTTTACAGGTGAGTTCTATCAAATATTTAGAGAAGACCTAACACCCATTCTTCTCAAACTCTTCCAAAAAGTTGCGGAGGAAGAAGCACTCCCAAACTCCACCATCACCCTGATACCAAAACCAGGCAAAGATACTACAAAAAAAGAAAATTACAGACCAATATCACTGATGAATATAGATGCAAAAATCCTCAACAAAATACTAGCAAACAGAATCCAACAACACATTAAAAGGATCATACACCATGATCAAGTGAGATTTATCCCAGGGATGCAAGGATTCTTCAGTATACACAGATCAATCAATGTGATACACCATATTAACAAACTGAAGAATAAAAACCATATGATCATCTCAATAGATGCAGTAAAAGCTTTTGACAAAATTCAACACCCATTTATGATAAAAAAAAAAAAAAACTGCAGTTGGGCTTCCCTGGTGGCGCAGTGGTTGAGAGTCTGCCTGCCGATACAGGGGACACGGGTTTGTGCCCTGGTCCGGGAAGATCCCACATGCCGCGGAGCGGCTGGGCCCGTGAGCCGTGGCCGCTGAGACTGCACGTCCGGAGCCTGTGCTCCGCAACGGGAGAGCCCACAACAGTGAGAGGCCCGTGTACTGCAAGAAAAGAAAAAAAAACTCTCCAGAAAGTGGGCATAGAGGGAAGCTACCTCAACATAATAAAGGCCATATACAACAAACCCACAGCAAACATCATTCTCAATGGTGAAAAACTGAAAGCATTTCCTCTAAGATCAGGAACAAGACAAGGATGTCCACTCTCACCACTATTATTCAACATACTTTTGGAAATCCTGGCCATGGCAATCAGAGAAGAAAAAGAAATAAAAGGGATACAAATTGGAAAAGAAGAAGTAAAACTGTCACTGTTGGCAGATGACATGATACTATACATAGAGAATCCTAAAGATGCTACCAGAAAACTACTAGAGCTAATCAATGAATTTGGTAAAGTTGCAAGATACAAAATTAATGCACAGAAATCTCTTGCATTCCTATACACTAATGATGAAAAATCTGAAAGAGAAATTAAGGAAACACTCCCATTTACCACTGCAACAAAAAGAATAAAATACCTAGGAATAAACATACCTAGGGAGACAAAAGACCTGTATGCAGAAAACTATAAGACACTGATGAAAGAAATTAAAGATGATACCAACAGAAGGAGAGATATACTATGTTCTTGGATTGGAAGAATCAACATTGTGAAAATGACTATACTACCCAAAGCAATCTACAGATTCAATGGAATCCCTATCAAATTACCAGTGGCATTTTTTACAGAACTAGAACAAAAAATCTTAAAATTTGTATGGAGACACAAAAGACACTGAATAGCCAAAGCAGTCTTGAGGGAAAAAAACGGAGCTGGAGGAATCAGACTCCATGACTTCTGACTATACTACAAAGTTACAGTAATCAAGACAATATGGTACTGGCACAAAAACAGAAACATAGATCAATGGAACAAGATAGAAAGCCCAGAGATAAACACATGCACATATAGTCACCTTATCTTTGATAAAGGAGGCAAGAATATACAGTGGAGAAAAGACAGCCTCTTCAGTAAGTGGTGCTGGGAAAACTGGACAGCTACACATAAAAGTATGAAATTAGAACACTCCCTAACACCATACACAAAAATAAACTCAAAATGGATTAAAGACCTAAACCTAAGGCCAGACACTATCAGACTCTTAGAGGAAAACATAGGCAGAACACTATGATATAAATCACAGCAAGATGCTTTTTGACCCACCTCCTAGAGAAATGGAAATAAAAACAAAAATAAACAAATGGGACCTAATGAAACTTAAAAGCTTTTGAACAGCAAAGGAAACCATAAACAAGATGAAAAGACAGCCCTCAGAATGGGAGAAAATATTTGCTAATGAAGCAACTGACAAAGGATTAATCTCCAAAATTTACAAGCAGCTCATGCAGCTCAATATCAAAAAAACAAACAACCCAATCCAAAAATGGGCAGAAGACCTAAATAGACATTTCTCCAAAGAAGATATACAGATGGCCAACAAACACATGAAAGAATGCTCAACATCATTAATCATTAGAGAAATGCAAATCAAAACTACAATGAGATATCATTTCACACCGGTCAGAATGGCCATCATCAAAAAATCTAGAAACAGTAAATGCTGGAGAGGGTGTGGAGAAAAGGGAACCCTCTTGCACTGTTGGTGGGAATGTAAATTGATACAACCACTATGGAGAACAGTATGGAGGTTCCTTAAAAAACTAAAAATAGAACTACCATATGACCCAGCAAACCCACTGCTGGGCATATACCCTGAGAAAACCATAATTGAAAAAGAGTTATGTACCAAAATGTTCATTGCAGCTCTATTTACAATAGCCAGGACATGGAAGCAACCTAAGTGTCCATCAACAGATGAATGGATAAAGAAGATGTGGCACATATATACAATGGAGTATTACTCAGCCATAAAAAGAAATGAAATTGAGTTATTTGTAGTGAGGTGGATGGACCTAGAGTCTGTCATACAGAGTGAAGTAAATCAGAAAGAGAAAAACAAATACCATATGCTAACACATATATATGGAATCTAAGAAAAAAAAAAGGTTCATGAAGAACCTAGGGGCAAGACGGGAATGAAGACACAGACCTAGTAGAGAATGGACTTGAGGATATGGGGAGGGGGAAGGGTAAGCTGTGACAAAGTGAGAGAGTGGCATGGACATATATACACTACCAAACATAAAATAGATAGCTAGTGGGAAGCAGCCACATAGCACAGGGAGATCAGCTCAGTGCTATGTGACCACCTAGAGGGGTGGTATAGGGACGGTGGGAGGGAGGGAGACGCAAGAGGGAGGAGATATGGGAACATATGTATATGTATAACTGATTCACTTTGTTATAAAGCAGAAACTAACACACCATTGTTAAGCAATTATGCTCCAATAAAGATGTTAAAAAAAAAAAAAAAAGACACATGCACCCCAGTGTTCATTGAAGCACTGTTTGCAATAGCCAGGTCATGGAAGCATCCTAAATGCCCATCGACAGACGAATGGGTAAAGAAGATGTGGGACATATATACAATGGAATATTACTCAGCCATAAAAAGGAATGAAACTGGTCATTTGTTGAGACGTGGATGGATCTAGAGACTGTCATACAAAGTGAAGGAAGTCAGAAAGAGGAAAACAAATATATTAACGCATATATGTGGAACCTAGAAAAATGGTACAGATGAACAGGTTTGCAGGGCAGAAATTGAGACAGAGATATAGAGAACAAACGTATGGGCACCAAGGGGGGAAAGTGACGGGGGGCTGGGCCGGTGGGTGGTGTGATGAATTGGGCTATTGGGATTGACATGTATACACTGATGTGTATAAAACTGATGACAAGAACCTGCTGTATAAAAAAATAAAATACAATTCAAAAAAAAAGAAAAATAATAGAGTAGTAGTTCTTCCAGATGTTAGAAATTATTATAAGGCTATAATAATTCTACTAATAATTACTAAAACAAAACACTTACTCTGTGCCAGTTACTGTTTTAAGCACTTTCACTATAATAATTCATTTAATCTTCACACCAGCTCATTGAGATTAACTTGCTCAAGCTCACAGAGTTAATAAGTGGCAGAGGTTGAATTTAAACTCAGGTACTCTGGCTCCAGTGTACATGCTCTTCATCACCATGCTATACAAACATTCATTACAGGAACATGAATAGATAAGTAAAAATCAATGGACCAGAATGAGAAGCCTAGAAATTGACCCAAATATGAAAATGGAGTTAACCTGCGTTGGGGGAGGGAGGACCTTTTAAGTCAATGAGCATAACTGGTAGCCATCTTTTAAAAATAAAGGGATTCCTTCCTCACACCTTACATGAAAATAAATTCCAGATGGATCAAAAATTTCAGTGTAAAAAAAATGAAACTATAAACATACTCAAAGAAACCACAAGGAAGTGTTTTTATAGTTCAACAGAAAGCAAAGCCTTTCTTAATATGACTGAGAACATCAAAGCCATAAAAGAAAAGATTGATACATTTCATTAGGTAAAAAGGATGAAAAATCTGCTGGACAAAAAAATCCTATAAATAAGGATAAAAGATTAACAACAAACAAGGAGAAATATTTGCAACGAATATCACAGGTGAAGGGCTAATTTCCTTACATATGGAGTTCCTAAAACAATAATAAAAATAATAAAAACTCAGTAGAAAACTGAATGAAGGAAACGAACAGAAAATTGAAGCAAAAGATTGTATAAACTGTTCTTAAAAATACTTTTTTAACAGTAGCTTGATTGAGATATAATTCACATGACATACAGTTCACTTACTTAAATCATGCAATTCAGTGGTTTTTAGTATATTCATAGAGTTGTGCAACTATTACCACAATCAATTTTATTTTATTTTTTATTTTTTTAAATTTTAAAATTTTATTTTTATATACAGCAAGTTCTTATTAGTTATCCATTTTATACATATTAGTGTATATATGTCAATCCCAATTGCTCAGTTCATCCCACCACCACCCCCATCCCCTGCCACTTTCCCCCTTGGTGTCCATGTTTGTTCTCTATGTCTGTGTGTCTATTTCTGCCCTGCAAACTGATTCATCTGTACCATTTTTCTAGGTTCCACACATATGCATTAATATACGATATTTGTTTTCCTCTTTCTGACTTACTTCACTCTATTTTTTTTAAAGGATTAGATTTCTAAAAATAATTTGTATTTGTTTATTTATGGCCGCACCAAATGGCATGCGGGATCTTAGTTCCCCCACCAGGGATCGAACCCGTGCCCCCTGCAGTGGAAGCACGGAGCCCTAACCCCTGGACCACCAGGGAATTCCCACCACAATCGTTTTTAGAACATTTTTATCACCCACTCTCTGCCCCCACACACACAAAAAAAGTACTCAGCAGTAACTCTAATTACTAAATACTTACCCCTACTCTTTCCACTACTCACCCACCCACTTCCAGCCCTAGGCAACCACTAGTCTACTTTCTGTCTCTATGGATTTGCCTATTCTGGACATTTCATGTAGATGGAGCCATACAATATGTGGGCTTCTTTGTCTGGTTTCTTTCACTTAGAATAATGTTTTCAAGGTTCATCCATGTTGTAGAATGTATCATATCCATACCATATTTCTTTTTTATGGCCAAATAATATTTCATTGTATGGATATTCAATGGCTATTTATCTACTCATCCACTGACAGACATTTGGGTTGTTTCTACTTTTTTGGCTCTTATGAGTAATACTGCTACAAACATTTGTGTAGAAATTTTTGTGTGAACATATGCTTTCACTTCTCTTGGGTATATACCTAGTAGTGGAATGCTGGATCATACGATAATTCTATGTTCAACTTTTTGAGGAACTGCCTGCCTACCTGCCTGCCTGCCAAAATGGCTGCACCATTTTACATTCCCACCAGTAATGTATGAGGGTTACCATTTCTCCAGATTCTTGCCACCACTTGTCTTTTTTTTTTTTTTAATATAGTTGACATACAGTGTTATGTTAGTTTCAGGAGTACTACATAGTGATTTGTCATTTGCATACATTATGATGTAATCACCATTGTAAGTCTAATATCCATCTGATCCCATACAAAGTTGTTACAGTATTATTGACCATATTCCTTATGCTGTATGTTACATCCTTGTGGCGTGTTTATTTTATAACTGGAGGTTTGTACCTCTTAACCCACTTCACCTATTTTGTCCCCCCACCTTCCTGGCAGTGACCCATTTGTTCTCTGTGTCTATTGAGACTGTTTTCATTTTGTTTTGTTTGCTTGTTTGGTTTTCTTTCTTTTTTTGTAGATTCCACATATAAGCGAGATCATGTAGATCTCACTTTGTCTTTGTCTGACTTATTTCACTTAGCATAATTCCCCCTAGATTATCAATGTTGTTGCAAATGGCAAGATTTCTTTTTTGTGGCTAATATTCCATTATATATCTACACCACATCTTCTTTATCCATTCATCTATCAATAGACACTTAGGTTGCTTCCATATCTTGGATATTGTAAATAATGCTGCAGTGAACATTGGTGTGCATATATGTTTTTGAAATAGTGTTTTTGTTTTCTTTGGGTAAATACCCAGAAGTGAAATTGATGAATCATGTGGCAGTTCTATTTTTTTTTGAGGAAACTCCATACTGTTTTCCACAGTGGCTGCACCAATATACAAAACCACCAATAGTGCACAAGGGTTCCCTTTTCTCCACATTTTTGTTGTCTTTTTGATGATAGCCATTCTGACAGGTGTGAGGTGATATCTCATTGTGGTTTTTACTTGCATTTCTCAAATGATTAGTGATGTTGCACATCTTTTCATCTGTCTGATGGCCATCTATGTGTCTTCTTTGGAAAAATGTCTATCTAGGTCCTTTGCCCGTTTTTTAATTGGATTATTTGGGTTTCTGCTATTGAGTTGTATGAGCTCCCCATATATATTGAATATTAACTCTTTATCAGATACATGATTTGCAAATATTTTCTCCCATTCTGTAGGTTGCATTTTCATTTTATTAATTCTTTCTTTTGCTGTGGAGAAGCTTTTTAGTTTGATGTAGTCTATTTTTTGCTTTTGTTGCTTGTGATTTTGGTGTCATATATCCAAAAACTTGTTGCCAAGACCAGTGTCAAAGAGCTTTTCCCTTATGCTTTCTTTTAGGAGTTTTATAATTTCAGTCTTACATTAGTCTTTAACCCATTTCAAGTTATTTTTGTGCATGATGTAAGATAGAGGTCCAATTTCATTATTTTGCATGTGAGTATCCAGTTTTCCCAGAATCATTTATTGAAGAGACTATTCTTTCTTGGCTATCTTGTCAAATATTAGTTGATCATATATGTATGGGTTTTTTTCTGGGCTCTCGAGTTTGTACTGTTGCTCTGTCTGTTTTTATGCCAGTACCATACTGTTTTGATTACTTTAGCTTTGTAATATAGTTTGAAATCAGAATGTGTGATGCCTCCTGCTTTGTTCTTTCTTTTCAGGATTGCCTTAGCTCTTCAGGGCCTATTGTGGTTTCATATGAATTTTAAGATCCTTTTTTTTTCTATTTCTGTGAAAAATGCCATTTGAATTTTTAAAGGGATTACAATTGAATCTATGTTGGCTTTGGGTAATATGAGCATTTTAACATTATTGATTCTTGCAGTTGGTGAACACAGATATCTTTGCCTTTGTTTGTGTCTTCAATTTCTTTCATCAAAGTCTTGCAGTTTTCAATGTACAGATCTTTCACCTTCTTGAATAAGTTTATTCCTAAGTATTTTATTGTTTTTGATGCTATTGTGAATGGGATTATTTTCTTTATTTCTTTTTCAGAGTTTATTGTTAGTGTATAAAAATGCAACTGATTTTTGTATGTTGATTTTGTGTCCTGCAACCTTACTGGATTAAGTTATTAGTTCTAACAGTTTTTTGGATTGGATTGTAGTTTTTAGGATTTTCTATATGTAAGATCATATCATCTGCAAACAGAGACAGTTTTACTTCTTCCTTTCTGATTCTGATGCTTTTTATTTCTTTTTCTTGGCTAATTGCTGTGGCTAAAACTTCCAGTACTATGTTTAATAGAGGTGGTGAGAATCGGCACCCTTGTCTTGTTCCTGATCTTAGAGGGAGAGCTTTCACCCTTTCACCACTGAATATCTTGTTAACAGTGAACTTGTCATATACAGCCTTTATTTTGTTGAGGTGCATTCCTTCTGTATCCAAATTGTTCAGAGATTTTAATCATGAAAGGAGGTTGGGGCTTCCCTGGTGGCACAGTGGTTAAGAATCCACCTGCCAATGCAGGGGACACAGGTTCAAGCCCTGGTCCGGGAAGATCCCACATACCGCGGAGCAACTAAGCCCGTGTGCCACAACCACTGAGCCTGCGCTCTGAGCCCATGAGCCACAACTACTGAAGTCCGCATACCTGGAGCCTGAGCTCTGCAACAAGAGAAGCCACCATAATAAGCCCTTGCACCACAACAAAGAGTAGCCCCTGCTCGCCGCAACTAGAGAAAGCCTGCGAGCAGCAAGGAAGACCCAACACAGCCAAAAATAAGTAAATTAAATAAATAAATTTAAAAAACAAAAGAGGAGGCTGAGTTTTGTGGATATATGTTTTTATTTCTCTTGGGTAAATATCTAAGGGTGAAATTGCTTACAAATTGTTTTCCAAATTGGTTGTACTGTTTTACACTTCTATCAGCAATATCTGAAAATTCCAGTTGTTACACATCCTTGCTAACATTTGGTGTTGTCAATCTTCTTTTTTCCTCCAACTTTGAGATATAATTGACATATAACATTGTGTAGGTTTAAGGTGTACTATGTGATGATTTGATATATGTGTATGTTGTGAAATAATTACCACAATATTGTTATTTTTTAAAATATGGACTGCTTCACAAATTTGTGTGTCATCCTTGCACAGGGGCCATGCTAATCTCTGTGTTGTGCCAGTTTTTATACATGTGCCTCTGAAGCAAGCATAGTCTTTTTAAGTTTAGCTTTTCTAATGGGTATAAAGTAACCTTTCTAGTATCTTGTGGTTTTAATTTGAATTTTCCTGATGACTAATGATGTTGAACACTTTTTTACTGCTTATTGACCATTTCCTCTGTGAAATGCCTCTTCAGATCTTTTGCCCATTTTTAATTTTTTAAAATTTTTAAAAAATTATTTTTTGATGTGGACAATTTTTAAAGTCTTGATTGAATTTATTACAATATTACTTCTGTTTTATGTTTTGGGTTTTTGGCCACGAGGCATGTGGGACCTTAGCTCCCCAACCAGGGATCGAACCCGTATCCCCTGCATTGTAAAGTGAAGTCCTAACCACTGGACCACCAGGGAAGTCCATTGCCCAATTTTTAGTGGGTTGTTTATTTTAATCATTGAGCAGCAGTTCTTTATATACTCTGGATGCAAGTGAGATATGTGTATTGCAGATCTCTCTCCCATTCTTTGGCTTGTTTATTTATTTCCTTAGTGGAGTCTTTTATTGAGCAGAAGTTTTAAAAATCGATTTTTTCTTTTATGGTTAGGCTTCTGGGTCTGCTCTAAAAAAATCTTTGCCTACACTAAGTTTGTAACAGTATTACTCTACATTTTCTTCTAAAAGCATTAGAAATTTAGCTTTTATGCTTAGGTATATAATCCATCTTGAACTAATTTTTGTGTGTGGTTTGAAGTTGAGGTCAGGGTTTTGTTTTGTTTTTTTCCATATGGATAGCTAGCTGTTTGTTCCAGCACCACTCTTTGAAAGACTTCACCTTTCCCACTTAATTGTTTTGGTTCCTTTGTAAAAGAAATCAGTTGATTACATAAGTGTGGGTGTATTTCTGGATTCTCTGTTTTGTTCCATTGATCTATTTGTTGAATGTTAGTCTTGATTACTTTACCTTTATAGAAAGGTAGTGTATGCCCTTCAACTTTTGCATTTTCACGATTGTTTTGGTCATTAGAGGTCCCTTGAATTTCCATATAACTTTTAGAATAAATGTCAATTTCTACACACAAAAGAAAGCCTAACAAGAATTTGATTGACATATCCATTGAAAAGCATTTCTAAGTTTGTGGTTGATTTTCGACTGTGGCTTATTGTGATATTACGATTGATATTTTTTTTTCAGTTTCGGTTTGGTCAGATTTTGTTTGGGGATTTTTCTCTAGAAATAACCTAAGGAAGGAAGTATTAGGAGATCTGAATGAAAGAAGAGGCATACTGTATTGTGTTCCAGGTTCAGATTCAAAACTGTAAAGAATTAATTCTACCTAAAATAAAGTTATTAATTCACTACAAAAAAAAAGAATTTGATTGAGATATGAAGAATCTGTAGATCAATTTGGGGAGAATTGTTATCTTTGCAATATTGACTCTTCCAATCCATGAACATGGTAAATTTTTTCTTAGGTCTTCTTTAATGTCTCTCAGCAATACTTTATAGTGTTTAATATACACATCTTACACATTTTATTAAATTTATCTATATATTTCATGTTTTGTGCTACTATTTTAAATAGCGTTATTTTTTCCAAAGTTTTTTATTTTATTTTATTTTATTATTTTATTTTATTTTATGTTATTTTTGGCTGCATTGGGTCTTCATTGCTGTACGAGGGCTTTCTCTAGTTGCAGCGAGCAAGGGCTACTCTTTGTTGCAGTGCGCGGGCTTCTCATTGGGGTGGCTTCTCTCGTTGTAGAGCATGGGCTCTAGGAGCGCGGGCTTCAGTAGTTGTGGCACGTGGGCTCAGTAGTTGTGGTGTGTGGGCTTAGTTGCTCCGTGGCACATGGGATTTTCCCGGACCAGGGCTCTAACCTGTGTCCCCTGCATTGGCAGGCAGATTCTTAACCACTGCACTACCAGGTAAGCCCAATAATGTTTTCTTTTCTCTAGCTTACTTTATTGTGAGAATACAGTATATAATAATATAACATACAAAATATGTGTTAATTGACTATTTATGTTATCAGTAAGGCTTCAGGTCAATAGTAGGCTATTAGTAGTTAAGTTTTGGGGGAGTCAGAAGTTATAGGCAGATTGTCAACTGCATGGGGGGCTGGTTCCCCTAAGCCCTGCATTGTTCAAAGATCAACTACATATACAAATGAATGTTTATATTTATATTGTATTAAATTAAAGGGAAAATAAGAGACTAGGAACACTGAGAATTGTGACAAAATACTGAAGACAATATAAAAAGTCTTCCTTTTAAAAAAATTGCATCAGAGCAAAAAAGAACAATGAAGACTAGGTGGGTGGTATAATATTAATGAATGAAAGTGAGAAAGCAAAACCTCTTATTTTGATTTAGTCTTCTCAGTCAAAGAGGATGCTCTTTGGACTGGAAAAGATAAAATAAACACTGGTTCCAGAGAATGAAATCAAGTATAGCTGAGATTATAAGAGATCACGTAACTGCTTTTAATGAGCTCAAGTTTCTGGGCCTAATTTACATTCTGAGGTGCTAAGGCCCAGTCGATAAACTGGCTGAACCACTGCTGGCAGTCTTTGAGAAAGCAGAAAGTGTGCATGTTGTGTGGAGGGGGTGGGGGGATGGGCAGAGGGAGGGTGGCATGGCAGGTGGAGAGGAGAAGTTCCAGAAGATTGGAGTCAGAAGGTCATTTCAACAGACTGAAGGCTGATGACCTTGCCATCCATCTTGGGTGATATTCTTCAACTATTTATTAAAAAGAATTAAAAAAATAAATAAATTGTAGGTATGTAGAAAAGGAAGTTGTAGTCACTGTAAGCCTATCAGAGTTTATTGAAAAAGAAGGGAGTGGGAGGGGATGAGGGAAGGAGGAAGGGTTGGAGAGAAGAGATGAGTAGAGTAGAGAAGAAAAGGAAAAGAAAAAGAGCCCAGGCTTGGTGGGTAAAGAAGGCCCGATTTCAACCCCAGGTTTCACTTCTTAGTAAAATGACATTAGGCAAATTATTTATCTCTATAAGCCAAATTTCCTTATTGGTAAAACAAATAATAAGAGAACCTACTTCATAGGGTAGTCCTGAGTTGTAAATCAAATAATGTGTGTAAAGCACTTATTTATCAAAATCAGTGATGACTGTGACGGGAGTGATAAAAGATGAATGGTGGTAATGGCAATAATCCTGAAGGAGGAGCAAGTGAAATAGTTAATGCAAACTTATTCTGTTTTGAAGGCATTACCAGACAAATTGGGAGAAAGCTGTACTTAGTTTTAGCTGTACTTATCGTAAGATTATTCTAATATTTAGCTACATTTATTGTATTTGTATAGTTTAATTGGGTTTCAACAAGACCTTGACAACATCTCCATGATATCCTTGTGAAGAAGCAGAAAGAATACAGGCTGGTTGAACAACATATAACTGGTTGAACAGTCGTATCAAAATGTGCTAATTAATGAGTTCATGTCATGCTGAAGGGAATAGTCCAGAAGTATGATTCTGGACTATTCTTTAGCCTATCTTTTTTTTCTAATCCATTATTTGCATGAAAGCATTGATAGCAGGTTAATCAAAGGTGGGAGAGGTAGCTAATAAGCTGCCTGAAAGAAACAGGACCTGAAAAGCCATAGTATAATATAGTACAAAGAATATAGGCTTGGTGTCATGGGTCTACCATTACTTGCTTATGACCTTGAATAAATTATTTAACCACCTGAGCCTTTGTTTTCTAATTTGCATGAAGATAATACCACCTATTCCATGGTGGTTGTGGGAATAAAAAAGATAATATATGTGTACTAGTTAAATATATATGTATTAGTTATCTATCAGTGTATAATAAATTACCCCAAAACGTGGAGGCTTAAAACAATAAATACGTATGTCACACAGGTCCGGAGGGTCAGGAATCCAGCAGCAGCTCACTTAGATGGTTCTGGCTCAAGGTCCCTCATAAGGTAGAAATCAAGATTTGGGTCGGGGCTGCAGCCACCTGAAGGCTTGAATAGGACTGGGAGGTCTGCTTCTAAACTCACTCATATCACTGTTGGCAGGAGGCCTCAGTTCTTCATCATAAGTTCCTCATGATATGGTAGTGGCTTCCCCAGAAAAAGTGATCTCAGAGAGAGAGCAAACAGGAAGCATCAGTACCTTTTATGACCGAGTCTGTGAAGTCACATACTGTCACTTTTATTTTATTCTGTTCTTTAGAAGTGAATCAGTAAGTTTAACCCATACTCAAGGGGAAGGGAGGGGAGTATCATAGAATTTTGTGGACCTTAAAACCACCACATTATACAAAGTACTCTGTATAGCGCTTAGCACGCAGCAGGTACTCCATAAATGGCAGTTGCTTTTATATTGTTACTAATATACACCTCATACACATGGTCCTTACTATAAAGCTGTTGTGCGCAGGACAAGAAAAACTCATGGTTTTTTAGATTCCTGGAAAATACAGAGAAGGAAGCACCATATATCACAATATTCATTATATCTGTTTTGTAAACTAAAATGAATGAACCATTTTTGTACTGCATATATTGCATTAAGAACATAAGTGATAAAAAAAAATTTAACACTTAGTAGGCATACTTAAAATGTAGAGTCAGCCTGCAAATACCAGTGACACGGATAGTTTGAATGACAGTTAATCCAAAAATTGATTTTGTTTGGTTTTGTTAAGATAAAATATAAACACCTATATTTATATTTAACAAATATGAGAAGTCTTAAAATTTTAACTGTGTAGTACATCAACTTGTGTGAGTCCTGCTCTCCTTTCCATCTAGAAATGGGCCACAGCAAAGACTGAGAGGCCCCAGTCTGCAGCAAAGATAAGAAGACTTGCTAGTTCACACACCCTCCCTGAGGGCAAGGAGTAATTTAGGGGGGAATTAAACCAACAAACAAAAAAGTGTATCAACAAAGGGCTCAGTTAAGCCAGAGAGTTGATGTTGACAGTAAAAATTTAGAAACAAGAATTAATATGGCTAAATCACTGGGTAACCTAGAGTTCCTCTGTTATATATACATACGGATACGTAGTATCCATACAGCCTCAAGGATTGTCTAAAGTTCTTTGTAAACAAAAGCATGAGATCTCTTGAACCCCAGGTGGACAGAGTAATTCACTGGGCCACTTTTGTAAGGTAAGATCATTAAATTGAAGATATTGTCACACCCTGAACTGGTTCATTTACTAGTGTTTTGATTTGTATTAATCATTAGACAGATCCTCAGGCTAATGTCTGATGTGGTAGAACGCTACTTAGCAACTCACCAACATAGCAATCAAACTTCCTAGTCACTGATTTGAAAGTAAGTAAAAATGGCCCCTGAGGAGCCAGTGTTTACAGAGTTTATATGTGTCTTTGTAGGAGAGGCAGAAAGTCTCCCAAGAGTTTGACAGAGAATCCGTTTACTTATAAATGCATAACCTTCAAGTACTGATCAGTTCAGCAGCAGCAGATAAAAAAGTAGTGAGGAGGGTCTAAAGTGTTGCCTTAGCCACACACTGACAGTGGGGATAAATGTTATCAAAAAAGGAAGTCACTAGAGAACCAGTGAAGGGAAAATCCATATTAAAGACAAACAAGAGAAAATCCATATTTAAAACAAGCGAACAGTATTTTAAGGTCATTTACCATATAGGGGACATGTAAAGGCTTTATTAATCTTTTTGCTCATCGAGGGTATCTTTCTATTATGGCCAGGGCAGTAAGCAATAGTCATAATGTTGAACCAGAGTTGATAAACAAAAGGTTACTTGTGTTTATTATCATCTTTTTAGTAAGCCAAGGAAGTTTGTGATACAGTTAGAGATAAGATATGTTTAAAAAATTTTTTTTAAGTTTTGACACTTGAGTAAGCTTTACTTATTGACTTATATAGAATGCACATAGAAGAAGGGGTCACTAGAGGCCTCTGGAAAAACTGTGTACTGATTCAGCCTCATGAGGGTCGCACAGCCTGTTCTGTGAATAATAAAATAATTATAATAGTAGCCATCATTTAATGAGCACTCACCATGTGTCAAGAACTGTGTTAAATCTTTACATGCATTATAATATTGAATCTTCTCAACCACCATTTAAGCATTATTATTATCTCCATTTTAAAGATGAGGAAATTGAGGTATAGCAGTTAAATAATTAGTGCAACAGAATCAAACCAAGGTCTGAATACATCCATTCGGGTTTCCCAGCTCAGTCTAAGTGTTTTATGGTGATGAGAAATATCCTTTCTGAGGAGGAATGACATTGTGCCTTCTAATTTATTTTCAAAGAATGAATGAAGATTCCCTCCTTTCTTTCTTTTTTTTTTTAATAAATTTTTATTTATGTATTGATTTTTGGCTGCATTGGGTCTTCGTTGCTGCGTGCGGGCTTTCTCTAGTTGTGGCGAGCGGGGGCTACTCTTCATTGTGGTGCGCGGGCTTCTCATTGCAGTGCTTCTCTTGTTGCAGTGCATGGGCTCTAGGCGCGCGGGCTTCAGTAGTTGTAGCACTCGGGCTCAGTAGTTGTGGTTCGCGGGCTGTAGAACGCAGGCTCAGTAGTTGTGGCGCACGGGCTTAGTTGCTCCGCGGCATGTGGGATCTTCCTGGACCAGGGCTTGAACCTGTGTCCCCTGCATTGGCAGGCGGATTCTTAACTACTGCACCACCAGGTAAGTCCCAGCCTCCTTTATTTCTTACTTATTCATGTGACCCTTTATTTTCTCTCACTCTGTGGTAGGCTGAATAATGGCACCCAAAGATACCCAGGTCCTAATCCCTGGAACCTGTGAATGTTATCTTATATGACAAGAAGAACTTTGCAGATATGATTAAGTTAAGGATCTTGAGATGGGGGAGATTTTCCTGGATTATCCAGGTGGACCTAAATGTAATCACAGGTATCCTTATAAGAGGCAGACTGTGGGAGACTTTCGTGACAGAAGAGGAAGAAGGCAATGTGAAAGCTGGAAGCAGTGGACAGAGGAAGGTGATGTGATGCGGGGCCACAAGCCAAGTAGTGAGGACAGCCTCTAGTCGATTGCGAAGCCAAAGAAATAGATTCTCCCCGGATCTGCAGAAGGAATCGGGCCACTGACACCTTGATGTTAGCCCTGTTAACACTCAATTTGGACTTACGGCCTCCAGAACTATAGGAGAATACATTTCAGTAATTTCAAGCCACCAAGTTTGTGGTAATTTGTTAAAGCAACCATAAGATTCTAATACACACCCCATATTACTGGCTTCACAGTTTATTTCCTTTGCACTTTGTCCTTATATGTTTCCTACACTTTGCAATTATTATATTACTTTTCTGAATTCAGTTATAAAAGCATTATTTCAGATCAGGTTTGAGGAGTGTTGAGAGTTTAGCTAAGCTACTCCATGCTTTTGCTGCCTTGCAATCCATTTTGTTTGGCCTGCAGAGACCTTAAAATGATACCAGCTTCCTCAGCAAGTGCATGCCTTAGATAACAGCCTGCAAAGTCACAAACAAATATAAGTTCCTGATATGACTTTACCACTAGCATTCTCCCCTGCCTCCCAGGGCTTTCACCTTGTCCCTTAGATAAGACCCCCATGGGAGCTTACCAAAAGCCCACTCTTTTGGTTTGAATTGACCAATCCGGCCTTAGCCCAGGAACCCCAAAGTTCTCCACCCACAGACCCTAATAAAGCCTTGTTGCCCCAGGTCCTGTCACTCTCTGTCTTCACTCTGCCTTGACCACCCGCTGTGGCCCCTTGAGGTATGCTTTGTGCTTCCTCCAGGACCTGTCCGTAATAAACATCTCTATTTCAGTTTCTCTTGTGGTCTGTTGCTGAACAAGATAATATCTGGTACCCTATGCTCCACTTACGAAATGTTGATTTGGGCTTCCCTGGTGGCGCAGTGGTTGAGAGTCCGCCTGCCGATGCAGGGGACACGGGTTCGTGCCCCGGTCTGGGAAGATCCCACGTGCCGCGGAGCGGCTGGGCTTGTGAGCCATGGCCACTGAGCCTGCGCGTCCAGAGCCTGTGCTCCGCAACGGGAGAGGCCCGTGTATGGCCAAAAAAAAAAAAAAAAAAAAAACACCTAGTGCAACCAAATAAATGAATATTTTAAAAAAGAAAGAAAGAAAGAACAAGAGTCATGGGAATTCCCTGGCAGTCCAGTGGTTAGGACTCTGTGCTTCCACTGCAGGGGGCTCAGGTTTGATCCCTGGTTGGTGAGGGGGGGACTAAGATCCCACAAGCTGCAAGGTGCACCCCAAAAAAAAAAGGAGGCATAATGACAAGCAACTTAACAGTAAGACTACAAGAGACTTAAATTGAGTATTGGGCAACAGGATGATGTGACTGTCATGAACCTAAATTAGCCTTAGATTAATACAAGAATAACAGAGGCTGTAAGGAGAAGATGATTGTTTTGCTCTATTTATTCATTTTTCATTCAACAAGTATTTATTGAGTGCCTACTGTATCCCAGGAACTAGTTTATAGATTCTTGAAGGTCATCTTTTTTAACCGTGCAGTAAAAAATAGAGATAGTCACAGTTTCATTTTGGAATAAAGGAAGGTAATTATCACAGAAATAAAACTATTGTGTTATTTGGAGATATTTCTGTTTTACTGATTGATTTAAAATTGCTTCTTTTGAGCTCATCACTCTAATTAGAGAAATAAATTCCTGACCGGGAAATGGCCTACCGAGGGCATAGTCAAGACAAAGTGCAACAATCATTGCATCTTTTTCCTGAAAGAACTTTCCCATGATTGTTTAATTCAGCCTGAAGAGCCTTTTGTGACACTTAAAAATCACTGAGGGGAAAAAAAAGGGACTGAGCTGGGTCAGTTTTGCAAAGGATGTAAGGGGTGAGTCTTGTTTCACTTGCCAGTATTAAGACAGGATTTCATCTATGAACTTTGTTTCTTGTCCAACTCCAGTTTCCACAGGTTTCCGTTTTCCTTTGCTCTCCAGTCAAAAGGAAAAATACTCATGTGATTATTAGGAATACTGGAGCAGTAAATTGTTTGCGGGACTTGAAACACCCTTTTTTCTCTCCCTTCAAAGCTTTAAATGATACTTGCTTCATTGAAGCTTACAGATTATTAAAAGCAGGCCTGACAGAGTGTTTAGCTTCCAGTAGAAAAAAATCTCTATCAAACTAATCTTTGAGTCATGTAGAAGTTTTCCTTTTCTAATGTTAATGCTTTGGAGCATTCTAGCACCTTTTCAGTAACTGCTATACAGAAGACTCCTGTATCTTCCTTGAGCCAAAGATGAAACTGGTGTCACCTCTAACGATTGTTAGAATTCCTAGTCTTTTTCCAATATGTTATTATTTACCCATTCTGTTCTTTGCAAAGTAACTCCCAAGGACTAGTGTCCTGGAAAAACAGAAATAACATAGTAGATTAGCAGTAGTTACGGGAACATTGAGAGTACCATTGCAAACCTGAATTTCTTGCATCTTTGTGGCTTCAGTTTAGAGTAAATGTAGATGGACAGAGGTCAAGCTGTCTCCAATTTGACCCTTAGTTAACCTAAAAGCTATATAAAAAATATAAAAACTAAGGATACCCTACTTCCTGTTACTTACAGAGAAAGAAGCATAAAAGGGCCAGACTAACAAAAAAAGGAAATAACATTTGTTGAATGCCTACAGTGAGGTAGGCATTGTGACAGGCACTTTTTAAAGTTATAATTCCTACAGTATCACATTTAATCCTCATCACAATCTGCATGGTATTGTCTCTATATTATAGACAAGAAAACAGAGGCTCACAACTAATTTGTTCAAGGCCATACAATAAGTAGTGGAGAAAAGATTCGAAACAGTCTGTTTGGCTTCCAAGTTATGCCCTTTCCACTACCTCTTTCTTCCTACTTCTCTGACCAGTCCTCCTCAGTGTCTTTTAAAAAGTTACTCTCGGCAGTGGGAGGGGAGGTGGGCAAGAAAAAAAAAAAGTTACTCTCCTGTATTCGTCTTAAATGTTGGTATATCCCAGGGTTCCATTCTTGGCTCATTACTTTTCTCACTACACATGGTTACTGAGCAGTCTTGTCTCCTTTGACTTTTCCTACTACCTTAGGCAAAGAACTTTCTAGCCCTGAACTCTCCCTGAGCACCAGACCCACACATGCAGTGTGCTATCAGCCTCAGACATCACTACTGGTATGTCTGACAGTCACCGAATTTTCAGTATGTCAGAAACAGAACTCCTCACCTTCGCCCTTGAATCTGCCTCTGCTCGTGGGTTCCCCAAAATTATACTCTATCATTCTAGACTCCTCTTTTCCTCTCACATTCAGTCAGCTAAAAAGTCCCACTGTTCTCCCCTTCAAAACAGTTCCCGATTCCCGACCCTTCTTCTTGATTCCCCTTATCATTGCTCCGGTTCTCGCTTGAACCTTTGAAATTCTGCTCCCTTTACAGTCAAGTTATCTATATACGAAGAAAATCTGACTGTGCTGCTATTATTCTTCTTTTACTTGAAACCATTTAAAGGTGCCCGCACCATCTATAGAATGAAACACACAAGACTTTCTGTGACCTGATCTCTGCCTCTCTCTTCAGCCTTGTTTCCAGCAACTCCTTGCCTGAAAAGATACTCTCCAATTATACTGAATTCAAGTACTGGTAGTTCCTCTCATCTCACATGTTGCTTGCCATGGGGATGCCTTTGTTGAGGCTCTGCCTGTAGCCCTGCCACCCCCATCTTTCCGCCTGGATAAACTCCCGCTTCAGTACACATCTCAGGTAGCACCTCCTCTAGAACACCTGCCCTCAGCAGCCCTCTACCTCAACCCACCAAGGAGGCTAAACCCTGTCCTCCCTGTCATTACTTTATCAAGATTGTTTTGAAATCAGTTTTTATCTTCTCTATTAGACTTTAAGTTCTTTGGGCACAAAGACCATAACTTATAGAATTTTTTAATCCTAGTGCCTAGCCTGGTACAGAGAGGGCTCTTAATGACTGTTTAACCTTAGTTAAACAACAGCATACTATCTCTCAAAAATGACTTCTGTATTGGCAGTTCAAACCATATCTTCCTCTGTGTAAAATAAATCTGACAACCGTTAAAACACAAGGACATAAAAAAAAAAAAACCTGATTTAAAAATTGGCAAAGGACTCAATAGACATTTCTCCAAAGAAGATATGCAAATGATCAATAAGCCATGAATGAAATGAAAAGATGCTCAACATCACTAGTCATTAGGGAATGAAAATCAAAACTATAGTGAGGTACTACCTCACACCCATTAGGAGGGCTACTATTAAGAAAAGAAAAGAACAAGTGTTGGCAAGGATGTGGAGAAACTGGAACTGGAACCATTGTGCACTGTTGGTGCAAATGTACAACAGAACAGCTGCTATGGAAAACAGTATAGTGGTTCCTCAGAAAATTAAAAATAGAATTACCACCTCTGTGTACCTATCCAAAGCAGAGTCTCAAAGAGATATTTGTACTCCCATGCCCATGGCAGCATTATTTACAATAGCTAAAACGTGGAAGTAACCAAAGTGACTATCAGTGGATCAATGGATAAGCAAACAGTGGTACATACATATAATAGAATATCACTTACCTTAAAAGGAAGGAAATTCTGACACATGCTACAACATGGATGAACCTTGAGGACACCATGCTGAGTGAAATAAGCCAGTCCCAAAAACACAAATACTGTAGGATTCCACTCATGTGAGGTACTTAGAGTAATCAAAACCATAAAGACAGAAGGTAGAATAGTGGTTGCCAGGGGCTGGTGGAATGGGAGGGTATTGTTTAATGGGTATAGAGTTTCAGTTTTGCAAGATAAAAAGAGTGCTGGAGTCGGATGGTGGTGATCCTTGCGTAACAGTGTGAACGTACTTAACATCAGTGAAGTGTACGCTTAAAAATGGTTACGATGAATTTTTTGTTATGTGTATTTTACCACAATAAAAAAATTTGTAAAAAGCAAAAACAGTGCTTCCCTGGTGGCGCAGTGGTTGAGAGTCTGCCTGTCGATGCAGGGGACACGGGTTCGTGCCCCGGTCCGGGAAGATCCCGCATGCTGCAGAGCGGCTGGGCCCGTGAGCCATGGCCGCTGAACCTGCGCGTCCGGAGCCTGTGCTCCGCAACGGGAGAGGCCACAACAGTGAGAGGCCCGTGTACCGCAAAAAACAAAAACAAAAACAAAAGAAAACATAGGACAGAGGAATAGGTCTAAGGGTTAATAAGCTTCTTGAATTGTCACCATGGTGCCCCAATACAGACAGAATCCAGTTATCTCTTCATGATCCTTAGGGTCCAGTAGTTCCCAAATAGCCACTTTGGGGTATGGCTAGAGAACCTGTAACTTTAGCAAGCACTTCAGATGATTCTGATGAACAGACAAATTTGGGGAACTGCCTAAGCCACATTATTATAAAAGAATGATTGAAGAACGCTTTATCTGGATTTTTTTTTTTAAAAAAGACATCATTTTTGGGCTTCCCTGGTGGCACAGTGGTTGACAGTTCGCCTGCCGATGCAGGGGATGCGGGTTCGTGCCCCGGTCCGGGAAGATCCCACATGCCGCGGAGCGGCTGGGCCCGTGAGCCATGGCTGCTGAGCCTGCGCGTCTGGAGCCTGTGCTCCGCAAGGGGAGAGGCCACAACAGTGAGAGGCCCGCGTACCGCAAAAAAAAAAAATCATTTTTTATTGTGGTAAAATATACATAATAAATTCACCATTTTAACCATTGATAAGTGTACAATTCAGTGCCATTAAGTACATTCACAGTATTGTGCAACCATCACCACTATCCATTTCCAGAACTTTTTCATCATCCCAAACTGAGACTCTGTACCCATCAACCAATAACTCCCTGCTTCTCCCTACCCCACCCCCAGCCCCTAGTAACCTGTAGTCTACTTTCTTTTTCTGTGAATTTGCCTCTTCTAGGTACCTCATAAAAGTGGACTGATAACTGATTTTTAACCTAAGTTTAATGCTTTCTTGCCTGGAGGCATGAGTGAGGGGAAGCAAACATTAATTGGGTGCCTTGACATGACAAGCCAAGGTCACATTCAGATTTATTGGATTTATCTCAAGCAATAGAAAATTATATTTATAAACTTTGGTTTCATGAAGTCATGTAGATTCCTTTTATCCTAATTATTTTTATTGTGACTTATGTGTTCATTATAAAGTCTATTCATTCAAGATGGTTACTGATTAGTTGGTGATATTTATCTGATTTTCTCTAAAAATTAATAAGCATCTTTCAGTTACATTGTTCTAAGATTTTTCTGTATTATCAAGGCCCAGCAGAAAAAAACAAGGAGAATATTACTATTAAAATTGTTCCAAAGTTCAAAAACAGAGGAATTAGGACTTTTTAAACTCTTTTTATAAAAGGCATCTACTTCAAACCATCAAAAATTTGAAATTTCAAGTCATCCGGTCCACAAGATTTAGTACTTGAGTGCAGCCCTACTGCTTCTTCTAGATATCCCAATGAAGCAAAGAACACCTTAAGTGCTCAGCATACTACTCTGGGGAGAAAGTCTCTTCATCTTGTCCAGAGCAGGACTTCAGACATCTGTGCCAGAGGCCCAGGAAAGAGCCACTACTTGGAATGTTTATTTTAACCATATTCCTCAAACTTTTAAGACCAAGTATCTGTGACATACTCATGACCTTCACTGTTCCATAGTAACCTAATTATGTGTTTTGTGCAAAACTATGGAACTACCTGTTAATTACTTAAACCTTGCATTATAAAATTGCATTATAAAATTGCTTTTGATCTCTGTCCCCATGGGGTTGGACCACTGTATCGTGATAAATGGTTGGCCTAAGGTCTTCCTACACATTCCTGTTCTCCATTAAAAAAAAGAAAAAAGTATTCCAACTTCTAATTCTCAAACCTATAAGGGCCCTTCTGATAACCTACATCTATCACTGAAGTTGACCCTTGGATTCTATAATGCTCTTTGTTACAGACCTACTTTGCAACTTTGAGCGAATTACTTCTTGAACACTTAACTTTCCACACCACTGTTCATTGAGCATAAAACCAGGATAACAATACCACCTCTAGAAAAAGAGATTAGTGAGTCATTGGGTCTGTTTCCTTACTTATCTCTGGATGGGAAAATGCCTTCTTACTTTTCCTTCTGAATTCTCCCTTTGGTACCTGGCCCAAATGAAGAATTGTTCTTCTTGGCAGCATCTGTGGCTACCAAGAGGGACTTTACCCGCACTGCCTTTGAAGTGGTAGAGCAAAGTCTTTACCGAGGGCTTGGAGGGTCTGGCACCCTGAGGAATCCTACACGTCCCCATCCACAACCTCTTTGGGAGGTCCTTTTCCTAAAGTTATATTCAGACTTACATCGATAGGCAGAGGAGACATCCTTCCTACAGAAGGTTTGCTTTTCCCCCACAGCTGTGGGAAGATGGTGAAGGGGAAGTGGGAACTGGGTATAACATTGGCATGTGTTTTGAGCACTTCAGATAAAAATGTTTGATGAGTACTGTCTTGTTTTTATTGCCTTATTATACTGCGCGTTGAAGAATGTGTTTTCTCTGGTCACCTGCCAGTGAAAAAAATTAGCCTTTTCCTGAAACTAGGATTATTTCTTTAACTAGTTATGTAGGTAGAACAAGATAGACAAATGCTTCTGAAATTAGCAAATCAAGACTGGAGCACAGTGGTGCTCATTCCTGCTCACTGCCCTTTCCAATTCACTGACAGCTGCTGCAACCAACAGGAACAGGATTTCGGTGGGGCTCTCTTTCTCTTCTCACCTACTCCAAGTTGGAGTGTTTTCAGTTGGTTCCTTTGTTCTGATGTCCAAGACTTTAAAGGACTTGCCCCTCCCCCTCTTCGTTCCTGTTTTATGGTACCCGGTAGGAAATGATTTTTCACTTAAATCCCTCTTCTGTAACAAACGAATCACTTTTTTTTTTTTTTTTTTTTTTTTTGCCGGGGGTGCTGAGTTGGGTCTTCGTTGCTGTGCGCGGGCTTTTCTCTAGCTGCGGCAAGCAGGGGCTACTCTTCGCTGCGGTGCGCAGGCTTCTCACTGCGGTGGCTTCTCTTGTTGCCGAGCACGGGCTCTAGGCGCATGGGCTTCAGTAGTCGCGGCACGTGGGTTCTAGAGCGCAGGCTCAGTAGTTGTGGTGCACGGGCTTAGTTGCTCTGCGGCATGTGGGATCTTCTGGGACCAGGGCTCGAACCCGTGTCCCCTGCCTTGTCAGGAGGATTCTTAACCACTGCGCCACCAGGGAAGTCCCAGAATCACTTTTTAGATTTCCATACCTTGTGTTCTCTAGTTTTTATTTTAGTCCAAAATAGTCATAGTTTCATTTTTTGAGGCAAAGTGTGAAGTTTTTTTGTTTTCGTTTTTGTTTTTGTATTTTTTTTTTGGCCCTCTCTCAAATTTGTTCTGGTTTATAGCAAAAGAAATGGCTAGCATAACATTTCTGTATCAGAAGCTAGTTGAGCTAAATGTGTATACTACTTTGAAATTCTCCTTAACGTGTTTGCATTGATGTAGGGTGTATCTTTTGGCTCTGGGCATTCTGAATAAAAGTTAAAGCATTTAACCCACCATTAGCTCATCTCCACCTCTTCAAACAAAAAGGAATGAACTATTGCAACGTGAGGGACAGAGGTCACATATGAGGGAGATTTATTAGAGATAATGTTATTCCATGTCATGTTAGGTTCCTAAGCAATATTGCAGAATAACCTTCCCTGAAGTCTTTGTTTTGTTTTAATAGAGTAGACTCTGGTAGTGAGGAATTAATTACATACAGATCTACTTGAAGTCATGAGATGGACTTTATCTCTTGAAGTCAGTTATTCTTTAGAACAAATAAGTTGTATATTATTTTGAGGGAATTTTAACACTGATTTGATTGGGAAAATTAAAATGAGCCTAAGCCTAATTTACAGAGAAGAGCCCTTTTAGATAGTATTTTTTATCTGATTTGCCAACTCTCACTCACTTATGGTGAGTTTCAATATGGATAGTTCTACGTTGTGGTCAGTTTCCACGACTACTAAATAAAATATGAATTTCTCGTGTTATTTGAAGACTGCCTGTGGGAGTTGTTTGTTTTTTGTTTTTGTTTTTGTTTTTTTGAGGTACGCGGGCCTCCCACCGCTGCGGCCTCTCCCGTTGTGGAGCACAGGCTTCAGACGCGCAGGCCCAGCAGCCATGGCTCCCGGGCCCAGCTGCTCCGCGGCACGTGGGATCCTCCCGGACCGGGGCACGAACCCGCATCCCCTGAATCGGCAGGCGGACCCCCAACCACTGCGCCACCAGGGAAGCCCCGGGAGTTGTTTTTTTTTCTTTTTCTTTTTTGGCTGCGCCGCGTAGCACGCAGGATCTTTGTTAGACCAGGGATCGAACCCGTGCCCCCTGCTGTGGAGGCGCAGAGTCTTAACCACCGGACCGCCAGGGAAGTCCTCTGTGGGAGTTCTTGATTTGAGTCTTTGTTATCTTGTGAGGAACGTATCATGGTTTACTCTGTCTCATCTGAACCCTACAAAAGATGATGGTATTCATCTTAGAAAAGAAAAAACTTTTGAACCTCCCTATACAGTGTACTATGCTTCCTAAGCCATTTGCTTGTGAAATAGAAACCGTTAGGATAATAGCCTGAGTTCTCTTCCTCTCTCCCCATCAGTCAGTTCTTATCTGTTAGCACCTTTTGCTTTTCTGTCATCAGATGGAGAAAAGGGGTTGTCAGAGGCAGAACAACCTTCTTAAACTTTTCTCTAGCAGAGTACCATGATCCTAGATTAAAGTAGGAACCAGAAGTCATGAGGTCTAGAAACCTCAGAGTGACCTTATATGACAGATAAGACAGTTATATGAAGAAATGTCAGTCCCTGTGACCTAAATTAAGCTACCTAATCTCTCGATGATATCATTTCTCTGATTGTAAAAGGGGAATAGCAATACCAATCACTGTCTTCCTCTGGAGTTTGGGAGAAGTTTAGTGAGATAATGAACTTAATTCTACTCTTACAAGGGAATATATTGTTGACGTTTAGAAGAGTGAACTATTTGGCGGTCCCTAAGGGACTTGACGATCTACTACCTCTTCCAGCACTCAGAAAGAAGTATTGTAGAAAGTTAACCCACAGCCAAAATGTAAGCCATTATTCAGTGGATAGATCAGGTCCAGTGTGCAAAACGGGATTTTGCTCTCTTCCTTGGAAGAACTGTCACTAGATAGGCACAAAGATATCCTTTTTTCTTTTTTTTTCTGAAATCAGAACAGTGGTATAATTGTGTTTTGTGGTTCACTTTGGGAGAATGTTGGCTTCAACCCTGGAAATCAGATGATATACTTTTTAAAAAGTCTCTGGAACATGCATTCTCAGTGGGAGCAATATTGCTCTGAAGGGGGGAAATATTGGTTCTTTGAGAGGCAAAAAAATTAAATATTACAGTGGTTTGTGGCCCTCCACTTAAAAAAGTAGACATACAGTATATCTATGGTAGGAAAATTTCTCGGCGGGGTGGGGGGGACTTGGAAAAAAATGTATGAAAATGCTGGGGGAGGGGCAGGATTTTCAAAGGTTGGGAAACACTGCTGGAGTCTAGAACAAGCATACAGTTGTCAATTACTCTTCTGGACATGTCTGTCCCTAAGTATAGGTGAGCTGCACATTGTCAGGCTGAATGCAGATTGCTATTGATTCCTTCACTCCAACAGAAACTGAGTTCATAGGAAACTTGAAAGAGATTAAATTTGTACCCTAAGGGATAATGATCTCACACAAACAACTCAAACATAAAATCTACCCTTTTAGAACCGATACTTTGTACTTAAATGTGGTTAAATCCTTAAGGTAAGAGACTCCTTTTTTCTCCTGCCTCTTTAGCCTTACAGAAAGGCACATCAAGGATAGGAACAATCTTCAAAGTGCTTCACAGAAAACGTCAGACTGAGAGAAAAGGGAGGGTATAGACCCCGCAGGCAGGAAGGGAATAATTGTCTAAATAGCAATGTAAAGTGCAAAGGAGTGAAGACAAGAAATATAGTGGGAATTGATGCTTAAATGTTTAAGAAATTTGAAGTTTGATGTTGCTGCTGATATTAATAAACATTTATATATCCTTCCATCCCCCTCATATGTCTTATATAGTCTTTCATACCTTTTTAATGGATGGGACGTCTCAAAATTGACTTGCTACGTACTATGAAATTTGGAAGAGGCCCTGTGTTCTGTATCCCTGAAACAATAGAATGGCCATATTTTCTAAAAATATTTTCCCCTAGTCTCTGACTCTTCCTTGTCTGATTATACTATTCTTCGATATACATAACATAACCATAACTTGGAGGAAAGAGAAACAGTGATTTTTTTTCCTCCCTGCTTACCCATTTCACAGTGATGTTCTGGACAATGAATACTCTTTCTCCAAGCCAAGCATTTGCTAAGCATTAGTTGCTGTGGGCATTTAACTGTCTTACAGAAATCTACCCCAATCCCCTGTTTGTCGATTTCCTTAAGATCTTAGAAGAAAGTGAAATGAATTGGAGAGAGGCCTTCAAGCCCCCTGATCCACAGGGGGCCCACTCATCTCCACTTCCCACCCCAGTTCCAAAACCTAACATATTGTCCCTTTCATAGTTCCTCAGATCCCCACCCTTCAGCTTCTTTTTGTTACCCACTAGGTGGGTGTAACCAAACCTCAGTCACACCATGGCCCCAGCAGCTGGGCTTCTCTCTCCCGCATCACATTGCAGACATTCTTTTCACATCATTTTGTCCTCTCTGCTGCATTCCCTCCATTTGGCATCATTCCCTCTGTGCAAACTTCTCTTTCAAGGGACAGGAGTTTGCCAAGGAGATGCTGGCAGAGAGGGTCCAGTTCTCTCCTTTCTATCTGAAGAGCCCAGTGTCACTCATTAGCATATGAGAAGAATGGTTGTAAATAAACATCAAATGAGGTTAACGAGCTGCAACTCATCAATATTAATGAAGTCCACCTCACAGTCTTAGAGTGAGGTACTGATGGCTCTAATCACAAGAAGCAGCTTCATAAGGCCCCCAGTTACAGGGCAGGAAGGGTTAGATTCAGCCTGCTGGAATGTTTGTCATTTTACAACCCCAGGAATGCTGCAGAGAAAGGCTGTCTGATACCAGATCTGTACTTGCAAGGCCCCTCTTGTGTTCAGAATACATCTGTTTGTCTCAACAGGTGGAAGCCTAGAGGAAGAAGGCTGTATCTGCTCAGCCAGACTCTGGGATGGGAAAATGCCAGGTCCATCTGCAAGTCAAAATGGAGGTCCCCAGAGTACTAGGATTTAATCTGTCATGGTCCTTTCATCAATAACCCCATGAAACTCAAACTCTTGTTTCCAGTGTACTGAGGGAAGATCTGGAGACCTTCTAAGCCCAGTCCAATAGAGAGATGAAGAAACTTGTGTTTCATGTAGCTCATGTGCCAACTACCAGTTAGGTCCCTCCCCAGAGTCATGTTTGATTCCTGTGCCTGTATTTAGAAGATTCAAAGGGTAATAAGTACAGCTGTAATTTATTGAGCACTTACTGTGTCCCAGGCACTGCACTAAACATTTTTCGTACGTTATATAATCCACATATAATCCCATGAGGGTGAGTCCCATTTCACAGGTGAGGAAATTGAAGCTCACTGATCTTATGTGACATGTCTAAGATTACACGCAGCAAGTGACAGATCTACAGTAGATCTGTCTGACTGCAAGATCCATGCTTTCTGCAAATGCCAGTCTAATCACTGCATTCTATGGCATCTCAAAGTCAATCACGAAAAGTATGTGAGCTTCTGTGCTGTTCCTTCTCTTTTGTAAGATGCGTGCCCTTGGGCTTCCCTGGTGGCACAGTGGTAAAGAATCCGTCTGCCAGTACAGGGGACACGGGTTCGAGCGCTGGTCTAGGAAGATCCCACATGCCCTGGTGCAACTAAGCCCGTGCGCTACAATTACTGAGCCTGCGCTCTAGAGCCTGCGTGCCACAACTACTGAAGCCCGCATGCCTAGAGCCCGTGCTCCACAACAAGAGAAGCCCCCACAATGAGAAGCCCGCGCACCGCAACGAAGAGTAGCCCTTGCTCACCACAACTAGAGAAAGCCCGCACACAGCAATGAAGAGCCAGTGCAGCCAAAATTAAATAAATTTATGATGCGTGCCCTTTCTTCTCTAGTTCAACAGACCAAACACAAAGTAGTTCTCTGAAAGTAGAATCAGAGGACTTCAGAATTAATTTTTTTAGTCAGAGCACCTCTTTGAAATTATTTTTAGAAAGGAAACTTTCACTAGATGTGTTTCCCTGTGTATATAAATTTGAGGTCAGTGGCATGTGTACTTTGAGATTTTGTGTGTGTGTGTGTTGGGTAGCACTGATACTGATTTATCCAGCTCACCAGGCCAGTTCCTTTTATGATTAAGCACACACCTTGTGTGAGATCAGTGACTATGGGACACAAAGAAGCCGCCTGACTCTCAAGGCTGATTTGAGCCTATGATCCTAGCCTTAGTTACACTGTTTCAACAACTGAACCCTGGTTTATTTCTCAATGTTCATACTATCAGCTTCTTTATCTATGATTTCCTGGAGGGCGGAAAGGAGACCCTGATCCTTCATCAAATGGTTGTTATCACAAAAGCTATACCTGATTGTTTTTAAAGAACAACTCACAGTGAAAGCGTCTGAGAGTGAAACAGCCACTTATCTTTCTTCTCCTTTCCTCCTTGAAAACTCAGGGACCTTACTTGGTAATTTTTACTTAGGCAAAGTGCCCAGGAATGTTTCCACAGAATAGCACCCAAAGCCCACCCATGCAGGAGCCCTTCCCGCCACCAAGGTAACCAAGACTGGGAAGCAATTGAAACTGGGCCTTCCTTTCCCAGGCCTGTGGCTGTCAACTTGGCTCAGAAAGAGGCAGACTGATGACTCTGTCTCCTCACCCAGTCACATTACCGCACAGTTCTCATTTGAGCCTGAAGTCACATGGTTATGCTACTTATGGCCAAACAAGGATGCGCTGTTTCCAGTTCTTTGAACCCTGGGTTTGGCCTGGGCATCCTTAGTTGAAACCATCAGCGCCCCCAAAACCTGAAGCTTTTCCAGGGACAAATTGCATGCAGCGGTGGAGAGGGGGAGCAGAGCAGTGCAGTGGAGCAGCGGATGGGGCGCCGTTGGGACATTGGCGAGAGCCAAGGGGTTAGTTCATTGCTGCTTTGTATACTCAGGCGCACCAGAAAACTCAGATTAATAGGCTGTTTATTCTTCAGCATGTTCCTTGAATCAAAGGCTCTGGATGGTATTATTAAAGAGTGTTTGTGAGAGTGCCCTGGAACACTCCTCCTGGTCTCCGCTCACTGAAGAGGAACGACTGAGTCCTTTCATTTCCTGGGCAGCATCCCTCACGCTCACTGCTCACTGTAGTATAAAGGTCTGCAGAACCTTTGTTAGAAACAGAATCTTTTGTTCGGTCTCTATGAGGTCCCATTACCTCCAGCACCTTGGTCTGTTAGAGTCTAATCATTTCATGTTCTTGTCTTTGAGCTACCTGAACTTGATGAATGCAACCACTTTATCTCAGGCAGGTTTTTTTTTGTTTTTTTTTTGCGGTACGCGAGCCTCTCACTGTTGTGGCCTCTCCCGTTGCGGAGCACAGGCTCCGGACACGCAGGCTCAGCGGCCATGGCTCACGGGCCCAGCCGCTCCGTGGCATGTGGGATCTTCCCGGACCGGGGCACGAACCCGTGTCCCCTGCATCAGCAGGCAGACTCCCAACCACTGCGCCACGAGGGAAGCCCAGGGAGGTTTTTTTGTTTGGGATTTCTGGGGGTTTTGAGTTGGCTCTGTTTGGCACCAGTTCTCTGTCTGGGCAGTACAGTCATCTTTTATTTTCATGTTTATTTAAAGTAATTTTGCCAGGGGTGAAGAAAACATACACCTGAACCCTATTCTGTGAAGCAAATGAAGATTTTTTTTTTTTTTTTTTTTTGGCTATTAGAAGAGTCCCCTGAAATGTAATGACGTTTCTTCAAACCTTGGAATTGAAACATATCAATTATGGAGTTACTTCCTCCACCACCAACCCGCACAGTAGACATTTATGTTGGAGAAGGTCAAAAAATTAGGAGGAAACTGCTTCTCCACTCCCCTCCCAACCCCTTGTCAGCAGCAGCCTGCTATCACATGAGGGACCGCTGTACCCTGTTCCCTCTAGCAGTTATACTTTTCCCGTGGCCTGGAAAATAATTGTATTTCAGGCCTTCCACGACTTTTGTGCGTGCACACACACACACACACACACACAACCACAACCCTCACAGGCATGCCCTTAACACAGAGGCATCCAGTGTATTGCAGAGGTGCTCGAAGCTCACTAATCACTATAGACGATGCAAACACTCAGCACATTGCGGGCACCCATATATATCAAACAAACCCAGTACAAATCATAAGCAACAGTTCTGAATCTGGCACAACCTTAATTACCACAGCCAGAGGCCAGAAAATGAAATTGGGGTCATATATCTGGGCTTGGAACTCTAGAAACCATCTGGCATCCTGTAGCCCAAGATTCCACCAGGGAGCCGCTCCTTGGAGGGAGCGCTTGGAGCACTACACCGTGGGGCGGTGGGAGTCCTCTCATCCAGAGGATGCTGTCCCCTCACTTCCCTCCAAAACCAGCACAGCTGTGTGGATGAGGACTATTTGTGATATATACACTGAGATCAAGATATATATACACACCCGGGCGTTCCGCCTGTTTCCTTCTGTGAAGGCCATCTGTTTATCCAGTTCCAAATCCCAGAAGACAGTCACCGAAAAGTAAATAGTGAGAAGGGACAGGTTTTTTTTTTTTTTCCTTCTAGATAAACATGTTCCAATGAACAAAACAGATTTTGCAACACATTCTATCTAGTAAATCTTACCTAACAGCTGTGTGAGAAGGGCTTAGAGGGGAGAGGGATGAGGCATATGGGAAGTCTCGGACTTGACTAAGAGAATTAGAAAGTTCAGAAATCCACAAAGCAGGGGCAGTTCAGTACTGTCTACTTCTTGTTAGATGGAAATTTGCTGCTTTATTCTATCCCCTCATCCCAAACCTGGGATCTGTGTTGGGCTTGCCGAAGATAAAGATCAGCTTCTTCAGCTGAAAAACCAATCTATCAAAACTTTATCTTTCGAGGACGTGTCCTGCCTTCTGACTGTACCCTCTTCCTCTCCCACTGACCCTGCTATCATCCACTTCAGCTCTAACGCTCCTCTGGAGTCAGACAAGGGAGTATTGCCCTAGAGCAGCCCATCTGGCCTGACTCTGCTTGGAAATGAGGGACTGAGCTTAGATCGAGAACGGATTCTGAAGATCAGGGACAAGCACAAGAAATTGACCTTTGGCCTCAGAGGCGGCTGGATATTTGTGTGTGTCTGTTCGATGATGTCGAAATGGCTCACTATACCCTTCAGGAGTTGTTGTGTGCTTTTTTAATGCTCTCCTCACTCCTCAGTTGCGGGTCGGATGCTTTGGATAATCCAGTGGAATTCTCTCCGCTTCACTGCCGGTTGCTGCCAGACACAGAGTGCTAAATCCTGTCAGTCGGTGACTTGAAATGATGATGTGTGAAACAGTGCCGCAATCTGGACATCCTGCACTCATTCCCATGGACTGCTTTGCCAATTAACCATAGTAGGGAAATGCGGCAGCAAAGGGGGAAAGAGCCGTTTCTAGAGTCCTCGCCGTATCTTTCCTCTGGGATCAGAGTACCTAGTTAAGCTCCCAATCCTCTGCCAATGCCAGTATGTGTCTCCAGTAATCAGTGAACCTTGGAATTACGTTTCGTTCAATATCATTCCTTTCCCAGGCCTCACAGAGCAATTTCTTTAACAGATTGTAATGTGCCAGAGACAGAGAAGTAGTATGTGTGTGCAGAGTAGGGAAATGGGAAGCAAAACACTCTTGCTGCTGGTTCCCATCTCCCGGCCTGTGCACGTGCTGTCTCTTCTTTCCGCAGATCGCATGCTTGGCTTCTTCTCATCCGGTTAGACCCCAGCTCAAATGACACCTTCTCAAAGAGCTTATCCTTGACCACCCCATCTAGTATCTCACTTTCAGTCACTCCACATCACACCACCCCATTTTACTTATGTCATCGCCCTTATCACTCTCTACAAGTATTTTATTTATCTCTTCACCCACACACACGTACTGGAATGTAAGTTCCATGAAAATAGGGATTTCTGTCGTATGCATTGCTGTTTCTGCAGAGCCTAGCGTAGCCCCTGGAACACAGTTGGCACTGAATATTTATTAACTGAATAAATAGGTAGGAATGTAGCAATTAAGAACCCCCAAAGCAAATATATGGTTACTATCAGGCGATGGTGAAAGCAGACAGACAAATACTTTGAGGACTGGAATAAAAATACAAGGTTTCTCATACTGGTTTTCATAATGGTTTCAATTCCAAACTGAATGTGTTGAGTTGAACATCACATAAAGCGAGTTGCTCTTCACTTCTTCTGACTCAGACTAAACTGAAAGTAACACCTAAGTTACCTATGGAGTAGGTTATGTCAGGGTCATGGAGACCAAGCACTTCACCCTTGCTTGGCAAGCTGGCGTAACTGAGGCCACAACGGATGCCCACTTCCAGATTTCCACTCGGTAGTACCTGGCTTAGCTTTCCCGAGGGCAGGTGCCAGAAGAAACTGGCACAGAAATGTAAAGCAGTTTAAAGCCCAGCCTGGGTATCTATCCGGCCTTGATTACACTCTTGCCTGCCTCCAGTTCCCCAAAAGACCACACCCCTCTCCAGAGCTCCGGGGCCCTGCAGGCAGCTGTTCCCACTGGGAGAGCCCTGGAGGGTGGGTGGGTGTGTCTTAGCACCGACATCGCCAGCTGTGAAACGGGAGGGCTGAGAGAACACATCCTTTTAACCTGGCAGCCACATGGCACTCGTCTCCTCAGAAGTCCTTTGCCGAATCGAGAAGTAATAGCTTCTCAGACGCTATCCTTTGTCTTGTTGGGGCAAGATCAGTGCCTAGTGTCAGGAGAGAGATATTAAAGATTAAAGAGCCTCCTCCACCAGGAAACGGGATAGTTTTGCCTGAATCTCTTAATTTGCTTTTCCCCCCATACAAGTGCATTCATGTTGCTGGGCTCCCTGGCTTACTCCCCAGCAGTTTGTAGTCATTATTCTCCTGAGTTTGTGGTCTCATTGATATTAGAATGTTTTTCATCTGCTGTGATGCTTCCACGCTCCACTGCTTTTCCTCTTACATTACTAACGACTCTTCTGTTGGTTTCAGCCTTTAGCCAAGCCCACCCCATCCACACCCCACTCTTTCCCTGTCTTTTATTGATGCTATGTTGACTTTGTGTGTCTCTGTTAGTTCAGTGTTCTGAGCACCTGCAGAGAATTAACCATCTCTACTTGCTGCTGGGGATCACCCAGGCCTTTGATCTGTTTGATTTCTGTACTTTTGGAAACGTTGAAGGATTCTGTAACCCCACCAAAGTACATAAAACCTGCTATAGTCCCTGTAGCCTGACCTTCCAGACTAGCTCTGCTTAGGGACCAGAAGATGTTAATGTAAATACAGATGTAGATACCATCCATTAAGTGTTTACTATGTACCATGTACTGTTCTAAGCACCTAACATGACTATCTTATTTAATCCTTACATGTAGGCCTAAAAGGCCACACATGAACTGGTCCCAGTTATTTCTCCAACCCTATTCCTTAGTCCTTTCCCTCTTGTTTTCTTGGCTGTAGCTACATTGGCTTCTATGCTGTACTTCTTACCCAATGGGTATGTTTCCTCCATATAGCCTTTGCATTGGCTATTCCCTCTGCCTGGAATGCTTTTCCCTCAGATGTCTGCCTAGGTTACTTTTTAACTTTCTTCAAGTCTTTGCTTAGGCATTACCTTCTTCATGAAACTGAACTAGACTCCTTTCTATAAAATGATGCCACCACTACTACCTCACACTCCCTATTCGACTTGCTCTATTCTATTTTTTACGTTAAACTTATCAATAACTTACTCTATAGTTACTTATTTTGCTTATCTGTCTTCTCCAATATAAGGTAAGCTTCAGGAGGGCAAAGAACTTGTCTATTTGTTCCCTAATATATCCCAAGCACCTAAAAGAGCAGAGTATCTGGCACACAGTAGATGTTCTATAATTCCTGGCGAACTTCATCCCTTCAAGAACCATGTGAGGTAGGTGTTTCTGTTATTTCCATTTTAAAGATGATGGAATTGAAGCTCAAAGAATTTAAGTAACTAATTTGCCCCACATCACTCAGCTATTAAGTAGTGGAGCTGGGATCTGAAGCCAGGATTGACTAACTCCAAAGAATGTGCTTTCAAGCACTAGGTCAATAGTTCTCAAAAAATTTTTCTTTTAAGTTTTTGGCCATGCCAAGCAGCATGTGGAACCTTAGTTCCCAGAACAGGGATGGAACCCGCACGCCCTGCATTGGAAGCATGGAGTCCTAACCACTGGCCCACCAGGGAAGTCCCATCAAACTTTGATGTACATAAAAGTCACCTGAGCTATTTGTTTAGATGCACATTCACACGTCCTAACCCTGAGGATTCTGATTCAGATTCTGTAGGTCTGGGATGTAGATGATCCATGAGCTATCCCTGGAGATACATTGGGATATACTATGTCGCCTTTAAGGGCTTGGGATCTATGTAAGGAGGCATAGAGATAAAGCCCATGGAACATTTTCTAAGTGCCCACTATGTACCAGTCCCTGTGGCACATAAAAGTCCTCACTCTCAGGATTCAATCTTTTGGTGATAATGGGGCAAACAGACACATATATCATTAATAAATCATGGAATATTTAAAAGCACATGCTTTAGATTCAGGCAGACCCACGGTTCAAAGCCTGAATGGCAAATGATTTAACCTCCCTGCATCTACAAGTAAAATGAAAACAATATTTACCTAATAGGACTGTTATGAGGGATTAAATGAGGTAATGGGTGTCTAGGACTCAGGAAGGTAGCTTAAAAACAAATAACCAACACCAGGATAAATAAATGGCTCAGAAACTGTAAATATAGAAAAACTCAGAAGAAGAGTTACAGTTTTACAGCCTACTATTTTATACTTAAGAGTACCAAAAATTTTTGTTGTTTGTAATGTACATGGAAATCTTTTCAAAATATATTTATATATATCTATATATAGATATAGGTATAAAATACTGTTCCCTGCATTCTTTTTTTTTTTTTTTTTTTTTTTGCGGTACGCGGGCCTCTCACTGTTGTGGCCTCTCCCGTTGCAGAGCACAGGCTCCGGACGCGCAGGCTCAGCGGCCAAGGTTCACGGGCCCAGCCGCTCCGCGGCACGTGGGATATTCCCGGACCAGGGCACGAACCCGCGTCCCCTGCATCGGCAGGCGGACTCTTCAACCACTGCGCCCCCAGGGAAACCCCCTGCATTCTTAAATAGAACTTATCTTGGCATCTAAGTATATACTTATAAATTATGTTATGCTGGAAAACACTGCTGCCGTCAGAGCTTATTGAAGTGTACCCTAAAAGCATCGATTGTATTTTAAATATTTTTTCTTGCTTCTCTATCATGTTTCTATCATGCTGTTAATGCCTAATTTCTCACTGCTGTCCTTGCACCCGCCTTTTATAGTTCCTTTTCCTCTCCCAGGTGACTTTGTCTAGTCTGTATTGGGTTTAGAAACTAGATGGCCAAGCTTATTAAAACTGTGAGCATAATCAGGACATTTCTCAGAAGCCTGTAAGTTAACCACATAAGCTTTAATGTGCGAACTTTGTGACATCTGTCTTGCCTACTTAGAGGCTTATCGGCATTTAGATATTTGAGATTGCCTATTAGTTAAGTTTTAAATACGTTAGGTATTATTGTGTAGGGTACAGACACCTGGAAAATCCATTTTCATTGTTCTCAGCATTGGAAGTTAGTCCATTTTGTAGCTCCATAACTTGAAAGAGCCTTGGGAATCACAGGATCATAGATCTGGCCTTTTGCTGTCAAGTAGGTAACTGATTGTTATCTCCATTTTACAGATAAAGAAACTGAGGCCTAAAGAGTAAATAGCATGCTCCAGTGCGGCAGTCCAGCAGAGCCAAGGCAGGGCTCCAAGTCTCTGAGCCTTCCCTTCTGCTCAGGCACACTGTTCCCAGGAGGAAACAGAGAATCACCTTAGGTTGTAGAAAGGAAGGAAAACCATCAATAACTATGACTAAAGAAAAATGAAGCCTGATTAGCATTGTAACTAATCAGTTTTAGCCCTGACTTTGATAGGTGTTTTTCCCCCCAGCCCTGCCCTCATTGGAAGGGATGTATAATCTTATTGTGCCCCCATTGGGCCCAAACTGTGAGCATGTATTGATATAAGGAAGGGCCAAGGGGCATTATAATAAGATCCAGAAGCCTGTAAAGGATTTTAAAAGATGATTATCAGCTTTTCAAACTCTTTTCATTATGGACAAAACAAGGTGATTTAGAGAGGGCAGATAGAGCCACTGAGAATGAGGGACATGGAAATAGGTTTCTGAAGGAAGATGCAGAGTTGACTGGCTGCATCTTCTTGCTTGCTGGCTGGGTGGCTGGCTGGCCTCCTTGCTTGCTTTTTTTTTTTTTTTTAATTTTATTTATTTTTGGCTGCATTGAGTCTTTTCTCTAGTTGCGTTGCTTCGTGCGGGCTTTCTCTAGTTGCGGCGAGCGGGGGCTACTCTTTGTTGCGGTATGCGGACTTCTCATTGTGGTGGCTTCTCTTGTTGTGGAGCACGGGCTCTAGGTGCTCGGGCTTCAGTAGTTGCAGCATGCAGGCCCTAGAGTGCGCAGGCTTCAGTAGTTGTGGCATGCAGGCTCAGCAGTTGTGGTTCGTGGGCTGTAGCAGTAGTTGTGGTTCACGGGCTTAGTTGTTCCACAGCATGTGGGATCTTCCCGGATCAGTGCTCGAATCCATGTCCCCTGCATTGGCAGGCGGACTCTTAAACACTGCGCCACCAGGGAAGTCCCAACAGAGGCATTGTGAACCCAGGCCTGTCTTAATTCCAAATCTCATGTCCTTAGTTATTATGTATACTGCACTAGCAGACAATAACCTGGGTTTCATAGCATCCCACTCTTCTAGCAAGTTATGTGCTACCTAGATGCAAATTACGTCCTACCAGTTCTTTAGGTTACTGCCTTAACCACAGAGAATTACAATTAGAGAATCCTAGAATGTTAGACCCAAATAGAACCCTGAGGATTATTGAGACAAAAAATTTGCAATTTTTTATAGTTCTGAACGGTCTTACTTTTTTAAGACCCGTTGATGTCTTCCCACTGCTCATACTTTTGTCTTCTTAATTTTTTAAATGGGTTATACATGAACATGACAAAATTCAAAAGGTATAAATCTTACATACTTTAAAATATATTTAACTTAGTCTAATCGACCCCGATCATTTGTATGTGAGGCATGACAGAGGAAGAAACTGAGGCGTAAAGAGCTGGTGCCCAGTTGAAGGCCACCCATCAATGGGCAAACCAAGTACCTTATCCAAACTCCGGTGAGTAAGACCAGACTTTGTCTTCGAGAATACTTATGCCTAAAAGAAATTGGGTAGGTTTATCCTTTGATGTCACTGGGGTATTTTTTATCTTTTTCCTTTCCTTTTGTATGCCTGCCAGTCCCACTGAAAGACAAGCATCCGAGTTGAGAAAGCCTGACCATTGTGTCATTTCCCAGGGTGGAGAGCCACTAGCATTTGGTTCACATTTTTATTAAAGTAAGATGAGTGATTCACTCACATTACAGGCAAGGAATCTTTTACCAGGAAAACCATACTTTGAAAAACAAAGCCGATGGCTTTAAGGAACAGAAACTGCTAACCAATTTCCTTTCCCATCCAGTCCCAAAAAAGTCAGACACTCTCTGTCTCTAGCTGCCTCTTTCTCTTACCCACACATATACATATAATTATAGATATGTTATGTTATATATGCCCACAAATGACAGAAGACAGCAGGAAAGACAAAGGTGGATTCATCTGAAGAAATGTATGTGTTATCTACATCCAACCATCTATCTGGTTCCTGCTGTTTTTTGTTTCTGAAGTCTATTTTTTTAGTTGATGGGTAGCCATAAATCCATCATCATTGGTGGAAGTTAGTGGATTCTGACAAGAGAACAGGCTGTGGTCTTTATAAATACGCCTACATGCTGGCAACAGCCTTCCCATACTCGCACAATCACTGAGGACCAGGGAACTTAGATTGTTTTTTATTTTTAGTCTGTCTTGGTTCAGCTCACCCTCAGTGAGTAACTCTGTTAGCCACTGCTTCTTATTATGTTTATTTAGAAGAGAAGGAAAATGCATTTGAAGCAAAACAAATGCATAATCTGTTCCACTTCTTATTTATTCTATGGCTACTTTGGACAGTGGAAAGCCCAGAGAAATAATAACTTTTATTGGTTTTTGTTTTCTGTGGCTTGCTTTCTCAGACAAGTCCTCATCAGACAGTTTTGCTGATAGCTTATGAAACTCCATGCCAACTCTCAGCCTCATTTTAAATTGGAAAGGAAAAAGGTAGCTGGAAGTATTTTTTATGTACATTAAATATACTCTTCTCTTGCTAATCTGTGTCTGATCCTGTTAACATTGCAGATACAGGCTAATAATGACTTTAAATGTTTATTGTTTTTGTTATCCCCTCTCTATTTTCTTATAGAGATTAGCAGCAAGTCACCAAAAATAGAAAGCCTCTGTCAGTTTGTTTGGAGGGCAACAAGGAAGCTGGGAGCCAGATAGACTACATCTGACCCTGGAGTCAGCCTAGGAGAAAGATGATAGAAAGAGGTGGAATAGCTGGTGGCAGATTTCAATAGTAACAGTAATGATAATAATAGCATTTGCAGCTAACATTTACTGCATTCTCACTATGGAATTTGCTATGCTAGGTGTTTTTCATCCATAGAAGAAATAAAAGCAGGCTGAGTTCCCAGGGTCCCAGGGACCATATGGCAAGAAAGAAACAGACATCACAGGGAACTGGCCTGTGTAATAGAAAGAGGCCTTGCCCTGGAATGGGAAGGCTTGATCTGATCCTGGTTCTAACATTTACTTGGTGATTTTATCCCTTACTGAGACTCATTTTCCTTGTCTATAAAAATGGGAATATTTTTATTCCCATTTTCCTCTCTCTGCCCCACAAACTTCTTATGGAGATCAAAAGTGATAATGCATATGAAAACAGTTTGCATAATTGTACAGTCTCTTTATAAATATGACTCATCATTACTTTTAATAGTGAGAAGAGAGAGGATTGGCAGTGCACTGACTATCAAGGAAAGTGGTGTACACCTGCCTTCAGGCAGGAAGTCTGTTATTCACTTGTCAATAAGAACAAAGGAAGCAAGATAAAATAATTATGAGATAAGGAATAAGATTATTCTAGCCACCCAGTGGCTGGAGCTGGAGAACTTCCATGAACTGTGCCTTTTGTTATGCAGGTGCCATCGCACCTGTGTGCCTCAAACACAGGAGAGTAATAACAAGAGTGGCTACTCTTTATTGAATGCTTGCCCTGTGCCCTGTTCTAGCACTTTAAGTTTACTATCTCTCTCTTTTTTTTAATCGTCTCTTTTAACCCTCTCAAAAACTCTTCATGATTAGTATTAGTATCATCTTCATTCATATTCATGTGATGATGATTATTATTCACTTTCATTTCTAATTGGCTTGCTCAGTGCCACCTGGCTAGATTAAGAACCAGGATTTAGATCCTCGTCGGCTGATTCAGGAGCCTGCACTCTTAGTGAGGCACTATATAAGACCCACTTAGGGGTCAGGGCCAGTGGGGTTTTCTTTTCTTTTTTTTTGGCCACGTTGGGTCTTCGTTGCTGCGCGTGGACTTTAGTTGCGGCAAGTGGGGGCTGCTCTTCGTTGTGGTGCGCGGGCTCCAGGCACGCGGACTTCAGTAGTTGCAGCGTGCTCGGACTCAGTAGTTGTGGTTTGCGGGCTCTAGAGCACAGGCTCAGTAGTTGTGGCGCATGGGCTTACTTGCTCTGCGGCATGTGGGATCTTCCCAGACCAGGGATCAAACCCGTGTCCCCTTCATTGGCAGGCAGAATGTTTTTTGTTTTATAAATTTATTTTTTATTTATTTATTTTTGGCTGCGTTGGGTCTTCGTTGCTGTGCATGGGCTTCCTCTAGTTGCGGCGAGCGGGGCTGCTCTTGGTTGAGGTGCGTGGGCTTCTCATTGCAGCGGCTTCTCTTGTTGCACAGCACGGGCTCTAGGCACGCGGACTTCAGTAGTTGTGGCATGTGGGCTCAGTAGTTGTGGTTCACAGGCTCTAGAGCGCAGGCTCAGTAGCTGTGGCGCACAGGCTTAGTTGCTCTGCGGCATGTGGGACCTTCCCAGACCAGGGATCGAACCCTTCGTTGGCAGGCAGATTCTTAACCACTGCGCCACCAGGGAAGTCCCGGGCCAGTGGTTTTTAAACAGTCCTCTATAGAGCCCAGAGTTTAAAGCAGTGCCTCAGGCCTTCTCCCGCAGCTTCCTCATCCCCACACCTCTAGCCTCAGTGAAGGCTATTGAGGACAAAGTTGGGTAAGAAGAGGTTTGTTTTTATCTATGTTATACATTAAGGTTCCTTATAAAATTTCCATTTTTAAAAAGTATATCTGTTTAGGGACTTCCCTGGCGGTCCAGTGGTTAAGAATCCATGCTTCCACTGCAGGGGGCCCGGGTTCTATCCATGGTCGGAGAACTAAGATCCTGCATGCCGTGCGGTACAGCAAAAAAAAAAAAAAAACCTTCCAAAAAGTATACCTGTTCAAAAATTTTGTTCAGCCCTCACATACCACGACATCCTTATTTTATAGGTGAGAAAATGGAGGTCCAGAAAACCTGTGGCCAGTATCATGTAAGTAGTTCTTTGCAGAACTCAGACCAAGTTCTTTTTAAAATGCTACCTCTGTTTCAAAAATTGAGTGAGGTATTCCAGATACACCACCACTGAGAGGGCAGGATTTTCCTCTCACCTTTACTTCCCGTGAGGCGGGAATGAAGTTCATTGTCCAGCTCTTGTGCCTGTTTGACCGTTTCTGTTCAGTTAAGAACAGGAGCAGGTCACAGGAGGTTACAGCAGCACCTGCTTCTTCCTGGATAAAAATTACACCTTAGCTCTGAAATCTCTGCTTCAAAGCGCGCACCCTATCCTCCCATTTCCAAACAAAAATGTGAAGGAGCAACACCTGATAGGGCTGGACAAGTTGGTCTCTGGATCAGAGTGCAAATGGTAGTGCAATGCTAGGCTTGAAATAACTTCCTCGATGGGCTGCTGGGCCCTTTGGGAGCTTATGGTGCCAAGATCCTGCTCTACATTTTAGTGTCCAAAGCTGCCTCCATTCCTCTGTAAACTGTCAGGAGACTGTGCGCCTGTGCCAGAGTAGCTAGCCCTGTTGCTGCTGAAGAGAGACTTTCTTTCCTCCTGGCTGGGGCCTCCTTCCATAATGCCACGTGGCTTCCCACCCTGGGCACGTGCAGCCTGTTGTGTTTCATGTTATCAAAGCTGTCTAAGACAGTGCCTCCCCCCAGAACCAAGCCTTGCCTTGGTCCTCCAACTCTCAGGAGCCTATCAGGATGTACAGAAGAGAGGGTAACACCCCAAGGTGTATACACAGTATAGAGGGTTCTTACATATCAGCCCAGCCCACTGGTTCAGTCCCACAGTGGTGGCTAGAGATGGCCATGGTTAGCCCCAAAACCCGATCAGATTGCCATTATGTGCCACACACCATCCCTGGGGAAGAATTTTCAGACCCTGATAGAAATGCTCACATTTCTTTAAACCTTTGTATAATATAAACAGTTCCTGGGGAGTTTCTTTTATTCATTCTAAAAATTGCCATGAAATTGTTATTATATCTGATTTAGTGCTTTGCCTAGAACATATATACTGGCCAAAAAGTAATAGTCACTTGATGTTGGGCTTAGTCATAATCAAATATAAAAACTAAAGAGTCTGGCTTTCTGCCCCTGTTTGAACACACTACACATACTCTGGGGAGTAATGAGTTGGCAAAGGATAGTGTTAATAATGACCCCACAGGTGTCATTGGAAGCCATTGCTTCTCATTCCTTTTATAAAATCATTTCCCTTTCAGTAAACTAATTATCATTTTCCTCCATTTACAATATAAAACAACAGTGCTGTCAAAGAACATAAAATTGAAGAACACAGTCTGCTCTTCTTTGGGGGTTTTGCTTGACAGGAACATGGCCCTAGGATGTGAGCAATCTTCCTGTGACTTTTGGTACCAAGTGCCACGTGGGGAGTGAAGCCGTCAGATGTCTGCCTCCTTCCTCTCCCCTCCCCCAACTCTCCCTCTCTCCCTTCCCCTCCTTGCAGAGTAGCACTGAGATATTTACTCAGCTGTGGACTGGTACCAAAGCCTCAGTGCCCTGGGGAAAGGAAGGGGTAGTATGGTCATGCCCTGAATTATCCATGTCCTTCCGAGCATCTCTTGGCAGCGCGGCCTGGCTGGGGGTGAGTGTCATTTGGAATGAGCCTTCACAACCCCTGCATAAAAGAATATAAAAACAATTGCAGCTGAAAATTGGAGAGTCCACTCATGGACTGTGGTGTTCTCTGGCCTCTGTGGTAGTTCCTGTTGAGATCATGCAGCCAACCAACTAGAGGTTGTCCAGTCCTCTGGGATTCTCCGTGGCTTGGTAGCATTTCATTATCTCCAGCTCCAGTCTCAGCACTAGCTCACTCAGCCCTCAGCATGAAGGCAGTCATGCAAATGAACTCAGAGTAAACCCCAGTTCATCCTCCAGAGTTTTGGAGGTAAAAACCCTTGATTCAGGCTTTGGGGAAGGCTTCTCTGAGTAAGGAACAAAGGTATGGCCCTCATTCCTTCCATCTGGCACTCCTCCACTGGTCTCTTTTAGTGACACCACTCTGACCCTGGAAAAGGCACCATTTCCTAGGAAGAGCAGGAAGCATCTGAATCTTCAACCACACACTGCCGCAGTTCTTCTGAGCAAACGTGTGGACACGTGTGGTGGTCTGAGAGGAGGATGTAGAGATGACTAGGCTACCCCCACAGAGCTTCAGACCAGAATTTCCACAGCAAGAAGGCAGACCAGATGTAGAAAAGATAAGAGAAGGTCTTCAATCCTTCTTTTCCAAGAAAGGAGGAAGTGAGAACGAGTTAGCCCTTGAATATATTGGGCCTCAGTAATTTGTGACAAGATTACTTTTCTTAGCCAAATAAACTCACTATAATCCATCCAATCATAATCCATCCAATAATAATCCATCCATCCAATAATAATCCATCACTCTCTAGGATTAGAGTAGGGCTAGCCAGGAAAAGAATACTTTGAGTCAGGGATTGGTTATCTTGAAAACTCCAGTATTCAAAACTCCAGCTAGAGTTGTAACAGTAGTAAAGTGAATCACTAAGAAGTAAACCCTAGGCGGCTTCTGATTTTCACGGTAAAATTGGTGATCTATCCCAATGAAAATAAATACTCTAGTTGATTGGACTGAGCACTTGATAAGAAAGTGCTGGGAGTCAGCAAGGCCATGGAATGTAGTTACGCCTTCCATAATGTATTGAGTTCACTGAGAGCTGTGGTACCCACCAACCAGGACGTTTTCCATTTTCAGCACTTTACAGCTCCCGGCACCTCCTCACACTGCCCTGAACTTACAGTCATGCCTCCTGTGCCTGGAGATCCCCCATCTCTGTGTTCACACAGTGACCAGAAACTCGTCCCTCCGAATTTTCATCTGGGTCACTGTGCGGTGCATGTTTTTATTCAATCATTCCTTCAACAGATATTTACTACTGTATGCCAGGCCTTGTGCTGAGGGCTTTCGTTCAGGCCAAAGATGCCTTAATTTCAGGACTTCAAGTTTTAACCAGTTAATAATTATTAAATAATTCTCCCATTTATTGAGCATTTTGCTAATTTTTCAGAAAAGTTCCTTATATACAAATTACCTCATTTGATTTTTACAACAATCACACTAGGTAGGTACTGTGATTAGTCACATTTCTAAGAGGAAACCAAGGTTCAGAAAAATTGTCTAACTTATCCAAGTCATACTGGTGGTAGGTAGTGGAGGCCAGGTTTTGAAGCCAGGTCATCTGATTACATAGTCTGCGCTCTGCACTAACACAACTGCCCTGCCCAACTGGAGGGTATCTGTATGTTTAACTTAGATACTGGGTTGGCCAAAATGTTCGTTCGGGTTTTTCCATAAAATGTTACAGAAAAACCCAAACGAACTTTTTGGTCAACCCAATAAGTCTTTAACTTAGATGTAAAGTTTGTCAATTGCCTGGCATAAACAATCCTATCATCAGAAGTCAAGTCTCCCACTAACCAGCCAGATCACACCTGCTAGAGTAGAACTTGCAGGACCTTTGGAGCTAGACAGGCATATGTCTGAATCTCAGTCCTCCCTCCTCTTACTAGTTCTGTCTCCTTGAAAAAGTAATTAACCTTAAAGAAACCCTAGTTTATTTCTAAAATAATAACAGCAAATACTAACAGAGCACTTATGATGGGCTATTATTCTTAGTTCTTTTTTTTTTTTTTTTTTTGAGGTACACGGGCCTCTCACTGTTGTGGCCTCTCCCATTGCGGAACACAGGCTCCGGATGCGCAGGCTCAGCGGCCATGGCTCACGGGCCCAGCCGCTCCGCGGCATGTGGGATCTTCCCAAACCGGGACACGAACCCGTGTCCCCTGCATCGGCAGGCGGACTCTCAACCACTGCACCACCAGGGAAGCCCTATTCTTAGTTCTTAACATTAGCTCACAACAACTGAATGATGTTGGTACCACCATTATACCCACTTTATAGATGGGGAAACTGAGGCATAGAGCACTTAAAGGTCAGTAATTTGAAATCAGTGGCAAAGCTTGGATTTGGACCCAGGCAGTCTAACTCTAAAGTCCATGCTATGGGCCACAATGCTGTACTGTGCTGCCTCCTGAGATGGTAGGATTGAGGGTGTAGAAACCTCTGGTCCAGAGCCACACAGTCAATGGGACTATTACAAGGTTTAGAATAAGAAAATTTAACAGCTCTGACCACCCACAAAAAGAGTAGCACCAATTTGTGGGGAGTGTTCTGATTTTGATCTTATACCAAAGTCGTCTTATGTCTTTGCCTTTGAACTTTCAGGACCTGCTGGCTGAAGCTTTCCTAATTGTGGGGGGATTCCTTTAGAGAAGGCATCTGTTGGTACACACCGCTTACCTTCCCTGCACCTGCCAGGATGGAGAGCACCGGCAGGTGGGCGGGGATGAGAAATGGCCATGTAGCCACCAGCACAGGTGTACTCATCCCCCACCTTCCCATGGCCTCCGGCTCAGCAAAGGCTGTGGTGCTGGAGCTGCAGTCTTTCCTGTTGACAGTAATTAGAACCTTTCAGACTTAATTTCTTACATGAAAAAATCCCAGTTCACTTGAATTGTCTCCTTGATCCAGTTCACCTGGAGCTATTTAGTTCCTGCAGTTTGTTTGGGGAGGAGAACAAGCTATTAAGCCTTCACACATTACCGTTGATAAGATCAAGGTGCGGAAAATGTTAGTTGGGTAAACTTTGGAGCCAGACTGCCAGAGTTTGAATTCCAGTTCCAGCAGTTAAGCATGATCTGAGTTTTTGTCTGTGAAATGGGAATAACCATAGTGAAGATTAGATAAGATGAGATGGCACAGGTAAAACCCTTGGAAGATCAGTGTCTGGCCCATAGTAAGTGCTCAGTAAATGTTAACTGTTAGTATTATTATCGTTAATTAAGCCCATCCAGCCCTTAGACCCCAGCCTAGGATCTTGCTCTGGGAAGCCAAGTCCCCTTCCTGTCCCCCAGGCTCTGGACCCTTCTCTCCTCACTTACCAGATGATTTCATCTCTCTATGCCTCCACGCCCTCATCTGTGAAATGTGGCTGGGAATGCCAGAGTCTAGAGTCTACTTTGTGAGGTTGTTGTGAAGGTTAAGTGAGCTAATTCAAAGCCTGAGCACAGAGCTCAGTGACTAGTCAGTCTCACTACTGTTATTCCTGAAGCACCAAGGGCTGCCTGGAAGGCAGATCTTTGAGATCTTGGAGAGCTCTTAGAACCAAAGGACCCAAAATAGGCAGGAGCATTTAGGGTTAACCAATGCCTGAGTGTGAGCCTCTGGAGCTGGGGAGACCGCTGGCTTGTTGGGAACGGAGGAGGCATTAAATGAATGCAGACTGCAGAAGAGTCTTCAAAACCAGGTTCGGCTCAAGCAATCTGACTGAATTTTCAAGGCAGAAAAACTTTAAAGGGGTTTAAGCATTTACACTCAGCAAGAAGCACCTTCCTCCTCTCCTGCCTTTGCCCCCAGGAGTTAAAAACAAAACCAAATAGCTCCTGTTGTTTGGTGTTACTATGTTCTAGACATTCTGCTGAGTACTTTATTGACATCATCTTTTTTGATCTTGACTTCAACCCTGAAAGGTGGGTGTCATCATTCCCATTTTACGGATGAAAAACTGAGATTTAGAGAGATTGAGCAGTTTGCCCAAGGTTGCATACCTGGGAAATTGCAGAGCCAAGATTTGCACCCAAGCCAGGGGGACAGGAGGAGGACAGCTCCCATTTGTTCATCAGTGTTCTGATTTTGGAACAACACTTAGTGCTCACCATTCTCCCAAATACCCACTGTACAACCCAGGAGTGTCTCCAAGTGGCAGATGCCTCTCCCTTGAAATTATCTGGCCTTGATATTATCCTACTTCTACTTTAATAGAACTGCTGTCTTCCACAATTAAACTGGCCAAAGTTGTTTATCTGCCTGCACTTCCCGTTCATCTCTTTATCTGACTATCTTCCTCACTTTACATTGGGGATAGTCAAGTTCCAGAAGTGGTGAACAGGATGTATTCTGTTTTTCTGATGTATTTAGTATTTCCAAGAACTGTTGTTGCATTGGAGAAGTACAAAATTATTTTTGTAAATCATTCTTCTACGCTTAGGAAGCAAGTATTTGAAGCACATGAGTTAGAATATCATCAAGAACCTAAAAGAGAGCTGAGGGTCTGGAAACCAGGAGGCTGAGATCGATTTCCAGCACTGTCTTTCTTGATTGAATAAGGGGGTCATACAACTGTCTCAGCTTCTCATTTTCCTTTACCCTGTTTGTCTTCCCGAGGATATCTTGTAGATAATTTGGGGGATAAATATGAATAACTGTGAAATACTTTGACCCCCCCTAAGAATGTTATCAGATCCATCCACCAAATCTTAGCCTAGAAAAGCATTAATGGGGACTACCTTGTGGTCCAGTAGGTAAGACTCCAAGCTCCCAATGCAGGGGGCCTGGGTTCAATCCATGGTCAGGGAACTAAGATCCCGCATGCATGCCACAACTAAGAAGCCCTCATGACGCAACTAAAGATCCCACGTGCTGCAACTAAAGATCCCACATGCCACAATGAAGATCCCGCGTGCTGCAGCTAAGACTGGGTGCAGCCAAAATAAATAGATTAATTAATTAATTAATTTTAAGAAAGAAAGGAAAAAAAGCATTAATGATTCAAAGATAGAACTTTACTTTATTTAGTTCCTGCCAGAACTCACTTCTCTCTATACAGGGGGTTTTGAAGTGAGAATAAAGTGGGAACATATTAGATTCAGTGGCTTTTCTCCCTTTCGTCTTTCCTGTCCCTCACCCCAAGTCTGCGAGCCCACAAGTGGCTATTACTCCTTCCCTTGAAGAACAAAACCTCCTACTAGGCTGTGCCCTAGGTCAGGCGAGTGAGGAGAGGAAAGTGCACACCCCATTGTGGCCAAGACGAAGGCCGCAAAAGCCATCTTGATCCTTTGACCTACATTGACGCTGAGTCTGTCGCTTTGGTGTCCCTGACTTTGGCAGTGTGGTTAGTCTAACTCTATGCCCCCACCTTGAATTGAGCCTTGATGAAAAAGTAGTAGGAACCCAGGCCTGTCCCTGGGGATTTGGGGTTTTTATCTTGGAAACGCATCAACCAAACTATCAGGGACAGGAGATCTGGATTCCTGTGGCTTGAGCTAACTTAGGTCCAAAGAAACCCAGTGCCTGTGATCATCATCTTCATTCCCCAAATGTGGCCATGGCCTCTGGATTCCCTCCTCTCACTCATGCTCCCAGTTAGGAGGGCTTCTGGGTTGCTTGATCTTGCTTTACCATCAGCACGTCGTTCCATATTTGAAATGCTTCGGTATATGGAATACTTGTGGATGGCAGCTGCCTGACTGATCTAAAATCTCTTGGCTTTGGGACATGCAGTAACAAAACAACTTTTAAACACCAGTGTATTTCCTCTCCCTTGGCATTCTATAAACCCCCCTGAGATTTACCTCTCTGGGTTTTCTACTGGGTCACAGAGCCTCATCCTGGCTCATCTCTCCCAAAACACTGCTTCTGTATATCAGGAGTCACTTGGTTGCCTAGATTGTATATCTTGGACCTTGGTCTTGGCTTCCTAGAATAGGATGACCAGATTTGTGTGCAGCCATCCAAAAGGAGCCAGCCTGCACAGTACTGGATGACAGAGTAAGAAGGTCTGTGGGTTGCTATGCTGTATTCTACTCCTCCATACGTTGCAAGACTGCATTTGTCTTAATACTGCTTGCAGATGTTCTGTGGATGGTCTCTGGACATGTTGTGGTGAATGTTACCATGCCAGAGAATTTCAGCAAACTTAGCAAGCTCTGAAATCACTCATTCTTGTGGATTTGCATACATAAGAAGGCTAATGAAGGTACCCCTCTAATTCCCCCTTCTTACCCGACCATCTTTCAAACCAGTGAAGCTCCTTTGGCCAAAATGTTGTAGCTGGGTGCCTCCCATCCAGGAAAAACTTTGTAGAAATATTGATCTTAAAATCTCACCCTTGGAGGGTTAGTGGCTAATGCAGCCTTAACACTGACTCACCTTTAAAAGAGCAGATCTACTGAGAGTAGGTCTGAAAACCATGAAATGATCAAAAAGACAGCAGTGACTTCACATGCAGAGACCTAATGTGTTCCTATCCATTTCCATTCCAGATTTGCTGACCATGAGGGAATATCACTGCTTGCTGCAATTACTGTGCCCGGATTTCCCGCTGGAGCTCACTCAGAAAGCAGCCAGGTATGTCTCCTGGGCTTTTGAAGTCAACTCAGCCCCCTCTTTGGCCCAGGCTTCTGAGAGAAACCTGAACTGTATACAAACAAACATACCATTAGGGGAGAATGAAACTGATAGGGAAAAAACTGGCATTTGGAGAGGGGTCTATTTGGGATTTGCCCAAAAACATAATACTTTCTGCATTTCCAAATGGAAGCCAAATGATCTTTGGTGGTTTCTGCGGGGAGTTTTATGGTCTGCAGATAGAGTTGGGAGGTGGTGAGATGAAGAGGCAAACACACACACACACACACACACACACACACACGCACACAGGCACGTACACAAAGAAATATCCCTAGAGGAAATTCTGAGAAAATATGGGGCAAGTTTGACAGCGACTTGTAATAAAGGGGGTTGAAGTTCGAGACTGGAAAACATGAAGGTGATAAAGCCCAATTGAGGGAGGGATAAATTGTATTACTTATGCTAAAAGAAGGTTTTCAAGATTAGTGCAGAACCAGGAAGACTTGGTAGAAATAGTTAGAACCCTCTAATTTCTGTGTTTGGTTTCACTGTCATTCACATTTTTTAACCAGATGAGGTCGTTGGGCTATGCCTCAGTTAACTTTTACTTATTTAACTGAAAACCTGCGCTAAGGCAGCAAGTGGAAGTATAGCAAAAATCTTGTTTTCTGAAAAATGCCAGAGCAGAGGATTTTTAGGAAAATACTCTGCATTATATCATACATGACAGATACGTGTCATTAGACATTTGTCCAGATCCATAGAATGTACAACACCAAGAGTGAATCGTAAATCTAAACTGTGGACTTTGGGTGATGATGTCTCAATGTAGGTTCAACGATTGTAACAAAGGTACCATTGGTGGGGGATGTTGATCTGGGGGAGGCTGAGCACGTGTGGAGGCAGGAGGTATATGGGAAATCCCTGCACCTTCCCCTCAATTTCACTGTGAACCTAAACCTGCTCTAAAAAAGTAAAATCTAAATAATAATTTTTTAAATGCCCAGCTTCCCTAAATCAGTCAAGTATATTTACAGAGTAGAGTTGACTAGTGAACAGGGAGGGGCTTAGGGGCACCGACCCTCTGTGCAGTGGAAAATCCAAGTATAACTTACAGTCAGCTCTCCATATACACAGTACCTCCATATACATGGCTCTGCATCCGTGGGTTTAGCACCTGCGGGTTCAACCAACCGCAGATTGCGTATTTGCTATTGAAAAAAAATCCACATATAAGTGGACCTGTGTAGTTGAAACCCAGGTTGTTCAAGTGTCAACTGTATATTCACGTCCATCACCACAGTCAGTTTTATAGCATTTTAACTACCCCACCAAGAAATCCAGCACCTCTTAGCCATTACTCCCCAATCCCCCCATCCTCCCTAGCTCTAGACAACCACACTCTGTCTCTATATATTTGCCTATTCTAGACATTTAAAATAAATGGGATCGGGCTTCCCTGGTGGTGCAGTGGTTGAGGGTCCTCCTGCCGAGGTAGGGGACGCGGGTTCGTGCCCCGGTCCGGGAAGATCCCACGTGTCGCGGAGCGGCTGGGCCCGTGAGCCATGGCCGCTGAGCCTGCGCGTCCGGAGCCTGAGCTCCGTAACAGGAGAGGCCACAACAGTGAGAGGCCCCCGTACCGCAAAACAAACAAACATACAAAAAAAATAATAAATAAATGGGATCATATGATATATGGTGGTCCTTTGTGACTGGTTTCTTTCACTTAGCCTTATGTTTTCAAGGTCCATCCACATTGTAGCAGGTCTCAGTACTTCCTTTCATCAAATATTTCTTGAGTGCCAATTTTGTGCCAGGATCTATTCTGCATATTAGGGGTACAGTGATGAATAAGATATAGTTCCTGCCCCTCAAGGAGCTTGCCATTTGATTTAGAAGTGGATCCCTTGGGTACCGATCACGGCCTGCCACCACTTTGTGTCACATCACCTTGGTTTCTGTCACTGCACAGCAGCCTCCGTCCTCCTGTCCCACTCCTGAAAGGTAGCGGGCGAGTGTGAGGGTGAGCCTTCTGTATGATTTTCAACTCCACCAGCCCCATTTTTGCATTTGCCCCACCCATCTTCCAGACCCTTCCAAACAATCTGATGTGTGTAAGCATGGCAAGATTAGACTAGAAGGAATAGAACCCTCTAAGATCCGCAGATTCGTACAATTATTGATACCAAGGGGCTTCTGGAGTGGCATTCCCCTAGCTGTGTCAGAAGCTTACCTCCTCCTCAAGAGGCCTACTGTTCAATAGAAACTTCAGACCTTTCCATTTGAGGAAGAGGAAGCAAGGTAACCAGTCCATGTCAATAGCAGGGAATGTGAGGGGATGATGGGGATGCCAGTATCAACAACAGAAGGGCCCCAGGTGAGCCTCAGGATACTGGCTACAAAATTAGAGATGAACTCGGGACTCAGGCTTTTGTGTCAACCCTGCCTCCCCAGTGCCCTGCTTTCCTCACTCCACTCCAGCTGGTATGTGTGTGGAAAAATTGCATACATCCCAGAAAGTGCCCTCTGATTGTTTAAGCTATTCTCATCTTGTCCTGAAGGTCAGGATCCCAACTTCCTCACACACAAACCCACGCTTCTGACCAGAACTGCAAATGGGGGTGGTTAGGCCTCCAAGGCAGTTACTCTAGCTGGAAGAGGCACTGCCCTCTCCTGTCTCACTGCTGGTCTCACTGTATTCATGGCCCTGAGGTCTGGGGACAGGCCGCAGGAGGAGGCTCCAGTCTCTGATTCTGTGCACGTAAAAGAATGTAATCCACAGGCAGCTGTACGCCAGAGCCTGTTCAGCGGCAGAGCAGCTCCACATGCACCTGACTTATGTGCGGCCAGCACCGTGGCCAGGCCCCGGAGCGGCAGGTGTGAGCCGGAAACAGGAGAGCAAAGAGCAAATAGACTCCATGACAGCGCCCAGCCAGAGATCCCCTCCACCGCACACACTCCTGCAGCAGTGGGAGTCGTTAAGTAATTTTATCCCTAAGTGGTCACCATAGCTTCTCCGTCTCCAAGGACTGGGAGGCTTTCCTGACGGTTAAGAACATTCAACTAGAGCCAGAATTCTTGAGTTCAAACCCTGGTTCCACAATTTACCAGCTTGTGCCCTTGGGAAAATTATTTAATTTCTTTGAGCCTCAGTTTCCTCATTTGTAAAGTGGGAATAATCGAAGAAGCATATAATGTGCTTAAAATAATGCCTGGCACAGAGCAATGTTAGAAGCAGTGGTATTAACCTTGACCTTTAAGAGCACAGGCATCATAGGGTTAGAAAGACCTGGGTGTACACACCACCTGTGCTCTATTAACTGGATGACCTTGAGGATCTCTCTTAACTTCTACAAGCCCTGTTCCCCTATCTGTAAAATGGGGCTAATAATAATAACTAACTCAGGGCGGTTGTAAGATTTCAACAAAAAATTATATGTAAATTGCTTAGCACATTATATAATCCAATAAATAATAATTTCTGCTGTTAAAATAATGCTAGTATTATTGTTATTACCAGATTTTTTTAAATAAGTGAGAAGTCAGACATAGAGAGCAGATTTGTGGTTGCCAAGAGGGAGCGGGGGAGGGAGAGGGATGGACTGGGAGATTGGGGTTAGTAGATGCAAACTATCACATTTATTTATTTGTTTGGTTGGTTTTATTTATTTATTTATTTTTTTGGCTGCATTGGGTCTTCATTGGCTTTGGGCTTTCTGCATTGGGCTTTCTCTAGTTGCGGCGAGCCAGGGCTACTCTTTTTTTTTTTTTTTTTTTTTTTTTTTTGCGGTACGCGGGCCTCTCACTGTTGTGGCCTCTCCCATTGCGGAACACAGGCTCCGGATGCGCAGGCTCAGCGGCCATGGCTCACGGGCCCAGCCGCTCCGCGGCATGTGGGATCTTCCCAGACCGGGGCACGAACCCACGTCCCCTGCATCGGCAGGCGGACTCTCAACCATTCCACCACCAGGGAAGCCCCGGGGCTACTCTTCATTGCGGTGCGTGGGCTTCTCATTCCGGTGGCTTCTCTTGTTGCGGAACACGGGCTCTAGGCGCACAGGCTTCAGTAGTTGCAGCACACGGGCTCAGTAGTTGTGGCACGTGGGCCCTAGAGTGCACAGCCTTCAGTAGTTGCGGCATGTGGGCTCAGTAGTTGTGGCACACGAGCTTGGTTGCTCTGTGGCATGTGGGATCTTCCCGGACCAGGGATCGAACCCATGTCCCCTGCATTGGCAGGCAGATTCTTAAACACTGACCCACCAGGGAAGTCCCAAACTATTACATTTAGAATAGATAAGTAACGAGGTCCTACTGTATAGTGCAGGGAACTATATCCAACCTCCTGGGATAAACCATAGTGGAAAAAAATATTAAAAAAGAATGTATATATGTGTATAACAGTCACTTTGCTGTACAGCAGAAATTAGCACAACACTGTAAATGAACTATACTTCAATTAAAAAAATTAAATAAGTGAGAAGTTCCTGGGTTCCCTAAGGCAGTGGTTTCTGGCCTTTTTTCCCTTCACAAAGTTCAGAAAATAATATATAACAAAAAGTAGGGTAAAGACAGGACTGCCTGTGTCTCCTCCCTCCTGGGCCGGGGGGACCATCACACCTGTAACCCATTCAAGGCCCAAATGACACAGGGGTGGGAAGCTTCCCTCCAAGGGTGAAGATTTAAAGCAGTGGTTCTCCAACTTGAGTGTGAATCAGAATCACCTGCAGGACTTACTAAACCGCGATGGCCCAGCCCCATGCTCAGAGTTCAGTGGGTCTGAGGTGGGGCTCAAGAATCCATATACCTTATAGGTTCTTAGGTGATGCTCATGGTCTGGGACCACACTTTGAGAACCACTTTAGAGCATTGCATGCCAACCTCTTTCTGGCATTTTAGAATTGATTGCATTAAAAGGAATTGCTTTTCCTTCTCACTCTTGTCATCTGAAACACTAACTCACTTCTCCCTCACTTAAAGCCAGATTTCCTAGTGAGTAATATATGTTTAACAGGAAAAGCTCTTTTATCATGGTTATATGCTGACTACATATAGTGCTTCAAAAGCACATAAACTCCTCTAAGGAATCTAGTTTTAGACCTAACAAGTCACCTCCATTTAAGAGAGTCATTTTTCAGCTGGTCCCTGTATCACAAAGGTTGAATGGCCTAATGGTGTAGGACTCAGGTGCTGGAGCCAGACAGCCCTGGGTTCAAATCTCACTTCCTTCACTCATAGGCTTGTGACCTTGAGCAACTCCTCTGAGCCTCAATTTCTTCATCTTTAAAATGGAAATATAATAGCACCTGCCTCATAGAGTGTTTTTAGGATTTAATGAGATAATGCATGTAAAATACCTGTCACAAAGTCTTTTTTTGTTTGTTTTGTTTTGTTTTTTTGGCCGCACTGCGTGGCTTGTGGGATTTTAGTTCCCCAAACAGGGATTGAACCCGTGCCCTTGGCAGTGAGAGCACAGAGTCCTAACCACTGGACCGCCAGGGAATTCCCTTACCTATTATTTATTTATTTATTTATTTAGGCTGCATCAGGCCTTAGTTGCGGCACGCAGGATCTTTCATTCTAGCATGCGAGCTCTTTGTTGTGGTACTCAGGCCTTTCTCTAGTTGTGGTGCATGGGCTTGCTAGTTGTGGCTCATGGGCTCAGCTGCCCCATGGCATGTGGGATCTTCATTCCCCGACCATGGATCAAACCAGCGTCCCCTGCATTGCAAGATGGATTCTTAACCACTGGACCACCAGGAAAATCCCTCCCTTACCTATTTTTAAAGAATATAATTATAATTAGTAAGTGGGGAGTGATACTTCATTCCTATATTCATTTTTCAAATGTTTATTGAGCATCTACCCTCTGCCAGACCTCATGCCATGCCCTGAAGATACAGCTTTATGCTCTCTTGATGTCTTTCTTTATGCCTCTCCTCTGCAATATCATCCTGCATAGATCTCCTCCCCAGATCTGACCTGCCATCTGACAGTGTCACTGTTGCCCCAAAGGTCTTTCACCTAAACAGACTATCCTTTCCCTCCCCATTCTTTCATTTACCAAATATTTATTGAGTGCCTGTTATATTGCCAGTCGTGCTTGTGGAGGGGCTATGACAATGTTGCTCCAGCCCTGGAAGAACTTACAAACTGACAGAGCAGCAGACATTAAATAAACGAAGAGCTAAGTGCTATAGAAACATATAAACAGGATACCCAGCCTAACCTGGGGAATCATGAAAAACTTGTCCATAAAACAGAGATGTTGAACCTGAGACCTGAAGGATTAATAAGAGATGAATTTGCCCTATCAACTACTAGGACTGATTATAAGGCCATCATAATGCCAACTAAAAATTTGGAACTTGCCATCTGCCTTTACAAGGATTAAGCCACTACAGCCGCTGACCTTCAACACACCCTGAGTGGGATTCAGAGTGAAGATCAGGAATGAAGTGCTCTGTGCTCTGGGGAAAAATGGCGGAACAGGCCTTCAGATAGTTAGATTTTTTTTTTTTTTTGGCCATGCTGCATGTGGGATCTTCCCCAACCAGGGATCAAACCCATGCCCCCTGCGGTGGAAGCGCAGAGTCTTAACCACTGGACCGCCAGGGAAGTCCCAGATAGTTAGATATTTTCAAGGGAAGATTTTACGAGCCCAATTCTTGCATCTCCTCATACCTGAAAAGGCATTAAAATCATTAATGGAGACACCTGCTCCTCGTGACCAGCAGTAAACTTCACAAGACTAACGACAGCCTTCTGCAAAAATGTGTGCTGGATTGCATGTACGTCCCCTTCACCAAAATCACATATATACCGACCTTCCCCCCTACCTCTCCAGAGCAGTTTCTCAGAGCTATCTGATATGCTATCTCCCAGGCCGTAGTCCTCATTTTGCCCCAAATAAAACTTAACTCAAAACTCTCACGTTGTGCATGTTTTTTTCAGTCGACAGTTTATCCACATAGGATAAAATAAAATTAGCTCCCTACTTCAGACCATATTCAGAAGTCAATTTCACATAGATTACAGACCTAAGTGTAAAATGCAAAACCATAATACTCTTAAAAGAGATTAGGAGAAAATATTTTTATGGCCACCAGGTAGTTAAAAAATTCTAAAAACAAGATAAAAATTCTTAAAGCCCAAGCCCAGTGGACAAGGTTGATAAACTGACCACAAGCAGAATTGCATTCACTTATTCAATCATTCAGCCAGTGTTCATGGAGAGTGCCTGTTCTGTGCCAGGCACTCTTCCAGGTGCTGAGGACAGAGCAGTGAACAAAACCAAGCCCCTGCCCTCGTGGAGCTGACATTCTAGAGAAAGGGGAAGTATCTGCTAGGAAGCACGAATTCCCTGATAGCAAAGTGAACCCTAGCCACAGCGATGCAAGTGTTGAACCCTAACCCACAGGACTACCGGAGAATTAAGATTAAAATTTTCTATTCAACAAAAGATGCTGTAAACAAAGTTGAAAGACAAGCCAGTGACTAGAAGATATTTATTACATATGTAACTAACAACAGATTAGTCTGCAGAGTTTTTTAGTCCCAAGAATGGTTTATGGGGGACTTCCCTGGTGGTCCAGTGGCTAAGACTCCGCGCTCCCAATGCAGGGGGACTGGGTTTGATCCCTGGTCAGAGAACTAGATCCCACATGCCACAACTAAAGATCCTGCACACCACAACTACAAAGATCCCGCATGCCGCAACGAAGATTCTGCACGCGGCAATGAAGATCCTGCGTGCAGGAACTAAGTTTAAGACCTGGTGCAGCCCAGCCAAATAAACAAATAAATTAAATAAATATTTTTTTAAAAAAAGAGTTAAAAGCTATTAAAAAAAAAGAATTGCTTATGAAGAACTCCTACAAATCAATAAGAAAAAGATGAAGAACCTCAGTAGAAAAACAGTCCAAAGATACAAACAGATAATATATAGAAGAGAAAACCCTAACAATTAATAAACATTTGGGCATATCTTCATGGCCAAACTCACTGGTATCAAGGAAATGCCAATTAAATTGAGATACCACTTCACAGTCATCAAATGGGCAAAAATTTTAAAGTGAGATAATACAAGTATTGGTGAGAATGTGGGACAGTGGGAACTCTCCTAAACTGCTAGTGGTAGTGTAAATTGGTATAATCACTTTGAAGCAATTTGGGCACATCTTAAAAAGTTCAAGACGTGTGCCTGGTTATAAGGAGACATGCAGCATTATTTGTAATCGCTACCAATGGAACCCTCTGCCCGTCCCTATGCAGTAGAAAGGACAAAGTGTGCTATCTCCATTCTGTGGAAATCTATAGAGCAGCTAAAATGAATGCAGGGAGATATATATGCATCAGCACTGATAAATCTCAAAATGTCAAGTTACCAAATGATGCATAGAGTCTGAGAACAAGCAAAACAAAGTTATATAATATTTTAACAATGTAGACATTTGTGTGAGTTAATATAGTATGGAAACATGGGAGGGATGCCAAGCCCAAGTTTAAATGAATGAATGCTAAGCCCTCAAGCCCCAGTGACGATCTCTGAGGAGGAAGGTAGAGGAAGGGGATGAGGGAGGGTGTCCAGGTGTCCAGGTGTTTTAATCTATATGTGTAATATTTTACAAAGCTTTTAAACATTGAAGCAAGGGTGGCAAAATGTGAAGTTTTGATGAAGTTAGCTAGTGGGTATACAAATGTTTGTTATGTTAGTCTGTGTAATTTTTTTGACGTTTAAATATTTTATTTAAAGTGAAAAGGGGACTTCCCTGGTGGCACAGTGGTTAAGAATCCTCCTGCCAATGCAGGGGACACAGGTTTGAGCCATGGTCCGGGAAGATCCCACATGCCGCGGAGCAACTAAGCCTGTGCACCACAACTACTGAGCCTGCACTCTAGAGCCCGCGAGCCACAACTACTGAGCCCACATGCCTAAAGCCCGTGCTCCACAACAAGAGAAGCCACCGCAATGAGAAGCCCGTGCACCACAACGAAGAGTAGCCCCCACTCACCGCAACTAGAGAAAGCCCGGGCACAGCAACAAAGACCCAATGCAGCCAAAAAAGTAAAAAATAAAGTGAAAAGCATGGGTAGGATTTAGGGAGGGAGCAGGGAGAGGGAAAGGCCGTCTAGGGAAAGTAAGCAGCCTGGAAAGAAGCCCCTCTTTCTCCAGTGAGGACCTAGGGGAACTGGGGAGTCAGTGGGCCTGGAGTTTGAGGAGTTTGGGGACTGGGAGAAGAGAGGGCCTCACAGGCCATGCACTGGATTTGGGTTTTTATCCTAAGATCATGGAACATTCCCCCACCCCCACCGTCTGTAAAGCTTCTTGGGAGAGACCAGGATAATGGAGCTGAAGTGGCCAAGCGGGGCCTTCACGGTGTCTGCAGGGAAGAAGCAGTATCCGGGCCTAAGCCTCCAGCCCTCCTGGGGGCCACAGCTCTACACCAAGGGTGGGAGGAGGGACAGCGCCACCGGCAGGAGGTGTTATTGCCACTTCTTACTGGAAGCAGCTGCAGTGGCCTGGGAACTGTGGTTAGCGTCAGAGGGGCCTGTGTTTGAATTACAGCTCTTTTGCTTCTGCCTTGAGACCCTGGTCAGGTTTCTGAACCTCCATGTTCTCGGTAAAGATATCCACCGATCTCATCTCATAGGATTAACGTGAGAAGAATATGCAATGACAGATGTATGGCGCTGACCAAGTAAGGCCTTAACGAATACCGTGTTGCTGTAGTTGTTGCTGCTTCCCACACCCTCTGGATCCAGCTTCTCAGGCACCACAGGGCAGGTGGGATTGGGACCCCCTGGAGATGCAGGCCAGAGCCCAGGGAGAGCCATGACCTGGACACCCCATGCTGCTTTGAGGGCCTGAACTTGGAGGCAGCCTGTGAGGCACAAGGGTGCCTCCGACACGGTCCAGAAGAGGGGCAACCCTGAGGAAGTGTCACAGGAAACCCTGACACCACCTGGAGAAGGTGGCCAGGGTGTAGTTTCATCCTCACTCATGGCCCTGACTTTGAGACATAGTCCACAGACGTGTCCCGGGATCCCAGACAGACTCGGAGACACGCTTCAGCTGCACCCATGAAAGACGCTGCTCATGTGACCTCCCAAAGGAAGTGCAGTCATGGAAGCGTTCCTCCTGGCCCTGGCTTTGGCCTGGCTTCCCCCAAAAGTGGACTTGAAACAGGATAGCTAGCTTCCGCCTGAGAGCCTCTGCCCTGCCGGGCGCTGGCAGCACCTACTTCCTCTGAGCTATATTTTCATTTGCTATTTTGAGCCCTTCCATCACCTGAAACCAGCTAGAACACTTATTGGTAGCAGCTCACACTTATTTTGAGTGATTACTCGTATATAATAATACAATAGGCACAGTATATCACCATGTTGAGTCTTCACAAGAATCCCGTGAAAGAGGAACTATAATTATCCCCTCTTTACAGATGAGGAAACTGAAACTCCAGGAGAAAACATAACTCGCCCAAGAAAAGGTAACTTGGCCAGTCGGTTCTAGAGCTGGGATTTGATCCCAGGGCCGCTAACCCAGAACTGCACACACACACACAAAAACAGGTACAGCTCATGCCACTAGACCAGAGATACTGACCCTTAAGGGGGAATAGGAAGCTGGTAAGTCAGTAGGTTCGGACTGAAAGCTGTTTGCTTCCTTGGCACCCACTTAACTCCAGCCAGCCAGCCCATCCCAGCTGTTGGAAGTCAGCATGGGAGTGAGAGCACGGCCAGCCCCCTTGGGAGTAGCTCAGACCCTGCCAAGTGCTCTTTCTCCATTCCAGTCGCTGCCCTGGACTCCACCCTTCACATGGTTCTGCTCAGAGCCAACCTGAGCTAGAGTGCCTTTACTTGTCCCCGGAGTTCCTCTCTCTAGCCCTGAGGCCTGGCGGGCAGGGATTCCTCCACGATCCAGTGGATGTGCACAGACTCTCGTTGGCAGCAGCTTCCTGCTGGCTCCACTTCAAAGCAGGGGCGGCCTGTCTCCTGCAGGTGTCAGAGGCAGCCGGCAGGCCAGCAGGAGGCCTCTGGCAGGAAGGGGTTTTGAGCCAACTGCCGTCAACTGGAAAACAGCACACGTGGATGACCTGTCTTCAAGAAACTCCTCTTGAGCCCTCGGGGGCTGGTGACAAGTTTGAGTTCAGGGTGGAGCAGCTGTGGGTGGGTTGTAGGGCCTACAGCCTGGGGTTGGCCCTGTCACCAAAGGCAAAGACAGACCTGTAGCCCCGTGCCTGCCTTTTCCCACAGTTCTGCCAAGACTCCAATGCCAGATGCCCAGAACTTTTATGGGTCAGAGCATCAGTCTGGAGATGGACAATGCAGCATATGATGTTTCTAAAAGCACCTTTTTGTAAGTCTTTCAGACTTTTCTGCAGCGATGGTCCTCTGAACAGCAAACTTTCCCCCCAGCAGAACCCGCATTAACAGGAGAAGCTGTTAGTTCTGTCCACCCTTGGGATGACACTCTCTCAGGGCTAGAAGGAGCTCTTTCATACTTTCGGGAAGTATTCTGCTTGAATATCTCCAGCAACAAGCGGCTCACTCCCTCACAAAGCAGCCATAATCCCAGAGATGAGCATCTTCAAGTCTTCTAGAGCCAAACTCTAGATCCTGTGACATCTCCCTCAGAGGCAGCCCTTCAGGAGTCGGGCCTCGGCCTCACTTCCTCCTTCATCTTCTCTTCCAGGCTAAAGGAGCTAAAGGCAGTCATTTGTCTGATATCCTGGTGTGCAGACTCCACCACTCTGACCTCCCTATTCCGTGACTCTAGTTCATTCCCCTTAAATGGACTGTCCAGAGCTGGATGTAGGATCCAGATGTCGCCTTGCCAGGGGAAGAGAAGAGGGAATACCGCAGCCTCTCGTAGTCATTTGTTCATGCTTTCCTTCATTCAACAAATACTTACCGAGTGCCTACTGTGTGCCCTGCACCACACTGGCACTTGAGTCAGGCAGCAAACAGAGAGACAGAGGTGTAACTTGGTGGATCTTATAGTCCTGGGGCAAAGACAGACACGAACAGTGTGAGGGGGTCACAGAGAACTGTGGAAGCCAGAGCAGGGAGGCCTACCCTCGCCTTCCCAAAGGGGTGCTCTGTGGCTGCACCCCGAAGAGTGAGGAGGCATCAGTCAGGTCGGTGAGGAGAAGGGCATGGGGGGCAGGAGGAAGGAAGAACTGAAGCATCTGTGTGGCTGGAACATCGTGAGGGACCCTGCCTGGGGCCTCCGATGAGTCTAGAAAGGTGAGCGGAGGCAGAGGGCAGGTCATGCAGGCTCATAAGCCAGGATAAGGATGGGAGACTTTGCTCTAAGGGCAATGGGAAGCCCAGGAAGGGTTTCAAACAGAGTTGTAAGATGGTCAAATTCACGTTTTGAAGATCCTTCTGACCACAGTATGGACACTCAATTAGAAGCAGGCAAGAGTGTTGCAGAAAACTGGGTAGGAGGTCGTTCCGTTGTCCAGGAAGCAGAGGTGGAGGTGGGCGTTGGATGGGGGCTGTGGAAGTGGAAAGAAGTAGACAGATGCAAGAGAAATGTCCAGAAGAGGACTGATAGGACTCGGTGACTGACTGATGTGGGGCAGGCAAGGAGGGGAGTTTCCAGGATGTCAGGAGGACTCCAGGCTTCTGGCTGAGCAGAGGAGCGTTGCTGTTAATGGCAGCTGAGATCCAATCGGCTTCTCGGGCAGCCAGTCTCATTGCTTGCAATCAAGAAAACCCCTCAGTCCCAGGCACAGGTGCTGCTGGGATCCCAGCCACCTGTCCCTCAGAGAGAAAGCCCCTGCTGCCCGTGTGCCTCCCCCAGCTAGCCTGCTGGTGCCTCCTGACCACTCTGAGTCTCAGCCCACCGAGGAGCAGGAGCCAAAAGCAGAGCACACGCAGGGTCGCCCCGCTCCCACGGAGACCGCTGCCACCCTCTCAGAAGAGGGAGCTACCGTTCCTAGTCAAGAATGGCCGCCCACAGAAAGCTGCAGCCGGGCCGGGGCTGGAAGGGCGGGCCCTGCTTGCAGCTGCCAGTCCTGGCTGCGGCTGGGAGAGGAAGATGCTTATGGCAATTGGCTGGAAGCCCTGGCGTGGCAGGGCCTGTCTCAGGAGCACGATGATCAGCAAGAATTACAACTTCTGGAATGAAACGGTGGTGATGATTGTGCAAGTCTGTGAATATACTAAAAAATACTGTACACTTTTGTGTGTGTGTGTGTGTGTGTGTGGTACACGGGCCTCTCACTGTTGTGGCCTCTCCCGTTGCGGAGCACAGGCTCTGGACACGCAGGCTCAGCGGCCATGGCTCACGGGCCCAGCCGCTCCGCGGCATGTGGGATCTTCCTGGACCGGGACACAAACCCGTGTCCCCGGCATCAGCAGGCGGACTCTCAACCACTGCGCCACCAGGGAAGCCCCACTGTACACTTTTAAAGGGTGAATTTTATGGTATTTGAATTATATTGCAATACAGATCTTCCTCGAGTTTCAATGGGGTTATGTCCTGATAAACCTGTTGTAAGTTGAAAATATCAAAAGTCAAAAATGCGTTTTTACGCCTAACCTACCAAAGATCATAGCTTAGCCCAGCCTACCTTAAATGTGCTCAGAACACTTCCATCAGCCTACAGTTGAACAAAATCATCTAACACAAAGCCTATTTTATAATAAAGTGTTGAATCTCTTATGTAATTGATTGAACACTGTGCTGAAAGTGAGAAACAGAATGGTAGTCTGGTACAGAATGGCTGTCTGTGTCCACCCTGGTGACCGTGTAGCTGACCGGGAGCTGCCACCGCCCAGCATCACGAGGGAGTATGTCCTGCGCATCGCTAGGCCAGGGAAAGATCAAGATTTAAAATTCAAAACATGGTTTCTACCAAATTCGTCTTGCTTTCACACCATTGTAAAGTCAAAAAACCTAAGTTGAACCATCGTAAGTCGGGGACCATCTGTATGAAATGAATGAATAAATAGGTAAAGAGAGAAATTGTAAATGGACGTAACTGCTATAAACAGGAGCACCAGGTCCCGGTTGATGATAAACCGAGAGGAGCCGTGCAACACCTTCAAAGGCTTTGGTTCCCTTCGTGGTTTCCTGCTTGGGGGTGTTCTCAGCCCGGCACTCTTCCCTAGCAATTAACTTCAGGCCATTCGGGTTCTCAGCTGTCCTGGGAGTGGGGCAGGAAGGAGACGTCACTGCCTTCTCTCCTCTGGGGCCTTTCCTTCCCTGTGAGCCTGGGAAGGAACGACTTGGAGGTGCTGGTGGCTCCTCCTCCCTGGGGCTCTGGGAGAGCTCACTCTTCCTCTGTAGTTTGGGTGTCTCTGTCACCCAGTCCCTACTACCTGCCCTCCCTCTACCTCTCTCTCCCCATCCAGATATCAGAATCTGGGCTTTGTGCCCCCTCTCTTCCCTTTCGCCTGCCTGAGGTTATGAGAAACGGGGTAACTACTTAGCCAACGGCTCAACGCTTGGGCCCAGGAGCCTCTGCCGGAGAGACCAGGACGCCCTCCTGTGGCCGTTGGCAGCATTGCGTCCTCCCACTCTGGCCTTGAATTTTTTTCCAGCTGGAATTTTAATGTTGAGTTCTGGTAGTTGAGGCAGCTTTTGTCTTCCCCAGGAGATACATGAGAAACAGTTAAGGCCCTAAGATATAGGTGAGAAGAAAAAAGATAAGTTAGGCAGCTAATAAACTAAGAATTAAAGTGCAAGTGTTCATATTCTGTATCTTTATTTTAAAAGAGGCAGTGAGACCTAGTAGAAAGTAAGTACATGACGTGTAGAGCAAATTCACCAGCTGTGCGACCTCAGCAAGCTGACTGCTCTGAGACTTAATCTCTTCACCTGTAAAATGGGAATAATCAACAAGACCTACCTCATAGGATTGTTGTGGGATAAATTTTAATTAGTATAAGTAAAATACCTTATACCGTGTCTGCCATGAAGTAAGTACTCAGTCAATATGGCCTGTTTCTATCGTTACCATTATTACGACTGAAGACTAGAGGTAGGAACCATTGCTTTCTTCGGGGAGACCTGAAACCAGGGCAGCTGCCTGGCACAATTCCAGGGGCACTGCTCACATTATATTCTCTCTAAAGCCCCTTCCCCAGAGGTGAGCAATGCCTGCTCTCTCTGGAGCTGATCCAGTTGCCAGTCTGGGGATTCTCGGACCCAGGGAGGTGGAGAGAGAATTAGAAAAATGCACGAGAGAGCAAAATAAAAGGTTTTTTGTTTTTAAAGGAAAGATAGGGCCCAGTCAAAAACAGATGGGGAGGTGGGGGCGGGTACTTCCCTGGTGGTCCAGTGGTTAGGACTCTGTGCTTCCACTGCTGGGGGTGCAGGTTCGATCCCTGGTCGGGGAGCTAAGATCCCATATGCCACACAGCACAGCCAAAACAAAAAACAACAAAGAAAAGAAACAGATGGGGGGCCCAGCTTCCCATCAGCAGGTGAGTTTGGCACCCTGCCTGGCACATGGATGGAGTCCAGAGAGTGCTAACTTCCTTCTCTTCCTGTCCTGTCCAGTGAGGCCCTGAGCAGAGTATGAACGTGGCCTTGGTCTGAGCCCTTTAGTGGTCACATGGTTTTCTTCCTGTGAGGTGAGCGCGCAGGCGGAGGGGTAGAGAGAGCAGACAGCAGGAGGTGGCCAGCTTGTGAGAGCGAACGGCGTGCGTGGAGGACCCGCAGCGCTGCAGGATGGGGTGTGTTCTTGGACCCTCTCAAGTGCAGACCCCAAGCGGTACCCTCTGCTCTTTGTGCCAGCTGTGTCCCAGCACGGAGGTGCCTGTAGCCGTTCTGAAGGCCCTTGGTAGCTTATTAAGTCTCAGTGCCACTTGCCAAGACCCCTGTAAACCTCTTGGCTGTTCTTTTTGCCTTTTCTGATCAGCTGTATTTATTCTGAACTAAACGGTCCTCACTGCAGGACGGAAGTGTTTACTCTTAAGGGTATGAAAAGGGGTCTTGGCTGCGTTGCAGCTGCACCCCCTCTCCTTGTCAGCACCCACCCACGTCCCATCCTCCAGCTGGTGCCACAGACACTGAAGCGGGAGCCTGCCTCCCGCTTCAGTTCAGTTTGGTGACAGAGTCCAAACGATGGAGAAGTGGCGTGACCGGGAGGACCTTGCCTGGGGGAGCCCTCTCCCCAGTGTCTTGCTGTCCCAAGGGAGACTGGATCCCCAGGGACAGCTCGCTCGAATGCTCCCCCAGACACACACGTACACGCATCCTCTCATATTTTCTCTCTCTTCCCCCCTCAGGATTGTGCTCATGGACGACGCCATGGACTGCTTGATGTCTTTTTCAGATTTCCTTTTTGCCTTCCAGATCCAGTTTTACTACTCAGGTGAGAGTCTCCCAGGACCCCTGTGGCTCCTGTCAGGACCACGTGCCCTCTCCTACCCTGTTGCCCTTTCCATCGGTGTGCCTGGTGCGTGCACTTCTCCCCTCCTCCCTCCGTGGTGTGCTTCACAGCCGGTCACCCACCAGCAGGATGTCTAGTTCTTGCTGGTGGTCACAAGATTCAGTCTGCAGAGCCGACTCCCTCAGCCTCCTCAAGACATAGGAAACTGCAGTGCTTCCAGCCAGCAGCGCAACACATCAGTTTAAGTGATAATGACAGTAACAACAATACACACTATTGGAACAACACCCGATAAATTCACTATCGAAAACTTAACTGTGTGCCAGGCATAGCACTAAGCACCTTAATCCTTACAGCAGCCCTGAGAGGTAGGTCCTTTAAGAGAGAAGCCGACAGAGGTAAAGCTGCCAGAGACACCGCGCTTATGGGGGTGGAGCCCAGACCTGCAGAGGGCCCACTCCACAGCCAGTGCGCTCAGCCACTCTGCTGTGTCACTGCGATCGGGGGTCTCTCCCTGGGCCCTGACTCAGATGTGTGAGCACACATTTTCCACCCACACAGCTTTCAATAAGCGCACGCCAGTCCTCTCTCACACTCCCACCCTGCTCCCCAGTGCTCACCAGCTGTGCCCTTAAATACCTTCTGGGCTCAGGTGGAATAAAAATAGATGAATGAACGCCAGTGCCCAGCAGCTCACACACAGCAACATCAAATGGAATGTTGGATTTAGAAACTGCTGGCTATGTCCATAAACAAACTTGTTTAAAACAGGCTATTCCAGTAAACAGAAGGCTGTCCTTGGAGCCTGGACGTGGCCTTCCTGCCAGCGGGTGGCCCCAGCCAGCCCTGGCCTCACTCAGGCGCCACATTCTGTTTTCCTGATGGCGGCCCAAGGGCCTGGTCAGGCAGGGGCTGGAGCCTGGGGTCTCGCCACCTGCTCTTAGCAGCTCCAGGTGTCCATTTCCCATTTCTCTGAAGTTTCTTGGGCCCTAGAGAAGGTGCAGCCACGTGTGGAGACCCTCTTCCCTTGGCTGCCTGTCAGAGCTCTCCTCACAGCGGTCCCAGGATGGGCAGCAGCGGGGAGATGGGCCATAAGTCTCTGCTTACCTACGAGGGCTCAGCTACTAACATTTGAAAACGAATTCAAATGTTTAATAAATGAGCAGCTTGCAAGCTTTCTCTCCCACACTGGTATTCCAACCTGCTTTCTTGAGTCAGAGGGGCGTGTGGCTCACAAGATGGGCTTACCAGCAGGACTGTGCACACGTTCACCGTTCAAAATTTTTTTTTTTTTTTTTTTGCGGTACGCAGGCCTTTCACTGTTGTGGCCTCTCCCGTTGCGGAGCACAGGCTCAGGACGCGCAGGCTCAGTGGCCATGGCTCATGGGCCCAGCCGCTCCGTGGCATGTGGGATCTTCCCGGACCGGGGCACGAACCCGTGTCCCCTGCATCGGCAGGCGGACTCTCAACCACTGCGCCACCAGGGAAGCCCCTTTCAAAAATTTTCAGAAATATTTATAGCATTTTCTATGTGCCAGGCACAGTGCTAGGTGCTGGAACAGGAAGGCTGACAAGGCATGATCCAGGCCTTTATGCAAGATCTTCCATTCCAGCAAGGAGACAGAGTGAACAAGTAGTTACACAGAAAACCCCTCACTGGATAAGCACTACAGAGGAGTACAGGGTGCATGAAAGGATGTAACAGGGGGTCTCACCTGGTCTAGGAACAACTGCCAGAGGAGGGGACATTTGAGCTGAAACACATATTAGTGTCATCTCTCATGAGTGTAGTGGTCACATGAGGCCGAGGGCCCCTGCTCCCAGGACACTGTGCGCTGAGGACTGAGGCTGGTGTGGAGCTGAGCTAACACACAGAGAAGGGAGGGCACTATGAGGGGACCAAGTGTGTCATCCCCGCCTGACCTGTGCCCCTCTACTCCTGTACCCAGAATTCCTGGAGAGCGTGGCTGCCATCTATCAGGACCTGCTGTCAGGCAAGAACCCCAATACGGTGATTGTGCCGACGTCATCCAGTGGGCAGCACCGCCAGCGGCCTACCTTGGGCGAGGCCAGCATGCTGGAGGGCGTGGAGGCGTCACTGTTCTACCAGTGCCTGGAGAACTTGTGTGACCGGCACAAGTACAGGTGAGAAATGGGCACGCAGACCCCACCTCAGCCCCAGGATTGCAGGCTCCTGGCCCAGAACAGATCTCCAGCAGGCTGTTCTGACTGGCCCAGGGCTTTTAGGCCCTTGATGGTCATAGTATAAATTAGAACAGTGCCATTTGCCCCCAGTCCAGGCTGTTGACTGAAAGTCTTCCCAGGTGGCTCACAGGAAGGATTGCTTTCACTTGGGCAAGAGCAGCTGTAGATGACCAACTTGGGCCCCTTCTCCTTGCCAGGAGATAGATTGGTCTTGACTTTTTAGAGAGAAGGAAAAAAATATTCACTGTGCGAGGAATTCACCCTACAGAAAGGGAAGGTTAAGCTGTCCTGTGTAGCACAAAGTCCCCTTGGGGACAGAGCAGCCAGTTTTGGTCTCCTCCAAGAGGAGGCCTTGCCCAGCGCCATTTCCCCATTCCCCCACTCCCACCCCTGCCAGTGAAGCACCAGTTAGTGAACATGCCAGCCTTTCTGTTCACAGTCAAGGCCTTGCTTCTGGAGATCTGCTATACTCCCCGGGGTCTTAGGGCTCCCAGGGTAGGCAGATCCCTCGGTCTTGGCTTTGGGCATCCCCCTAAGCCTGAAGGTTTGGATGAAAAGATGGCACTCAGACTCACTAGTCTTTGCATTTGGCATCTGTATTCTCCCTTCTAGCTGCCCACCCCCAGCACTCGTCAAAGAGGTCCTAAGCAACGTTCAGAGACTGACCTTCTATGGATTCCTCGTGGCCCTCTCAAAGCATCATGGGATCAACCAAGCCCTAGGTAAGCCAGAGCTAGCTGTGGCCAGCCTCTCCTGCCCCTACAGTGTAAAGCCACATAGGAGCTGGCCCGTGTTGGTGGACAGAATCCCAAGGGGGAGGCAGCTTCACCATGTCTGCCTTGACTTCTCAGGGCCAGACTCTGAGGCCTAGGGAGCCAGAACATGCATAACACAAGATGTGCCCTCTGAGGCCTCTCACCCTCCCGTGGCCAGGGAGAGCCTTCCCCGCCAGAGGTCCTGCCCCAGCATGAAGCAGCCTCTCCATGGCAGAGGCACGCCCAGCCCCTCCCATGGAACCCTCATTTCTGCTTTGGGGCGTGGCCTGCAGGTTGGGCAGACTCAGGGCTATTTAATCAGTGGCTCTGGAGCTTATGTGTCAGAGGCACCTGCATCCCATCTGTAAACAGGGCAAAGGTGTGTCTGGGGAGACCTTTTTCCCATCTGGAAAAAAAATCTTATTAGTCTGAAAGGGAGTGGAAAAAAAGGGGGGTGGGGGGCGGCGAGAGGCCCGCACTGGCCCAGTTTTTCCTGTCCATCGTTTTACTCTCACTGGTTGGCCTTCCCACCCACCCTCCTCTTCCCCCTCCCACACCTGCTGCCCTCCCAGGGGAGGGGCCACCAGGCTGTCATCGCCACAGAGCTTGAGAGGGGTTCTTATTATTAGTCTCTCTCCTCAAGAGATATCCAGGTGTGCTTGAGATCCCAGGTTCCTAAGTCTCAAAAGAAGACTTTTGCCAGTTGCGGGAGTGGGGTCAAGAGAAGGAAATTGAACATTCGTTAAATGCCAGCCACAGCAGCCCAAGTGCTGGGCTAGATGCTTTAGATCTTACAGGACAGAGAGCCTGCTAGGGGTGGCCTGGGTGCACAGGGCACAAACCTCAGCAGGACTGACTGAGGGTCCACTCAGGCACAGTGCACGGGTATGGGGCCCCCTCAGCTGAATGAGGTTGGTAGCCAAGGTCACCAACTGGAGGAGGAATACAAATGTGGCAAATAGGAGTCAGCAGTAAGTGGGGAACTGGCTTAGGTTTTCTTTTACACGCCTAGGTAACTGACCCTCCCTTCCTGTCCACAAGTCAGCCACTAGGAAGAAAAAGGAAAAGCTAAGTAGCATCTGGGTCACAGCGTAGACTAACGTCATGCCTTCACTTTTTCTGGGTCCTTTAAGAAGGACAGTCATTCATTTAAGTTCCTTTACAGAGCACTGATGTCGGGCAAGTGGGAGATGGAAAGAAGTGTATGGTCTCTACCCTCACCTGCATCTCCAGTGTATGAAATAGAGACCTGAGGTCCCCCAGGTGCAGCCAGTTGTGGAGGGGTTGTCCTGTTCCCTTAGTCCTCCTCAAGGCACCCCCCCCACTCACAGACACAAAACAACAAGAGGGTTCCACCGGACCATAGTTTAAACACCACTTAGAACAAAAGGGGCCAGGAGGCATCATCTGAAAAAGTCAGGAATTGAACTAGAGCCAGATGGATAATTTTAAGCTTGAGGCTTTCTAGAGACTAGCACTGTTAGAAGCCACGTCTTGCTTCTGACCACCAGTGAAGCTCTTTTCTCTAACAATTTGCTGTTAAAATCTATCTGCAGGGGCTTCCCTGGTGGCGCAGTGGTTGAGAGTCCACCTGCCGATGCAGGGGACACGGGTTCGTGCCCTGGTCCAGGAAGATCCCACATGCCGCAGAGCGGCTAGGCCCATAAGCCATGGCCGCTGAGCCAGCATGTCCGGAGCCTGTGCTCCGCAACGAGAGAGGCCACGACAGTGAGAGGCCCACATAACGCAAAAAAAAAAAAAAAAAAAAAATCTATCTGCAAACTTCAGCTTTACCTTCCCTCCCACTGTTAACTGCTCCAAAGAGCATCCTAGACCCTCTCCTCTCACCTTTCCCCAGTATCCAAAAATTACTTCCCTTGGTTTATAACTGAGGAAACCAGCTCAAAGAGATTTGTGGCAGAGAAGGGACAAGCTCCCCTCCCCGCGGCTTCTGGCCACGGAGAGGAGAGTTTGATCTGATCCTGACCCCGCCTTCTCTTCTCACCCTGGGACCCTCCCTGGAGAGGCTGAGACAGTGTTTTTGACCATTCTGTCTCCAAAGTGGGGTCACTCTGATTTAGAGGCACAAAACTAGATAACTTATGGTCTTTGGGGCCTGGGCTGTATCCTGTGTCTCTGGCTCCTTTTCAGCTCAGTAACTGGGGCCTCAGGAAAGGACCAAACCCTCAGTACCTGCTCACAACCCACCATCTAGTCTTGGAAGGAGATCGTCCTGTTTGTGCAATGACCTTGAGGTTTGGGGATGTCTCGTAGCTATGACTGGGAAGGGTAGGCAGTGGGCTTCACTAAATTTTTCCAGCAGTACCTAGAACTTACTGCCCCCCTAGCAGACCTCTTAAACTTCTGTTCCCCAAAGCTTTTAGATCAGCTCTCCCAGGGTTGGCAGAATAGGCAGACATGGAGGTGAGGGGCACATAGGCATCTGCTGGGCACGGGCTGTGTGACTGCAGCCCGGGTGAAGGGTCCTCAGATTCAGTTCTGTGCCCCCAATTATTTCCTAGGAGCTTTGCCTGACAAAGGGGACCTGATGCACGACCCAGCTCTGGATGAGGAACTAGAACGGCTGTAAGTGTCAGGTGGGAAGATGCTGCCCCCTTGTGGGGACAAAACCTCAGTCAGACACGGTAATGCCCCGTCATGGGTCACACAGCACTTGTCCATCGGTTGGGGAGGGGTGTGGGGGCCAGCAGAGGCCTGAGGGATCCTCTTTGAGTCCTTTGGGAATACAGCCCATGGTTTCATCCACATGCAAGAGTGAGTGCGGAGGTCCTGGTCTCCGGACGGGAGGCACCTCGCTGCCCTCTGGGCTTCTTCCCTTCTTCAGGCTGGCGCAGATCCCAGGCCTGGTCAACTCGGTCACTGCCGGTCCAGAGGCCAGCTGCCTGCCTGCCCGGACCCCTCCCCGGGTTGGCTCCCCCTGGAGACCCCTGCATCACGCCCGCAAAGTGGATGCAGAGAGCGATGGCTCCACCGAAGAAACAGATGAGTCCGAGACTTGAGGAGTCTGAAGGGTCCTGTCTACAACGCCCAGTACCCAGCTCCCCGCCCCCCCTCCCCTCCAACCCTTGGGACTCCCGGCCACCTCCTCTCCCACCCCCGTGCCATGCTGCCCTCTGCTGGTGAAAAGGCCAAATAACGGCCCCAGCCCAGAGACCTGCCAGAGGGGTTCTAATGATCAGCCAAGCTAAGCAGTGACCCTAGCAAGTCAACAGCCTGCTCTCCTGGCTCTGTCAGCCTTTCATCGGGCCCCCAAGCTGACAACAGATTGAGCTGAGGCCACCAGAAAGGTGACTTGGCTTTAGCCTTTTGCTGACGGTCCCCATCTCCTCACAGCAACTCCAGGAAGAGGGAGACCGGGCATAACCATGCAGGACCTTGCATGGTAAAGGGTGACACCCAGTGATGCAAGTATTAGGAGGATATAGCCATGGTGGCCTTCTGCAGGAGGAATAGCCACTAGCCATAAGATGGAGAAGGGTGGGTGAAAAGACTTTCACTTTCAAACACTGCTTCGTCTCCTCTGTGTCTAACAGTTAAATATGTGAAATGAATAAAGTCCCTTGTGTCTGGTAAGTGGTGAGTCTAAAGCCACTAGACTGAGGGGGTGAAGGCAAGGGGCAAGTTTTGAGTTTTTGGTGCCAAGTTCCAGCTTTTTTCTGGCAGGACTGGGAAGTGGGGGCCAGAGGACCACTCAAGCCTGGAGAACTGCCTCAGATAATGGCAAAGAGGGGCTTACCTCCTGCACGTCCTCAGCCTTTCATGGGAAAGGTGCCTCACAGCTGGAATGGACCTTCAGGGAACAAGCTCAGATGGTTCAAGGCCAGGTTCCCGTAACTTTAGAGACTTTGGCCGCGAAGGGTTAGCGTTGCAGAGCCTCTCAACCAGAGTTTCATTAAGCATTTTCTAAGTACCTGCTCGGGGTTAGGCCGTGGGGATGCAGCTGTGAACAAGACAGGCCGAGGAGTACCAGCTTCCAGCCAAGGCTGGAAGGTAAGGCAGGTGGTCTTCAACTTCCCTGCATTGGGCAGGGGTCCTTGAACTGGGCAGTTAACACCCACCTAGGGACCCAGAGCAGGCTGCTTCCTCTGAAGCCACTGGGCACACACATTTTCCTGGGCTCCTCCCTGCCCAGACCAGCACCCCTGGATAGTTAGTTACAGGGACTGGCTCCCAAAGCTCTGCAGCCCCAGGCCAGGACTGGAAGTTCCAAGCCATGTGGTGAGGACTCAGGACCAGTGATCTCCAGCCTCCAGCTGATTGAGAGCAGTTCAAAAATCCTGACATGCATCGGTCACCTGGGGAGCTTGCTTACAACGCAAATGACCAAGCTCCAGCACAGAGATCTCCATTATGAACACTCCAGATTCCAAAGCTCCAAGAGCCCCCGTTTGGAAATCACTGCTTAGAGCCCCCATGGCTCCCTCCACCCATCTCCCAGAGCCCCTATAGGGGAAAACGGTTGCCACACACACACACACCCCTTTTTTTTTTTAACTCCACTGAGACACCCCCCCCGCCCCCAACCAAGCCTACCGCTGGGACGAGGTGTACGGTGCTGAAGTCGCTCGCCTGCCTGCAGCCATATGGCTCAGTGGGTGAGTTAAAGGGCCAAGTAATACCAGCTCTGTCCTCCGTGTGCCACGGGGTGGTGAGGTCGAGGCTGCACCGGACCTCACAGCAGCACAGGGCCAAGGAGCCGGGGGCCTTTGGCTTTCAGAGAAGGGACAAGCTGGAGGCCCCGGAGAGCGCGCCCTCAGCTTCAGCACCGACGCCCTACCCATACTGGTGGGAGCCCAGAGAGTGAGGCGAGGGGCTTCCACTGGGCAGGGAGGCAGGATCCAGAGAGGACACTACTTCACTCAGACCAACAGAGGCCTAGGGCCCCGTCGGGGCTTTATTTGACACCACTTCGTTTCAATACAAACAGTCCAGAAAGAAAGTCACATCCCTTTGGGTGAGGGGGTGGTGGGAACAGTGGTCTGTGTTGCTTGGAACCTCAACCCTCAACCACGGGGTGGGGCGGGGCCAGGCTGCCAGCACGGCAGGGGACGATGGCACCAAGGATGAGTGTGTGGCCCAGAGGGGTGAGACCTGCAGCTCTGGAGGCGCCTCAAGCTCTCAGTGGTGGGGTGCTGTCCAGGCCCCAAGACCCAGATGATGAGGAGGAAGAAAGCTGAGCCCCAGGAGCCTGCTTCTGTCCCTCACGTCCTCTGCTTTCTTGGCCAGCTTTACACTCACAGCATCCAGAGCAGAGCACAGGGCAGATGAGACACACCATGGCCACCAAGCAAGAGAAGAAGGGAGAGTCTCGGGAGGGGACAGAGGGTCCTGTGGTCCACAATGGATGGTATGGGAGGACTCCGAGACACCCAGGAGGAGAAGTAATCCTCCAAGTGATCACTGGAAAAAGGGGCAGTGAGACAGGAGAAGATCACTCGGGCCTCCAGTCTGACCCCAAATGAAACCTTTAGGTACCAGGTAAAGTTTCTAGCCCTCAGTAAGGCCCACACGAAGGTCCTTCCCCTCCCCTGCCCTCTCCTGGTGCCCAGAAGAGACCACTGGAGCAGCAACAGCAGCAGCCTAGTCCAGAGCCTCCCTCCCCTGGGGGCTGATCTACAGCAGAACTCTTTCCAAACCTCCCTGCTGGTTCCAGAGGACAGGGGCCAAACCCCCAGACAATCTGGAAGGATCCTAGAGCCAGCACAAAAGCCTTATACTTTTTACTTTCCCTACTCCAGGAAGGCCTGGACCCAGGATAAGCCATCCTGAGGGAACTCTCCCCCCTCACTCCCAGTGTGGCAGGACAAGCGAGCAGCAGCTTTGGGGGCAGGACTGGATTAACAATAATGTAGCACACAGGGGTGGGAGTGGGAGAAGAAGAGGACAAAGGGCGCAATCTCCAGGCAGAGGTCAGGGGCTGATACTGCCCATCCCTCACCCGAGATCCTCAAAGGCCACCCACTCACACACCACAGGTATAAAATAACAATGCCTCCCCAGCTTCCACAAGGCAAGCATCCCAGGCCTAGGAATCATGAGGTTTTTGCTGCTGTCAACACCGTATGTCTGAGCCATGGAGCCTGGATCAGTAGGAACCATAGCGATCCTGGGGATGGGGAAAGAAAAAACAAAGTCAGGGTCTCTAACCTGCATCAGCTTTCCAGCATGCACACCCTCCCCCAACACACCCCTCGGGACTGGGGTACTGGCAGGCAGGGGAATCAGGCACCAATCTCACCCTGGCAGAGATTGTTTTCTATTTTACTGTGACCCAGGAAAGGGGTTGTGGCCAGATCCCAAGGGGGAAGCCCTGCCTGATCTCACAGAAGCTGGAGAGGGAGGAGAAACAGTACAGATGACAAGAGTGAGGGAAAATCACTGCAGACATGGCATCGTGTTAGGGAGAGGCCCAGCCCTGGTACCAAGCTCAAAGGAAGGAAGCTGCCCTTCAGGAAAAGAAAATGCTCTCTCGGGCTGAGGGCTACCGTGCAGCTACGTCTGGATCTGGTGGAGAAGGCCAACCTCCAAGCATTACCCTTTGGTCTCCTCCCACCCCAGGTCAAGCAGTCCCAGCCTCACCTGCAAAGAATTCATCACACCATTGGCCAGCACGGCCATCTTCCCGGCCACAGACTTGACACCCTGCTTAAACTGGGCAATGTCAGCTGTGGGCAGCACGTTCCCCAGAGACACACTACCTGTCAAAGCAAGGGAAAGGGTGACCCAGAGCCCAGCAGGAAGCCCTTCCCAGTCCAGGGGGCCCCAGCTCTGCTCGCAGGCTTCGCTTGGGGCCTACCTGCTCCATGAGCACCATCCATGTCCCCAAAGAGGTCCGAAGAGCTGATGGCGCTGCTGCCTGAGAGCCGCTGTAGCCGGGACCTGGCTTCATGCTGCGGTGAAGAAAAGGCAAGGCCTCAGGACCTCTGGGCCGATGACCCAAGAACTCATCCAGGCCCAGCCACCCTGGTGCCAAAGTCCAAAACAGTAGGGAAGAAACTCTGCTTCTACCTGCTGCCTCCAGGCTCAGGTAAGCGGACAACTCTACTTACCTCAGTATCCACCTCCCGCCCAAAGAACATGTCAGATGAGATGGCTTTGGCTCCTGCAAATTTCTGTCGTGCTTCACTCGACTCAAGGCCTGAGCTCCGGCTTTCCACTTCCCTCCGGTTTGTGACTCTGAGGGGTGGATGTGGGACAACAGCTCTGACTCTTCCCATTGCTACCAGGCAATAGTATCACTATAGCATTACTATCCCATTCCTACCGGAGGCCAAAAAAAGCACCAGTGGCCTTCTGGGGATGCTCACCATGGCCCCATCTGACTACGGCTCTGGGACCCAGGGGCCCTCTCTTCTCCACACTGAAGCCAAGGCACAGAGAGCTTATGTTCCCTCCACTAGGTAGCATGGAAATAGGGGTTGGAGGGGCCAACGCTTCTGCCCCAAACCACTAGGATGATCAAATGTCTCAGTCTGCCTGGATTTATACCTACTCTCCTGGCGTAATTAATAGTATTACCCCCCTTTTACTCTCAAAAGCATGCCGGTGTGGCTGAAAAGGTATACGGTCACTCCCACCTAGCACTGACACAGACACTGAGCTAGGTGTTTCATAAGTTTCATTACATTTAATCCTTATGGCAGCTCTGAAGTCATTAGTTATGTCCCCATTTTACAGATGGATTATCTGCAGATTATTCATCAGTTAAGGACTGCCCCGATTAACATGGAATATGCTTTTAAAAAATTACTAGATGAAGGCCAGAGACACAACATCAGGCTCCTCCTGCCAGAGAAATGGACCTCAAGCACAAGAGGCTACAAGGCTTCCTGCAATGGCAGAGCACAGCTCAAACCAAAGCCTGATTCCTGCACTCTCTAATCTGGTAGCCACTAGCCACATGTGGCTATTCAAATTTATTCAAATTAAATTAAAAACTCAGTTCCTCAATTAACCCTAGACACTTTTTAAGGACTCGCTAGCCACATACTTGGTGGCTACCACACCACACAGTAGCACTGCCAGCATCACAGAGCATCCTACTGGACAGCGCTGCCCTAGAGCACCCCACCTTTCTGAAATGGGCCGGACGCTTGAGACAGTCACTTCTGGCTCCTTCTCCTCCATCCCGTCCATACCCCAGGCAGCATCTGTATCCCAGCGGGAACCAAAACTCTCCCCCAAGGAAAAGGGGTTGTCCTTGTACCTGGGGAGACAGTTCAGTGGCTCAGAGAAGCTTGATGAGGAACATGGTAGCCCAGTCTGCACCCCAACAATAGCCTTACTTTGGGGGTCCAGAGGCGAAAGTACCAACATCGTCAAACAAGTCCAGCTGTGAGCGGGAGGATTTTGCACTCACTGGGGTTTCCTGTTCGATCACCTGCATCTCAGACAGCACCGAGTGGGAGACGGAACTGTGGAGAAAAGCAGGAGTGAGCATCAGTGTCACTGCACAAGAGAAGATGCTCAGGGCTTCCCTGGTGACGCACTGGTTAAGAATCTGCCTGCCAAGGCAGGGGACACAGATTCAAGCCCTGGTCCCGGAAGATCCCACATGCCATGGAGTGACTAAGCCGGTGCACCACAACTACTAAGCCTGCACTCTGGAGCCCATGAGCCACAACTACCGAAGCCCGTGCGACTACAGCCCACACAACATGAGCCTGTGCTCCGCAACAAGAGAAGCCACTGCGATGAGAAGCCCCCACCACAATGAAGAGAAGCCCCTGCTCGGTGCAACTACAGAAAGCCCGAGCGCAGCAACGAAGACACAACACAGCCAAAAATAAATAACTTTATTAAAAAAAAAGAGACAGAAGAGAAGATGCCCAGCTGCTGGCAGAAACCTGGGTTCTCCTTCACTGAGCACCACCCAGAACCTTCTTCCCCTGACTGTGCCCAGGGCTGGGCAAGACCCAGCAGGAAGTGCTAGCAACTGTGCTAAACTGGAGAGCACTCCTCACCTGTCAATACATCAGCTTTGTTTCCTCAAAGTAGGGTTTCCCTGACAAATGACTGTTTGGCCTGTTTTAATTTTAACGATAATGTGCACCAAATAATAGTGCTTTCTGTCCTCAACTTGCTGCACCATGAGCCACATCCTTCACCAAGATAGACACATAAAACAAAAAAGATGAAATGCCCCAGAACCAGGGAAGTGAGTCTAATGGCATCAAAGGATGAGTTCTTAATTATCCCATCCATTTTTTTTTTTTTAAAGAAGAAAGCATTTCAAAGTAGAGTCTGGCCTTACGCACTAAAACCTGGATCTGCTATTTGGTTTCCCAATGAGAAGAGGCATTGAATTTGGCAGCCAGTACCAACTCGTGATGCCTCTCTTCCCTCCTGTGTTAAGCTCCACAGAGGCTTTTAAGGATTAATTTCATTTAAATAAATTCATTAAAAAATATCTACCACTTTTGGTTGGCAGAACTCCAAGGAGTGAATATTTTGCAATAGGGTTTTATATAAGGTGGGCTGGGTTTAAATGATTCTACTGCAGTACAAAAAAGAAAAAGAAAGTTTTATATATACCCTTTAATCCAGTCATTCCTGTGAACAAAACAGGGAAGAGGAAAGTCCTTTTGGGATAAAATTTTGTCTCCCTGATTAGCTGTGGGTTACACTATTAGCACACAGACTAAAAGGGAATAACTTAAATCCAACTGGCCGTGTCCTGAAAGATTAAGTAGAAATACCCAGCTGTATCTTCTTCCAGAGAAGTAGAGCATAATGGCTACAAATACTAAATATAAAATCAAACAGTTCTATGTTCAAAATCTAGTTGTAAGAATTACTAGAATTTGGGGCTTTAGGCAAATTGCTTAATTGCTCTGAGTCTCAATTTTCTCATTTGTAAAAAGGGAAAACAATACCTCCTGTATAACACTGCTGTATTTAAGTAAATAACGCCATTGGCGAAGCTCATGCCCCCTGGAAAGGAGCAGACACCACTTAGCACAAGCTCACTGTAGCCAGGATTGCTCACCCTGGCGCTGCCAGATATTCCAATTTTTAAGAGAGATAAAAAATCTAGTATTACTGAAATCTCTAGATGCTACTCTTATTGTGAAGCAAACAAAATGCATAAGAGAACTGGTCAGCAGCTCTTGTTCTTTTTTTTTTTTTTTTAAGAAAACCACAGCAACATAAACCCAGTGGTCCTGAAACAGGAAGGGTACCACCCAACCAAAGGGCATTTAAATGTCTGGGGTTATTTCTGGGTGTTATGGCATCTGGTAACACTAATGGCATTTAGTGGACAGGTATTAGGGATGCTGAAAGCCCTGCGATTCTTGGGAAGCTCTTGAGAAAACTGTCCTGCCATTCAAAGTGCCGTTAGCACCCTTTTTAAGAAACATCACCCTAGGGACTTCCCTGGTGGTCCAGTGGTTAAGACTCTGCGCTCCCAACGCAGGGGGCCCAGGTTTAATCCCTGGTCAGGAAACTAGATCCCGCATGCCGCAACTTAGAGCCCGCATGCCGCAACTAAAGATCCCGCATGCTGCAACTAAGACCCGGTGCGGCCAAATAAATAAATAAATATCAAAAAAAAAAAGAAAAAGAAATACCACCCTAGTCTCTTGGACATATCGAAAGAGCACCTGATCCTGTGTTTCATTCGTTCAACAAATACTTAGCGAGCATGTACCTACTATGTGCCAAGCACTATACTAGGGGCTTGAAGACAATAAGCAAAGTCATCTATTCAGCTTTGGAGGAAGACTAAGCCTAGAACCCCAAATTGCTGGGAAGAACCTTCAATGGTTCCCAGGGGAACAATGGCATTTCCGTGCCACACCCCAAAGCTGAGCCTCACCTTCGGGACACCAGTCCCATGCCCAACCTCTCTGCCTGCTCTCGCTTCTTCCCTTCCAGATTCTGTAGCTTCTTCTCCTCCTTCTTACGGTCAATCTGAAGCTCCTGGTAGGCCAGACGCATGGAGGCAACCCTTAGAGGGAACAAACGTGTCAGAGGCCGGCACCATCCTGACCTGTCCTACCTGCCCACCCAACCCCATACAAGCTGGGGCCCCTCTGGCAAACACTCACATGGACTCCTCGGCCTGCTTCTTGGCATCAGCCACCTGCTGCTCACGGAGCTTCTCTGCCACCTGGGCCTGCCGCTCAATCTCGCTGAAACTCTGGCTGCTCACCTTCTGGGCCCCTAGGCCTTTCTTGGCACCCAGCTGGGAGAATTATGTGATGAGAGCTTGGCCAACCACAATGCATGGAAACACCCACAAGGAAAGGGTTCCTTCTTAAAGTTTAGTGTAAAAAAAACAGGAGCCCCGTCAGCATGGTGGAGAGGGAGAACAGTGGTTCTGCTGGAGCTGAGCATAACGTGGCCCACACAACCCCAGCAGAGGCCTGGGGGCCAGAGAACAACGGCTAACGCTACCAGGCCCGGGATGTGCCAAGCACTTATGTGCACAATCTCACTGACTCCTCCCAGGAGCCCCTTAGAGACAAGCATCTTGACAGGCCCTCACAGATCAGGTGCAGAGAAGCTAAGCACCTTTCCAGTCATACAGCCAGTAAGTGGTCAGGGAAAAGGGGGAACCCAGGCATCTGACTCCAGCTCCTAACCACTCTGCCATACTGCCTCTCCCCACCTACCCCTTTCTTAGCTGCTGCTGGCTTCTTCTTGCCAATGAGGGAGGTTTTCAGTTCTGTGTGAGGAAGAGGGTGGGGCGTGAGCAGAGACAAAGGGAGGTCAGAGGCAGCAGCTCAGTCCACATCATGCAGCTTTCTGGCAAGAGCTTCTACAAAGAACAGCTTCAGGCAGGGGAAGGCAAAGCTGCCACCACCAGCTCCAACCAATGGTGTCAGGACGTCCAAGCCAAGACAGACGAGGTTAGAGGAGGTTACTGATTCCCAGCCGATGGACCTAAGAACCTAGACCTGAAGCACCAGAGACAAAGTCCCTGACCCAACACGAAGACCACCAGGCAGGGGCAGCACCAAACACCAGCCTCAGCTCCTAGAGCAGAGGGAGCGGGCGCGCAAGGGGCTCCCCAAGAAGCTGCTGGTTACCTCTGGCAGGAAGAGCCCCTTTAGGTGACAGATACATGGACTCTGGAGAAAAACAGACTTGTGGCTAACAGGGGGCCCCACCTCAGAGCCTCCATATAGCTCCCAAGCCCAGAGGCCTCTACAGAGCCTCACTCCGGACCAGGCCATGCCAGCCTTCCCATGGGGTCAGACTGACGGTCATTCTGCTGGCTTCCTGCCCCAATGCCCAAAGGTCGATAAAACAAACCAGGGCAGCAAATGGACTGTTCACCCTGAACTAAGTCTGAAGGACATCAAGAAAAGAGTAGAAAAGAGCCGAAAGGGCAGGGACTGGCCGAGAAAGGACAATGTTGCCTCCAGCCATTAGCAGCTCAGAGTTGGCCCCTTTCTCGTGAAATAGACCAGATAGGCCAATCCTGCCTCGGCCCCCAGGGTTAGGTGTCCAGCCTCACGCTGGCCAGCCCCAGTCCCACCCCCAGAGGCAAACCCCAGGTCTGGGACACCAGCCGCCAAGGGCCTGCTCTCAAGTCCTTGTGGTCGATGTTGCTGCCACAACTTCAATCCCAAGCCCCACTCCAGAGAGATCAGATGCTCAGTCTCCTGGGACCTCAGTCCACATGACCAGGCAGCAGGAGATCTGAAAAGAACCCCCGAGGCCAACCCTCTCCCAGGCACCCCACACCTGCCACCTGGCATACTGACCCAGAGAAGCTTTGGGTGAGGTGCCAAGCAGCTCCATGTTGGGGCCGTGCTCCGGCTCTGTGGATGCAATGATGGGAATCAGGTGGAAGACTCGAAACTTCCTATGACCTCCCCTTAAGGGAAGTGATGGGGTAAAAGTAGGGACACCAACTTTCCTCAGCTTTCTGAGGCCACCAAAATAGAGAAAGAATGCCCACCACCTCCTCCGAGGGACTTAAGTGAATCCCAGCCCATCCAGAGATAGTAGGAGACCCCTCACTCCCATTACCTTGGCCAGGTGTCCCATTCCTAGCCCCAAGTCCTTTGCCAGGACCAAGGCACATAGTTGGAATCTGGGCTAAACTCACGTGCCAGGCCACTGCTCTCTGCAGATGGGGGTGGCTGCTGGGTCTCTGATGGGTCCGTGGCTGGTGCATTCCAGGCAGGGGGCTGAAAAGCCAGATGACAGAAGCCTTGATGAGCCATTCCTGCTGGCAAAGAGTGCCACATACCTTGTGGGTACAAGGCCCTACTCCAAGCCCATGAGGAAAGAATACTGGAGGTTAGCAATCAAAATTATAGTTGCTATTCACTACGGAAGAAAGCAGCACAAAACTAGCAGCCACCTCCATCCCTTCACTGTTTACTTAGAGCCAGAACCCATTCCCTTAATTTAATAATTGCATCAGGCACTCACCATGTGCCAGGTACAAGTCTAAGGGCTTTTTACATGTAAATATGTTTTATTATCACAACAAGCCTATGAGGTAAATACGTTCTCCATCTTAGAGACTGAGGTTAGGTGTCTTAGCCACCACACTAGAAAGACTAAGTAGAGGAGCAGGGACTCAAACAGAGTCTGACTTCAGCACCCAGTCGATGGGTAGAGGGGAAACCTCCTCCCAGGGGTAGGTTGCTTGGGAGGGAATCCCTTCATTGTCCCCAGCCACAGTGCCTTTATCATAGGGGAAGAATCCAGGAAAAGTTATTTGGGGTTCCTGATACCTCGAGCCTTTAAGAAGCTTCTCATCCTCCCTACCACTCCAGCTTATAGGGGTGTGTTCCTAAGGAGGGCCTCATTGCACCCCTACTCATGGGAAGAGGAAACACCTGGGTCTATCCAGCAGTGGGCCCCAAACATTCCCCGTATGAGGTATCACACCAAGGCGAATGGAATCCATGCCCATGACTGTGGGCCTTGGCCTCAGTAAGTAAACCACCTGTCAGGAACAACTGTGGGAAACATTCCTTGTGCGCACTCACTTGAGTGTGTTCCGAGAAGAAATCAGAGTCCTTCTTCTCTGGCGAGTGACTGGCAGCACTACTCATATTGTCTATCCAAAGCTAGAAAGAAGACACAACTGAAACACAGGACTCTGAATATTCCCAGTTACCCCATGACCCCAGCCCGGGAGAACAGGCACTTACATCAGTGCCATGCCTAGCCAGGGCCGCACTCCCCAGCTGCCGGATCTTTTCCCGGTACATCTGGGCAGCTCGGCTATTATATTTGGTGTTGGCATCACTGGCTGTGCATCCATGTTGGCGGAAGAAGGCTGTCTGGTGAGCAAAGAAGAGAGGAGAACGTGCTACAGGTGGTTCTCCCCAGAGCAAAACAGACACCTCCTTCTAACAGTCTGGTTATTACTTATACAGGACAGTATGCTCTATTGACACCAGCAGTTTTTCATAAAGTTCCTCAGAAACTCCTACAAAAAACACAGCCTCCCATCCTCTACGATGAATGACTGAAGCCCAGACCTCACTCAGCTCTGCCTGAGGACAGCATGCTGTACCCACTCTGCCCTTCCTTCATCCAGGCCCACGAGACCCAGACAACTGTGGAGGCCCCAAGCCCTTGGCCTCTCCCCCAAGAACGTCTGTCCAGTTTAGTTCGAATCCAAAGCCCCTTGGAAAAGAACAACCACCAATCTCCAAGTGTAGAGAATAGTGTACAGTGTTGCCATAGACCAGAGAATCCTCTGAACAGAGAAACTGAGAGGGCCTCCAAGAAGTCACTGTGAAGTCAGTACCCAGGCAGAAGAACGGGGGCAGGAGGATGGTAAGGAGGAGCTTTACCGCATTGGCATTCCCGCCGACCTGCATACACCTCAGCTGGAACCAGTTCCAGTTGGAATCCAACTCTGTGGACCTGTGTGCAAGGGCCGTGTGTCACCTACCAGCAGGTTCCAGGAGACGCTTCCCTGGCAGACCCACACCTGTCATTTGGCCTCGGGCTGCAGTAGGCACCCAGGAAACATTCATCAGCCACCTCCCTGTTTCCTCCACTCTACCCTGTCCAGGAAAGCTTTGCTCTTTATTCACCTAGTCCAAAAGGTACTAATTATTTCCCAGATGCGAAAGGAGGTCGAAGCTTGGACTCGGCCTTTCCCTTAAGGCCAGCCACAGTCTCGCTCCAGTGCATCAGCAACAAGAACAACGCAGATAACTTTTCCCTGAAACTAACGCTTGGAGCGTCGAGTTTGACGACCAGGAAATAACGGAGTTTTGACCCAGACGCGGAAACGAACCGCCTGTGTAACAAGGGGCCCACACTGGCGGCTGCCTCCCGTGAGAAGCTGGCGAACACCAAACTCAGGGCGCTCCAAGTCCAGGCAGCCACTCTCCCCTGCTGAGCACCCAGTCCCAACCGACGGCGAGGAGACCCCACCTGATGAAGCTGAGATGGACGCCCAGAGAGCGATGCACCCCGGAACAGTCAATGCACAAGAACACACCGTACGTGATGCTGGCCCAACTCGGATTCTTGGCGCCACAGTCGAAGCAGGCCTGGGTGGAGAAGGAGATGAGCGAATGGTCAGGGGCCCCGAGTCGAGTCCGGGCGCTGACACCCCAGGAAAACAGCCCGCGCCGGCCCCTCTCCCTCCCTCAGAACCCAGGGGAGCCGGGAGAGTCCCTCTCGGCCGGCGCCGGGCGCCGCGCGCCTCCCTCTCACGCACCTTGTTGGTCGGAATTGCGCGAAGCCTCTTAAAAAGGGTCTGGATCTCTGTCTTGCTCGGCTCGGCCGCCATTTCCTCTCCCTCCCAGACACCAGCGCGATCGACGGGTCCCGTCACGGGCCAATCCGCGGCCGCGAAGGCGGCACAGTTGGGTGGGCCTCAACGGGGGCCGGCCCGCCGAGGGGTGGAGTGATTTGTCCCGATCTGGACCAATGGGCGGCCGGCGGAGCTGGCGCCGAGACGTCAGCGTCCCGGGCCCCACGAGGTCGCCCGAATCCACGCCGCGCCGCGCCGCGCCGCGCCGCGCCGGGGCCAATCCGCAGCCGGGGCGGGGCGACGGCCGGCCCACAGGCCCAAACCTCGCCGCAGAGCTGCCCGCAAGCCCCGCCACCCCCAGAAGGTGGAGCCACCTCACAGAAGCGTGGACTGCGAGGCCCGGCACCCGGCCTTAGCTCAGGCCAGTTGCCGAACGGTGAGTAATAATTAACAGTCCTACCAAGCAGTCGTAGTCCCGCCGGCCTGGACGGGAAGATAAACTGGCTGGGCTCCCGCCTGGCTCAGAACTCAGCACCCAGCCTCCACCAAGCCTGGATGGCTCACACCAACTCTGATCTCGAGTCCCTTCCACCCCAGGTTAGGGTCCCGAAGGCCCAGAACAGGTACCAGGCTGGCAGACCTTCGCCCAACCCCCGCCCCCCCAGTATACTCCAGGCCCACGACCTCCTCAGTGCCTCTCTCCAGATGCCCTCGGCAGCCTGGCAAGGGTGGAATAGCGAAAAAGATGCATACAAGCCTGTTTTGTTTTTTCTTCCAAGTTTAATACACACTAGAACAAGCCACAAAAGAGTGCTGCTAGCCCAGAACTACACTCACCCCAGGCCAACCCCAGGAACCCCAAAACACAGAGATCAGGAACTGCATCCACAGCTCCTGGGGAGACTGGAGGACTCTTGGGGAGACCCAGGCACCCCTGGGCCCTTCTGTCACCTCCTGACCTCCCCATCTTCCCCTCAGCCTAGACTCAGTTGGCCATTCCCTACCAGTCCCTTCTTAGACACAGGCCCCTCCCGTTCCCTGGGTCCCAGGACTTCCTCCCTCCTCAAGGGACAGAGGGGCAGCAGGGGCAGGATGGTTCAAGGCCCTCAGGTCCCGCTGTCCAGACAAGCTGGGCTCTGACCCAGGGTGGAGAAACGTTGCAGAAGGGCTGCCAGGGCAGGTCAGGCCCCCACACACTCCACATAGTTGGCCGGGTACAGGCCAATCCTGCCACTCTGCAGCTGGCCCTGACACCAGCCCTGCTCATCCTCCTCGCTCATCTTCAGCAGCTCCTCCCCTGCGAGAAGGGGGATTGGTCACTGGCAATTGTCCTGGCCCAGCCCCAGTCCTGCAATTGGGTCAAGGACTGAGGGGGAGGGGGTAGTCGGAGAGCCCAGCTAGAAGAGACCTGGCTCAGGCAGAGGGAGGTCAAAGTCAGCCACTCCACCCCCAACCCTGAATGCAGCAGTCAGGCCGCAGCTGATGACTTTGAGAGGCAAATGAGGTCTCCAAGCGGACACTCTGACTCCTGGGGGCTGGACCCAGAGCAGCCTTAAGAGTCAGAGAACTGGCCCTTGATAAGTGGATGTCTGGCTTCCCTTTTCCACAATCCTGCTCAGGCTAGTAAAGGGGCAGGGAAAAGGGGTGGAGGGGCTGAAGTCTGGAAGGGATCAAGAAAGGAGTTCCAGGGTACCTGCTCGGAAGCTCAGCTCATCAGCTTCCTGGCCCGCGTAGTCATAGAGTGCCCGCACCCGGACCCCAGTAGCAACCTTCCGGGGGTTCTCCTCATCTGACCACTCCTCATCCTGCCCGCCGCTAGAGAGGGAAGGACAAAGGGGCAGTCTCAGGGCACAAGGAACATGAGCGAGAGAGCTTAGGACTCAGGGCCAAGGGCTCACCTCCTGGAGGAACCCAGGGAGAGGCAGGTGGGGAAAAGCTGCAAGATTCTAGCCTGACCTCTGCCATGAATGCCTGCAAGCTCAGGCACACTTCTGCCACACAGAGCTGACATGAGCAGTAGATGAGAGGGAATGTGGGAAACGCCTGGCAAATCTAAACCACCATAAAAACTGGCATCATTACAACTCATAAGCATTACAACCCCTAAGGTACCTGGCACCGATTTTCAACCCACTTCAGGTGTGACGAGAGTGAAGAGAAGAGACATAGGAAGGAGGGCAGAGCAGGGGGCAGAGCTGCTTCCTTCCCACAGCCCGAATCCTGGCTCTCACCCTGGGGACCCCAGGCACTGGGGTGGGGATGCAGCACCATCTCTTGTGGGTACGATGCTGGTCAGAGTAACCTCGTCAGGGCTCCGGCCACCCTTCTCCTTCCGGCTGATTGTCCTCTGTGTGTCCCAGGACCACTCCTGTGGGGGCAGTGTTCAGGGTCAGGCGGGGCTGCAGGCTCTGGTGGCCGCCAGGACCATCCAGACCACCTTGACCTCCTTCGTCCCAAGCCCCAGCCTCCCTCCTGAGGTCCAGGCTGAGCCCAGTGGGAGCCCACCCCACCTCCCAGCCCCAGCCTGCCTGGAACACGTACCTCAAACTGGGGCCAGTTCATGGCCATGCCCGGCCCGTGGGTGCTGCGCCACCACCGCAGATCCTCCCTGTCGCTGGCTGCCTCGATGCCCTGATGCAGGTCTCGGTGGAGTTCGTGGAACCTGTGCCCCAGGCACAACCCTCAGGCTGGGAAGCCCTGGGCCTCTGCGCACCCCAATCTCATTCAGCCCAGCCAGAGCCCAGGGGAGATGGAGGAGACCCAGCATCACTCAGATCTCCATGCCCACCCGGCAGGCCATACCTCTCGCTGCTGGAGAGGTCGAGGTGCTGGTGTAAGGTGAGCAGCATATCCTTGAAGAAGAGAAGCCGCTGGCGCTCGGCAGCCTGGCAGGTCTCGAAGGCCTGCTCCATGTCCTCCATGTAGCGTGGGGTGTAACGATGCAGCTCCGCCAGTGTCTGCTCGTACTGGGTTTTCATCTGGGTGGGAGAGGAGGGGGTCTGGTGAGGACAAGACCTTGTATTGCTAGTATTTACTGAGCACCTCCTGTGGGCTAGACTGTGGGCTAGGCACCAGGGTCCCAAAACCTGGCTCCTGCCCTTGAGGAACCCCAGGAGCCTAACAAGGGAGGTGGCATTCAGGCACAGCAGCTTTAAGAGTCTGGTGGAGAGTGAGATGAGGTCAACCTATGGGGAGCAGTGGGAGAAATCAGAAAAGGCTTCCCGGAGGAGGTGGAAACTGAGCAGCACCTCAGAGGACAGGGAGGAGCTCGATGTGCAGAGCTGGAGGAAGGGCACTCTGGCAGGGTAGACAACGTGAGAACTTGTCCCAGGTGGGGACACTGTGAAAGGAAAGGAGCTGGGAAGTTCTCCGCAACTGCGAAGATTATCCCAGTGCCCGAAACCACACCATTTCTCTCCTGAGTAAAGCATCATCTTTCTCAGGTTCCTCCCTTAACTGATAATCTGGAGAGAAGGTGGCAGGTGAGGATGAGAGCAATACAACTGCTGGGGACTGGAAAAGGCACTCAGGAAGCCCTGACCTGGGCCAGCCCAGTCCCTCAGCCGGTACCTTCTCGGACTCCTTGGAGCAGCGTTCCACCCGCTCCTGCAGCTTCCGCAGCTGCTCCTGGGAGACAGCGCTGTCCGCCTTCGCGTGGCTCTCCCGAGTCTGGGCTGTCTTCTCCTCCTTCCGGGCCGCGTGGTAGCTCTTCTTGGAAGCCTCGACCTGGCATACACACAGGGACCACTTTGGACCCTGCATGCCATGCTTTGGCCCCCTCTAGCCCCAGGCCGACCCAGGAAGGCGTGTGCCTCTGCTGCCCATCCCGCCCAGGCTCACCTCCTTCAGCCTCTTTAGCCAGGGCTTCTGGGCCTTGCGGAAGCCGTCCTCGGCAGCCCGGCTCTCGCGGAAGCCACCCAGCACAGGCCGGTGGAAGGCCCCCCGCTGCCAGGCGCGCACCCGCTCGCTGTCCTGGCCCTGCAGCTTCTCCCGCACCTCCAGGTGCAGGGCGCTCAGCCGCTCGGCCGCAGTGAAGAAGGCATGCCAGGCCTTCTCCAGTGTGCCATACTGAGGGCCTGCAGGGAGGGAAGGGGCTTGGGCTGGGCCGGGGATGCCACTTGCAGTGAGCCCACCCCCTCTCGTCAGGTGCTGCTCTGGGTGCCAGACGTGGAGCAGAAATGCAAAGATAACAACAAATAATGTCAGCTGCTGCTTACTGAATACCTAATCTGTACCTGGACATACGAGATCTCACTGGATCCTTGTCTCATCCACCATTGTGAAGACAGTGTCACAAACAACATGGAACCAGCAAAAAGGCAGCCCAGAGAAGTGAAAGTAATTGCCCAAAGCATTATAGCTACAATTGGAGCTGAAATTCAAACCCAGGACTGTGGTATAATCCACTATATTCTATTGCCTCAGAAGGAAGAACTAGTGTCCGTCCCCAAGGAAGGCAGCTTGTTTGGATGGAAAGATCTCAAGCTCCTGAGTCAGAAGGCCTGAGCTCAAGCTTTAGTTCTTCTTAGCTGTGTGACTTCAGGCAAGTCATTTAGCCTCTCTGAACTGCCACATTCTCCTCTGGAAAATGGGGAGAAGAAGACCATCTCCATTATAGGGTTGTTAGAAATATCAAAATGACTCATGACAGTACTTTGGGAACTCTAACAGCACGGCTATAAGAATAACCGGGAGGATCGTCTCGCTTTAAAAGGAAGGCAGACGTGGAAGCCTCGAACTTTTCCACGAGAGGTGCAAAAAGAAGCTGCCTTTCCTGGTCACCTCTCCCGCGGCAGCCCTCTTCTCCCAGTGGGCCCGAGCACAGGCTCACCCTTCTCCACGGAGCCCCTCCACTTGCGGGCCCATTCGGCCAGCTGCTGGGCATAGGCCTTCTCAATGCGGGCGCGCTCCTGGAAGCAGCTGACCAGGTCTCCACACAGCCGATGCCCATCCTCCACCCGCTGCACCGTCCGCCTGTAGTTGCCAGCCTGGGGAGGATACGAGAAGGATAGTGTCACCAGGGAGAAGCCCCCGGCAGGGGCCGGGGCTGACAGCTAGGCTCCTCTCTTGGACAGATGACTGGGCCCAGAGAGGGGTGAGAATTTCCGTGCCACCCCCAAACCTGGGACCCAGCTAGCTGCTCACCTCCCAGAAACTGCCCTCTAGGGCCTCCCCTCCAGCATCTTCCTCTGGAGCCATGGTGTCCCCGCAGCACGGAATGGTGGCGGATTAGAGCTGTAGAGGGCAGAGGGGTAAGCAGGGAAGCCAGACGCACACTTTTGGGGATAGGAAAAGACCCTCTCCTATCCCTGGCTTTTGCCCCCCACTGCCATCCCCACTACCCAAGGAACTGTTAAGAGCCATGACTTAGCAGGCTGGGGTCTGGAAGTCCCCAGGAGGGCCCAGGGTGGGGGCAAAGATGGTAGTTTCAAAGGTCCTCCTCTCGCCCTGGTTTGCCCTCGCCACCACCTCACTCCATGTACCTGGGGCCTAGAGCTCACTTCAGGGACCTGGGTGTCCAACTCTCAAAGCTGCCACTGTGATTCTGCCTTGGAGCTAACAAGAGCAAAGCAGGGGGTGAGGGTGGAGCTGACAGTGTCCAGGGCGGTGCCCAGCTCCCCCAATATAGCAACTGCTGTCAGAAGCGCCAGATTCCAACCAGGAGAATGCCAGTCGGGTCACATGGTCCAGCTGGGGATTACATGGCCGGCGGGGGTGGGTAGTGGGCAGAGAGCCTCTCACTGCCCCAACCGCAGATGAGACAAGAGGACGCCTGCCCAAGCCAGGGCTCTGTGGCCTCTCCTTGAACAAGGCGACCCTTTACCAGACCAGGCCAGGTCAGAGGGTGCCCAGCCACACTGCAGTAGCTCCCCATGCTGGGAAGAGCAGACTGGGAACCAAGAGGCCTGAGTCTTATCTTGGCCATGAAGCTCGAACAAGTGCATTAGACTGTCCTCTCCTAAGGGGCTTCAGCTCCCTCCTAAGATGGAAATTCCACCTCCTGGTCTGCTTCCGTGCCAGGGCTGGTACAAGACTCAAACCAGGCAATGAACAAGAAATGTGAGGGGCCCAACAGTCACGAGGGACACACATCCCGCTCCACAGCATCCACTATGAGGTCCCAAAGGGCTCCGTGGATAATGAGTAACTCAGCCCCACCCTCAGAAAGCCCAGAGTATGGGGCGGCACGGGGTGTCAGACAGGTGATCAGCCAGTTATGACAGTGTGCTCCAGAACTGCGGAGGAGGACAAGGCAGATTCCAACCCCAGAGCCACCACCCCCAGGGGCTAGAGGACACAGTGGCATGCGGCCACTCCCCTCCTGTCTCTGGGCAGGGTCTCAGCTGTCCCCAGCATCAAGCCCCTAGAAGGAAATCACTTCCTCCTCTGAGCAAGCCCAAGGGACACCGCCAGACCCAGGAGGACAGTGTGCTTGTTGCTCCCAAAGCAGGGCTCTATCACAGTACTCCCCAAACTGGTAAATCTCTCCCCATCCTTCAAAACTCAGAGTGAGGCACCTTCTCCAGCCCCCCGCCCATTCCTCCATCCCCATCTCCCACCCATCTATATCCCATTGGGTTGTGACTACAGGACAGGATCTGTCCCCAGTCACTGGCAGAGACTTCCTGAGGGTCCAGTTTGTGTTTCTGCAGGCACTGGAGTGAGTTAGTAGCTGAATGAGAAAACAAATGACATCCACCTGAAGATCAGGAAACCCACTGGCTATAGCAGCTTTGAGAAAGCATGGCCTGAGTGGGCTTCCACCACTCAGCTAACAGGAGGGAGAGCTCAGGCCTACAGTGGAGGTGCCTGGGCCCAGAGCAGGAGAGGAGCAGAGCAGCTGGCCCCACCAGGGTCCTCAGCACTTCCCCTTGCTTCCTCTTGAGTCTGTCCCACTTACCCAGAAAGGACTTGCCAACCAGATGGAGAGAAACCCAGCTGCAGCTGTAAATCCCAGGGCCTCAGAGCTGTCCCAGTCAGGCATCCAGGGGCCTGGGCCCCCTGCCTGCTCCAGCCTCTGTGCTCCTGGCTCCCGGGAGAGCTGCCCCCCACCCGTTCCCTCTCTCTGGCCCCAGAACAGAGCAAGCTGTGTGTGCAGGGCTGGCACTGCTCCCTTCAGCCTCCCAGAGCAAACACAAGCCCAAGCCCCAGGCACAGCCAGGCCCCACTGCCCCACGGGACCTAGCAGCAGGGGTGGGCCTTGTGCCTTGGCCCCTGCGGAGTAGGGCCAGCACCCTGTGCCTCCTGACCCCAGCAGAGACCCAGATTGGTCCCCAGAACACGCTCCACCACCAGCAAGTGCTCAGAAAGCAGATAATGAACCTTCCCAGCCCATGGAGCCAGCACCTACTGGGCTGGGACAAGTCCTCTGGGGCTTGGCAGGGTCTTCTCACAGCTTGCTAAGCCAAGGTAGGGAGTCTTGGAGTTCAGGGAAGAACCCACTCCCTTACCTGAGGCTGGTATGTACCCCCAACCAGACCAGCCCCCACCCTTTCCAGAAGCCGGGGGCATGCCCCTGGGAGGGAGCACTGCCGCCCTGCCCTGCCCATCCTCTGTCCTGAGGCACGGGCTTGGTCTCAGGACCTCTTCTCCCAGCCGCCCCTCCCGATCCGCCCGCAGCCCGAGGATTTGAAGGCACAGAAGGGGCCGGTCGACTGGTCCAGAGAGGGGTACTCAGGCAAGAGCGACTGGAACCAGCAGCCAGAGAGGCCCGGGAGGCTGGGGGAGGGGGTGGCGCGGGGAAAGAAGAGGAGGCAGGGCCAGGGAGGGGCATAACAAAGGGGCGCTTTTGGAAACCCGACCTGCCGCCTGAGGTGCCTGCTCCCTGATGACGCGCTCCAAAGCCGGAGCGCTCACACCAGACCTCGGAGGCCAGGGGCTGCCGTCTCTAACCTCAACCCTTAAGGACGGCTCCCTTCGACCTGGCCCTCTTGCGGGCCCGGCGCTGCACGACCCGGAGCCCATGGAGCCCACGCGGAGCAGCCGGGCCAGGCCTAGCCATGGAGACTCTAGCTAGGACTTCTTGGGCAAACTTGTTGAACTTGGTCTCGGCGGGGGTGGGGCCAGCCGGTCATCGCTGAGGGGAGGGGGCGCACCCTGCCTTGGCCGGCACCGCCTCGAACTCCAGATGGTTGCCCGGGGCTGCGGCCCCAGGAACTGGGGCTCTTTGCTAAGGGCGAGGGGTCCTGGGGAGTAAGACCCCTACTGGGGTCCCAGGGCGGATTGGGGCCTTTTAGGGGCCCCAGGAGATGGTGTGGCCCGCCAGCCCCGACGCCTCCCTGTCCCCGGCAGGTCCCCGCCGGGTGCGCGGCGCCGCAGATAATAGACCCCTTCGGCTCGGCGGCAGCTCTTGCTGTCCTCCCGCAGAGCGCGGTGGCCGGGGGCTCGGGGAGGGAGTCACTGCCATTGCAAACTTCAGGAGCCGGAGGAGGAGAGGGCGTGCTCGAGCCGCGGCTCCCGCCGCCGCCTCCCCGCCCCGCCCGGGCAGCACTCACCGCGTCCTCCCTGGGCGCCTCGGCGGGTGGGGGTCCGGCCACGCTCCGGCCCAAGTCCTGCCGCTCCCGGGCCGGGGCCGCCGCCTCCCGGTGCGCGCCGGGCCCTCCCCCGGGAAGCCCAGCCCCTGGCCCCGCCCTCTCCTCGCTGCTGCGGCCGCAACCCCACCGGCCAGCGGCCGGAGCAGGGGCTGCCGGCATAGCAGCGACCGGCGCTTCCCGGGGCGCGGGCCGTGGGGTCTCGGCTCCCGCCTGAGAAGCGCCAGGGCCGACTCCCCAGGGTGGCGCCGCGCGGCTATAGGGAGTCAGATTTCGGCTTTGCCCCTCCCCGGCCTCCGCAGAGCCTGGGAGACCGGTGGAAATGCGAAGGGATCGGGCCTGCACTGGCTCCCTTTGGAGGGAGGTCTGGGGGCTACCCTGCCTTACTCTTTTTGCTGAGCACACCTTTCTTAACTCCCACGAGGCTCACAATCATCTCCCTGTAAGCATTAGGACTCCCATTGTATAGATGCAAAAACTGAGGCTCAGTGACCTTTAGTAGCTTGCAAAGATCTGTAGTCGGGCAGGGTCGGGACTCCAAAGCCGTGCCCTTTCTTTGCACAGCCCTCCTTGCCAATCCGAGGGCCCATTCTGAGGACTGGGCAGACAAGTAGTGGAGGTGGGACAGAACGGCACGAGCTCCTCCCCCTCCGTGTTCTTATTCCCAGATTTTGTACCACGATTCATTCTTAAATCCCTTCGCCCCTCCACCCCCTTAGTTAGTAGATCTTTGCAGATCGCCACGATGCCACTCCCCCGCCCCTTAATAAATCCCTCTTCCTCACCCCCTTGCCCCCCACCCCGGGATTTTTCGGAGCCTGTCAAACGGTTATTTATATCCACTGCTGGAGCGGTCCAAGAATGTTCTGAGGCTGACCTAATCGCCACCTGCTCGGTCTCCCCGCCCCTCCCTCTCCCTCCTGGGCCCGGTGACCAGGCGGCCTGGCAGGAGGGAGGGAGCGCAGGTCTGCGCGGTCCGACGCCGGGGGCACTCAGAGGGTCTAGACCGCGCACATGGCTGGCGGTTGCGAACCCCGCCGCGCGCTCCGAGGAGTGCGCCCCCAGGGGACCGCGCGGCTCTCTGGGAAGCCAAGAGCCACGCTGTTCTCTTTCCAGCACGTACTCTTCGTCCTCACTCCCCGCAAGCCCGTCCCACCCCCACTCCCCGAGGAGTGTGAGTACGTGTGTATGGATTTGTAAACGGCGGCTTTAAAAATAGCAAAACTATGTAGTTTCTAAATCCGGGAGGAATCACGGACGCGTTCTTTGTGCAAATAAATCCGCTCGTAAAATGGAAAGGGGCCCTGAAGAGAATGGCGGGTAATTTCAGGTGGTAAGTTTAGCCGCTGAGGGCTGACTCGCTCCGCAGTCCTTGTGGGAGGGTGAAACCGCCTGTGGGGCACCCGAGACAAGCCGTGTTTGGCCAATCGTACCTGAGTAGTGGATCCTTGACTTGGCGCTCTCAGGGTGCAGCTTCTGAAACAAGTTTCAACACCCACTCTCTGTTGGGGCTTGGACAAGTCCCTTTTCTGCATATCTCTGTTTCTACCTCTATGAAACATGACAGGTGACTGGGCTGACCTCCCAAACGGGCATGTGCCCCAGGCAATTAATGATTATAAAACGACTGCAAATGAGAGGAGCTGAGGTAATATCTAATGACAGCCATACTGTTTTGTATTATTCAAAATCAGTTAACATCCCACCAAGTGCCTGGGGGCTTTAGGCACCTGGAGAGAAAGTGTGAAAACACAAGAATGAAATTAATTACAGGAGCCACCTATTAAAACCCTATTAAAAATAAAGACTGCAAGCCAGGCTTTGGGATCTAGGGAAGCCAGGCCACAGAGAGAGAAAAAAAAAACAGGGCTATTCATCAGACCACAAGGAGAAGGGAATGCGGAGTGGAAAACATCTGGCTTCCCTTGGGTTCAAATCTGGAGGCAGAGAGCACAAATGTTGCCGCTGATCTTAATTGCCCCTAAGGTACTGTAGGGAGAGAAAAAAAACCAACAACAAAACCCGAGCATACTGAGCTGTTTCAAGGGTGAAAGGAGACAGAGCTGACCTTGGAAAGCCAACCCCATCCTAGTGCTGCCCCAGTGCTCAGATTTCTGTGCTGCGGCCAGAGCCCCTACACACTCACACGGCTCCATCAGTGAGGTACCCAACTTGAACAGAGTTCAAGATGAGATGCTCAAGGTCAGAGGACTGGATAGACAGAAAGCCAGAGGTAGCTTGGCCCAGGGCACCAGGTGACAGGTTGGTCCAAAGCCCAAGTTCACAACATTCACAGACTCACTCACCTTGAGTTTCTGGAATGTCCTAACCACTGTACCTTCATGTGTTTATTTATTCATTCATTCATCCAGTTAAGAAAACATTTAAATTTTTGCTTTATGCTAAGCCCTGTGCTGGATGTTGAATACAAAGATAAATAAGGCTGAGTCCTAAGGGTATGACAATGATACGATATGGACAGGAAGTACTATGGGAAAACAGAAGCAGAAGAGACCACTTCTCACCAGGTGATGACACTTGACTGGTTTTGATAAGCAGGAGTTAGTCATGTGGAGAGGCATTCTAGGCGGGAGCACCTGGGTGTGCCAAGCCCCAGAGGTGTTAACATATGACCTGGTGACCCAGCAATTCCACTTTTCGGTATCTACCGTAGACAAACATGTACAAGTCCAGAAAAGGATACAAGGATGTTTGCATATAGTATTGTTTGCAATAGGGAAAAACTGGAAACAAATGTCCATCAAGAGGGCAATGGTTGAGGGACTTCCTGGGTAGCACAGTGGTTAAAAATCCGCCTGCCAGTGCAGGGGACACAGGTTCCAACCCTGGTCCAGGAAGATCCCACATGCCTCGGAGCAACTTAAGCCCGTGCGCCACAACTACTGAGCCTGCACTCTAGAGCCCGCGGGCCACAGCTACTGAAGCCTGTGCACCTAGAGCCCATGCTCCACAGCAAGAGAAGCCACTGCAATGAGAAGCCCGCGCACCCCAACGAAGAGTAGCCCCCGCTTGCGGCAACTAGAGAAAGCCCGCGTGAAACAACGAAGACCCAACACAGCCAAAAGTAAATAAATAAAATAAAATAAATAAATTAATTTTTTTTAAAAAAAGAAGGCAATGGGGCTTCCCTGGTGGCGCAGTGGTTGAGAGTCCGCCTGCCGATGCAGGGGACACGGGTTCATGCCCCGGTCCGGGAAGATCCCACATGCCGCGGAGCGGCTAGGCCCGTGAGCCATGGCCACTGAGCCTGCGCGTCTGGAGCCTGTGCTCTGCAACGGGAGAGTGAGAGGCCCGCGTACCGCAAAAAAAAAAAAAAAAAAAAAAAAAGAAGGCAATGGTTGAATAACCTAAAGTCCATTCATGCTCTTGGATTACTCTGCAATAACTAAAGCACAGGGGAGGTAGAGATGTGCTCTTATATGAAAACCTCCAAGACACTGTTGAAGAAAAAGCAGAACACTCAAAATATTCAGAGACTATACACCAAACTGATTTTGATGATTCTCTCTAGAGAGAATTGGTGAGGGAGAGTTTTGTAATGTTTGAAAATTAACAATGAGAATGTACTTATGTGTAAAATATATCATTAAGATAAAGAGTTTTGTTTTAGGAGATGGTGATGGGTCTTATTGTCTGAAACGGTGCTGTCCAAATAGAATTTTCTGCATTAATGGAAAATAGCTGTGCTATCCAATATGGTAGTCACTAGCCACGTGTGGTTATTGAGCACTTGAAATGTGGCTAGTGTGATAGAGGAACTGAATTTTATTAATTTATTTTAATTTAATTAATTAATTAATTAATTTGGGCTACACCGGATCTTACTTGCGACACGCGGAAACTTCGTTGCGGCATACAAGATCTTTAGTTGTAGCATGCGGACTTCTTAGTTGCGGCACGCAGACTGTTAGCTGCAGCATGCATGGGGGATCTAGTTCCCCGATCAGGGATCGAACCTGGGCCCCCTGCATTGAGAGCATGGAGTTTTACCCGCTGGACCACCAGGGAAGTTCCTGAATTTTAAATTTAATTTAATTTTAATTAATTAAAAATGTATTCGCTACGTGTGGCCAGTGGCAACTGTATTGGACAGTTCCCGGCTAGAATATCTAGAACATTGAGTTCAGGATGGGGTAGAGGCAGATGGAAGATGTGGCTGGAAAGATGGGTTGGGATTGAACGGTGATTTGCAAGATGGGCTAAGGAGTTTGGGTTTTATCCTATAGACAGTGAGGAGTATGAATGGAAGTGACTAGATCAGATTTATCCTTTTAAAAGATAACTCTGGCAGCCCTTCAGAGTGTAGATTAGAGCAGGCAGAGGGCTGCAGGCAAGGTTTATCTCCTCCGAAGGCTGCTGTTTGTCTCTGTGGCCTCTGGACATTGCCCCAGCATTCCAGATGGGCAGCTGAGTAAAGTACTCTGATTCAACAGCTATATTTTTCAGATCTCAGGCAACCCCAGGTGGAAAAACTTGTCCGAGTTATTGAGAAGGGTTAACCTTAGTGGGGGAGGCTGTCTCTGGGTTGGAACACAGGAAGAACAGCAGACGGATGGCATTAGAGTGGAAATGTGTAGCAGGTTTCAGAGCAGGGACCGTAGAGAAAGTTTCTCCAGGGTCAGGAATTTGCCCCGGGCAGATTCTTTGGAAGGTACAGTTGCACAGTCCACGTTTCAGCTCCACAGGCAAGGGTTCTGCTCAGCAGGCCTGCCCTAGTTCATTGGGGCCCTTCCCCGAAGTCCACTGGGGACCTCCTTTTTGGTGAAAGAGGAGTTCTAGTGGGGGATCCATTAATTTAGCTGACTTTCAGGGAACACCTACTATGCAAGACACAATGCTGGGTGCTTGGTCCAGTGCAAACAAAGCAGACATGGTCCCTGACTCCGTGGGGTTTCCCATTAAAGTCAAAGGCCTGAGTACATAATTACAAATTGTGATATGTGTTTTAAAGTGCAATAAAAAAGATAAGTGCTATGAGAGAATAATAACAAGGGGAAAATAATTTCAATTGGCAGAGGGTCAGAGAAGATGTCTCTCAGGAAGTTTAAGCTTCTCTACCCCATAAGGGCCCAAAAGACAAATGGAAGTTAGCTAAGTAAAGAGGGAACCTAGAAAACAGGATTCCAGGCAGAAGGACTGATGTGTGCAAAGTCTCTGAAATGGGAACTTGACCTGGGAAAGAAGGGTAGAGTGGGTAGGGCATGGTGAGTGAGAGGGTGAGAGGGCCAGGGTGAGGTAAAAAGGGGCAGGCAGCACCCAGACACTGCAGGCTTTGTTTTATTCTGAGTGCAGAATTTAAGCAGAAGAGCGATCTGAATGTCTTTCTGGATGTTGTGTGAGGAATGGATTAGAGCAGGGGATCAGCAAACTGTAGCCTGGATGGCCCACAAGCTAAGAATGGTTTTTATTTATTTATTTATTTTTTAAAGAAGGATACAAGTCATCCTTTTTTTTTTTTTTACTTTATTTATTTTTGGCCACATTGGGTCTTCTTTGCTGCGTGCGGGCTTTCTCTAGTTGCGGCACACGGGCTTTCTCTAGTTGCGGCGAGCGTGGGTTATTCTTTGTTGCAGTGCACGGGCTTCTCATTGCTGTGGCTTCTCTTGCTGTGGAGCATGGGATCTAGATGTGCGGGCTTCGTTAGTCGTGGTTCGCAGGCTCAGCAGTTGTGGCACATGGGCTTAGTTGCTCCACGACATGTGGAATCTTCCCAGACCAGTGCTCAAACCCGTGTCCCCTGCATTGGCAGGTGGATTCTTAACCACTGTGCCACCAGGGAAGCCCTAAGAATGGTTTTTACATCATTAAATGGTTAAAAAGAATCAAAAGAATACTCTATGTGTTATGTGAAGGTTTTAAGGAATTCATATTTCAGTGTCAATAATTTCAATTATTTATTGAAATTAAAATTTTCAATAAAGTTTTATTGGCACACAGCCATGCTCACTTGCTTACAAATTGTCTATGGCTGCTTTGGCACTGCAGTGGCAGAGCTGAGTAGTTGCAATGGTGATTGCATGCCTGCAAAGCCTAAAATATCTACTATCAAGCCCTTTACACAAAAACTATGCTGGCTCCTGGATTTGAAGAAGACCAATTAGGAGATTGCTGTAGTCATCAGGTGCAAGATGATAGGGAACTGTTCTAGGTGGTAGCCGTGGAGGTGCTCAGTGCGTGGCCTGAAGTATCCGGGGGAGAGAATCGGTACAATTTGCTTAAGTGTGCATGGTAGGGGGGAGAGACATTTCAAAATCACACCCTCCAGGGACTTCCCTGGTTGTCCAGTGGATAAGACTCCAGGCTCCCAATGCCGGAGGCCGGGGTTCAATCCCTGGTCGGGGAACTAGATCCCACATGCATGCCACAACTAAGAAGCCTGCATGCCACAACTAAAAGATCCCGCATGCCTCAACTAAAGATCCTGCATGCCGTGACAAAGATCCCGTGTGCCACCACTAAGACCTGGTGCAGCCTAAATAAATAAATAGATAAATAAAATAAATATTTAAAAAAAGACTCCCTCCCATGAGTTTGGAGGACTCAGAGTAGGACATTAGTGGGGCACTTGACAAAATTTGAATAAAGTTTGTTGATTAGGTAATAGGGTCGTTCCTGTTCATTTCCTCACCTTGATCATTGTATTGTGGTTCTGTATGATATAACATTTGGGGAATTAGGGAACAGTATATTTAAATTCTTTGTTTGGACTTCCCTGGTGGTCCAGTGGGTAAGACTCTGCGCTCCCAATGCAGGGGGCTCGGGGTTCAGTCCCTTGTCGGGGAACTAGATCCTGCATGCATGCCACAGCTAAGAAGTCCACATATTGCAACTAAAGATCCTGCGTGCCGCCACTAAGACCCGGTGCAGCCAAAATAAATAAATAAACATTAAAACAAAAGTTCTTTGTAACGTTTTTGCAACTCTTTGTAAGTCTGAAACTATTTCAAAATGAGAAGTTGGAAAATAAAAATAGATTAAAACAAAGTAAAAATGACTCCCTGGTTTTCAGCTTGAGTATCTACATAGACAGGTCATTTACTGGGATGGGGAAAATGGTAAAGAGGCAGGAGAAGAGGGGAGGATCAGACTTCACTTTGTCTTTTTTTTTTTTTTTTGCCGTACCACAGGGCTTGTGGGATCTTAGTTCCCCGACCAGGGATTGAACCTGGGCCCTCAGCAGTGAAAGGACAGAGTCCTAACCACTGGACCACCAGGGAAGTCCACAGACTTCACTTTGGACAGTTTAGGTTTGAGATGTTGATCTGAGAATGTGTCAAAAAGGCAGGGCCAGGCACTATCCTGAATCTCACTGATGAGCCCAAGACCTGGGAGAAGGTATAGAAACTGTGCAGCTCAACCTCAGAATGGGAGCTCTGTGCCTGAGGTGAGGCTGGACAAAGGGGGTCGGGGGGAAGTTTGTGGAGTATCTGTGGAATCGCAGGTAGGCTGCTCAGCACTTGGTCACCTCAGCCTCGTAACAACCCTGTCCAGTTGGACTTATTCTTCCCAGTTTACAAACGAGGAAAGAGACTGAGAGAGGTGCAGATCCGCTTTAGGACACAGCTAGGAAGTGGGAATGTGAGGGCTCGCCAGCGATTTTTCCTTCTTGCTGATACTGACCACCCATGGCAGATACTGAGTATATTAGCATCCTAGAGCTGCCATAACAAATAGAACAAACTGGTGACTTAAAACAGCAGAAATTTCTTCTCTTACGGTTCTGGAGGTCAAAGGTCCAAAACCAAAGTGTTGGTAGGGCCACACTCCCTCCCCAGGCTCTGGGGGAGAATCTTTCCTTGCCCTTCTGCTGGCTGCTGTTGGCTGCTGGCAATCTGGTAGCTTCTTTGGCATCCCTTGGTTGATAGCCATATTACTCCAGTCTCTGCTTCTTTCTTCACATCATCTTCTCTGTGTGTCTGTCTCTGTGTCTTATCTCCCTCTGCCTCACTCTTCTAAGGACACTTGCCACTGGATTTACAGTCTAATTGGATAATCCAAGATGATCTCCTTATTTTGAAATCCTTAACTACATCTGCAAAGACTGTTTTTCTAAATAAGGTATCATTCACAGGTTCTGGAGATTAGGATATGGATATATCTTTTCAGGGGCCATCATTCAACCCACCACAGGAGGCTAGAGGAGGCCAGAGCTGCTGGCCTTGGAAATCTAGTAAAATGCTTCTTGAGCTTAAAAAACAGGCTGCCTTTCAGTCTTCCTTCATCCGATTTCACAAATGTGCCTCTTTGTGGAATGGATCAGCAGCCTAAATGCTGCCAACACAAATGTGGCTTGCTCTTCCAGACTGCCTGTAATTATGACAAAATGCTCAGATTCTGGGGCCTTTAGACACGGGATATTTGAGCACAGAAGGGAATTACAGTAAATGTGCCAGCAATGATGCCCAATCAGAGTGTGGAGTGTTGGGGAGATTGTGTGCGAATCTGTACCTAGAAACACCCTCTTCCCGAGGCTATCGGTTTCACCTATAAGAACCACAGCTACCTGGGCAGCTCACCACCTTCCTCCACAAGGAGAATGTTAGCCGAGGTTCCTTGGGCGAGCTTCTTGTCACATGCTGCTGAAGTTACAATGACCTAATAACAGGACATTGGCTCCTACGGACAGGAGCCAAAGCAGGGCAGTGGAGAGGCGAGTGGGAAGAGCGGAATGTAAAGTGATGTAAATGTAGTTCTCCCGGTCCCACCAGCCTGTGACTCATCTGCTCGCAGAGAACTGGCTCGGCTGTACCACAGAGAGAATCATTTTTATTTCTGCCACTTGGGATTTTTGCAGTCCTCGAGACCTTTGGCATGAAAAGAGTGAGTAGAAGGCATTGGCAGAACTCAAACCCCTGGTTTCTGATTCTCTGGTCCCCACTCTTTCCATGATGGCTTAGCAACTGGTGAGAACTCTTGAGAACAGCTTCTTCACCACCTTTATCAAACCTTATCAGTAAATAACATGCTGCCGGGAGATTATATAACAACTTCTATTTGTAGAACATTTTACAGTTTGCAAAGCACTTTCGTATATTATTTCAGCACTCTGGCAACTGCCCTGTAACTCTGGCTTCCTAGAGAAGTTTCCTGGCATCCTGCACCAGTGGTATTTCATGACAGGATATTGATTTAGTGTGTGGATGGTGCCTCATCCCGCACAGCAGAGACAGAAGGTGGGGTTTTGGGGTATTTACACAGCTGTTTGACACTTCCAAAGCTACCCAAAATTATATTTTTGAAAACTGATGCTGTTCCCAGAGGGCGGGAAGCATGCTTTCATTTCGCTTTATTATAAATCTATTCATTTTGGGGCAGTTAAATATGTATTGGAAATGCCAAGCAACAAGGACCCTGGATGCTGTATTCAGTCTGTTTCCAAACCTTTAGGAGGAATTTAAACTTCAGTTCCCTGCAAATGCTGCAGAGTCCTTGAGGCTGTCATTTGCAAACCACCTCATGCAGTAACTGTGTGTGGGAAGCCTGCACACACCATCCGTGTGGATTATGGATGGTTTTGCAGACTCAGCGGAATGTTTGGATCCATCGACAGCTTGATCAGAATCAGAGTCATGTATCAGCCTGCAACAGGAAAATAGTTCCTACTAGATGGAAACTTCCCACAGGGAGGCCAGAGTTGAAAGCAGTCACTGGTTTCTGCTGCTTTAACAGCAAGTCATAGAATCACAGATTTTAAAACTGGAAAGGATCCGAGAGACCACATCTTCTCTCCCCTTTATTTTATGATGAGGAAACTAAGGCATAGAGAAGTGAAATGATGACTCCAAGATCACATACACAGTCTAAGTACAATGCTCTTTCCACCGTGCCATAGTATTTATTCCAGAAAACACCTAAGCCACATATTGTTTTGCAGATCAAAGAAACTGGCATGATTTAGGGTCACGCTCGTGGTCTGCCCAGCTTCCAGTGCAAACACGAGACCCTGATTTGTTATCACCAGCAGCTTTTGAATGAATTGCCTTGTGATGCCTTATGTCAAAAGTAGTGTCACAGTTAGAACCAAAACATCTGTAAACGTGGTGTCATGGCACAGCCTCTCCGTGGCATGAAACCAGAGCAATACTGTACCATTCACCTCATTATCAGATTAGCTGCGTCAAAAAAAATGTATTAAATACTTTTATCCACCCTGCACCCGACGGTTCATCAGATGGGAATGGATGACATCAAGTCCCTCAGCAGCTGCTTTGCAGTGAACAGCAAAACTCAGGGTAAGAATGGCCCAACACACAACCTGAGGCAAAGCGCTTTACTGGTATGTGCAAGGCAGGTTTTCACTGCTCACAGTGGTTTGTTTGTTTGTTTTTTAATCCACCATGGAAGACTCCTCGATCCTAAAAAGGGATGGTGGGAAAATCTGGCATTAAGCAGGACATTTCCTTTGCTCATGAACGGCTATAACCCTCCTGCCTTTCCATTTTCTACTCCTTCTGCCTGGAATGTTCTCCCACTCTCCCCTCCCTCAGTCTTCTCTCAAGATTCAGCTTAAGTGTCACCTTCTCTGGGAACATTTCCTTGACTGTTTTTTTTTTAAATTTTTTGGCCGTGCCCGTATGGCATGTGGAATCTTAGTTCCCTGACCAGGGATCGAACCCGCGTGCCCTACATTGGGAGTGAGGAGTCTTAACCACTGGACCGCCAGGGAAGTCCCAACACTGCCCCTTCTTTACCCCACTCCAAGCTGAGTTCAAGCATCCTTTTTCTGTACCCCACCCCCACCCCACGTGAATCCAATGCTTCCTCTCTCACCCAGCTTGTCACACAATACTGTAGCTTTAGGTTTATTTGTCTGTTAAAAGGCACACACCACGTGCGCCATGGCCGCTGAGCCTGCATGTCCGGAGCCTGTGCTCCGCAATGGGAGAGGCCACAACAGTGGGAGGCCCTCGTACCGCAAAAAAAAAAAAAAAAAAAAAGGCACACTCCATGGGGGGAAAGAACATTTTTCATATCAGCATTTTTGTTTTTAATTTTATTGAAGTATGGCTGATTTACAATGTTGTGTTAATTTCTACTGTACAGCAAAGTCAGTATTCTTTTTGACTGGAATAATGCCAGGAACAGTGTAGGTTTTTGATAAACGTCAGTAGAATGAATTCTTCTGCTTGCCATTCAACCTCCCCCTTTATCTGTCCTCTCTTACTTTGCCCAAATCCTTAATGTGATCAATTTCCTCCTCTTCAAGCTGCCTCCTAATCTACCTATAAATGCCCCCAAGCCAAATACTATCAGGGACACTCCTGTAGTTGAACTCTGGGTCTATTGCTCATTGCAACAGAGGATGCATACCATGGGGAAGGGTGGGACATCTCTGGAAGAAAGTATTAGAAAGAAATAGGAGGGAATTCCCTGGCATTCCAGTGGTTAGGACTCCGTGGTCTCACTGCCAAGGGCCCGAATTCCCTGGTCGGGGAACTAGGATCCCACATGCTGTGCGTTGCGGCCAGAAAAACAAAACAAAACAAAACAAAACAACCCAAAAAACAAAATAGGATTGGCTTGTGTTGGATGGTTTGTATAACGGATCAGAGAAGTGGGGTTTTGCTCTGTATTGGAGGCTGTCAGGAAACAGGGGTGATTCTGTGATTGGCTATCAGTAAGAATGAAGCAAAGCTAAGGCTGTGATTAACAAAGAATCTGCAGTCATTCATATTAGCCAAAATAACAGGGGGATGTTTGGTCATTTCTGTGGTTAGAATAATGTTCATACTTTTGCCTGTGTTCAAACATCAGTGATTATGTTTTTGTGTTGATCTATCGTGGTCACAGAATGGCCTTGTCTGTGCTGATGATTTGCAAAATTATTTCTACAGAACACTAAGGCCTAGCTAATAATACCAGGCCAGCACCCAGATGCCAGGAGCTGCTTTTCTCTTTCTCATAACCCACACCCATTCCTAACTTTCATCAATCTGTTTCTCCTCTTAGGATGCTATTCTCCGTTCCCCAGCAAACTCCACAAAACCCCATCTTCCCCGTGAGGCTTTCCTAAATACTACTTTCTCCATTAGAGTATCTTTTCTGAATGCATCTAAAAGTCTTGGTTGGCATACCACAGTTTAGTACTCAACTGTGTTCTAGCCTGAATTGTTTGACTTGTTTCACACGTGTATTTTTTTAATAAGTTTATTTATTGTTTTTATTTTTGGCTGTGTTGGGTCGTCCTTGCTGTGTGTGGGCTTTCTCTAGCTGCGGTGAGCGGGGGCTACTCTTTGTTGCAGTGTGCAGGTTTCTCATTGCGGTGGCTTCTCTTGTTGTGGAGCACGGACTCTAGGCGCACAGGCTTCAGTAGTTGTGGCACGTGGGCTCAGTAGTTGTGGCTTGCGGGCTGTTGAGCGCAGGCTCATTAGTTGTGGCGCACGGGCTTAGTTGCTCTGCAGCATGTGGGATCCTTCCGGTCCAGGGCTCGAACCCGTGTCCCTTGCATTGGCAGACAGATTCTTAACCACTGCACCACCCGGGAAGCCCTAGCATGTATTTTTCTTCTTAGTAGATTGTAAACCTTATTTAGGGGCAGGGCTGTTTCTCATACTTCAGGATCCTCCAGAAATGAGTGCCCGCTGAGGTGAAACGAATGGCTGGTCTGAGTAAGGGGGAGAGGGCAGCTTGCTTCTGTATCACAGCTCTGAAAACACAGCTACAGGCCTGCAGGGGAGAAACCATTAGCTTGCCCTTTCCCCTGCTGGCTGCCATTTCTAACACCCTGAGCTGATCTTCCCATCAAGAAAGCTTTTTCCAATTTTTCTTTAGGAGCAATCATTTCTTTCCAAGAGTTATTATTTTTTTTGGCACTCTCTTCTGTCCCTACCTGTCTGAAAGCTCCTTGAATGTAGGATCTACCATTAATGCATTTTTGTCTCCTGTCACTCTCCCAAAGCACCTGGCACCTGACTTAGACGGTGGAAGGAAAGGACCAGCAGTTCCCGACCAACCCCATCTCCTGCCTGGCTCGACGCAGAAAGCGGGGTGCATCAGAGCTGTCTCCTGTCGGGCCGGGTGGGACGCCTATGAGGCTCACTGCGATGGCCTTTGGCACAAGACCTCAGCCTGGGCAGTTAGCCGCACGCTCTGCGGCCCATCATCACTGCCCCGGGTTGCTCCTTAGGAGGACACTAAGCAGGTTTGGGGAACCTTTAATTAAAAGCTGCGAGTTTCAACCACTCTCCACAGAGACGCTGGGATTCGTCAAAGCTGGAGAAGTATAAGCAATTGACATCGACCGCAAAGCCAGCAGGCAGAATCAGCGCGGTTTCCACCGCCGGGATGCGGTTTGCTTTCTACAAAGCCTACTCACGCCAACTGTACGGATCAGCCAATCACACAACCCGAGAGGGCGTGGTCGCCAAGTAGAAGGTGGAGAAGGCGGAGCCGAAGCCTTGATTAGCATCCGGTCTGGGGCGGGGGGCGGGGCCCAGAGGCCTGGCAGCGCCGCGTCTGAAGAGGCTTCAAGTTGCGAGGCCGAACACCAACGGCCATGTTTATTTCTGGCAGGTCAGCTGACTTGGACTAGCTCAGGGCCAACACGTAGGCGGTATCCCTTTTCTCTGGGGAGCGGATGAGGCCCTCCCCTCACACACTTCCCATCTCTCCGCGCGCGCCCCCGCCTTGCCGGTGAGCCTGTTTGGCGGGAAGTTGGCTTAGTTGGCCTACCTGTGGCTCAGCGGGTTCTGTGGTCCCCGCCTTGTTTTTCCCCAGAAGCTTCTCAATCTTTCGTCGGTCATCTCGGCATAAGGCATAGTACCCCTTCGCACGGAGGACGCCATGGCTCCCAGGAAACGCCCAGAAACCCAGAAGACCCCCGAGGTGGTTGTGCGCCCCAAGAGCAAGAGGAACAGAAGCCCCTGGGAGCTGGAGCCCGAGGCCAAGAAGCTCTGTTTGAAGGGCCCCGGTACTGCCTGCGCCTGCTGCTTTAATTAATTCCGCCATTTGGGGTTCTCACACAGGAGGCTGGAGTGGGGGGTGGGTGCGCCTGGGTCCCTGAGGCTGTCCCAAATTATGAACGCCTCAGGCTGTGCATTTTGTCTGCAGGTCCTATGACACCTTAGAGCTTGGGCTTAACCTCCCTCAGGTGACAGGAAGAGGCAGATGAGCTCCATTACAACAGACACAACGGACTTTTCAAATTCCTTGTTTGTACCAGAATTTTTACACACTGAGGACTGCTTAAGATAATCCCACTTTGCCTAGTGGTGTGTGTACTTAATTTCTCTAGTCACGATTGCTAGCTGTATGTCCTTTTGGTTTAACTGCGGAAACCCTCCCATTTCCCTCCTTCCTTCCTTCGAAAACTCATTCTTAGGGGTTTATTGGGGCTTGAACCTGGGGCTATAAGGAATGTAGGGAACTCCAAAGACAGGGGGTTGTTGATGAAGTGTTTTTTTTGTTCATGAGAAGAAAGAATCGGTTGTCACGAGGCGGGATTCATAGAGATCAGGTCCTCAAATACATGTTGGTAATCCAGAGTTGCTTTATTCCTATTCTAGGTGGATCTGCCTTCCCCAAAGTAGCCTAGCGAATTTAGCGCCACACCGGACCCTATGGATCCTGCTGGTTTTAAGGAGAAGAGATTGCACTTAGGGCCAACCACTGGTCACCTCTACATTATTTTAATATAGGATTTAAAGAAACTGCTTTTCCCGAAAAGTCACTTCTATGCTGTCCTAAAATCTTTTTATTGTGCTTTATGTATAACTTTTAAATTGTCACCCAACCCTATCACTAGTTTTCCAGCCCAAACTGGGAAGAGTTCTGCAGTTCTCATGTGTTTCTTTGGCTCAGTTCTCAGGAACCCCGCAAGGTCATAGTTTCACTTCAGAAGTACTATTTTGGGGAATGTTTTTTGGAAGGGGCTGAATTCCTACTCACTATTTATTTGTTGTGCTGGGTGAGACTGAGCAGAACGTGGAAAAACCTTAGGAGATGATAAGAGAGATTGTCTATGCCGAATGAAGGAACAAGGCTTTCTTTTGGGGATGTTTCAGCAGAAAAATCTTTGAGTGAGATTGGAGCGGAAAATATGTGTCTGTTCTGCTTGGCAGGTCCTAGCAGAAGATTTGACTCAGGCTGCCTTTGGGCGGGGTTGGCTAGCCTGCGGGTCCCGCCACCATGCAGCATCGTCAGGGCCCTCCACCAGCATAAGCTGGGCACAGCTGCCTGGCCATCACTACAGCAGGTGAGGCGTTTCCTGGCTGAAGAGCTCAAGGGTTTGCATGGTGCCTTTTTTTTTTTTTTACTGCTGGATGGTCCAAAATTAGATGCTGGGTTGGTTCAGTGGGTCGGCGGAGTGGTCAGATCACCCCCATCGTGTTGACTCCTGGGCACTCAGTCATGTAGAAGTGCCCACTGGGCACTCAGCCATGTAGAAGTCCTATGCTGTAGGGCGTCCCAGCAGGAATGCACCCTGCCTCTTTGCTTTCCATGATTAGATCATGTATATTGCAAATATTTTTATGCACAGAGTCAGGCAGTTATTTTTCCTTTAGTGGGAGGACCTGACCCCACTTATCTATGCGGGAGTCAGAGATTGGCAATTTACCCTTACGTTTTAATTCAACTTAATTTTTTTCTCTCTGTATCAGGGTCTCCAGCAGTCCTTTTTGAACTCTCTGGCTTCTTACCGGATATTCCAAAAGGCTGCCCCTTTTGACAGGAGGGCCACATCCCTGGCGTGGCACCCAACTCACCCCAGCACCCTGGCTGTGGGTTCCAAAGGGGGAGATATCTTGCTCTGGAACTTTGGCATAAAGGACAAACCCACCTTCATTAAAGGGGTGAGCAGTTCCCTGTGCCAGACGATAGTGCTGAAGAAGTGAGTGTTGAAGGGATGAAAAGTCATCCGGTAACAAGGAGATAATTGGGATCAAAAATAACTGTGGGTATTTTCAAACGGGTCAATGGTGATGATACTCAACTCTTTATTGAACGCCTGCCCTTAAAATATTAGGAAGTATGAAATATTGATCACCCTCGTAAATCACCTAGAATCTAAGCCCTTTCTTACCTCCTTGGCCTCATCTTGTACTACTGTCTTTCCTCATTCCCTATGCTTTAGCCATACTGGCTATTTCTATTCCTGAAGCTGAGTCTTTGCACTTGCTGTTCCCTTTGACTGGAGTGCTCTTTCCCATGGTTTTCTCATGGCTGGCTCCCTCTTATCATTCAGGGCTCGGCTCAATATATTTTTTCAAAAAGGCTATTACTGACCGCTCTGCCTAATCACTGATGACTCCCTATCTCATTATCCTGCTTTACTTTTCCCCCACAATGTTTATCAATATCTGAAATGTTTTACTTATTTGTTTGTCTTTACCCACTGGAAGGTAAGCTCCATGATGGCAGGGACCTTGTTTTTCTGATTTACCACTGTAACCCCAGTACCTAAAACAATGTTTGGCCTAGATAGCTGCTTTGTATTTGTTGAATGAATGAGGGGCTTGGAGTATAACTGGATAGGTGGGATGTCTACCGACAAGATAACTAACAATACAGCAGTACAGATGCTAAATGCTACATACAGAACATGAGAGAAGGAAGAACCTCTTGTGAATTACAGTCAATAGAGGTTTCATAGATGAGTGAGGAGTGAGGAAGAACAATATTTAGATAAATGGAGAGAAAAGGAGGAAAGGCAGAGTGTGTTTGGGGCAAGGTTTGGCATAGAGCTCTTTAGGGGTGCTCTTAATTGTGCTAGTGTTTGTCATCAGTCGCTGAGGGGTGAGGGTATTGGCCCCTCCACCAAAGACAAGACCGTTAGCTTGCCCAGCTGGGGACTGACATTGGAGGGCTATACTGTGAAAGGTGATGCTCTGGGTTTAGAGCAGGAGCCACAAATTCACATGCGTAAAGAAGCCAGACAGATAAAAGAATGATGTAGGATGGTGGTTAGTGGTAAATTGGAGATGGTTGACAGGTGAGAATCTAGGTCCTGAGGTATCAGATCTGATTTTTTCAAATGAAGACTGAAATGTTCTGACTTTAAAAAATTGTAATGAAACACATATAAAATTTACCATCTTAACCATTTTTAAGTTTACAGCTCAGTGGCTTTAAGTACATTTACATTCTTGTGTAACCAGTCTCCAGAACTTTTTCATCTTGCAAAACTGAAACTCTGTAGCCATTAAACACTAATTCCCCATTCCTCCTTCCCTCCAGACCCTGGCAACCACATTCTGCTTTCTGTCTCTATGATTTTGACTAAGTATCTCATACAAGTGGAATCAGACAGTATTTGTCCTTTTGTGATAGGCTTATTTCACTTAGCACAGTGTCCTCAAGTTTTATCCGTGTTGCAGCACGTGTCAGAATTTTCTTCCCTTTTAAGGCTGAATAATACTCCACTGTATGTATGTACCACATTTTGTTTATCCATTCATCTGTTGATGGACATTTGGGTTGCTTCCACCTTTTGGCTTTTGTGAATAATGCTGCTGTGAACGCGGTTGTACAGATATCTCTTCAAGCCCCAGCTTTCAGTTCTTTTGGTTATGTACCCATAGTGGAATTGCTGGATCACATTGTGACTCTATTTTTCATTTTTTGAGGAACCACCATACTGTTTTCCATAGAGGCTGTACCATTTTACATTCCCGCCAACAGTACTCAGGGGTTTCAATTTAAAATATCCTGGTTTTTAATGTTGGGAACTAAGTGAAATTGAACATGCTCTGTAGCTAAACAAAACACATTTGTGAACTGGATTCTGCATTAGCTCACTGTTTTTCTACCTCAGGTTTAGAGGCCAAAGGTAAACCCAGGATGAGTTCTTTTAAGTGGAGGGTTTGGAGAGCAGCTCATCAGAAAAGGCCAGGTTAGGCAGGCTTGAAGATTAGGATTCAAGGTATGAGATCAGTGTTCAAGAAAATAAGTGCCTGAAGCCCAAAGAAAGGCAGCCAGGGGATTACTTGGTGGTCTGTCTACCCAGCTGGTGAGACAGGTGACCCCCAGGAGGGGTAGCTTTAAGTTGGAGTCAGAACCCAGAGCTCAGGCAGGAGGAGGTTGGTTTTTTTCCTAGGCATCCAGGACATGGGAATAGAGAACTTTAAGAAACAGCCTAAGAGTGTCCTAGGGGAAGAGTTTCCTGACAAAAAGGGGAATGATAACTGCTTTGAACTTGTGTCAGGCTGAAGCTGCTTTTGGTTTATATCACCCTTTATTATGATGTGCATTTAAGTGAAGTTTCCTTACACACTGTTGTGGAGATTGGTCTGGGCATTTGAACTCTGTGACTAGTAGGGAACTAGGTTGTAGCAGGAGAAGGGTAGGTGGTCTGGAGAACTGTCTGTTTTTACTCCCAGGAACTGACAGCAGAAAGTTGATTTGAGACCAGTGACTGAGGGAGCAGCAGTGCTTCATTTTGTCATTTCTTTAGTCATCTGACCTTGGCTCTGATCTTAATCTTTCAGGCCCTTGGCAAGGGGACATGTATTACATTTTCAAAATGAAGATTATTTTATTCTCATTGTAAAAATGACCTGTGCTCATTGCAAGAAATTCAGGCAATACAGAAAAAAGTATAAAGAATAAAGTAACTATTACCTGAAATCCCCATTTGAGGCATCTTTATGTGCGTGTATATACCGTTATACACACCCGTTCTTCTACTTATATTTTTATGTAAATATTCTATCCTAGAATCTGTTGTATTTTACTTATTAGATCATATTCTAGTTTAGTCATCTTGTACCAGATGACGACCACTTAAAAATATCTTATTTCCTGGACTTCCCTGGCGGTCCAGTGGTTAAGACTCCATGCTTCCACTGAAGGAGGCGCGGGTTCGATCCCTGGTTGGGGCACTAAGATTCCCACATGCTACTGGGCCAAAAATAAATAAATAAAAATAAAATAAAATTAATTAATTAAAAATTAAATTTAATTAAAAAATTAAAATAAATAAAATTTAAAAATATATATCTTATTTCCTTTTTTTGGTAATACCTTTGGTTTTGGTATCAGGGTAATGTAGACCTCCTGTAAAGAGTTGGGAAGTATTCCCTCCACTTGAATTTTCTGGAATAATTTGTATAGAATTGGTACTATTCCTTTCTTAAATTTTTTAATAGCATTCACTAGTGAAGCCATCTGGGCCCGGAGTTTTCTTTGTTGGAGGGTTTCTAACTATATATTCAATTTCTTAATAGATACAGGGCAATTTAGGTTATCTATTTCTTCCTGAAGGAGCTTGGTAGTTTCTTTCAAGTAATTTGTCCACTTTATCTAAATTTTTGAATTTAGTGGTGTAAAGTTGATCATAGTAGTCCCTTATTATCCTTTTAATATACATAGGATCTGTAGTAATGTCCTCCCTCATATTTCTTTTTTTTTTTTTTTTGCGGTACGCGGAGCTCTCACCGCTGTGGCCTCTCCCATTGTGGAGCACAGGCTCCGGACGTGTAGGCTCAGTGGCCATGGCTCACGGGCCCAGCCGCTCCGCGGCACGTGGGATCCTCCCGGACCAGGGCACGAACCCGCGTCCCCTGTATCGGCAGGCGGAACCCCAACCACTGCGCCACCAGGGAAGCCCCCTCATATTTCTTGATATTGGTAATTTGTGTCTTCTTTTTTTTTTTTTCCCTAATCAGTCTTGTTAGAGGATTATCAATTTTGTTGATATTTTCAAAGAACCAGTTTTTAGTTTCATTGATTTTTTTTCTCTGTTGTTTTTCTGTTTTCTTTTTTGTTGACTTTTGTTGTATTATTTTCTTTCCTATGCTTACTTTGGGTATAATTTGCTTTTCTTTTTCTGGTTTCTTAAGATAGAAACTTGAATTGTTTATTTGAGACCTTTCTTTTCTAATATAACCATTTAATGCTATACATTTCCCTCTATTTCTTAACTGCGTCTCACAGATTTTGTTGTGTTTTTGTTTCCATTCAGTTCAAATTATTTTCCAAATTCTTTTTTTTTTTTTTTGCGGTACGCGGGCCTCTCACTGTTGTGGCCTCTCCTGCTGTGGAGCACAGGCTCCGGACGCACAGGCCCAGCAGCCATGGCTCACGGGCCCAGCCGCTTCGCGGCACGTGGGATCCTCCCGGACCAGGGCACGAACCCGTGTCCCCTGCATCAGCAGGCGGACTCTCAACTACTGCACCACCAGGGAAGCCCCCCAAATTCTTTATGATTTCTTCTTTGACCTATGGGTTATTCTGAAGTATTTTGTTTAATTTCCAAATATTTGGGCATTGTTGAGATACCTCCCTGTTATTGATTTCTAGTTCAATTCTGTTACGAACAAAAGACATTTTACGTGATTTCCAGTCATTTTACATTTTTTATTTGTATTTTGGCTGAGCATACAGACTATCTTAGTGAGTTTTCCATATGCATTTGAAAAAGAATGTGTATTCTGCTATTTTGGGGTGAATTTTTTTTTTTTTTTCCTGTGTCTGCACTGCGCAGCATGTGGGATCTTAGTTCCCTGACCACGGATAGAACCCATGCCGCCTGCAGTGGAAGGATGGAGTCTTAATCACTGGACTGCCAGGGAAGTCCCTGTTTTGGGGTGAATTATTCTCTAAATGTCAGTTAGGTTAAGTTGGTTGATAGTGTTGTTTAAATATTTTGTATCTTTTTTTTTCTTAATGTTCTGTATCCTTATTGATTTTATGTCTCATCAATTATTGAGAGAGGAATATTGGAATCTTCAACTATAAAATTGTGGTTCTGTCTATTTTCCTTTAGTGTTTGCTTCAAGCATTTGGAAACTCTGTTATTAGGTGCTTACACGTTTAAAATTATGTCATTTTGATGAATTGACAACTTTGTCATTGTGTGATGTCTCCCTTTACCCCTGGTAATATTTCTTGTCTTGAAATCTTTGATATTAATGTAGCCACTGCAGCTTTTTTATCATTAGTATTTGCATTGTATATCTTTTTTTTTCATCCTTTTATTCTTAATGTATTTGTGTATTTGTATATAAATGAGCTTCCTGTAGATAGCATGTAAAAAAAAATCCAATCTGGGAATTCCATGGTGGTCCAGTGGTTAGGACTCCTAAAACTAATACAGTGTTATATGTCAATATCTCAGTAATTTTTTAAAAAATTTCATTTAAAATAAAGTTAACCTGTGGGAAGTTCCCTGGTGGTCCAGTGGTTAAGACTTGGTGCTTTTTGTTATAAAGCAGAAGCTAACACACCATTGTAAAGCAATTATACTCCAATAAAGATGTAAAAAAAAAAAAAAAAAGACTTGGTGCTTTCACTGCTGAGGGCCTGGGTTCAGTCCGTGGTTGGGGAACTAAGATCCCACAAGCCACATGGTGGCACAGCCAAAAAAAAAATCCAATCTGACAATCTCTACCTTTTTTTTTTTTTTTGGGGGGGTACAGAGGCGTCTCACTGCTGTGGCCTCTCCTGTTGTGGAGCACAGGCTCCGGACGCACAGGCTCAGCGGCCATGGCTCACGGGCCTAGCTGCTCTGCGGCATGTGGGATCTTCCTGGACCAGGGCACGAACCCGTGTCCCTTGCATCGGCAGGCGGACTCTCAACCACTGCACCACCAGGGAAGCCCCAAATCTCTACCTTTTAATTGGAGCATTTGACCATTTACATTTAATATGATTATAAATATGATTGGGTTTAAGTCTGTTATCTTATATTTCTATTTGTCCCATTGCTTTGCTCCATTTTTCTTTTTTTCTTGTCTTCTTTTTGGTTGAGTACTTTTTATGATTCCATTTTATCTCCACTATTGGATTATTAGTTACACTTCTTTTCCTTTCTCTTTTCTCTCTTTTAGTAGTTGTTCTTGGGTTTATAATGTACATCTCTTTTTTTTTGACCACACAGCTTGTGGGATCTTAGTTCCCTGACTAGGGATTGAACCTGGGCCCTTGGCAGTGAAAGTGAGGAGTCCTAACCACTGGACCACCAGGGAATTCCCCACAATGTACATCTTTAATGTAAGAGAGAACCTTCAAATAATGTTATACCACTTCACATGTATTGTAAGACTCTTACAACTATATATTTACTTCTGTTTTCTCCCTTCTGTCATTGTCCTACATTTTACTTCTACGTATGTTATAAACCCTACATTTTTATTTTTGCTTTACACAATTATCTTTTTGTTTCTGTTTTTTGTTAAATCTTTATTGAGATATAGCTAACATATGATAAACTGCACATGTTTAAAGTGTACGATTTGATGAGTTTTGACATACGTATACAACCATGAAACCATCACCACAATTAAAATAATGAACATATCCATCACCCCCGAAGTTTCCTCACACACCTTGGCAATCCATCCCTTTCTTCCCTCTGTTCTGACACCTGAAAACCATTGATCCACTTTCTATCCCTATTGATAAATTTGCATTTTCAAGGCTTTTATATAAATGGCACCATACAATATATACTCTTTTTTTTTGGCTTCTTTCATGCAGTATAAATATTTGAGATTCATCTACGTTTTTGCATGTATCAGTAGTATTTTTTTTCTTTCTGAGTAGTTTTCCAGTGTATCGATATACCACAGTTTATTTATCCATTCACCTGTCGAAGGGCATTTGGACTTTTTCCAGTTTTTGACTGTTGCAAATAAAGCTGCTGTGAACATGCATGTACAAGTCTTTGTGTGGATATATGTTTTCATTTTTCTCGAGTAAATACCTAGTTGTGGAATAGCTGGATTGCAGGGCAGGTATCTTTTAAAGATATTTTTTATTTATTTTTATAAATATTTATTTATTTATTTGGCTGTACTGGGTTTTAGTTGTGGCACATGGGATCTTTGTTGCGGTATGCGCAATCTTTAGTTGCGGCAAGCGAACTCTTAGTTGCAGCATGTGATCTAGTTCCTTGACCAGGGATCGAACGCAGGCCACCTGCATTGGGAGCGTGGAGTCTTAGCCACTGGACCACCAGGGAAGTCCCTAAAGATATTTTTTTAATTTTTAATTTTTTTTAATATTTACTTTATTATTGTTACTTTTTTTGGCTGCGTCAGGACTTAATTGGGGCATGCGGGATCTTCGTTGAGGCACACGAGATCTTTCATTGCAGTGCGGGCTCTGTTGTGGCACGTTGGCTTCTCTCTAGTTGTGGCGCTCAGGCTCCAGAGCACATGGGCTCTTTAGTTTTCAGCAGGCAGGCTCTCTCGTTGAGGCGCACGAGCTCTGTAGTTGCAGCGCACGGGCTTAGTTGCCCCGTGGCATGTGGGATCTTAGTTCCCCAACCAGGGATCGAACCTGTGTCCCCTGCATTGGAAGGTGGATGCTTTACCACTGGACCCAGGGAAGTCCCAAGATATTTTTTAAGTGGAAAAAAAAACTTCAATATTTACCCACATATTTGCCATCTCCAGGGCTTTTCACTCCTTTGTATGATCCAGACTTCCTTTTGGTAACATTTTCCATTTTCTTTCTGCTTAAAGAGATTCCTTTAACATTTCCTGTAATGTAGGTTGGTTGGTGATGGTTTTTTCCCTTTTGTTTGTCTGAGAATGTCTTTATTTTGCCCCCCCCTCCGTTTTTTTTTTTTTTTTTTTTGAAGGTAATTTTGCTGGGTATAGAATTCTAGGTTCATAGGACTTTTTTTTTTCTTTTAGTACTTTAAAGATAATTTCTGATGCAAAGTTTGCTCTCATTCTTATGTTCCTCTTCATGTGATTTTTCATTTTTTCTTTTGGCTGCTTTAAAAATGGTCCCTTTGTCATCTAAAGTAATATTCACAGGTTCCAGGGATCAGGGCATGGACATCTTGGGGGACCATTATTCAACCTACTCCAGTTAGCATGGGTCTAAGGCAGCCTGTAGTTTAGATGTGAGTTGACCTCACCCTGAGGCAGTACCCTTCTGAGGACTCTACTCAATGTTCTGTATATTAAGAATTTTTTCATTCTGGATGGTGAGAATACAGACTGTTCTGAGGATTTCTCCTTCTACTCACTTCTGGTGGTTTTACCTCAGCCTTATGTAGTTTCCTTATACATATTTATCCAACAATATTTACTCCAAGGCCTGAGGGGACCCCTCTGAAAATCTCCAGAATGCTCTCTCTGTATATCTCCCCCTCCAGCATTCTCCCCCACAAATTCTTGCCCCGTTGGCTTTCCCAACTTGTCACCTCAGCTTAATGAGACTATTAGGCTGTTTGGGTCCTCTCTCCCTGTGCTGCAGCCTGGATACTCTTTCCAAGCAGTAAGCTGGGACAATTGCAGGGCTGCCTCATTTCTTTCCCTCTTGTCTTGTGCTGCCTGTTGCCCAATGTCTGAAAACTCATTTCATGTATTTTTTCATTTTTTTTTAGTTGTGTAAGGCAGGAGGATATATCTGGTTTCTGACACTCCATCATAGCTGGAAGTAGAAATTCATACTTAACTAATTTTAATAGTTTCTCTGAGGATTTAAATTTTTTTCCTACACAGTTTTGTCATCTACAAATAAATGAGAGTTTGAATTCTCACTTTACCATTTTTTCACTTCTTTTTTTGCCTTATTCCATTGGCTAAGACCTCTACTACTTTGTTGAATGTTGGCTATAACAGACATCCTTGTCTTATTCTTTTTTTTTTTTTTTGCGGTATGCGGGCCTCTCACCGTTGTGGCCTCTCCCGCTGTGGAGCAGAGGCTCCAGATGCACACGCTTAGCCGCCATGGCTCACGGGCCCAGCCGCTCCACAGCATGTGGGATCCTCCCGGACCAGGGCACGAACCTGTGTCCTCTCATCGGCAGGCGGACTCTCAACCACTGTGCCACCAGGGAAGCCCCTTGTCTTATTCTTGATTATAGAAGGCTTTCATTTTTTGTCATTAAACAAGGTTTCTGCTACTTTTTATTGTGATAAGATATACATAACATGAAAATTACCATTTTAAAGCATACAACTCAGTGGTACTAAGTACATTTACATTGTTGTGCAACCATCATCAATATCCATCTCCAGAACTCTTTCATCGCCAAAACTCTGTACCCATTAAACAATGACTCTCTATTACCCCTCCCCTCAGCCCTACTAATCTGTTTTCTGTCTCTGAATTTGATTATTCTAGGTACTGCATGTAAGTGGAATCATACAATAAATATTTGTCCTTTGGGGTCTGACTCCTTTCACTTAGCATAATGTTTTCAGGGTTCAACCATGTTATCCTTTTTGTAGTTGAATAATATTCAATTGTATGAATACACCAAATTTTGTTTTGTCATTCATCTGTTGATGGACATTTGGATTGTTTCTGCCTTTTGCTGTTATGATTCAGCTGCCATGAATGTTCATGTACAAGTTTTTGTTAGAACTGTTTTCAGTTCTTTTGTGTATATACCTAAGAGCTTGTTTGTTTTTAAAACTTGTTTTTAAATACTTTTTATCAGATTAAGTTCCTCTTTTATTCATAGTTTGCCAGAAGCTCTTATCGTGAATGATAATTGAATTTCATCAAATACTTTTTTGTCTCTTGAGGTCAGCAATGATTTTCTTCCTCTATTCTATTAATGTGGTAAACTACACTGTTTTTTGTTTGTTTTGGTTTATTAGTTATAGTCGATTTTTTCATTTAAATGTTATTTTTTTTCACTCTTTTAGCTTTACAGTTATATTTCTAGCAAGTGATACTGCTTCTTTTAAAAACTGGGGGAAAAGCACATAACACAAAATGTATCATCTGAACCATTTTTCAGTGCACTAACACTGTAGTCACATTGTTTTGCAACAGAGTTCTAGAACTTTTTCATCTTGTGAAACTGAAACTGTGCCCACTGAATAACAACTCACCATTTCCCCTTCCCTCCAGCCTTTGGCAACCACAGTTCTACTTTCTGCTTCTATGAGCTTGAACTACTTTAGATACCGCTAAGTTTTGGTGGTTTTACGGTTTTACTGTGGCTATGTCAGAGGATATTCTTGTAGGAAGTACACAATAAAGTATTTGAGTGTGATGGGACATCATGTTGGCAATTTATTATCAAATGGTTCCGGAAAAACAGTTCTTTGTGCTATTCTTGCAACTCTTCTATGAGTTTGAGATAGTTTGAAAATAAAGTTTAAAAAAAAAAGATTGTTTCTTCCTTAAATATTTAGTACATTCACCACTGAAGCCATTAGGATCTGGAATTTACTTTGCAAGAAAGTTTTTAGTTGTGACTCAATTTCTTTAATAGATACCAGCATATTCAGATTTTTCTTTTTCATCTTCTGTCAGTCTGGCAAGTTTGTACTTTTCTAGGAATTTGACTATTAACTCTAAGTTTTCAAATTTATTGGCAAAAGATTGTTTATGATGTCCTCTTATTATCTTTTAAAATGTCTAAGATGTATATTGATAATCTTTTCCATTCATTAAATTGGTTATTTGTGCCTTCTTGTTTGGTCATTCTCACCAGGGATTTATCAATTTAATTATATTAGTCTTTTCATGGAACCAACTTTTGGCTTTGTTGATTCTTTCCACAGTGTATTTGTTTTATTTCATTAATTTCTGTTCTTTTTTTTTTACTTTCTTTGGTTTTAGCTTCTTGTTTGTTTTACAGCTCCTTGAGATGGATGTTTGAGTCATTGATATTTAGCTTTTTTAACTATCATTATGAATATGCTCCTATGAATATCTGCATACAAGTTTTTACATCAACATATTCGTTTCTGTTGAGTATATATCTCTTGGGTGTGTATATCTCCTGGGTCATATGGTAACTCTATGTTTAATTTTTTGAGGAATTGCCTGTTTGCCAAAGCAACTGCTCCATTTCACTTTCCCACCAGCAATGTAGGAGGGCTTCAGTTCTTCCACATCCTCACCAACACTTAACTGACAAAAATTGTACATATTTAAGGTGTACCACATCATGTTTTAATACATGTATGTACTGTGAAATGATTACACCATCAAGCTAATTAACATCCATCACCTTACATAGTTTTTTGTGTGTGCGCATGCGTGCTGAGAACACTTATCTACTCAGAAAATTTCAAGTATACAGTACAGTATATTAACTATAGTCACCATGCTGTACATTAGATCTCAAGAATAACTGAAACTTTGTACCCTTTGACAAACAACTCCCCATTCCCCTCCCCCCACCCCAGCCCCTGGCAACCACTATTCTACTCTCTGCCTTTGTGAGTTTGACTTTTTTAGATTGCACATGAAATTGAGATCATTCAGTATTTGTTTTTCTGTGTCTGACGTCCTCCATGTTCATCCATGTTGTTGCAAATGGCAGGATTTCCTTTTTTTAAGGCTGAGTAATATTCCATTATACACACACACATACCACATTTTCTTTATCCATTCATTCATCAGCAGACACTTAAGTTGTTTCCGTATCTTGGCAATTGTGAATAATGCTGCAGTGAACACAGGAGGACAGAACTCTTTGAGAAACTGATTTCATTTCCTTTTGATATACACCCAGAAATGGAATTACTGGATCATATGGTAGTTCTGTTTTAAATTTTTTGAGGAACCTCCATACTATTTTCCATAATGCCTCTACCAATTTACATTCCCATCAACAGTATTCAAGAGTTCCCTCTTCTCCACATCTTGGCCAGCACTTGTTATCGCTTGTCTTTTTGATAATAGTCATTCTAACAGGTGTGAGGTGATATCTCATTGTAGTTTTGCATTTCCCTGATGATTAGTGATGTTGAGCACCTTTTCATATACCTGTTGGCCATCTGTATATATTCTTTGGAAAAATGTATATTCAAATCCTTTGCCCATTTTTAATCAGATTGTTTTCTTGCTATTGAGCTGTCCGAGTTCCTTATATATTGTTAATATTAACCCCTGATCAGATATATAGTTTGCAGTATTTTCTCCCATTCCATAGGCTGTCTTACAACACTTGTAATTGTCTTTTTGATTATAGCCATCCTAGTGGATGTGAAATAGTATTTCATTGTGGTTTTGATTTGCAATTCCCTAATGACTAATGATGTTGAGCATCTTTTCATGTGCCACTGACTATTTGTATATCTTCTTTGGAGAAATGTCTGTTGAAATCCTTTGTCCATTTTTTTTTTTTTTTGGCTGCACTGCGCAGCTTGCCAGATCTTAGTTCCCCAACCAGAGATTGAACCCTGGGCCACGGGAGTGAAAGCACCAAGTCCCAACCACTGGACCGCGAGGGAATTCCCTTTGTCCATTTTTAAATTAGGTCTATTTTTTAAATGTATACTAATTACAATTATTTTAAAGCCTGTGTCTAATAGCACCAATACCTGGATCTCCTGTGAGTGTCTTTCAACTATTGTTTTTTCTCTTAGTTATTGGTTATTTGATATTCTGGGTAATTTTAGATTTGATGCCAAATATTGCATATAAAAACTTGTAGAGATATAATTTGAAGTTTTGAGTGCTGTTATTTTCCTCCAGAAAGAATTTCTTTCCTCTGGCAGGCAGGTCAGGTGGAATCAGATCATCTTAATCTGATCAGCGATTGAAATGATTTGAATCTGGACTTCAGTCTTTGTGAGGGATGGTCTGTTTCCAGTTTGCTCTTATTTTTAGGGTTTCGGGGATCCTAACTAAAAGCTGGGTTTTTTCCAAGACCTCTCCTCCTTGACAGGTCTGAACTCCAGTTTTTGCCCCTCTTGAGACGGACAGAACCTCTCTTCAGCTTCTCAGCCACCACTTTCTTATCTGCATACGACTCAAGAGGAAAAGCAGCATCGAAATGTCAGGCGTACCTCTCTGCTTCTCTTCTCTCTAGGAGGCTGGACTTCAAGTCCTTGATGCCTTGATAGCTCTTCGTTGACTTCAGACTTTCCTTTGAAAACATGTATTTTTTCTGTCTTTTCTAGTTTTTCTTGACAGAAGGTTGGCCTGACACCAGCTAACCCACCATCACTGGAATTGGAAGTCTCAAACATATCTCTTTTTCATATTTTGTCCAGGTTTGGTTAGTCCTTCTCAGTGCAAGAGCTGGTCATAACCATTTAGCCCACCCTTGCTAGAACGCTCATGCGTTTTACCTTAAACTGTTTACATGTGTTTATTACTAACGCTTTGACATAGGGCCAGTCCTTTTCTTGGAGTAAGTGTTCACTGATTAGGGTTCACCTGGTCTTACATAAACCATATCCATAATGCCTTTTTTATGGGGTCTAGTTTCCATTCCCCAAAAGTGGAGACATAATTTAAAATTAGTTGTGGAGCAATCTGATTGCAGATTCTTTTTAAATTTTTATTACTGTTTCCCACCCTAATTGTTTATAAGTATCTCACCCATGCTTAATTCAACAACTATTATTTTTAGCAAATCATTTTTTTTAGCAAATCATTTTTTTTTATTTTTTTTATTTTTTATTTATTTATTTTTTTTTTTGGTGCACCGTTCCTGGAAGTACTGCAGTACCAGGTCGATGCGTGGAGTGGACGAAGCAAGCTCCTATTCCAACTCCCTGCTCCAAAAATCCATTTAATATATTGTCCTCGGATAGAGGACGTATCAGATATTAAACTGATAAGAACAGATACTACACTTGATCTTAGCCAAAAGGCCGAGAAGCGATAGCACATCATTTTTATCTAGTTTTTCCAGAGCGTTCATATGGATTTCATAGAAATAACAATAGTCTTTCTTTTTGCACATATTTCATCAGTTTAATTAAATTACGTTTGATGAAATGTTTTAAGTGTTTAAAGTTTAAATGTTTAATAAATCACATCACGTAAATTAAATTACATGATTACAATACAAACTACAACTGGCATACATAGGTTTAAGAACAAACACAACTAACCCTTCGTAAGCATAGAACTCAGCTAGTGGGAGCAGATTATCATATAGCAGCAAGGGTTTGGTGAACCATGGGCATCAGAATGTTTTAGAGAGGGAATGGAAAGTACCAGTTAGTATGCTGATTGAGTTAAGTGGATGTTGTGTAAGAGGCCTTGTAGAACTAAGGCTGGGATAGCAACAGCATACGGGAGAAGTGGAGGAAGAGCCTTGAGGATGTAAAGTTCTTAAAACAGTGCTTGATATATAATAAACACTTAATAAGGTTATGCTACTGATGTCATGATTATTTTCATCATCATTGTCTGAGATGTCTGGAAAAAACAGGAAGGAGCTCAGATCTGACATCAGCCCTCCTAACCCAGCCACTGTTCCAAGCTGAAGCTCTTCTGAAAAGAGCAGTTATATGATAAACAGATTATGGTACATTCACACAATGGAATACTGAGCAATAAAATGGGATGAACTATAGATACAGACAGCAAGTTGGATGAAACTCAGGGGCATTACACTGAGTGAAATGAAAGAAGCCAGTCTCAAAAGGCTGCATACCGTATAATTCATTTATATGACAGTCTGTCAAAGGCAAAACTATTGTATAGTGATGGAGAACGGATCAGTGGTTGCCAGGGGATAGGAGTCGGGGGGAGGATGGGACTATAATGGGAGAGCACAAGGGATTTTGGGGGAAGTGACACAACTGTCCTGCACCCTAATTTTGGTGGTGGTTATTCAAATCTATACGTGTGTTAAAATTCATAGAACTGTATACCAAAAACAGCAAATTTACTGTATGTTAATTAAAAAGTATGAAATTAAAACTAAAACCTTAAGAAACAGTACTGTGGAGAGCATCCTACTGTCTAGGCATCTAAGCTGGCCTGGCCCCAAGTGCAGTCTGGCTGGCTCTTGTGTCTGAGCGGAGTATGTGCACCCAGGCCTGGTCCTCTTCCTGGGCCGTTGTCACTCACTGGCTTTTTTCTTCCTTGTGTTAGATTGGAGCTGGAGGGAGCATCACTGGGCTGAAGTTTAACCCTCTCAATACCAACCAGTTTTTCACCTCCTCAATGGAGGGAACAACTAGGCTGCAAGACTTTAAAGGCAACACTCTCCGAGTTTTTGCCAGCTCAGGCACCTGCAAGTGAGTAGTTTAACTCAGAGGGGAAAGGGCTTCTAGGCTCTCGGTGTAGTTCTGGCGAGAGCATCCAGGTCCCATTTCTTTCACCCAAACCTGGCACGGGGAAGAAAGGAAAGGTGTTAGCTCCTTTCCACGTTTCCCTCTCTTTCTCAGTCTTTTTCTTTAGCTGCTCTCACTCTGGGCCAGGTGGGTTACTGCTTCAGGGAGCGGTTCTGGAGCTTCAGCTCTTCTGTCAGTCATTCCTGTATTAGACTAGACCTTGATTCTCACTGGACAAGTCAACATGGCATTTGTCTAGAAAGCCACTTAAAGCCTGGACCAGGAATGAAGAACTTAAGATTCCATTCCTTGCATTCACTGGGATGTAATGACCTGACCAGTTCCTTGATGGAAGCTTAAATGGATATAATCATGTCCATAAAGCACTCTGGACTCCCCAAGAGCAAGTGGCTGGAGAAATTACAAAATGCTTGTCACTTTGATTTCTAGCCAGAGACATGACTTTGCTCCCTAAGTATTTGGGGGTGTGGGGGTCTAACTAGCACTGGGCTGCCCCACAGGTGTAAGAAATACAGGAGCAATAGGACAATAGGACAGGTGATAGAATAGACTTACTCTTCCACAAGAAGCCCTCCCCCTGCAAGATGTTTACAAGGGATGCAAAAGGCAGTGTAGCAAGGATTTGAGGGAAAAAATGAATCTGAGCTCTCCTGGCTGGGTATCAGGATCCCTGAAGCACCCTCCAACCCCATCTCTTCACATCATGTAGTCTGAGGGACAAAAGAGCAAGATACAGCTTCTGAGTTGTGTGTGCCTTTCCCCCTGAATGCTCAGAAGGGGGCAGAAGTTCCTTTCTAGCCAGCTGTGAGGAACAGAGCTGGGCAGTCCCTGTTTGGTGTGTCACATCTCCTTTGGCCCGACCAAGGGTGGAGGGTGAAGGGAGAAAGCAATACCTGAGTCTTCCTCAGGACCCAGGGCTGAAGGGGGCAAGCCCGCCTGGGGACCTGCGTTATGGCTCTGGGTTTGGCTGCTTCAGGGACTCTGAGTAGCTGAGGATCCTGGGCCCAGCAGTAACTGGACAAGTTTCTGAGCCCCACCACCCCCATAACCTCTGTGGGGATGGTAGACAAGTCTGAGTGCTCCTCACTGGGAGTCCACGACAAGTTATTCATTCATTCAACAAATATTTATTGACTGTCTAATATACGTGAGCTGCAACAGTGAATAAATGGAACTTGCCTCTGTCCCCAAGAATCTTACAGCACAGTCTCTCCCTCCAGCTTCTGGTTTTGCAGCCTGGATGTGTCTGTCAGAAGCCGAGTGGTGGTCACAGGAGATAACGTGGGGAACGTGATCCTGCTGAACATGGACGGCAGGGAGGTGCGTTCTCTGGAGCCTAGGTCCTCCCCTTCCCTCCCTGACCCCCAGCTCGGTTCTGCACCCCCCACCTGAACCGAGCTCTTCTCTGCAGCTTTGGAATCTGAGAATGCACAAAAAGAAAGTGACCCACGTGGCCCTGAACCCGTGCTGTGATTGGTTCCTGGCCACAGCCTCCGTAGATCAAACAGTGAAAATCTGGGACCTGCGCCAGGTTAGAGGGAAATCCAGCTTCCTCTACTCGCTGCTGCACAGGCATCCCGTCAACGCAGGTGTGATATACCAGACCTCGTCCTTCCTGCAGACCCTGCTGACCCGACCGCTTCAGGGGTTTTCCCTCAAAGTGTAGAAGCCACTAGGCCAAACCTTTATACCCCTGATAGCATCGGCCAAGCTGAAGTCCTGAAGCCTTTCTGACTCTAGCTGCTCGTATCAGCTGCTGAGCCTCTAGGATGTTTTTGTTCGCAGCCCAGATTCACCTCCCTTCCACCTGTCTCTAGAAAGGAGAGGGAGGGAGGGTGCCCCTGCAAGAGGCCTGTGAGGGCCAGGACAACAGGGGGCCCGTGGTTCCCTGAGCTCAGGGGCTTTTCACTTTGCCAGCTCATTTCAGTCCCGACGGTGCCCAGCTCCTGACCACTGACCAGAAGAGTGAGATCCGTGTTTACTCTGCCTCCCAGTGGGACTGCCCCCCAAGCTTGATCCCACACCCTCATCGCCACTTCCAGCACCTGACACCCATCAAGGTAAGTAATGGAGGGAAGGAAGCTGTGATCGTGGGATGGATCAGGTCTACCAGGGTGGGGAGAAGGGGGCAGATACAGAAGCCTTCAATGCTAGACCTCTTCCTGTGCTGACACAAAGCAATCTCTTATTCTCTGGCTCTCTCTGCACCTTTTGTCCAGCTCTGTGATCCCATTTTGCTGAGTTTTCTTCATGTCTCTTTGATAAGCTTATTTCCCTGAGTTTTTTCCACGCAGCCCAGATCTCACTGTGGGCACTTTCTGAGATCCTAACCCTCGGTTCTGCCCTTAGTTTCAGTTACCTGTGTGTGCAGCTGATCTGCAAGCTAATCTTAGCCCTCATTAGCGGCTTCTCTGGCCTCAGTCCCTAAGGCTTACAGTCTTCAAGTCCTGTGATTCTTTCCTGCTCATGCCCCAAGCAGTCTGAACTCTGCCAGTCCTTCTGCTTTACTAGTATATATTCTTTCCTAGAACCACAGCCCCTCTTCAGACCTCCAGATCTCATGCCTGTACTTCTCTAGTCAGTATAGCATAGTTCAGGCAGGCGGACACCCCCGGGGTTAGAATCCTTGAGCAAATTACTCAAATTTTGGATCCCAGTTTCCTGGTCTATAAAAAGCGAATAATGGTATCTGCCTGACAAGGTTGTTGTGAGGATAAATCCTTATACTTAAAGCACGTGGCAACATGCTTAGCGCCTAGTAAGTACTCAGTAAACAGTGATGACTTGGTAGTAGAGTGGCCCCCACGTACCTCAGATCAAATCCAAGCTCTCAGTAACATCAGGGTCCTTTAGCAGTTGGTGTTCCCCATGGATCCTTCCTTCCTTATCTCCCACTTGGTATCCAGCCAGCCCAACCAACAGCATCCCAGGTGTGACTTGTTTGTGACTTATTTCCAAGCCACTGCCGGTAGCACTTCTTCCTTCCTGCTAACCATGTCTTTTCTCCTTCAGAACTTCCTTGAAAAGCTTTCTTGGGAAAATCCCATCAAGTTCTGTCATTCCAACAGCTGCCAGATCTGTTTTGAGCAGGGTGATCTGAGGAACACAGGTGTCCTCCCCTTCTTCAGTCACTAGCCATTTTCTACTCAACTCATTGACATTGATGGAGGAGGGAGAGTAGTGGGATTACTTCAGAACTTATTAGGTCCTATTTGGTTTTGCTTACCGGAGGCTTTTCGCTTTGTAGGCTTACCTCTTTGGTTCATGTCTGGGTCGGGCTGATGTTAAAACATTTATCAGTTGGTATGATCTCAGGAAATGCAAAGGAGAGAGAAGGCCTGAAGGTGTCCTAAGGGTCAGGGAGGCCAGCTGGGGATTTTAAATTTGCAACGGTAGATGCGCACGCACTTGAAAACCATTCCTGTTGTTTCATGTAGGTCTTATCTCCATTATTAAATTGTTGGCAGTTGTATGAACAAGTGTTGTTAGTGGCAAAGATACTTTTGATGTCCCTCTTGACAGTGTTCTGCGTTTACTCTTGTGACCTGCCTCTCCATCTCCTAGGCAACCTGGCATCCTCGGTACAACCTCATTGTCGTGGGCCGATACCCAGATCCTAATTTCAAAAGTTGTACCTCCCATGAATTAAGGACGATCGATGTGTTTGATGGAAGCTCAGGAAAGATGATGTATCAGCTGTATGACCCAGAATCTTCTGGTATCATGTCGGTGAGGCTTGGGCCCTCAAATAATAATGGGAGGAAGCAGGGATTCACCTTACCTTATTGGATCAAAAATGACCAGAAATTAATCCTTATGTGCCCTTCTCCCAGTACCCTCATTCCCTCCTCATGCTTATCCCCTTGTCTCTGCAGCTCAATGAGTTCAATCCCATGGGGGACACACTGGCCTCTGTGATGGGTGAGTGAATCTCAGGCTGGTAAAGCCCACCCTACTCCCCAAGGTTCAGGGCAGGTTAACCTCAGCTTAGTGCTGCTCCATTCACCCCAGGGTCATAGTCAGTAAAGATGATGACCAGGGGACAGCGGGCTCTTTGGCCTAGGCCCTCCATCCCTCTTGCTTTGTCTTGGTCACAGCAATGCCTGGCTGCTGCCCAGTTTCCTGGTATCTCCTTACCAAGTCCTAGGTTCCCCACACCAGCCCCAAGTTTTCAGAGGCTGATAATGGATGGTGCGAGTCAGACTGGTCTCACTCCTCCTAGGTTATCACATTCTCATTTGGAGCCAGGAGGAAGCTGGGAAGCGTAAATGAGAGACATTAATGAAGGTGGGGGCCAAGCAAGGGCTTGGAGCCCCATGGGAACAAGTTCTGCGAGAAGAGGCGGCTTTGTGTTAAAGGGCCAGAGGTATCCGAGTCCTTAGGGTTGGAGCAGGGGCACTGGGACTGCGACACTGGGACTGGGACACTGGCATGTACTGTTCTGGACGTAGCTCCAGCAACTCCAGAGTTGGCAACCCAGCTGCCCCAAGGGTCCTTGCTATATCTAGCCTGGAGCCAAGCTTCTCTTTTCTCCTCTCTGACATGCAGTGGCAGAGGATCAGGTAGTGGTTTTCGATTTGTGTTCACTATTCACATGGCCAATAAAACCATACCCGACTGAGCTTCTGAGTGGGTCTTCCAGCACTGACCTGGTCAAAGGGCTTCTCAGGTCCCCAAAATGAAGAAAAGGCACAGAAAACAGCACTAAGAGTCCAAAACCTTCATTCTCTGGAAGCTGTCTCAGCCCTATTCTGGGCCACAGTCAGGAGCTATTCAGCTCACAACCTGCCAGCTGGAGATCCCTGGCAGATCCCAGGAGATCCCAGCCTAGATGAGAGGGATAGTAGTTTCGTGATTCTGTACAACTCACCCCCCCACACCTCCCCCGACTCCCTCCCAAGTACCCACATCCTTCCGACCTGCTCAAGGTGCAGGGGTGACAAAGATGCTGGAGGCATTATGTCTGACTCCAGTTAATGGTGGCTTCAGCTGGACAAAGGAAAACTTCGCTGGCTGGCTCTAGGGTGATCTGGTTCCTTGGTGGCCAGTGTTTGTACCCCCAGTGTTTTGCAGTTTTTCCCACTAAAATAAGCACTGAGAGGCAAGACTGTGTCCTCTGGGCCATTTGCCAAACACTCTGGGTTGGAAGAGAGAGTGAGCAGGGCTTGATGGAGAGGCAAAGCAGATCAAGTGGCAACTCCTTCAGCCTTTTTATCCTAGGTCCTGAGTGAAACTTGAATACTCGTCTACATTTCAGGTCCTTAGAAGGGAGCATGCAGGAGGCAAATCCTGTTTGGAGAAAGCCAGCGTCCAACATAGTACTTGGTTAACGTCAGGCACATGAATGCTGAGTGACAGGTGCCACAGGCCAAGCTGAGCCCCACTTGTTCATCTAGGCTGGGGTGACCAGAGGGAGGCCCAACCCAGGGTCTCCTGTCCATGGGCTGGGGAGCAGCAACAGTCAGGAGCAAGGCCCAGCCCACCTCCCCGAGGAGGCAGAGGGAAGGGGGCTGAGTGGTTGTCAGGCATGGTCCTCCCCGTCTGGAACGTGGCGGTAGCCAGGAGGCTGGGCCTGCATCCGGAAGAGGACGGTGAGGAGCAGCACTATGAGAAGGAAGAGGATGGAGCCACATACAGCCAAGGCCACGATCACCTCTGGGCACGGGGCAGGGAGGGCGAGAGAAAGGTCATGTCAGTGTTCATTCAGCAAATATCTGAGTGCCTACCACATGCCAGGTGCTGTTCTTACAATGGGGATATCACAGAGGGCCAAGACAAAGTCTCCCTTGTAGATTTTACATTCTAGGAGAGGAGATGCCATGACAGGCAAATGATAGACATGATGGATTAGTGGCAAATGCCATAAAGGAAAACAAAGCAGGGTAAGGGGGAAATGATGGAGAGGTAGGTCAGTCAGGGAAGGTGTCACTGAGAAAGTGACCATTTGAACCTGGAGTCACTGAGACATACAAAAGATCTGAGAGAAGAGTGTCCTGAGGCCAGGGGTCAGGGGGTGGGGTGGGTGGACGGGAAGCAAATGCAAAAGGGAATTTGCTTGGCATGTTCTAGGACCAGCAAGAAAGTCAGTATCACTAGAGCAGAATACACAAGCACAGGAGATGAGGGCAGAGGACCAGACCAAGTAGGGCCTGGAGGCCATGGTAAAGAACTTGGGTTTTTTGTTTTTGTTTTGTTTTTTAATTTATTTTTCTTATTTATTTTTGGCTGTGTTGGGTCTTTGTTGCTGCATGTGGGCTTTCTCTAGCTGCAGCGAGCAGGGGCTACTCTTCGTTGTGGTGCGCGGGCTTCTCATTGCAGTGGCTTCTCTTGTTGCGGAGCACGGGCTCTAGGCGCACGGGCTCAGTAGTTGTGGCACACGGGCTCAGTAGTTGTGGCTCACGGGCTTAGTAGTTGTGGCTCGCGGGCTTTAGAGCGCAGGCTAAGTAGCTGTGGTGCACGGGCTTAGTTGCTCCGCGGCATGTGGGATCTTCCCAGACCAGGGCTCGAACCCGTGTCCCCCGCATTGGCAGGTGGACTCTTAACCACTGTGCCACCAGGGAAGCCCAAGAACTTGGGTTTTATTCCAAATGTAATGGGAAGCCACTGGAAGATTCTGAGAAGAGTAGTGATGTGAACTGATTTATGTTTAAAAAAAATTAACTCTGTTGTGCTGAAACACTGGTAGAGCCAAGAACAGAATCAGAAAGAACGTTAGGAAGCTTTTCAGTACTTCAGGCAAGAGATGATGGCAGACAGGGCTAGGGAGCAAGAGCGTGTACTTCAAAGATTGGGCTGGTAGGATCTGCTAGTGGTCTGGAGGTGGGGTCTGAGGAAGAGGGTATTCAGAATAGTGCTTTGGGTTATGCTATACACCTAGGTGGCTAATGCACCATTTACTAAGGTGGGGAAGGCTGGAGGAAGCGCAGATTTGGGGGAAGAGCATTTGGATGGATGGATTGATTTTTGAGCATTTGGATTTAGACTTCAACTGTGACATGCCTTAGTTGACATCCATGTAGAGACCTCAAGTCAGCAGCTGGATATGTGAACCTGCAGCTCAGAGAAGAGGTCATGAATCTGTGAGTCATAAAAAGACAGAACTTAGCATGGAGATGGTAATATAAGGCTGGGTAAGCTCACCTTGGGAGCAGGCATGGATGGGGAAAGAGCGAGGCTGAGCCCTGGGCCATCCACTGGTTAGTGGGGAGGAGAAGCTAGTAAAGGAAGCTGCCTATGAGTTAGGAGAAGAACCAGAGAAGCCAAGGAAGTGTTTAAGGAAGGAGTGATCGATTCTGTAATGCTGCTGAGAGGTGAGAGAAGCTAAGAATTGGTCACTGGCTTTGGTAAGAGGAGGTCATTGGTCCTTGACAAGAGTGGTTTCCATGGAGTGGCAGGTGACATAAGACTGTCCAGTGTGAGTCTGAGAGAATGGGCACTGAGGTAGTGACACCAGAGTCTAGGCAACCCTTTGAAGGATTACACCCGAAAAGGGGAGAGAGAAAAGGAGTGGCAGCTGGAGAAGGACGTGGGCCAAAGAGGTTTTTTTAGGCTTTGAGATGACACTGATCCAGGAGAGCAGTAACACTGAGCACCGGGGTCCGTGTGGAGGTGAGAAGAGATGGACCCAGAGTGTAAGTGGAAAGGCTGGCTCCAAGTGGTGGCTTGTACCAGCGAGTAAGCTGGAACACCTGGTGGTGGGAGGACAAGACAGTTTTCTCCCGGTTGCTTTTATTTTCTCTTAGTATAAGAAGAGGGGCATTGCCTGAGGGTGAGGAGTACGTCTCAGGGTGGGAAATTAACTGTCTAGGGATAGGATGGGCCTCGCCCCAAACCATGCAGCGTCTGAGCTGGCTAAAGGACTGCCATCCCTGCAACAGGACGGCTGGAAGTGCATCAGCTCTCTCGAGACCTGTGGATATGAATTGTAAGCTGTTCTGGGACACGGCCAGCATGGAGGCAGGCAGCAGCTCACCTGTGTCTGCAGGACTGCTTGCCAGCCGGCACTCCTGCTGCCAATCCTTGGGCACAACAGGCTCTGTGAGGCGAAGGAAGTCCTGCAGCGGGCAGCGGTGAGGGCAGCCAGGCAGGATCAGCGGCCAGGGGGCCTTGTTACTCTCATTTCGAAAGTACATTTCCACTGAGAAATTCCTGAGGGTTGATAGGAGACAAGATGGGAGCTGCCCACAGTCCCCACGTGAGCGCCTCTCCTCAGGGCAGACCCATAGCTCCACTCACCCAGTATCTTCCTGGTACAGTTCAAATATGTGGCAGGACGCATAGGGGGCTTGTTCACCATTGTAGACATCCAACGCCATTTGCAGAGCAACCAGGGTGGTGTCGTGCTGTAAGAGAGAAGGGCTCCCCATCAGCACTGCCCCCCACACCCCCAGGCGCTGAAGAGAGGAGAGATCCAGCTCCTACGTGACGTCAGCACACTGGGGACCGTGGAAGCTTACCGCAGAGTAGACCAGCAGCTTAGGGAGCTGGGAGGTGGTTGCCATCAGGGTCAGGTTCTTCCGTATCTGAGCCAGCAGGACTCCTGAAGGAGAGAGTCCCCAGTGTCAGTGGCTACAGCCATCACCGTCTTCTGACTAGACCTATCTGAGGTCCTCTCCCCCTCTGCCAGTCCTGGGTCTGATCACCAGCACAGAGAACGCTTTAGATTCAGGGGAACCAGGCAAACTCTACAGCAGCCCCTGCTCTCTAATAACTTCCAAATTTACAGAAGGAAGCAAGACAAAACAAGATATCTATATTTCTCACAGGTGCGGAAACCTGCCCATTTATTTATAAAGGAGCTACGAGGCCCTGCCCATGTTTGAAGAATTACTCCAGTTGGGAATAAATATAAACTTAAGATTGCTTCAGAGCACACAGGATGGGGGCTTCAGGCCAGGGGAACTCTGTCATGTGTAGGCTCTGAAAACTTTCTAGATGTTGGAAAGGTCTGGCAGCTGGCACTCCCTTGGGTGCTCAGATGAAGAAACTGAGGTGTATTACTCTCAGCGTCCTTTCAGAGTGGCCCCGGTGGTCCTCTGGAGGTAGAAGTCATTTGAGGGAAGGGAGGGTCTTCTGACATGGGTGAAACTTAAGGATATGAATGGCAGAAAAGCACAAAAACCTAACTGTGGTCGCTCACACAGTGACAAACATGCTAAGTATCTGCAGAACTGGGGAGACTGGATGGCTGACGGGATAACTAGGGGGATCTGGTTCTGAAAGAGCAGAGAACACCTCAGGCAGAGAAGTAAGCATGTAAGAAGCCCCCAGTAGCAGATGTCTAATGCTGTAGGGTTCTGACAGGGGAGTGACATGCTGCTTTTGTCACTCACCCCCCTGCAGCCGGGCCTTCTCTGCCTGCTCGTAGATCCCGAAGAGGAAGCGGAAGCTGAAGTCCTTTAGCCGGCTCAGACGCTGCATGGTTTGGGGCGAGGCCCAGGGCGGCAGGACCAGCCCGTGTGTCTGCTGTGTACGGCAGCGGGCAGGTTAGCTCCCCAGCCTAGGCCAGAGCCTCTCCCGAGAGCAGCTCTCTTCCCACGTGGGACAGTACCTGTGTGTGTGTGTGTGTGTGAGAGAGGGGAGGGAGAGGAGAGGCAGAGGGACTGGAACCAGGAGACACGGTGGATGGTGTTTAGGCTGCAGGGAACAGGAAAGCAGGCTTGGGAGCGAGAAGTGTGACTCAGCAGAATGGAGTCAGATACCACGAGAGCTCTGGGTGGACAGAAGCAGGAACTGCTGACGACCGATAAACTATTTCCCACTCTGAGGTTCTTTTTCACCCGTGAGGGAAGTTCCCTTGTTTCACAAGAGGTGGCTTGCTTGGACCTCCCCAGTAAGCATGGTGTCCAGGCACTGTGTTCTACTTGGCCTGGTCACCTAGGCCTGTCGAGGTATGAGAGAAGAGTGGTCACACCGGGGACCCTGAGCCGGCTCACCTCACAGAAAAGTGTGTCGTAGACATTCCAGATGGTCTCCAGTGTCAGGTCCGTAAGCCCTGTCTCGTTGGCCACCATATCCAGAAATTGCTATGAAAAATGGATCAGGGGATCAGTCCTGCCCTGGGGGAAAGGACAGTGTGGTGACCTCCACCTCAGCCCCACTCACTGCATTCTGAATACTCTCATTCTGATACTCCGGTGTCCGCCGGGTCTCGTTCTGCAGCTGTTCAAAACGGGGACATGGGCCCAATGGGAACTTCAGCAGCTGCAGACCAAAGCGGGGAAGCAGAGGCAGAGAAGGAGTCGGGGATCAGCAGGCCAACGGCCAGAATTGTCCCTGTCACCACCTCTAGGGAAGAGCTGGCTGGTCTTACCCTGTCCTCAGCAATGGGCACAGTGTGGACGGGGATAGGCTGCCAAGAGATGTTTGGGTTAAAGCGCTGCATCCCGTCGGGAGGGAAGAGTCCAGCCAGGTTGGCCTCAGCACTCATGAGAGTCCGGTCAAAGTCTGTACTTCGCACATAAACCTGCAGAGATGACAACATAAGTCTCATCTGTGGGAGCGGGGTGGGAGAGCTCTGGCCCCTCACTGGGGCTCCAGGGGTGGTTCTGTTCTTGATGGTCACCTAGCAAATTATAAATCAACCATGCATCTGGCCCTCTCCCCTTCTCTGGCCTTCCTCATCCCTCTTCCCAGCCAAGGCCCACTCAGCTGGGGGCATAGCTGTCCCCCATCTGTGAAGAACTCCTGTGGGAATGGCTCTAGTTCAAATGCCCCTCCCAGTCCAAAGTGCTTAGTCAACAAGGCTCTCAGGTCTGTCTGCTTGCCTGGTTTATTACAACACCTGTTTCCCTATCTAGGCCTGGGTCCTTAAGGGCAGAAACTGCCTTCAATCACACCTCCCTTTATAACTGTCTTAGAGACCAGGAGAGGAAATAAAATAAGGAACAGAGATATTTGCTTGTGAAAAGGGAGGAATAAGCTGTGAGAAAGGGCAAGATCAGGATACGGCTGGCCCTCAAGGAAACAATAACAACATCTAGGCACAAAGATCAGATCTGTATGGCGCACCATTATGTGCAACGCTAGCATAGTGCCTGCCCCATAACAGGTACTCAGTAAGTGTCTTGGATGGAAAGCCTGAGTTACTTCACAGAGTCAGAAACTACTTTGCTAGATCCTTAAGTCAGCTTGGATGCTTGATCACTTTTGCCTCTCTCCAAGCCAAGCAGGGGCAACTCAGCCTCTAGGGTTTTGTTTTAGACAGCCCTTGGATGTCTTGTCCTGTAGTTGTGCTGTAACTAAAAGTGCATGGAGGGAGGCCAGAGTGCCCAGCCTCACCCGTAGTCTCCCTGAGGGCAGAGGGTGAGAACAGCACTTCCCATTTCCCTTGCCTCTAGAACTCCCAGCCTTACCTCTTGCCGGTGGTAAGAGGTGTTGAGGAAGTCATGGTAGCGCTGTCGCAGAGCCTGGCCCAGCTCCCAGTGCTGTAGCATCCCCTCCTGTGGGCAAACCCAAGGGTTAAGAGGCCCACAGGGAAGGGATGGCTCACAATTACCACAGGGCCTAGCCACTATTGCTTTCCAAGTTCCTGGTTGAAAGTAGGAGTGGGTTAATCTGATACCAGGAGTCATTTATTAAGTGGCCGACTGTGCATGGCATTATGTATGCCCATTTTAATCTAGGCACAGATGAAAGTAAGATTAAGAAATGTGGTCCAAATCAGCACCCACATGGGAAAAGGCAGTTTGGTGAGGCCCTAAGCTCTGCAGCCTGCTCTAGAGGTCACTCATTCTACAGCTCATCCTGAGAGAGAGCTGGCTTCTGACCCACCTTGGTTAGCTGACCAAATCCCTGGGGCCATTCGTCTTCCTGATAGGGGTCCTTGGGGTATGTCTTCACTGGCGAACGGTCTCCATGTCGGTACAGCTGAGGGAAGAAAATGGTTAGCCTACAGGTCAGAAGGGTCCCCTCGATGTGGACACAGAGAGCCAAACTCTGCCCCATGTTGAGAAGGAGCCGTCACTCACTCTGGGAAGCCTTAACTCTACCAACTGCAAAAGACCCCAACTCAGAAGTCAGTAACTTCCTCCAGGTTCCAGAGGTTCTGACTTGGCTAAGCAATGTCACTGGAGACCTTGGGAAAATCAAAAGTACAGGTGGGAAAGGAAAAGAAATAAAAGCAATGCAGATGGTGGGGGAAACTGGAAAAAAAATCACCAAAGGTTTTCTTCGCGAGCCTCTTACCATTCAGCTACATCCCTGTCCCAAGGCAGACTCACCCGACCTATCCTCTAATACTGAACTCCGTACACCCTGACCCCCCAAATACCCCAGAGCTTCACAAAAACTGCGAACCCTGGCCTCCAACCCCGCAGGCCGGTCGTCTCTTCTTAAACCAGCTCCTCCTCCAATGGACCCCAGACCCCAGCAAAGCCCCGCCCATCCCTCCATCCGCAGGCCGGTGCCCTCCTAGCACTGGTGAGCCCTTGGCGACCCCATCTCATTACCAAGGTAACGAAACGCAGACGCCGGGCCTGGGTAGGTGGCATCACCATCAGGTTAACACCAAGGAAGAGCTGGAGAAGAGCCACCCGGCTCCAGCCGAACTGTCTGCCCGCCATCACCGCTGTAGTCTGTGCAGCAAAGAGGCTGGAACCCGCTGAGTGGCACTTGCAGCAGCCGCCCGGACGCACCCTTAAGGACACACGCCGGAAGTGCTCTCGCCGCCATCTTGCTAAAGGGGGGGACAGGGATGGAGGGAGGAGGAATCGGGTAGGGAATTCCTGTAGGAGGTTCGCGATCCCGCCGTGGCGGAGAAGCGTGGGAATGTAGCGCGACCTCGCCCTGCGGAAAGGGCTTGAAGACCTCGTCTTGGTAAAGAGAACACTGAGCGTGGGTTTTGCCTCTGCCCGCGGAGACCCAGTACCAAGGTGGCTCTTGTATTAGGCTGGACCGTGGCCGGCACAGCAAGCGACCCCCTCGGGCCGGGGTGCTGCCGGGCCTGACCTAGAGCGAAAGCGGGTGCAGAATTGGGGCGAGGGGTGGTATAGGGCGCCTTTCTCCACACCCCTTCCTTCGGGTGGAATTTGAGCCTTGGCACTGGCTCTCTTCCCCGGAAGAAGTCTTGTTTTGGGTGTAGGGCACAGCGTGTAAACAGCCCTTTGGACTCCTGTGTCCCTGAGGTTGGTCCCAGTGTAGCCAATGCTCATTTCCTGAGCAAAGCTTCAGGACTCCTCTCACTCCCCCTTCCAGTCCTTTCCCTGTCCTCCCACCCGTCGTCCACTTCCAAGTTTTAGTTAATTAGAATCAAGATGTCATGCCTCTTCTCAAAGGAGTTGGGTTGCACAGGATGTTCAGACTTTGCAAAACCAAAGCAGTGAATCCGTAGGGGCGAAATTTCAGACCAGTGGGGAGATATATAGGGGTAAGGGGAAGGAGCATATACGGTGGGAGTAGGTGGGGTTTCCACAGAATCAGAGAGGCCCTCTTGGCACTGACCATTAGGATACAGGTGCAGCCAGTTGGCTTCAGGGCTTTGTGACTCAGCTTGGGGGGACTCACAGCTCCAGGAGGTCAGATCGTAGGCCCTTGGGATGCTTTGATTTAGATCTGCCCCCTAGTAGCAAACCACCTCAGATCACTGGAGAAATAAAACGTGATCAGAATATATGGAAGAAAGCAGGGTCAGTATCTTGCCCCATGACTCCAGATTGAATTATTTATATATACCTCAGGATCTAAACATTACTTCCAGAATTGTTATGGAGAAGCGAATAGAAATTGAGAGCTGAAGACTAGGTAGTCAAAAAGTTAGCCTTATTTAGTCACAAGCCCCCCCCCTTTTTTTCTGAATTTTATTTACTTTTTATACAGCAGGTTCTTATTAGTTATCTATTTTATCTATATTAGTGTATATGTCAATCCCAGTCTCCCAATTCATCACACCATCACCACCCCCACCCCCACCCCCGCCACTTTCCCCCCTGGTGTCCATACGTTTGTTCTCTACATCTGTATCTCTATTTCTGCCCTGCAAATCAGTTCATCTGTACCATTTTTCTAGGTTCCACATATACGCGTTAATATACGATATTTGTTTTTCTCTTTCTGGCTTACTTCACTCTGTATGACAGTCTCTAGATCCATCCACGTCTCTACAAATGACCCAATTTCGTTCCTTTTTATGGCTGAGTAATATTCCATTGTATATATGTACCACATCTTTATCCATTCATCTGTTGATGGGCATTTAGGTTGCTTCCGTGACCTGGCTATTGTAAATATAGTGCTGCAATGAACATTCGGGTGCATGTGTCTTTTTGAATTATGGTTTTCTCTGGGTATATTCCCAGGAGTGGGATTGCTAGCTCATATGGTAATTCTATTTTTAGTTTTTTAAGGAACCTCCATACTGTCCTCTGTAGTGGCTGTATCAATTTACATTCCCACCAACAGTGCAGGAGGTTCCCTTTTCTCCACTCCCTCTCCAGCATTTGTTGTTTGTAGATTTTCTTTTTTTTTCTTTTTTTTGCAGTACGCGGGCCTCTCACTGTTGTGGCCTCTCCCGTTGCGGAGCGTAGGCTCCGGACACACAGGCTCAGGGGCCATGGCTCACGGGCCCAGCCGCTCCGCGGCATGTGGGATCCTCCCGGACCGGGGCACGAACCCGCGTCCCCTGCATCGGCAAACGGACTCCCAACCACTGCGCCACCAGGGGAGCCCTGTTTGTAGATTTTCTGATGATGCCCATTCTAACTGGTATGAGGTGATACCTCATTGTAGTTTTGATTTGCATTTCTCTAATAATTAGTGATGTTGAGCAGCTTTTCATGTGCTTCTTGGCCATCTGTATGTCTTCTTTGGAGAAATGTCTGTTTAGGTCTTCTGCCCATTTTTTGATTGGGTTGTTTGTTTTTCTAATATTGAGCTGCATAAACTGTTCATATATTTTGGAGATTAATCCTTTGTCCGTTGATTCGTTTGCAAATATTTCCCGTTCCGAGGGTTGTCTTTTTGTCTTGATTGTAGTTTCCGTTGCTTTGCAAAAGCTTTTAAGTTTCATTGGGTCCCATTTGTTTATTTTTGTTTTTATTTCCATTTCTCTAGGAGGTGGATCAAAAAAGATCTTGCTGTGATTTATGTCAAAGAGTGTTCTTCCTATGTTTTCCTCTAAGAATTTTATAGTGTCCAGTCTTACATTTAGGTCTCTAATCCATTTTGAGTTTATTTTTGTGTATGGTATTAGGGAGTGTTCTAATTTCATTCTTTTACATGTAGCTGTCCAGCTTTCCCAGCACCACCTACTGAAGAGACTGTCTTTTCTCCATTGTATAGCCTTGCCTCCTTTGTCATAGATAAGTTGACTATAGGTGCGTGGGTTTATCTCTGGGCTTTCCTTTTCCATTGATCTGTATTTCTGTTTTTGTGCCAGTATCATATTGTCTTGATTACTGTAGCTTTATAGTATAGTCTGAAGTCAGGGAGTCTGATTCCTCCAGCTCCGTTTTTTCCCCTCAAGACTGCTTTGGCTATTTGGGGTTTTTTGTGTCTCCATACAAATTTTAAGATTTTTTGTTCTAGTTCTGTAAAAAATGCCATTGGTAAATTGATAGGGATTGCATTGAATCTGTAGATTGCTTTGAGTAGTATAGTCATTTGCACAATATTGATTCTTCCAATTCAAGGACATGGTATATCTTTCCATCTCTTGCTGTCATCTTTGATTTCTTTCATCAGTGTCTTATAGTTTTCTGAGTACAGGTCTTTTACCTCCTTAGGTAGGTTTATTCCTAGGTATTTTATTCTTTTTGTTGCAGTGGTGAATGGGATTGTTTCCTTAATTTCTCTTTCTGATCTTTCGTTGTTAGTGTATAGGAATGCAAGAGATTTCTGTGCATTAATTTTGTATCTTGCAACTTTACCAAATTCATTGATTAGCTCTAGTTTTCTGGTGGCATCTTTAGGATTCTCTATGTATAGTATCATGTCATCTGCCAACAGTGACAGTTTTACTTCTTCTTTTCCAATTTGTATCCCTTTTATTTCTTTTTCTTCTCTGATTGCCATGGCTAGGACTTCCAAAACTATGTTGAATAATAGTGGTGAGAGTGGACATCCTTGTCTTGTTCCTGATCTTAGAGGAAATGCTTTCAGTTTTTCACCATTGAGAATGATGTTTGCTGTGGGTTTGTTGTATATGGCCTTTATTATGTTGAGGTAGCCTCCCTCTATTCCCACTTTCTGGAGAGTTTTTATCGTAAATGGATGTTGAATTCTGTCAAAAGCTTTTTCTGCATGAGATGATCATATGGTTTTTACTCTTTAATTTGTTAATATGTGTTTCCTTATTAATTGTCTGCTTGGAAGATCTGTCCATTGGTGTAAGTGAGGTGTTAAAATCCCCAACTATTATGGTGTTACTGTCGATTTTCTCTTTTATAGCTGTTAGCAGTTGCCTTACATACTGAGGTGCTCCTATGTTGGGTGTGTATATATTTATAATTGTTATATCTTCTTCTTGGATTGATCCCTTGATCATTATGAGTGTCCTTCCTTGTCTCTTGTAACATTCTTTATTTTAAAGTCTATTTTATCTGATAAAAGTATTGCTACTCCAGCTTTCTTTTGATTTCCATTTGCATGGAATATCTTTTTCCATCCTCTCACTTTCAGTCTATATGTGTCCTTAGGTCTGAAGTGGGTCTCTTGTAGACAGCATATATATGGGTCTTGTTTTTGTATGCATTCAGCAAGCCTGTGTCTTTTGGTTGGAGCATTTAATCCATTCACATTTAAGGTAATTATTGATATGTATGTTCCTATTACCATATTCTTAATTGTTTTGGGTTTGTTTTTGTAGGTCCTTTTCTTTTCTTGTGTTTCCCACTTACAGAAGTTCCTTTAGCATTTGTTGTAGAGCTGGTTTGGTGGTACTGAATTCTCTTAGCTTTTGTTTGTCTGTAAAGCTTTTGATTTCTCCTTTGAATCTGATTGAGATCCTTGCAGGGTAGGGTAATCTTGGTTGTAGGTTCTTCCCTTTCATCACTTTAAATATTTCGTGCCATTCCCTTCTGGCTTGTAGAGTTTCTGCTGAGAAATCAGGTGTTAACCTTATGGGAGTTCCCTTGTATGTTATTTTGTTGTTTTTCCTTTGTTGCTTTCAATAATTTTTCTTTGTCTTTAATTTTTGTCAGTTTGATTACTGTGTGTCTCGGCATGTTCCTCCTTGGGTTTATCGTGCCTGGGACTCTCTGTGCTTCCTGGACTTGGGTGGCTATTTCCTTTCCCATGTTAGGGAAGTTTTCGACTATAATCTCTTCAAATATTTTCTCAAGTCCTTTCTCTCTTCTTCTTCTGGGACCCCTATAATGCGAATGTTGTTGCATTTAATGTTGTCCCAGAGGTCTCTTAGGCTGTCTTTATTTCTTTTAATTCTTTTTTCTTTATTCTGTTCCGTGGCAGTGAATTCCACCATTCTGTCTTCCAGGTCACTTATCTGTTCTCTGCCTCAGTTATTTTGCTATTGATTCCTTCTAGTGTAGTTTTCATTTCAGTTACTGTACTGTTCATCTCTGTTTATTTGTTCTTTAATCTTCTAGGTCTTTGTTAGACATTTCTTGCATCTTCGCGATCTTTGCCTCCATTCTTTTTCCGAGCTCCTGGATCATCTTCACTATCATTATTCTGAATTCTTTTCCTGGAAGGTTGCCTTTCTCCACTTCATTTAGTTGTTTTTCTGGGGTTTTATCTTGTTCCTTCACCTGGTACAAAGTCCTCTGCCTTTTCATTTTGTCTGTCTTTCTGTGAATGTGCTTTTCCTTCCACGAGCTGCAGAATTGTACTTCTTCTTTGTTACAGGCCCCTTTATGAATCATGAAAATTTAGTCCCCTCTCCTCCAGAAAAATGTCCACACACACAAATGGAATTTTGCATACAATCCCAAGAGGTTCATGAAGACCATTATGAGGCTTCATAAATCAGAATCTCTGAATCCTTGATCTAACCTAGTCCCCTTAATTCACAGATAAGAAAACAAACCCAGAGAGAGGAAGTGACTTGTCCAAGGTCACGCAGTTTAGGAGAATGGATTAAAACTCAAGTTTTCTGATTTCCAGTCAAATAGCCCTTAAAATGGTTTATTTCTCACAGGCTACTCAAGCTGCACTGCTTAACTGTATTCAGTGGCCCTCAGATACTTTCAATGAAGAGATTTCTAGCAAAGGAAACCTTTTCACATTGGTGGGGTTGGATGGGACATGGCTAATTGGCAAAATTCTACATATTAGTGGGACTTTTTGAGTCTTTTGTTTTAATATGCCCCTTACTCTCCTTGCAAACTAGCCAGAGCATTGTGATTTCAGAATGTAAATCCCGAGCTTATTAAATTTTGGCAAGTAGAACAAAAATCCCTTAAATTCATCTTTTGCTTTTCTTCCCACTTGTTCAAGTATTTCTATATTCGTTGTGCCTGCAAGCATCCGATGTAGGAAGGATTGATGGAGAAGATATTATTTCACTTTTTTTTTTTTTTTTTTGCGGTACGCGGGCCTCTCACTGTTGTGGCCTCTCCTGTTGCGGAGCACAGGTTCCGGACGCGCAGGCTCAGCGGCCATGGCTCACAGGCCCCGCCGCTCCGCGGCATGTGGGATCCTCCCGGACCGGGGCACGAACCTGTGTCCCCTGCATCGGCAGGCGGACTCTCAACAACTGCACCACCAGGGAAGCCCCTATTTCACTTTTTATGGTGAGAAATAAACCCAGGAAGGGTAAGGATTACACCACAAGTACATGGTAGAGCCAAGAGCTGAGCCCTGGTTTCTTGACCCCCAGCTTCTGCATGTTTTCTGCCAGATGATTCTGTGGTCCCCACACCTTGGTTTCTCACTACAGATGCAAAAAGAATAGATGTGTAGATGGATAGTTAGATAGATGGATACATGGGCGTACCTCAGACCAAATAAATCAGAATCTCTGAAAATGAGGCCAGGTTTGGGAACTACTGCGGCACCCTGTGTTGGCAGAAGCAAACCTAAATCCAGGTGAGTGGACTGTTTTTCCTATCTGGGGGGGCAGTTTTGTGTAATGCAGTGAGGTGGGCATTTTTTTTTGAGTTTTGAGCTTTTGAGTCAGCTATACATGTATTCAAATTTGATATTTGACCCCTTGCTAGTATTCTCTTCTAGGATTATATATGAGGAGAAATAAAATAATACATGTAAAGATAAATGTATGTAGTAGGGCTTAATAAATGTTACTTTTCTTCTTTCTGCTGTCTATATCATCTCTGAACTCATAGACCTGGGAAGCAGGAATTCCTGGGTTCTTCTGTCTCCTGTGATTGGGAGGCTGGGGAGGAGTCACTTGAGCAGCATGCAAGATGACCCCCACACTTTGCAGCCTTCCAGAATGGTGATAGAGGCAGCAAGAAGCCGTTGCTCCAGTCCATCCCTGCAAACTGTACCTTGTGGCCTGCCTCATGGGAGTGCCATCCAGTTGTGCATAAAACTGTGGGCTGGTGAATGCTCCTATCTTTGCTTCAAGATTCCCTTTGCTGCAAGGAGGAGCCTCTGGAGGTTCTGGGGGTCAGAAGTGTGACCTGGAAGACCCTAAAAGGAGTTCCCAGGCATGTTGCCTCTTCTAGGGGCCAAGAAAACATAGGAAAGGCCCCATGGGGCTGGAAGGCTTTGCACCTAACACCTCCAGTGGGCTGGTGGGACTGCACAGTGGCGGCTGGGGGTGGGGGGTGTCTGGCAAAATGAGACATGTGATTCCCACTGCAGATCACCTGACTACTTGCCCTGGTTTGGGGAAGAAGTCCCAGTCATTAATCTCTAGAACCTTCGTGGAGATACCACCAACAGGTTTTGGTCTTCACCCCTTTTGCTCTCCCTTCCCATCTTCATGCCGGGGAGGCTCCTGAACCCCCGTAACCTGAAGGGGTAACTCTGGCAGTAATGCTTCCTCCTCCCTTACTTGAGATTAGGCTGAGGCTGAATCCCTTGTGTGGGGGAGATGGCGCCCTAACCTGCTTGTTCAGCAACTGGCTCTAGCCTGGGTCAGAGGGCTCCCGATGCGGCTTGTGTGTACTGCTGGGTCCTGTCATGTGGGGAGACCAGGGTGTCGGGAGAGGGAGCTGAGGATCAGGAGTGAATGGGTCTTCTCCCAACTCCCAGAAGATAGATATCAGCCCCCAGACCAATGTTCCATCCCACGTTCCTTGAACCAAGCGTTTCAGTGACATCGCTGACTCTGCCTCTGTGCTGGAGCTTCTGGGGATGCGGAAAGGTGGAGGAGGACGCTGGAACGATGATGTGGGTGCTAAGACAGGACAGTTCTAGTTTCCCAGGGGATACGGTCCCTGGTTTTTACTTTCCCAGGACAGCTGGGGCCTTGTAAAAATCAGGGAGGGAACATAAGCAAGAGAAATGGAGAGCCTTGTGCTCATGACTCAGAGAGGCCCGGACCAGGGTGGGGGCCTTGTGAGGGGATGACCTTGTGATGAGAGGGAACAAGAGCAAAAGCTGGAGGCAGAACTTTGAGATGGGGGTGTCAGAGGGGCTTTTCTGAAATGTGAAAATGAATACATGGATGGATTTTGCAACACCATCCAGCCTGCTGTCTTCTCAAGTTTTGCTCCCTAACCTCTGCCTGTTCCTCCTGCCCCACCCTGTGCTTCCTCCCATCTTTCACCGAGCTCCTTTCTATTTCTGTTTTCCCTGTCCTTCTCCCGTCCTGTTCCCCCACACCCCATGTCCACTCTTTCCCTACTCACTCTCTTCTCCTCTTCCCTGGTGTCCTGTTCATCTCTGTCTCAGTACCTCTGGCCGCTTGCCCTGGCCCCCTGGCCTTCTGTGCTTTCATGTGGAGCCCATGGGAACTGAAGTTCACAGCAAAACAGGAAGAGCCTGTGAGCAGGAAACTGGGAGTGGGGTAGGGGGGGAACAACCAGCAGTAACCTCAGCTCCTTGCCTCCCACATCTGGACTGAAGCATCCCCAGGGCCCCTTGCCTCTCCCACTGCAGCCCACCAGCCCCAGCTTCGTCCATCTCGCTTCACTGGTCCAGCAGAGCTGAGAGGCAACAAGATGTATCCTGGACTCTAACACAGGAGAAAGAAAGAGGACAGGGACGTGAGTGAGGACATCTGGATTCTGATCCCAGCTTGGCCACTGACTGTGTGTGGTCTTGGAAAAGACTCTCCCATGAGCTCAGTGTTATTGTACCCTCCCTCCCTCCTGGGGCTGCTCTAAGGACCAGAAGAGATAGTGAGGGGTTTGTAGATGGAAATAAGCACACGAAGGTTAACAGTGTACAGATTCAAGGTGATGGGAAGACCCATAGCTGAAAGGATTGGGAGTTTAATTACTGCTTCCATTTCTAGTACTCTTACTGTGTGCTCTGATACATTGTTTAATTCTCACAACCTTATGTGGCAAAAACCATTATTATTATACCAGTTTTAAAGATAGAGAAACAGAGGTTCAGAGACATTAAGTAACTTGCTTAATCAAGATCACACAGCAAATAAGAGGCAGAGGCAAGGCCTGGATTTGAACCCAAAATTTGAGCTCAGAGCCCAAGCACTAAAGCAATGATGAAATTGAGTAGAGCCAACAAGTATGGGATAGAAGAGGATGATACTATTTTTCTTGTTTACTTATTCATTCAACAAACAGAACCACAGTACCTACTCTGTTTCTACTTTATGGCAGGCCCTGTTTCAGGGGAGGTAAAATCAGTAAAACAAGGTGTCTACCTTCAGGGATGGACCTCATGTTCTGGCGAGAAGGCACGGCTACAGTCTCAGTAGATGCTGGACAGAGCCTGCCCTCACTTCTGACGGAACCCTTCCCCAGATGAGGGTACCTGCATACCCTCTCAGATCCATCCTGGACTGGCACCCAGATCTACCGTCTTCCGTCCCAGACCATCCATTGCTGTAGCGACTTCTTTCCATCACCCACACACCTCCCCCTCCGGCCTCCTCCCTTCTCTGGCCTCCGCAGGGCATCCACGTTCAGAGACTCCCTGGAAGGCCCAGCACCTGCCTGTCTCCACCCCTGTAGTTCTATCAGCTTGGTAGAGGCCTGGGGCTAGTGGGGAGAGCTTCTTGGCCCCTTTCCAGAGGTACAGGAGGAGGAGGGAGGCCGGGAAAGCAAGCTTGGGCTCGGTGTCGCAATTCCGGGCCGGGCCGGGACCTTTGCTCCGCGAGGTGTCTGTGGAAGGGAGGAAACGACTCTGGAGGCTGCCGGGAGTGGGGTGGGGGCGCCTGGGAGCTGCCTGTAAGAGCAGCTCAGAGCCGCCAGGGTGAGGAGAGGAAGGGGAGAGCCGGGCAGATCTGCAGGAAAATGCGGCCTTCGGGCTTGGGGGTAGGGGCCGGAGGTGGCGCCGGGCCGAGGGGGTGGCAGGCCGGCAGGGGGCGGAGTCAGCACGGTGGGGAAGCAGCCCGTGGGCGGGGGCGAGGAGGCCAGGGCTTCGGTCGGTCGGCTCCCGGCTCCCGGACCCTCTCTTGCTCCGCTCCGGCTCCCCGGCCGCTGAGGCCTGTGGACCAGGGACTGCACCATCCTCCTCTCCCAGCAAGGGGGCTCCAGAGACTGCCCCAGCCAGAGCCTGGCGGCCTGGGCACTCGGTGGGTCTGCTCTTCAGCGCTGGCCTGGGGCTCTGCCTGTGTGTCTGGGGCGCGGGTGGGGGCGGGGGCGGCGGGGTGTCCTGTGCGTTTAGAAAGGGGTCTCTGGGGAGAAGTGAAAAGGATGATGGTGACGGAAGCTCGGACAGCGACAGCATTCTGTTTATGTCCCATGATAACTTCTGAGGAGGTCAGGGGCAGGAGGCCCTGGATGTGAATTGGGGTGACTTCTGGAGGCAAGAGTTTTGTCTTGGGACCCTGGAAGGTGGCAGGAGTGAGGTTGTCTAACCAGCAGTGTGTTTCACTGGGTGGAGGGAGCCTCGATCACATGTCCTGGTTCTGCCCAACTTTGGCGGTCCCCAGTGCTAGAGTGAGGGGGAAGGGGCTCTGACAGAAGCAGGGCAGTGGTGCCCAAACATTCCCTGATGGCCTGGAGGGTGTCCTGGGGAGAAAAGGTGGCATGGTAGCCAGGAAATCAGCCTTCGATGTCAGAGAGACCAGAGTCGGAGTCTTGGCTCTACCACTGCCTAACTGTGTGCCCATAGGCTATTTTCTTAATGTCTTTGAACCCCAGTTTCCTCATCTGTAAACTGGGCTTGAGAATAGCCCTGACCTCGTAGGGATATTGTGAGGAAGGCATGGACAGCCTTAGCACAGCTGACACATATATGGCAAGTAAATGTTAGCTGATATGTGAGTACAGACAAAAAGCAGGATCAGGAGGGGAGGGAACCCAGTTTGGGAAGAGTGTAACCTGGACCATTCCTGCAGGACAGTCCCTTGGTAATGTCCAGGGCTTCAGGAAGAGATGTCTTTGTGGCTGGAGGCCCCTGTGCCTGATGTTTCTCCTGGTAAGCTGCTTCACTCCAGCCCTCTCCCCTGAGCCCAGGCCCCAACTCCTCTCCTCCCACGGGAATCAGCCTCCTTCACTGCCTACCTTCTGCCCTTCCGTGGAGAGCAGTCCAGAGCTACTCTTGGTGTTGCTTGCCCCCTTCTGCCCACACTGTCTCTGCCCTGGTCCTGGTGCCTGGCCCTTGCAGATACTCGTCCGTCCTTCTCAATCCGGGCTTGCTGCTGGGGAGGCTTGGCATGTCCAATGCTTATCCAGCTTGGCCTTCAAGAGTTCTGTCTGATCTCTGAGATGGATGCACTTCAGCCCCGAAAGGGGACAAAGGTTAACATCCTTATTTAAGGTATTGAGGTGCGGGGGACTACAAGTGATTAGCCCTAGAGCCCACACAAATCGCAGGGTCCCAAAGCCGGAGCCGACGTTTTACTGCCCTCTATGGGTGGAGATAAGTTTGCAGTTTCCCAGGAGAATGCTGGGGACCTGAGACGCCCTTGTGCCTCTCTTTCGGGGTTCAGACTGTGCAGTGGAGCTGTGGGAGCCAGATGCACGAGATGCAAGCAGCCAGCCTCTGGGAAGCAGCAGCTGTACCCTCAGGGAGGAATCTAGCACACCCCAATCCGCTGGGAGCACTTCACGGGTGGGGCTGGAGGCAACAGAGCCCACAGCCCTGCTCCCCGGGGTGGAGGCCCCTCCAGAGTCCACAGGTGAGGAGCTGCTGGATTTGGAGGAGGTAAGGGCTCCCTGGATCCGAGAGGGGTAACTTCAGGGCTCTTTACCTTATAAGATCATGGTTAAGTCCAAAGGCTTTGGAGTCAACTAGACCTAAGTGATCCGAGTGTAACTTTTGTTTCTTAGGCCTTTCTGAGCCTCAGTTTCCTTATTTGTAAAATGGAAATAACAAGAGTACCTATCTCTTATGGTTGTAAGGATCAGTGCGTATAAAGGGCTCAGACAGTACCTAGGACATAAATAGCACTTTGCATACGAGAGCTACTTTCTTAGAATAGAGAGACTGGATAGACTTTGTACAGTGAAGTAAATGAAGGTCACTGAGTGCTCAGGGCAGTGGCCAGCTGGGCACCTAGCCTTTTCCCTGAAGAAGAACACTAAGGCTCTTTCCTGTACCCAGAGCTTCGTCCACAAAAGCGGAAAAAGGGGCCAGCCCCCAAAATGCTGGGGAATGAGCTGTGCAGTGTGTGTGGGGACAAGGCTTCCGGCTTCCACTACAACGTGCTGAGCTGCGAGGGCTGCAAGGGATTCTTCCGCCGCAGTGTCATCAAAGGGGCGCGCTACGTCTGCCACAGTGGGGGCCACTGCCCCATGGACACCTACATGCGTCGCAAGTGCCAGGAGTGCCGCCTTCGCAAATGCCGCCAGGCCGGCATGCGGGAGGAGTGTGAGTGTCTGGGGACTGAAGCTGGGGGAGGGGTGTGGTTAGGCCGATGGGGAAGAGGGCATGTCTGGGTGCCAGGGTCTGGGGGCAGAAAGGCAGCTGAGCCTATGGGCCTTGCTACACGGTCCCTAAGTGTGGATTAAAATCTCTTCCTTGTCTTTACCTAACACTCTCTGCTTTTCTGGAGGCTCAAACTATGCCTCTGCCCCATCCCCACTTCCTGTCTCCTCCTCTTCTCCCCTCCTCACATCTGGCTCTGTTCTCAGGTGTTCTGTCAGAAGAACAGATCCGTCTGAAGAAACTGAAGCGGCAAGAGGAGGAACAGGCTCAGGCCACATCCGTGCCCCCGAGGGCTTCCTCTCCGCCCCAAGTCCTGCCCCAGCTCAGCCCGGAGCAGCTGGGCATGATTGAGAAGCTGGTGGCTGCCCAGCAGCAGTGTAACAGACGTTCCTTCTCGGACCGGCTTCGAGTCACGGTACCTGAGGGGCCTGGGGAGAGGTCGCTGTGCCCAGAGCACCAGCTGGCTTCTTGATGCCTGACTCAGAGTGGTTTGTTTCTTTCCTCCTTGCCTTTCGGGGTAGCCTTGGCCCATGGCACCAGATCCCCAGAGTCGGGAGGCCCGTCAGCAACGCTTTGCCCACTTCACGGAGCTGGCCATTGTCTCTGTGCAGGAGATCGTTGATTTTGCCAAACAGCTGCCGGGCTTCCTGCAGCTCAGCCGGGAGGACCAGATCGCCCTCCTGAAGACCTCTGCAATTGAGGTGGCTGGCAAGGCCGAGGGTGAAGGGAGGACCAGAGCGGGATGTCTGTGGGAGGGGGCCCCCGCCAGACAGCTGGGAAGCCACATGCACTGGGAAGTAGGGATGAGGGGCTCGACCTTCCCTTGAAGGGGCCCTGGGCCGAGACCAGCCCAATATTTGTGTGCAGGTGATGCTTCTGGAGACATCTCGGAGGTATAACCCTGGAAGTGAGAGTATTACCTTCCTCAAGGATTTCAGTTATAACCGGGAAGACTTTGCCAAAGCAGGTGAGAACTGAGATCACAAAGGGACTGGGTTGGATGAACAGATGCATTTTGTCGTGGGGCCCATAGTGACTACAGAGCTACAGGCCCAGGGTTTGAGTGGCTACAAAGGGAAGGATCCACTTGTTTTTCCAAGACAGAAAGTTGGAATGCTGATAGGTCTCCCTTAACTGCCCCAGATAGATTCCTGTCCTCTGTTGCATTAGGCCAGTGGTTCTCAAACTGTGTTTCCAGGAACCTGAGGGGGGGTTTCCATGGAAGTGTCACCTTAGAGGAAAAATGTCCTTCACCCTAACTTTAGCCAAACCAGAAACTCCATTTAAATCTGCGTTATATATTGTGCTTCTGAATAATATTTTGCTTGAAGAAAAGACTTTACAGCTAGGAAAAGAAACTTGAAAACCTCACCAAGCCTTTTAGTAGTCAAAATTGAAAAATCTTTCTCAGACGTGCTCTTTAAGGATCATGCGGACTGATTTCCTCCTCTTCAGCTGTGCTTTCCGAGTAGCCATGGAATTGGCATTAAAACATGGCAGATGTGCCCAGATGAGGCAGTTTTAGGATAAGAGTGAACACTTCTATCCCCATCTTGGAGTATTTTGGAGTACTTTCTCCAAGAATTAGTTCACAATGCTGTTCTCTAGCTGACATTTGCTTGCAGGCTAAGCAGTTTTGGTTTCCTCATATTCAATGGTTGCTTTGTGTTGTGGGAGGAGGGCTGGGAAAGGATGGAAGGTGGAAGATGTTTCGGAGGGACAGGACTGAGGCTGAACAAGAGACTTGGTGGTTTAACACCTGAGTGAGTGGGTCTGTGAAATGTGGCTGATGCTGACTCCACCCTCGGGTTTGGAGAATACTGGTTTCCAGTGCAGAGCTCACAGAGGTTTCCGGTGACCCAGGCCAGCTCTTGTCCCATCACAGGCCACCCAGTGAGCTTTCTAGGTAGGCCTCCCTTCACTATAGGGTACGGCAGGGCTGTGTTGACACCTCTTGCCTTCTGTAGTGCCCCGTGTGCTGCCTGAATTTATAGGCGCCTGATAGGAGTGATGTAATGACTTTTTCCAGCTTTAAAAGCCCAGTCCTGCCCCCTTTCTCTACCCAATCACCTTTTCCCCAGATGGTTATTACCCCAGTCCTTCTTAACCACGGCCTTCTCCTTCATAACATCCTCCTTTCTGAACTCTTCCCTGTTCTCATGTCTGCGTGTTCCTTCAGCACTTGCGGACTTGTGCTGTCTGAATCTGTGTCTATTTATAGATTCATTTATATAAGCAGTTTTTATGTCATCATGTTTGTTTTTCATTTCTCACTTTTTCAGTGCGGGGAGAAGAGACAGGGCTGCTCTTTGGTCAGTTCTCCCTCCTCCTTTACTTCCACTACCATATGCTGCTCGCGTGGGTGACTAACGATGTGAACCGATCACACTGGGGGCGTCCACTCAGCGAGCAGTAGCCGACCCTCGCAGGGGGCGTAACTCTAGAACTTGCTCGTCCTCTCTGTATGAAGGGGCTGTTCAGCACAATTCAAGGCTGGACACCTCACCAAGAAATGCTTTCTAAATGGGGCTTGTCCATTAAATGGATCAACACACACTTGATAAACATCGGGGTGAAAGCACAGGAAGTGACTAATCAAGAAGCCTGGAATGGAAGTTAGCAGATGGTTGCTAAAAGACATCTGAGAAAACTAGGGGATGCCATGGGCTGGGGAGACTTTGACAGTGTGTTTGGGAGAAGTGTTCTTTAGATGTCACCACTTCAGGTCATGGTTTGTTGAACTTCGGTCTCCTCAGTAAGAAGGCTGGTTCTATTTTTAAAATTTATTATTTATTTAACAAACACTTACATGGAGTTACCATATGTGCCACTCGTTATTCTAAGGACCCATTATGAGGTAGGTGCTATTATTATCTCCATTCTAGAGATGGGAAAACCAAGGCCCAGAGAGCTTAAATAACTTGCTCAAGGTCACACAGCCTAGTAAATGGTAGGGCTAGGACTCAAACCCAGGGAGTCTGACGCCAGAGTCCACACCCTCAACCACATTGCTTTGTTTCCCCTGTGATGTGAAACAAGAAATGTATTGCTAGTATTCAAATAAGTAAGGCCAATTGCCAGTGAAGCAGTCTTTTTATAAACAAACATAAGGGTTGCTTCTATTTCTAGTAATGTGGGGCCCTCAAGCATTCTAAGAAGAATTCTAACAGAATTATTGTCATTTAATTCAGCACGTTCTGTATGCTGGGTGCAGTGCAAAGTGGTCTGTATGCTTTATCATTTAACCATCACAACAGTTTTATAAGCTCAGATATGATTCCCGCCTCACAGATGAGGCTTAGAGAGGTTAAGAAACTTACCCAAGGTTATACAGCAGAGCCCTGGAGGCTTCTTACTGAGTTCCTGGTAGTCTCCTCAGTTGAGCAGTGCTGCCCATGCCACACAACCCAGCCTCTCTTCTTCCTCCCCAGGGCTGCAGGTGGAGTTCATCAACCCCATCTTTGAGTTCTCCAGAGCCATGAATGAGCTGCAACTAAATGATGCTGAGTTTGCCTTGCTCATTGCCATCAGCATCTTCTCTGCAGGTGTGGAGGAGGGGCAAGAGGGAAAACGAGCAAGAGACTCACACCAAAGAGGGCTGCAGGCCCCATAGGGCAAGAATCGTGGGGGTGGAGGCCCTTGTTGTGTTACTTTGGGATGGGAGAGGTTGGGTAGGGCATGTCCCTATTTTTTGGTTGTGATTTGGGGTATGGAAATAAGACCCTGGCCAGACCTGCTACTCAACTCTGTTGGTGACCTATAGACCGGCCCAACGTGCAGGACCAGCTCCAGGTAGAGAGGCTGCAACACACATATGTGGAGGCCCTGCATGCCTACGTCTCCATCCACCACCCCCATGTGAGTCTCCCCACTGTGCCCTCTTTCTCCTCTCCACAGGCTCATCCCCTGACACAACTACTTTCCCTTCAAGAATCCCTCCCTGACTACATCGTGCACAGACAATTCTCTACCTCTCCCACAAACCCCCCACCCTTGCTCCCCTTCCCTGGGGAGAGACAAAGGCTGTACTTGTCCTTCTTTCCCAGGACCGACTCATGTTCCCACGGATGCTAATGAAACTGGTGAACCTCCGGACACTGAGCAGTGTCCATTCAGAGCAAGTATTTGCGCTGCGCCTGCAGGATAAAAAGCTTCCCCCGCTGCTCTCTGAGATCTGGGATGTGCACGAGTGACCGATCTTCCGCTGTATCTTCTGTTTTCTGAGCTGGATGGCTGAGGCTGGTGGCTGCCTCCTAGAGGTGGAACCGACTGAGAAGGACAAACATTCCTGAGGGCTGGGCAAAGGAGATCCTCAAGTGGCATTAAAGGAGAGTCAAAGGGTTGGGAGTTTTGTGGCTGCTGGGTAGTAGGGATCCTGGTAAAACGGTGCTCCATGTGAAGACTGTACTAACCGGGCCCAATGGATGAACCTGGGGGCCACTTTGCACAAGGTTCTCCAGGGCCCTGCCCATCCTGCCTCTACCACTTCCTGTTTTCTCCATAGGGCCCCAAGATAAATTCTCCACTGTCACCCTGCGGCTTGGCCATAAATGCCTCCGGGCTGCCTCACCGATAGGCCTGGCACTGTTTGTACAGGAAGGCCAAAACGAATTCAGAATGAGAGAAACCAATTTCTGGAATGGGGGTGGGGCCCGACAACACAGGAGGGAAGCTTGTGTCCTTGCGGGTCCGTTTCCAGACTCAGAGGAGGGAGACAAGTCACAAGTGACAGCCTTGGCAGTGAGTGGGGACCTCCTTTCACCAGCCCCATTGCGATGTAAGGGTCAATGAAGTGCTGAGGCTGGGACGCGCCCTTGCCCCCCTTCAGTGATCCCGGTGGGATCGTGTTGCCTTTCTGTGAGGAAGAGGGTGTTGGATTTTCGGAACTAACGCCTCAGTCGTGCACCTGTGTTCGTGCGCGCGGGTATAATGCCTTGGTTTCTCCATTGATATTTAAGAAGGTACAACAATCCTTCCTCTTGGCCCGCAGGCCCTGTGGGACAGCGAGAAAAGTTCCCTGAGGCCAGGGGTAGGCTGCTGTGTCCGGGGTTTAGCCTCGCGGAAGGGCTGGACTCCCTCTCCCAGCGCGCACCGCGGCACCGCTCACGGCCACTGCCTTGGAGCGCACGGGGTGGAGGAGATGCCGCGGCCGCGCCTTCCGGCCTCAAGTCCCCCCGCCGCCCCTGAATTGGTAGGCTCCACCGCCGCGGCCGCAGGCTTTCCTGCCCACGCGGCTGGGCACTTCCAAAGCGCGAGCGGGGGAGGTAGATGAGGTGAGGGGAACGGTGAGAAAGTCCTAGGGCAGCTTATCTTGAGACGTCGATTCCAGATTCATCCGCAGTTCATCGAAATGGGCTCTGTTTCCGTGTCGAATTAAAATGTTTGCGCGCAACCCAAACAAAAAGTATTCCTTTGGGTCCTCCCCTTGTCACGTAGAGGCGCTGGGCTGGCCCAGCGCTCCCCATCGCGTTCCCACTCCCACAAGTATAGGTGTGTGCGTAGCCATCTCTCTCCCGAGGTCCGGCTCCACCCTGCAGCGCTCGGCTTGGTGCAGCCCTGTCCCCCCGGGGGTGGATGGTCCGGCCTCTGGCCCCTCAGCCTCCCCCTCCTTCACCGAGTCGGAGTGGTACACGGCTCACGGTGCAGACGCGGAACTGGCGTGCGCTCGGAGCGGCGCCCGCGCCGAGGAGCGACTGACGCTCGGCTGCCGGGGGACGTCTGGCCGAACCCGGCCCGGTCCCCCGAGGCTCGGGAGGTAGGAGGATCCGGGCCGCTGGGGGCCCCGGAAGGGTGTTTGGGACGAGGCTCCCCGGGAGAAACGGACTCTGGGAGGAAACAGGGGCTCTAGGGCGAAGGGGCCTCTAAGGAGGCCCTAAAGGAGTGTGAGGGGGCGTAGGTCTCGAGAGGGACAGCAGGGGTCCGTAAGGAAGAGGGTGGGGCTAGAGGTGGGGGCGTCCGGGCCGCCGAGGGGGTTCGGGCTCCGAGCCTAGGCGCAGCTCGCGGCTGCAGGGCGAGATTCCTGCGGGGCTGGCGGGCGGTCTTGGTTCCGGGGCGGGGGCGGGGGAGAACTGTCCAGCAGGTGAGGGGGCGGCCAGAGCTGTCCAGCTCGGGGCCCGAGCCGTGCTAGCCACATGGCTCGTGTGTGTGCGTGTGTATGTGCGTGAGAGTATTTGTGTGCGCGCACCCGCGCGCCTTATTTTTGGTTAGGGTTTGAAAAGCACGTTTGGTTCTTTAAAAAAAAAAAATTTTTTTTTTAATTTGGTGTTTCAAAATTGGCTTGTTGGAGAGTGGAGACACCGTTCAGTTTTTCCTGCAACTGCTTCCCTCCCCATCCTCGTGCACCTCTAAATTAGTCCTCCTGTTCCTGCCCTCCCCTCTTCCCCAACCCTGCCTATTGCCTGCCTCTTTACTCTCATTCTTCCCCACGCTGGACCCGTCTGTGCTGATGCGCTTGCAAGGTCACTGCCTGGGGAGGCGGTGGAGGGGAGAGAGCCTCCTGTTGTGCTCACGTCAGCAAAGATGTCATATCGCTCTCTGGTTCCTGTGGTTTTACTATGACATCCTGCCCAAAATGAGGGGCGAATCCAAAGGGTTGGTTAATGTGGCCATTTGTAAGCTGAAAAGACATAGATAATTTAAAGGTCTGTGGATGGAGTGGATGGTAGTTGTGTAGAACTTCAGCAGATAGGTATGCATTTTGAGCTTGATGCCTTTGGAATATAGGGGCTAGGAACGAGGAGCTATACGTTAGTAAGTGCAGCTGAGGCAAGAGGCAGAGTGGGTGGATGTGAAGACAGAGTGAGTTATAGGTAATGTGAGAGAATTTAGAGTCTTCGTGAGGAGGGGAGAGGGGAGAGAATGGGAAGAAAAGCCTTGGTTATCTCTGCAATCTGAAAAACCAAAGGCAGTGGCTGTTGATGAGATATAAGTTGAGACTAAAAATCCATCCTATCACTAGTGGCTAGAATAGTCACAAGATCTCTGGGTCCTTGTGGCTTTGGAGGGAGGTGAGCACTGTAGTGCATGATAATGATTTCAGTTTTATCAGGTGATTCTCAGTGGAGAGGGGGCTGGGATCCCACCAAGGATAGAGGCCTGATGCCTAATATATTAGAAGATGCTTCAGGTGTGATCTTTGAGATTTTTATTTGGAAAGGGCTCCTGGTTTTCAACATAAACATAGATTTTAAGGCTTAGCCTTGAGCTCTGGTCCTGTAAATTCTGTTTTATTTTAAGATACTTTGGCTCTCACTAGGCATTTTCCATATAATTCTTTAGAGAATGAATTATGCTTTTACCCATCTCCCATTTCATTTCTGTGTTTCCCTCCCCTTCTCATTCTGCTTGGGAGGAGCTGAACTCTGCTCTCTAACAGTTCATACTGCAATGCCTCACGTTCTGCAGTATGCTTATGAGTCCTTAGCAGTGGAGAGTCCCAAAGGGCTTTTGGGGTGGTAGTGTTGCCTAGAAATGAGTATTTTGCAAGCCTGGGAACTTCATTTTCGTTGTGTAGAAAGGAGATATCTCTATCAAAATCCAGAATTAAGACAAAGTGCAAACTAAAGGCACATGGGGGAGAAGATAACCTAACAATTAATAAGTGCTATCAGTGGAAGAGGTGTCTCTAGATTCAAGGAGAATGAACTATTATGGGCATTGGCCAGCTCTGGCGTAGCAGCTGATAGCACTGTGCGGTCCCCAAGCAGGGGAGGGGCGGTGACTCTGCTATAAATAGTGCTGGAGCCAGAGTTGCTATGGAGACAAAACTGAATCCTATTACCTGCAGGTCCTCTATTGGGAGCAAGAGAAAGGAGGGAGAAGTATTTTGAGGATTTGAGAGGTGTTGTAAATAGTTTTTTTTTTTTTAATAAGTAGGAGAGAAAAAAGATAGAGCTTCTCATCTACATCAAACAGAGCCTTAAGCATACAGGGAGTGTGTACGTTGTATGTATGGGAGTGCACACAGCAGCAAAGAAGAGAGTGAGGGTGTGTGTAGTGTAATGGGATTCTCTCTGTGTGTACAGTGAACAGGGTCTTAGTGTGGAGCACAGAGGGGGAATACTGGAAGCACTGAAAGTAACCTTGTCATGAGTGAAACATTTTATTTAGAGGAGTGTATGGAGACCCAACAGGAAATAAATTACAGTTAAGACACGTAAGGTTTTTCTAATTTTTGGACTATGGCTTAGAAATTCCTCTGAGCACCTCTCCCTGTCTTTGCAGGAATACTGTTATTTCTGCATCTAATTCTTCATCTCTGTAAGATAAAGAAGGACAAGGCCTCATCTGTGTATATTGTATTACTAATTCGAATCCTGGGACCAGAATATAAGTGGAAGACTGTGATTCAGCACCAAGGGCAGAGCTAGTAGCAGTAGCCACTGGGCCCCTTTCTTGCTTGAAGAGGGGAGAAAAATGGTTTAGATGAAGCAATTGGGGCATAGATATTCTTCATTTGAGAACGCATGGGGTAGAGTAGCCAGCTGTTGTTACTGTCTGAGTGCAATTAACTGTATAGACTATGTGGTAGTTTCACATCAAGCTGAATGCAGAATGTTGGAACAGAGAATAATTAGGTTTCCACCTAGAGCTAGGAGTGCAGATTAGTTCTGATTAGAGTCTGGTTTGATTCTGATCCACCCTGGAGCAGTCCTGAAAGTGACTTAATTTTTGTTATCATAATAACTGAGTCCAGATTAGACTAGGCCTGTTTTTCAGAAACAGAAACAGCCCCAGGGGTGAGGCTGGAAATGAGCTGGTTTGTAGGGACGGAGAGGTGAGCCATTATTTATCCTACTTCTTGACATTTGACTCTGTGAGCTCATAAGCCTGGACAGAGCTCTAGGCTAGGAAAAGTGTCATGTTCTCCTATCTTTAGTACTAAAATGGAAGATCTTCTGACCTATGTCCCTGGCTGGGATGATGCTGAGAGGGATGAGTCCCTTAGGCACAGCAATGGATCTTATCAGTACTTTTTTCCTATTAGACTTGGATTTTCAGATAATATCAGGATTCCTCCTGGGAACATTGATTCCATGCTTGGTGCCTTGAAGTTTCTCTGAGATGAACTGATGAATCGGAACCATGGTGCAAAAGAAGAAGTCCTGTCCTCGGTTACTTGACTACCTAGTGATCGTAGGGGCCAGGTAACCAAGAAGTGACCGATTTTTGTCTTGTCATCTGGGATAGCCACAAAATCTGTGATGATTTCCCTTCCCCATTTCCACGTTGCTTTGCATATCTCATTCTTCCCCCCCCCCACCCCCCCCCACCGCACCATGTAGCACATGGGATCTTAGTTCCCTGACCAGGGATTGAACCCTTGCCCCCTGCATTGGAAGCACAGAGTCTTAACCTGTGGGAAGGTTAAGGGAAGCCCTGCATATCTCATTCTTCTTCTATTATTTCACCCTGATGGGAACCTTGCTGCCAGTAAGGGAAACAAAACAGGTAGATTGAGAGTGTTGGCCTGGAGGAGCAGAGACAGAGCAAAACAATGCTCTTAACTAGCGTTTTTGTGATTTTGAGCAAATATACTCTATACACTACAGTTTCCTTATTTCGTACAAAGGAAAAGTACATTGTGCTCCTTCTCTCTCTACATATGCTGTTTTGGGAATTCATTAGCTAATACACCTTGAAAGATGCTAGTCATCTCAAAGTGTTAGTGATAATTTTATTGTCGCCATTTTCCTTTTAGTTCAGGGTGGGCATCTTCATGGCAGCACAGACCTCATTTAGCCTACAGCTAAATGTGGCATGTTTTCCAAGGTCCGGCAGCTAGGTTTCTTTATCCAAAAGAGCATTTATTTCTTGACTGTGGTTAAAATTTGAAAGAGCGTTCTGTCCCTTCAGGCTGCTGAATTTGTCTTTCTGTTCTCCAGGCACCCGAGCAGTGATAGCGTGGCCCAGACTCCAGAACTGCTACGGCGATACCCGTTAGAGGATCACGCCGAGTTTCCCCTGCCCCCGGATGTCGTGTTCTTCTGCCAGCCAGAGGGCTGCCTGAGTGTGCGACAACGGCGCATGAGCCTGCGCGAGGACACCTCTTTTGTCTTCACTCTCACCGACAAGGACACCGGAGTCACGCGTTATGGCATCTGTGTTAACTTCTACCGCTCCTTCCAAAAGCGCGTGCCTAAGGAAAAGGGGGAGGCCGGGGCAGGGTCCCGTGGGAAGGAAGGACCCCACGCCACCTACATCTCAGAAGAGGTTGGCACCGAGAGCTCGGAGAGTGGCCCGTCCCTGCAGCCTCCCAGTGCCGACTCTACCCCGGATGTGAACCAGTCTCCTCGGGGCAAACACCGGGCCAAGGCGGAGAGCCGTTCCCGCAACAGCACTCTGACGTCCCTGTGTGTGCTCAGCCATTACCCCTTCTTCTCCACCTTCCGGGAGTGTCTGTACACCCTCAAACGTCTGGTGGACTGCTGTAGTGAGCGACTGCTGGGCAAGAAACTGGGCATCCCTCGAGGCATACAAAGGTACGGTTCTCTGCTGATGCTCAGAAGAGAGGGGCAGCATCTAGAGTTGAGGTGTCATTGGCTTGTGAGGGGCGTAGGAATTTTCCTCTAAAGCCTGAGGTCCTTCAGACCTCCTTAAGCACTTTGTGTTAGTCCGTGCTAAGCAAAAGACTACTGCAGAGTTAGACTTCCTTCCATGATCGTGTTTGGAGTGATGCTGAGGAATTTGGTGTTTCATGATGGGCAGGACAGTAAGTCTTGCTGTGTATACATTTTTGCCCTTGTCATTATTCGTATGTATACCCTGTGATCCTAGCTGAGACCAAAGGGTGGGCTCCTCCAGTTTCTGTCATTAGACCCTCTATGGCTGGGCTGCAGTGGGGTGTCGGCTCCTAGTGCTTATGCGTCTGTTTCCTGCTCTCTGCTGCTCAGGGACACCATGTGGCGCATCTTTACTGGATCGTTGTTAGTGGAGGAGAAGTCAAGTGCCCTTCTGCACGACCTTCGAGAGATTGAGGCCTGGATCTACCGATTGCTGCGCTCCCCAGTACCCGTCTCAGGGCAGAAGCGAGTGGACATTGAGGTCCTGCCCCAGGAGCTCCAGCAAGCTCTGACCTTTGCGCTTCCAGACCCCTCTCGATTCACCCTAGTGGATTTCCCACTGCACCTTCCCTTGGAACTTCTGGGTGTGGATGCCTGTCTTCAGGTGCTAACCTGCATCCTGTTAGAGCACAAGGTGAGAGGGCCAGCTTTCTAGACTGTTCTAGGGAAAGGGCTTTGAAATGTGGCAGAGGCTAGACCCATGAGTTCTCTGAGGATAGGGACTACATCTTTTGCATCATTTTGTCTCCAGGAGATAACACGATACCAGGTATACAACAGGTACTCAGTTGGTGTGGGTTGAATTAAGGTACTAGTATCGTGTGGGATATATTCAGAGGGCTTGACACTCATTTGAATTCTTCTTAACTATACCAGCCTAATTCTCTGAAAATTTCAGTCGTTCTGTTCCAATGAGTGACCCTGGAATTTGGGGGTACAAGAACTAGGATGACAAGGAGTGATTCAAGGGAGAATTATTGCAGTGCTTGCGCTGGGAGGCGGCAGGCAGGATGGGGTGTGAGGCAGTGATAAGTGTGGAAACTAAGCTCCCAGAGCCGTAGACTTGGTGAAACAGAAACTAAATTGTAGTGTGGGAAGCAGTTTTCTCACAGACCTTCTCCTGTCGGGTAACCCTTGTGGTGTGGCTCGTTGCAGGTGGTGCTGCAGTCCCGAGACTACAACGCACTCTCCATGTCTGTGATGGCATTTGTGGCAATGATTTATCCCTTGGAGTATATGTTTCCTGTTATTCCACTGCTGCCCACCTGCATGGCGTCCGCAGAACAGGTGAGTCTCAAGGTGTCTTCTGGCTTTGTCACCTCTGTTCTAACTCTGTCCAGCTCTGAGGGCGAAGGCTCAATGCCCAGAGAAGTTGTAAATCAGTAGTCGTCCTGAATTCCTTGTTATAACTTATTTGTCTACAAAATCTGAACTGATCTGGTGGCAAAACCTATGCTATTTATGTTTTTTATTTATCACAGTTAATATAATGATTATAGGCTGCTGGCTACACCACTGCAGGTGCTACATAATATGTAGAATATGCACTATTACTTTTCTAAAATCTGAAAAATTCTGAACTTTGAAACACATCTACCTTCAAGGATTTGGAAGAGGGATTGTGGACCTGTGTTTTCCTTATCTAGAAAAATCGTGACTCAATATGTGATCGCAGTTGGTTTTGGTTTTGTTTCTTGTCTTTTCCACAGCTGCTGTTGGCTCCGACGCCGTACATCATCGGGGTCCCTGCCAGCTTCTTCCTCTACAAACTGGACTTCAAAATGCCTGATGACGTATGGCTAGTGGATCTGGACAGCAGTAGGGTGAGGCTCTTTGCTGAGGCATTGTAGGGTCTAGAATAGGATTGTGTTCCCTTTTTCTAGATTACTCCCAGGAAGTTCCTAAGTTTGTGGACGATTGATGTTATGAGACTCATTGAAACAACTTTTTAAAAAATACTGCTTTTACTTTATTGGCTTAATAAGCCTTGGTTAGGACTCAAAGAATTATAAGATTTAGTTTTGCTGGAGTTAAATGCTTCCCCACATCTTCCAAGAGCAGTAGGGCAGTTGTGGTTGCAGGATCATTACTGTGGTGTAGGTCATCTAATGGCTTTCTGGGAGTGTAGTTTCTAGTAAGAAACGGCAGACTTTAACAAAGTATATTAACATTCTGCAATGTGAGTACATTCAAACTTTGGTAGGTAGCCCTTATATGTGTTCATTGTAAAGCTTTAGAAAATGCAAATAAGTATAAAGAAGTCAGTAAAAACTATGATCCTATTATCTAGAGATAGTCACCAATAACATTTAGGTATAATATTTCCTTTCAGGTGTATGTAGGTGTCATATACACGTGTATGTGTATATTTTATATGTGTGTATATAATATATGTGTTTGCATATATATAATAATACCATATATATAACCTCCTATTCTTGTTACTTACCTTTATGTAAGAGAAACTTTGGAGCAGCTAATTCTAAGGTCATGCCTTTTATCTTTCTTCTGGTGCAGGTGATTGCCCCCACCAATGCAGAAGTGCTACCTATCCTTCCAGAACCAGAATCACTAGAGTTGAAAAAACATTTAAAACAGGTAGGTGAAGAAGGAAGAAAAGAAAAGAAAAGCAAGCAGCTATAGGACTGCTGTAGGCAGACAGCTCTTATTGTAAGAGCCAGTTTCCTTTCAGACTTCAAGTGGAGTAGATTTTCTTAGCCTTGGGTGAGCTTAAAAGGAGATGTATCCCATTTCTGGGTTGCAGGGTGAATCTCAGAAAGGGCTTTTTACATTCCTTTTAATTCCCTGTGTGCCCCCTCCCACCCTCTCATCCTTGTAATGCTGTATAAAACAGCCCTTCACTTTCTGCTGCTCGTCCCATCTGCCATTCTTAATGGCCTTGGAGCATTCTCTCAGTGTTACAGGAGGGAGTCAGTAGTTTGGATAATCTGGCTCCTTTTATGGTTTCCTCTTGAATTGATCTCTGGTCCCTATAGAATCATTTCTTCAAAAATTCCTTTCTCTGAGTAAAAACCCTTAAATACATTTTTCATTGATTGATTTTCTTCTTCTTCTGCATGCTGAACACAGTACCTGAAGGTAAAGTGTGATGAGGCCCTGGTCCTCTGCGCTGCTGTATGTGTTATGTAGGACCACCAGTAGATAGCTCTGTATTTCTTTTTAGGAATCTGTCATTTGAAGGGTCTTCAGGAATCTCTGTCTGTGTTGTCTCAGTTCTTAGAAATACCTCTAGGTGGGGATTTCCCTGGTGGTGCGGCGGTTAAGAATCCGCCTGCCTGTGCAGGGGATGCGGGTTCGAGCCCTGGTCCAGGAAGATCCCACATGCCACGGAGCAGCTAAGCCCGTGTGCCACAACTACTGAGCCTGAGCTGTAGAGCCCACGAGCCACGACTGCTGAGCCCACGTGCCACAGCTACTGAAGCCTGTGCACCTAGAGCCTGTGCTCAGCAACAAGAGAAGCCACCGCGATGAGAAGCCCGCGCACCACAACTAGAGAAAGCCCGCACGCAGCAATGAAGACCCAACGCAGCCATAAATAAATAAATAAATAAATAATTTTTTTAAAAAAAGAAGAAAGAAATACCTCTAGGTGAAATCTGTTTGGATATAAATGGGTGATTTTTTTATTATCCTTCTCTTTTTTTCACTTGCTTCATCACTACTGATGTAATATGGTATCTTGTTACTTCAGAGTCCGGTGAGGATTGCAAGTTCAGAAAGTTCTCTAGCTGTCTTCCTTTGCTGTGTTTTTCATTGTTGATGATTGCTTTAGTATGACTAATGAGATGGAGAGGTTGATATATGATATTGGAGTTTAAATGTTTGTAGGAGCTAAGATTTTGGGGCTCACAGATCCTGTATCCTGACCCCTGTTATTCAAAGTGTGGTCCACGAACCAGCAGCATTAGCCTCACCTGGGCTTGTTAAAAGGGCAGAATCACCTCAAGTATATTGAATCAGAATCTGCATTGTAACAACATCCCCAGGTGATTCCTATGCTCATTAACATTTAAGAAACACTGCTGGGCTAGACCAGTGGTTTTCAAACTGCCCCATGGAGCCGCTGAGGGTTGATTTAGGTTGGGACCCCCGAGCATATGAGGCTCTGGGTTCCTTATGTCCTTCAGAGGAGCTTTACTTTTACATGTTTCGATTGTTTATATTTCTACGTAGATTTCAATTGAAAAACAAGATTTTGTAGCTAAAACAAATTTGAAAACGGTTGCCTCGGACTTCAGGTTTAGATCGTTGCCTTGAGTCAGATTGGCTTAAGCGGAAGATTTCATAATTCAGATTGTTTTCTAAAGGTTAAAATATTTGGATTTTTGTTTCAAAGGTGAAGGTTCTTTTCCAGGAATTGAGATTGGCTGGCTGCCCCAGAAATCTGCCTTCTCTGAGGGACTTCTTATTGTTCCGCAGGCCCTCGCCAGCATGAGTCTCAACACCCAGCCCATCCTCAATCTGGAGAAATTCCACGAAGGCCAGGAGATCCCTCTTCTCCTGGGAAGGCCTTCTAATGACCTGCAGTCTACACCTTCCACTGAATTCAACCCACTCATCTATGGCAACGACGTGGATTCTGTGGATGTCGCAACCAGGTACAGCCAAGCCATCCCCACAGTCACAAGCTCTTAAGTGGGTCTCTGCTCACTCAGTGACCTTGGGGCAGATTACCTCCCTGAGCCAGAGGTTCTTTATGTATACAATGTATATAATATTTGGTTACATTTGCCACCTTAGTAAAAGCAAACAGAAGAAATAATCATACTCGCAGGCCTCTGAGACCTCGTGTGAAGAAGGGGATTGATGATTCTTTAAGATACCTCTCCCCTTGCTGTTGGAAGCCCGTGAAATGACGACTGTGGGAGGTGGTCTGAGGCCTCCTTGCTCTGCAGGGCGAGGGACTCAGGTCATCTCACCATCCCCTTCTTCCCCAGAGTGGCCATGGTCCGTTTCTTCAACTCCCCCAACGTGCTGCAGGGCTTTCAGATGCACACGCGTACCCTGCGTCTCTTCCCCCGGCCCGTGGTAGCTTTCCAAGCTGGCTCCTTTCTAGCCTCACGTCCCCGGCAGACTCCTTTTGCTGAGAAACTGGCCAGGACTCAGGCTGTGGAGTACTTTGGAGAATGGATCCTCAACCCCACCAACTATGCCTTTCAGCGGATTCACAACAGTGAGTCCACCTGCCTCTGCTTTGCCCCTCCTTCTGCGTTTGTCCTCCTGATGGCTCTTCCCTTTGCTTTTTCCCTTTCTAATCTTCCACCTGCCCCTGCCATTCTGATTTTGCCTTAGACTTTTTCCCACCTTTCTTTTAGGTTTTGCTTGATTTTTTTCCCTTATTGCTGACTCTCTCCTTTTTTCCTCCGTGGGTAGACACATTCGATCCAGCCCTGATAGGCGACAAGCCAAAGTGGTACACCCACCAGCTGCAGCCTGTCCACTATCGAGTGTATGACAGCAGTTCCCACCTGGCCGAGGCGCTGAGCGTGCCGCCGGAGCACGACTCTGACTCTGACCCTACTGATGACAGGTGAGCAGCCCCTTATGGCAGCAAGACAGTTCTTGAAGTCTAAGAGGCTCTTGCTAGCCGTTATTTAGCGCAATTGCAGAATTTCGTAGGATTTAGACATCAGTCCTTGAAGCCTTGGGTTATATTTTGGTTGATTGTTTTGCGTTAGTTTCCTTATTTTATCTTGCTCCCTGGCCTTGGGTTAAGAGTGTTCCTCTGTTTATTTTTCCTAATGCTGATTCTCCTCCCTGCCCCTTCTTTCTGTTTTATTTTTTTGCTCTTCACTCTGCAGCGGCAGTGATAGTATGGATTATGATGACTCAAGCTCTTCTTACTCTTCCCTTGGTGACTTTGTCAGTGAGATGATGAAATGTGACATCAATGGTGATACTCCTAGTAAGTGTACTTGGAGAAATTGGCCAGCTTGGGACAGGGTTTGGGGTTCTGTGATGGTATGGTCTGTACCTGCCATCCTTGTTGTTGTTTTTATTTAATTAAAAAAATTTTTTTTAATTGATTTTTAATTGGAGTATACTTTTTTTTATTTTTTATTTTATCTTTTTGGCTGCATTGGGTCTTCGTTGCCACGTTGGCTGGGCTTTCTCTAGATACGGCGAGTGGGGGCTGCTCTTCGTTGCGGTGCGCAGGCTTCTCATCGCGGTGGCTTCTCTTGTCGCGGAGCACAGGCTCTAGGCGCACAGGCTTTAGTAGTTGCAGCACGTGAGCTCAGTAGTTGTGGCTCGAGGGCTTAGTAGTTGTGGCTCGCGGGCTCTAGAGCTCAGGCTCAGTAGTTGTGGGCGCACGGGCTTAGTTGCTCCGTGGCATGTGGAATCTTCCCGGACCAGGGATCGAACCCACGTCCCCTGCATTGGCAGGCGGATTCTTAACGACTGCGCCACCAGGGAAGTCCTTGGACTATAGTTGGTTTACTATGTTGTATTAGTTTCTACTGTACAGCAAAGTGAATCAGCCATACACATAATCCTTGGGTTTTGGCAGACGTGGATCCTCTGACACACGCAGCACTGGGGGATGCCAGTGAGGTAGCTATTGATGAGCTGCAGAGCCAGAAGGAAGCAGAGGAACCTGGCCCAGACAGCGAGAACTCTCAGGAAAACCCCCCTCTGCGTTCCAGCTCCAGCACCACCGCCAGCAGTAGCCCCAGCACCGTTATCCATGGAGCCAGTTCTGTACGTGAGGACTTGGAGGAGTGGATAAGGGAGGACTGTTACTTGGGACGTGGGCCTCAGCTCTGTTAGGAAAGCTAGGATGAAGCTATTCACTTAATTTACTACTTTCTCCACATTTCCCCCTTCTTCCTCTCCGTAGATCCTATAGTTTAGAGCCTGTGAGATACAGTTTGACCCCAGAAGGACATACAGCTTTGTTCAGGGGTTAGCCGAGATCCCCTTTGCATAATTTGTGGAGATAGAGAACAGGGGTATAACAAAGATCTTTTCTCACATACCCCTTAGGCTAGCAACCTGACAGGCCTGGCTTGAACTGAGAACATAGGAAGGCATCACAGGGCACCAGGTGACTCCTTTCTATTTAATATGTCCCCTAGGAACCTGCCGACTCAACGGAGATGGATGATGAGGCAGCGGTAGGCGTCTCCAAGTCCCTCCCCACCGTGCCTCCCAGCATGGGCAAAGCGAACGTGGACAGGCGTCAGACAGAAACTGGAGAGGGGTCAGTGCGCCGGCGAACCTATGATAATCCATACTTCGAGCCCCAGTATGGCTTTCCCCCTGAGGAAGATGATGCTGAGCAGGGGGAAGGTTACACTCCCCGATTCAGCCAACATGTCAGTGGCAGTCGGTGAGAGCCTGGGGTTGCCTTCTAGATGGGTGACTGAAGGACCTCACTACAGTGGACCCTGGGCGAGGGTTAACCAGAAAGTCTGAGCAGTCTGAAGGCTCTCATGGTCCCGCGTCCCCAGAGGGTCGTGCTTTGATCTAGGCATTTAGGAATTGTGGGGAGGGAGAGGTGACCGCAGTGTAGCATCAGGCCCACACGCCCAAGATCAGGTACCCCTGCCTGGGGCTTATAGGCGCCACTGTGCATTCAAGGGCTCAAAAGCTGCTGCGGCCCAACAGCTTGAAACTGGCAAGTGACTCAGATGCAGAGTCAGACTCTCGAGCGAGCTCGCCCACCTCCACCGTCTCCAACAACAGCACTGAGGGCTTCGGGGGCATCATGTCTTTTGCCAGTAAGTGCCTTCAGCTCTCTCACGCTTCTGTCCCATCTTCGCTCCAGCAGGGCCTGACCATGGCAGGTATGGCTTAGAGCTTCAGATATAGGGCTGGGTTGGCATTATCGAGCTCCAGATAAGGTCGTTTGGGTGATACCGAATAAGGTATTTTCAGGGGAGGTCAACGAAGAACAGGGACAGATTAGTCGTTATCTTTATACCTGGAGGTTTTAGTCTGTTTCAGGTAAGACAGCTAGCTGTTAACTGAAAAATACTCATTATATTAAAAATCATACACTTGTACATATATTTTGTGGAAATACTCCGGTCAAATTTGACTTGGGTATATATCTAATATCTTCTTTGCCTGGGAAAGGACTTTTTCATCAACGCGCCTTGAAATCTATGTGACATTGACTTGTGCGTAGAGAAAATTACCAGAAATGAGGGGTGGTGTCAGTTAAAGACTAAAGACAGACTAGGGACCGGAGAAAGCCGACATGGGGGATAATTGTGATGGTGAGTTTAGAAGCCCAGGAGGGACAGCACCCACATCAGCCCGGAAGCGCGTTAACTGCCGGCGTTCATGCTGGGTCAGCAGTAGAGGAGAGACTTGGATGTTATCGTGGGAAGCCGTCAGAGAAAGTTGTTACTGGGTTAGGAGCAGTCCTGGCAGTGGCCCCCTTTGTTTGCCCCGAGTTAGGCGTGATCCTTTCTCAGCGAGGTCAGAGGTTCTGGGGTTGCATTTGCAAAGGAGGAGGGTGAAGAGGATGATACGGTCATTGGAGCATAATGCTCTGATTCTTTATCCCTCTGACTCAGTGCTCTCACTCGCTCCCCTTGACAGGCAGTCTGTATCGGAACCACAGTACGAGCTTCAGTCTTTCAAATCTCACACTGCCTACCAAAGGAGCGCGAGAGAAAACCACGCCCTTCCCCAGTCTGAAAGGTAACTCCAGCCCTCCTTTTGCCCAGCCAAGATCCTCTGGGAAATATTTCAGGCCTGTGGGTGCTTGTCAGGAGCCCCATGTATGAAGAATCCTTTGATCCGGCCATCCGGCCATTGCCTCTCATATCGCTTCCCATGGCTTTCACTGCACATCATGAGTTCTTGCTGGTTTTCAGATGGAAAACTGTCTTTTGTAGCTAAAGAGAAGGCCCTGTTCTATCATATAGGATAATGGCAACTGGGGGATTACTGCTGCTTCTGGGGGGAACCTTTGTCAGAGGCACGTAATTAACATAGGGCTCATCAGCTGCCACCAGTCATCTGCCAGGTTCCTACCGCGTGAACTTAGGACAAACTCCGTCCTAAAGAGCTGGCCCCCCAGGGAATGGTTGTGAAGAGCCTGGCAGTGTTTATAGAGTCAAGAAGCCTCTTACTTTGGCTTCATGTCAACTTAGGCCCTATGAACGGGCCTGATAGCATTGGTTGGCTTCTAGGGGCAATTAAGACCTTATTTGATTTTCGTTTTGTGATCTCTGACAGTTTGAAGGGTTCTTCCTTTTTATAAATTTACTTATTTTGGTTATTTATTTTTGGCTGCGTTGGGTCTTCGTTGCTGTGCGTGGCTTTTTCTAGTTGTGGAGAGCAGGGGCTACTCTTTGTTGCGGTGGGTGGGCTTCTCACTGCGGTGGCTTCTCTTGTTGCAGAGCACGGACTCTAGGCACGCGGGCTTCAGTAGTTGGGGCTCACGGGCTCTAGAGCGCAGGCTCAGTAGTTGTGGCTCACGGGCTTAGTTGCTCCGTGGCATGTGGGATCTTCCCGGACCAGGGCTCGAACCCCTGTCCCATGCATTGGCAGGCAGATTCTTAACCACTGCGCCACCAGGGAAGCCCTGAAGGGTTCTTCTGAATTTACTCTGACTTCTGTTTATTTATTCTGGATTTTGTGCTGAAATATTTAATCACAGAAGGAAGCACAATGAGAAGCCGCTTCATGTATTTTTTAACTGACCTCTCTTCCCAGTGTTAAAAGTGTCAGGAATCTAAAGAATGTTCTTTGGTGGGGATGGGAACATAGGCTAGATGGGCAAAAGGACATCATAGCTAGAGGTGTAGGGAGCTAACCAGCCCTGTAGAGTGAGTCTCCACAGACTCAGTAGGTGAGGGATGGAAAGGTGTTAGCGTCACTGGCTTTCATTTGATATAGTTAAAGGGGAGAGCGATTGAAACGCTTTCATTGCATGCTGTTGCTTCACTTCATTTGCTGCACTCCTCACTCCCATCCAGCTCCCACCCTCACCCCCACCCCCCTTCCCATGACAGCATCTACAAGTTGGGTCTCTTCCCTCTGCATACCTGCAGCCCCCCGGACCCCTGTGCTAGATGTTTCATGAAAACCCATGGTCCCCCTTCACGCATGTGCCTGTTTAGTACCTAAAGGCTCCTTGTGTTATTACCCTGCCTCTGGCTTTGAGAGGCCATAGCCTTAAGGATGGTCTTTCCTCGAGCCTCAGTCGTCTCGTGGCCACTTGGCTTCCAGCTCTGAGGTGCCTAAGAACTAAGGTTATGTGCACTAAGCTTTGGGAGGATGCTCAGATTATCTGACTTACAGCTCCGCTGAGGGGTGCAGGGGTTGTGGTATCATGGTGCACCTACTAATTGTGTATTTTGTGTCCCAGTATTTGGGCTAAATACTCTAATGGAGATTGTTACTGAAGCCGGCCCCGGGAGTGGTGAAGGTGGGTCTTGCCCGTGAGCTATGCATGATCTTTTTTCCTAGCATCTCCTGTGCCTGCCTGAGGGCCATCCTCCTCATGGAGCAAGCGGCATCACTCGAGTGACCTGCCTTGCCCCGTGCCCTGGGATGCCCACGCCTGCCCATGGGGTGCGCTGCTGGTGCATGTGGAGTGGCCTGAGTCTCCATGCCCACTTCCTCCACATTGCCATGGCTGCTTTCTACCTATGTGTGATGCCCCAGTGCTGCCCTCAGCCAGCCCTTCCAGGGAGTGGGTGTGGAACACGGCTACCCAGGGCTGTGCTGACACCAGCTACCTGACTACAGTCGTGATATCTCTCATTCTACCTTCCTGGCTGTAGGAAACAGGAGGGCCTTAGTGGACCAGAAGTCATCGGTCATTAAACACAGCCCAACAGTGAAAAGAGAGCCTCCGTCACCTCAGGGTCGATCCAGCAATTCTAGGTAATAAATGGCAGAGCTGTTTTAAAAGTTCTCAGACAGAGGTAGTGATCCTTGTACCAAACACTAGGGAGGGAAGCTCTCAGTGGGTAAATGAAATCCCTTCCCCTCCTGACGCAATCCCCATGCGGCAGTAATAGCTCATGGTGTTGAGCAGAGTGCACCAGCAGTGGCGGGTACTCGGGCAAACCAGGCCGTCTGGAGAGGTAGGGTTTGCAGTGGACTTGGATGTTTGGAGATGTGGCTTTGCGTTTTGCCCTTGGAGGCAAACATCTAATCTGGTGAAAGGGGGAGATGCTCTGCAAAGGAGCCAGTGACCACAGAAGTGGTATGTGGACCCTCCAGTGAGAACCAGCAGTTCCTGAAGGAGGTGGTGCACAGCGTGCTGGACGGCCAGGGAGTTGGCTGGCTCAACACGAAGAAGGTGCGACGGCTGCTGGAGAGCGAGCAGCTTAGAGTCTTTGTCCTGAGCAAGCTGAGCCGCACGGTGCAGTCAGAGGACGAGGCCCAGCAGGACATCATCCCAGATGTGGTCAGTGCTGGGGGTTGGGAGTTGGAATCGACTGGGAAGAGGGACACGGGCGCCAGAGGCAGTTGTCCCAACTCTTGCCCCTGGGTTATTGTTGCAGGAGATCGGTCGGAAGGTGTACAAGGGCATGTTAGACCTGCTCAAGTGCACGGTCCTCAGTCTGGAGCAGTCCTACGCCCACGCAGGTCTGGGTGGCATGGCCAGCATCTTTGCGCTTCTGGAGATCGCCCAGACCCACTACTATAGTAAAGGTAGGGATCGGACCAGCAAGGCAGCATGCTGTCCACGGCTCTCCCACTCTTCTCTGAAAGAATGAACTCGGCCCCTTGATGAGTTTCCCAGTGTCAAGCTGCTTCCTGTTAGGCTTTGGGATTTTATTTTCTAGTGCGTGTATGTATGTAGTGGGTGTTTTTCTGTCACGGAAAAGAACGATGTCAGCTTTTCTTTCCTTGCACTTCTTCCCTTCCACATCCTCCTCTATCCTTGCTTCTCCCACCTCATTCCCACACCTTGACTCTCACTCACTGTCTCTTTTGACCTCTTCCTATATTTGATCTTTTCCTCAGAACCAGACAAGCGGAAGAGAAGTCCAACAGAGAGTGTAAATACACCAATTGGCAAGGATCCTGGCCTGGCTTGGCGGGGGGACCCAAAGGCCATGGCACAGCTGAGAGTCCCCCAGCTGGGACCTCGGGCACCAAGTGCCTCAGGAAAGAGTCCCAAGGAACTGGACACCAGAAGTCTAAAGGAGGAGAACTTTGTAGCATCTATCGGTGTGTATTGTGTTGGGTGTGGCAGAGGAGTTCTGGCTTCTTAATGTCCCTCCCTCCTTTCAATTCATCCAGAATCCCGCCTTTCTCTTCCCCATGCTTTGCTCTGTAGACAGGAAAATAGGTTTGTGTCCTTTTCTAATGGCATTTCTTTATACTTCTCTATCCCTTATGCTTCATTTACAGCCACCCTCACCTACATCTTAGAGGAAGAATGGAAGTTTTGCTTAGAGGGCCGAGCGAGGCTTAGTGCAGGAGTCTGAGCTGTCCTCCCCGTCCCTCTCTTTTATTTACATCTGGATTTCTTCACATAATGGAGAGGCCACATGAGCTCCTGGAAGCTCTAAGGAAGTTTATAGATGCATCTTTGGGCTATAAAATTGTGACTGTCTGGGTCTCTAAAGCCAGTTTTCCCCCATCCAACCATTATGCTGCCCTCAAATTTGCTCCTTTGGGGCATGTCCGGCAACCCCATTTCCCTGGGTTCTGGACTTGGAGGTACAGAGTTCTGAGTCAGCTTTTCTTTAAACATGTCCTTACTGGACTTGATTAGACCTTGCTTACGTTTGGTGTTTCTCCATTCCCACTAAGGCAGAGCCTTGGTGAGCTCTCTGGGTGTCACCTGTTTGACTCACTCCCTGCCTGACCTCGAGTCATCTAGATTGTGTCTTGCTTTTTCGGGTTCTAGGTCCCTGGGCAGTGTGCTTCTAGCCGGTGCCTCTTTGCCACATCCATTAGCAGTTGCCTTTTGCTCCCATAAATGGTAATGAGGAACCAGTTTCCTTCTTAGGAGAGCTGTGCTTCTCTAACCAGCAAAATATTGTCCTAGAGGCAGTCAACCATGCTTTTCTCCTACCTGTTGTGATGTTCTAGAAAATGTACTGACCTGCCAGTCTGGAGGTCTGGAGTTTTAGTCCTGTATCTGCCCCCAACTAGGAAAGTGACTTTGGGCAAATCATTTCCCCTTTCAGGGTCTCTATCACCTCATCTGGAACACAAGGAGATTGCACTAAGTAGACTCTAAAGTTCTTCCAGGAAGAGAATTGCTATGATCGGTACTCTCTCTTCTTAACCCCTGCTAAGATGCTCTTCTTGACCATTTAGTGTTCTCTGTCACCTCTACCAGAAGCCTTTTTCCCGATGACTGGCTAAGATGGGTCTCTTGGTAGGGCAGGCACTGATGCTGAGGGTAAGTTGGGGAGTTTTGGTAGCAACAAGAAGGGATGCTAACTGCCTACCTTGAGTGGCCTCTCTCCAATCCAGTGAATCAAACAGGTTTGTGCTCATGCTTCTGAAACCCTTTGGCTGCTTGAGGTAATCATCTGTCTTATCTGGAATCTTTAAAATTTGCTGTTGCCTAGCTCACTTGGCAGAGGGCGTGCTGTGGTGGAAGTTTAAACTGGTCCTGAGCTACCTGATCTTGAGCAGGTGCTCCAGCCTCTTTGGGATCAATTTCCTCCTGCCAGAATGAGGGAGCTTGATTAAAGGCTCTGCCAGCTCTAACATTCTGTGAGATTTTTTACTGCCACATGGAGGTTAGGATAGGAATTTAGTTCTTGACCTGGGGGGAAGGCGTTAGATCTCTTGATTTTTTTTTAACCCCCCTCCCCCGCAATGAAGATCTCTTTTTATCTCTTGATTTGTAATCCTGTGCCTGAGACCGAATCATCTTGGGTGGGTGGGTTTCCATTTCGTCTGTCTGACCAGCCTCTGACTCTCTGTCTTTCTCTCCTGCTCACATTGCATCTGGGGTAGAATTGTGGAACAAGCACCAGGAAGTGAAAAAGCAAAAAGCTTTGGAAACACAGAGTAAGGAACAAATGCCCCCTCCTGTTCCCAAGTCTCCCATACCTGCCAACTCCCCAGGCCCAGTTGGGGCAGGCTCCGTTTGTCAGCCCCACCCCAAATTTGCTCTTGGGGGCGGGTATTTGGAATGAAAGCAGGTAGGTGGTATGTGACTCACAGGTATATGCTTGTAGGCTGCTTCTTGCCCCCTCCCCTTGTAGTAATCAGGCAGTAATCAGGGCATCTCCTGTGTAAAATCCCTTAGAGCTTGGTTCTCTATTGCTTCCGAGTTGGTGGGGAGAACGTTTGCCTATTTCAGTGCCCCTCATTGGCTGATGTCTCCCTCACCCCATGAGAAGGCCTGTGGGCACAGTTGGCAGGGATGGTTGCTGTCCCTCCGTGTTGAGTCTGTAGCTTCCCAGCTCTCTCTGGTGGCTTGCCTAGGCACGCTTTCTTGCTTTCTGTCATTCTGTCCTTCTGCCATACCATTGTGGGTGGGCGGGAAATATGGGGGTGGTTTTTTAATGTCAAACACAGAAGCTGCAGGGTGGGGGTAGGCAGCGTCCACTGAAACAGCTGGTGTTTTTTAATCTCACTGGGCTTTTCCTTTTCTAGCCCCTTTAGACATATTTGTTTGGGAAGCAGAGTGACCTGGGGACCCTTAAAGGGTCTTAGGCACGAGTGAAGCTCTCTGATTCTGAGTGCGGTGGAATGTGGTTCCGATGTTTGTTTGTGGAGCTTTTCTGCTTTAAGATGATTTGGTCAGAATTTTCTCAGGTTGAGAAAATGGCTGCAGAACCCCTTGAGACCAAGTTTAATTTTTCCTGCTTGGTTCTTAAGGCATCTGGGGACTTCGTCCAGTGCGGCCTGAGTGGGTGGCAGTCCCTGGAAAGGTGACTGGGACATGCTGAACTGGTCTGGGGCCAGGCTGTGCTGCTGTCCCACTCCCTTCGCCAGCCTGCCCCTAGCCTCTTGTACTGAGTAACACAAGTCTTCCCCTACTCAGGGCCTGAAGTAATCAAACCCACCTTTGACCTTGGTGAGACAGAGGAGAAAAAGTCCCAAGTCAGCGCAGACAGTGGTGTGAGCCTGACGTCTGGTCCCCAGGTTTGTGACAGCCTTGTTGAGGATTGCAAGCATTAAAAATTTGCTATCTGAGAATACTTCTTTAAGATCAAAACTGAACAAAATCACAGCATTGAAACAACATGAATATCCAGTCATAGGGGAATGATGAAATAAGTGTAATATATCCATGTAATAGAATATTAGTATCCGCTAATGACTGTATTTTCAAAAATTTGGTGACATGGGAAAGTGTTTACAAAGCTATATACAGTGTGATTCAAATTTTATTTTTAAAACATACATAGAAAAGACAAAGGAAATATGCTAAAGACTTAACAGAGATTAACGTAGGTGGTAAGTTTATGGCTTATTTTTATTTCCTTATTCTTTCGTGTATTTTCTGTAGTGAGCATGTACTTCTTTAACATTCATTATTTTTCTCGCTCTGTAAGTCATATATATTTTATATTCAGGAGGAATGTTCATTTTTCATGACCTATCTAGGGATGACAATAGAAGGGTGGGGATGGAGAGAAGGAAGAAGATACAGTATTTCTTAGGGAAACTGAGACTAGATTGGACACCTCCCGAATGTGTCTGAGTCCGTGTGTCTTGTTTCAGAGGACTGATCCAGATTCTGTCCTTGGTGTGAGTCCAGCCGTTATGATCCGAAGCTCGAGTCAGGACTCCGAAGTTAGCACCGTGGTAGGGGAACACCACGCTGGCATCTTGGTGGGTGGGGTGTGGGTCCCCCTTTGGAGAAGGGGGCTGCTCTCTGCTTTGGGGGCTGTCCTTAGTCTCAGGTCAGGTTGGGTCTCTTGGTGGAGATGTCTACCTGTCACAGGTCTTTCTTTGTGGGATCAGACCCCAAGATTTCACCCAGGGCTTCTCCTCATCTTGTAAAGAAGGTACTTCCAGAGGCTGTCTGACACACCTTTGCAGTTGGATACTTTTTTTATGGTAGCAGAGAGCTCTAGCAGCTTGGCATTTCTGGGACACATCCTGGGGAATATCCCTTAACCACCTTTTTTTCCTTTCCAGGTGAGTAATAGCTCTGGAGAGACCCTTGGAGCGGACAGTGACCTGAGCAGCAATGCAGGTGATGGACCAGGCGGTGAGGGCGGCACCCACTTGGCAGGCTCTAGAGGCACGTTGTCTGATAGTGAAATTGAAACCAACTCTGCCACCAGTGCCATCTTTGTAAGTTTGTTTACTAACAAAAGAAGACCATTTTTTCAGTGGGATGGGGATGGGTTAGAAAAGGATGAAAAGTTAGGAGGCAATTAGAAGGAAAAGAGGAAGGAAAGAATGGATAACCTTCATATATTTGACTTTAAAGAAAATGTCTCTTAAGTTAGCTTTTTTCAGAGTCATTTGACTCCGTGATCTGGGGCTTTTAGAACCTTCTCCTGAATCATTGATGAGTTAGGCTTCCTGCCCAGTCAGATAAGGTCTTCGACTCCTATGTGGCAGTAACCCCCGTGTTTAAAATAAGCAAAGTGATGCCTTTATAGCAATGTCAGGGCAGTTGCAGCTCTCATTTTGTACCAGTCTACCTATTTTTATGGACTAGTCTAGTTTTATTCTGGTCACTGCTTTATTTATATAGCACCTTAAAATAGCATTTCATTTTAGTATATTCCTTCATTTCGTGTAGTATGTTTGAAACTTTCCTTCATTAATAAACATCTATTAAGTGATTTACTAAATGCCAGATTCTGTACTAAAGAAACAAGCATGATAAGGCATGATTCCCATTTTCAAGAAGTTTGCAATTCAGTATATTGCTACAACTAATCTCTTCCACCAGGTGAGGGAAACAAAGCCTTAGGAAGAAAAGATCTTGCCCTAGGTTATACAATAAGCCAGTGATCAGTTGGAATTAAATGAATTCTTTTTAGTCCTTGCCTTTAGACCCACTGCCCTTCAGTGTATACAGGCCTCTTTAGGCAGCTTTAAGGGTTCTGATACACTCACCACTTGGTTAGGCAGAGTTGAGAATGGATATTCTCTACACGAGCTCATAGGTTCTTCTCTTTGGTCTGTGGGGAGAATGGAAGATGAAATTGAAATGAAATAAATTATTTAACACTGGTGATCATTCCCACTGCCAGGGCCTTCTGTATACATGTTTCTAATAGAGCAAGTGACATCCCAAGGTGGAGGTAGGGGATAGGATTGAGAGTCAGCAGAGCCATTCAAGCTAATGGACCTTAACTCTCCCTGAGTCTAAACAGACCCTTTTAATTAAGAGTATTTTATTATTAGTAGTAGTATTTTAATACATTTATTGATTTTATTTATTTTTGGCTGAGTCGGGTCTTCATTGCTATGCGCGGGCTTCCTCTAGTTGCGGTGAGCAGGAGCTACTCTTGTTGCGGTGCGCGGGCTTCTCATTGTGGTGGCTTCTCTTGTTGCAGAGCACGGGCTCTAGGCACGTGGGCTTCAGTAGTTGTGGCACGCAGGCTCAGTAGTTGTGGCTCATGGGCTCTAGAGTGCAGGCTCCATAGTTGTGGCGCATGGGTTTAGTTGCTCCACGGCATGTGGGATCCTCCCAGACTAGGGATTGAACCCGTGTCGCCTGCATTGGCAGGCGGATTCTCAACCACTGCGCCACCAGGGAAGCCCCAAGAGTATTTTAAATCCTCCTAGTGTGCTTCCATTTTGGAGGTTGAGATAGACGTTATGGAGTAGCAGTCTCGCAAGAAGCCATTCAGCTGTGTGCTACCTTTCCTGGCACCTTCCTGGGACAAATTCTTACTTTTCCTGTACTTCTGGGCAAGGCTCTTTGTGCAGTTGAGTTGCTGAGAGCAGTTACCTAAATTTCTTGGCTCAAAAAGGGCTATTTTGGTAAGAAATTAATTATCTTAGGTTAATATGGTTCATTGAACAAAGTCTTGTGCTGTGAACCAGGAAGCTGGCATTTGGACACACTAGTTAGGTATTGCCTAATGATAACCTTTGTTCAGTGGCTTCTCTGCTTATGCTGTTGCATGTGTTGTGAAGCAGGCATGAAAACTACCTCTCACCCAGCCGAAGATCTTTTTTGAATGAATAGAGAGTCTAATATTGCAGAAGTGGTAGATGAAGTTAGTGGTATTTCTATGTGGGAAGATATTTCTAAGAGATGGTAGAAGAGAAGACTTAACATGTATCAAATACCAACCATGTGCCAGGCACTATTAAGTGATGTATATGTATTTTCTCATATTAAATGAGAATAGTCCTTTCAGGTAGGTATTATAACCTTCCTTTTACAGGTGAGGAAAATGACTCTCAGAGAAGCTAAGCGTTGTACCTAAGATCACACAGCTAGTAAGAGTCAGGGATCTGAACGTTGCTCAGTCTAGACTTCAAACCCAGTGTTCTTTTCACGGCATCACGCTGCTACAGAGAATTTGCCTAATTTTTTTTTTTTCTTTGAAGAGGAAAGAGTCTTACAGAGACTAAAGGGTAAAGGTAAGTAGAAATGAAAACTTGCTTGCATGTTTTGGGAGGCAGTAACAGAAAGCAGGATTATCAGATTGACTTCTGATGGAGGCAAGCAGAGTAGCAAAGGCAGGGCTACTGGAATATATGTGACTAATGACGGTGCCTAGTGTGTGTGAGCCTCTTAATGAGCTGCTTGGTTTCCTTTGCCCCTATTCATTGTTCCCTGTGGCAGCTGACCTGTTGCCTCTTCTCTCTAGGGTAAAGCCCACAGCTTGAAGCCAAGTGTAAAGGAGAAGCTGTTGGGCAGCCCAGTTCGCTTTTCTGAAGATGTAAGCCAGCGAGTCTATCTCTACGAGGGACTCCTAGGTGAGAAACAGACTGCGAAGGCCACTTGCACTGGAAGGAAGCTGGACTCAGCCCGGGAAGAGGGTGGCACTGAACAAGTAGCTGCTTGGCTTTTTGCTGATCTCGGTGCTGACGTTAGAGGACATTTTTATATCTGAAGCAAGCGACTTACTGGGGAAAAAACAGTGGGTGAAAACTAGAAGAGACTGAAGTTTGGTATTAACCAACAGCCTCTGTCTTTCTGTCTTCTTTTACTTTCTTGCTACCATGGTCCTTCCTGCTCACAAATCGGCAGGAAGGGACAAAGGATCGATGTGGGACCAGTTAGAGGATGCCGCTATGGAGACCTTTTCTATAAGTAACCACCTTTCTTTGTGTGCTGTTCATCCCTCCTCCTCGGGAGGGATTGGGCCTCACTTGGAGGCAGCTGGGGCTGGTGGCAGGAATGTTAGATCTGGGGTGAAGAGCCTCGTGTTTCCTTTGCCCTGGAATTTGTAATGACTTCCTTTTTTCTGGAATTTACTCTGTTTTAGTTCGGCAGCCATATTCTTTATATGTTATATAAGCCCCTAAAAAACCTCTCTTCCACACAGGCAAAGAGCGTTCTACTTTATGGGACCAAATGCAGTTCTGGGAAGATGCATTCTTAGATGCTGTGATGTTGGAGAGAGAAGGGATGGGTATGGACCAGGGTCCCCAGGAAATGATAGACAGGTATGAGGCTTAGAAACCCTTGGGAAAATGCAAATTCAGCCTCTTCCCAGTTAATTCTGTGTTCTCCCACCTGGGGGCTGACTTGTCCTGGTCTCCTGCTCAGGTACCTGTCCCTAGGAGAACATGACCGGAAGCGCCTAGAGGATGATGAAGATCGTTTGCTGGCCACGCTCTTGCACAACCTCATCTCCTACATGCTGCTGATGAAGGTAATGTCTATTTTGCTTATGCCCAGCTACTGCTGATAGTGGAGGGCAAGGCTTGTTCCTGTTGCCTAAATCTCGGGGCAGTTGGGAAGCAGTCAGAGCATCCTGTTGGGGCTCTCTTCTTCATTGAAACTCTGAGGCCTCTCTGCAGCTCACACATGATCCATTTATCTGAAGCTGCCAGGCTGTTGTGCTAAGGAATGTTGTAAAGGTGATTGATGATTGCATGCCACTTGTTTATTCTGAATTTTAAATGGGCTTCCTTTGCTGAATAGTTTTAGGATGCCTGTAGAACTCCCTACAGAATACAGTGGAAAAAATTTTTTTTTTACATAGTAGGCTCTGAAACTTGAGAAAGAATGCCCAGAATTTACTTTTCAGCATTAGTCCTTTATCATATAGACTTTGCCATAGATGTAAAAAGAGCTACTCATTGAAAAAGCAATGGTAGGTTCTAGTTTGACTTGGTTATACTTGGTTTTTACAGCTGTGGGAGAACTGTGTTACCAAATAGAAGAGTCCTGTTCTGAAAGGGACTTGGTGGGTAGAAGAGAGTTGTTTTGAGAATGAGCTCCTGGGTTTCTCCTCCTCCTGTTCTCCCAGCCTCTCTACATGTGAAGGGATTAGTTGATCAAATGCAGAGAATACCCTGCAGGCACTCTTGGTTTGTTTCCTTTTCTGTTTAAGGGTCTCTTGAACTCCAGGGGTACCAGTTAAACTCTGGTTGGGAAAGGGTGGTGATCTTTAACCCTAAGATGGTGTCTTGGTGACAACTGAGTGTAGAACATTGCTACTCTTAAGTCTTACTGTCTAAGAATCACACTCTGAGGAGCCCCAGGGGTTTTTAGAGGTGAATGTTATGGTATTGGTTGGGGGGTTAGGGAGGATGTGTCCCCGTGAGTCCCCGTCCACTTAAACCAGAACTTCTCTAAGAGCCACTTTTCTGCAGAAGCCACCTGGAGACAGAACCAGGGTTTTTCTTCTCAGACTGTTGGCAGAACACACAGTTGAATGTTTTATCCTCAGTGATGTGGTCTTTTAGAACTCTACTTTTCTCAGGAGGAAAGATATTAAGATCCTGTTTTGGCTTTTCAGGTAAATAAGAATGATATCCGGAAGAAGGTGAGGCGCCTGATGGGAAAGTCGCATATTGGGCTTGTGTACAGCCAGCAAATCAACGAAGTGCTTGACCAGCTGGCAAACCTGGTGAGCACACCTGGGCCGTCCTTTAGGCTCCCTTCCATTGCGCTAGTCAGCCTCGCAGGCGTGGGCCTCATGGCCTAAGGCAGAGCCTTCCGCGTAGGTCATTTCTTGGCTCGTATGTTTTCAAAATCCCTAGTTCTGAAAATAGGGCTTTGACTCTAGATGAGGCTTTTGCCCTTCTGTTCTGTGATAGGATTCTCTGCACTAAAACATCCCATTGCAGCCATTTCAACGTTTGTGTGGTCTGTGGACCCCTGTGGATCCACAAGGTGAATACTGTTTTCACGATAATACTGAAATGTTGTTTGCCTTTTTTATTGGGTTGACATTTGCACTAAGGGTGCGAATGCAATGGTGGGTAAAACCACTGGTGCCTTAACACGGTGAAGATGGTGGCACCAAACCGTGCTAGTGTCCCCACCTCCACACACTCTCAGTTAAAAACAAAACAAAAAGCCAGTTTCACTTGTGAATGTCCTTGATGATGCAGTTAAAATCATCAGTTTTATTCAGTCTGATCAGTGATTATACATGTTCTTAGTATTCTATGTGACAAAATGAGAAATATACGTAAAGCATATTGCTGCAAATGAAAATATGATTGTTTCGAGGAAAGGGAATTTGTGACGATTTGAATTCCAAGGTGAACTGACAGCTTTGCAGCCAGTTGTGGGACATCATTTTTACTTGAAAGAATGACTAACATTACTGTTATTTGGAGTTGGGTATTTGGCACACTTCTTGTGCATGAAGCTTCCCAATATTTAAAGACTTTTCCAGTGAGATTGATGATGAATGTGATTTTTTGATATTGTGTAATGAAATGCATCAACATTTGGAAGAGCTGCATAACTGGGCGAACCAGTATTTTCCAGATGACTGATGTGTGATGTTACAAATTCAACTGTGGATAAAAGATCCACTCCAGGTGTAACGCAGACAAATGGATTTTAATGTAACAAAGGACAAAGTGTTCATTGATGTGTTTTCAGATTACACACTGCTACTAACTTTAAGAAACTTCTTGAGGTTCTGGTATAGCATCAAAGAAGAATGTGCATATTTATCTGGAAAGCCTAGTAAAATACTCCTCCCTTTTCCAGATACGTATCTGTGAGGTCAGATTTTCTTTAATATACCTCAACCAAAGCAACACGTCACAGCAGATTGAATGTAGAAGCAGATATGAGAATACAGCTATTTTTCATTAAGCCAAACATTAAAGAGATTTGCAAAAAATGTAAAATAGTGCCACTCACCACATTTTTTTTGTTGTTCTGGAAGATATGATGATTTAAAAAGTATATGTTGTTTATATTATCATGTAATGGATTTATTAATGAATTATTAATTCCTTTTAAATGAATTAATAAACATTTAAATTTTTTCAGTTTTAATTTCTAGTGTGGTAAATACCTATAAGTAAAACTTACAAAGACATAAGTTCTTGGGGCGTCATCAATAAAGTTAAAATGGATAGGAGTCCTGAGACCAGGAAGTTTGAGAACACAGCCATGGCGGCCAGTGGCCAGCAGATGGCGCCGCTCTAAGGAAGCTGATAAGAATTGAATTGCTGAATGAGGGATTCTCGGCCCAGAGGGCCGTGTGAGAGGGATGTTTGGCTGTCCCTAAAGGATCTCTCTTTCCTCAGAATGGACGAGATCTCTCTATCCGGTCCAGTGGCAGCCGGCACATGAAGAAGCAGACATTTGTGGTACATGCGGGGACAGACACAAATGGAGATATCTTTTTCATGGAGGTAGGTGCTGGTTCATGCTAGGGGCCCAAAGCAATATTTGAGAGTCACAAGGAACTCCTAGAACTGATGCCAGAATATTTTTCCCCACTTATCTCATTCATCTTCATGATCCATTTATCATTAAATTGTTAGGCTCTTATACAAATAAATTAATATAATAGATGATTCCCTATCGTTTCTTTTATTTTTTAATTTTAATTTATTTTTGGCTGTGTTGGGTCTTCGTTGCTGCGCGCGGGCTTTCTCTAGTTGCGGTGAGTGGGGCCTGTTCTTTGTTGCTGTGTGCGGGCTTCTCATTGCGGTGGCTTCTCTTGTTGCGGAGCACGGGCTCTAGAGCGCAGGCTCAGTAGTTATGGCTCACGGGCTTAGTTGCTCCACGGCATGTGGGATCTTCCCAGACCAGGGCTCAAACCCGTGTCTCCTGCATTGGCAGGTGGATTCTTAACCACTGTGCTACCAGGGAAGTCCATCCCTATCATTTCTTTTATATATAGATTGCATAGATGATATAGTCACATTGTCCATAAGTCAGAACAACATAGAATGGTATACACTGGCAAGTCTTGCTCTCATTCTTATCCCCTTCCACTCAGTTTCCCATCCACCTCACCCCTTCCTCTTGGAGGTAACCACTTTTATTTATAACCACTTTGTACCTTCCAGTGGTTTTCTATGCAGACACAATAAAATATGAGCTTAAGTTCTTATTTTTCTACTCTTTTACCTAAAGGTAGCACATAATATCTACTGATCTGTACCTTTTTTTTTTTCTTTCATTAAACTTATCCTGGAGATCTTCTGTATCACTACAAAAAGAGCTCATTCTTTTTACAGCTGTATAGTGTTCCACCATGTGACTATACCATAGTTTATATACCCAGTCAGCATTTACGTACCCTTGATTTTCTTCCAAATTTTTGCTGTTGCCAGTAGCGCGACTCTGGGTGATGCTGTGCCTGCTTCATTTCCCACATGTACAGGTTTATCCAGGAATTTCCACAAGTGGAATTGCTGGGTCAAAGGGAAAATGCATTTATAATTATGGTTGATATGACTCTAAAGTATCTCTTAACATATAGTAGTTTCTCTCCCACGTTGCCATTTATTTTGTTGAAGAAATGTGCCCTATTACATTTTAGATTTTTTGCTGATTGCATCTCCTTAGTGTTGTTTAACATGTTTCTCTATCACTTGTATTTGTACAAGCTAGTAATTCAATCTAGAGATTTAGTCAGTTTCAGATTCAGTATTTTGGCAAGAAGAGGTGGTGCTGTATACTTCCTGTCGCCTCATATGGTTGGCTCTGTCCTAGTGATCAACGGGTTCACATGTGGGCAACCTGACCTATCCACTGCAAACTTCCTCATTAGTTTTTCTGATTTAGCTTATGGTATTTTTTTTAATATTTATTTATTTATTTGGCTGCTCCCGGTCTTTGTTGAGGCATGTGGGATCTTCGCTGAGGCATGCGGGATCTTAGTTGCAACATGTGGGATCTAGTTCCCTTATCAGGGATCAAACCTGGGCCCCCTGCATTGGGAGCACAGAGTCTTAACCATTGGACCACAAGGAAAGTCCCTAGCTTATGGTATTTTTCACCATGCAGGATTTTTTAACTTTTTTTGTAGTTAAATTAATCAGTCATTTCTTTTGTGGCTTCTGGATTTTGAGTCATAGTTAGAAAAACCCTTTCTTAATCCAGTATTGTAAAGGAAATTGGCATGTTTTCTTCATTTCTGTGTTTTTAATTCTCAAATGGATCTCTTTCTAAGTAATTTTAGGGACCAAGTACTGCTCCTCTATAAAGTAGTGAAATTAGCTAATATTCTGCTGCCTTTTGGCTTAGTTGAATTTGATTTTCACATTCACAGCTTTTTGAAGTGGTAGTTTGTCAAACGTAGGGTGGGATTTCTGCTCTGAGGCAGAAACATACATGATGATGTAGCTGAGAAGGGAGTCATTTTCATATCACCTTGAAGTGTTAGACTTTGGCTAGGTGCCTATCAGAACTGAGGGCTACTTAGGGCATCTGCACCACAGTAAATTTCTCCAGAGGATTCCTTGAAGTATAGGATTCTCTCTCACCACTGTTACAGGGAGCCTCATACGAGGGCCCTGGAGCATGGGGTGGGTCCATCATCTCATAGATGCTCCCCCTTGTACTGCAAAGCGAGGGTACCTTGCTCATTCCATCAGTGCCTGGCTACTGTGATCTATCAGATTTAGCTGTTCTCAGCACAGCCTACTGGTTGCATGAGTAGTTGGATAGCAATTTGCAAAGACTTTAAAAGATCATCTTTATTGCCTTTTATTTTAATTACAAAAGTAATAGAGTATATGCTGTAAAAGTTTCAAACCATATAGAAGTAAAAATAAAGTAAAAGTAAAAATTTTCCTTTACTTCCTTCCCGTGCCATGTCTCAGAGGTAACCACCGTTAAAGAATTCGGCATGAATCCTTTCAGATTTAAAAAAATGCATATTTGTATAAATATAGCTTATATGGAATTTTGTTTCAGTGTTTATACAAGTGATATCAAACTACAAATATTGTTAATAATTTGGCTTTTTTCACTTAATGTATCGCAGGCATACCTATAATATGTCTACATATTATAGAAATCTGTCTCTGTTGTTTTTAATGGATGCTTAACCATGAGGTGTTATATGGAAGTGTCATTATTTAACTGGTCCCTCCCACTTTTTTTTTAAACAACGCTTCACTGACTATCCTTGAACATAAATCCTTGCACACTCCCTTGAGAATTTCTATAGGATAGGTTCTTAGTGTGAAATTTCTGGGTCAAGCTTATATACATTTACGGTTTTGATAGATTTTGCCAAATTGCCTTCCCAAAGACTGTGCCAGTTTACACCTCTACCAGCAGCATAGGCAGGTATGACACATTGTTACCATCGTCTCTCTAGCCTAGAAATCATATGTTCTTCTAAACACCTGTCCCTCTCCTTTCCATCGTGTTCTTAGAGGGTTATGGAAAGTGGAGTGGTATTCTCCATTTTCCACATGGAGAGAACCACAGAGTTCAACTGGGGCTAGAATCCAAGTTTCTAATTCCTACTCAGCTACGTTGGCCCTTTTCTTCCTAAAGCTTTTGAGCCCCAGTAAAGTCTTAGATGGTAGATTAAAACTGGTAATCTTGTATATTCCTCATTCATGCACCTAATTTTTATGGGGCGCATATCATAGCCAGGCACTCGTTTGCTGGGTTTGGGGTTACATCAGTGAATAAGGGAGACATAGTTTCTGTTGCCCTAACAGGGTTGACAAGCCATTGGGGAAGTCAGATAATTAAACACCCAGCGTCATAAAATATAATGAGCATTGCGAGAAGATGTTCAGGGGGCAGGTGTTATGGGAATACATAGCAGAGGGTCTGGGAGTCATGGGCGACCTTCAGAAGTGACCTTTGAGCTTAGACTTGAAGAAGAGTAGGACTTGATGGCTGGAGTCGGGGAGGGGAAGTGTGTTCCAGGGGTATTTGGGGTAGAATGGTGGGACTTGATGGAAGGAGTCTTGCATCACTCCTTCATTTCTGGCCTGGGCAGCAGGGGGAGACGGTGATGCCATTTACTGAAATAGGGAACTTAGAAGGAGGAGCTGCCCAGGAGGAGATGTGGAGTTCAGATTTGGACATGATGAATTTGAAGTGCTGCCAGTGAGACATCCAGATAGAGAGAGGTCAGGACTCAGGAAGACAGGTCTCATGTGGAGAAAGATGTGAGAATCATCAATGTGGTCATAATAATTATTATTATATTTCTTATATTATAGTTGTATTGTTGTTATAGCAGCTAACTCCAGGGTACATTCTATGTGCCTGGCTTTATTCTAAGAATTCTTTTAAACATTTATTTAATTAACTAATTTATTTATTTTTTGGCTGGCATTGGGTCTTCGTTGCTGCGTGCAGGCTTTCTCTAGTTGCGGCGAGCGGGGGCTACTCTTCATTGCAGTGTGCGTGCTTCTCATTGCAGTGGCTTCTCTTGTGGAGCACGGGGCTGTAGGTGCACGGGCTTCAGTACTTGTGGCATGGGGGTTCAGTAGTTGTGGTTTGCGGGCTCTAGAGCTCAGGCTCAGTAGTTGTGGTGCACGGGCTTAGTTGCTCCACGGCATGTGGGATCTTCTTGGACCAGGGTTCGAACCCATGGCCCTTGCATTGGCAGGTGGATTCTTAACCACTGCACCACCAGGGAAGTCCGATTCTAAGAATTTTATGCACATTAACTTATTTAATCTTCACAGTAACTCCATGAAGTTATTACTATCCCCATCTTACACACGAGGAAATATAGACAGAGATTAACTTGCTTAAGGTGACACAGCTAAGTAAGGAGACAGCCTTAAATCTAAATCCAGGTAGTCTGATCTTAGACCTGTGCTCTTACCCATCGTGCTATAATGTCTCCACCATAACTGAAGGCATACGAACAGGTATGTCCACCTGAGGGAGAATGTTGAGCAAGAAGAGGACGTGGAGAACTTTGCCTTTTAGTTTATATCATCCTGTGCAGTATAATTTTTTTTTTTTGCAATAAGCCATGTCCGTGTGTCACTTGTGTAATTAATTTTTGAAAAGATTTATGCAGAACTAGAGCCGAGCCAGGATTAGAAAATGTGTTGGTTCCATTTTTTTTCTCCTTGGTTAAGTCTGCCCTAATCCCCTGCCTTTGTGCTTGTCCATAGCGATGATTCCTAAGGTTGTAAGGTGGAGGCGTAAGATATCCTCTGCGTACTTTAAGTCCAGAACACGCAAGACGTAATGAACACTGACTGAAGTGAAGTGAGCCACCTTCCTTGCCCACAAGTTCCTTTCAACGGCTCCTCCTCTGTCGGTAAACCTTCTAGTGGACGATGTGTCCAGCAGTTCAGTGTTTGTGTCTCCACGTAAGAAAGACTGAGCATAAGACAGAAAACCTGACCTTGGGGATGCTCCTAGGACCAGTTGTCCCATCTTTCCCCGTGGGGAGCAGCGTGCAGTGTGGCCTGGGGTGGGAAGAGACCAGGGCCACCGACTGCCCCGTGTGCCTCTGCAGGTGTGTGACGACTGCGTGGTGCTGCGTAGTAACATCGGGACAGTGTACGAGCGCTGGTGGTATGAGAAGCTCATCAACATGACCTACTGTCCCAAGACCAAGGTGCTATGCTTGTGGCGTAGAAACGGCTCTGAGACCCAGCTCAACAAATTCTATACTAAGAAGGTACCCGTGAACTCTGTGTGCGTTGGGGGTTGGGCGTTGAGGGAAAGTGCGGAGCTCCTGCAGGGAAGTTAACGTTGCAGAATCCACGCTGGAGCCCCACTTTGGCCTCTGGCTGTGGCGCGGAACACGTAACGCTGTCTCCGAGGTCCTGGCATCGGCCCAGGCCTCCAGCAGCCATTCTAGAGTAGAGGGTGGGGAGCCTGGAGAGCTTGTACGACAGGACAGCTCTCCCCACTGTGCCGCAGTGTCGGGAGCTGTACTACTGCGTGAAGGACAGCATGGAGCGTGCTGCCGCCCGACAGCAGAGCATCAAACCTGGTGAGCGGAGGACGGCTCCCTGGGCGCGTGCCTTCTGTTGGTTTTCATCCGTCCTGAGCGGTGGGGGCCTGAGGAGGAGGTCAGGCGGCGGGGCTCCCCACCTTCCAGTTAGCTGACGACCTCCTCCCTCGCCACAGGGCCGGAGCTGGGTGGCGAGTTCCCTGTGCAGGACATGAAGACTGGCGAGGGTGGCTTGCTGCAGGTCACCCTAGAAGGGATCAATCTCAAGTTCATGCACAACCAGGTAGGTGCAAGTGGCAGCATGAGGCTTCCCAGCCCCGGTGTTCCATCTGCAGTAGGATCAGTGTCCAGGTCCCCAGTGCTTCCCCAGTGAGCGTGAGAGAGGCCTCCGGGGCTAGTGAGAGAATTGGAGCAGCTGGATCGGAGAGAACAATCGGAGGGGAGGGCGCAGTGACACTGGCAACCACCCGGAAGGTGCGGCAGGGAGCCTGTGCCGGGGAGGAGGGGAGAGAGAGGGAGCCATGGTGGCCCGGCTGCCCCTGCCCATTACTCAGCACAGTGTGAGTGGGAGCGTCTCACCTGGCCCTTCTTCGCACAGTGTCCGCCTTCCCTTATCCCAGGGTGTGCTTTTGCTTGGTGGTTTTGCTTTGAGAGTCTATACCGGCTGGTCCCCTCGCGTGTTTCTGGTGCGCGTGAAGCGTGGCGCGCGTGTGTGTGTGTGTGTGTGTGGCTGGCTTGTGTCTGTCCCATCTGGAGTGTGTGTGTTTATTTGCCTTTTTTTTCCTGCCGATTCTTCTTCCTATTCTCTTCCTTCCTCTGAACGTCCCCACTCTGTCCCCAGCTCCACAGGCCCCACTCCCCTTCTTTTGACTGGGGAGCCCTTCAGGACCCATCTTGCCCTCATTGTGACCCCACCGTAGGAGCTGACTGTTTTTTCTCTTGGTTCTAACACAGCATTACTTTTTCTCTCAGCGGACATTCCTTAAGCTAATCCCTTTCTGAGGCCAGCGCGTCATCCCAGGTCCGCTCCCTGTCCTGAGTCTTCACACAAGTGCCTTCCCTCCCCCTCCCCTGATGTCCTGGTTCGTCTCCTTGAGGCCCTGAGCCAGACGCGAAAGTGCGAAGCACCACGGCCCCTGGCCAGGCAGCAGACACTCAGGGGCGGTGAACATCTGGACTCTGGGGCTTCCTCCTACCACTTGCCATTTTAGTTCTCCTTCTTTCAGGAATCCAGCTGGGCAACTTGGTGTGATGGGAGACAGCTGCCCAGGCTTCCTGGCAGTATACTTGCAGTAGTATATTTACTATTAGTCACAGTAATACATTAAATAGTATACTTAATAAGACCTTAGGGTCCACCCAAAGAGGGGTTGACTTAAGTACTTTTCTAGACCATGAAGGTGCCAGCACTTCTCGGGGACCAGGCTTCTGACTGCACTTTAGGGCTGTGGCCTCCCCTGATGCCTCACCTTCTGAAGAAGAGATCTTATTAAATGACACCCAGATGCCCTCTTCCCGCTTGGTACACCCCCTTTGGACTGACCTACCGTCTAACCGTTACAAAGTATGTACAAGCTGGTCTGTAGTTTAAGGCTTTGCCCCAGAAGAGAGATCCTGAAGAGAGAGAGAAAGTCAAACCCTGACTGATGATGAGATAATGGCCTTGGGGTCTGTCTTCTACCACATAACAGTCAGCTGGAGTTGAGGAAGCATTGGACCCCCGGTGGAGTTCTGCAGTGTGGGGTGACAGATGGGAAAAGCATGGTCTTTGGAGTCAGGACGTACTTGGATTTGGAGCCCAGCCTCGTCATCCATGGGCAAATAAACCTCCTGATCCACAGTGTCCTCATCTGTAAAACGAGGGTGATACTATATCCTGCGCCACGTAGACGTAAGGACAAACAAGTAGTATTTGTAGAACTCCTAGCAGGTGCTCACAAGTGGTTGCTGTTAGTACTACCAATCACCACATACTCTTGGGAGAGCCTGAATCCTGTTTCAAGGAAGATGCCAACACCTCCCTCCCAAGGACAGTCTGAGGGGAGCTTTGCGCCCGTGCCAGCCCTCTGCGCCGGAGGAGGATGCATGGAAGGGTAGAGAGCTGATGGGCTGAGGGGGGGCCCCTGGGGCACAGTGTCCTACAAGCACTGCCCTGGGCAGAGGGTGTGGGCAGGCAGCCCAGGCCAGCAGAGGGGCCTTTGCGTTGGCTTTGACGGTTAAAACTAACACCTTCCTTTCTCTCCCATGCTTTCTCCTCCGGCCAGGAGCGGAAGGTACATGCCCTTTCTGCCGTCTTCGCTTCTTAGCGCTTTTGAGTTGTGTGTGTGTGTATTCTTCCATCCTCCCTGTGGGAAATAGGTTTTCTGTGTGGGTGGGGCTATAGCTGGGAGAGTGGGCTTTGCGGGGCAGTGGGGGAGCCTCTGGGCCTTACCCCCTCCCTCCCTCCCTCCCTCCCTCTCTTGCAGGTTTTCATAGAGCTGAATCACATTAAAAAGTGCAATACAGTTCGAGGCGTCTTTGTCCTGGAGGAATTTGGTAATTACACTATTTTGCTCTTAGGTCTGGACTCACATGGCAGTAACTCAAACCTCGGAGCTCCAGAGGAGGGACTAGAGACAGAGAAGAAGAGCCTCTGCAGAGAGGTCAGGAGAAGCAGGAGTGATAGGGAGGAAGAGGGAGTCCTGACCTGAGAGAAGGGAGGAGAAGGGAAAGCTAGTCGGTCGGTGGCTGCCTGAGAGTGGCCCGAAGAGCAGTGGCTTAGACGCCGGGCTTAGAGATGAGCGCTGGTAGTGAAGAGGCTCCTCGAAGCCGCGCCACCTTCCCTTGTTTGGCCAGCTGGTGGGGCAGAGCAGACGAGCCATTCCCTAGCTCTGCTGTGTTCATGTCGCCTGCCTCGGTCCCTCTAGCAGCCCAGTGCTCTGTCCAGCCACCCTGGGGCCACGCCAGGGTCCATCGAGCCTCTGGGCTGCAGGAGGGCGTGCGGCGGTGCAGGCAGGCTCACTCTAGGGGGCAGGCGAGCCTAGTGGCCTCAGAGGCAGAGGGCAGTGGTAGCTGGAAGCCGGGAGCTAGGCTCCCCCCCCAGCCAAGCGCTGACTGAGTGGTGTCTGGGTTCTCACCCCGGGGCTTTGAGTTCCTGCTGTGTTTGTGCTTCATTCTTTCGTGCCCCTCATCGCTGCTATGAAAACCTTCGTTCTCCAGCAGGTAAAGTGACCTCGCCGTGCTGCCTCTCCCCAGGCCCCTGCCTTGGGCCCTGCGGTGGGTGGGCAGGCTCCCTTCGCCCAAGCCAGCTGCTCGCATCACCAACTTGTCTCCTCCCTTCTCTCCCCACCCTCTTCCTTCCCAACCTCGTCCACCCTCGCGCTGGCTCATTGGTTCCGAGTTTTCTCCCGTGTGCTCCTTTCTCTCTTCTGCCAGAGAGACGTTTGGGGGAGTCTTCCAACTCAGGAGAAGGACCTGGGCTCATTGCTCTACCTTTGATGAGTTTATTCCCTGTTAACCCTGGGGCCCCCTGAATTCTACCTCCCAGGGTCAGAAGAAGGTGTGGCCAACTCTCACCCTACCTTTTCTGGCCCCCAGGGGATGCCATGCCCCTGCTCCCCGTCTCCAGGGGCCATGATGATGGCTGAGGCTGGGGGACCTTACTCCTTCCTCTGGCCAAGCAGAACCCCTGCATGGCTGGGGCCGGGGTGACTCTTAGGCTCGCATTCCGGGCTGTGGACACGTGTGTATTTTGCCTGACGCTCCCTGTCACCTCCCTCCCCGGGTGCTGTACTCACCTGTCTCTTCTGCTCGGTGTGTCTGCTCCAGAGCCCTCTGACGCTCTCCCTCACACAGGCAGGCCTGGGCCTCTCCTGCCATCAGGGAAGGAAACTTCCGAGTCTGGTGGGTTTAGTATCATGCCATTTCTTCATCCAGCCTCAGGACCCTCAGTGCAGGGGCTGGGAGTACAGGGAACGTGTTTAACTTGACCAGAGCATGGGGCTGGCGACAGGGGTGAGTTCTCGGGTGTCTCAGCAAGGTGAGGCACAGGCTAGAGGCAGTGCTTTCCTCCCAGCCAAAACCTGGGAATGTCAGCTGTGGTCCTCGGGCCCTGGATGGTAGCAGCGACCAGGCTGGTGAGAGACTAGCCTGCTCCTGTGCTGGGGCTCTCAAAGTCGGTAGAGTCGTGGCCATGGAGCCAGGAGCCACTGCAGACCTCAGATGTCAGGCTGAGGAGTCGGGACCAGTGTCCTCTCACCCGGCCGGGGCTGAGTGAGGCCCACAGGGGAAGGGGACCCTGGTGCCGGGCGCTGCCGCCTGGGGGAGCGTGGCGCTATTGCTCTTAGTTTTGAACCTTCTGTTTTGTCTCTTGCCCGTCCGGTTTTAGTTCCTGAAATTAAAGAAGTGGTGAGCCACAAGTACAAGACACCAATGGTGAGTGTGCCGACAGGCCAGTCTGCGAAGGGCTCCCGGGGGCGTGCCAGCAGGAGTGGGGTGGGCTTCTGAGAGCACAGGGCGAGGGGCAGTTAAGAATGGTTGAGAAGAGAATTTAGTCTAGATGCCAGAGATGCAGCTGGAGCTGAAGCAGGTCTTCAGCCTGGGAGAGGCACACATGCTGACCCCCTCCCACGGGCCAGCTCTGGGGCCTCGCTTGGGGCTCTTTAGTCTGGAGGCCTGAGCCCAGAGTTAGGGCAGGAGTTTCCCAGTTGGCAGAGCTCCACGTGTGAAGACGTAGGAATCTGCGTGACGTTGATCTGGCTGGTTTTCTCTCCTCCAGGCCCACGAGATCTGCTACTCTGTGTTGTGTCTCTTCTCATATGTGGCTGCTGTCCGTAGCAGTGAGGAAGATCTCAGAACCCCACCCCGGCCCGTCTCTAGCTGATGGAGAGGGGTTAAGGCTGCCCCAGCCCAGGGGCCGTCCCTTGCCTCTCGCTGTTCCCAAGTGCACCGTGCTGCTGTGACTGCGAAGTGGGTGATGCGTGTGTGTTCTCTGCAAGCCCCCTCGCTGAGGCTCAGATGGGTCCCAGTTCTGTGTGTCTCGGTGTCTTAGTGTGTCTCACAGGGCTGAGCTAGTCTCTTCCAGCTTCTTCCTCTCCACCCCCAAAAGACCATCCTCCTGTCCCCTCGGGGCTCAAAAGTACGTGTGTGTCTGTCTGTTGGGCCAATGGCTTCTAAGAACTCGGAGTACAGGCAAGTGCGAGCCCGCTATTACTTGTCATTGAGACATCTGTGTTGTAGTTTCTCATCCTTGACATTATAACCTTCCAGAGCAGGACTTGGGCTCTCCGTCCTCTGTGATCCGGCACCACTGGGTGCCTGGAGCAGTCCCACTGTGGGGAGTTGAGGGAAGCTTGAGGCTTGTCCCCCCAGATGAGGGGTGGGTGGGGAAAGGAAGGGGGGAGTCAAGGGGCAGCAGAGCGAGTGGCAACCTCCCTGCTTCCTTAGTTCCTCCCTGGAACTTCCAGGCAGTTCCCAAGCTGGCGGCGACTGCCCACGGGCACAGGCCTGGCTGCTGCTACCACGGGCTCCACCACTGCAGTGGGGCTGCACTGACCGGCTGCTGTTTGCTGAGCAGCAGTTCCCTTGTGGTCTGCCTGGCCTTCGGCAGGGGAGAGCAAAACGACTGGGGCTGGGAGAGTCCCAGGGACCACAGGCTGCCACGCCCAGGAACCTGGTGGTGTGGGGAGAGGCCGAGTTCAGTATCCACCTCTGTGTCTGCTGGTAGCGTCGCAGCACTGGCTGCCAGGGGGAGCGAGAGCCTGGGAGTGGGCACGAGATGACTGTAAATATTTCAGCTCCACATTATTTATAGAAAATGTACAGATATGTGAATGTGAAATAAAGGTCCTTAACTCCCCTTGGGCTCCTGGCTGCCATGCGTTAAATGACGCCTCCTCTTGGGCTGAGGAAGGCTGACCCTGGACTCGAAAAAGGCACCTTTGGCCTGAAGGAATCAGGGAGGTGAGATCATGCCCATCCAATCTGGTGTGCTGAAGGCCCCGCTTCCCACCCCTCTGGCCCAGTGGAGCTCACCAGCTTCCTGTGCTCTCAGAGAGGCCCCATGGGAGGGGCCTTCCCAGGGCCCCATCAGAGGGTTGCTGTGCTATGAGTTGGTCGCTAGAGGGAGCAGCCAAACAGGGCTTGACACCTAAGCAGAGATTAATTTAGTAGTAAAGGAAAAACCAAGGCCCGGGCTCTCAGCTCCTGGTGCCCTTCACACGTGTGCTCCAGAGAGGTTTTGTGACTCGGCCAGAGCCTCCAACGGGGCCTGGAGCCCAGGGCTCTGGGCTCTTGGCCAGGAGTGTCTTGGGTTGGGTAGGACTCCGAGAAGCAACCTTGGACCAGCCTTCATGGAACTTCTTTCTAGGCCATGGAGAAACCACTCCCTGGGCAGGAAGGACCCTTTTCACTCTATCAATCAGGGCACCTCTGAGAGCTGCTGGCTTCCTCCTCCCAAAAGCAAACTGGTGATGGGATTTTGGCACCCCACGGGGGAAGGAAGAGCAGAGTCGGGCCCTGGCCCCTACACCTTCCTGGTTCCCAGTGCCTTGTCTAGACAGGATCACTCTTCCTGTGCGATATGGGTGTGAATGGGCAGTGGGCTTTTTGCCCACCGGGACCCCAAAGCAGCTGGTCACTTTCACTCCAGGCCCTTACGGGCACAGAACCACACTGATACTAGCACTGCCCCCCATCCAGGCTGCTGTGACCATGGGTCACCAGGACAAAGACGGGAGAGCCTGGGGATTCTGGCTCTTTTGCTAATAATACACTTTCCTCTGTCACAGCTCCTCAGTTTCCTCATTTGAAGGTGGGGAGGACTGAGGTTCCTTCTAGTATTAATGTTTTATGAACTTAGGATCCCACAATGGTCCTCATTTAATTCATCTAGGAGAAAGAATACCTGCCTTCAGTTTGCTCTCAAGATCAAGTAAATTTTCCCGTGCTTTTTCTGAAAACAAGCATCTTGGACAAGAAGAGTCAGTTCTCTGTGATTGCACCGATCTTTTATTGCCCTCGTACACTGAGAAAACACGGCAGGCCAGAGAGGCCTGTCCCCAGCCACCATTCCTGAGCCCACACACTTTTCGCCCCAAGGATCTGAGGAGCTTCCAGATGGAGCTCTGACAGGTTAGCCTGTGCGGAGTGCCCCCCATGCCTGCTCATCATAACTACGCTGCCCTACTGGGGCTCCCCCAGTCCAGCTCCAACACACACACTTGCACACACATCCAACAGCAGAAGGTGGCTTGTCCAACTTCCTTCCAGGCTCCTGGTACATGGGTTGGCTCCAGTTGCACCTGTGACACAGGCTCTCTTGTGAATGAGCTGGACTGAAATCCTACTAAGAGCCACCTGCACCCCCATTTCCTGCTGGCTGCCCCTGGACCAAAGGCCAGGGCTCAGCCTTTGATTTGGGCCCTGGGTATCAGGGTGATGTGGAGTACATACCTGGCCATCCCCAGGGAGCCAGCCTGGTCACTGAGGCACTGCAGGAGAGGAGGCCATGCCATGCATGTGTTGAACCTCCCGGCACTACATGTGTTTCCCCACACACACACCCCCAGCCTTCGGGAAGGCTCAGGCAAGCAGCTCTGGCAACAAAGTCCAGAAGCCAACACCATCTGGACATGACAGAGTCATTGCTCTTTCAGCCAGAGCGGCTGCTTGGGCCAGGACAGCAAAGCGAAAGCCCAGAGTCCCAGCTGGCACCCGGCCTTTGCCACCACCCCAGGCCCTAGCCCAGCGGGTTCCTCACCTCGCACTTCCAGGCGGCACTCACACTGTGCCTCGCCTTGCAAGTTGGTGGCCCTGCAGACATAGACACCCCCGTCGAAGGGGCAAGGCTTCCTAATCTCCAAGGTCAACACTCCCTGCTTGCTGAACATGCGGAAGCGGGCGTCTTTGCCCAGGTCCAGGCCATTCTTGAACCAGGAAATTTTGGGCTGTAGATGGGAAGGAGGGAGATCTCTCAGGTTGAGAGAGGACCTGGCAGGAACTTAGGGAGACTAGGCACTTGTGTTTCTACTCTGGGGATCCCAATGGAGTCCCAAACTATGCCCAGGGCCGAGTATGAACAGGGAGCCAATGAGGAATGCCAAGGCCCTGTTCAGGGAGGGCCCTGATACCCAAAAGTGGAGAGGAAACAGGGGGACAGGCTGCGGGGAGGACTGCTTGAGGCAGGGGCCTACAACCCAGGTCTCCTGGGTTGGCCTGGATCAGGGCCCAAAGCTCCCTACCTTGGGGCTACCCCGGACAGCACAGCAGAGGGTAGCATTGTAGCCGGCAATGACCGAACGGTTCACCAGCGGGCGGGTGAAGCTTGGGGCCTCAGAGAAGTCCAGGGCCTTGTAGTTGGGTGGCTCATACGTGATGCCTGTTGTTGACAGAACTTGGTACCAAGAGGGCCACACCTAGCCAGGCTCGCCCCCCTGCCCCAGCCCCCGCCCGCGGTGGGTGGGAGTGAAGGTACAGCACCTGGTCTAGGGATGAAGACAGGCTCCTTGGTGGTGGCGGCTCTGTCACTGGGCCCCACCATGTTATGGCTGAAGACCCGGAAGTAGTAGCCATTGCCGATAATGAGCTCTGACACCACGCAGTGGGTGGGGCGGTAATGCTCCACGACGGTGAACCACTCCTGGGGGGTGGAGGAAAGGTAGGGGGTTCTCTGGGGCAGGCCCTACTTCCTGCCAGGGGCCTCTCTTGGGTATCCCTGGGGTCAGCACCTTCCCTGTGGAGGGAACCAGTCTAAGGATACCGGGGAGGGGCAGCTGGGGCCCAGGTCTGCCTGGACCCAGAGAGGGTGCGTGCGGGGGGCCCAGGCCCCTGGGCTCACCATGCTCTTCTTGTCAGCTTTCTGAACCGTGTAGCCCCAGAGCTCTGTGTTGCCGTCATCTTGGGGTGGCTTCCACTCCAGAGCCACATTGAAACCCCATGTCTCAGTGACCCGGATATCCTGGGGAGGACCTGGCTTGTCTGCAGGAGACAGACCCAGTGGGAAGCCCAAACCTCCTGACATTGCCTGAGTGTGAGTAGGGGACGCCAGGCTCCAGGGGCCCCCTCGCCCCTGCCAGGACCTGGCCTGCCATCTTCTGCAGGGGCTCTGGGCATCCCAGAGGAGGGGCCCCAGGCCTGGAAGACGAGAAGCTCCAGGTTGAGCCCTGGGCCCTGGCAGTCCAGCGCAGGGACTAAAAATGCTCGGACTCAGAGGGAAGCCCCAACGCCACGTACCAACGACCTGCAGGACCAGCTCGGCCTTGTCCTCCATGCTCTCGATGCGCAGAGTCACCCGGTAGGTGCCTGAGTGGGCGAGGTGTGCGGCCCGGATGAACAGGATGGTGTCCGTGGGGCTGTTGCGGATGCTCACCTCCTCGCCTGCCAGTGGCTGTCCCTCTTTGGTCCAGGTCACCTGAGGCCGGGGCTTGCCCTGTGCGGGAGGACAGCTCACGCCCGAGCCTGGCTCTCCCTAACGGCCACTGCCCCAGTCTCGCTGAGACATCTGTCTGCCAGGCGTGGACAACACACGCGGCGGGGCGGGGCGGGGGGGGGGGTGCAGGGAAGGGGGCCAGCCCTACCTGGAAAGGAATGAGGAGGTTCACGGGCTCTCCAACCTTCTTCTGGATGGTCTGGCGAAGATGTCTGGGTAGCTGGAGCCGTGGCCGCTCTGTGGGTACGAGTGAGGGGCTCGGCGGGGGCCCCCACAGCCGCAGGCCCAAGGAGCGCCACAGCGCCCTCCGCTGGAGGCAGGGCCTGGAGAGCCGCAACTAGGAAACATGCCGCCTGCCGGGCCCTCCTCTCCTTTAGCTCCCCAACCCCAGCCCCAAAGCTCCTGCTTCCACCCGAGCCTCTCCACCCTGCTACAACAGGCAGGGATCAGAGAGAGTGAGGAACTTATCTGAGGTCACACAGCTAGCCAGTCGCAGGCCAGGATGCAAACCTAGGCTTTTCGACTCCATGCCCCCTGCTGTTTCCATCCCAGTTTGCTGCCTCTTTCCACTCTAAGAACCAATCCTTAAAGGACTGACTCTTTGTTGGCAAAATAATGGAAAGTGGATCCCACATGGGCCAATCTGACAAGCGACCTCACTGCTCAGTCTTTAACACATGGACAATACCTACCTGTTGGAGCTCAGAGACCCACAAAACAGAGCTCGAAGGTGATGGTACAATGACCTACATTTTCCCTGGTCCAGAACTGGGGGTTGACATGGAAAACCAAGAGGGACGCCTTCTCTGCACATCTGGCCTGTGGCACGGGTATAGGCACCGACCCCCTCCTGTCCCTGCCCAGCATTTATTCCCGCCAAGTAGGGTCTCCCTGACTGCCCCCACCTCCACTGGACCCCAGGGGCCAGGGTGCCAGTGGTAGGTCTCATCCCTGCACGAGGAGCACTCACGCAGTATCTCCTGCACCGTCACAGGCTCCGTGGTGGTGACAGGGGCTCCAGGCCCCGCCACATTGTGAGCCCGCACGCGGAAGAGCAGCCGAGCCCCCGTGGGCAGGTCCTTCACCAGCAACGATGTGTGCTCGGTCAGCCCCTGAAGGGCAGCCACCCACTCCGAGCCTGGGGGCGGGGGTGGGGATGAAGAGGCAAGGCCATGGGCAGCGTCCGCATCCTGCCGCCCACATCCCTGGTGGCCGACTGGGGCCTCCACTGCAGACAGGGGCCCTGCAGGGTGACAGGGACCTGGCCTGGCCTGGAGGGCAGTTCAGAGAAGGGTGCTGGGAGGCGGAGGGCCCAGGGCTGGGCTGCAGCACTCACAGCCATCCTGGCAGTACTCCACGCTGTAGCCGTCGAGGCCTCCAGCTCCCATGCGCTCTGGGGGCCTCCACTTGAGGGAGACGGTGGTGTCAGAGACATCCTCCACCGCCAGGTGGCTGGGCTCACTGGGGGGGCCTGGGCAGAGGGGAGGCCAGAGAGGGGTCTGAGCGAGTCTGCCACCACCAGGGCAGCTGAAGGACCACAATCCAGGGAAATCCTCCCCCTTCGACTGGCTTTCAAGCACTTTGAGAAATATTTCAGCTCCATTAAAAGACATGTCTCTAGACAGGCTTACAAACAAACACACACCCAAGCAGCATCAGCGATTACAGAAGAGATGTAAACAGGAAAAGACGCCCCAAAACAACACCAACATGCTTAGAAAGAGCCACTTTTGTAAAATGGTGGAGGAAATTCTTTAAATGTAATTCAAGAAAAAACTGGCCTAAAACATGGACATTTCCTGACCCTGTATGAGTAACTGAGTTGACTAAGAGCTAAGAAAACCGGAAGTCACTTCCTAAAGAGAGGCCTGGCCCCTTCTCCCCACAGGCACCCTCTTCCTGCCATCTCACCACACTGTGCCCCCCTCCCTGTGTCTGCCCCACCACGCACAGCCACCCTCCTCCCCCTGAGACTCACATGTCCCAACAGGGACAGGTGTCCTCGAGAGTGCCACACCCTCGGTGTCTGTTCTACCTTCTCAACCTCCATTACCCAGATGTGGAAACTGAGGCACAGGGGAAGACGATGACTCCAGATATCCCTCCTGGGGATGAAAGAGCTGGCTCTGCAAACCCCATCTCTGATTCCCGCTCCAGGGCCCTTTCCGAGGGACCCAACTGCCCTCACCCTCTTCCCTGGTTAACAAATGCTGGCTGAAGGGAGTGGGGAAGAGGGAACAATGATTTACTGAGCTGCTGTGTGCCAGATGCTCCGCCTGCATGACCTCATTTCATCCTAACAATTCTATGAAGTAGATACTGTCATTATCCCCATTTTATAGATGTGGAAAGTGAGGCTGGAGAGGTCTCTCAGCTCCACCCCCTGCCAGCTGGTGACCTCGAGAAAGTCATCTAACTTCTCAGAGCCTCACTTTCTTCACCTGTGAAATGAAGGTGATTAAAGGAGACCACGGGTGTAAGCGCCACCGACACAATAGCTGCTATTACTGGGGCCCCTGAACAGGAGGGCGTGGGGCGGGGCAGGCAGGGCAGGCTCACCAACAGGCATGAACGGCTGGGAGGCGGGGCTAGGCCTGGACATGCCCACTGCGTTGACGGCATAGACCCGCATCTCGTAGACCACGCCCTCGATCATGCTCCGCGCTTCGTGACTCAGCTCCCGCAGCAGGTCGAAGTTCAGCCGCATCCACCGGTAGCTCTTCTTCTTCTTGCGCTCCAGGATGTAGCCTGGCGAGGGGAGGTGGGAGCTCTGGTCTAGAGCGCAGGCACCCCCGCACCCCCTGCCCTCGGCTATGTCCCCTGTGCCTTCGGCTCACCTAGGACTGGCTGCCCGCCATCGTAGGCAGGGGGCTCCCACCGCACCGTGCAGGAGTCCTCGCCCACGTTGCTGATATTGGGGGCCGCCGGAGCATCCGGCACATCTGGGGAGAGGGGACCCACATCAGCCCTGCCCGGCCGAGGCCAACGTTGCCTATCCCCACTGCACCCCAACCAACAGGCCTCCCCCACTGCCCCCAGACCCTAAAACGATCTTTCCAGAATGCAGTTCTGATCACATCACCAGCCTGCAAACAACCTGTTACGGCTCCGCACTGCCCATATTCACCGGTCCTAGCCCCAGACCCCTCTACGGATCTAAGAATGTAGCCCACAGTGTTTGTTTAGAGACTAAATGTGTGCATGGATGGGTCCTCCCTGGTTGCTCCTGTGGCTTCCCCACCTGGACCCCTGCCTCACCGATGACCTTGACTGTGAGGTTGACCTGGTCCTCGCCCACGGGGTTCTGCACTGTGACAACATAGACGCCCTCGTCTTCCTTCTCTGCTCCCTCAACGGTGAATATGCTGCGGTCCTTGGTGGTCTCCACTCGGACCCGGCCCTCGGTCTCACACAGCAGCTGGCGGGGGAGTAGGAGTTGGGGGGAAGGACCCAAGTCAGAACCCAGGGGCTTCTGCAGCCTCTGCAACAGCTGACAGCCCTGAGATGGGAACGGAGCTCAGCGCTGGGTCTGCTGGGGAGACACAGCCTGTGTGGAAACTGCACCCATGTGAGCATCTAATCCAAGACCCTTTCCTAACCACCTGCCATGGGCACGACACCAGGGCAAGGGTCACAGGTTCTAGCTCTAGCTCTGTCATGGAACTTTAGACAATCGCCTGTCTGCTCCATGCCTCAGTTTTCCTATCTGCTGAATGGGAATAACAGGACCTCACAGAGCTATTGTGAGGATCCCGAAAGACCTCAGCTGGGTAGAGGAACCAGCAGCGAGTGGAGGACGAGAAGCTGACCTGATTGGTGCCCCTGCAGCTACTCCTATTGAAAAGTGCCAGGGACCCCACTCCCTTGCTGGGAAGAAGCACAAAGTCAAGGTCAGCTCAGGAAGACAAGAGCCAGGGAGCGCCCCCAGTCAGGAGGACTTCCTGGCAATGTTGAAGGTGTGAACGTGTGTCTGTCTGGGGCATGAGGGCCCCGTGGAGACCCTACCAGGGGCAGGAGCACCTTCACAGAGACCTCACCTGAGTTTGGATACCACATGGGCAGAAAATGACTAAGGGCCAATGAGCCACCTTCAGCCTCACTCACCTTCTTGTCAAACACCCACTCGTCACTGGCACCTGCATCCCCTGATGCATCGAGGGCTGGGACCTTATTCCTCTGGGAACAGAGCAGGAAGGAAGAAGTGAGGGGAGAGGGTCTGGCTCAGCCTGGAGGGAACCCCTGCCCAGCAACCCCTACCCCTGTCCCTCCTTTGCCCACCTCCCCGACCTCTCAGCCTGCTGAGCCTCTGTGCCCCTAGTCAGCGGCCAGGGCGTGTACATGTGGAGGGGGGGGAGCAGGTCCCACCATACACTAGTCCCATGCACCCATTTTACAGGTGGGGAAGTGGGGGAGGGATCCACAGTACCTTTGTGATGGTCTTCTGCCAAATCACAGTAGGAGCAGGGTCCCCGGAGATAGGAACATCCAGGCGTAGCTTGTTCCCAGCCACCACCACAATGGTATCCGGCACGCGACCTGGGCAGTCCAGGTGGATCTTGGGAGGTTCTGGCAGGGAGATGGCACAGGTCAGTGAAAGAGGAAGGGGCCTAAGGCCTATGAAAGAGGGGAAAGCTAGAAGGAGCACATGCCCCTGGCTGTTTTGTTTTTATTCTACTGAGGTATAGTTTGCACACACTAAAATGCCAAGACTTGAACATACAGCTTGATGAGTTTTGACAAATGTATACACCCTGTGTAACCACCACCCAGTCAAGATCTAAAACATTTCCATCTCCCCAGGAAGTTTCCGGGGAGGTTCATAACATCAGGTCACCTAGCGTAGCATTTCTCAACTTGTGTTTGGGAATGCCTTCCTAGAAAAAAAAAAATTTCCATGGACAAACAATTAGGAAACCCGAGGTTAAACAAAGTTAAGCAGGATTTTTAGAGCATCTGACATATGCTAATGCACCTTCTGAATCAACAAGAGGCTCCCAAACTTATTTCGCCACGGAACCCTTGTAAAATGGAGTATCGTATTAAGTGAGCCCTGTCTAGAAAGCCCTGACCTACAGCATGCCTCAGCCTGGACTGTTCTCCTGAAATTAGGATCCTACACAGTTTAATCTAGAAGCAGGAAAGGTACTTGTAAAGCAGATTTAATAATAAAACCTCACCTCTGTGATGTCATTTGGAAGCTCACACACACCATGTCAGGTCATTGTTCCTACCATCCCATAGGGGAGCCACTTCAGGATCCCCATTTTAGAGGCGAGGAAACTGAGGCTCAGAGGGACTGCAGGTGGCCCGTGGTTGTGAGTGGCAGGGCTGGGGCTGGGCCTCAGGGTCCCCACTCCCGGTTCCTTTCTTCCCTCCGCTTGTGAGTGGAAGGGAGACACAGGCAGGGCATGGGAGGCAGCACGCAGGGGCCCAAGACTCACCCTGCCTAGGCACGAAGTCAATCTTGACCTCTGCAAGAGATGCAAGAGCAAGTGGCACCAGGGTGAAGGCAGGGCCCAGTGGCAGGGGCCCCCATGCCCCTCAGCACCCGCTCACCCATGAAGTGGAGCTTGGCAGACAGGTTACAGGCGAAGCCTTGTGGCACAAAGCTGTAGTCCGCCTCGTCTGCGGGCGTGACGTCGTCTATGGTCAGTCTGTGGACCCTGCGGGGCAGTGATGGCTCAAGGGGCCCTGCTGGGCCATGCACCCCTGGCCTCACCGGACACCCCAGCCAGGGCTCCAGGGGGCCCTCACCCCACCCTAGCTCAATGGTGTTCTAAAGTGCTCTCTTCCTCTGTGTTTGAATTTTCCAGCTCCCTTGCATGCTTTCAGAGGTAAGCAGTGTAGATGTGTCCCCTCGGCTGGGCCACTGGAGACTGGGCAGGGGCTGGTCTCATTAGTCTCCGTGAACTTGGGCCCAGATGCTCGGGGCATGAGTAAGGGAGTGGGAGAGAATGAGGGCCCCTGGCCAGAGCCATCCTCCGAGGCCTCCTACTCTACCCTGGTCATGAGTTGGCGGGCGGGGGGGGGGGGGGGGGGGGCGCTCCCAGCCTGTCTGTATCTCTCACTGCTTCGTCTTTGTCTCTGTCTCCCTCCTTCTCTGTCTCCAATGGACTCTTCTTCTCTGTATGCGTCTGCCTCTCCATACTTCTGTCTGTCTCTCTCTGTATCTTTCTTTCTATTTGTCTCTGTCCTGATTCTGTGTATCTGTCTCTCTGTTCATCTGCTTCTCCCTCTGTCTCTCAATCTCAGTCTGACTTTCTTTGTCTCTAGTTCAGTCTCGGTCCTGTCTCTAAGTGTCTGTCTCTTTCTGTTTATCTCCATCCATCTGTCTGTCTTTGTCACCATCTTCTCTCTCTGTGTCTCTATCTCAGTCTCTCTGTCTGTGTCTCTCCCTGTCTCTGTCAGTCTCTGTTTCTCTCTGTCTCTCTGTGTGTCTGTCTCTGGCACACCCTGCACACTCACCGCCCGATGTGGGACACCTTTATGCGGCTGTCAGGCACCAGCTCCTTCCCGTTCTTCAGCCACACGCCCCGCACGTTCTCATCCGACACCTCACACTTGAACACGGCCTGGTCCTTTGAGCCTACCGTCAAGTCCGCGATGCTCTGGTACACCTCCAGCTTTTTCTCTGGGGGACACAGGGCAGAGCCAGTGAGCTAGGGAGGGTGTGTGTGGGCGTGAATCCCTGCGGAGATCCCTCGGGCTTGTGAAAATACATGAGTGCAATGCATGTGTGCCTGTGACGGTGCCGTGTACAAAAGGAATCTCATGTGTGCCGGGGTGGGTGACACTAACCAGGCCCATCTGAACCTCCAAATACCCTCCAGGTGGTCACCTCAGCATCCCCATTTTATGGATGAGAAAGGTGAGGCCTGATGTGTCGAAGTTACTTGTCCAAGGCCATGCAGGCCTCGATCCCGGGTTTGCCCAATTCTCCTACATGGCTGGGGTGCTAGTGCTGAGGGGGCCTCCCAGGGCCTCACCCTGAACGATGAGTTCAGCCAGAGCCTGGCCCCCGCTCGTGCGCAGTGCATAGTGCCCAGCATCCTCCAGCGTTGCCTCGTTGATGATCAGGTGGTGTCTCTGGCCGTCCTTCTTGAATCGGTATTTGAAGGTCTCCTCCCGGGTCAGTTCCACCCCGTCCTTCAGCCTGGCCAGAGGGTGGGCAGTAGGTGCCAGGGCCTCCTCTGGGGATGCCCCCAGGTCCCTGGCCCCGCCCCGAGCCCCCCGCCTCTGGCACTCACCATTTGACCTGGGCCCCCTCCTCAGACACTTCACACTCAAACTCCACGCGCTGTCCCACCATCACCAGCTGGTCCTCCAGGGGACATGTGATCAGCACGGGGGGCTCTGCCGAGCAGAGAGAGAATGATGGGTGGGCCGCTCTGTGGCCCCTCCCCTCGCAGGGTCTCAGGACGCCAGGCCCACCTTTGATAAAGAGCTCGGTGCTGCACTTCTCGCTGCCCACCACACACTGGTAAGCCGCGTCGTCCGCCAGCGAGCACTGGCTGATGGTCAGCGTGCGCTTGGCGCCGACCGACTCGAAGATGTACCTGGGCGGGGCCGAGGTGTGGGCAGGAGAGCCATGGACGCACCTCCTGGGCTCTGGGCCCCCCCTCAAACTGCCGTCGGGACCCCCGTGCCCACACCCCAAGCCTTCCAGGAGCCTTACTTGCTGTGGAGCGGAAGGGGCCATTGGAGCGTCCCGATGGGAGAAGCGAGACCGAGAGAAAATGAGCAGGGAATAGAGCCAGGAAGAAACAGAAAGGTGGGGAGTTAGACCCAGAGAGACAGGGATCCAGAGCTGGCCAGAGAGCATGGGCGGAGGGAGAGGCAGGGAGAGCACGGCCGGGGAGCAGCCCCCCAGGGCCTCTCCTCACCCTGCAGTGTCCCCGGGTCCCACTCCCACCCGCACCTGCCGCTCATCTGGATCTCCTGTCCGTTCTTAAGCCACTTGACCTCGGCGTCGGGGTCGGCCAGCTCCACGGTCAGCCGGATCTTGTGGCCCTTGCTCACCTGGTAGGCCGGCTGCAGCTTCTTCTGAAAGGCTGAGCGCTTCCACCCCTCAGCCCCCTGCTCCCGGGGCCGCCCAGCGAGGAGGGCGAGGTCCTGCCCCTCTCCTCCTCCTGCCTCCCCACGTCTCTCTCTGTGCCTCCGCTGTGACTCTGTCTCTCTACCCCTGTCTGTCACCTCCTTGTCTCTTGTCTTCCTGTCTTCCTTGGAGTCCTCTTCACCTGCTCAGCTCAGGGATAGGGTCCGGGGCTTTCCAAAAGGACAGAAGCTTGGCAGGAGAATGGGTGATGGGACAAACGGGCCTTCTCCTCCTCTCCACTGTTTTACCAACAACCCCCGGTTTTATGCCCTCCTGCCAGGCGCCTCTGTTGTCCCAGCTCAGTTTCCAGGGCTCCTTGTCAACCCCTTGATGGGGAAGGGCTGGCCTGAGCCCTCTCCTCGGACCCGCCTGGGGGCGAGGGGCGCTAACCTACACCCACCTGTTCTGTTTGCCTGTGAGGAAGATTAACCAGGCTCTTCTCTTCGCAGGTCGGGGGTCTCTGGGCTAAACTGGCTTCTTCCCCTTTTTTGGGTGTTGGGAGAATTAAGCAGGCTTTTTTTTCCCCAAGCCGGGTAGGCGAGGAAGAGGCCGCCTGGCTTTGGCTGGGGGAGGAGGGCTGGCCCGGGCTCCATCCTCTTCCTGTGGCGTCTCTGGGCTAACTTGGCCCTTTTCTTTTTCTGTGCGGCAAGGTGCCTGCCTGGGCCCTCCCGCTTTTTCCCCACACGAGTGGGGCTTCACCTGGACTCTCCTTTCCTGAGCGTCTCTGGACCACGCTGGACGCAGCTCTTTTTCCGTGGGCACGTGCGCGTGCGTGCACGCGCGCGCCTCTGCGCAGGCGCTCATCTCGCCTTCTCCTCTCCCTGGGAGGGGTCTCACCTGTGCTCTTCTTCTCCTCCCGCTTCATGCCCTTGAGCCTCTTGAGCATGCCTCGCAGGTCGGTGATGCCGTGCTGGAAGGCGATGCGCTCATACTCTGACGGGGGTGCCTGCCGCAGGATCTCCCACACATCCTCCTCCGCGGGGGCCTCCAGCCTCGAGTCCCTGTGTCACACGGTCCATGTGGCGAGGCTTCAGGGCAGTCCCCATGGCCAAGACAAAACTGCAGCCCCCTCTCCTCCCCTCCCAAGCGGAAGCTGCCCCTGCCCCTCTGCCTCCTCCCCTCTGGTGGGACAGCTCGAGCTGGAGTGGGTACTGGGCCAGTGCTGGGGCTCAAGGGGGCTTAAGGCTTCAGTATGGGGGGGCGCGCTGGGACTGGGAGGTGCTCCTGGCTGAAGTAGGGGTGACAGGTGCAGAGCTTCATGGGGCACTCACCGCGGGGTCCGGAAGCTGCTGCTCCAGGTGGGGAAGAAAAGCAGTGGACACATTAGAGGTGTAACAGAGAAGAACAAACCTGACTCCATATTGGATCTATTCCTTTAGCTCTAACCCTTGTACTGTGTTGCCTGTTCTCGGTCATGCTGGCTCTGCACCTTTGTAAAAGAATGTTGCCTATGGCCCAAACTATATATGATAGCCCATTCTCAAGGCTTTGCCTCCCAGGCTTGACCTTTAAAGGTATATAGCACTTTTCATTTGTATAGAGATAAAAAATTACAGAACAGAAAATAACATTTGTCTTGTTGGAGGTTTACAGGAACATTGTGACCAGACCTACATGGCCGGCTGCAAGAACAAAGGATTCCACCAAAAAGTCTGCAATAACCAGCCACACTCCCTCCCCTTTTAGTAGAAAAGAAGCCTGAATCCTAACTTGGGGAAGATGGTTCTTTGGGACACTAGTCCACCATCTTCTCGGTTTGCTGGCTTTCCCAATAAAATCGCTAGTCCTTGCCCCAACACCTTGTCTCTCAATTTATTGGCCTGTCGTGTGGCAAGCAGTCTGAGCTTGGACTTGGTAACGAAGGGATGGGTCATCCCTCCATGGACCGCAGCCCGTGGGTCCTCACCTCCACCCTCTTCCCTGCACTCATACCTCTCCGTTTACACGGCACACGTGGCCTTGTTTATTCCTCCTGAGCTCCGGCAGGTGGGTATCAGGAGAACCTGAGGCTCAGAGACTCTCCCCAGTCAGCAGGGATCCTCACCCAGGTCAGTCTGATCCCCAGCCCTGTCATCTGTCATCCGCCCTGGTGGGGACGGCTACGGAGTCCTGCCAGTGCCCTGCTTCCCCAAAGCACTTAACCCCCATGCTCATTTTCTGGGCTGCAGCAGCATCGACCATACTGCAGGTCCAGGAGAGGGAGGGACAGGACACTGAGGACACAACTCAATTGCACTGGGCTCGGTGGGCAATTCCTGAGGCTTTGGAGCCTTCTCCCAGCTTCTGGGTCCCCAGAGCCTATTGAGATGAGCTATCGCAGACTCAAGTGTAGGAGGTCATGGGAACAGTGTGAGGATGTTAGTTCACAGGATGTAACTTCTGCTGAGCCCTCTGACTCTTCGCAACACCTGGATTGTCCCATTTGACAGGCAAGGAAACCAGCTCAGAGAGGTGCGGTGACCTGCTCAGGGCCACACGGCTGGAAAACCACGGTGCCAGAATTTGAAACTGGGCCACGTCACCTGCTCTGAGAGCTGCTACCCGGGGGCTCACCTCTTCCTCAGCAGCGAGCTGAAGTCCAGAGTCCCAGCATCCTCATGGCCATCACTATGGAGAGGAACCCCCATAAGGCCACAGTTGAGCCATAGAAGGGGTTTGGGAGCAGGGGGTGGGGTCGTGGTGGGGGGATGGACGTGAGAGGAAGGGACACTGGCTGAATGGCTTCTCCCTGTCTATCTCAGACCCCCAGGGTCTATGTACAGGTGGGTAGGAAGGGGTACCTGATTCGCCGACCTCCTCCAGCCAGGCTCCTGTGGGGGTTAGACTCAGTTTCTCACCTGCCCAGGGGAGCTTACTCTCTTCCATCCCCATCCTCTTTATCCTGGCCCTCCACATCACCCCAAGCCCTGACCCCCATATCACCCCCTGTCCTGGTCCCCCCACATTACCCCTGGCCCAAACCCCAAGGGGCCTCAGACCCCAGCACCGGCTTCCCCCAGGCCCTGACGAGAGGTGGCCACTCACGTGCGGCGGAAAGCTGATCGGAGGTCCACGTCTCCGGGGCCGATGGCCTCTGGGTTCAAAGACGGGGATGAGTCAGGGGAGGAGGCTTCAGAGGGGACGATCCCAGAAGCCCTGCCCTGGGATCTCCTGGTGTTGCAGACCTGCCCATCCATGACCCCTTGACAGTGGGCATCTGCCCCAGGACCCCATCTTCTTAGCCTTTCCCAGCCAGGGTCAAGGTACCAGGGATGTGGGGCAGTTTATCGTTCCCAGTACCTTTGAGGTGGTTCATCTCCCGCCCATCTCTCAACTTACCCTTCACCTCTTCACCTGTGCCAGGATCCCAGACACCAAGATGACTAAGACCCCAGATGAGATCTGGGCTCAAGCCCCACCCCAACCCTGGAAGCCTCGATGGGTTTCTTTCAGTATTGGGCATGTGGTCAGTGGTTGCACGGCCAGGGCTCAGCATCCTCCTTAGTATTGAGAAGTGGAGGCAGGTATGGGGACAGGACGCATGGGGAGCCCAAACCCAGAACTGATACCAGAGGGCCCCTTACCATGGACAGTGAGGTTGAAGTTGCAGCTGTCAAATTTGTCCTTGGTGGACACCTCACAGCGGTAGCCACCAGCAAAGGTGGCCTGGGCATCTGTGATGTGTAGCTCAAACAGGTAGACCTGTGGAGGTGAGGTGTCAAGGGAGACTGGAAGCGAGGAGATGAGGCCCTTCACCCCTAAAGGAGACTGTGGGTGGTTAAGGGCCACCGACCTTCTCACCCCTCAGGGCTTAAATTAATCCATACAGTTTTGTATAAATAGAAAAAGGGGCCCCTTCTCAAGATACATTGACTGCCATCTGCTGGCACAGGGTGGTGATACAATGTAAATCAAGGGTGGCTACAAGGCACATGGCATTCACTTAAGATGAGGCACTTTGGGGAATCCCCTGGTGGTCCAGTGGTTAGGACTCCACACTGTCACTGCAGTGGGCCCAGGTTTGATCCCTGGCTGGGGAACTAAGATCCTGCAATCCACGTGGTTCGGCCAAAAAAAAAGAGGCACTTTTGTTCAGTGCACAGCCCACACAACTGTACATGTCTACCCTGCCCTGCCAGAAGCCCCCTTGCCTGGGCTGGGACTGTGGAAGAGTGGGAGGAGCAAAGGCTGAGAGTCAAAGCACAGGTTCTAGGCCTGGCTCTGAGTGACCTGGGACCAGCAACAATAAACTCTCAAGCTTTGGTTTCCTTGTCTGTATTGTGAAGAATTGTTATGGTTGATCATTGAGGGTCCCTTGAGCTCTGACACCCATCCATCTGGGGCCTTTACACCCTCACTGACTGGTGCCCCCCAAGTCTTATTTATGCCCCCTTGAGACTATCATGCCCTCCGAGCCCCCTACGTCCCACAGGTCCCCTTTGCCTCCCCATAACCCTCCTCTGAGCCTCCCCATTCTCCCTGTGTGCCCCTGGCCCCCCAACCAGCTTCCCAGGCTCCCCATGACCTTCTGTGAACCTCCTCTGTGCCTCAAGTCTCATGGTGCCCCCTGCCTCTCTGTGCCCCCCATGCCTTCCAGGGGCTCTCCAGGTCCCCTTTCCATGCATGCCCGTGACCCCCGTGCCCCATAGGTCCCACCTTGCTGGTCCGATCGTAGCTGTCGTGCAGCTGCAGGTGTTGCCCCACCTTGCTGCTCAGGTCCACCCACTTGCCCTTGAACCACTTGACTACAGGTGGTTTCAGGAGGCTAGCCCCTGCCACGCGGGCTGAGAAGGTGATGCTGCCACCTGCAGGAGAGGGGTGACAATCGGGGATGCCCTGCTGCCTCCCTCCCCACTTCACCCTGGGTGCAGCAGCCCTGCACTCACCCGCGGTCACCTCGCCATCCTGTGGCCTCATCACAAAGAGGCCGATGGGATCGTCAGGGACACTGGGTCCATCGGGGGCTGCTGAGCTTGACCCTGTGGACAGAGGCCTTTGAGACCTGCCCTGGGACACCCCCATCCACTGACCCAGCCTCCCTGACCCGCCCCTCTCACCTTCAGGCCTCGGGGAGCCTCCTTCCACTTCAGTGGCCGAGGCCAGGGCTTCTCCAGGGGCTCCAGGAGCCTCAGCAGGGGCGGGAGCAGGGCCTGGCACAGGCTCTGCCTTCCCTGGAGGGGATCAGATGGGGGGTCGTGGAGCAGCTTCTAACCAGAGACCCCCTCTTCTTGTCCCTGGTCCTTCCCGCCTTTGCAGTGTGTACAAAGGTTCGTTCAGCCTGCCTCTCACCTTCTCCTCGCCCTCACTGGCGGTCTGTGCCCGCATTCCAGGGGTTCAGCCTGAACATCCCTCCTCTCCTTCCCCAGGCTCTGGTCTTGGTCCAGCCCCCCAGGCTGGGCTGAGGCTCCCTCCACACCCATAAGCTCATGGGGCTTCCCTGCCAGCACACACAGCCCACCAAGTTTCCATCTGCGTGGGCATGTCCAGTGGGAAGGCAGGTTATGTCTTATTCATCTCTGAACTTCCCCCACCTCCGTAACGGCCGAGACAGGCCAGGGAGCCACATGGGGACACTCAGAAAGGTCTTGCTACAGAAAACGGGAAAAGGCCATTGCTGGCTGAGGGCACAGCCGAAGCAAAGGTAAGAAAGTGAGAAAACATCTCCTGCACTCTGGTCGAAGGAGAGGTGGTGGGGCTGCCCCTGCTCCCAGTAGCTCCAACTTCAGGGAAGGCTGCCCAAGGTCTTACCTGCTTCTAAGACCTTGAGGTCAAACTTGACCTTGGAGGAGCCAGCGATGACTGCATAGGACCCCTGGTCGGCAGAGCCCACGTCCCTCACTGTCAGCGTGTGCCGCGTGCCCTCGGCTGCCAGGCCATATTTGTCACTGGCACTGATGTCCCTGCCTGCCCGCTGCCAGCGCACCTTCACTCCTGCCCGCTCTGTCTCGGCCTCGAACACGGCAGGGTTGCCTGTGGCCACCTCCACTGACCGTGGCTTCTTGCTGAAGGCGGAAACTGAGGGGCAAATGGAATCTGCAGGGGCCCCTGGCTTGCCCATGCACACCACCCCTATAGCGCTTCTTATTAAATACGACGATAAGCGCTTTAATGCATCACCTCGTTTAATGCTCCAGTGGCTCTATGAGGTAGGTGCAGTTATTATGTCCATTTCTCAGATGAGGACTCTGAGGCTCAGAGAGGTTAAGGGACTTACCCAAGATCACATAGCCAGTAGGTAGGAGAGCCAGGCCTGTGGTCCAACCTCCATACAAGAATTTTGCTAGGTGTGTCCCTGGATACCCCACCCTCTCAGCCTGTGGAAGCCCATCCCCCTTTCACCCCACCAGCTGGGGCGCTTGGCAAGGGACCAGTACTCTGCCTAATTGGACGTGGCTAAATTTGTCCTCTAAGAGCTTCAGGCTGAGAATCGGCAACCGAGATAAGGCTGGCCTGGGAGGGAGCTGGGGCTGGGGGGACGATCCCTGACATGGACGACCTTGGTGAGGGCACAGGCCAGGACTGGGACTCTGGGCTGTGACTTTCTCTGCCCTTGGCTGGAGATCAGGGGCCTCTTGACCATCCCCTCCCAGAGCAGAAGGGCTGCAATACCCCACTGCGGGGGTCATGACTGGTGTGCGGGCCACAGGGGTGCAGGCTCAGAAAGCAGACAGTCTCAGAGCTGGAGGGAACCAACCTAACCCCTCCTTGTATAGATGGGGAAACTGAGACCCAGAAGGGGAGGGACTTGTCCAAGAGCATTCAGGGAGCCTGGCTCAAGTCTAGAGTCATCCTGGGGTCCTTCCTGCAGCAGCCTTTTCCCAAAAGGCAAGCCCAGGCCTAACCTTGCTGCAGGAGATGGGCATGGAGTCAGGGAAGGGGTCGTCTGCGTCCTGAGAGTGGGGTGATGGCCCACTTCCTGCCTTGGCTCTCTCCCACTCTGTGCCCCTGACCCCGGTTTACTCTCACTCTCATCAGAAGGATGAGAAGGAGAAGCTGAGAATCAAAAAAAGGACCCAGAGGGGACTTCCCTGGTGGCACAGTGGTTGAGAGTCCGCCTGCTGCTGCAGGGGACATAGGTTCGTGCCCTGGTCCAGGAAGATCCCACGTGCCGCAGAGCGGCTAGGCTCGTGAGCCATGGCCGCTGAGCCTGCGCGTCCGGAGCCTGTGCTCCGCAATGGGAGAGGCCACAACAGTGAGAGGCCTGCATAACGCAAAAAAAAAAAAAAAAAAAAAAAGGACCCAGAGGGACGGTGCCCCTGTGCTGGGGCTCAGAGGCCTCGACCTCATCAACCCCCTCAGGAACTTGCTCCGAGGCCCGCCCCCAATTGCAGATGTCCCCAGCCCTCCCTGCCCCACGCTCAGCCCCAACCCCAGGCCTGGAGCTACCTGGTTTCTTCCCTGGCTCAGGCATCTTGGGAGAGGTCACGCCAGGAACTGAGCACGCACAGGCCACCGAAAGAGAATCTGAGCAGGGATCCGTCCCCCTACTATATAAGGGGCCACCCCCTCCCCAGGCCCTCCTTATCTGCACCCTGCCCAGCCACCTGCTAAATATAGACAAATTCCAGAGATCAAGGGCTCTCCAGGAGAACATGAGACCCCATTGTTCCTGGCTGGTCCCGTCCCCTCCCCTGCCAGCCCAATATGACAGCTTCTGCCCCCCAGCCCTCAATAAACCTCAGGGGTACCCCAAGCCCTGTCTGTACGTCCTTCTGACAGGCAAATTGTGCAGTGGGAGCGTGTGGGACCCATAACCCTGAGGCTGATGGGTCAAACATATCCTTGCCGGGCGGTGGTTACATGCACAGCCCTGGGCTGGGCTGCCCGGGGTCCTGGCTTCCCCCGTCAGTGTTCCCCTGTGACCTTCTGCCCCCTGTGACTGCCTCCACACACCCTCCCCCTGCCCCCGCTCAGGTCACATCAGGAACATCAGTTGCTACACAGAAAGAAGCAAATTACATGTGACCTACTGTAAGCAAGACCCAATATCAGGGAAGGTCATTTGTCCCTCACAGTCCGGAGGGAGGAATTCTGTACCCAAGGATTGTCCACATGGTCAAAACTTACCATCCCTTTTAACACCGAAATCCATTCTTTTCTTCCATTTTAACCATATTTAAACCTCATCTCATGTTCCTGGGCCTTCTTTAAAAGGGGACTGGGCACCACTTTCCCACTCTCGGGGCTCAGAGATCCACATAGGGGGTGTCATGTTTGGGCTTCCCCAGTCTGAGCCCTCGGGGCGAGGAGGTGTGTGTGGGTGTCTGCCCCAACACGGATGGCCCCAGAATCTGGATTCTCTGAGGTCTGCAGGTTGCTGAGGAAAGTTCCCTCACTCCCAGGCTGTCGGCCACCTCTTCTTGCTACTGTCGGAAGCAAGACGCTTACAGGTTTCCCTGCTCATCCTTCTCTGGCTCTCCCCTGCTGTGCGCCAGGAGCCAGAGCAACCAGGCACTAGGGTACGTGGGAGGAGTTCACCCGCATCAGGGTCCTGCCAGCATGGATGCCGTGAGGACGGTCTGCGGCCAACGGGAGCTCCGAGGCTTCATTCCTGCTCCTGACCAAGCTGCACGTGACCCCCTTCCGGACACGTGAAGCTTCCCACCTCACGCTGCCATGGTGGCCCACATGGGGTGGGATCAGGGATCCCACCCAGGAAGCCTCGTTGTGTGACCTTGGACAAGTTATTTGACCTCTATGAGCCTCAGTTTCCCAGTCTATAACATGGGATGATATTAGATTCCACTTCTCAAGGTTACCATGTAATAAATGGCCCGAAAATCCAGTGTTGTTGTCATTGTTAATTAATATCACCATCACTGGGGTCATAATCTAAAGGTTATGAGTTTAAGCTTCATTGAGGCATTAAGAAAAGAGAATTTATCAGGCGCAGAGGGCTTTTTTTTTTTTTTTTTTGCGGTACGCGGGCCTCTCACTGCTGTGGCCTCTCCCGTTGCGGAGCACAGGCTCCGGACGCGCAGGCTCGGCGGCCGTGGCTCACGGGCCTAGCCGCTCCGCGGCATGTGGGATCTTCCCGGACCGGGGCACGAACCTGCGTCCCCTGCATCGGCAGGCGGACTCTCAACCACTGCGCCACCAGGGAAGCCCGCAGAGGGCTTTTTAATGATTTATTCCTCTAAGAACAACTAAGGATTCGTTCTTTCCACCGGCTCTGACTCTTAGTCAGGCACGAAGTGTCATCTTTCCTCACGTCCCCAGCAACCAGCATTGGGTAGTATCCTTGGTAAATGCCCGATGGACAGATGAGAAAAAGAGAGATCAGATGGGGGGCGGGGAGCAGACAAGGTGCACAAAAAATTTTAAAAGAGACTCTCTGTGCTGCAAGAGGACTCACTGAGAATAACTTTAATAACTGGTATTCCTGAGGAAGCTGATGGGGGAGAGGTGTGGAGAGAAAGGGATGCTTAAAGAGGAAGGTTCAATTTACACAAATACGATGACTTCGAACTCCCAAGGAAGCACCCCTGGTACTAAGGAAGCTGACCCTTGCTGGGGCCAGACGCCCAGGTGGCTTTCTGGAGCCGGGGCTGGAGTCCTGGTGGGAGGCGAAGCAGGGGTGTGGGCGGGGCTTGGAGGAGGAGGGGGTGGGCGGGGAGGCGAGGCCTGGCCCGCCCCAGTCCTGCCCCTGGCCCCTGGGAGCTTCCCCCCTGTGTCCGGCCGGGCGGGGGGTTAATGCTATGGCCAGAGGGGAGGCCTGGCGGCCCGGCGGGCTCGGGCCTGGGCTCAGTGGGGCGGGTGGCGCCGCTCGGCCAGGCCCCCGCGGCCCAGCACCTCCCCACTGAACTGGTAGGTGAGCTTCTTCTTGACTTTCTTGACCTCGCCCGTCTTGCCGTAGTTGCGAAGCGCGCGGGCCATCTTCTGGTAGGTCATCTTCTTGCGGTTGCCTTTCTGGATGCCCCAGCGGTGCGCCAGCGCCTCCTTGTGCTTGGACGAGAACTGGAAGGTGCCCTTGTCCTTGTCCACCCACCAGATGCTGTCCTTCATGTCGCCACTGCGCAGCAGGTCCAGCAGGAACTGGTACAGGCGGATCTTCTTCTTGCTGCCTGCGGCCGGAGGTGGTCAGCGCCCACGCGGGGACCCAGTCCGCCTCCCCCTGACGTGGGACCCCCCGGGGTGGTCTCTGGGGAAAGGTCACCAGCGAGCATGCGCACACCCACTGCCACGCTCGGCCTCGGCACACGTGCTCAGACACGTGCGCGGGGACAGACTGCCCCAGGCGCCCTCATTAAACACACGTGAAGACACATGTCGTCAAACACACACACACACACCACACACACACACACACACACACACACACACACACACACACACACACACACACACCACCCATACACACGCACTCAGCTCTGTGGCTTCACTGCCGAGTCCGTCGGCCTTGGCCGCGGTGGGTACGGGGCGCACGGACGGACCGGGTCACGGCTGGGCCCAGGCTGGGTCAGGGGTGGGACTGGACCCCCTACCTGTCTCCCCGTGCAGCAGGCCAGGCCCTGGCTCCAGGCCGTCGGTCTCCCCGTCAGACACCTCCAGTGGGGGGCTCTGCCGCTCACCCTCCTCCTCATCCGAGCTGGGCTGAGCCGGGGACAGGGAGGGGTACGGGAGGCACATCCGGGGCAGGTAGGAGACCTGGAAAGGCGGCGGAAGGAGGGTTGAGGTCACTGAGGGGCAGTTCAAAGCTCAGGGCTGCCAGGTCGGGGTCGACTGCGTGAGAGAAGAGGGGGTGCTGGCGCGGGGCAGAGGGATTTGGGAGAAGGCTGGGCACCCTGAAGGTCAGGCGGGGTCACCCCACACAGGGGGCAGGTTATGGGGACAAGGGGCCCCTGAATTCCCACGCATCTCCCTGGTTCAGGGCGGCGTGGCCCGGGGAAGGAAGCGCACGGACCGGCAGCAGCCCTGGGGGGAAGAGGTGCTAGAGAGTCAGGCACTGGAGCGAACGGGGTTGTGTAGGCGAGTGGCAAGGGCACCAAGAGGCGGTGGAGGTCCGTGAGGGTCGTGAAGGTCAGTGGAGGTCACTGACTGGGGTTAGGGTCGCTGGGGAGGAGGAGGGGCCGTAGAGGTCAGTGGAGGTCAGGGCACAGGGACTTGGGTGCCGGATCCGTGAGGGGTCAGCGAATGGGGGTCGGGAGGTGCCCAGGGCCGGGCCTTCAGGCTCGGGAGGATCAGTGGGGACGCGGGGATGATCTGGGCTCTGTCCATGGTGGGGCGAGAGGAGATAAGGGGTGTGGGGTCACGGGGTCAGTCGGGGGGTCAGGAGGCGGCCGTTGAAGCTCTGGCCGCCGTTGGCGCTGTGAGGCAGGAAGCCGAGTTGAGTAAGAGCCCGCGTCAGCTTCCTGCGAAGCGCCGGCCTCACCGCAGGCCACGGGCTGGGCTGGGCCAGGCCGGGTGGCCCCGCACGCACCTGGTGGCCAAGGCTGGCGTGGGTGGGCGCCATGGGTGTGTCGAGCACGTGCATCTGCTCCAGCTCCATGTGGCGGTAGAGCTGCTGCAGCTGCGGGGCCTGCACGCTCTGCAGCTCTGTGAAGTGGTTCTCGGGGAAGGTCTCGAACTCGCTGTGCATGTGGTGCGGGTGGAAGTCCCAGTAATGGTCTGGGGGGCAGGGCAGGAAAGGTTTATGCTAATTAAAGAATAATAATGCCAGGCCCGTGTCACCGTATAATAATCGCCACGGACCAGGCTGGACGGCAAGTTGACATTAATCACCTCACGCCCCACCCTGTTGTTTTCCGACCCCCATTCTATAGATGAGGATACTGAGGCTTGGAGGGGCTACATAGCACGCCTGCAGTCAAAGGCCTCATCCGTGGCAGAGCTGGGACCCAGGTCCGAGGCAAAGGCTGTGTTCTCAGCAACCGTTCTACCCTGCCACGCGTGCGATCACAAGGACGCAGGCTTTTGAGCCAAAGAGTCCGAATCCTGGCTCTGCCGTTTACTTTGTGTGTGACCTCAAACGCGTGCATGGACCCCTCTGGCCTCCGTTGACTCACCTATAAAGTGGGGATAATAGTTACCGGGAGGATACACATGAGTTCACAGTTGTAAAACCTCCTAGGCCCAGAGCCAGCCCTTGGGGAATGTTGAGTCCCCTCTCCTCCCCTTAAGACCCAGCCGCGGTCCCTGAGCTGACTGGCTGCCCACCGTCACAGCTCACAGCCTTGTCACGTGGCCAAGGTGTGACTGCAAAGTCACAGGGCTGACATTCCTCACACGCCGGAACTTGTCTGGGCTCCCAGTGCCTCTCCCTCAAGGCCATGTCCTTGGGCAGCTCCACCTGTGTTTCAGCAAAGATGCGGGGACCCGAGGCTTTCCCAGAAACTCCCTGGTGGGTGCTTTCAGAGTCTGCGGTAGGGTGGCTTTGAGTTTGGGGAATAGCTACGTGCCACTGGGAGCCCTGCCTGGGACTGGAGCCGGCCTTCAACACGGTTTCTCTGGGCACCATTTCCAGGAACAAAAACTGCCACATGTCTGAGGACTTCCTGGGGTCCAAAAGAAGATGTGGTGATAAAGTGACAAGAGGGATTTTCTCGTGTATCCAAAGAGGGAGTGTACAGTGTGCTAAGCCAGGTTGGCGTCTCCAGGACAAACACACGGCCGCGTAGGGGGACCATCACCTGCCTGGTGTGCGTGTGCGTGTGTGTGTGTGTGTATGTGTGTGTGTGTGTGTGTGTCTTTCTGTTTCTTTCTCACAAGCACATACTCACACATCCCTAAGAAATGACATGTGTTGTTTTGGCTCTGCACTGGTTATCAGAAGACTCACTTTCAAATCTTGCTCTGTGGTGGCTTTGCTGTGTGACCCTGGACAAGACATTTTATCTCCCTGAGCCTCTGATTCCCCACTGCAAAAGTCAGAGACCCAACTGAGTGGTTACTGAGGTCCAGTCCACGTGTGGAATCATTTGAACCCACAATCCAGGCTCCCACCTCCGTGAAGCCGCATGGCATAGGAGAGAGAAAGTACATGATTTGGCCAGAGCTGGGTTCGAATCCTGGCTCTGCCACTTAGCCCTGAGCGACACCGGGCAGATCATTCTACTTCTCTATGCCTGTTGCCTCAGTTGCGAGGTGGAGCTAATAATTACACCCATCTCATAGGCTTGCTGTGAGGATTAAATGAGCTAATGCCCACAAAGCACTTAGAACAGAACAGGACACAAAAGAAGACTCGGTAAAACATTAACTATCATCGTCATTATGGTAATTAGTATTATTAATGTTTAATGCTCGCTTTAGAGAGCCTAAGTCAGCACTTGAGCAAACAGCAGATGCTTTAATATGTGTGAGTTCCTCATCTTCCCTTGCTCCCTGCCACCTTAGTCTGTGGCCCAGAGAAATAGTTCGAGGGCCCTGGCTGTCACTTTCTCCCAGAGGCTGGAGTTGGGGGCCCAGCACTGCACCGAAGGCAGGGACTGGTTTTGTTCACCTCTGTATTCCCAGTGCCTAGATGCAGTAGGCACTGAACAAACATTTCTGGAATGAATGAATGAATGAATGAATGAGTAAATCCTGTCCTCTTAAGAACTCTGACTCTCCTTCAGAAAATTATCCAAATCTGAAGGGAAAACAAAACACAGCAACATTGAATTTGTACTTTCATCTTGCGTGAGTTAACAAGACCCAGAAATTCTCCACTTGCTCTGGGAGGGTTCGCTTTGTCTTTTAGCGAGGGGCTCTTTGGGGCCCTGGGATTTGGTGAGTGGATCCAGGTTCCTCTTTAGCTGTAGAGCTACCCTCCGGCCCCACTCCTGGCCCTTCCCATTTTTGCCTTCTCCTGCCCAGGCTGAAGTGCCCAGATTGTTATAGGATGCTGTGTCCTGCCCACCAACCCCACATGCTCACACCTACTCCAGTTCTGGGTTGGGGAGCCCCTGTGTTCTGTCTTTCTCTCCTGCTCCCCACTTCTGTTCTAGCTCCTCCTGAGACCCATGGGCTCACTCTGGTGGGCCCAGCCTGAGGCCAGCACTTTCCATAGCAGGTCTCAGTACACCCTCGTTGGAGTCACTTTGGGGGCTGGAAAAGCCCCAGCCCACTGGAGACCCACGGAATCATCAGCGCCAACAGGAGACCTGGGAATCTGGCCTTTAAGAGGATCCTAAGGAGGTTCCTTGGCTCACTGAGGCTCTGGAACCCTGCCCCAGGGTCCCCTGAAAGCTGCAACAGAGACTCTTGGGCTACAATTAAGGTTTCAAAAAGCCCAACAGAAACCCTTGATTTGAGGGCTTAGGCATTTATGTAATAAATGCTGTCTGTTTGGTAGGCAGAGGCGTTCCAAGGATTGGGCCCTCTGAAGGAACACAATGCCAGGAGTCCATCCTAATGCAAAGGGCAGCACTCCTGGGCTCTTTGGACCTCATTTCTGGATGACTGTTCATGAATGCATTGCTTTATCCCTTTTTGTCACTTCAAGACGTCACCCAGATTATCCTGCAACTTCTGCCCCTTTAGCATGAACTCTGCTCCTCAAAAGAATATAGTGTGCTTTGCATATCTGGAGATAGCTCTGGATCCTCCCTTCTGCAGCCTGTTAGGCACCCAACACGTACTAGGCCTCAATATTTGATTAAGTGACCAATAAATGTTAACTTTTAATGTGTTTTTTATGTACCAGGCACTATGCTAAGTACTTAATCCACATTATCTCATTTAATCCTCACCTTAGCTCTGACAAGGTGGCCACTATAGTATGATATTCCTTTTGCATATGAGGAAACTGTGACTCAAAGGCATTAAGTCCCTTGTCCATAGACAGTCATTGGTAGAGTCAGGATCCAAACCCACCTGTGTATGACTCCAGGAACTAAACTCTTACCACTACGTCATACCACCTCTCAGGAAAAAGACTGCTAAGGAAAGCTTTAAGTAAGGCCCTTGGTGACAGAGAGAATTTACAGGCTGCTCTTATCCATCTGTCTGTCTACCGTCATTTACCCCTCATTCATTATTCATCATCCGTCCATCCACCCATCCATCATCCACCCATCATCCATCCATCCACCCATCACCCATCCGTCCACCCATCCATCATCCACCCATCATCCGTCCATCCACCCATCCATCATCCACCCATCCATCCGTCCTTCCACCCATCCATCCATCCATCCACCCATCCATCATCCACCCATCATCCATCCATCCACCCATCCATCCGTCCATCCACCCATCCATCATCCAACCATCATCCATCCGTCCACCCATCCATCCGTCCTTCCACCCATCCATCCGTCCATCCATCATCCACCCATCACCCATCCGTCCACCCATCCATCATCCAACCATAATCCATCTATCATCCACCCATTCATCATCCATCATTTAATCCATCCATCCATTATCCATCCATCCATCCTTCCATCCATCATTGAACCTTCATTCATCCAGCCAACAATTACCCATTTACCAAAATCTTTCACTTTCTCCCTGTAAACCAGCTCCCAATCTGGGACCAAAGTCCTGCCCACACATTCCTATTCTAACTCAGTTTTTTGGTGTCACTAATACCTGCATGTCACTAGGACAAAAATAAAATGATATTTAAAACAACCCCCCGCCCCCCTCCCCGCCACACACACAAAATTCAAGCCTTAAGTGTCATTCAGTTGACCTTTTCTCCTCAGAGCAGAAACCCCAGCCTGAAGCCAGGGCTCACCCCAGGGAAGGAGAAGTAAGATCAAGATAAGAGAAGGAAGATGAGGAATTAAGAAAGCAAGGGATGAGAAGAAAACCTTCACAGGAAATCACAGACCAGTGGACGAGGGCTCCTTAAGCCCAGCCCTCCTGCAAATTGTTCAGATATGGAAACTGAGGGCCAGAGAGCAGAGAGTTCCGGGTCTCATGTTTCTTGTTACTTTCTACATAGTATCCTAACTATTAAGGTTTTAGTTATTTCCCTTGTTACAAAGATATAGGACCTGTGTTTTATTCACTCTACAGCACCTAGCAATGTGCCTGGCATGTAAAAGATGCTTAGCATATATTTATTAGATGTATAAGTCAGTGGGAGATGCATGGAGGGTTTGGTGGGGGGAAGGAAGAACACTTGGAAAGGTGAATGAATGGATGATTAGATGAATATGTGAATAAATTGGTGGATGGTCTATTGTATGAAAAGATGAATAAGTGTTTGGAAAGATAGAAGGACAAGAGAAGGGTCATACTTTGGAACTCCATTTCCTTCAACAATCCCACTGCAAATAGCAAATCCTATCACACCCATTAGGATGGCTACTATCAAAAAACAGAACAACAAGGACCTACTGTATAGTGCAGAGAATTATATTCAATATCTTGTAATAACCTATAATGGAAAAGAATCTGAAAAAGAATATATATAACTCAGTGAATCACTTTGTTGTACACCTGAAACTAACACAACATTGTAAATTATCTATACTTCAATTTAAAAAATGGTTTAAAAAACAGAAAATAGGGGGCTTCCCATGTGGCGCAATAGTTGAGAGTCCGCCTGCCGATGCAGGGGACGCGGGTTCGTGCCCCGGTCCGGGAGGATCCCACATGCCGCGGAGCGGATGGGCCCGTGAGCCATGGCCGCTGAGCCTGCGCGTCCGGAGCCTGTGCTCCGCAACGGGAGAGGCCACAGCAGTGAGAGCCCGCGTACCACACACACACACAAAAAAACAGAAAATAACAAGTGTTGGCAAGGATGTGGAGAAATGGAATCCCTGTGCAGTGTTGGTAGGAATGTAAAATGGTGCAGCCACTATGGAAAACAGTATGGTGGGTCCTCAAAAAATTAAAAATAGAATTACCTTATAATCCAACAGTTCCACTTCTGGGTATATATCCCAAAAGAACTGAAAGCAGGATCTCAAAAAGATATTTTTATACCCATGTTCACAGCAGCATTGCTCACAATAGCCAAAAGGTAGAAGCAAGTCACGTGTCCATCAAGAGATGGATGGATAAACAAAATGTGGTATAAACGTATGATGGAATATTATCCAGCTTTAAAAAGGAAGGAAATTCTGACCTATGCTGCAACGTCGATGAACCTTGAGGATATTATATGCTCAGTAAAATAAGCCAGTCACAAAAAGAGAGATACTGCATGATTCCATGAATATGAAGTAGTTACTGTAGTCAAGTTCATAGAAACAGAAAGTAGAATGGTGGTTGCCAGGGTCTGAGGGGAGGGGGCAATGGGGAGTTATTGTCTAATTGGTACAGAGTGTCAGTTTTGCAAGATGAAAAGAGTTCTGGGGATGGATGGTGGTGACGGTTGCACAACAATGTGAATGTTCTTAATGCCACTGAACTGTACATTTGAAAATGGTTAAGATAGTAAATTTTAAATTATGTGCATTTTATCACAGTTTAAAAATAATAATAATAAATAGCAAATTCTGTGAGCTCTACCTTCAGAATCTATCCTAAATCTGTCTGCTCCTTTCCTTTTTTTCCTTTTCTTTTTTTTTTGGCCACGCTGTGTGGCTTGTGGGATTTTAGTTCCCCAACCAGGGATCGAACCTGGGCTCTCAGCAGCGAGAGCACAGAGTCCTAACCACTGGACCGCCAGGGAAGTCCCTGTCTGCTCCTTTCTGTCTCTCTCGCCACCACCCTTGTCCAAGCCACCGTCATCTCTCGCCTGGATTATTCCAGTGGTTTTCTACTGTGCTTTCCCCCCGTTCCTACTCTTGTCTCCTCTCCATCTACTCTCCACACAGCAGCCAGAGTGATCTTTTTAAAAGCTTATTCAGTGGAACCACTAGGTATTGGGAGAAGATACTGAAAACTTCCAGAGAGACAAAACAAAACCAAACAGAAAAAAAAAAAAAAAACCAAAAAACAAAAAAATCACCAAAAATGGTTACATTCAAAAAGAGGACATAGAATGACATCAGATTTCCTAAGAAAAACTCTAGTAACCAGAGGACAGTAGAGAAATGCTTTCAATTTCAGTGAGAAAAAAAATGATTTTCAACTTAGATTTCTGTACACAGCCAAACTACTGTTAATCAAGTGAGAGCATAAAGACACCAGGTAAAACAAACAACAAGAACAAAACCTTACCTCCCATACATCCTTTCTTAGGAGAGTATAATGAGAAGAGCAATAAATCCTTATATAGTGTTCACTGTTCTAAGCATTTTAACTGTAGTAACTCATTCCTTCCTTACAGCAATCCTGTGAAGTAGGTATCATTAAGAAGAAGCTGAAGGACTTCCCTGGTGGCGCAGCGGTTAAGAATCCGCCTGCCAATGCAGGAGACATGGGTTCGAGCCCTGGTCCGGGAAGATCCCACGTGCCGCGGAGCAACTAAGGCCGTACGCCACAACTACTGAACCTGTGCCCTAGAGCCCGTGAGCCACAACTACTGAGTCTGTGTGCCACAACTACTGAAGCCTGTGTGCCTGAGCCGGAGCTCCGCAACAAGAGAAGCCACCGCAATGAGAAGCCTGCGCACTGCAATGAAGAGTAGCCCCCCTCGCGGCAACTAGAGAAAACCCACGCCCAGCAACGAAGACCCAACGCAGCCAAAAATAAATAAATAAATTTATAAAAAGAAAGAAGAAGTTGGGGCACAGAGGGGTGAGATGTCTTGCCCCAGGTCACCCCACCCAGTAGTGAGGAGTTGGGGTGTGACTCCCAGCAGCCTGGTTGCAGCGTGAGGTCTCCATCTCCCTGCTACACTGACCCTCAGAAACACAGCGACGAGAAAGTACAGGTAATCAAAGTACGCCATGTGGCTCAGCTGTGAGTAATATTCACATGGTCCTAATAATGGAAAATTCAGATACTGATTTAACAAAAGTTAGAATACAGAGGAAGACAAACACTGTATGATCTCACTTATACGTGGAATCTGAAGAAAAAGCTAAATTCAGAAAAAGAGATCAGATTTGTGGTTGCCAGAAGTAGTGGTGGGGAGAGGGACAGGGGAAATTGGGTGATGGTGGTCTAAGGTACAAACTTCCAGGTGTAAGATAAATAAGTCCTGGGGATGTTATGTACACGATGACTATAGTTAACACTGCTGTGTGGCAACTTTGAAAGTCAAGAGAGTTTCGCCTAAAAGTTCTCATTACAAGGGGAAAAAAATTCTTTTGTAAGTATGTGAGGTGATGGATGTTAACTAAACTTATGTGGTAATCATTTCACAATGTACATGTGTGTGAGGTCATTATGCTGTCACACCTTACACTTATACACTTACGTTGTATGCCCATTACAGTAATAAAGTGATAAAGAAGGGAAAAAGTTACTGTAAGTATCTTGGTATATGTGGAGAAGTGTGAGTGTGAGTGTGAGTGTGTGTGTTATAAATACCTAGGAAGTCAGGTTCTCATCTTTCATAGTACAAGTGAACAGATGCCTCAAAGTAAAAAATCAAGCTAGATTCATCTCCACCTAGCATACAGAAAGCACTCGATAAATGTCTGTGAATGAATAAATAAAGGCTGTTCTAAGTCTCTATTTCAAAGCTTCATATATACACTTACATAGCCCTGTAATAGAAAGACTAGAGAAATAGCTTTTCTCTATCTCTGGTTGTTATGTATGCCATGGAGGAATGACTATGATAAGTTTATGTAAAAAGTAGCAGATTGCAGAACAGTATGACACTACAGTCCACTTTTGAACGGATAGAATATGCACATGTGGACGTATACACTTACAAACATACAGGATTATACATGTCAAATAAAATATCTGCAAGGATAGACCAAGGTGCTGTCAGGGAAGAATAAGAACGGGAAGAGGCTAATATTTCACTTGCTATGCTGTTGTATTTTAAAATTGTTTGCGATGGGTATTTCTTGTTTTAATAATTAAAATTAAACACTTACAATTTATTTAGATTTTTACCACACACACACACACACACACACACAAAGATTATTCAGATCATGTCATTTCCCTGCTCAGAACCCTCCAATGGCTTCCCATTAGATGCAGGATAAAACCCAAACTTCTGCCACGGCCATCACGCCCTGGGTGATCTGCCCCCTGCAGACCCCTCTGGCTTCATTTTGTTTCTGCCCCCCTGTGCTCACTGGCCACTCTGGTCCTCGGGGGAGGTCCCTCCTGCTCTTGCACTTGCTGTTCTCTCTCCCTAGAACACCTGTCCCTACCTGCCTTGACATTCATGTTCCTTCCCTGCACTCAGATTTCCACTCAGCTGCCACCTCCTCACAGGCCTTCCTTGGCCACCCAGTTAAAGTGTCCCCCACCTAGACACTCCGAATCACGTTACTCTACTTTCCGTAGGACTTATCAGTACATGTCTGTTAGTGTGATTTTTCACTGTCTCTCTCCCTCACTGGACTGTAAGCTCTACAAGGGCAGTGGCCTTGCCTGGTCTGCTCATCATGGAACCTCCAGTGCCTAGAACAGTTTCTGGCGAATGGCATATAATCAGAGGTTATTTGGTGGATGGACAAATGAGGGGATGAGTGGACAAGTGGATTGGACAATAAGTGTTGGAAGAATGGGTGGGTGGCTGGTGGGTGGGAGGGGAGTGGATGGATGGATGAGTGGGTGCCTGGCTGGCTGTCATCTGGGGCATTGGAAAATGACCCACTTGATCTGTCACAGAACCTTCTGTGCTTCTCTACTCTCTCAGCTGCTTCATCCCTTCCGCCTGGGGGGATTCAGTAAAGCTAACATACTATGTCCTGAAAGTTTACTGGGCCTTGTACTCAGTATATTACCTCATATATTACATGTGTTAACCTCATTTAATCATTGCAACTCTGTGGAGTGTTTTCATGCCCTCAGTTTTATAGATGAAGAAACAGGGGCTTAGAGGGGTTAAGTCACTTGCTCCAAGGTTACACACTAGTGAGTGATGGAGCCAGGACTAGACCCAGGTCTGGCCCCAGTGCCTTTTCACTAAGCCTCACCACCTAAAAATACAGATGCAGAGGACGTGCAGGAACAGGTGGAAGAATGTGCGGGTGTCTCTACTCTTGAGTCTTCAGAGAATACCTTCCAAAAGATATTAAGAAGGGACAGAACAGATGGCCCGGTGGGCCGTGATGGCAGGGGTGTGGCGGGGAGGCGGGGGTTGTGAATAGGGACCAGAACACCTGGGGACACTGGAGGAGTCTATGAAGGGTTTGGGTCTGAAGGACCCAAATGGGGAGCTCACACATCCAATTAGGAGTCACTCCTAGAGCCCCACCCCAGATATAAGGGATCTGCCTGGTCACTGAGCCAGGAAAGCACTGGCTTGCTCTAAAGTGCTCACTCCATCAGCCCACCCCAGGCCTAGCTGGTTTCTAGATATATAAACCCATAGCACACCCATATCACAGGAGGAGAAAATGAGGCTTCAATAGACCCAAAAGAAATGCACCCAAACCCAGTGAAACCGCGAAGGGGTCAGGCCAGAGGAGAAAGGATCCCTAATGCTGGAAGGGGTCAGAAGTAGCCCTGAGCTTGCTGGGACCCGAGCTGTCCTGCTGCCTGAAGCCACCAGGGGGCGCCAGTCCTCAAACAGGGACTTTCTCTGGTCCCGAACTGCTTGGTGGAAGGGTGTGTGCGCAGGTCTCTGGATCAGGGAGACCCAGCCCTTGACCCTGGCAGCGGGGGGATCTGGGGATAGAGTTGGATGAGGGACACTCTCTAAATTGTCTGGATTTTCCACAGAGAGGATGCATTTCTTGTAGAATTATAAACAAGCTTAAACGGATGAGAAAAAGGGTATTTTTAAAGACTTTCTAGCCCTAGAGCTCTGAAAGAAGCCTGTGTGTTCCCATATATGACCTTGAAGCACATCCACCACCTACTCCCAAGACACGGCTTCTAGGTATAGTCTTTATAGTAGTTGTCAGGTGTGAGTTCCAGTTGAAACTGTTCGCAAGGTTTGGCATCTGGATGTGAGGGCCCTAAATAAGGACTCACCACAAATGGCATCTCTGGGTGTGGCCGTCAGGTTTAAACGGCCATAGATATGCCAGCAGAATGGAGGTGTGAATGGCTCCCAGGTGTGGCCCTCAGGTGTGAAACCTTCCTCAGCTGTGGCACATAGCACACCTGTCCCTCTGAGACTGCAGAAACCCCAGTGTCTGGCCTGCCCAGGTCTCAGACCCCCCGAAGAATCCTCCAGTGAAGACCCATTAACTGGGCCACCTGGCCTTTGGTTCAGAGATGTCTCATCGCTATACCAAGATCCACCTCAGGTAACCTCTCTTATCTCCCTGCCCAGGTCCCAGGCGTTGAAGGCCTCTCTCTCCTCCCCTGAATTTGCTTCAGGATCAAGGCTGGGCCTTGGGGGAGCACAGTTAGGCCCAGATGGAAAACGCCCCTGGCCCAGGCCCCATCCTCGCCCCCACCCCGAACAGACTGGGGTCTTCAGCCCCTACTGAATGAGGGAGTCCTCAGAGCCTCTCCTTCAGCTCAGCAGCTCTCACACAGGAGCGGTTCTGCCCCCCCAGGGGACACTTGGCAATGCCGGAGACATTTTTGGTTGTCATGATTGGCAGTACTGCTGGCATCTAGTGGGTGGAAGCCAGAGATGCTGCCAGATATCCTACAATGCACAAGACAGGCCTCACAACATAGCATTATCCAGCCCCAATGTCAATAGACAAATTCTGCTAGCCACACACAGCAGGGAGCGGGGCTGCCCCAGCAAGGACATGAGGGGGTAGTGTGTGTATGTGAGACAAGAACGGAGAGGAAGACGGGGAATTGGGGGAGGGGAAGGTGGAAAAGCACTGGGCCTGGAGCAGACCGACAGAGCTGGAGCCCCCTGACCGGCTGTGCCACCTGTACAAGTCCCGTAGCCGCTTAGCTTGTTTCCTCGTGTGTGACAAGGCCAAAAGGGTTGGACAAGAAGATAGATGTAGAAGAAGCTAACCCGTGCCTGGATACAGCAAGGATCCTCCATAAATGCAGGCTGGGGGTGTGGGGTGTTGGGAAGCAGCACTGTCGGGGGTCAGGATAGTGAATTCACATCCCCAAGAGCTAACTGGATCTGATTCTCAGAGTTCCAAAGAAGCCCTGGGAATGAGGCTTCTTTCCCTTCTCCCCGGAACCCAGCCGTGCTTGGGCGCGCAGGCCAGGCTGGGGAAGTGGGGCTGGGCCGGGGCCCGGTACTCACCGCTGTGGCTCTCTCCATCACTGCTGAGATAGGGGTAATATTCGTGCGTTTGGCGTTGGTAGAGATCCGTGTCATAGGGAACTAGATCTTCCGATGGCTGCTGAGAGAGGAGGGTGTCAGGGCTGGGAATGTGGCCGGGAGACCGTCTGTATCAGGCTTACAGCCCTCTCTCTGCTTGGAACTGGGAGAGGCCATAGAGAGAGGTAGAGGGGGACCCAGGGGAGCAAGAGCCTTGGCTCCTGCAGAAAGAGGGTGACAGGGACCCTGGAGGTCAGAGGTCAAAAGAGGACCAGGTCTGAGAGGACAGCCCATCACCTCACACTCATACTCATACTCACATTCTAGCGTGTGCCCGGATCCCAGCCACACGCACGCACCCTCTCACGGTCACACTGATATGCCTACACCCCCCAAACACATACATACTCCCCGTGACACACTTCTACCCACACTCTTACATGCGAACTCTCACCCCCCTGTCCACTCACAGCCCTCACACTCGCTCTGGGGGTCACTCACACTTACACACGCTTGTCGTCACACACACACACCCCATTATGCACCCACCTGTAGGCACACGCAGCGTCACTGGGATTAACACACGTATCCACCCACTTGCCTGCAAATGCATTAACCCACACACTCATACCCACACCCTTCCTCGGTCACTCTCACTCCACCTACACACTCACGCCACGGCACACACGCTTGTCGTCCTGCTACAGCCCCGCCCTGACACCCACTCTCTCTCTTAGCCGGTGCCCAGGGCCACCACCATTAGCAGTGGCCGTTCACACTGATGGAATTTACAGGACTCACCCAGGCAGGGGCAGGTTTGGGGGCCTCTCCCTCCTCCCCCCTCCTCCTGACACGCTCCCTGGGATGCTCCCTGGTCTTCCCCCCCACCCCACCCCACTGGCATAGGGAATGCTCCCGGAGACTTCCCAGCAGTCATCAGGCCTTTCCTCCCCCACACAGTGTGAGCCCGAGGATTGCACAACAGTAACTCCGGCCCTCAGGGCTTGGTTCGGCAACCAGGGCTGCCTTGGTAGCCCACCCTCCAAGGACCCACTCTGAGTAGCCCCTGGGCTGGGGCGCGGTGTGGGAGGCCAAGGGGATGTGCCTCCTTCCCCGCTCTAGCTGGAGTTCAGCGATTCAGAGGTCAAGGGTCAGAGACAGGGTGGCCAAACCCCAGGGTCTGTGGCTTTCTGGAGGCAGGGCTGGCTCTCCTCGGGACCACCTCTGTCACCACTGCTGGCCCCCAGGTCGGGGGAGTGTGGGCCAGGGCCAGGTGCCGAAGGGCTGGCTGGTTCTGAGTCCGACCCAGGGAGGAGCCTGGCACTGGGCTTGGAGGCAGCGCAACCCCACAGCGGGATGTCAAGCCCGGGGTGCCTCCCCCAGGCTCTGAGGCCCCGCTGGGGTGGGGCGGGGGGAAGGGAGCTGCCTCCAGGCCGGGAAAGCTGAGTCAGGTAGGCAGGTCCTGCCAAGCCCTTCCCGTCTCCCCCCAGGGCTCCCCACCCCTGCTGAGTTGGGCCAGGGTAGGAAAAGGGAGAGGGGTCCTCTCAGAGGGCCCGGGTCTGACACCTGCCGAAGGCTGCAACTGTCAGTGAGGGCAGCAGGAGAGGGGGTCTGCCCCAGACGGCTGCCCTTCCCTCCCCGGGGTCCCCCGGGACTCCTGCTTCTTCACCTCCAGCCTCAGCCCTGCCCTCGCTCCAGGCTCCCCCCTTGACCTCCCCCAGCTCCCACCCCAGCCCCAATCTCAGCCCCGGGGTGTCCCCAGCACCAGCCCCTGCCCTCCACTCCCTGATCCCCAGCCAGAGCCCACCCCTAACTGCGTGGCTAGCCTCTGCTCCCCTCACTGCTCCGGCCCAGCACCTGCCCCGACCCCTGCCTCTGCCACTCAGGGCCCAGGGCCCAAGCCCCAGACCCTTGGGGCAACAACCGTGTCCTCTGTACCAGGCCCCAGGCTGGCTGGTGGGGACCCAGGCTTAAGGCAGCCTCAGTCTCCAGAAGCACCCAGGCCACCTCTGGCCTCTTGCCGCCTGCCCTCAAGCCCGTACCGTCCTGGGGACTGGCATCCCCCCCACACCAGTCTCCCCATTTCCTCCGCCACCACCTCCCTGCCGCCACCCTCGCCATCCTCAGCCCTGCACCCTGCCGTGGAGCTCCGGCCTGCCACCCGAGCCCCATCTATAAATAACCGTTCAGGCCCCACCGATCACAGCTCCACCATGGGCTCAGCCCTCAGCCCGCCAGGGCACGCTCCGAGAAAGCCAATGGCCCCCTTGCTGGGTCTCAGGCTGGGAGCTCCAGGGAGGAAACACCAACTTCCCACTGATAGTGGGAGGGCAGCCGGCGGGCTGGCAGGCAGGCGGGTGGGCGTCCGAGGGCCACAGGTTGGGCTGGCGGAGGAGCCCCAATACTCACAGGGGGGACGAGGGGAAACCCTTCCATTTTGCACGCCTGTAACATCCAGCCGAGCTCCGAGCCGGTCAGGTCCCCTGCCTTGGTGGGGGCCAGTGCGGAGCCCCTGGGGATGGGGCGCCCCGTCGGGGGCTGGACGGACTCAGGGCGGGTACAGGGCTCAGGCCTGCCCCTTGAGCTACAGGAGCCCTGGGTGAGCCCCCTCCCTTGACATTGCAGGGCCAGCGCAAGTTCCTGATTTTATCGAAGGCCTGCCGCTGGGAGATAGTCCCCTTGGGGTGACATCACCACCCCAGCCCGTTTGCATAAATCTCTTGCGCTACAGGAAGTCTCTGGCCGGCTGGGGCAGGTGGTGCTCCAGGGGCTGGCCTGGGAGGCCATGGGGGCCAGGCCCCCTGCCCAGAGGAAGCTGGGACTGTGAGGGGCGGCCTTGAGGGCTAGGGTGGGAGGAAGAGTGGGAGGGAGGAAGGCTGCCTCCACCACCGGAGGCCTTTCCTGCACCCGGGCCCTGCAGAGGCTCTCTAACCTCTAACCCCTAACCCCACAAATACCTGCTTCTCTTGAAACCCCCACGTGGCCAACAGTCACTTCCTTGGGGTCAGAGCTGTTAAGGGTGGGTGACCTCTTGCGGTCTCTGCTTTCTGGGGTCAGCCTGGTTGTCTGAGGGCTCTGATCCAGCAGAGTGCCAGGCCTGGCTCTTCCTGGGCCCGTAGGTGGCACAACCCCTGGGTTCTATCCAGCCTGGGGCTGGGCTCCCGGGCAGGGTCCTCAGCACAGCACCGCTTTCCCCTTCCCTCCACCAGCTTCCCTTCCACCAGAAGGGTTCTTACACCCTCCCCTCCCAGCTTCCTAAGGACCACCGCTTCTTCCAAATCCCTAGGTGCTCTACTCCCAGCCTAGATTTCTCAGTGTCCCCTCCCCTTAACAATGCCTTAATATCAATCTAGTCTTCTAAGTTTACAAACTTTTCCTGTCTGTCCATCCATTCATCTATTTTCCCATCCATTTGTTTATCTGTCTGTTTGTCGATCCATCTACCCACCCACAAGTCATACATTTGTCTACCAGTTTATCCAACTGTGCATTCATTCATCCATTTATCTGTTAGTCCGTCATCCGCCCACCCATTTGTTTATCTACTTGTCCAAGTAGCCATCTATATGTTCGTATATCAGCCCATCCATCTGTTATTCACCCATATTTCCATCTGTTTATCCACTTGATGTTCAGCTATCAATCTCTTCATCCATTGGTCCTTTTCATCCACCTATCCATCCATCCACTCATCCATCCATCCATCCATCCATCCACTTATCCATCCATCCATTCATCCATCCATCCATCCATCCATGTATCCTGCCAATATTAATTGAGTTCCAGGCTTTATGCTGAGCGCTGGGAGAAGAGAAAGATACTGGACAAGATCCCTGCCTTCAGGGAATTCCTGATCTAGTCTGGAGGGCAGAAGGATGAATAGAGACATTTTTTTGTGTGTGTGTGTGGTACGTGGGCCTCTCACTGTTGTGGCCTTTCCCGTTGCGGAGCACAGGCTCCGGACGCGCAGGCTCAGCGGCCATGGCTCACGGGCCTAGCCGCTCCGCGGCATGTGGGATCTTCCCAGACCGGGGCACGAACCCGTGTCCCCTGCATCGGCAGGTGGACTCTCAACCACTGCGCCACCAGGGAAGCCCAGAAACATTTTTTGATCCATTGATTTCTGGTGAGTCCTCTTCTCTTGGGGAAGAACTTCTTGAGCATTCAGTTTCCTCCCCTGTGTAGTCTAACCCTTTGCTTTATATCCCCTTCCCACTAAGACTAGCCAGCCTCCTTCCTGTCAGTGGAATCCCAGACGCCCAAGTGTTTCTTTACTTGCAGCAAAGACCAGGGATTCACAGGTCTGGGTTCACCATTAGATCTATTTCACCTACATCTTCACTGATTTTTTGCATCCACACTTGGGACTCTCCAAGGGGTCCACATCACTGGCCCTCAGGACTCCCTAGGTACCTGACCAAGGTTCCTCCCCAAGAGGAGGGGAGAGGCGGGCTGACTTGGCATCAGCTCCATCCCTGTCCCCACTTTCCCATCAAGAAGGCTTAGGGACTTCCCTGGTGGCACAGTGGTTAAGAATCTGCCTGCCAATGCAGGGGACACTGGTTCAAGCCCTGGTCTGGGAAGATCCCACATGCCACAGAGCAACTAGGCCCGTGCGCCACAACTACTGAGCCTGCGCTCTAGAGCCCGCGAGCGACAACTGCTGAGCCCACACGCCACAACTACTGAAGCCCACGTGCCACAACTACTGAAGCCCATGGGCCTAGAGCCCATGCTCCGCAACAAGAGAAGCCACCGCAATGAGAAGCCCGCGCACTGCAACGAAGAGTAGCCCCCGCTCGCCACAACCAGAGAAAGCCCTCGCACAGCAACGAAGACCCAACACAACCAAAGATAAAATAAATTAATTTAAAAAAAAAAAGAAAAAGAAGGCCTAGTCCCAGCTGACTGGCTGTGTGTGGGGATGGCTCTACTGCATGAGAACCAGGTCTTGCTTGATGTGTTCATTCATTCTTTCACTCATTCCTTCTTATCTTGGTTTGTTTCGTTTATATGCTTATTTATCTACTTATTCATTCATTTAATCTTTTTTAAAAAATTAATTAATTTATTTATTTTTGGCTGCACTGGGTCTTCGTTGCTGTGCGCGGGCTCTAGGTGCGTGGGCTTCGGTAGTTGTGACACGTGGGCTCAGTTGCTCCGCAGCATGTGGGATCTTCCCGGACCAGGGCTCAAACCCCTGTCCCCTGCATTGGCAGGCGGATTCTTAACCGCTGCGCCACCAGGGAAGCCCCTAATCACTAACTTTTTATTGAGGGTTTCCCATGTGCTGGCCTGGCAAGGGGACACAGACATGAAGGAAGCATGCCCTGGGCCTCCAGGAGCTCACAGGCCTGCAGAGAGAACACACATGTGTGCAGACGGCATGGTCCTTCTGGGAGGCAGGGGCACAAGAGGCACCAGGTGCATTAGTGAACAGTTAATCAGGTCAGGGCCACAGGTAGGAAAGCGTGTGAGGGAGAGAGCATGTCCGGCTGAGGGACCAGCCTGAGCAAAGGCAAGGAGTTGGGAGAGAACGAGGGAACAGTGCGCTGCCCTCCTTGTGGCTGGCAGCAAGACAGGGCAGGAAGGCAAAGAGCCTTGAGTCCCAAGCCCAGGAGCCTGGTGGGTATCCAGGGGGGACTGCGGAGCCTTTGCTGGTTATAAGCAGGGAGTGTGGTGCTGCCCTCCGTGGACACAGGGAGCAGACCAGGTCGACTCTGTGTTCCTGAGCCCTAAGTCTCAAGGGGCCTCAGGAGAAGAAAGAGATTCCACTGTCCCAAGTCTGGTCAAGCCCAAGGGGCCTGGGTAAGGAAACCCATAAAAGGCCCAGGACCCCAAATCTATGGAAATGGGCAGAACCGACTCCCACTTTCTGTGCAGCTCCAGCATCCTGTGTCCATTCACACAGCAAGTCCTTCCCATCCTTCCTCCCACTGCCCCTCCTCCCAAAGTACACCAGAGGCCTCTTCCCGAGATTCCAATTCCTAGGGAACTGATGTTATCCTAAGCCTTTGGAATAGTAGGACCCAGATTCTAAGCAATTCTGAGCAGAGCCGAGAAGGTTTGAAAATCCACAACCCCACGGCTAACAGCTCCTTAAAAAGGGGCAACAGGGACTTCCCTGGTGGCACAGTGGTTAAGAATCTGCCTGCCAATGCAGGGGACACGGGTTCGAGCCCTGGTCCGGGAAGATCCCACATGCCATAGATCAGCTAGGCCTGTGCACCACAACTACTGAGCCTGCGTGCCACAACTCCAGAAGTCCGCGCACCTAGAGCCCATGCTCTGCACTGCATTGAGAAGCCTGCGCACCGCAATGAAGAGTAACCCCTGCTCACCACAACTAGAGAAAACCCACGCACAGCAACGAAGACCCAACACAGCCAAAAATAAAACATTTTAAAAATTAAAAAATTTTTTAAAAGGGGGGGAAATTATTTTCTGAGTGCCCAGCACTCTGCTGAGTGCTTCCACCCTTGTGATCTCACGTAACCAGGACAACCGTCTGTTACACTGAGGCCCAAGAGGTCAGTGACTCGCCCAGGGTCACACAACCTGTGAGTGGAGAGCTGGGGCATGAACCTGCTTTCTGGGGCTCTAGGAAGGGCTGGATCCTAGGGCAGGGGAAAGAGGCAGAGGAAGAGAAGCCAAATATGGGGAGAGCAAGGAAGGGCAGAGAGGGGAAAGGCAGCCAGAACTGGAGAGGAATAGAAAGGAAAATAAAAGGAGAAAGAGTCAAAGAAGGGAGTAGAGAGAAGTGAGGCAATGAAAGAGCGAACGGGGCAGGGGTGGTGGGAGGGGAGGATAAGGGAGGGGAGAGGAGACAGGACAGCAGGGACTGGGTAGCGACAGGACCTCAGGGGAGCACAGGCCTGGCCTCCTTCTGCAGCAGAGGAAACGGGACCAGAGAGGGTCCCCAACTTGCTGGAGGTCCCCAGGAGCATCAAGTTGGCTTGTGGTTCGCATTTCTCGTGGGCAAGAAATTGGTTTCAGACCAAAAATCTTAGGTGTTCCAGGGAATGAGAAGTGAAACAGTTTTTTAAATTACTTTATTTTTTGAATAGGTAATATATACACATGGTATGAAATCCATAAGGTACAAAAAGGGAAACAACTGTCCAGTTCCCTGTTACCTGATTCTTGGGTATTTTTCTAGAGATAGTCTAAGCAGACAAAGACATAGAGGCAGACATAGTCTTTTTTAAATTTCACCCAGAAAGTAGCATACTAAACACATTGCACTTCACTTTGGTTGTTTTTTCCCCCTAAATCCATCCCATGTCCATGCATATAGAGCTGTTTTGTTCTTTTTAATGACTATATAGTATTCCACTGTTTGGATGGACTGTGATAGTTTAACATCATGAGAGACCTCATTCATACAAAAGACTGCATGAACCACTTATGTACAGTTTAAAAAATAATTATAAAGTGAACACTTATGTAACCACCAACCAGGTCAAAAAATAAAACGTTGCCAGCACTACAGAAGTATCCCCCAAATCCCTTCCCTCTCTCTAGAAGTAACACTATCTTAACTTTTTCAGTAATTATGTCCTCATTTTCTTTATAGTTTTCCAACTTATGTAAACACCTCTAACAATATAGTTTAGTTTTTACCTTAACAGATTTTAATCTTTATACAAAGAGAATCATAGTGTAAATGTTCTTTTGTATCCCACTTCTTCTTTCTCACTATGTTGTTGCATGTAGTCACGGTCTGTTTTCATTGCTGTATAGTATTCCATTGTTTAAAAAGTTATTTAACCAGTCTCTTACTGATGGACATTCAGGTTGTTTCCAGTCTTTTGCTATTACAAATAATACTGCAATAGATAAAATTTGTTAACTTACACATATGCAAGTGTATGTCTAGGATAAATTCCCCAAAGTTGAAATACTGGGTCAAAGAGCAGTGGTTTTGTGTTTTTTTTTTTTTTTTCCAGGGACACTAGAGGGGAGTGTCCACTGGAATAGTTGGGGGAAGATTTGACTTAAAGGTCATTTGCTGGGCTGGATGGACTGTAGTGCTGGCTCCAGGTGGCAGTTCTCATGCTTTCACGTTTGCTTGCTTCTAGAAAACATCCTGCAACAGTAAAGAACAAAATATATTTTTCCGCCTTAAATGAAAACTATGTAGGAGAAAGTCCTACTTCTGCAGAAGTAAATGTTCAAAGGGAAAGAAAGTAAAATGCTATAAATTCTTTCTCTATATTTAATTTTCCAAGTCTAATTTTGACTATTAAGAGAGTGATAGTGAAAAGAAAATCACCACAACCAAATGCAGGCTGAGTCAAAAACCTTGTGCACCTCCCTGTAGACACTAATGAATAGGATCAGAAGTTACCTAAAATAGAAATAAAAAATTCTTCAATTATAAGTAATATGGAGAATGGCGGATGAATTGGGAGATTGGGATTGACATATATACACCAATATGTGTAAAATAGATAACTAATAAGAACGTGCTGTATAAAAAATAAATAAATAAAATTCAAAAAAAGCACAAATACACAGAGGAAAAAAAAAAGAAAATGGCATAGCTTTCGATCTTAACTCATTGGGAAAGAGACCAGATAATTATTTAGATGCTCTAATGTAGGTGCAGGAAACTTTTTTAATTTTAAAATTTTAATTTTTTTATTGAAGTATACACAGAATTTTTAAAATTATTTATTCATTTATTTGGCTGAGGCGGGTCACAGAAATTTTTGACTCACCTCTTTTAATGTCAAAGGAGACATATTTTTAAAAATTGAGGTATAAATGGCATATAATACTGTATTAGTTTTGTGTACTGCATTTTTAAAATTTTATTTATTTATTTTTGGCTGCACTGGGTCTTCATTGCTGCACTCAGGCTTTCTCTAGTTTCGGCGAGCAGGGGCTACTCTTCGTTCCGGTGCACGGGCTTCTCATGGCGGTGGCTTCTCCTGTTGCCGAGCACGGGCTCTAGGCGCACGGGTTTCAGTAGTTGTGGCTCGCAGGCTCAGTAGTTGTGGCGCACGGGCTTAGCTGCTCCGCGGCATGGGGGATCTTCCCGGACCAGGGCTCGAACCCATGTCCCCCGCATTGACAGGCTGATTCTCAACCACTGCGCCACCAGGGAAGTCCTGTACGGCATTTGAAACTTTGAAGTAGATAGGTAGATAAATATAGAGATATTGTCACGTTGCCCTGGATAAAAGTTGTATCGACTTTACCCTCCTACCAGCAGCGCATGACAGTGTTGTTCCCCACCCCACTGGACGAGTGGGTGACCATGTAGGGCTGGCCCTGCAGAGTGACAGGGAGGTCAGGCAGGCCTGGGTGGCGGAGCACCAGGTGCCCTTTGCCCCCACTGGGCTGGGTGGCTGATGGGGTAGGCTGGGTGCTATTGCAGTCACAGGGTAGATGGGCAACAGGAAACATGGGCACTGTGTCCTCGAAGCTGTGTCCACCTGGGGGACGTGACCCCTCAACACACAGACCCCTCAACCTCAGCCCAAAGAGCTCTAAAAGGAGGGAACAGCATTCCCCTCACCCCCGCTTCCTAGCCACCGGTCCCCATGGGGCTTGACGGGGCGTGTGGGAAAACTCAGGCCTCAGAGCACGAGCTGGGCAAGTTGACCAAAAAAAGCTGAGCCCGTGTACAGAAATGGCCGTCTTGCAACTTCCTCTCACAGTTGAGACACTGGGAGAGGCTCCTTGGGCCCCTCCGAGCTCCTCGAGCTCTGGTCAGAGCGCTGGGCTGGCTCTTTAGTGCATTAGGACATCCAACAAATATTTGCTCAGGGCCTCTACGGGCCAGGTGACAAAACAGGCAAAAATCTCTGTCCTCCTGGGGCTTGTTCTGGAGCAGGGAAGGCAGGGGATATGCAGAGTAGGTGAGAAGGCGGCAAACGCTATACGAAAGAGGATGAGCCAGCTGGGGAAGGGGGGGCCGTGTGCAGAGTGAAGAGGGCGGGAAGGGCAGGCCTCACGGAGAAGGGGACACCTGAACAAACCCTGGGAACAAGTGAAGGAGCCAGCCAAGCAGACACCTGGGAGAAGAGCTCCAGGCACGGGAACCAGCAAGGGGCCAGTGTGAAAAGAGCCAGTGGTAGGAGGTGAGGGAGGTGAGGGTCTGGTCAGGTAGGGCGCTGGGGGACGTTGTGTGTTGTGTGGAATTTGGTTTTGATTCCGGGAAAACAGGACCACCACTGCAGAGTTCATTTTCTTATTCAGATCTGAAGTTGGGGCCGTTATCATCCCTGTGGTACAGTTGAGGAAACCGAGGATCGGAAGGGGCCTATGATTCAGCCAATCGAGGGACAGGCGAGGCTTAAACCAGGTCTGCTGGAGACCCTGGTGGTATCCACCGCAGGCTCTCACCAAGTGCCGCGAGCCAGGACGAGGCAAGGCGAAAGGCCCAGCATCGGCTGAGGTGATGCAGTCAACCAGCATTAACTCACCCCACCTCCCATGACCCTGTGAATTTACCATCAGTGCCATTTTAATGGCAAAGGTCACGTGGCTCAGCTGGAGAGGGGGCTGCCCAAGGACACACACAGCTGGCCAGGGGGTGGGAGGTAACTGCCACTCTGAGTGGCCCTGGGACATGGGCTTCCGCTGCTGCCTCTATCTCGAGTTTCTCCCATGGGTGTTTCCCCACCTAAAAATTGCCCTTGGCTCTGGCTTGTACACAGGCTGAAGTCCAAAGCTCTGAGGCCTGTGCTGGAGCCCCCAGCACCCAGGAGTCCGGCCAGCATTTCCACCCTCTGCCACCCCAAGTGGACCAGCCCCACCCCCACCCCCAGCCAGAAGACACTACTCAACATTCCCAGAACCTCTTTCTCAATGTCTCACGGCCTTTGCTCACAGTCCCACCCGCTCCCACACCCTAAGACCTCCCTCCATTTTTGACGGCTCGCCTCCTCCAGGCTGTCCCCCCAGATCCTCCCTTCCCTGTTCACCTCCATCTCTCCCCAGCCTTGCTGAGTCCCTCCTTGCACTCTGCGCCAGCTCCTGCCCCCTGCTCCCCAGCCCCAGTGGCCAGTAGGCACAGATTTCCAGAACGGCCTGACCTCCTGCGTGCCCTGAATCCCATTGCTGCCCCCCCAACCAGACCCTTGTCTCCTGCTGACCAGACCTGCAGACGGGGAGCTCACCTCCCGGCCACATCACTCAGCCTCCGGCACCTCAAACCCACCGCCACCCACAGCGACTTCCTCCTGCTCACCACGGGCATCACCCCCCCCACTGCCGGCTCACTCACTGAGGACAGGAGCCACTTTCCCCCTCCAGGCCCCCTCTTCTGTGAAGCCCCTGACACCGTCCTCTTCTATCTAGGTACTCCTGGATCCTTCCTTACGATTGGCTGTGTGGCCTCTGGGCAAGCTCCTTCCCCTCCCCGAAGCTCAGATGCCTCAGTTCTGTAGAGGGGCCAACAAGACCCAGACCGCAGCATTGTACAGAGGGCAGAAAGAGACAATCTGTCTGAGTCTTCCCTTTGTATACAGTAGGGTTTCAGTTAGTCCACGTTTCCCTCGTCGGCCTCCACAAATGCTTACTGAGCCTTGTGGAGTTTAGGAGTATGGCTCCAGAGACCTTGACTCGGATCCTACCCCTGCCCTTTGTTTGCTGCGTGGCTGAGGGCAAGTCACTTCTCAGAGCCTCGGTGTCCTCATCTGTAAAATGGGGGCAATAACAGGACGCACCTCACCGGGCCGTGAGAATTAGAGGAGCCCACACGTGAGATGTTCGTGTGTGACGTGCACACCCAGCATTCCTCGGGAGGAGGAAGGCTCGACCCTGTCCCCGAGAGCTCAGGAGCTCTGCAGCCCTCAGCTCCTTGGAGCTCCTGCCTCCTGGCCTCTCCAAAGCCTCCTTGGAAAAACTGAGAAATGTGAGGAGTCGAGAAGCTGGCGGAGGAGAGCCTTGAGACAGCAGCATCTCGCCCTCCTTTGCTCTGCCCATACTTCTCTCCTTCTCCCTGCCTCAGCAACCAGCTCTCGGGAGGGGAAAGCCAGCCAGAGAAAGGGGGCCCAGGTCTGGAGTAGGGACCTTGTGATAGGATGAGGGGGCCTTTTCAAAGAAGGAAAAGTAATCATTATTGAGTTCCCATCATGGGCCCAGCACACTGGATCTTTACAACAAAGCTATGGGACAGGAATCACCTCAATTTTATAGATGAGAAATGGGGCTCAGAGCATATACTTAAACTGCTCCAGGTCACAAAGCAGAAAGGGCCAAAATCAGGGTTGGACCAGGCTTATCTTACTCCAAAGCCTGTGCTCTCAGCCCAAAGCTGCCCCAGCGTGTGTGCCAGGAGCAGGGGTCTCTGTGCATAGGATGGGAGTGGGAAGGCCCTGAGGGGGCCGGTGAGTGAGGGGCTGACTTGATTTCCAGGTTGTGGAGGCCAAGATTAGTTTGAAGCTGCCTAGGGGTCCCGGGTGGGTGTGAGGGGCAGCCCAAGGTGCAGAAGTAGGAGGCATGGACCCGGAAGGAGTCCTGAGTGAGCCTGAGTGAATCAGAGGCTCCACAGGCTGAGATGGAAATTCCCTGTGTATGGCGTGTGGTCACCCAGAAAAGGGAAACGGTGCTTTTCGGAGCAGAGGACGGTGGGGGCTTGAGCCCGGGAGCAGATGCCTGCCTGGGTGGGGCTGGTGAGGGCATAGTGACTGAGGAGGCCTGACCTCCGGGTGTGCTCAGGTCCTGCATGGGAAGAGGGAGGTGGGGAGCCATCAGGCCAGGCCAGGCCTGGTCATGCTGTGGTGTGTCCATGGGTCCTGACAGATGGATAGGAGTTTATCGGGCCCAGAGGGAAGAAGGGCACTTGACTCGGACCGTGGTAACTACCAGAGCCAAGGCACAGGGGTGTGACTCAGCATGGAGAGCCAGTCCCCCGGCTTTTGCTGGGGAACTCTTTCCTATCCCACCCCAATGGCACCCTCCTCACCCCAGGAAGGACTCATCACTTGTTCTTGGTGTCTCACAGCTGCAGTTTCCCTCTTGGAGTACTCAGGATCTTGTAACTCATCTGCCTTCTCCACAAGACTGTGAACAGGGGCCATAGCCTAGTTCTAGAGATTTCTTGCACCCAGCCTAGGGCTGGCATCGAGTAGGTGCTCTGTGTTTGTGGGATGACAAGTCACAGAAGAGGATTCTGAGGCTCAGAGAAGTTAGGTGAAAGGCAGCCAGCTGACTGCGGCTGAGGGGGGCTAGGGCTGTGCCTCAGCTGGGACTTAGTGGGAGGCAAGGAATGGGGCAGGGAAGGCGGCACTGGGCACTGACGAACCCCATCTGGTAACTCTGCTGTCCAAGGCCTGCTTCCCCCTCAAGCTTCGGGCCAGCCCCGCTCCTGCCTTGTCACAGTGCTGGGAAACTCCTGTCCTCCCGGGCAGGAGACTGAGGGACAAGATGGAGCAAGGGGCAGTCAGACGGAGACAGAAGGGGACTGGATGTCAGGAAATCTTGAATCTCGGTCCAGACACTTTCTAGCTGTGTAGCCTGGGACACGTGACTTCCCCTGTGAGCCCATGTCCATTTATGATGGAGATAATGGGACAGGCTTGTTCAGGGGACAGAAAGAACTGCCATCCTCTGCACCATCGTGAGGGAGTTCGTCTATTATTAGAAGTGAGTATTACTTATGTTGTCTGTTGTCTCTCCCTGGAACAGGCCCCTGCTACGGCACCATCCTGCCTGCCACTTCCTAAGCAGCGTGTGCCGTGGTCTCGGGCCCAGTGTCCGTCTGTCTGAGCTCAATTCTGACCTGCACAAGGGCCTGTGACCCACGCCAGCCGGATGAGTGGGCCGAAACCGAACTCAAAGAGAGTGATGGCTGGAGCCTCCTGCCCAGAAACGTGCCCCCTTAAGGCCCCAGGTGCCCCAAGTTCCACCACAGCGCCCCAGATTACTTGGCGCCCCCTTGAAGGTCAAGGTCCCCTGGAGAAGCTACGCTCAGGCAGGGCTGGGCAGCGTCACGGTGGCCATTGGTGCTGGAGCTTTTCCAGCCACGAAGGGGAACTGAGAACTGTGGGAATGTGCTTTGGGCAGGCCACGGTGGGCTGGGCCCGGGTGGGAGGAGGCTGCTACTAGGAGCCCAGACTGATGGGGTCTTGGGGGTGAGTAGTAGAAGGGATCCCCCCCAGGCAAGTGGCCATGGGGCCGGGGGTCACCATGAAGTACTGGCAGGTTGTCCAGAGAGACCTGGCCGGGCAGTGGGAGGTCGGGGAGCTGTGTGGGGAAGGAAAGAGGAAGCCATGAGGAGGGGGGATGGGCCTGCCGGGGATGGAGCGGGACTGGGGGCTGGGGGCCTGGAGCCACTTTGGCCGCAGCCGCTTCACTTCTCCCGGTTTCGGTTTGTAAATAGCTGGCTCTGGGCAGGCGGGATGGGCCCTGCCCCTTCCGTGGCCCGTGTCCAGGGCGGTCCAGGTCTGAGTAGCTGCAGACACCCCAACCCTGGATTTGAGGACCCCTGCAGGCATCAAGGCTGGCCCAGCCTTTGGCCTGGGCAGGCAGGTTCTGGTGGGCCTGGTTCTGGGCAGCCCCAACCTGTGGTCACTGAGGTAATGCAGCTGGGACAGAACTTGATGACTTGGCCACATTGGGCTTATTTATAACTGGGCCTCCGTGGGCAGAAGCAGCTGCTGAGCCGCCAACTCAGCACTTAGGCTGACCCAAGGCACCGAGGCAGGGGACAGGATGGTGGGGGCCAGGCTGGCCTGATGGCCCCTCAGGCTGGGCCTCAGGGTCTCGGGCTCCTCAAGGCCTCCTTGGCTGGAACCAGCCCTTGGCTGTCCATGATGGGAAGGCCTAGAGATTTAGGAGGGGCCACTTGTGAAGTGGGCACCTCAGAACCTCCTGGGCCAAGCGTGTGGCTGAACTGGGTCCGTGGACTGGTCAGTCCCCAGCGGGCTCAGGCCTTGGCCTTCCTGCAAAGAAACTCTTCTTCCAGAGGTCAGATGCTGTCCACAAACTCAACAAGAAGCCAAGTCATCTCCCCTCCCCTTCTTGCAATAGCAGCTTAAAAACAAAACAAAACATGTTCGGGAACAGGGCAATGCCAAATCCTAAGGCCTGGCCCTGATGGTGGAACTCCAGGCACCTGACACCTGGAGAAAGGTTCAGATCCCTCCTGAGGCCCTTGCACCACAACACATGGGCACCCATCTCCTTGGTGAATGGCTGGGAAGGGCTGGCCCTGCCCCCCACCCCCCTTGCCTTTCTTCTGAGGAAGAATGTGAGGGGGTATCAGACACTTTCCTAACGTTTTCAGGAATAAAGAGGATCCTAAAATCTTTCTCCTGCTTTGAATCCTTCCAGATCAACCTTGTCGCCTACCACTCTCCGTCTGTCCCATCAACACCCCATCTCCCAAACCCAGTCCCGGCCTTCCCACCTCCATGCCTTCTTCTAAGTCTGGTTCCCCCACCTGGCGTGCCTTTCCCTCTCCCCAGTCTCTCCAAGCCCCTCTCTGTCAAGACCTATGCCAAGCCCCCCTCTGAGGGTCCCAGCCTCAGTGCTCACCCTGCCCCCAAAGCTGAGGCTGTTGGGATGGAAAAGTCAAGGGAGGTCAGAACTGGGGCAGAAATGGGTGAGGGATTTTAGATGATGGGTGCCATGATCACCACATAAAAGAGGAAATCAAGGCCTGGATCAGGTCAGGGATGGCCAAAGGCACTCAGTGAGCAAAGGACAGAGCTGAGACCAGAGCTCCCACCCTTGGACCTCTGACCTCCTAGACCACCTGCTCAGCCTTGAGCGATAGCCCTGCCTGGCCCCTTCCTCTTGGCGGAAGCTGTTGGGGACAGGAAGGATGGGGGCCTGCAGTGGGGGGTTAACTCAGGCCATCCACTGCCCTGGGTCGGGGCCTGGGGTGATGGGCCCACTTAGGCCCCTCTGGGCAGGGTCGGGGCGCCCGACCTGGAGCCACCCGGGCTGCAGCTGCCCCTGTTTCCACATCGGCAGTAGCAAGTCCGGCGCCTGAGAAAACAGGAAGCGCCCAGTCACCACAGGAAGCATGTGTGTGCAGCCTCCCCACCCCCGGCCATTGCAAAACGCCAACAGCCCCGTTACCACAGGCGCTGCACAGCAGCGGCCAGGAACGCTCTGGCCGCCAGGTCCGCCAAGGGGCCGGACAGACAGACTCCAGCCCTCACCTGCCTGGACTAGGCCACGGGGTGAGGTCCAGCGGTGGTCTTGAGGAGCCCCAGGTCTGGGCACGGGGGCCTCAAGCCTTCCTTTGGGTTGTCAGCCCCGTCCCCAGATGCACCTGGGCCAGGCCTGCTCTGGCCACCATTAAATCTGAAGATGGCGTCAGGGGTTGCAGAGAAGCCATTTCTCTGACCTGGTGGGTAGCGTTCGAGGACTCTGTGCGCAGCCCTCAGACCTGCCAGGACTTGAGAGGCCATTGGCCCAGAGCCTGCCACATCCACAACCCCAGGGAGCTGTCTGCTGTCAAGTCCACACCTGCCACAGCCTCTGCCCGGCCCCAGACCTTCCCAACCGAGACTGTGCCGGCCCCTGCGGTCCTGCCCAGGCTAGCCTTTAGGGGGTCGGGGCCCCTCCTCGTCCCACCCTGCCTGCCCTGACTCACCTCTCACTTCTGGGCCCCCCAGGCTCAACCTTTGGAAGGAGATGGGAGTCCAACAAGGCCAAGGCCCCATGACTGGGAGGCCTGTGCTCCTCCAGCCCCGGGGACAGCAAGGAAAAGAGAAGAGAGTAGAGCATTTCATGGCTATAATAAATCAAAGGGGGAAGTCGGAGCAGGAGAAATAAGAAACTTCCCTACCCTGGGCACAGGGACCTGCCAGGCGGCAGCCCCCGGCACCCCATGGCCTTCCCTCCTCCCTCCTGCATCCCTGGCTGGGGCCCAGATCTGGTGCCCTCTCCCCAGGCTGAGGCACCCCACCTGCCCAGAGATCCCGGTGGGCATCCAACAGCCCTTCTCATTGTGCACCCTGGAGGTCCAGCATCTCTCAGCTCTGCACCTCCGTTTCTTCCAAATGGGCATGGAACTTCCCCAAGTCGAGTACTCCTCTGGGGAGGTGAAGGGTCAGACTGGCCAGCAGAGAGGGCTGAAGACGGGTAGTGTCCCTCCGGACAAGGACCCTCAGGGCATGAAGAGGGGGGTGAGACATTCTGAGAACACCCAGTGGGAGAGTTGGACTGGGATGGACAAACCTCTGTGAGAGGAGATGGGAGAGCCAAAGCAAGAGGCAGGAGCGTGGAGCAGAGGTGGGGAGGGCCCTAGACCGAAAACAGGCAGGGCCTTTACCTCAACTCTGTCCCTGCACTTTCGCAAACCAAACCAGAGGCCCAGGGCATGGGGTCCACGGTGCAGGCAACAGATACACACAGCCAGTGGAGGCACCATGTCTTCCTGGAGTGTCCACTCAGATAGAGACTGAGAGTGGAAACTTATTTTAAGAAAAGGGGAGGGGGAAGCCCACATATTTAAAAGGGTACAAATCTGTATGAATTTTTAAGATAAAAAGAAGGAATTTCATAAAAGTTTTGGCTAGCTTTGGCCCCATTATGAGTCATGCCTCCAGATTCCCAGCTGCTGGGGAGACACAGGATGCCTCTACTTGAACCCTCCTGAGATGGCGTGCTTGCTCCCTTACTCCAGGGCTCTTTGCTCTCACCGTGAGCAAATCCTCCTGGGCCCCTGTCCCGGGTCTCCTGGTGATGTCTCCTGCACAGCTGCCAGCCTAGAGCTTGGGGCTCCTGGGAAACAGCGGCAGGGTCTGGGATCCCTTTGAGCCTCTGAGATCACGCTGCTTCACTCACAACGTTGTCAGGCAGATGAGATAAGAAAGTGGCTGTGACTGTTGGAGTCCAGGCTGCAGAGCCAGACAGATTGGGGAGCCTGCAGAGTGTGACCCTGGGCAAGTGATCTCACCTCTCTGAGCCTCGGTTTCCCCATGTGGGAAATGCCTAATTTGAAAGTCTGCAATGAGGGACAAAGGAGGTCATGGAACAGGGCCTCGGGGTGATTGTGTGGCCGGCATCACACAGCGACCGCCACTCCAGTCTCCTCCCAGAAGCCCCCACTTCCTCCCTCCTTTCCCTTTCACCTGCTTGAGAACCTTTGCTCCCTGCTCTTCTCTGCACCCCCAGAGCCCCTGACCTCTCTCTGACCTGTCCTGATCTGGGAGAGTACCGGCGCTGGGGTTCCCAGCCCTACCCCAAGGCACTCCATCTGTGAGACAGAGACCTTAGAAGCCCAAACTCCTGCCCTGGCAGGACTCCCCACTTCTGCTTGCATACTTCCTGCCCTCCCAAGACACCCTCTTCCATCCTCAGACCGCCTGTTTTAACAACTAGTAACATTTACTAGGCACTCTACGTACGCAACATATTGTAATCCTCGCAGCTGCAGGTATTCTTATCCCCATTTCACAGACGAGGAAACCGAGGCTCAGAGGGGAGGAGTGACTGGTGTGGGGTCAGCTGGCTAGAGAGGGGCAGCTCTGAGCTGAGAACTCAGTTCTCTTGTCCACCAACCCAGGAGAAATCCTATGCAAACCATGAGGCAAAGCAGCGCCTCTTTGTTTGGAAGAAGACTTTGAGTCCTTTGGGATGCCACTGCTGCCCAGGCTCATGGTCATGGCCTATTCCCAGCTCCCCTGCCCTGTCTCCATCACCAGAGTCTCCTGCTTCTCCTGGTCCAGGTTGTAGGATGCCAGAGTTAGAAAAATTCCAGCCTCAGATGCCCATGAGAGCAAAGAGATTATAAAATCCAGAAAGGTGAGCAACCTCCTGACTCAAAGGCTGCCCTTGGCTCCCTGCCCTGGACATGCACACCTAGCAGTGGCACTTAACTCCCGGGGGAGACAGGCCCCAGGGGGCAGTGTTCCCTGATGGTTAGAACCAGGGCATTGCTGCCAGACATTCATGGGTTTAAATCTCAACTTTGCCATCAAGAGACCACCCCCTGGGTAAGTGACTTAATCCTAATATGGAGAGAAAGATGCCTCTCCTGACCTGGAGATTTCACAGAAGGGAAATTTGCTTCTAAAAGCCAAGCTTCGTCATGCATGGCCTCATTTAAGCCTCATTACAGCGCTGACAAGTAGGTACTATTATTACTCCCATTTTACAGATGAAGACACCCAAATGAAGGAGTCTTCCCAAGGTCACATGGCCTTGCAGTGACTTAAACCTCAGTCCCATGTGACTCCAAGTCAGATGCATTTACACTGCCTCGGGCAGGTTCCCCCTTCCTTTTTTCCTAGGAATTTTCCCTACCACTGCCAGCCCACAGGGTCAGAGGCCCTGAGTGGCAAGTAAACTTTGACTGGCTGGTGCTCGAGGGCTTGGCCCTGCCCAGCGGTGGCGCAGTCCCAAAATGCCTGACTGCTCTTGCTGTTGGGTTGGGCTGGCCGGAGGGCTGCCTAGGCATATGCAAGGGGTTGGGCCCAGCTGCAGTGCGGACTCCGCCAGGCCCCTGCTGTACTATCTTGAACCTACCCTGCAACTGTGTTGGTGTCTGACCGTCTCCTGGAGGAGGGGTGTAAGCCCTTCCAGGGGGCCTGCAGGGTGAGGCCGGGAAACCAAGAAGTTGGACTTGCGCTTCTCACTTACTTGGGCCTCTTCCAAGGCCCTGGGAGAGGCCTCAGCAAATTTGTATTTGTGATTTTGTAATCTTTTTCTTAAAGAGGGCCCCCAGATTGTGGAGTTCCATTCCCCTCCCCACTTGCTTCCTGCTGGCTGGCTCTGTGACTTAAGGCAAGTCCCCCAATTTCCCATCTATACAACGGGGATGAAGCCTGGAGAGTCAGCGGGTACAGCAGGGGCAATGCGAGGAACTCAGGGTACCCATCCTTTACAAAAGGCCCAAATCTACAGAGGGATTTCACCAGCCTGCACCTGTTCCATCCCTAAAGGCCCTGGGGGGTAACTGGAGACTCCTACCCCCATGTTCCAGCTGCGATGACTGAGGTTTGGAACGGAACGAGCAGGCCGGAGCACCATCTCTCACTGCTCTCTGGGATCAACGCCCAGGATGCCGAGCCCCGGGTTGCAGGGAGGGGGCCGCTGCGCCGACCGTGGCTCGGGGAGCTGGGACCAGAGGGTGCGGGGGCGGGCTCGGCGGAGGCAGCGTCCCGCACAGTCTCACCGCAGGACCGACCTCGGCCCTTATCTGCTCGGGCAGCTTCCGCCCCCCATCCCAGCCCCCGCCGCAGGCCTGGCCCCCGCCTCCGCCTCCGGAGGGGCCGGCCCGGAGCGCCCCTCCCCCGAGGCCGCCCGCCCCCAGGGAGCGCCCGAGCTGCCGCGGGCTGCTGCCCAGCGGAGCAGAGAGGCGCCCGGCCCCCAGGTGAGGAGCCGGAAGTGATAAATAACTCCTGGGAGGGGGGGCACCATCGCAGCGAGGCCCTCCCTGCTGCGGCGTGCCCACCCCAAGCAGACCAGACAGGGGCTTCCCATCCAGGCCGCCTCAGCCAAATCTGGGAGGGAGACGAGGGTCCCTTAAAGCCCCGAGGAACAGGAGGAGCGGTGGGGTTGCTCTGCAGGGCGTTCTGAGGGGCGCGACACCCCCCATCCACACACACGCGCACTAGCGTCCCAGGCCCAAGCGTGGGAGGGAAGAGAGAAGTGGAGACACCTTTGAGAAAGTGAAATGCAAGCCACAAACTGGAGGAGATGTGAGACGTCTGACGTCTGCCACGTACAACCCGCAATGGATAAACATCAAAAACACATAAAGGACTCTTGGAAATCCAGGGGAAAAAACAGAAAACAAGTAATCCAACAGAAAAATAGATGAAAGACGTGAACAGGCCTTTTTACAGAAGAAGAAAACACAGTTGTCCAATGAACGCGTAAGGGATGCACAAGCTCATTGGTGATAAGGGAAATGCAAATGAAGGCCCCAATAAGATGCTATTTTATACCGTCTGACGGGCAAAAATGAACGAGTCTGACAGCACCAAGTGCTGGAGAAGAGGTGGCGCCACGGAATCTCCAGTGTGTTGTTAGTCAGAGTGCAACTCCCTACAGCCTCTGGGGAAAACAATCTGGCCTTATCTTATAAGCAGATCCCCCCTCTAGGCTTAAAATCAAGAGAAACTTGGGCATGTGCTCTGAGACAGAAACGAGAACATTCAAAGCTGCACTGTTCTGAACAGCAAAAATCTAGAGAATAACCCAAATGCCCACGGACAAGAGAATGGGGAAATAAATTACAGAGGATTCACTCACACAGTGGCACATCGTTCAGTAGTGCAAGCAAATGAACCAGTTTCACCCCGTATCATGAATGAACCTTAGTACCCGTATCGTTGAGTGAAAAAGCCAGTCCCAGAAGACAGATACTTCCTATGAAGTTCAAAACCAAGCCAAACCATACCTCTATAAAAAACAATGTTGGTTCCTTCCTTTTCATACTTTTGTTATTAGGAGCTGACATGATTACCCACCTAAAAGACACAACAGTAATACTGAGAAATGATTAGAACCAGTAAGAAAATGTAGTTGGCTTACCAGGTATCAAAGGGATACATAAAAATAATTTGCCTTCCTGTGCACTACATTTAAAACATAATGGGAAATATGTTCTTTTAAATACCCACAAAATGTAAAATACCTAAAAGTAAACTTATTAAGAGTTATGCAGGACCTATATGAGAACAATTGTAAACATCACTGAATAACGTAAAAGAAAACCTTAAAAGAGCTTTTTTCCTTATTTAAAAAGAAAGGCCAAACTGGACAGAATATTGTCTGTTATGTTTCTTAGGGGAAAAAAAGGACTGTTAACACTCTGATTCTCCCAAGAAGGAAGCAGTGAGATGGGATGGGGAAGGGGTAACAAGTAAGCAAATCTATGAATAAACATAAATTAAATAAAGCCCTGCGAAGGCTCAGATTACTGTGCACGGCGCACAGGAATTTCACCCCACTTTGTGCTCCTGAGACAGGAGAGGGGAAAGGGAGATATTAAATTCATTTGGACAGACTTCTATTCAGGGTATAGGCAAGAGCTTGTCTTTCTTTCCAGAAGCCCACAGCGGGAATGGGGGTTGGGAGGGTGAAGAAGTCCCATTGTGTTCAGGGTACAGGGCTCAGGGCTCCAAAGACACGATACTGAGGGCCTGGACAGACCCAGAAGGCTTCAGAGAGGGAGCGGCCTTGTAAACGGGCAGGATTTCAATCGACAGAGAGAGACGGCGGAAGGGGACGAACAGGCCAGGCCTGCCAGGGGTAGGGTGGGAGTTACAAAGGGGGTTGTAAAGACAGGCTGGACAGAAAGCAGTGAGGCTGGGCTGCCCAAGGAAGAGTTGCTGAGGGTGGGGGAAAGGGACTGCTGTGGAGTCACGGGGGCATCATCAGGCCAGGGCTGGAAATTCAGGGGAGAAAGCACCCCAGGAACTCACGAGGGAGCTAAGGCTGCCCTGAGAAGAACAAGTTGAGAGAGCGTTAAGGTCAGGGGTTCCAGAGGGGCAGATCCAGTTTGGAGAGGCAGAGCTGGAGGCCACAGTAAAAGCAGCAGGGCCCTGGGTGGGCACTCAGCTCTGCCTCACCTCCTCAGGGCGACCTTGGGCACCCTGAGCCTCAGATGCCCTTCTACAAGTCTACCTGCAGACCCCCACGGAAAGCCCTGAGAAGATGAAGGCCTGCTTTCTCACAGAAGGCCATACTCTGGAAGCAGAAGTAATGTGCCCATCCCAGGGCCTCTAGCCCTTGACCGCCAGAGGAGGGGGAGGGTTGTCAGAGCATCGGCAATGCCAACGCCAGGCTGTGCTGGTCTCACAGCCGTCGCCTGGTCAGTAGGCCCAGAAGCAGTCCCACCTTCTAGAAATAGGGGGCTGAGACCTGGTTGCTGAGAAAGGCCAGATCAGAGAAATTGGTCTGCAGCCCCTCCAATCCCAGATGCCTCCCAACCACGCAGAGCCAAGCAGTGTCCAGGCTCACCCTGCCCTGCTGTGGTTTGTCTGCCCAGTGCCACGACCCAGGAAGACCCTGAGGCCTTCAAACTAGTTGATAAATGTGTTGGAAAACATTCATCTGTGCTCAGCGAGGAGTGGAGAGGGGTGGCCCCCACCCTGTGTCTTTATCTGTTCTTTTCATTACTGTAATACTTTCTTTATACACGTGTCCACACATGTAAATAATAATAACATCTAATCCTTAAGTAGAACTTCCCATGTGCCAGGCATTGTTCTAAGTGTTTTCTGTGTTCATTCAACTTACACAACTACTTGATATAGCAATCCATTTTACAGATGAGGAAACTGAGGCATAGGGAGTTAATTAATATATATATCATATATTTAATTTACATATGATATATATAAAAGCTTTTACAACTTTTTTTACATAATTGCATAAATTATGATCATATACATGTTTTAACATGTTTTTACAAATTTTCCTTTTATATTTTTTTCTCCCCCCACCATGGAATCCATGTTACCATGCTGATGTGAGATCTTCTATATGTTTTATTTACTCACAATTATAAATGGACTTATATATGCTAATACCTATAATCACATGTACCTATACAAGTTTCCTTTTTGTTATTATTTTAAACTAGTGGGTTATAGTAAAAAAAATTTCTGCATCTCTCTTTTCTCACTCGTCCATATTTGGAAGCCCCTGGCAGATCTAATTCACTGGTTTTCTTTGTTTTTTCCTCCAGAACTCTTCTTTTTATTTATTTATTTACCTATTTATTTATTTATTTATGGCTGCGTTGAGTCTTCGTTGTTGTTCGTGGGCTTTCTCTAGTTGCGGTGAGCGGGGGCTACTCTTCGTTGCGGTGTGCAGGCTTCTCACTTCGGTGGCTTCTCTTGTAGAGCACAGGCTCTAGGTGTGCAGGCTTCAGTAGTTGCGGCGCATGGGCTCAGTAATTGTGGCACGCAGGGCCCTAGAGCACACAGGCTTCAGTAGTTGCAGCACACGGGCTCAGTAGTTGTGGCGCACAGGCTTAAGTTGCTCCGCAGCACGTGGGATCTTCCCGGACCAGGGCTCGAACCCGCATTCCCTGAATTGGCAGGTGAATTCTTAACCACTGCGCCACCAGGGAAGCCCCTAATTCGCTGTTTTTAACAGCCACACACTAGTCCACCCATTGTCTTTCTACTTGGCCCTCCCGGCTCATGGTCATCCTCTAGAGTCCCATCCCCACCCCCCAATACATTAGGGAGTCTGATGGTGGAAATTCCAGGCCAGGTGAGAGGAAAGGGCAGTGAGAAGGCAGCAAGTGGTGTTTCTAGCTGGGTCTTGCCCATCCCCTTGCTGGTGGCCAGCAGCCCTCAGCTCCTAGAGGCAGGAATGCTGACTGTGTTATTGTGAAATCATTTGTATATTGTGAAGTGCTTTGCATATGATGGAGTGATTTGCATATATGGGGGGGCGCACCTTAGAGATCCCTGAGCAGCATCCCTGAGTGTCTTCCTCCCTTTGCAAAGTAACCAGCACAGGGCTTCCACTTCAGAACTCAGGGAGCAGAACAGGAGGGCGTCCCTGTAGACCTATGGGCCTGGCGGGTGAGGCAGACACGGGGCTTTCAGAGGAAAGCTGATCCCGCCTGGTAGGAGTTGGGGGTCTAGGAAGGGCAGATGTTGGAGTGTGAGGTGGAATCGGGCAACTGGTGCAGCCTGTGAGAGCCCTGTGCCCTCAGAGCCCCTGGTAAGGGAGAGTGACACAGGACGGACGAAGGAATTACCGCATGAGGCAGATGAAGGTCAGAGGCTGGGAGACTCCCACCCTGTCACAATCTCTGCCCCAGTGAGTACCCAAGTGCCCCTTGCTGAGTATTATATGGTCCTGGCTGAGAAGAATGCAAAGTGTATATGCCAAGGCAGATTCCCATGACCCTATAAGTGAGAGGTGCTATCACATGCTCTGGGTTCAAGGACACCCAGGTTTGAATCGTGCTTCTGCCATCTGTGCTACTGTGTGACCCTGGGCTAACAGTATCCATCTCAAAGGGACAGACTGAGAATTCAGGGAGACAATACACGCAGAGTGAATGGCACGTCGTAGGTGTTCAGTAAATTGCAGTTATAATAATGCTATTGTTTGCTGCCCCAGTCTGAGGTGAGGGAAGCACAGAGCCTTTGCTCCCCCAGGTTTGGGGTTACCAGCAGCAGTGTCAGGCCACCATGCACTGGACTCCAAAGGGTTACAAGCCCTGGAGACAAAGGCCTGAGGTTCCCAGTGAAAAACCAAAGCATAAAAATAATTCGATGAGTAAGAATAAAATTCCCTCTTCTGAGGTTCCCGGGGCTAGGCCCCTCCCTGCGGCAGGCACTTCCCCTTTCCCTTGCTCATGGAGGAGCCAGGCCGGGCTGACTCAGAGCAGGAGCGCCGCAGCCATCCTCCTACCCAGACCCCGTCCCGGGACGGCGCAGTCTGGCAGCAAAGCGCGCCCCCGTGCGGCCGCGGCTGGGACTGCCTCCCGAGAGAGGAAGCGGCGGGCAGACCCGCAAGCGCGGCCACCCAACTGCTCGCGGTCACCGCGGGGCCGCCGTCTCCGCCCTGCGCAGCCGGACTGTGCTGGGTGCCCGCGGGGCCCCCACTTCCGCCCGACCCTCCCCGCCGTCCCGGGCCCGCCCGAGCGGAAGTGCGCCAGCCTCCCGGGTCCCCCATGGCCTCGAGGCGGAAGCGCTCTCCCACCGCCGCTCCCCACGACCCCGCGGCGTTCGGTGCGTCGGGTTCCGGACGGGTCCCGTGTGACGTGGCCGCACGCTGGGGGCGGCTCCGGGCCGGGGGCCGGGCGGCCAGGCCGGGCGGGGCAGAGCCGGGGCGGGGCGCTGTGCCGCAGCTGGATGGCCGGGGCCGTCCGGAGCGCCTCCGCCGCCGTCGCCGCCGCACGGTGAGTGACCGCCGCACCCCCAGGGCCAGAGCCCCTGACGAGACGGACTCTGCCGATCCCCTTGCCCCCGACCCGGCCTGTCCAGATCAGACCTGGGCCTCTCGCCCAGAGCCCGGGAGTTAAACTTCCTTGGGCTCTTCTCCCCTGTCTCCCCACGCGTCGCTCCCCATCTCTCCCTCTCTCTCCGCCTCCGCATCCGTCTCTGGCTCTCTCACTCTTGGCTCTCTCGCTCTTGCTTCTGCTTTCCCTCTGCTCTCCGACTCTCTTGGTACCCCCTCTCCTGTCCCAAACTTGTCCCCTCCCCTCTCCTGTCCTCAAACTTGTCCCCTGACCCGCCTCTGCCTCCAAGTCCGGCCTGGCGCAGTCCTGCCTTTGGTCCCCAGTGGAGCCCAGAGGGTTTCATCAGGGTCCCGTTAAGGCCTGGAGGTCCTAGACCCGAGCATCTTTTCCAGCTGCTTTCCCTCCCTCCCACCTCCATCAGCAGATGAGGAAACTGAGGCAAGGACATCACTGGCTCAAGGTCACAGCCAGCATGAGGGAGGGCAGACCACATTTAAACCTCATGCCTGAGTTTCCAGGTTGAACTTCCGTCTTGGTTGACTCACATCCAGATCCTGTGATCCGCCTGCTGGGTACACTCTTGCTGCCTGGTGCTCCTGGGCTCCCGCAACATAAGGAGGGTTCTCTGTGCCTCCTCCGTGCCAGGCACGCTCACCTAATTAGCAAGCTCATCTCATTTTCACCACTGTGTGAGGGAGGCAATACTCATCTCCCTGCTACAGACGAGGAGACTGAGGCTCAGAGAAGGGCTCTAGGGACTTGTCCGCAGTCAAGCAGCTGTAAATGCAGAGCACAAAGTCAAGGGCGGGTCTTCAAAGCCTGTGCTCTGCACATCTGTGAGGCAGCTCCTAGCTGAAGAATCCTCTCTTCATTCCCACCTCCTGGCTGTCTCCGTGCCCCAGCGATATTGGACTCATTTCCTAGGAAAAAGCCCTGATGGTCTTGAACTAGCTCAGCTGCTTGGTTTCCCCACCTGCACCTCCTAACATTGCCCCATCAAGCTAGACTGTGCTGGCCGCCATCCCTGGGGGTGTCCTCACTGGGGCGCATCCTGGCAGCGAAGCCTCCCCTGGCAGCCAGACACCCAGCTGGGCCGGGCCTACCGGTGTCTGAGGGGAACCCAGCCAGCGCCTCACCCTGGCATTAAGGAAAGTTTAGCCTCAGGCGAACAGGCTGACACACAGCCTGGAACTGGCTCCCAAGGAAAAAATGTGTGCTCCTTGGGGGTGGGGTGTGGCGGAGCAGAGCCCTTTTGCTCTGTGCACCCATCATTGGGATCCTCAGAGGCCCTGGGGGAGGCAAGCAGGAGGGCAGGTGCCGTGGCCACTGGGAGTGGGGGGAGGGTTAAGATGCCACGTTTCCTAAGCAGGTGTGCGGCCAAGGGTGGCAGCACACGTAAGTGGCCTTTGTGTTTTTCAGCACGTGGCATGCCTGGATGTCCCTGCCCTGGTTGTGGCATGGCGGGACAGAGGCTCCTCTTCCTCGCTGCTCTTGCCCTGGAGCTCCTGGGAGGGGCTGGGGGTTCCCAGCAGGCCTTCCGGAGTCGGGGGGTGGCAGCGGCCTGTCGCCTGGACAATAAGGAAAGCGAGTCCTGGGGGGCCCTGCTGAGTGGCGAGCGGCTGGACACGTGGATCTGCTCCCTCCTGGGCTCACTCATGGTGGGGCTCAGCGGGGTCTTCCCGTTGCTCGTCATTCCCTTGGAGATGGGGACCACGCTGCGCTCAGAAGGTGAGTGACCCTCCTCTGGCACCGAGGGGCAGCCGATGGCGCGGGAAACATGCTGCTGCTCTTCCTGGGAGAGCCGGGTCTCTGGTCCCGAGTGGCAGTGTGTCTGTGGTGGAGGGTGGGGACCCAGCACAATTCCTCACCTTGGTCCAGTGAGCCAGGGTGCGCCGTGCTCATTTGTTCATTTGTTTGTGCATCTGTTTATTCTGAAAGATGAAAGTCAGCAAACATTCACTGGGAAGCAAGAAACAAGGCTGGAAATCGGATGCTGGGCTGCCTGGGTTCAAATCTTGGCTCTGCCACTTACCAGTTGGGTGGTATTGGGCAAGTTCCTTAACTTCTCTCTGCCTTAAGCTCCCAACCTTAAACGTGAGGATAATAATAGTATCTACCTCATAGGTGTTATTGTGACGATTAAATGAACTAACGTCGGCATAGCACTTAGGAGACGGCCCCGGTGCAGGGACGGGGCTCCATGTTCGCGAGCCAGTGCTGGGCGTCGCGCTGCCTCTCGCTTCAGTCCCTGCTCACAGTGCAAGAGGGCGCTCAGACCCAGAGCCCCTGGGGCGGCCTCACCCAAGAACACGCGAGAGGCTGGTAGCTGGCCTGCCTCTGGAGAGGGGGGCTGGGAGGTGGGTGCAGGCCTGGCAAAGGCTCTTCCTTGGCTGCGCACGTGTCCATAGGTGACATGCTATAATGAAAGCTAAAGAAGATCAGATGGGGAGCTGCTAAAAACGCAGGTGCCTGTCACCCCCACCCAAGAGTATGACATAGTAGGTCTGGAGCAGGCCCCCGGAATCTTTGAAATGAGGGTCCCCCAGGGGCTCGTACTGCCTGCCAGGCTCCAGGAACTGTTCATTCAACAGATGGTTATGAACGCAACTGTGCCAGGCACTGGGCTGAGGGCTGGTGCCCCAGCTGTGAACAGGGCCCTCTTCTGCTGTCTTGGCCTGTGTATCAGTTCAGCCCCTCTCATAGCATCCCTGAGAGGTCCACCTAGGGAGGACTTGGATTATTAGCTCTATTTTACAAATGGGGAAGCACAGGCACAGAGAAGTTCTTGGAGGAGCCCAAGGGCACACAGGCTGGAAGCAGCAGCTTCCCCCTGGGACCCCACCCCACCACCAAGCTGCCTCTTCCTTCTGGGCCTCAGTTTGTCTGTCAAACCAAAGGCCCCCTCAGGGCACTTCTAACTCTGGATGTTGCACGTCTGCACAAGTCCTCAAATCTCTGCCACTTTTCTGAGAGTAACAGTGGCTGAGAAGAGAAACATTCCCACTTCATAAGCACTTGCTATATGCATTGTTGTTTAATTCAGGGGTCCCCGACCCCCGGGCCGCACAGCAGGTGAGCGGTGGGCGAGCGAGCGAAGCTTCATCTGCCGCTCCCCCTCGCTCGCATTACCACCCCCGTCCGTGGGAAAATCGTTTTCCACGAAACCGGTCCCTGTTGCCAAAAAGGTTGGGGACCGCTGGTTTAATTCACACAAGATCCCTGTCAGATAGATACAATTGTCCCCAGTTTACAGATGATGAAATTGAGTCCCAGAAGTAATCTGCCCAAGGTTACCAGCTGGTGGGTTGGGGAGCTGGGACCTGTCAGGCTCTGAAGCCCAGTCTCTTAACCCTGAAGCAGTAGTGGCTCCACAGTCGGCCCGCAGGTCGTGGTGTATTCCTGCTGGGCACCAGCCCTTACTGGGACTGAAGGGTTGGGGACCCAGGAAGGCCAGCAGCCCGTGTGCAGCCTTCTGGAGACTTGCAGTCCGGTTGGGACCACACTAGGAGCCCAGTGAGCTGGGTGGGGCAGAGGTCAGGCCAGGGGCTCTGGTGCCCCAGCCCCCAGGTCCCACATCTCTGCCTTGTAGCTGGGGCCCGGCGCCTGAAGCAGCTGCTCAGCTTCGCCTTGGGGGGACTCCTGGGCAATGTGTTTCTCCACCTGCTGCCCGAGGCGTGGGCCTACACGTACAGTGCCAGCCCTGGTGAGTGAGACCACAGGCCGGGGGCAGGAGGGTGGCAGGCGATAGGTGGGAACTGGTGCCCATGCCCAGGGATGGCCTAGGCCCTGCCTGCTCTGCAGAATGACTGTGAGGGGGTTCTGGACGTCTGGCAGGGAACTTGTCCTGGTCCCAGTGCCCTGGTCCCTATGGGAGTTCCTGGGGCCCAACTGCCCCACCAGCCAGTCCTGGCACCCTGCCCCTGTCACTGCCCTGGACTAGGTCCCATCCCAAGGAGCCCCCTTCTATGCCCTGGCTTGGCCTGGTGTGTCAGTGCTGCCCCCTGCAGGTGGTGAGGGGCAGAGCCTGCAGCAGCAACAGCAACTGGGACTGTGGGTCATTGCTGGCTTCCTGACCTTCCTGGCGCTGGAGAAGATGTTCTTGGACAGCAAGGAGGAGGAGACTAGCCAGGTGAGCCCAAAACCCCAGAGGCTACACAGGTCAGCCTCTGCTCTGTGGTGGTGCCAGGGCCTGGAGGCCCAAGTTCTGAGTCAAGCCCTGAAAAGAGGGTCTCTTGGCCCTTTCCTGGGAGCTCTGGGAGGCTGGGCCAGCTTGTTTGGAAGGATCTGGGCATCAGCCCCTGCCGTGGCTTGTTCTCATAGACTAAGAGTGAGAGCAGTGCGGGAGGCAGAGGGTCTGCTGGGTTTGGGGGCACCCGGCTGACTGAGCAGCAGAGTCCAGCCAGGTAAAAGGGGTGTTCCCTTTTTATCTGTTCTCCATCTTTCACTCCCTTTCTGTCCACCCTGGCCGAGTGGGGGGCATCTAATGTCACGTCTCCCTCCTTCTCCTGGCCCTAGGCCCCCAGCAAAGACCCTGCAGCTGCGGCCGCGCTCAGTGGAGGCCACCATCTGGCCCAGCCAGCTGCAGGGCCCGGCCTGAGCGCCGTGGTCCGGAACATCAAAGTGAGTGGCCCGCCCAGAGCCCCCTCCTCCTGCAGCCGCCCCACCCCAAGTGGCCGGCCCAACTCAGCCCTGCCTGCCCGGCACAACCCAGCTTTCTCTCCCCTCACCCAGGTCAGTGGCTATCTCAACCTGCTGGCCAACACCATAGACAACTTCACCCACGGGCTGGCTGTGGCTGCCAGCTTCCTTGTGAGCAAGAAGGTGAGTGGGGCTGGGGCAGTGGGACCCAGGCTCTTTGCTGGGAAGGGTGGTGCCTGCGTTAACCAGTGGGCTCTGCCTCCAGAATAGGTCCCCAGGCATCTCCTTGCTCCCTCCATCACAGCACCCTCATCTACGCCTCCCTGCTGCTCTCCTGGACACGGCCTCCTTCTGTCTCCACCACCGACTGGTCTGTTCTTGCTACGAACACTCCTTGTTGGGATCACAGGCTTCTGCCAGGCTGCTATGCTTGGCCCCTGCCTGCTTCTAGATGCTTCTCCCCCCCCCCCACCTCCTCCTCCCTCTGGCCTCTGCACTTTGGCCCCAGGGTCTGCCTACTCTTGAACTGGCCAACCTCTGTCCCCTCTGGTAGCCTCCAACTCACTGTTGCCTCTGCTTAGAATGTTCTTTCTTCCACTCTTTGAACTGCTAGCTCCTCATCCTTCAGGCTTCAGCTTAAAGTGCACGTTCTCAAGGAGGCCTTTGCTGACCCCTCGTCTCAGGCCCATCATGTCCCACGGCACCCAGTCCATCCTTTCCCCATAGCACCTGTCATGGTGTGTAATCACATGGTTCTTTGTCTGTTTACTCAATCCTTGCCTCTCCACTCCAGGCTGTTAGCTTCTTGGGGGCAGGTTCCTTGTCTGTTTTATTCGCTGCGATATTTCTAGCAGCCAGATGGTACCCAGCCAGGGCACCCAGAGCAGAGTAAATGTTTGTAGAATGAGCGGACAAGTGGGTGCCCTAGCCCTCGGCACAGACCCCACAGACTCCTCCCCTCCCTGCAGATCGGGCTCCTGACCACCATGGCCATCCTCCTGCATGAGATCCCCCATGAGGTGAGTGCCAGAGGGTTCCCGTGATCGGCCATGTGGGCGTGGAGCTGGGGGCAGGGATTCGGGGTGGGACTACCCAGCAGTGGTGGGCTTGGGCGGCTGGACCACAGAGGCCTGGAGCTGCTCAGCTACTAGGCTGCAGCCACCGTTTCAGCTGTGCTCCAGCATCCTCGGGACGGGGGGCCCAGCCGAGGGGATGCGGGCTGGGGCACGGGGTGGTCCCAGCTACAGGGCGGGTGCAGGGGGCTCGTTGTGTGTGTCCGTGCCTGAGATGCTCAGGGGATTTGGCCCCACTGGGGCCCAGAGTGATCGTCTGGACCTCCCCTCAGGTGAGCGACTTTGCCATCCTGCTCCGGGCCGGCTTTGACCGATGGAGCGCAGCCAAGCTGCAGCTCTCGACGGCCTTGGGGGGCCTGCTGGGCGCCTGCTTCGCCATCTGTACTCAGTCCCCCAAGGGAGTAGGTACGGGCGTGGTGGGTGGTGGCGGTCAGCAGAGGGGCCCCAGCCAAAGGGCACAGCTGCCCTGACCCTGGTGTCCAGGCCAGATTCTGCCCCCCATCCACCCCGCGGGAGGGAGTGTAGTACACATGGCTCCCCTGGACTCCCAGCCAGTCAGGGCTTCTCCTGCTGCAGAGGAGACCGTGGCCTGGATCCTGCCCTTCACCTCTGGCGGCTTTCTCTACATCGCCCTGGTGAACGTGCTGCCCGACCTCTTGGAGGAAGATGACCCATGGTGAGCTACCCACTGGCACTGCCATTCGCAGGGCCTCTGTCCCCGGCGTCTCGGCCAGTGCCACCCCCTGAGCCCCTGCCCCTCTCCCCACAGGCGCTCTCTGCAGCAAGTGCTTCTGCTCTGCATGGGCATTGTGGTGATGGTGCTGTTCTCGGTCTTCGTCGAGTAACTGTCCCTGACGCCCCACCCCCTGCACAGCAATAATAGACTCAGATCAACTCTGTGACCGTGTGTGTGTGTGTGTGTGTGTGTGTGTGTGTGTGTGTGCGCGTGCGTGCGTGCGTGCGTGCGTGTGTGTGTGTGTGTGAGGCAGAGAGCGAGCGAGTCCTAACTGACAAGAGGACGGGGTGTGTGTGTGGTGTGCATGTGACCGTGTGCAAGACCGACACTGTGATCCCTTGTGTGCTGGGCCCAGGGCCCGATGCCCATGCCTGCCCCCAGCCACACTGCGGTCTTCTCTCCTTGGCCCCCCGTCACCTTGCACCCCCTGGAGTCGGCAGTGAGGAACAGGAACACTGGTCCCAAGCAGAGGCCTCTGCCCACCAGGACGCCAGGAGGAGTGGGAGCAGCCCAAGGAGCCCAGGGCTGCAGGGAGCCCCAGAGCTGTCTCCTGCTGGGGCCTCATGGGTTCCTGGCCTGAGGGAGTGAACCTCTGCACATGCACGCAGCCCTGGGCAGCCAGGAACCGAGGCTGGGGTGCCTCCTCTCTGCTGTGTCCAGTGTTCTGGCCCTTCCTTCACCAGCTCCAAGGCCAAAGAAAGGAGAGGCAGGTGCTCGTGTAGCCCCCAGCGCCACTCAGCACTGACAGTCCTACCCCTCCCAGCATGGAGCCAGGAGATGCTTTCTAAGACCTTTTCCCCGCGGCTGCTTGCCCTGGCCCAGCTTCTGTTCCCCCAGGGAATGCTCCCTGGCAACGCCCGCGGCTCTGCCACCTCCAGCTGCCAAACAGCAGCCAGCAGGGCAGCGAGCAGCCCCGGGCCAGAGGCTTCCCAGTCGGCTCAGGGGTGCTCGTGCCAGCACAGGGTCCAGGCAGACACTCGGAGGGCAGGAAGAGGGAGCAGTGGCTGCCACCACCCCGCCCCCGCCCCCGCCCCCGGCGCGGGCCCCTTTTCCTGTCCCACTGTGGGCGGGGCTCGGCGGGGGTGGCGAGGGCTGCACACTGTCAGCACTCAGGAATGTGCTCTGGGGATGCTGAAGCCATAATCCCCAGCTATTTCCCTTGGCTGACGCCCAGGTACTCAGCTGGCCCACTCCACAGCCAGGCTCCAGCCCTGCTACTTGACCGTGGGCGTCTTGAGAAGTAGCCATCGAGAGGGTCTGAATGGTTTTACGGCAGCTTTGCTGTGGTTCCATTTGTATCTGTAAATACCTGTTCCATAGATGAGATGCAAATAAATACACACAAACCGGCTGCCTCTGTTCTGCGTCCCAGAGCCCATGGTCAAGCAGGGCTTTTCCGGCCACCCCGTGCTCCGGCCAGTTTGGCTGCTCTGCGGGCCCAGCTCCTGCAGGCCGCCCAGCTGGTCTCCATCGTCATCCCCGCCTTCTGGGCCTCCTGCTTCGTCTCTGAGCTGTTACTTTTGGGGTGCTTCTCACAACAGGGTATACATTTCATGTTTCCCTGGTTTATTTTGTTGTTAGCTTTTTATGCCACTAAAACAAGCCTGGCTCTAGGCCATTATAGCCCGTGTCACCCCCAAGGGTGGTGTCCTCATAGACCTACGAACCAAGGGCTTTTTCCTGGCCTGCCCCCTGAGTAATTTTAACCGCGGAAGGGAGCTCCATCCACAAAGTCATCTCCAGGTTTGGCCTCTATGAAATAAGTTATTTTTCATTAAAAAGAAAGAAAAAGGAAAAATGAGATCTTTATTCTAAACCATACCCTCACCGCCAGTGAATATGCTGAGAATGAAGACAGCATCAGGCCCAGGGGGAGCTGCTTCCCCAGTGCTGCTAGGAGAGAGCAGAAGGGGGAAGTGGAGTCCCACTTCCTCTCCTACCTTCAGCAGGCTGTTGGCGGACAGCGTGTCTGCGCCACATCACGGAGGCTGTGAAGCCCAGATGGGCTGTATCCTCAGCTGGAAGTGCCTGACTCAGTATTTTCAGCAAAAAGGGCTCTGCTTCACCTGATTGTGACACGCCCAGGACCTGGTGGCCTGACAGAAGCGAGGAAGGAACCCAGGGCTGTCCTGGCAGTCCCTGCCTCCCCTGAGCAGGCCCTGGGGCTCCTCGTATGTTTGGTGACAGCTGCACGTGCAGTCATGGCACTCTGCCCGCTGAAGGAGGCAGTGGGGCCCCATTTATAAATGAGGACCCCAAGGTCAGGGGTGAGGGTGGTGCTCGCAGCTTCACGCAAGTGGGCGCGGGGGGTCGGGGTGAGAGATGCAGGAGCGGGGGCAGCTAAGCCCAGGACAGGGCCAGAACAAGAGCACTTCCGAGGCTGTGCTGGGGCTTCTCCGGGGGATGGGAAGTCAGTGGGATCACCAAGGAGAGCGCAATGGGGGTGCACCCTGACACTCAGGATGGCGGCTTGGAGGCGGTGGGACTAGAGAGAGGGGAACTCCAGACAGGCCGGCAGTCAGTAGCTCTGTGACTGTGGGCATGTCCCTTCAGGGGAGGTAATGGGAAAAGGAGGGTAAAGGGCTTCTGCCAGGGGGCAAGTGAGAGCTGATGGAGAGTTCTAAAGGGCTGCTGCTTTGAAAGGCCATTCAGGGGGTGGTTAAAGCTGCTAAGACAGCACAACATAAACCAGGCTTTATTCTTAGTCCTGGGTTTGAAGCCTAGCTATGCCGTCTAAGAGTTGTGCAATCCTGGCCCAGTTGCTCGAAATGCATCTCTAAAGCGGGGCTACCCTATTGGTAGTTGCTGTGATTAACTAGATAAAACCATGCACACGACCTGCATAGCATGTGGCTCAGGGTGAGCGCTCAGTGAACGGTGAACCACGAGGTCAGCTTCCAGGTCGGGGAGCTGGAAGGCTGGTAGACAGAAGAGGACCACCAAGATGGTAAAGGAAGCTGACGGGATGTGGGGCTGACGGCAGAACTGGGGGTGGGAGAGAACACAGCGTGACCACGCTTAGGCCTAGAAGGGCTCTCGGAGTAGATCCTGCTCAACATTGATTTTTCAGCCAGAGGAAACGGGCCAACAGCTAAAAGGAACGTGTAGAGAAACAGGAGGCTTGGGGGCCAGGAAACAAGGGAGCAAAGACCCAGAGCCAGGGCTTTATAAGGAAGCGAGGCCTAGGGCCAGAGCACCAAAATTCAAAAAAGAAGGAAAAACTAGTCTGGCTTCCCTTCAGGCCCCTCATACTAGAGCTGCAGCACCACAGGCCTCAAAAGCTCAGAGAGGCGGGTCAGGGAGTGTGGAGAGAGCGGTCTGGAGGGACATGATGGGGGAGGCAGAAGACCCCGGGGAACAGCTGTGGCACACGCCCACCCCTCCAAGAGGGCCTCACCCCGACAAGGCGTTTGAGGCCCTCGGCTGTCTCAGGTAGGAGCACCTGGGGAAGGGGCCTCCTGCATCTGCCCCCACTCCTCTACCCAGAGCCCAGGGAAGGCGAGCCAGACAGGTGGTGGCAGGAACCTGAAACCATCCTTTATTACGAATTTTAACCAGCAAGAGGCCAGAGAACAGGTGTGGCAGGCGACCCCTTAGGCGTAGTACTGCAGGTTGGCTTTCTTCTTGGCCTGTACCTCCAGGATGCCCTCCATGTAGTCCTCGTGGGTGAGCTCTGTGGCGCCCCTGCGCAGCGCGATCATGCCCTGCAGCCAGGACAGACAGGCTCTAGGGTGCCTCCCCAGACACCCAGCCCGGCTCCCAGAGGCCTCCACCTTCTCAGCCTCTTCCCCTCAGCAGCCCCCAGCAGCCTGCCCAGGGGAGGAGGCACGAAGCGCCCAGCCGCTCGGCCCACCACTCACCGCCTCCACACACACGGCCTTGCACTGGGCCCCGTTGAAGTCGTCTGTACAGCGGGCCAGCTCCTCGTAGTTCACGTCAGGGCTGGGAGGTGGGGAGGTATCACAGGGTTCAGCCACTTACGGGAGTGGGTGGGGGAGCCCACGTCCTCCCACGTGCCTCCGTCAAGCAGCGAGGTCAACTCGCCGCCATCACGGGCGACTCCCTTCCCCACTGTGCCTTGTTCTCTCCTCTACACGAGGGGGAGAGGAACGGAGGCAGGTCAAAGCAGATTAGACCAAGCTACTCCTAGTGTCTCCTGGGCGCTGGCATTCTAGAAGTCTGCACCTGAGACTCGGGAATTCAGCCTGAGGCAGGGGAACAGGAGGTTGTGGAGACAGAAGAGCCATCTCTCTGTCTCCCCAGCAGCGCGGGCCCTGCATCAGCACAGCACTGCCGCTGCCACTTACTGATCTCATGTGCCAAGTACTGCACTTGACATTGTTGCAACCCCGTGAGGTCGGAGCCCTTATCCCCAAGTCCCAGATAAGGAAACTGAGGCTTAGAGAGGTCACGCCACCTGCTGATGGTCACACAGATCTGAACCCAGGTCCACCTGGCCCCTGGCAGGACTGCCCTGGGCCATGCTGGGCTGCGTTCATCTGCTGGGGCAGGGGTGGCCAGGAAACAGGGCCTCCAGCCTGCACACCTTCCGACCATGGGGGAGAGCTGTGTGGGGGGGTGTGCAGGTGGGCCCGAAGGAGCAGAGCACCTTCAGTTGGGGCCTGGGCCCCAGCACGATTCTCTGTCGGGCACCTGGGGAGAAATGGAGGCCAGCGTGTGGAACAGTGCTCGGTGTGAAAGGGACATGGAGAGGGGGAGAAGCTAGGCCTGGGGAAGGTCAGTACAAAGAGGACAGAGACAGCTCTGCTGCTAACCCTTCAGGTCTCAGCGCCTTGCTCTTGTCTTTGCCCACCTGACATTCATCTTTCGGGAGTGGATCTGCATGATTCTGGCCCGGGCCTCCTCGTTGGGCATTGGGAACTCGATCTTGCGGTCCAGGCGGCCTGAGCGGAGCAGGGCAGGGTCCAGGATGTCCACCCTGTTAGTGGCTGCAATTACCTGAGCAACAGGAGAAGCAGAAACTTGAAGGGTTCACAGACAGGCAACAGTCATGGCCACGATGGGCAAAGAGGTAGCTCAGGGTCCATATGAAACGGCAGGGAATATTCAACACCGACCCCAATTCTAATTCTAGCTCCATCAGCTAGATGACAGAGAAGATCCCCTGACCTCTAAGCTCCACATTCTTCACCTGTGAAGTGACAATACTCACCTTCACTTGGGTGTTCGGCTGGAACCCGTCCAGCTGGTTCAGAAGCTCCAGCATCGTCCTCTGCACCTCCCGGTCCCCGGCCTTCTCACTGTCAAAGCTGGGGCACACAGGAGGTCCAACACACCGGTGAGGACACAGCTCAGGGAGAGCCCTCCTCTCCTCTACCACCAGAAGCCCAACCCAACCCATCCAGGGCAGGGAAAAGTCTCACTCAACTTGGGGCCCCCAGCCCAGGGACCAGCACAGAAATGGTGTCAGGGACTGGAGAAGCTCCTGGGATCAGGTGCTGGGCTTAAGATAAAACAGTGAGCGAAATCCACTGCCTGGCCTATGCCCCTAATGAATGTGTCATCATATCTGAGCTAAAACTTAGAAATACAAAGGTCTGGCCCAGACTTGGCACGTGATAGGGAGCCCATGCAAGCGTCCCTGAGGAAGTGTCCCCTCAGGCTGAGATCTGAAGGCTGAAAACACATCGGCTGGGCAACCAGCCAATGGAGAACAGGGGAAAAAGAAAAGCACATTCCAGAGAGGGAAGAGCAGGTGCAAAATCTCTCCCACCAGACTGGGCCTGCAAACTGAGGGGGCACTGTGGAGGGAAGCCAGAGGGACGGGGAAGGCAGGGACAGGATGAAGCTGGAGGGGAGCAGGGGCAGCCACGCGGGGGCCTTGCAGGCCACGGCAAGCCCAGCATTTATCCCAAGAAGCGATGGGGAGGCCCAGGAAGGAAAAGCAGGATCTGTTTGCGTGAGGGACTGTGGGTGCAGCTGAGTGAAGTTTTGAAAGGAACATGCTGGTAGCTGTGAGGAGAAAGGATGGTCAGGGGAAAAGAAACGAAGCAGGGAGGCTACTTAGAAGAGAACTTAAGAAGTACAGCCACAAGAACAGAGCCTCCACCATCCCGGGGGAGGAGGGAACAGGGCGGGAGAGCTGGAATTGGCAACAACCCCCTTGGTGGCACTCAGCACCCCCTCACCGCTTGGTGCCGATGGCGTCCAGCTCATCGATGAAGATGATGGATGGAGCCTTCTCCTTGGCCAGGGCAAAGGCATCCCGCACTAGCTTGGCACCGTCCCCAATGAACATCTGCACCAGCTGGGGGCCAGCCAGCTTCAGGAAGGTGGCCTGGGGCGGGGGTGGTGTTGACAGATCAGGCCAAAGGCGCGATGAGAAGCCCCTTCGATCTGAGCCCATTGGCAGAGCTTTGGCCTCCTCATCCCTCCCAAAGCACTCACCTTGGTCTGTGCAGCACAGGCCCGGGCCAGCAGGGTCTTCCCCGTACCTGGGGGCCCATACATTAGCACCCCCTTTGGAGGCTGGATCCCTAAGTTCTCAAACTTCTCCTTGTGGTTCATTGGCAGGACGATGGCCTCCACCAGCTGCCAGGAAGAAGTCCTGGGTGAGGACAGTGAAGCCCTGTGGGCTCCTGCAGTCCAACCCTGAATAGCTTCAACCCCTACCTGTAACCCTCCTACTCCAATTCAGAGACACTGCCCTCTCCTTCCCCCACATCCAGAGGACACAGAATGCTCGCTCCCACCACGGCTGGCTCTGGACTCCCCGGGAACAGATGGATGTGGTAGAAAAGGCACTGGGCCAAGAAAAAGGAGCCTGAGTTCCAGTCCTGGCTCTGGCCCTAACCTTCTGTGATCCTGGGCAAGTCATTCAGTTTAGGAGATCTCAGTCTCCTAAACTGTTACGTGGTCTCCTCCTTGCCTCCCTAGGATGCTATGAGGATAAGAGGCACACTGGGGGAAAGTGCTCTGGTCACTGAAGTAGAGAAATACAAAAGGCTGGTGAGGCTGCCATGCCTCCTTCACCTCCTGAATCTGCTTATCCAGGCCCCCGATGTCACTGTATTGCTCTGTGGGCCTCTCGTCCACCTCCATGGCCTTCACCCGCGAGTCGTACTCTGTGGGCAGGGTCTCCAGGATCAGATAGGAGTCTTTGTTCACACCCTGGGGACACAGCACAAAGACTTCAGAGTTGTCTCAGCTCAAGGCCTACCTAAGTGGCTGGGTGACAGTTGTCTACAGAATGAAAGGCAAGATAGGAGAGTGGGCAACACAAGAATCAAAGAGCAGGCAGACATGCTCTCAGACTCTGCAGGCTGCTCTGCAGACATTCAGGACCAACAATGACCTGGGCCTGGGGCAGGGGGTCAGCTAGTCAGTGGGACAAACCTCGCTGGAAAAGCCCTGCCTGGGCTCAGGGACACCACTCACCACCAAGTCTCCTGGCTTCAGCTTTTCAGCATCCACCAACCCAATCACAGGCAGGAAGTATGTCTGTAGGGAAGATTCCAGGTGCAGCCTCAGTTACTGCCCTTAGTAAGGCTCCCTGTCCCACATCCACCCCTCACCCTCCTCAGTTCTCCTATGGCTGGGCCAGCCTCACCTGTCGTGTAGAGGTTTTGATCACTGCACACTTGCCCTTCCTCTGGGAATCCAGGTCAATATTGGCACCATCTTCCTCTTGATCGTTGGGATCAACATCTAGGAGCTGGGAAAGGAAAAAGCTCAGATCAAGCCCAGCTCAGTTCCTTGAACTCTCCAGAAGCCAGTGCTTCTGAGGCTGTGACAATCTCAACACTGGCAGGCTGGCCGTCCCTACCTCACTCCGCAGACTAGCCCTGAGCCCAGCAAAGGTGTGGTTAATAAACCAGATTAGTAAGACCTCTGCTCAGGTGTTGCTTCTCTGCAGAACTCATGTACCCCCAGGGAAAAATAACCAGTAGAAAAGGAAACATGCGAGGCTCCCAAGGCTTTTTCAGGCCCTATATTATCTCCCTGGAAATGCACACTGGAGAGGAAACCCTAGGAGGTTTAGCTCTTACATGCAGTTTAGGCCTCCAAACACCCACCCACTCTTTCCCCAGTGGGCCCATCACAGGCTGTCCCCAGCCCCACTGACCCCTCTCTTCCCCTCCACATACACACACACCTCGATGACGTTGGAGACCAGGTACGGCAGAGTCTTGTTCACTTTGATTTTCTCACTGTTCTCTTTGATTTTGTCCTTCATGGCTTGGAGCTCGTGGGTGACTCGCAACACTTCGCTCTTCATGATCTGGGATGCGGGTGATTGGAGGGAAGTATCAGCTTTAGCTCAGCTTATCCTAGGGCCTTGTAATTGGTGAGCCTTATCCAGGCTGCCTGGGGGACCCTCCTGCCCCCCTTCACTCAGCTCTAAGGCTCTCTGAATGCTCAGCGCCTGTGTCCACAACCAGCAGAGGTCAGAACAGGAGACCAGTGTGGAAACCTCCTGGTGAAGTATTAGTTGTACTAAAGGGAAAAGAGCCAGATTTTGAGTCACGCAAACAGATTTTAGGTTCTGCCTTTGTTACAGGCTGCGTACTTCACCACAGTAAAACAAACAAACACTCTCTGAGCCTCAGTTTCCTCATCTGTAAAATGGGGATTTCCTAAAAGGATTCTTGAGAGGAATACTTAAAGACCTTGCTGGGAAAGGCAGTCTGATGATTCCTTCTCTCAGGCCTGGTTTCCCATCACCCTGTCCCTCTTCTGGTCCCTTTTAAAGCTTAGTTTTCTTTTTTCCTGGTCCAAGAAGGAAACCGCGGTCCCCACGCCTCGCCGAGGGAGGCCGAGAACGACGTGAGCGTGGCAGGTGGATCACCAGGGCCTGCTGTGTGCGGGCTTCACTGCCTGACATAGGGGCTGTGCGCCCACCTTGATTTCACTGTCCAGCAGCCGTGTGCGCTGGATGATCTCTTCTGTGGACATCTTGAGTACCTCCTCCCCGATTCCATCTTGCTGTGCAAAACAAATTCGTCTTTCTTAAAGTCAGGTTAGTTAACTCAGGACTGCGAGTAAGCCCACTCACAGCCTCAGTTAGCCCACTCCCCGCCCATAAAACCAGAATGGAGGAGTCGGGACGCCTGCCCACATCCCAAGCGGTACCAACCCCGGGACCGGGCTAGACCTTGAAACCCCCCCAGCCACCGCCTCCGCTTCCGCCACGTGCGTCTCTCCACTGGCCCCAGCTCCAGAGCCCCCAGCTCTCCCGGCGCGCACCTCAGCCTCATCCCACACGGTCGCCATCTTCTCCTGCCGAGTCACTGGACTCTCGAGTTTCGGCAGCAGATTCACCCCCTGCAGGAGAAGGCCGAAGATCAGACTGGGCAGTAGCCGGGGCGAAAGGTTATTATTATCTCTCCTCACGCCTGCTCTTGATTAGTGCCAGACTCCTTCTCCAAGTCCTGACTCTTGACGAAATTAGCTTGGGTCAGTTGCCACGGCGAAACTGCTTCTCCGAATTAAAAGATGAAGCCGAGACCACAGGACCCGCCCCCACGGCTCCTGAAATGTTCTCGCCCCAGTCCTGTTGATGCCGGAGCGAGAGGCGAATTCGCTATTGGATGGCACGAGCAGTGGGGCGGGGCCTGGATAACAAATGAAAAGGAGAGGGAGAAAATACGAGAGCGCCCCGCAGGGCCCTTGGGAAATGTAGTCCTAATCTGACGGGTAACTGAAAGGGTGCTTTTTTTTTTTCGGTAACGCGGGCCTCTCACCGCTGTGGCCTCTACCGTTGCGGAGCACAGGCTCCGGACGCGCAGGCTCAGCGGCCACGGCTCACGGGCCCAGTCGCTCCACGGCATGTGGGATCTTCGTGGACCAGGGCACGAACCCGTGTCCCCCTGCATCAGCAAGCGGACTCTCAACCACTGCGCCACCAGGGAAGCTCTGAAAAGTTGCTTTTGAAGGGGGTTTTCAACCTCAAAATCTGGCCCAGTTAGGAATTAGGGGATTCCCCAAAGTGGGTGGGCCTCGTCCAATCAGTTGAAGGCCTGAATAGAACAAAAACCTGAACATCCCCTTAGATAGAGGGACCTTCTCCTGCCTGACGGCCTTGAGCTGGAACATGGGTCTTTTCCAGGCTTGGGACTTGAACTGAAATATCTTTTTTTTTTTTTTTTTTTTTTGATGTTGGGGGTAGGAGTTTATTAATTAATTAATTAATTTTTGCTGTGTTGGGTCTTCGTTTCTGCGTGAGGGCTTTCTCTAGTTGTGGCAAGCGGGGGCCATCGCGGTGCACGGGCCTGTCACTATTGCGGCCTCTCGTTACGGAGCACAGGCTCCAGACGCGCAGGCTCAGTAGTTGTGGCTCATGGGCCTAGTTGCTCCACGGCATGTGGGATCCTCCCAGACCAGGGCTCAAACCCGTGTGCCCTGCATTAGTAGGCAGATTCTCAACCACTGAGCCACCAGGGAAGCCCTGAAATATCATCTCTTATAGGGTTTTGTGTCTGCTAGCTTTCAGACTAGAATTTACACCATCAGCTCTACTGGTTCTCAGCCCTTCTGATTCAGACTGGAACTAAACCATCAGCATTCCTGGGTTTCCAGTTTGCCAATTTACCCTACAGACCATGGAGATTTCCCAACTCCATAATTGTGTGAGCCAATTCCTTATAATAAATCTCTTTATATATATATAATATATGACTCCTATTGGATCTGGAGAACCCTGATGAATATACCTCTTAGAGTCTGTTATTGTGAAAAATGTTAAATATATTAAAAAGTTGAAAGAATAGACGATGAGTACCTGTATATCTTTCACCTAGATTCACTAATTGATTACATTTTGCATTTGCTTTTGCTCTGTTTGTGTATGTGTGCTTTTCTGGACCATTTCAAAGTAAGTTGAAGACATCATGACACTTCACCTCTAATATTTCAGCTTGTGTCTCCTAAGAGTAAAGACCTTCTAATATGTAACTACAACACATTATAGCATAATATATTGTCATACCTAAAGAATTTAATATTGATGCAGTAATATCTAATATATAATCCATATTAAAATTTCTCCAGTCATCTCCAAAACATCCCTTACAGCCTTTAAAAAAAAATCCTGGGCTTCCCTGGTGGCAGGGGACACGGGTTCATGCCCCAGTCCGGGAAGATCCCACATGCCGCGGAGCGGCTGGGCCCGTGAGCCATGGCCACTGAGCCTGCACGTCCGGAGCCTGTGCTCCACAACGGGAGAGGCCACAGCAGTGAGAGGCCCGCGTACTGCAAAAAATAAAAATTAAATTAAATTAAATTAAATTTTAAAAAATCCTGTATCAAGTCAAGGATCATACACTGCATTCAGTTGTCAGGTCTCTTTAGCCTCCTTTAGTCTGGAACAGTCCCCCAACCTTTTCTGGTCTTTCATGACATCAACATTTTTGAAGCATCCGGGCCAGTTGTCTTGTGTAGTCTGTTCTCAACACAGCAACCAAAGGAATTATTTTAAAGCCTCATCAGATCATGTCACTCCTCTGCTCAAAACCCTGCAGCAGCTGCGAGACTCAGAGTAAAAGCCAAGGTCTCTACAACGGCCCCAGATCCCTACAAAGGCCCAGGGTCCTGCAGGTTTTTGCTCTCCCACGATTTTCTCCGGGACCTCGACTCCCACTCCTTCCCTCCCTGCTCAGTTACAGGGCTCCTTGCTGCTCCGTGACCAGGCCAGCCCAGCTCCTATCTTGGACTCTGTTCCATTCTCCTGGAATGTTCTTTCCAGGATATTTTCTTGCTTCACTCCCTTACCTTTGCTCCTTCAAGTCTTTGCTCAAATACCTCCTTCTCATCCAGACCCACACTCACAACCTTTTAATGCTGCAGCCTGCCCTGCTGGGTCCTTCCTGTCCCCACACTACTCAACCCCTTACCCTGTGCTGCTCTTTTTTTTTTTTTTTTTTGCGATACGCGGGCCTCTCACTGTTGTGGCCTCTCCCGTTGTGGAGCACAGGCTCTGGACGCGCAGGCTCAGCGGCCGTGGCTCACGGGCCTAGCCGCTCTGCGGCATGTGGGACCTTCCCAGACCGGAGCACGAACCCGTGTCCCCTGCATCGGCAGGCGGACTCTCAACCACTGCACCACCAGGGAAGCCCAAAAACTCCACATTTTTTTTTTTTCTCTTGGCCGCACCAGGCATGTGGGATCTTAGCTCCCCAACCAGGGATCGAACCCGTTCCCCCTGCATTGGGAGAACAGAGTCTTAACCACTGGACCACCAAGGAAGTCTGCTCTTTTTTTTTTTAACTATATATTTTTAGTTTGAAAATAATCTCAAACATAAAGAAAAGTTGCAAATACAGTGCAAATAATTTTTTTTCTTGCATCATTTGTGGGAAAATTGCTGATGGGATACCACATCACCTCAAATACTTTGGTGGGAATTTCCTACAATCCAGGACATTTTCATACTTAAGCACAATACAACCTTCAATATCAGGAAGTTAACCTTGATATGTTTCTACCATTTAATCCTCAGACTGCATTCAAATTCCACCAATTGTCCCAATAATGTCCTTCATAGCATTAAAGGACATACTGATTCTGGACTTGGATCCAGTCCAGAATCAAGACCAGAATTAGGCATTGTATTTAGTTGTAGTTCTTTAGTTTCTTTCAATCTGGAATTGTTTCTCAGTCTTTCCTTGGCTTCATAACCTTGACACTTTTGAAGATTACAGTTACTCTGTAGAATATTTCTAAATTGGTGTTTATCTGGTGTTTCCTCATGATTTTACATTCAGGTGATTCATCTTTGCAGGAATAGAGATACTGAGTTTCTCACTCCATTCATTCAGGTAGCAGTTGATTTCATTTTGTCCCATTACTGGAGATGTTAACCTTTCTCACTTGATTAATCTCGTATCTGCAAACGTTCTCCACTATGAGGTTAATTGTTTTCCCCTTGAAATTAATAACTATTTTGTGGGGAAGTACTTTGGAACTATGTAACTATCCCATTCTTCTTCATCAAATTTTTAATTTATTTATTTACATCAGTATGGATTCTTGTTTTATCCAATAAATCATTGCTATGGACTGAATGTTTGCATCCCCACCTCCAAATTCATATGCTGAAGGTTTAACCCTCAATGTAAGGTATTTGGAGATGGGATCTTTGGGAGGTAATTAGGGTTCAATTAGGTCATGAGGGTGGGGACCTCATGATGGGATTAGTGACCTGAGAAGAAGAGGAAGAGAGGAAGATCTTGCTCTCTCCCTCTCTATACATAAGCACAGAGAAAACGCCATGTGAGCGCACAGTGAGAAAGTGGCTGTCTGCAAGCCAGGAAGAGGGCCTCACCAGGAACCAACCCTGCTGGCACCTTGATCTTGTACTTCCAATCTCCAAAACTGTGAGAAAATAAATTTCAGTTGTTTTAGCCACCCAGTGTATGGTATTGTGTTATGGCAGCCTGAGCTGATTAAGACAGTCATTATTAATGGGCCAGTGGGAGCCCATTCATTCTGGCTCCTGTGACCTTTTGGGTTATCTTCATCATTCTTTCAGCTTTCTTTGCTTTCTGACATAAGATATTCCAGGTTCATCTTGTAATTTCCCTGGTCCAGGCCTAGAATCAGCCATTTCTCCAAAGAGTCTTGGTTCTATTAGTGGAACATGGTATTTAGAAGCCAATATCTGGTCGCTAGATGTGCTCATTGCTCCTGGCATGTCACTCCCAGGCACGAGTGTTTGCGCACACACACACACACATTTGTAACTATATTTATTTCTCTATTAAGCTATATATTTAGAAATCCAATAGTTCACACTAATCTCTACAATTCCAATTCAATATGACTGGGTCCCTTTGGTTTTCTTCCTTTCCTTATTTGTAACTCTCTTCTTCAATAGTGACCTGTCACCCATTACCTTTAATATGTTTCCGTATTTGATCAACCCTTCTATGTAATCAAATTCTCATTGCCACTCCCTTCCAGGCACAGATCCTTCTTCAATCCATCTTTGTTCAAATGCCCCATGTGCATGCCCTATTTGCTCTACTCAAGCTCTAACAGGGAATTCCCTGGTAGTCCAGTGGTAAGGACTCTGCACTTTCACTGCTGAGGGTGCGGGTTCGCTCCCTCGTCAGGGAACTAGGATCCCACAAGCCACGTGGCTCAGCCAAAAAGTTAAAAAAAAAAAAAAAAGAAAGAAAGAAAGCTCTGACACCTCACACCCAATCTTCTCCCTCTTGGGTTTCTCCTTAGCCCACTTAGGCCCCAACAGCCCATGCCAGCTGCCCACCTTACCTGACTTGGTCTCTGACACTCTGCCCTGGACCATATTCCACCCACCACCACCACGTGGATGCTCTCCTCACTTTGCTCAGGCACCTATGCTAGGCCTTTCTCCTCCAGGGTGTCCTCATCACCCTGCTCTGACTCTGACACACCACACCAGGCTGCCCTGTGCATAGCTGCCCGCCTTGCCCTGTTCAGGCTCCAGCTCCCAGACTGCCCATCTGCATGGATGTCTTCCTCACCTTTCTTGGCCCCAATACACAGCACCAGGCCTTGTCCTCATGTGAACTCCTTTCTCCCCTTACTTGGGCTCTTACACTTCAGGATGAGGCACCCGTGTGTGTGGGGACCCTTCTCTCTCCACACAGGCTCTACCTCCCCACATTGGGGTTTCCCTTGTGTGGACACTCTCCTCACCTAGTTGGGCTCCGATATCCCACACCAGGCCACCCCTCCACATGGATGCCTGTCTTGCTCTGTCCCACCTAATGGTTTTAGGACTGACAAGAAGAGAAGGGAATGAAGATGAGGAAGAAGAATGCTGCTCTATTCTTTATTGTTCCAAAGCACTTATCACTTTTATATTAGTCTGCTAGTTTCTGCCATTAGTTTCACAATAACAAAATACCACAGACTGGGTGGCTTAAACAACAGAAATGTATTTCCTCACAGTTCTGGTGGCTGGGAGGTCCAACATCAAGGTGCCAGGAAAGCAGGTTTCTGGTGAGGCCTCTCTTCCTGGCTTGCAGATGGTTGCAGTAAGACTGTGTCCTCAGACAGTCTTTTCTCTGTGCAGCACAGAGAGAGAGAGAGAGCTCTCTGGTGTTTCCCCCTCTTCTTATGAGGACACCAGTCCTAACGGATTAGGGCCCCATCCTCATGACCTCATTTAACCCTAATTACCTCCTTAAAGGCCCTGCCTCCTGATATAGTCATGCTGGGGGTTAGGGCTTCAACACATGAATCTGGGGGACACAATTCCGTCCATAACACCTTTCTAACAGGATTTCTACCTTGCTGGTTTACTATGTTTACTGTTCATCACATCTTCCTCTCCAGCCCTGCATGTCAGCATTTAAAGGTGCTCCTCACCTGCAGGATCTTGCCTCTGGCTCACGGTGGCAGCCCCCAAACCTGGAAGGGCAGCTGGAGGAACTCCTACATATGGGCACAGAGACACGTTTGTCTGAGGAAGCTCACGTGGGGAGCCTCACTCCCACTCTCCTCCACCCGTCAGACCTCGGGCAGGGAAAATCAGAATTGCTGGGACCAGGTACAAACGGTTTATTTTTCTGTAAAGAGCAAAGTACAGAGAGGTGGGGGAGGGCAGCTGGGCCTGGAGGAGCAGCAGTGGGCAGGCCCCATGCCCTGGCTGAGGCCAGAGGAGGCCCTGGAGGCTGCCCCAGGAGTAAACAGGTACTGGAGGCGCAGCTGGTCAGGGCGGCCTTCAGCGTGAGGCTAGAGAAGGAGCAGGGGAGGCGAGGCAGAAGCCCACGACCTGATGGGGTCACACAAAGCCAGGCTTCATGGATGAGCGGTGGCAGTTGGGGCAGCTCCGCGTCCCGTTGTTCTGCAGGCACCTTGGGAAGCAAAGGGCCCTGTCCATTCAGCGGGCCTGTCCTCCCATCCTGGGCCTGGCCCTCTCTCCTCCCCCTTCCTTTGCAGGTGCAGGAGGTATCCACAGCCCCCCCCACCCCAGGCTCCTGCCAGCAGTCCTGCTGGCCCCTCGCACTCTGCCTGGGGAGGCCTCCAGGGCAGAGCCTGGGCTGGGAGTCAGGAGGTTGTGATGGAGGCAGCTCTGGCCCTGGGCATCTAAATCCCATGACCTTTGAGATGCCTCTCTGGCCCTCTTTGGGGAGAATAATAGAACATCCACCTCATAGGGCTACTGGGAGGATTCAATGAGTTAATAGGAAACGCTTGGAACGGGCATGGGATGCCGAAAGCACTGTGTAAGTCTTTGCTGTTCGTATCACTATTGTGACTAGGCCCCAGGGAGGCCCCGAGTGCCTCGTGCCCACCGGCGGGGCACTCACCTGAGGTGGAAGATGTGGGAGCAGGGCAGAGCCTGCAGCCGGCTATTCTTCTCGCCTATGGACTCGCCGCACAGGCCGCAGTAGAGCTCTGTCTCCTCCACGCACTCGTGGAAGCGCACGACGTGGGCGCGCAGCTCCCGCTGCAGACCTCTGCTGCGGTAGATGCTCTCGCTCAGGCAGTGAAGCTTGAGCTGGCTCAGCTGGGGCCGGTGCGGCCAGGAGAGCGGGACGTGGGGATGAGACAAGTCAGTGCTAGTGAGCAGCTGCCCTGCTTCCCTCCTTGCCCAGCCCAAGAAGCTGTCCCCACAGGGCCACTGGGTGGTCAGTACACAGGGGTCCTGTCCTGGCTGCATTCCTGCCTTGCTGGTGGGCCTAGGAAAAGCGTCCTGCCCTCTCTGGGCCTTGGTTTCCCCTCACGCAGAAAGGAGGTAGGTGAGATGGGTGATCCTTCCTCCTAGAACCCGCTGGGGACTCCATGCTTTTGAAGGATTTTATTGACCAAACCTGCTGCACTGACCTCATAATAATTAATTTTCTTTCCTGTTTTTGTTAATTAAATACACACAGCAGCTCATCAGCGCTTCTGAAGAGCCCGAGATATCTGAGTAAACCGGAGCAGGTATCATCCAGCCAAGGCACATATATTTAGCATGTTCAGTTGGACTGTGCACCTGATCCCTGAGAAATGCACATCTTCTAGAAGACTTTGAGAAACACTGAGGTTATTCTCAACATTTAAAGGTTCGGATATGATTATCAAATTTGGAGGGCCACATATACTATGAAAGGAACACGGGCTTTGGAGTTAGCACATCTCTGAGCCTCACTTTCCTCATCTGTAAAATGGGGCTTGCTGTACCCACCTTGCAGGGAGCCACTGAGGCCTGGAACCGATACCTAGAAGAGCCCTGTGATGCCCACCTCTGTATGAGTGGAGGCCACTGTTAGGAGTTTTAATGACCATGAAGAAACCTCTGAGGAATTCTGATATCCCCTGAGCTATGGAATTCTTGCCCTGCCCTCCGAAGTGCTCTCTGGGTGGAAGAGAAACAGCCAGGGTCTGGGGACGATGGGGGCGGCTCCTGGAGATCAGGAGAGGCTCAGTGCAGGAGCAGGCTCAGGGGGGCCTCCCCACGCACCCAAGATCCCACCTTGGGCTCTTGACTCCAGACCCAGCAGATGGACTCAGTTCTGACCTTGTTCCCCACCTCCTCGGCCAGGTCCTGGGCTCTCTCGATGGCCTCCAGAGCCTGGAAGGTGAGCACAGGCCAGGGCTGCAGGCAGAGCTGTCTGCACAGGGAAGCACAGGGAAGGAAGGGGTAGGGAGGGGTGGGTCTGGGGAGGGCAGCACCGGTGGGCAGCTGCCCTGTGTGTGAAGATAAGAGGAAAAGGCTGGGGTACAGTCACCAGAGCTGCCTCAGTTTACTCAGATATAGAGTGGGAAGAACATTCCTATTTCACGAGGTGTCGTGAAATCATAGGAGGCAGTTAAAGTGTCCTGAGTGCAAACCCCAGGCCTAGCCCTTTACTAGCTGTTGGACCGGACAAGTCATGGACCTTCTCTGAGCCTGGAAAATGATCTGGAATCCCCTGGCCTCATGGGACTGGGGTGAGGCTGATGTTAGACAAAGTGTCTGAAAGAGTCCAGCCCAGAACCAGACCCACACATTGTTGGTTGACCTACTGGCCTCAAGTGGGAGCACTGGGGAGAGCTGGGAGCTGCAGGAAAGGGGTCCACCTCACCTTGTCCAGCGCCTTCCTGGCCACCCAGCACTTGGCCACACCCAGCAGCACCTGTACCTGCCCCAGGCGGTTTCCAATCTCGGTCATGATGCTCATGGCAGAGTCGTACCTAGGGAAGGCTGTCTGCACAGCCAGGTCAGGGGTGGAGTCAGGCCAGGCCAGGCTCGCACCACCTCCCCCTGCATCCCGGTGACCTCACCTCCAGGTCCCCACGGCTCCGGTGGATGTCAGCAAAGCAGAGCAGGCAGAGTGCCTGCAGTGGCCGGTCCCCATGCTGCAGTGCAATCTTCATAGACTCCTGTGACAGAGGCCGGTCACTCAGACCTGCTCGTCTGCCCCCCACCACTGGGGTGCCTTCACCCATTGGGCCCCTCTGATGGGCAGTCCAGGGTCACCAACATCCTCAGAGCCCAATACACCTTTCATGGTGCTGAGGCCCATGCACTGAACCACTGAGGTCTGACAGCACTGGAAACTGAGGCTCTGAGAACAGAAGTGACTTGACCAAGGTCACCAGGTTATTAAGTGGCAAAGTTGGGATTCGAACCCAGATCAGTGGAACTCCAGAGACTGGCTCTCTTCCTACTTAAAGTGCCCCATAAGGGCACTTTTTTTGGCAGGGGTTGGGGGGCAGAAGGAAGTGCTCTCCCCTGAAAACAGACTAGAAGGGAATGAGGTTTGGGGCAGGGAGACTGGGGAGCAAACACATCCTTCAGGGGCTCAGCTGTAGAGAGGAGGGGCCAGGGGCAAGGCTTGGGGGCCTCAGTGGGCTGAGTTGGCAGGAAGAGGCACTGGGCCCAGACCCTGCCTACACTACCACCCTCTAACTGCCCCCATTCCCTGCTGCCCCACCTCACAGCACTCCATGGCACTGCCCAGGTGGCCCAGCAGGCGATACGCCACAGCCATGTGGTACTGGCTCATGGCCCGGTACTTGAGGCTCCAGCCTTTGCCATAGTCGTTGACGAGCTCTGCAGCCTTGCAGGGGAAGAACAGGGCTTTTTCGTAGTCCTGCAGGGGACACAGGGAGGGGGTGGGCTGGGAGGGGGCACACTGAATGGCAGGAGCTGCCCCTAAGTGGAACGCTCCACCGCGTGTTCATTCATTCATGCATTCATTCTGGTGTCCAGGGAAAGAGTGATCCAGACAGAGGCCACAGCCAGTGCACAGGTGTGGGCTCCATGAACACAGGGGTTTTCATCTGGTTTGCCGATGTATGGCAAGAGCCTAGCACAGTTCCTGGCACTTAGCCTAAAGTATTTATTGAATGAATGAATGAACGAATGAATGAGAAGGAAGAAAATACAGTTGGCTTCTCCTCTCACCCAGTCCCAGTTGGGCCCCTCGGCTTCAGAGACACACAGAAGGGTGGTGGTGGGGATATCAGAGCCCACTCCAACCCCACTGGGGTTTGCCCCCTGGCACCCAGTCATCACTGAATGGTCGGTGACTGCCAGCACAGTCAGCTCAAAAAACATTGGGACAGACTCACTGAGGCAAAGAAATCATCCTCTCACCTATCTTTCTCCTCAGACTTCCAAATGTCTTCTCAACCTGTCCATTATTAGCACATGAGCTCACCTTATGCATGCACCATTAAGAAAACAGAAGAGGGACTTCCCTGGTGGCGCAGTGGTTAAGAATCTGCCTGCCAATGCAGGGGCCCTGGTCCAGGAAGATCCCACATGTCGCAGAGCAACTAAGCCCGTGCACCACAACTACTGAGCCTGGGCTCCAGAGCCTGCGAGCCACAACTACTGAGCCCGCATGCCACAACTACTTAGCCTGTGCGCCACAACTACTGAAGCCTGCGCGCCTAGAGCCCGTGCTCCACAACAAGAGAAGCCACCGCAATGAGAAGCCCGTGCACCGCAGCGAAGAGTAGCCCCCGCTCGCTGTAACTAGAGAAAGCCCGCGCGCAGCAACAAAGACCCAACGCAGCCAAAAATAAACAAATAAATAACTATTTTTAAAAAAAGAGAAGAAAATCAGAGAGGAGCTCCCTTATCCACCTTATCCGTCAAACCCACCAGATCTGTTCCCACACTGCCTCCTTTCCTGCTACTCCCTGCTCCTATCAAATTAAATATGACCCCCTCCATGTGGGCTCTGGAACCCCCTCCCCAGTCTCTTTCTACTGAATCATTCCTATCAATGTAAAATCACAGCCTGGCATTTCTTACCTCATTTGAAAAACAAAACAAAACAAAAAACTCAAATAACCTTCTTTGACCTCATGTCCCATTTAGCTACAGCCCCACTTCTCTGTTCTTCTTTGTAGAAAACCTATTTGAATTTTTATTTAATATCTAACGAGTTAATATGACCAAAAGAGAACTCTCGGTAACCCCAATAACAACCTGTTCCTAACATACTTAATTTGTACTATGTACTTTTTATTAATTTATTATTTATTTATTTATTTTTGGCTGCACCGGGTCTTAGCTGTGGCACGCGGGATCCTCGTTGGGGCACGCAGACTCCCGGTTGCGGCACGCATGCGGGATCTAGCTCCCCGACCAGGGCTCGAACCTGCGGGCCCCCGCATTGGGAGCACGGAGTCTCACCTGGACCACCAGGGAAGTCCCTACTATGTACTTTTTAACTTGAAGCCATGTAAATGTTTTACAGACTTTAAAATATTAAATTTAATTTAAAAAACCCTAAAAATAGAAAATGGAAACAAATGACCTTAATGTATATCATTATATTAATATTATAATCAATTCTAATCATAAGTATATATTATAATACAATCAAGGTATATTATAATATTCTATCATAGTATATTACGATTGTTTTATAATATATATTAATATATTATATATTATATTATATATGTTATATATTAATATAGCCATACAGAAAAGTTATTATTTCAAAGGACCTTAAAATATATACTTGAACAGTTCAGTCATAGTGGGATATATTATAAAGACAAAAGAATGGCAAAGAAATCAAACCTCATTCATCATTTTTTTTTTTTTTTGAGTAAGACAATATTGGTATTGTCTTTTGAAATTCTTTTATGTACTTTGTAGGATAAAGTAAATATTTAGAAACCAAGATTTTCAGTCTAAGAGAAAAGAGAATCAAGTCTGAAATAAATTAAGGAAAATCCTGAAACATTGGATATGAATTGGAAATATCAGTATAAAGTCCAGTTGTCCTCACAACAGAAGAGATTTAGTAGCAAAAACAACCCAGTAGCCGCGAGCATCCTGAGAGCCCACGTTTGGTCTTTAAATACCATTTCCTACTAAAAAAGGACCCGGAGGAATGGCTGGCTCCAGGTTTGGAGCAGGAAATAGAGTGGGCCCTCTGGATTCGAGGGTTCCACATCCTTGAATTCAACCAACCGAGGGTTGAGAATATTGGGGGGAAAAAATCCAGAAAGTTCCGAAAAAGCAAAACTGGAATTTGCCACACACCAGTTTATATTTACATAGCATTTACATTGTATTAGGTATTATTATAAGTAATCTAGAGATGAGTTAAAGTATGGGGTGGAGGGAATGTATGTAGATTTTATGCAAATACTACACCATTTTATATAAGAGACTTGAGCACTCCCGGATTTGGGTGTCCTGGAGGATCCTGGAACCAATCCTCCGCAGATACCGAGGGACGACAGTATACAAAACGAGTGTGGGACAGGCTATTGTGCCAGAAAACAAGAATGCTTTCTTTCAAAGACTAAATGAAGTCTCGTCAAAAGGACACAGTAGCCATACTGAAGAGAATTCCACCGACTAAAATTAAGATAATACGAGTATCAAAAGGAACAATGATTGCAACTGACTGACGAGTACTGAATATTTTTTTAAATCCATGATTTCACAACGATACTACAAAAAGAGGAAGCAAAACAAGTAAGCGTGATCATTGAAGGCAACTATCACATCAACTCATTATTCTGGAAAGTGGTAATTAAAGGAAAGGGAAAAAGTATTTATTCTGCCTTTCCTTAAGGAACTGTATTTCAGCGTAATCAACTAGCTCCAGTTAAAGAGGGAAAGTTCTCCCTTATAGAAAAATCCCAGCTAATAATTGCAGAAGGCATGATAGAACGTGGAAATCACCATTTCCTGAGAGTTGAAATGAAAGAATTGATTCAGGCAACAAACATCAATGGATGCTCAAACCATTACGGAAAATGTTGTTGCAGAACTGAATATTCACAGCCAAAGTGTCACCCCACAAGTTAACCTACTGGTCGTGAAAGGAAGACAGCAAGGATGAAAACAGTGGGATCAGGTGGTCACTCCCTTAACTACCGATATGATGTGATATGAAGCACGCAGCCTCGCTTGTATGGTATTCTCACCAAAAATGCGTGACCTAAATCTTACCAAGTCATTATGTAAGTTCTAGTTCATAGAGAGTCATGGAGACAAAGAAACAACTTACATGACTCCTTGAGGAAGCAATGAGACAATGAGATGGAACATTCTACAAGGCAATTAATCCGGCTTCCTCAATAAACCATGGAAAATAAAGGGAAGGGTAGGAATTCTCTATAGAAAGAGACTCGGGAGACATAATAACCACTGCAATGTGTGGTTCTTGTTTGTATTCCAATTCAAACAAGCTGAGGATAAAGGCATATTTTCAGGATAAGTAGAGAAATTTAAGAGATAATTGTTCAATATGGTGTGTGTGATAAATAGTATTGTGATTATGTAAGAAAGTGTCCTTATATCAGAAAACGGTCTTTCTTTCTTTTTTTTTTTTTTTTCAGAAATGCATACAGAATTACTTCGGGGTAAAATATCATGATGGGGCTTCCCTGGTGGCGCAGTGGTTGAGAGTCTGCCTGCCGATGCAGGGGACGCGGGCTCGTGCCCTGGTCTGGGAAGATCCCACAAGCCACGGAGCGGCTGGGCCCGTGAGCCATGGCCGCTGAGCCTGCGCATCCGGAGCCTGTGCTCTGCAACGGGAGAGGCCACAACAGTGAGAGGCCCGTGTACCGCAAAAAAAAAAAAAAATCATGATGTCTATAATTTTGTATCACAACACTTCAGTGAAAAATATGTAAGTCAAATATGGCAAAATATTAATAATTGTTAAATCTAAGTAGTGGGTATATGGAGATTCATTACATTATTCTGCTTTCCTGCATGGTTAATTTTCTTCATAATAAAAAAGGTCATAAAACACCCCTATCCCTCTCCAATCCTATTGCATCTCACTGAATGGCTTCCCCATACATCTGGTTGCTGAAAACAAAATCCTCAGTGTGGTCGTGGATGACTCTCACTTCCTCATACTTCCACCTCTGATCCATCAGCATTTACACTCTCCAGGATTTTTTAAGCATCTACTATGTGCCAGGCACTAACATCCCCCATGGGCCTAGATGCCTAGGGGGAAAGAGAGCAAATGCTCAGGACCAAAAGTCTGAGGTCATTGACCCCATCAGTTTCTTCTCAATCTGACATCTCCCTTCCCCCTTACCTCTCTGACTCCACCACCGCCTACCTTCTTCTCACACACATGCTGCAGCCATGCTGGCCTCCATCCTTCCTTGAACATACTGGGTAAGGTCCCCCAAGGGCAGAGCTGTGCTTTAACTGTTCCCTCTTTTTCATTCTTTTGCCATATTTCTGCATGGTTCACCCTCTCATTTCTTCCAAGACATCAGACATCACCTCTACAAGGCCTTCCAACCACCCTGTTTGAAATTGCAACACCTCATCCTCAGCACTTCTAACCCCCTTTCCCTGCTCGCCTTTTTCCTAGGCACTTTCCACCATGCTGTATACTTGATTTGCTGATTGCATTTATTTGTCTCTCTCCCCCAGCTAGAATGCAAGGTTCATGAACCCATGGACTTGGCTGTTGTTTTCACTGTTGCACCCTAGGCCAACAGTGTCTGGGATATCATAGATGCTCAGTACATATTTGATGAATGAATCCTTACAACCACGCTGTAAAGTGGGTTTCATTCTCCTTCATTTCATAGGTTCAGAGAGGAGAGGTGACTTGCCCAAGATCACACAGCAAACACGTGGCAGTACAGGTTCACGGCCTGTCCTCACATAGGAGCTTCCCATTCCCCCAGGAAGTCAGACAGATCAAGGCTTGAATTCTGGCTCTGCCCTGCCTGGCCATGTCTTTACTTCCTGGCTGTCTTTTCCCTCCCAGGCTTTCGTCTGCCTCATCGCTACCTAAATGGGAGGACTGAATGAGGTGATGCAACAGGGAGCGTGGCTCACGGGAGACTCTCAGGGAGCCCGAGACTCTACCGCCCTCCCTGGGGGGGCCGGGCCCACCTTGACCTGGGCGTAGAAGCTGCCCAGGCTGCAACAGACACGGCACTCGAGCATGGTGTCATCGTTGTTGTGGGCATAGCGCAGGGCCTTCTCGAAGCTCTCCAGGGCCTTCTGGAAGAGGCTGAGGCCCAGGAAGGCGTTGCCCATGCTCAGGCTGACCTGGCCTCCGAGCTGGGTGGCTGCCCGGGTGCCGGGCAGGCCGAGGCAGGTCTTGCAGTAGGAGATGGTCTTGTGAAACTCGCACAGCTTCTCGTTGCTGCGCGCCAGGTTCAGGTAGCTCTCCAGGAGGAAGTCGGCATCCTCCAGCTCCCGAGCCGTGTCGATCTGTACCACAGCAAACTGCCCGCCAGGGTGGCAGGCCGGGAGCGTCAGCCTGGACCCTGAGCCTGGGACCCGAGCCTCCGTCCCTCCAAGCCTCACAGCCCAAAGCCTCAGGCCCAGAGCGTCCACCCCCGGCCTCAGATGCGCTCCCTGCTCCCCAGTCCCAGAAGCCCCAGAAGCTGCAGCCCAGGAGCCTCCACCTCCCAAACCCAGACCCACAGCTTCCACCTCTCCATCCTGAGCCTAGGTCTGCAGTCTCCACCACCCACCCATCCGCAGCCTCAAACCTGGAGCCAGCGCGCCCTAGGCTCATACTCAGAACCCCAAACAGGAAGGCTGGAACCTCGACTCTGAGACCTGGCCTTCAGCTCCCCGAACCCTGAGGCTGAGAACCTCAGTCTCAGAGCTTCAGACACCAGAGTTCAAGGCCACAGGCCCAAATCCAAAGCCAAGACCCAGTGGATTCAGAGCCTCAGGCCCCAGCCACTAGCCTGTGGGATACAGGGGAGCCTGAGGAGGCTGGAGGGGGGCTGGGAGGCCTGGGAGAAATCTCGCCCCAGCCCCGCCCTCCCAGCCCGGCTGCGGCGCTCCCACCTTCAGCATCTCCTTATAGCGGCCCATCTCCGAGTGGGCCGTGACCAGGCAGCCCAGCACGCGGAAACGCCCCACGAGGTCCGAGCTCTTCTCCAGCACCTTCGTCCACACCTGCAGCGCCTTCTCTGTCTGGTTAGACTGGTACAGCTGGAGCCCCTTCGCGATCTGCTGCTTCGTCTGGTCCTGCCCCATCCTCCCAGCGCCGCGAGCCCCCTCCAGAGAGACCCTGGTGGCTCCGTGCCTCTAGACACTCATGGAGGGGGCCGCAGAGCGCCAGCTGCCCACCGAGCCCCCAGAAGGAGCAGGGCCTGGATGGAGAGCAGGCGCCACCCTGCGAACAAAGCTGGTCCGTCGCTGTCCGCAGCTGTCCCTGCCAGTTGGGGCCACGTGGCTGCCAAGGAATGTCAGCCACAAGGTCACGCGGGGCCTCTGCCACACCCACCCCCGAGCTGGGAGGAAGGTGCCTGCCCCCCCAGGCATCCCCTTGGGCGTCTCTTCAGCACCTCTGACACTGGCCCTGAGCCTCCTGGCTGGGCAGGCCCTCCCCGCAGCCTTGCCAAGGAGCCGCCCCCAGGGGTGGGCTGAGAGCTGGAAGAAGCAGGGATGAGGCTGGGCACACAGGCAGCAGGGAGGCTGGGGCCTCTCCCCATCACAACCTTCCCCCCAGACCCACCGACCCCAGGCTCTGTTCCTGTGAGTCACTGGGCGCCGAGGTCCCTTACCTGTGCACGTGCCCACACCATCCCAACGTGTCCTAACTCACAGTCCGACCCCAGCCACAAGTCGTTCACCTCTCTGGGCCTCAGTTTCCTCATCTGTAAATTGAGGCTGCAATAGGCTAACAAGTCCTAACCCACAGGCTTGCTATGAGCCCCACAGTGGGGTGGGTAACAGCGTGGACCCTGGAGCCAGGCTGCCAGGGTCTGAATTCTGACTCCGCCGTTTATTATCTGCATGGGCAGCGTGACTTTGGGCAGGAGAATAATGGTTCCTACTTTACTGGATTTTTTTTTTTTTTAAGATTTCTTTCTTTTTGATGTGGACCATTCTTTAAAGTCTTTATTGAATTTGTTACAATATTGTTTCTGTTTTATGTTTTGGCTTTTTGCCCACGAGCCATGTGGGACCTTAGCTCTCTGACCAGGGATCGAACCCATACCCCCTGCATTGGAAGGCGAAGTCTTAACCACTGGACTGCAGGGAAGTCCCTTTACTGGTCTGCTGGAACTAAATGACTTAGTAATTGACAAGGACTTAGAACAGTGCCTGCCTGACACACAGGAAACACTATGTGACAATAAGCAAGAGGTTATCTAGAGCTGCGTCCGTATGCTCCATGGCAAACTGCCCATGAGGAACAGAAGTTGCCCTTTGAAGGTTTAAAAGATACCCAATTCCAATCCCAGTCCCAGTTTGAAAGGGTCCCTTACAATGAGTTTTAATGCCAGACACAGTGGAGAAGGGCAAAGTCTTGTATAGGGAGCAGACCAGTGAAGTACTGGGGCTCATGGGGTTGAGAGAGGCTCCTGCCATCTCCACCAGCTCGACTCACCCCATCTTTCTCTTCCCTCTCTGCAAACCAGACTCCTTCTTGCCCCAGGGCAAATTTGTCCTTTCAGAGTGGACACTGGCTTTTAGTATACAAGCATATCGTGTTTTATTGCACTTTGCAGATATTTTGTTTTTCACAAATTGAAGATTTGTGGCAAACCAGCGTCGAGCAAGTCTATCGGCACCGTTTTTCCAACAACGTATGCCCACTTCTTGTCTCTGTGTCACATTTTGGCGATTGTCTTTTGGCAATTCTCATAATATGTCAAGCGCTTTCATTATTATTATGTTTCTTATGGTGAGGTGTAATCAGTGATCTTTGATGTTACTACTATGACTCACTGAAGGCTCAGAGGATGGTTAGCATTTTTAGCAATAAAAGGTTTTTTAGTTTAGGTCTGAACATTGTGTTTTTAGACATAATGCTATTGCACACTTAATAGACTACAATATAGCACAGACGTAACTTTTATATGCACTGGGAAACCAAAAACTTCATGTGACTTGCTTTATTGTGATGTTCGCTTTACTGTGGTGGTCCCGGACCAAACCTGCAGTATTTTCGAGGTGTGCCTGTATTCACAAATTTGTGCATTGATCAGCACAAATTTCTAATATCAGAACATTTTCATCACCCTGAAAAGAAGTCCTGTGCTCATTAGCAGTCACCCCCCATTCCTTCGTGTTATGGGGTGCTAAATTGTGTCCCCGTTCATATGGTGTTGATATGTAGACCGCACCCCCCAACCTCGGAATGTGCCTTATTGGAGACACCACCTTTTTTTTGGCTGTGCCACCCGGCTTGTGGGATTTTAGTTCCCTGACCAGGGATCGAACCCGGGCCCTCTGCAGTGAGAGCACGGAGTCCTAACCACTGGACTGCCAGGGAATTTCCTGGAGACACCATCTCTAAAAAGGTAAAATGAGGTCATTAGAGGGGGCCCTGATCCAATATGACTAGTGTCATAAGAAGAGATCAGGACATAGACACACAGAGGAGGAAAAAGAGGGTCATCAACGAGCCAAGGAGAGAGGCCTCAGAATGAAACCCACCCTTTTAACACCTTGATCTCTGACTTCCGGCCTCCAGAACTGTGAGAAAATAAGTTTCTATTGTTTAAGCCCTCCAGTCTGTTGCACAGTGTTACGGTAGCCTGAGCAAACGAATACAACCTCTGCAACCACAATCTACTTTCTATGGACTTGTCTATTCTGGACATTTCATATAAATGGAATCGTACAACATATGGCCTTTTGTGACTGGCTTCTTTCACTCAGCATAATGTTTTTAAGGTTCATCTATATTGTAGCATGAATCAGAACTTCATTCCTTTTTATGGCTGAATAGTATTCATTGTACTATTCATTGAATAGTATTCAATACACCATTTTGTTTATCCATTCATTAGTCAATGGACATTTGGGTTGTTTCCCTTTTTGGTTATTATGAATAAGGATGCTATAAACATTCATGTACAAGTTTTCACGTGGACACGTTTTCATATGTCTTGGGTATATACCTAGGAGTGGAATTGCTGGGTCATAGGTAACTCTGTGTTCAACTTGTGAGGAACTGCCAACCTGTTTGCCCCAGGGCCTTTGCCCCTCGTGGTCCCTACCCTGACATTCTGCCCAGTGAAGTCCTAGTTGAGGTGGATCAGCTTATTATTACACTCATAGAAAATTACATTCCATTCTGATACAAGATTTACCATATTAATGAGGTTATTGGCTTAGTGTCTGTTTCCCCCACTCACATGTGTGGGCAGGGACTTCATCTCATTCATCACTGACTATGTCTCCAGAGCAAGACCTGGCACACAGTGGCCACTCAATAAATATGTTAAATTAATAGGGAAAAAAAAGGGGAGAAGTGAAAGTTTAATTTTGAAATTTAAAGCAACCGCTCCAGGCTTACAGCCGATCTGCCATGTCTGCCTCGTCCTGGGGAAACTGAGTAGAGGCAGAGATGACTTCCTGTTTACTGCGAGCAAAATGGGTCCAGAGTGGGGCAATCTGGGAGTGGGGCGGGGTTGCATGCTCAGCATAGGTCGAGGGGATGGAGGAGGGGCCCTTGGGACTCGACAAGGATACCGGGACGCCCCAGGGGAAGTGCTCTTGAACCGGGACCACAGGAAGCTGGGAAAGCGGGGGAGAGTCGGGGAGCCACTGGCACAGGAGAGTTGGCTGGGATCTTCCTCTCAGCTGGGAAGGTGGGTCCTGGGTTGAAGTTAACCTCCAGAGGGGAAGGATGCTGGGCACACAGGGCAAGTGCTGAAGAGCCAGCAGATTCTCTCCCATTTGTAGACCAGATATAGTCCAGCCACGAGTTCGAGTCGACTCTTTGACAGGAGGGAAGGGAGGTGGGCAGTTTGCCTCAGCATCCCAAAGGAATCTGGAACCACAGCCTTACGGGTACCTGGGAACGCGAATGATTGCAAAACTCAAAAGCTTGACAGTTTCCTCTGCCCCAGAGTCAGCAATTTGCTGACCACTGCACACAGTTAGGTCAAGGTCATGCTCCTTTAGGGCAAGGGTGTGGTCTTTGTACCACCAGCACCTGCACAGCCCCTGGCAAAGTGAGAGGAAACCAACAGAAGTGTAACAACTAACATTTCCTAAGCTGAGCATTTCTTCCAGTTTACAGATAACTGGGAGACACACAGAGGTAAAGCGACCTGCCCAAGAACACACTGCGACCTAGAGACAGAGCAGGGACTGAACCCAAGCAGTGTGACTCTAGTGGTCCTACTCTCAACCATGATACTGTCCCGGAAAAGAAGAGAGGGAGAAAAGTGAAGGGGAACTGGACAGCTGTCTTCAGGAATCATAGTGATTTTCATCGGACACACCCAAGCCCACTGGGAATGCTGTCCAAGGCTCTGGCCTGGGTGAGCAGAAGAAATGTATACAAAGAAGGCTAAGGAAAAGGTGAACGGAATCAGGCCTTGCTCACCGAAGCCCAGCAATGAAGGCTGACAAAAGGCCCCCAGAACCGGGAGGGCGAGTCACAAAATGAGTCTCTTCTGGACCACTTAACCTCACAGGGCGACGGGACAGCAGGAGCCTGGGGGCTTGTTCCAAGTGCCCTCTGTGTCAGGTACCAGCTACGCGGCCTGGTACACTTCAGATTCCCGTTTTATAATCGAAAGTAGAAAATGAAGTTTGGGCCTGAAGCAGGGCTCACAATCTGGCATTCAAGGGCTGAAGATTTCCACGTTGGTTGGCTACACTTGTTATCTGGGAGATTTCATATAAGAATCAGCATTTCCTGCTTCTGTTGAAGACTGGAAGCTCAGGCAATCCCCGGGCCCATGAGTCTGCATGTCAACCAGTCAAGTGGTTGGTGTCTGGTCTCAAGAGACCAAGAATGTCTCTCGTTCGCCCACAGTCCCCACCTCTTGCTATTCTTGCCTTGACACTGAGCCAACTGTCACTTGTCATCTTAGATCGGCCTCCTTTCGCAGGCTTGCCTCCCCTGCTTGGCCCCTGCAGGCCCCTGCATTTATAGCCCCTGCACAACAAATGTAACTGGAGGGGACAGTCCCAGGCCCCTTCTGCCACGATTAGTGGGATCCTTGGGATATCTGTCCCTCTCGACAAATTCATTTTCCTAGTTGTAAATGGAGCTTTACCTTTCTGTCAAAATTCCTTTGAAAACCAAATGAGACGATAAAATAAGAACTTGCTTTGAAAACAAGATGTTGCACTAATGCCCCTCTAATGGGCCTCCTGAACCTTCCTTGAATTGGCTCTTACAGTTTATAATAGTGAAAAATCTAGAGATAACCTGTGTCCAATAGGACAGTCGTTTAGAAACCATGAAATGCTAGGTAGTCTCCAAAAGTGAAAATGGTAGGATTCCAGTGTACATGTCCAGATGGAAGGGTGCCTGTGACAAAGTAACTGAAAAAAAATGCAAACATTCTGTACATTAAGGCATGATCTCATTTTTATTAGCAAACATCATTATATGTGTACATATTTTTGTATATAGAGAGAAATTCTGGAAGCGTACTCCCCCATCTGTTTGACAGTTATCAATGGGCTATGGGATGGGGAAACGCTCACTGTTAACTCTGATGTACTTAGGGTCGTTAGCGACTTGAATGAGCATGTCTGCCAAGGGTGGCAGTGTGCTAAACCTTGGAGACACTCTCTCATCTTCCCAGCCCTGCTGGGTGGGTGTTTTCGTTTCCATTTGGCAGGTGAGGAATCTGAGGCTGAATCAAGTCACCTGCCCAAGGTCACACAGCTGCTATTATAATCAGATTAAGACTCCTAAACACAAGCTTTTTCCACCACACGCTAAGTCCTCGTCTGTAACATTATGTTTTGGAAAAAAAACACCCTCAAACCTTAAAATAACTTAAAAAAATAAAAGCCATTGTGTCATGTAAACCCCAGGCTCTGGGCACTCTCCACTTCAGGAATGACCAGGCTGGTGGCACTCTCAGGGCTGGAGGACCACACGTAGGTTCCCCTCCACCAAGTTCCTCACGGGGCAGGAAGCTGTATTAGCAGAATTCTTGTAAAGTGGCTCTAACGGACTCGGCCATCATTTGCTTCACAGCCACTGAGGGCCTACAGAGAATCTGGGTACTGGCTGGTAGCTAGTAATCTATAAACAGGTGTGAAAATAAGTTATTCCCTTTCTTTCTGGAGTGGATGGAAATTTCTAAATAAAACTCGAATGTAATGTAGTTGGGGAAAAAAGCATGTCCGGAAGCTCTTGGACAAAAGCAACTGTCATCTTTTGATATTTATTTGTTCATTTACTCACTCATTAAACATCTCCTTGATGATTATTATCTACCAGCCCCTAAGGCTCCTGTGAAGAACAATACTTACATGGCCCCGCCTTCATGAAGCTCCACTCTAAAGGTGGAATTTAAACCAGGGCCCCCAAGGTCCACCATTCACTCCCAGAGGAATATGCTCTGCAGGAGTCAGGGTGACCTGGGTTAAAATCCAACTCTCTGGGCTTCCTGGTGGCGCAGTGGTTGGGGGTCCGCCTGCCGATGCAAGGGACACGGGTTCGTGCCCTGGTCCGGGAGGATCCCACATGCCACGGAGCGGCTGGGCCCGTGAGCCATGGCCGCTGAGCCTGCGTGTCCGGAGCCTGTGCTCCGCAACAGGAGAGGCCACAGCAGTGAGAGGCCCGCGTACCGCAAAAAACCCCCACTAAAAACCAAAAAAACCCACACCAGACCTGGATGCTTTAAGTGGGTAAATTCTATAGTGTGTGAATTATACCTCAACCAGACAGTATAAAAACACCCAAAACTTCAGGAGGCCTCAGGTCACTGGGACCCTGCCTGGGGGGATGGGGGTGTGGGGAGGGAAGCAGGGCCAAGGTCCTATAGACTTGGCTGCAGGAGTGTCGGGACAGCCGTTGCCGGCTGAAATGTGTTCATTTCCCCATCCCAAGATCTGACTTTGATTGAAAAGAACAACAGTCCTCTCAACAGCTGGACCCTTTACCAGTAAAGAGAAAGCCAATGTATGCAGAAGAAATTAAACACCAGATGGTGGTGGGGGCGGGGGGGGGGTTAGAAAGGACTCCCCAGAGAGAAGGAAAGAGCTTGAAAAAGGCAGAAGGTGCAAAAAAAAGCCATCTATGATCCCTCCTGGAAGGACAATGTTATCAGACATTAGTTTGACATTCCCAGAGGTGAAGGAACAAACTTGCTCTTTCATTTCCTTCCTGATGGCTTTTCTTCATCAGGGACTGAGATGCTCAGGTGAGCACAGCATGTAAAGTACCTGGGAGAGTTAGGGAGGCCATGTACTGACCGGGAAAGCCAGTAAGCCGGGAACCAGGAGTGTGGCAATTAGGTGCCTAAGGAATCTATTCAAAGATAAAAGGTGACTGCATGTGGGTTTTTAGAAGAAATAGTTTAAGACACAGATATATGATTATAAAGATGCACAAGTCTAAATTCTGAGGTTAAAAATAGTACCTTTGGCATAGTCCCTTTTTTTGGTAAATTTTAAAGAGAAACAACAGCCTTTAAGTATGATGTTAAACTGGAAGATATTCAAATTATACTTAACATCCTTTTTTTTTTTTTTCTGGCCGCACCACACAGCATGTGGGATTTTAGCTCCCTGACCAGGGATCGAGCCTGCGTCCCTGGCACTGGAAGCGCACAGTCTTAACCGCTGGACCCCCAGGGAAGTCCTCATTCTATTTTTATATCAAGTTCTATCTCAGGAATACAGGAGTCCTAAGACGAAGATCTACCACCTCAATCGTGAGTTACAGAACATCTGTGCTAAGTGGGAGACAATCTCTGGTTCAACCACCCTCTACTCACAGAGGAAACAGGTACGGGAAGGGAGTCCATGGGGAAGCCCCTGACTCTCCACCCTGACCCAATTCCCCAAAGTGTGAAACAGATCTCTTTGAGAAGCCACCCCATGGACATTTTATACATACTGGTTATGCAGCTTAATGTGTATTTTATTTTATTTTGGCTGCACCGCTAGGCATGCAGGATCTTAGTTCCCCAACCAGGGATTGAACCCTTGCCCCCTGCAGTGGAAGCGTGGAGTCTTAACCACTGGACTGTCAGGGAACTCCCTTAATGTGTATTTTATTTTACATTTTTAAAATGTTTATTTATTTATCTTTGGCTGAGTTGGGTCTTCGTTGCTGTGCATGGGATTTCTCCAGCTGCAGTGAGCAGGGTCTACTCTTCGTTGTGGTACGTGGGCTTCTCATTGTGGTGGCTTCTCTTGTTGCAGAGCACGGGCTCTAGGCGTGTGGGCTTCACTAGTTGTGGCACGCGGGCTCAGTAGTTGTGGCACACGGGCCCAGTTGCTCCGCGGGCATGTGGGATCTTCCCAGACCAGGGCTCGAACCTGTGTCCCCCGCATTGGCAGGCGGATTCTAAACCACTGTGCCACCAGGGAAGCCCCAATGTGTATTTTTAAATAATGTGTATTTTACAATTAGGACACCAAACTTGTAACTTCACAAATACTAATGGTCAGAATGAGGTGAAATTATAAAAGGTGGATTTCAAGTTGATTTAAAATATTAGGTGGTGATGGTTGTATAACACCGAATGTACTAAACGTCACTGAACTGTTTACTTAAAAATGGTTAAAATAGAAAATTGCTATATTTATTTTTACCACAATGCAAAAAAAAAAAATTAAAATAAACACGAGGTAAAGAACAGCTTCGGTGGCAACAGAGCTAGGAAAGAACTGTGTGGCAGGAGTGACGTTTAAGAAGCACTCCAGTCCTCACGGGAAGTGGCACCTTGCAGGAGCACTATAACAACTTGGAGCACTGAGTTACCCCTTTAGCACCGAGACAGTCACTCTGAGGACAAAGCTGAAACGATGCACCACCGAGGGAGCCACAGAGTTGTAGGCTCCCTTCCCTAGAGCCTAGAGGACAGCATGCAAACCGTGTGTGATGAGACTGTGTAGGTTAACTAAAGCACACTGATTTGCTTTTACGGAGTTACTTCTCCTTGGGAGTAGTTAAGAGAAAGGGCTTGGAAGTCAGGCAGACCTGGTTTGACTCTCAGTGCACACCACTTTCCAGGAGCAACCCAATTTCTTTTTAGTTTGATCCCAGTCTTATTTTTAAAATGTGTGTAGGAAAAAGACTTAATGAAATCTAATAGTAACTTTGGACACAGGGGAACAAGGTCATGAGGGAAGGAGGTCTTGGTGTGCTGCCGCCATTTCTTCTGCCTTCAGTCTCTGCGCCTGGGATAGAGCATCTGGAGGTTCACAACCTCTGTGGTCCGTAGGAGCCACTAAGAGGAGAGTCCAGGGAAGAATTTGCCATTTTCAGTGGAAGACAAGTGGCGGTTACTGGCTATGATGATTTTGTACTTTGGATCTCGATTTACTGCACCTTTCTTTAGAGTAAGACACCAACTGCTTAAAAAATAATCCATGAGGGAATTCCCTGGCAGTCCAGTGGTTAGGACTCCGCGCTTTCACTGCCGAGGGCCTGGGGCTCAATCCCTGGTGCGGGGACTAAGATCCCACAAGCCCTTGGGTGGGGGGGTGGGGATGGGGGGCGGGGAATCCATGAGACAGATATGAAGAGGAGCATTTTAAGAGGTGCACTCTCTTTGAAAAAAGGATCAAACTGTTGAACTCAACATACTAGATACGTTTGTAAATAAACTTACGGCATAAAAAAACAGTAACTTTAGTTATTTTTTGGGGGGGGATTGTTTTTTAAACAACCCAATTTTTTTTTTCAAATAAAGTATTTTTATTATTTTTATTTATTTGGCCATGCCATGCAGCATGCAGGTTATTATCTGAGTTCCCTGACCAGAGGGATCAAACCGTACCCCCTGCAGTGGAAGCACGGAGTCTTAACCACTGGACCACCACGGGATTCCACAACCCAATTTCTTTTAACCTCAGTTTGCTCATCTGCTAAATGGGGATGAAAACCGTAGCTCCCTCCCAGGGGCGTTATAAAGACTAGAGAATATAATGTGTATCGAGTGTTTCCCACAGCACTAGGATGGTGGTGAACAGTCAATGAACATTAGCTAGGACAATTACTGCATAAACATTTCATGGGCTAGTACCCAGTACAACCCCCACTGGGAAATGCTACTCCAGACACACCCCACACAGAGCGACTCTGATGAGAAGGTTGAGGCCTGGCCCACCGGCACAGGCCATTGCTGGTTGCATGCCCCTAGACAGGCACCAGCTTCACAAAGACTCGCCTCCCGGAGGATGAGGATGGCAGTGGCAGGTAAGGAGCAGACAAACTTATAATTCAGCCAGAGGGCCTGGGACTCCTGGCCCAGGGGCTGACTGAATCTGCAGTTCACAGAGGTTTGAGGAGGCCCAAGTATGGGCCTCACTCAGAGAGTGACCTAGAATTACTGAGTTGTAAACCCAAGAAATCTTAGAAATGCCCTTCTGTGACCCTGTTCTGAGGTCCAAATGAGGGGAAAGGAGCTGCAGCACTTTGGTCTGGAGTCCTGAAGACCTAGAGAGGAATAGCCCCAAGCTCTGGGCCTCAGTGCTCGCTGGCTGCCTCCCCAGGTGCAGGAACTCCACAGCAGGAAGGGACGTGCACTCACAGGTCTGGGCTAGCTCTGCAAGGTGGCAGCCACTACTGGCAACAGAAGCACAAAAATGAAGGCTGCCAAAAAACTTTAAAGCGCCTCCCTATTAGCAGGGATGCTGAGAAGAATGCAGGATGATAGAGAAGGCAGTTTTCTGGAAGAAATTCTCTTTCGGGAGCCTGGGGTGGCCCCACTGCATGTTAACAGGTAATTCCGGAGTGCCCACCCCTTCTTCAGGCGTGCCGCCGACTCCTCCAGCCCCCGGCTGCCACCTACCCCAACAATCAGTAACTCTGAAGACAACGTCAGTTCTTCTCAAACAGTTTAATAGCAAATAAACAAAGGAAGGTACCACACTTGGCAGATACAAAATGACTTTTTGTCCGTGTGTCTGTGCAATTAAAACAGATTTAGGTTCCCCATTGGGACAAAAGGAAAAACACACAGAAAAGGAAGGAGATTCCTTTTAGACACATACTCCCTTGCTCGAAACTGGTAACAATTTTTTTCTTTTTTAATCCACTACACAAACTCTGTGATCAGGTCAGAAAAGCGACAAGGGCTCTTCTTGCCTTTTTTTTAAAACCATTAAAGTAAAATTCATAATTTTCTACATAGTACAACACAAGTTCACACAAAAAAGACATTTTCTTTTGCAAATCAAAACAGGAAAGAAAGGAAAAGCTCAAACAAGGTAAAGAAAAAGCATTTCTACGGCTGAATCACGACTTTGAGTTGATTGAATCCCATTGTTGCTGCAGAACAGACTGTGCGTTTGGTCATAGTGGCAATTTTTTTCTCTTCACATTGTGAAATCACTTTACATTGTTTTCTAGTAGAAAAGGCAAAAAACTGTACAAAACCCCTAGTGTTAAATACAACGTTTGTACCAATAAAAAACTCACACAGGTTTGTCTCCAAAATGTAAAGTTTCTTTTTTTTTTTCTTTTTAAATTATTCACAAAAAGCAGCTGGAAATCAGAAAGGCAGCTGCCGCTCCAGGGTCTCAAATCCATTAAAACCACCACAGAACAATTAAAACAATCAGAGAGAAAAGGAAAAGGAAACAACGTCCAACGTTTGGCATTTGGTTTTATCCACAGGTTTTCCCAGAGCTCCTCTTGGAATTGAAAGCAAAATATATTGGCAAACATGGGTTCTGAATACACAGGAAGGGGAGCCTCAGCGCCTTCTGCCAAGAGAGGCAGCTCTGTGCAGTCAGACTGTGGGGTGCACGGCAGTCTCGCTCAGGCTGGGGTTCCTGGCCTCTTTCCATCCAATCACCCCTTCGAAGAAATTAAGCAGCCTACCATACACTGGGTCTCCACCTGGCCGCCCTTCCCTTCTAGTAAGAGTGGCTTCAAGCATAATTAATACTAGGCAACCTGCCAGGTCCCAGAGCAGAAACTCTGCCGAGATCCCTTCCTTTATCAACTCCAGCATGGATGATGCTAACAGTGCTTCTACCTTCCCACCCCCCTCCCCCCAGTCCCTTGGCTACCCCTCTCCATCCTTCCCTGGAAATCCTACTTCGCAGCTCTCTCACCCACCAGCAGCTTAGGCCTGGGTGGGATCTATCCCAAACTCCTCCCTCTGCAACCTCGTACCTCCACAGATCCATCGTGTGACCTCTCATCTCCTCTGACCTCTCCCTCTGCCCTTCACATTCTTACTCAAGTCCCTAAGACCCTGAGGCTGGATGGTGCCACAAGAGAGGAGGGCAAGTTCCCCTCGGGGAACCAAGGAACTGGCTTGCCTGGCACCCAGGGACAGTAGCTATTTGGCTCTTCACCCAATTAAAACAAAACAAAACAAAACAAAAACAAAAACAAAAACAAAACCAAACCCGCCCTAACCCCCACCCCACTAGCTGAGCAAGAGCCGAGCTGCAGTGAGGAGCCAGTGTGGGGTGGCTGGTGCCCAGGGCTGTAAACAGTGTGAAGACTGTAGTATTGTGCTTGTCACCTAGGAGAAGCGCTGCAGATGTACTGCCACTTCGGGCGCAGACGGCCTCCTGCGAGTGGCTAAGAGCGCACTCCTTCTTCGGCGCTGAGGGTGCTTACTAGCCTCTCGCCCACCCACAGCCGCCTTCTGAGTTCTACCTCTGCCCCTGTGCCTCTCTGGACCCCCTTCCCACCCGCCTCTGAGCAGAGCAACCGGCCTCCTGAAGGCCCCGCCGAGACCCGGAGGCCATATGAGGTGACAGTCTAAGTGCACAGGCAAACGCTCTAAGGGCAATAGAGGAGAAAGTTGCCACTTCAAAATAAAAATAATACAATCTTGGAAAAAAAAAATTAACCCCACATCAATTTAAAACAGCTTCTTTGAAACCCTTTTAAATCGGTCAGTTTCTGCACAAACTATAGAAAACAGAGAGGTGAAGGTGATATATACGAAGGTGTGAAGAAACAGCAGGAAACATGCAAAACTTGTTTTTTCTGGGCATAATCTTAGTAGGAAAGGAAAAAATTCAAAACAAAAACACAAAAATACAAAAACAAAAAAATCAAAGCATCACATTTTGCTGTGGAGACTGTGGGAAGAAGCATGGAGGTGGGCACAGCAGGGCTGAGGGGAAGGGGCCAGAGGGCTCTGCAGACTCCCGGCAGGGTTGCTCCAGGGAAGAACCACACAAGAAAAAGGGCTGGCTGCGGCCCAAACTGCAGCCGGTGGTCAAAAAGGAAAAAGGGTTCAGGTGTTTTCTGCAGTTGAGAAGTCAGAAAAACAAAAACAGGAACACATGCGGTCTCCTCAAGCCCCACAAACTATATCAGCAAAATGTGCTCAGGAGCCTCAAAGGTTTTAGTGACATCTTTTATTTCATTGTTTACTTCAAAGTTGTCTTTAAAACTAAGCACACAGAGAAACAAAGCCTAGAAACAGACTGGCTGTGTGTTCACAGAAATACAAACACCACGCGGTATGTGCTAGTAGGGCTGCTCTGAAGACAATTACAAAGAATTGGAATCACAAAATCAAGTGGTTATCTTATGAAGTTCTAGAAAAATAGATTTTTTTATATTCAAATGCAAGTTTAAATATTTCCCCTTCAGCAGTCGTTCTAGCAAAACCAATTTGGCAGCACAAAAGAAAAAAAAAAGGAAAGAAAAAAGAAAAAACAAAGAAAGAAACGAACATAATAAAAATACACGTCAGCATCAAAGGTCAACACAAGGTCAAAGGTGAGAGTTCAAGCATCAGAGAAGCTGAAGAGACAGGGATTTGGACGATGTACTTGACGCCACATCGACATGCTTTAGGCACAACGATGAACAAACGGCAGGAATCTAGAAAAAAAAACAAACCAGAAAGAGGGAGACCCACTGAGTTACACAGAGCAATACATCCAAACGAAGAGAGAGAGAACAGGAACACTCACTGTTGTACAGCCCTGAAATGAGGAGGCGGGCGGGGCAGGGGCTGGGCAATGACAGGGAACTTTTGCACATGCTAACAATGGACACAGGGAAAAGTCAAAAAAGGACATGGAGGACACCAAGAAAACATCCAACTGCCAGAGACAGAGGGAACCTAAGGCTTGGATTTCCCCAGAAGTGCCCAAACACATCCGAAAAGGTCTCTCCGGTGGAGCAGAGCCTCAGCCTCTCCCTCAACCCCTGGTCAAGACTCAGGGAGAAAGTCAAAGCTGCAGGCTGGGGTGGGGAGAATTCTTTAGGGAAGAGGGCCAGGATTTCTCCTCAATCCTATGCGGATGGCCCTTTGTTCCCGGAAATCCAAGCTCTTAGCTTCCACGCAGGCCCTGGCCACTCATGTTGGACCCAGGAGACAGTGTCTGGCTGCATTCAAGGCAAATCACTTTCATGATGAAACCCAAGTAAGAAACAGAACTACAGCAGAAAACACACTTATACACATGAGACCCCCACACAACAGAAAAGGGCTGCTTAAGACTTGACTGCGAGTCTCCACTCTCCGAGCTGACGCTTTCACACCATGAGACTTGTAGGGAAGCAGCTTCTTCACAAAACCATCTTTGGCCTAGGGAGAGAACTGTGCTCAAGGGCAGCACTGCTGTGGGAATTCGCTGGGCGGGGGACAAGAGAACAGAGGGAAGTGCCTGGGCTCACCAGCTGGCCGCTGTGGCAGCCCAGGGCCCTGCTGAGGTGCACGCTTCTTTTAGAAACAAGAACCCACAAGCAGGTATGAAACCTCAGAGTGTGGTATCAAAGTGGGCTGATTACACCTTTACCTTTCATGTCAATAGGGAAGGGGTTTCATAAGGTCCCGGAGCCCAGGGCAAATCTGTGTACAAATAATAGTGAACTGGGGGAGGAGGGAGAGAAAGGGAAGAAAGTGGGAAGAAGAGTGGAGTTCTGGGCTTTGGAAAACCCCACAGTGGCCAAGGAGGAAGACAGAACAGGTTAGCGATCACAGCACCGGCAGCACCCTGGGGAGCACAGCTCTCTCCTCCGCCAATTCACAGCATTAACTCCTTCCCCCTCTGGCAGATTAGCTGGGCTGCAAACGGCCACAGAAAGTCAGTAGTTTCAATCATACACAGCACCCTGTGTGTACAACAATCACATTCTGGATTCTACAAAATCCTGGCCTTTTCCAGAGATATAATTTAGGTAATAAATATTCTCCACCCCGGAGCTGTATAAAACTTCTATAAAAATAGAAACGACATTCTTGGTTCCAGCTGGTTGGGATTCAGAACAGCGCCTCCCCAACCTAGCATTTTTTTCTTTTTTTGTTGTCTTTTTTCTTTTTTATTTTTATTTTTTGCATTTATTTAAAAAATCCCATCATGACCCTGGAAGCCTTTGGAACAGTTTTATCCTTGAAACACAGGACACATTTCTCCCAGTGCGTGGAATTCAAGTTTACGTGGTTCAGCTTAAGAAGTACGTTTCATGTTTCTTAGAGGACAACAGACCCAAGTTATCACTATGAGAAGGGAACAGCTGTCCCAGCTTCAATGGGATAATCCAACACCACCAACTACCTGCACAACAGCAAGACAGTCAATCCTTGTCTGTGGCCCAAATGGACAGCATGACAAGGAGAGAGCCCCCATCTGACTTAATAGCAAACCAACCCCTTTAATCTCACCTCTGCTGCTAGGGGTCAGGACTGATGTTTGTGAGGTTTAAGATCCCAGGGACCCAGCCCCTGGCCTTGGCTAAAGATCGTATATTAACAGGGCCACCTCTGCCCAGGTACACATTCCCAACAGCGTGTCCCTTCTGGTTCTCCACCCCTGCAGCATTTCTGGGAGCAGAGGCAGAGCCCAGAGGCTGTGTGGGTCACAGGCAAGGGCTGCAGTGAGACCTGTGGGAGGCAGCAGGGAGCTAACTGTAAGCACGAGGACAAAAACGAACACGGTGATGCTGAGGTAAATGAACACTAAATCCATATGGAGGTTGTAAACGTCCTGTTGTCTCCTCTGTCGCCAAGAGCAGAAGATGGGGCTGGAGCGGGCAGAAGAGGGGCCTGCCTCCGTTTTGACACTACATCTGGGACATCTCAACCAAGGAGGCAAACATGGATTTCTTAATCCTTTTAAGCACTGAGTGCTGGCCACTGGCAAACGCAGCACTGGCTTAAAGGGACCTTATGATTCAGGTACACCAAGAAGCAGGCTCCTCCTCCCCCAGCTTGATGGCTTTTGATCACTCTGCTCAGGAGAGGTGCTCCCTTCAACTAGATGCTGTAAGCCCTTCTTGGATCTACCCTCGTGAGAAACCTGTGGCTGGGGATGGAAGAGACATTCCTCGCTGTGGTCAACTATAAAGAAGAGACCAGACAGTGTCTTCCCCAGAGGCCTTCTTTAAATGGACCTGGTAGAAGTGGCCACGGTCTAATAGTTTGGTGTTGAAATAAACTAAAAATCTCTTTGACCGGCTGCTGCTTCCTAACAGCCACCAGGCAGGAGGGCAGGGCCAATCCAACACCAATGGCTGGCTGGGAAAGCTGGTAATGGGTGATATATCCCTGCTTTTTGCATATGTCAGGCTAATTTAACAGGTGCTTTATTTCCAGAGAATTGTTAGCCCCTTCTTAGGAAAGAGGGGCAGAAATCCCAGACAAGAATCTAAAAAATAGGTGGCAAGAACTCAGTATTTCCACAGAAGGCAGCTATGGAGGAGTTTTAGCCTCCAGCTCCCGGGGCTGCTGGGTGTCAAGTCACTCTCACTCTCCAAAGCCAACCCCACCTCCTCCACCCCCCAAAAGCTCTTGGATGTCAGTTCTCATTTCACCCACTCTCGTGCTCAGGAAGATTCTGGGGGTCAATTTTTTGTTTCACTCAGTCCTCTCTCTTCGGGTAGTTTGGGGCAAATTCTGATCTTCTTTTTTAATGTTTCTCCATTCCCCCTCCTCCCCCAGGGCAGTTTGATGTTGGTCCTTCTCAACACACTGGTTACAAACACAGCAAACTTTTAAATAAAGAAAAAAAACTCAGGATATGGCACCTAAACTCCAAAGTAAAACACTGGAAACCAAAGCACAAACTTGTCCTCTGTACGAAGCGAAATTCCCACAGAAGGCAGTAGCCGAGTCTTCAGGGCAAGCTGTGCCTGCGAGAGTGGCAGGGATCAGGGTCCAGGGCTGTCAACACACAGCCTTAGGGCTTCGAATCATTAAGGGTGCTCCTCCCCCACTTACCAGAAGACCCTCTCACTCCAGTCTCAGAGGGGAGCACGCTCAGTAGGGCTTGCTGTCATTCTTCGAACGTTTGAGCTGCACTTTAAGCCGCTTCATACCAATCTGAAAGCCGTTCATGGACTGGATGGCAGCTTGAGCCGAAACAGGATTGTCGTAACTTACAAAACCTGTGTGTCCAAGCAGAAACCTAGGTGAGGGGCATAACGAGGCAGGAAGATTCTCAATCTTCCTTATGCAAGAGATACCTTATGAGCTTAGTCTCAAATCCCAATTTTTCTCAGCAGGAACAAGAATTCTTGAAATTATATCACATGAAATAAATCAGGTTCCTAACAGCAGCAGTTGACATCTACACAGTACCTTAAAGTTTTTTTGGCCAAGCCATTTTCCATACATTATTTTTACCTCTGGAGTGACAGTGTGGGTACAAATCATCATTCCCACTACAGAAATGAAAACACTGAGGCTCAAAACGAGGCAATGTAACCTGCCAGAGGCTAAGTTAAACTACAAACTCAAACGCAGCTCTCCTGCTATCAGCCCCTTCTCCCCCTTTCTCTGCTCTCAGCCCCTCCTCCCCCTTTCTAACTGGTGAACGTGCTTAGCTCTCCCGACACCAGAAGAAACACCAACGTACCAAAGCACTTGCTCAGGTTTGTCTGCTTGTCTATGAAAACCTTGGCAGACACGACATTCCCAAAGGGCATGAACATCTGCAGCAGGTCCTGGTCTCCAAACTCCTGGGGCAGGTGGTAGATGAACAGATTGGCTCCTTCTGGACCTTCAAAATCCCCATTGATTGAACAGGTCAGTGTCAAGCACACTCATCCCCTGCACCGACTCTCATTTCCACCTGTGTTACAACTCGCAGCATCCCAACCAACAGAAATTCACCTGGAGAACTAAACAGATTCTCTAAATACAAGGCAGGGGGCTGAAGGGTGATCGCTGAAACAGGTTCCTGCCCTCTTTCCCGTTCACCATTCTCAATCTCTGTCTCATTGACAAAGGTCAGAATTCGACCTTGTGGGAGGATGGTGTGCTGGGACAGTAAGTAGGCAGATTTGCGTGTGGTGCAATAAAACCAGAGACTACAGGGTTGTAGAGGAACAACAGAAAAGGAGGTAGAGATTATAAATAAAACAGGTTTCAAAATTGTGTCTAGAAACAATAGGGACAGCAAAGAGATTGGTAATTGCCAGAGGCAGGTGGGGCAGGGACCTACTATAAAGAGACATGAGGGAATTTCTAGGGGTGATAGAAATGTTCTACATCTGTGGCAGCAGTTACGTGACTACGTGTGTTCGTCAGAGCTCACAGAGCTATATTCCCAAAAGGGTGAATTTTACCATATGTAAATTGTGCCTCAGTAAAAACATATTTTTAAAATGTGCCTATGATAAACAACTAAGCTCAGAACTAGAATATGCTTTCCTCTTCAACCATTTACACTCACTGATTTCCTGGCCAAAGAAGAGGTGTTTTCTTTAAAAATTTTTATTGGAGTATAGTTGATTTACGATGTTGTGTTAGTTTCTGCTGTACAGCAAAGTGAATCAGTTATATATATATACACACATATATCTGCTCTTTTTTAGATTCTTTTCCCATTAGGTCATTCGAGTACTGAGTAGAGTTCCCTGTGCTGTACAGTAGGTCCTTATTAGTTATCAATTTTATATATAGTATGTATATGTCAATCACAATCTCCCAAATTATCCCTCCCCACCCCCTTTCCCCCTGGTAACCATAAAGTTTGTTTTCTACATCTATGACTCTTTCTGTTTTGTAAATAAGTTCATTTGTACCATTTTTTTAGATTCCACATATAAGTGATATCATATGATACTTGTCTTTCTCTGCCTCACTTACTTCACTTAGTATGATAATCTCTAGATCCATCCATGTTGCTACAAATGGCATTATTTCATTTCTTATGGCTGAGTAATATCCCATTGTATATATGCAGCACATCTTCAAAACAGAGTTTTATTACAATCGCAGTCCAGCCAGTCTCCAGCCACCCTGGCCTCCCTGCTGTTGTCAAACACATACAGAACACTGCTGCCTCAGGGTCTCTGCACTTGCTGTTCCTCTGCCCCATTACTCTTCTTCCTCTAGATATATGCATGGCTTCCTTCCTTCCTTCAGGTCTTTACTTAAACATCAACTTAGAGAGACCTCCTTCTCTCTATAAAATGCTATCTTTCCGGCACTCTCTATTCCTCCTTCCTGCTGCTCATCATTCTTCAGAGCACCATTTGGAACACCTCATGCTTCTGTTTACTGTCTATCTCCAGAGTTCCATCAGTTCCCCCACTACCACATCCTAGGGCACATAAATGTCCAATTCAGAGCCGGTAAGGATGCACTGCACCAAGGCTCCTTGCTGCTAAAGCAAGAGAGGATACTTGTCTATTTCCTACATTAGTGCTTAAATCTTGCCAGCTCCTGGTTAAGAAAACCCAGTCATATATGAGCACAGAGATGTTGGCAGCACCTTCTATTCATACAAACCACTTTCAGGCCTCCTTCTGCTTAAAAAGCCTCTCCTGAATTAATACCATTTATGTCAAGGCACATACTTCCCACTCCATACTTCCCACTCCATCAACTCTTCCTGTCTCATCACCCTTCAGTTTGTCCTCAATTAGGAAAAGCATAGATCAGAAAGTGAGGAAAATGCCAAATGACAGAGCTATAAGGGACACCTAGACAGAAGATAACCTCTGACAGATTTATAATCCACAGAGAAGACTTCCTAACAAAAACAGACTGCCAGTGCTCGCTTCGGCAATGCATATACTAAAACTGGAATGATAAAGAGAAGATTAGCATGGCCCCTGGGCAAGGATGGGACGCAAATTCGTGAAGTGTTCCATATTTTTGTGAAGTAAGCCGGAAAGAGAAATACAAATATCGTGTATCAACACATATATGTGGAATCTAGAAAAATGGTACAGATGAACCTATTTGCAAAGCAGAAATAGAGACAAAATGTAGAGAACAAATGTGAGGACACGGTGGGGAGGGGCGGGGCGGGGGTGTGGCATGAAATGGGAGATTTGATTGACATATGTACGCCGCTTGGTATGAAACAAGATAACTAGTGAGGACCTGCTGTACGGCACGGGGAACTCTACTTGGTGCTCTGTGGTGACCTGGATGGAAGGGAAATCCGCAAGGGAGGGGCTATGTGTTTACATATGGCTGGTTCGCTTTGCTGTGCAGCAGGAGCTAGCACAACATTGTAAAGCAACTATATCCCAGTAAAAAACAAAAACAAACAAAAAAACAGACTGCAGACTGCCAAATGGTGTCAGACACAATAAAGCCAATATGTTTCTCCATCTAAAAACTGCAGCCCCATCTCAGGAGAGAATACAGAGGTTCTGACCTGAGCCACATCCAGAAAGCAGATCACAGTTTCTCAGTCTACCCTTGACACTGCCAAAGAGAAGTGTTTAAAAAAAAAAAGAGAAGTGTTGGCCTGACCACCTACATGGCTCTCCGGGGCTTTGCCCTGCTTTTCAGTGCTGGTCAGATGGAGCACCCACCCCTGTCCCTGACTCCAGTTTCCCTTGGCACTCACCTTCCTTCTGGCTTCCAGCAGCACCAATACTCTGCTGTGTCAACAAGTTCTGGTTGTACAGAGTGGGGAGCGCCGCTGCAGCATATTGCTGGATCCCCGAGTAGGCCTGCGTGAGGGCCTCCATGGTGCTCCCAGTGCCATTAGAAAGGCCACTGCTGCCCAGCCCACCATTTAAAGCAGCCATCCCTTGGTTGGGGGTGAGGGTGGGGGGAAGAGCAGGATTAACAGATTGGAAAGACTCAAGTGATGCCAAAGACAAACTCCAAAGTACGCCCTTTCATCTCCTTAGCTTCTCCCTGAGGAGGAATATTCCTCTGACTGGTCAGATTTTAGGACACTCACCAGGCCTTGTAGCTAATGGGGACATTTAAAAATGCCACACCCAGGTGCAGCTCTCCCCATTATCTTCTTCCAATCTGTGCGAGAAGTGATACCACTTATACGACTTGCCCCATTTTTTTCTTTGGCTTTGCTGCCATTTTCTCACAAAGAGCTGGAATGTGGCAAAATAAGAGTCCCAAGACTGGGGACTAAAAGGGATACATATAGTCTATGACAAGATGTGGGCAAATCCTATCATCAAAATAGCTGCTAACATTTACTGAGCATGTACTAGTTGCCAGACACAGTACTAAGTAATGTGCTCAGCACTTTACCTATGTTCTCATTTAACTTAATAACCCTCAAAGTATTCTACTCCCACTTCACAGATGAGAAAATGATCTTAGAAAGGTGGTCTTAAGTTACAGGTAGTTAAGGGGCAGAGATGGGATTTAACTCAGGTCTGACTCAAACTCCCATGATCATTTCTAACTTCACTGGGCCACCCCAATCATTCATTCTAACGGCACCCCTACCAGAGTTGTTTAAAATGTGCTATCTGCACAAAGAATGGCTCAATGACATTCAGGGACTGGCCCTCACCTGCCAAAGAGCTGACGTTGAGGCCTGCTGTTGCTCCAGCTAGTGTCTGTAGGGCTCCAAGGGAGGCGATGGGATTGACAGAGCTGCTGCTGCTGGAGCTGGGTGAGGACCCTGCTGTCAGACATCCATGAGTTAAACTCAGACCAACACTTACCTTCTCAGGTCAACAGGAACCAAAGCACAAGTTATGTTACTCAAGTATTCTCTTTATAAAGAGGTTTTTCAGTTACTGATTCCCCCCCCCCCAGCTATTGATTTTGATAACTGTCCCTGCAGGACATAGAAGCAAGTGATGATTACAACCAACTAAAAACTACGAGATTTCTCTTAAGTCAGAAGATGACATTTGAGGGCTTCCCTAGTGGTGCAGCGGTTAAGAATCCGCCTGCCAATTCAGGGGACATGGGTTTGAGCCCTGGTCTGGGAAGATCCCACATGCCGCGGAGCAACTAAGCCCGTGAGCCACAACTACTGAGCCTGTGCTCTAAAGCCCACGAGCCACAACTACTGAGCCCGCATGCCACAACTACTGAAGCCTGCGCACCTAGAGCCCGTGCTCCACAACAAGAGAAGCCACCTTAATGAGAGGCCTGTGCACCGCAATGAAGAGTAGCCCCCGCTCACCGCAACTAGAGAAAGCTGGAGTGCAGCAACAAAGACCCAACACAGCCAAAAATAAATAAATTAATTAAAAAAAAAAAATGACATTTGAAAATTTACTGTTCATGATCTGACCCCTTTGGAAATGGGTGTTAACTACTCTCCAGAATGACATACTCCTCTCTTGGGATTCTGCCCAAGGCACACAAGGGCACAGTGGCCCTATTATACATGCTTACCTGAACTGGTGAGTACGCTGAGGGGACTGCTGGATGTAGTGAGAGCATTGGTACCACTTGGTGTGTTCTGAGCTGCACTAGCTGCAGCAGCTAGTGCAGCCAAATTCTGTAACTGCATTGCATTTAACCCTGCAACATCCAAAGCAAGAGATCAGCCAACAGATAAGGGTGCCTCATATCCACTCCAGCAATGACCGTGCACACTGGCAGAAGGCTGGTCCCAAAGAGGAACTGTTCTAGATACAGGCAATACTACAGAGCTCCAAAAAGATTCAGATCTCACTCAACTCATTCAGAAACTGAACATTTCCTCAGATAACAGATGTCTAATCCAATAGCATGCCAGCCCAAATGGATGGGCAATTAGGAAACCAGAAAAGAGGGGTGGATTCTGTGTTCTACCATGGAGCCCGGTGTCTAAGAGAGCAATGCCAAACCCTGTGGAAGAGAACGAGTCTGCATCTGAGCCCCTCACTCACACTTTACAGGGGATCTGTTCTCTGCAATGGAGGTGAAAACGCAGAAAATGTAGTAGAGATCCAGAAGGCAATGGAGGAGATGACAGGGGGATACACGTGAAAACAGCAATAGTAGAGAGAACAAAGAAAAAACCACCACCTGAATAGTAGATTAATTATCAGAAAAAGAAGAGAGAAAAAACACTGAGGAAAAGACTTCCAAGTAGAACCTAGGCAACACAGGTATAAGCAGAGCAAGAAATCTGAACTGCACTGACAATGTGTGGCAAACTTTTACTAGATAATGAAAGGCAGATTGGTGAGGGTGGAGAATTAATGAGAATAAAAAGGCTACAACACAGATTTACAATCTAGCAACTTTTTGAAAACACAGCAAACTTTAAGTCCCTGGGACAAAAATGAACCACTGCAGTTTTCCTAAGATCATCCCTTCCTCAGATGCACCTGCCTAGCCCTATCTCGCTGCAGCAGGGCAGAGGGAGGCAGCTCTGGAATGGTCCCCTCCCTGCTTCCTTAACTTTCCTGACAGCCCCTGCCTCAGGTTTGTCTGTGGAGTCTCCTTTTGTTATAAACTCAGGTATTTGGCAATTAAGTTTTCTGTGCATGTTAACACCAAAAAAGGTAATTCACCTAAGAAATAACATGTGTAAGACAGTAACTGCCTGGGTTCTAGCAGCTTCACGGAAAGCCATGCACATAGAAGCCATCTTAGACTTTTCCTCAGAGTCACTGAAAAAGTCACTTTATTGTGGAAATAAAGAATTCCTGCAATCTTCTCCTTATCAAAGTAGCTGCAGATAGTCTGCAGATGCTAACAGCTCTTTTCCATCTTCCTCCTTAATAGAGACTTAAGGGGGTAGGGAGCAGCAGACAACTGCAGAGCAATACGATATCAACAGCTAAAAGAGCCACCTTCTACAGACAAGGTAGTTGAATCCTAGGAGGTTCATCTTATGTCAGGTTTATGTAATGAGTGGGAAAAAAAATTTTTTCTGCACAAACGGTAGAAAACCCTCAGATTGTTGTCAGCCGGGTCTGCTGGCTTGGCTGCTGCTGCTCCTCCGCAGCAGTGAAACACTTACCTCCCATTGGGTGGAGGCTGCTCAGGGTGTTGAGGTTCCCAGAGGAGGCAGTCTGCTGAAGGAGCTGCAAATAAAGCTAGACATTACACCAAAAACAGAACAAGAGTGAGAGTGAGGGCTGGTTCTGCATCTGGGGTAACTCTACAGCACAGCAAAGCGAGAGTGCAGAGGCCCCCAGAGAAGAAAGTTGAAGACAAGAACCCAAGCCAACACAACAAAAACATAAGGCTTATGACAGCACAGGACAACACAACACAGCTAAAGCCCTGGCCCAGAAGACAGTTGTGTTTGTTGAGTACAAAGCCAAGCTCGAGTCCCTGGCAACAGAATGCAGCACAGCAGAGGACAGAGGTAGAGGAGAGAACTAAACTCAACTCAAGCAGCCATGTAGTCCACTTAGAGGAGTGTCTGCATATTAGTGACTGCCATTTCTAGTTCCTCTCCCAAATGCTCCTTTGTTAGGTCCACATATCTTATTTTGTAATTTGTTCCCACCTGGAGACCTAATTTCTGCTTCACACAACTATTTAAAATACCAAACCTGACCATTTCAGAGTATTTCTTGGAGTCATCCTTTACCGGCCACAATGAACCTGTGACTAGATCAATCTTGTCATAACTAGAATGCTACACATTCATCTAGCCTCATTCATCTCACTGTTGCAGATGACCAAGTGATTGCTGGATCAGTCCATATCCGTTCAGCGTACATTCTCTTTCAATGGTTGTTCCATAACAAATAAAACAAGAGGACCTGTCCATGAGCTTATGACCTCCATGACCTTACTCTGTACCTTAGCAAACTGCAACCCTCATCTAACCAACCTGCTGAAACCTTTTGTTCCATTCAAACCCAATCACTGTTCCTTATGAACAGATGGTATTCTGGTTTCTGGATTCTTTATTCAATCTGTTATTCATTCCCATAAACATCTGACCTGGTTCCTCTGTCATCAGGAATCTCTCTATTCCACAAGTGTTTCAGCAAGTCCACAAACCTCCAGAGGCAGAATGAAAAAGTGTCCATACACAGAATATTTACCAGCTTCTGAAAGGGGTCTGCTACCTCAAAGATTAAGAACTACCTGCTCTAGTTCTAAGTCCACATATTCCAGTACCTCATAATTAATGATGATGTACTATCACTTTCACAGTCCATTAGCACTCACATGTCTTCATTTCTGTCTTCTTAAATACTTTGGGCAACGAGTTCAGTCCCAACTGGTGGACTGTGCATATTGTACTTGGCACTTCACTTCCTCCCTAAATGAGAAGAGCTCTTAGGGCGGGGATCATGTCTAACTGAAACGAAGAGACCACAGCTCTCAACATACACCATCATGTGCTTGCTAGATGTGGCAATGACAACAAAATGGGGAGTCTTCCCTAAAAGAAGGCTCCAAAACTCTCCAAAAGCAAATGCACATCATGGAGATAATTTTCTAGGCATTATTTTGGCAGAAGACCGAAAATCTCTCTGAATTTTCTCAACTTACAAGCAATGTTCTAGCACCGAGAAACAATTTAATTTGTAGGAATATAACAACCATCTATACTTTTTGACTTCAGAGAATTACTAGTGAGGGTAAACTGGGATTTCTTCTAACATTTTAAAAACATGGAAACCAGAGGGAATCAAATTAGCCAAAACCTAGTACTGGGGGACAGAAATCATTGCCTTTCTTCTGTTTCCATATAAAATAATATTTTAAAGGATGAGGAGTGAATGACTATATTTCTATGTGTATATTTCTAACTATCCATACTAATCTAGTAGTTTCACCATTTATTTTCCTTCCTTGGTAACTTCACAGATGACTTGTTCTTTCTGATTCAAAGATGAGACAGTTTTAAGTGTCTTGTGCTATCTGCAATTCTTTTAAGGGTTAAAGCAGTGATAATCCCCCGTAATATACATTGCAGATCTACTAAATCTAACCAATTGGAGCCTGCCCGTCTTCTGGATTCGATGACTCAAACACAACAAGAGAGAAATCAAAGGAAACCTATTTACTATTTAGTGAATTCAAATATACACCTGTAATACTCATTTAATAATGTCCATGTTAATCTCTTGATCTCTCAGTCAGTGGAAACATTTACTATCATACTCTACAGGGAAGACTCAATAAGGATTTTAAGGATGCCCTCTACAATCTACTAGAAAGAGATACGGAGAAAGAATATTTGATAGCTAAGATTTCCTCAGGAATTTTTTTTCTTGGGGGCAGGAACATATGAGATGTTCCTAAATTTTTTTATTAGAAAATTAGGATTTCACTGTAATTTGAGCAGAAGCTCAAGATATAACCAAAGATGCACGATGAGAGAGAGAGAGTGTGCGTGCACACAAGACTAACGTGACAAAGAACATTTCATTGCCTGAATTTTTATGTAAAATTTTGATATGCTAAAAGTTGTGACTGCCATTATGTATGTTAGCTAGGGACAGCAGCAGAAGAAACAGCTGGGAGCTTGCACAGCCTGCAGAAAGCAAACCACAAAGACTCACTGCTAAATACTGGGGTCCAAGAGTATTTAGACCAGCAAGGTTTCCCCACACAGATGCTGCGCTGATCTGCTGCATCTGCTGCTGGAGCTGCTGGGCCATTCTCTTCTGCTCTTTGTCCTTCTGTGTATCAGCAAATTTTACCACCATGGGGGAAGAGCAGCCCTATGAAAACACCAAAATCAAAGGGTCAAAATCCTCATTCTGGGTGAAGGGAAAAATCCTCCTTTCTAGTGACGCACAGGCTGCATTCTAATTTCATTCACTGTCAAATGATTCTCTTCCTGATAGACACAAGTGGCAAGACATAATTCAGTTTAGTTCCAATATGCTAATTTTAAAGAAAGCACCAGTTTTTAATTTAAAGATGTCTGGCCTTCTTAACTTTTAGGGCAATCAAATGCTATACATGCTACTGGGCTTCGACTGTCAACTGTCCTACCGCTCTCAGTCCAAGGAACTTCCCCCTTTCGTTCATCTGCCCCTACCTCCATGGTCTGTGCTTGGTGCATTGCCTTGATAGCTGTCTGTGCCATGGCTCTTGTTGTGAAGGTCACAAACGCACAACCTGGTAAGAGAAGAATCAATAACTCATCCATTCATTTGTTTAATTATTTATCTGACTTACACTTACTGAGCACCTACTGTGTGCCCAAGTACCATGCTAGCAATACAGACATGGTTCCTGCCTTCAGGGGTTCATGATCCAGTGGAGAATACAGATATGTTATGACAGAGTGATACGTGCTTTAATGAGAAACCAGGCATGCACACAGGGGAAAAAGTGCTTGAGGGATAAAGGAGGAATCATATTCTCTAGCTTCTCTTGTGAAAGAAGTGTCTCCATTTTGGCATGGAGAACCTCTCCAAGGACTGAAGCAGAGAATTTTAATACATGACACTTAAGTGCAGAATGTAGACTCCTTGAGGGAATTGGGATCAACTGATAGTTGTTGTGACGGGACCTAAATATACAACACCAAACCCAACCCTCTCCATCATGACAGTGCCATGTTGGCTAGAGATCACCGGTTTCCACTGATCCAATTAAAAAGAGACTCCAAATTTAAGATGAGTACTTTTAAAGGCTAAAAATGTACCCACCTCGGCTCAGACCATCAGGTCCCCTCAATATCCGGCATTCTTCAATCTGTCCGAATGAAGAGAACATGACTCGGATGTCATTTTCAGTGCACTTCTTGGATATCATACCAATAAACAGCTTCCTGTCTTCCACTGCTAAGACAGTAAAAAACAAAAGGCTTGAACATTACTACTACAAGAGGTAGTGCAGCACAGAGCTCTGTGCCTTTATACCAGATTTCACCGATTTTAAGATACACATTTTTTCCCCCATAATTTAGCACCTACTCTTACAATCAATGGTATCTTAAAATTGTAATTGGAACCATTTAGACGAAATATAGTAGCTTCATGATCTTGTGAAAGTTACTTAACCATTCTGTACCTGTTTCCTCATGTGATTAATAGAGATAACTGAGTTTACCTCAAAGGTAGCTGTAAGTATTAAATGGCAAGTACTCAGCATCTTGCCTAGCACTTAGCAAAGTTTGCTCTCATTAGCAATACTATTGTACCAAAGAAGGACGAGGTTTCATACTTAATTGATATGACAAGAGAAACAGAACACAAATCTCAGTGAATGTAACTGTCCACTTTCATTTTCTGGTTATTCTCTTGAGGACTAAGTTTTCCTTCCTAATTTGTTCAGTTCCCCATTTCACTCCAGTTCAAAAGAAATTACGTTGATCAAAGGCATTCCAGTTCACTCTAAAATGTTCATGTAATATTTCCCTGTCAACTCTGACTTATTTGCCATACTTATTTTAAAGAAAAGGACAGACAAGTTAGATGACAGATTATTTACAGCACTGATTCACTACCTTGCACCATAAACAAAAGTTAACTCAAAATGCATTAATTCTGAGTAAGTAATGGATTAACTGAATGCAAGACCTGAAACCATAAGGCTTGGTAAGCTCCTTCGCATGGGTCCTGGCGATGATTTTTTTGGATTTGACACCAAAAGCAAAGGCCACAAAAGCAAAAAATAAACAAGTAGGGCTATATCAAACTAAAAACCTTCTGTACAGCAAAAAACACCCAAAAAATCGTCAACAACAAAAAAAGGCAACCTACTGAATAGGAGAAAGTATTTGCAAATCATGTGTCTGATAAGGAGTTAATATCTAAAATGTATAAAGAACTTGCAGAACTCAACAGTGAAAGAAAAACAACTTGATTAAAAAATGGGCAGTGGGGGCTTCCCTGGTGGCACAGCGGTTGAGAGTCCGCCTGCCGATGCAGGGGACACGGGTTCGTGCCCGGGTCCGGGAAGATCCCATATGCCGCGGGGCGGCTGGGCCCGTGAGCCATGGCCGCTGAGTCTGCGCGTCAGGAGCCTGTGCTCCGCAACGGGAGAGGCCACAGCGCTGAGAGGCCCGCGTACCGCAAAAAAAAAAAAATAAATAAATAAAATAAACTTATTTATTTATTCATTTATTTTTGGCTGTGTTGGGTCTTCGTTGCTGCGCGTGGGCTTTCTCTAATTGCGGCAAGCGGGGGCTACTCTTCATTGCGGTGCGCGGGCTTCTCATTGCGGTGGCTTCTCTTGTTGAGGAGCACGGGCTCCAGGTACGTGGGCTTTAGTAGTTGTGGCTCGAGGGCTCTAGAGTACAGGCTCAGTAGTTGTGGCACACGGGCTTAACTGCGCTGTGGCATGTGGGATCTTCCCGGACCAGGGCTCGAACCCGTGTCCCCTGCATTAGCCGGCAGATTCTTAACCACTGTGCCACCAGGGAAGCCCTGTACTGCATGTTTAAAAGTTGCTAAGAAAGTAGACCTTAAAAGTTCTCATCACAGGGGTGGGATAGGGAGGGTGGGAGGGAGGGAGACGCAAGCGGGAAGAGATATGGGAATATATGTATATATATAACTGATTCATTTTGTTGTGAAGCTGAAACTAACATACCATTGTAAAGCAATTATACTCCAATAAAGATGTTAAAAAAAAAAAAATAGTTAAATACGCCCAATAAGTGAGGGAAAGATCTAGCACTTCCTAAATAAACAAGAACGCTATGGAAAAAAAAAAAAAAAAAAAAAAAGTTCTCATCACAAGAAAAAAAATTTTTTGTAACTATTTATGGTGACAGATGTTAACTAGACTTACTGTAGTGTCGTTTTGCAATATATACAAATATTGAACCATTATTTTGTACAACTGAAACTACCATGTCAATTATATCTCAAAAGATTAATTACAGCACAATAAAATCCAAATGCCATGAGAACAGCAAATACACAAGAAGAAACCTTATAAGGGGAGGGCTTTATATACTTGCTTACCATTGTTCTTCTCACTGTCGGCAGGTTTCATCTGTATAGGATGATGCATCTAAAAAGGAAAACACATGAATATTACTATTGAACACACCAAAGGAATTCAGAAACATAAATGAAGACTCTACAGGAAATACCAAAACTGACCTTAAGAGTTGTCTCTGAACTCTCGCCTGCCTCATTATTTCCCCTCCACAAAATATCAAAATAGAATGTGAGTCAACAAGTCAAAATTCTCTTGGTTGAAAGAGAATTACTTTCAGCCTATCTTCTTTGAAACATTCCCTTTATGTCCTCCTTTACATCAATTCCTGTGGCAGTCACCCTTTTCCCCAAATGGTTTTCAGTGTGTGCCTGAAATGTATAAGTATGTTCCATATGTCAAAACCACCATAGTTCCACTTACTAGTAGGAGCTTTCTTACCCCTGGGAGGACCTTCATGTTGTGAAGAGCATTCTGAGCTTCTAATGCAGCTTTTCGGGTGTAAAATGTAACAAAACAGCACCCTGCAATAAACAACACTTCAGGAAATCAAACCAGTCCTTCGAAAGCAGATAATTCCTAGAGCACTCCCTCCTCCAGGTATATATTGAAAATTAAAAGAGAGGGCTGGGTTTGTTAAAATTGGGGTGGGGGTGGGGTGGAGGGAGGGACATGGAGAAAACCTAGCGGGGGGGGGAAGATTTTCTATCATTTCTTCATTACTATAGTCTCCTGGTTTTATTAAAATTCTTCTTTAACTGCTCTTATAACTTCTTTGGGAAAGATGACTTTTCTTACAAAGGTCACAGCACCACGCCATTCAACCTGCCCTTCTTGCAGCACCAGGTAGTGTGCTGGGCAAGAAGACTGAGCTACAAACCAGACAGACAGAGGACTTGCACTCCTGCAGCCTGTAGTCTACAAATCTTTCTTTCTCAGAACAAGCCTTACACTGTAGCCAATTTCTACCATATGCCTCAAACATAATTATCATTTATTAAATTATAAAATGACTTAAGAGCAAGGATCTCAATATCTTTTTTTGGACTCTTGGTTTTCATCAAATGTAATCACATGTCTAACAGCACATGGCACTTGACTGAGGAGATCTGGAGATTTTGTGCTCTGTATCTTTACTGGGGATCGGAGGGGGCAAGTATGTCTTGTCCATAGTCCATAGTCCCATAAGATATGGTATAGATTTCTTTCAAAATCACCCTGCAATTAAGATTTTAAATTACTGCATATTATATTGACAGTCATTTTCAGAAACTATAATACTTTATATTTTTGGTTAACTATGCCACAAAGAGAAAATAATTCTTCAGCTTCTAGGTCCTCTGCTATTAAGCTGGTTTCAAACATAAAATCATGCTTGCATACATCTGCACCGTAGAACAGCTTTCACAGAAAATTACTCTGAAATAGGTCGTTTGGGAAAACAAGTGTATGTCTACGTGGTATGGGACAAAGCTAACAGCTTATCTACTATCAGGCCTATAAAACTTCCACTCTGCTGGGTATTTCTGGAAGCAGCTTGCCTTTCTTCTCCTGTTCATTTATTTATTTATTTATTTATTTGTAGTACGCGGGCCCCTCACTGTTGTGGCCTCTCCTGTGCCGGAGCACAGGCTCTGGACGCGCAGGCTCAGCGGCCATGGCTCATAGGCCCAGCCGCTACGCGGCATGTGGGATCTTCCCGGACCAGGGCACGAACCCGTGTCCCCTGCATCGGCAGGCGGACTCTCAACCACTGCGCCACCAGGGAAGCCCTCCTGTTCATTTTGTAGGCTATAACAGGCCACCTACAAACAAGTTGCTCCTAGTTGCTAAGCCATCCCAGAAGGCCTCTATAACACTAACAGAAACCCACGGGTACCTGGACAGTCTTTCTCTTTCCACTTACTCTAGCCAAAATACTAAAGAAAACCTATGTGGTTGGTTTACTTCAACTTTATTTTTGTCATTCCACTCTCAAGATCAAATGAGACACTCACATGAGTCTGTCTCTTGAATTTACAGATCTCAAAAAGGACTGCCCAAGATCCAATTTACAAATTATCCTCATGATGTCACCTTTAGTTTTTACTTTTAAGCCATTAAACGTGTTTGGACTTGGAGATATAGCTACAACAAAATGACAGGTTTTTCTCCCTCCCTATATGACCACAAGAGCATTCTGGCAATGAGAGAGCGCATGCACATGATTGAAAATACATATAAAAGTCAAAGCCCTTTACCTTTGCTCTGAGGAGGGTTTTGGCTCCTATCCCTTAGGACGTTGATTTCGTAGACAGCACCATACTGTTCAAACAGTTCCCTCAAGTCCTTCTCTGACCAGGTCCTTGGAACCTGGCCCACAAACATCTTGATAGCATCAAGATCCGGTTGGTCTGGGTGGTCCAGGGTGCCGTTCATTTTCTTTGAGCTGCGTAAAATAAGATAAAACTTCTATTATGTATTCATGTTGCTTCCTAGAGAATCTTCTTTTCCTTAAAGGTCTCAACTACTTCCTGATAAAGTAGGGGGAAAAAATTCTACTTCCTTTCACTACTTCCATTCAATTTACCAGAGTTCCCTGGTCCTCCCTCACTACGCCACCCCTTCCATTAGATTCCCAAACTAAAGTCACCATTCTGATTAGGACACCCTGGGCTTTAACTAAGGAATTGAGTGTCAGTCATTCCTTGTCTATCTAGAGAAGTCTCAGAAGAACTTAAGAAGTAAAGTTCCTAAAGCAAATTTTAATCATTTTTAAGCATAGCTAATAAAACTTTTTAAAATGTCCATAAAATCACAAAGAACTACTGCTTATGGATAAGATTCAGGATTCTCAACCTACACGATCATGGGTGAAAAGTTTTCTTTCAGTAGATGTTAGAGCAGAAGCACATGATTTCCAAGGCCTAAGCTAAGAACTGACTAGAATGTTAGCCTTTGGATGTTGCTGTCTCATGCATAATCCTGATGCTCTTGAGTGAGCCCCCAAGTCAAAACAAAGCTTTGCCTCTTAAACTTTCACAAATGACTTATATAAACAAAAACAATGATGTCATCACTCTAGGGTTTTTTGTGTCTAAGTTATCCAATTTACTGCTATTTCTCCAAGATTTTACCAGTTAATTCCCTTATCAACTGTAACCATTATAATGTCCACAAATTCCTCCAATCCCATCACATCAAACCTGTAACACTCCTACTTAAATACCTTCATTCCTACCCCTGCCACTGCCAAGAACCATGGGGAACTCCTGCACTGTAAATGTTTCCACTCAAAATGAATCAAAGTCCTTCTCCTACCATCTTTCATGATCTTATTCTTAGCATGTATCCAAACCAATAACAACTTAAATTCCAAATAGCATGTTTAACTTTTGTTAGTGTTTGCTAAATCCAGACATCATATCATCATGTTCCAATGTGCCATGTTCTAATATTCAATCCCAAATAAAATGCCACTTTTCTTTAAAGGAAAAACAATAGTTTTTTCACCACTGCTATCCTTTGAATAGTATTTGAAGATCCTTGAGAATGCTGAATCCAGTAGTTCAACCTCTGTTAAATTCCTAAATCTCTTGTAACTGAATACAGGGCTATTCTCATGTCACCTGTGCTGAATCTAGCACTAACTAAACATCAAAAGCTTTAAGACAAATGTCATACAGATCAACCCGTGCTGCTACGTCTGTGAAGGTTCCTCATACTCTTTCAGGTTAACTCGTCAATTTCATCAGGACTCAAATAGTACTAAATTTCCAACTTCACTGTAGTATTTAACACATTTTAGCATAATCCGGCTCTGTCTACCTCTCCCAAGACTGAGAGCTCCTTGAAGGCAGAAACTGTTTTATTTCCTATTCATTCTTATAGCCACACCTGGTATGGTGCCTGATTCAAAGTAATTACTCAGATGTGGGATGGGAAGAACTTCTTGTTCTCAACAATTCCCCCATTTAAGCAACTAACCTTGATAAAAATGAATGCTGTGCACAAAGAGGGCTCACAAATTAAAGAGCAGATATTATCTCCTATGATTGTTTGACTGTCCCAAGATGAACCTACTCTTTTTTCCTTTTTAAGTATTTTGGAATACATTGTTTTATTGGTTTTCCTTTATTAATTTAAAACCATGTATGGTAAGTTGTTGCACAAATATAATATGGCTGCTTCTAGAAGCTTAATCCCAACATTCTAACAGAAATCATTCTACCATGAATTTTTTTTAAAAAGTCTTATGACTAGTGAAAAAATGGGAGTCACTCCCTACAACCCATTCCCAACAACTTTAATTACCAGTTTTAGTATTTTATTAAAATGTCACTAAGTTTAATCACATTTCTATTCTAGGGAGGGTTAATATAGAACCCAAATAAATGGTGCTTAGAATGTTTTGACTATAAAGGAAGCAGACAGTTATTTCTGAAAAGAGGCAGGAGTTTATTAGTTTGTATTACACTGGAGGCAACTGCACTCAATTTGTCCCTTCCTTCTGTATTCGTGTGCTGTTTCTAAACTAAATATATCACTGTTTAGTGCAAAAGCATAAACACAGTCAATATATGTGAATTGTGATTTACCCAAAAGTTCAGTGGAGACTCAGCATTCCAGACAAGTGCCTTTCCTTTCTCTCTTTACTCTCCAAATCCCTCTCCATTTCTTCATGTCCACCTACTCCATGAATCACCCTTTCCTGCCGTGTATACCAATTCAAAAGCCAGAAGAATCCCCCAAGGACCAGGGGCAATCTTCAAACTTAACCATTAGAAACTTTTACAGCAATCACACTGCATAATTTTAAATATGTTCAATCGAATATTAAAAAGATACGCAAAATGCAAGCTTACACCTCATTATTTTTTCTATGAAATTATCATATTGTATTTAACAAGTTGGGTGGCGGGAGAGACAGGACATGGTCCTTCACCAGTTTAAGACGCACTTCTAGAGCACAGCAAATGATCAGGCCAGGCTCAAGGTGCAGTGGACATCATGCAACTGGAGTTATGCACTGACTTATTTCTTCCTCCAATTAATACTGAGCTCTTGGGCTTCCCTGGTGGCGCAGTGGTTGAGAGTCCGCCTGCTGATGCAGGGGACACGGGTTCGTGCCCCGGTCCGGGAAGATCCCACATGCCGCGGAGCGGTTGGGCCCGTGAGCCATGGCCGCTGAGCCTGTGCATCTGGAGCCTGTGCTCTGCAACGGGAGAGGCCACAGTAGTGAGAGGCCCGCGTACCGCAAAAAATAAATAAATAAATACTGAGCTCTTATTTATACAGGCCAAGCACTGTGTTAGATGTGGTATACATCAGTGAATAAGGAAAACATGGGGTATTTCTTTGGAGCACATGAAGACACAGTTAGTGCCAATATCAGCGAGAGATAAAAAAGAGAAAAGCAACCACATGTGTACCTATGTATATGTAATAAGCAGTCACAAACTTTCTCATAAACTGTTATTGTGTCTGAAGAGATGAGCAACAATGCTCTTCCATTCTGAACCTCCCACACATACTTCCAGTATGCATGTTGTCCTTAAAAGTAACCACTGCATAAAAGAGTCACCTGGGGACAAGACTCCCAGTGTGATATGCCAAGGATCCCACAACATCCGGGTATGGCATTCAGTCTACGTATCACTGGACACATTCTCAAATTTGTGCCTTACCTCCCCATTGATGGAGAGCTCCTCAGAGTCAGTGATCATAAATTACATATATTTATTATGTTCACTCAAGAACCAATGAATTCAGCAGCCCCTGGAGAAGTACCTATACTGTCCCTGTCATTCCTAAGGGACAAGTCTGTGGAAATTCTTATCTTCTGTGGAAGTACTGCCAGTACTTCAGTGAATTATTAACCTGGGAGTAGGATGGAAGAGAGGAAAAGCATGGCCTGCAGCAGTGAGGGAAGAAGGGAGATGAGAAGGCAGCAAGTATTTTAGGGGAGAGGCATGACACCAACCCACTTCTTTTTATGTTTCTGACCCAGCAACTGGCGAATCATTAAGAATGAGAGATCAGGACCAGAGGCTGCCTTGTCTACCTGATTCTCGATGGAACATGCCATAGGAAAATGAAACAACCAATTTGGAAGAGACAGGGGAGAGAAAACAAAGAGCTTTATTTTCAAAGCACACTTCCATTCAAAACTCTTAAACCCTCTCTTCTCTTTCTCCTTTCAAAACTTCCCAGCACCAGGCCCAGCTCAGAGGGCAGAGTTAATGTTCTATCCCACTTCTTTCCCATTCCTTGGCCCCAGATGACTAGACCAGGAGGTGGATCTTAACCCAACAAGCTGATTCACTGGCTTGCTGGAAACCTAAGACTGTGGCCTATGCTTAAAACAGAAAGATAGGCCTGGCTAATCAAGATCCTCTATAGCTGCACTGAGCAAGACAATAGCCACTAGCCACAGGTGACTATTTAAATTTAATTTTAAAAATCCAGTTTCTCGATTGCACTAGCCACATATGACCAGTGTCTACTGCATAGGACAGCAGAGACACAAGTTTTTTTTTTTTTTTCCTAGCCACATTGCTTATGGGGATCTTAGTTCCCTGACCAGGGACTGAACCCGGGCCCTCGGCAGTGAAAGCCCAGAGTCCTAACCACCGGACCAGCAGGGAATTCCCAGAAGAATATTTTTAACATCACAGAAAGTTCTATTGCACAGGACTGCTCTACAGAGTCTAGAATGGGTTAACAGAAACAGGCAGTCAGTGGTGAAGTTGGAAGAGGAAAAGCTGCAACTCGGGACAGCACGAGTTAAGCTGACAAGATGAAAGGGCAGTGGCAAGAGATAATAGGAGTCATGCTACAATATAGATGAAGCTTGAAAACATTATGCTAAGTGAAAGAAGCCAATCACAAAAGGCTACATATTGTGTGATTCTATTTATGTGAAATGAATAGGCAAATCTATAGACACAGAAAGTAGGTTAGTGGTTGCCTAGGAATGGGGATTAGGGGTAGGGAGAAAGGGAGGGAATGATTACTCATGGGTACAGGGTTTCTTTTGTGGGATGAAAATGCTCTGGGGCGGGGGGTGTCAAGACAGCCTGGAAGGGCAATGGCAAAGCCAAGCCGTGCTGCAACCAAAATTATCTGGTAGATGAAGAACAGAAGCAGCAGCACATGCAGACAGAGCAGAACGTGTGCCCTGGGTCAAAAAGATGGAGTTTCCGGGTCTTTCAGCTGTAGAGTTCCTGATTATATTATAGTCCAGTCTACTTGTGTCCTTACAAGAAAACCCTTTCATATATGCTAGCTTGAGTGGTATCTGTTCCTTGCAGACGGGTTGGCAAATACTACCTTCACATCTGGTTAAAAATCATTTCCAAAACCTTTAATAACTCAGTTTTTTCCCTCTCCCCTTCTCATTACTTGTTGACCTCCATTTGCTCATTATACAGACAGAAAAATTTCAAATACTTACCTACCCCTCCACCTCCCCAGCAGGCATAAATACTTGTTGCATCCCAATCTCCAGCCACCACCCACCCCTACCAGGTCCTCTGGCTCACAATGTGCTGTGGAAAAACTAGCACAGAAGAACACCAGAATGAAAAGGACCCAGAAACACTGGCCTAAGTTACTTACCAGATGTTCTCTAGGGGAACAAGACTAGATGCATCTATGCTGGAAGGAAGGAAGGAATTTTAATTTGAATAAAGGGAGATCTTCCTGTTAGTTGAGGTGTTAGGTACTAGAAAAAGCTATCAATATTTTTAAGTCACCATTCAACAACAGAACAGTAACAATCTACTTGTGAAGGTTTTCAGCCTTCTTGCCTGAGGAAGAGAGATAATGTCTGAAGATCTTACCTCAGTAATCATCTCTAATTATTAAGAAAAAAGCCTCACAGGGTTTATCATTCATTCAACTGTACTTCCCAAGCTCCTGCTGTGTATCAGATACTACACACTATAGGGGCTATAAAAGCAGACTGAGCAATACCGGCCCCGTAGACAATGGCATTGAACAAGTGGAAGGACACAACTACAATATGCTACAAATGCTTTAACAGATTTATAAAAGTTCTGTGAAAAAAGTGGCTAATATGGTTTAACTTATTTGGGGCAGGGGGTGTGTGTGCACAGGGATTAAGCTGAATGGAGTAAGCAGCTGGAAAAAGTGCTATGTAGCATGGAGGTATGAAAGTCTAAGGGGTGATGAGGAAATGGTAAGGACTCAGAAGGGACAGAAGAGTGAGATAACATTAGAAAGGTAGGAAAAGGACTTGAGAAAGTTGGGGGGGGGGGCGTATAAAAACATTTTTTAAAAATCAGAAAGAGAAATTTGATGAGAATAAAGAGGTTGGAGAGACCCAGGAAATGGCTTTCCATGTTATACTGATAGGCCTGAACTTTATTCCAAGATTTTTAAACAAGGGGTGATTAGATTTGTCTTTTAAAAGACATCTGGCAATAATCTAGAGGATGAATAAAGTGGGGAAATATGCAGATCAGGAGGCTCTTGCACAAACCAGACCCTAAGATTAGGAACCATTCCCGCAATGTTGAGAAATTTGGGCGGCAGGACTCACTACAACTTGGAGATAATCGATAAAGGAGATGAGGAAAAGAAATTACTGATCACTCTTGGATTCTAGTACAGACAGTTTGGGGAATTGTTTTTACATGGGGAGACCTCCAGATGGAGGTATCCAAAAGGCAGTATTTAGAACAAAGTCATAGAACTCAAGGGACATCTGGGGGATAGATAAAGATCTGAGAATCAGAGAAGCACATCAGTGCCCCCTTAAGCAATGGGAAAGCTAAGAGGAAAAGGTCTGAGATACAATCCCTACAGAACACCTATGACCTAGTGTGCAAAGAAAGTAAAAGGAACCAGTGGAAGCTGAAGAGTATTATTTATTAAAAATAATAAGTATCTGTAATATCTATTATTATAAATAAGAAAGGGAACTAGGGATCAGGTCCTCCCAGCCCTTCCACAGCTCCTCCAGCAATTTTTCTGTTGTAAAGAAATTTTGGAATAGATACATTGCTAGATCATATTCCCAGGCAATATCACTTCAGAGAGAAAACTAATAATTATCAAGCCTACTGCTAAAGTACTGAGTGAAAAGAAGGGCTGAGAGTCCAAGAAAGAGGTGGCAAGCATACACCATTCTGTAGAACTTTCTTCTTCCCAACTCTGTGGGGTTTGGGTGTGTGGTGCCCATGGGAGTGGGCCAGAGGACTTGCAATAATGAGAAGCATTGATGGTTAACTGCTTAGTGACACCTGAGGCAGCCAGGTCTAGGGGGCACAAATAAAGCAGCTATCATTAAACTTGCATTTTAGGCCCAAGGTTGATACCAACTGTCCTCAGTCAAGTCAGGTATAGCTTCTCTCAACTGGGTTTCTCATCTGTAAAACAGGGGCAATAGTTTATGCCCAATTAACCTCACAAAGCTTTTGTGAAGCTGGATGACTAAAGCAAATGTAAAAGCTCTTGGGAAAAAATAATACAGCAGTGTACTCCCTGATTACTTGTACTCAGAAAGAGCATTGTATTCAGTCCATTAGTTCTCTAACTTAAGTGTACACAAAAACCACATGGGACATTGTTAAAATAGATTCTTGGGCCCATTCTAGCATGAGAATATCTGCACATGGATCCAGAACCTGCATTTTTATACTCCAGGTGACTTTCACACAGTGGTCCATGATCCAGATTTCATGGGATACTGAATTAGGTCGACCTTGTAAAAGATGAGAAACAGGCTGAGGAAAAATGCTGTATCTAAGGACTGAACACTAGGCAGTTGCAACGCATAGAGAGAAAGTGTTACAGTGAAAGATAATTTGAGCCACAAAGTCCTATTTCTAGGGACCATATATCTGGTACATGGGAATACTTTTATTAAGTCTTTATGATGGGATTCATTGTGATTTCACCTATAATCTACTGCTAAAGTTTTATTTTAGCAGTAAAGAGAACTCTCATAAAAAGACACAACTAAATTACCATTATTTTGGAGACTATAGAGAAGGCATAGGATCCATCCCAAATCAGCAAGCCACCTAACTTTGAGCCCCCCCCCGCCCCAAAACTATTCCACAAAGAACTGTTGAGAATCTGCTATTACAACACCTGTTACACCTAATCCCAGGGCAGACTGATTTGCACATGGAGGCCTAATCTCAAAGACTTGCACCACTGTTATCTAAGGAGTAGTCTACCATTTAATATTCTTGGCTTTGAATAACCTAAGGCTCTTTTACTTAGGTTCCAAGGTACTATGAAGCCTGGTTAAAGAAACTGAAATCAAGAGTTAGAAGTGTGTTCTTTTCTACAAAGCCCAGAATTCAGGCCCCCTATAGGTATAACTCAGAGCCAGGTTGGCGTTTTAGCTGCATACAATGGCAGTGTCACTTCTTGAACAGTAGTACTGCAAACTGATTAGGTTTCTCATTTCCACATTCAAAATTTATTAAGGCAAATTCCCAATCAAGATTAATCCAGTCTGCCCCCCTTTGGGGGGGCACATCTGATGTCCCCAGAATCATGTACTGTGTTGCATTTTCAATTAGATTGAGAGGTGCGGAAATCAAGGTTCAGGACTAATTTACATGTCAATACAGCGTTCTGTATATACTACTAAATACACCCTAGCTACCAGTCCTCTGTGATAGGAGTCTAAGAATTTGATCATTAAAAATAAACAAACATACAAATAAATAGCTTTCCAAAAGATTATCTGAAGTTGTATACCCAACCCAAAGTAATAAAACTATGGTTTAAAAAAATGCCTTGGAATCTATCAGGTGGGAAAACTACAGCTTAAAAGGACTGGAGCCAGCACACTTGAGCTGATGTTGCTGGTCATATATCAAATGCATCCTTATGTACAAAACTTTTATAGCTAGAGGAAATCAGCAGTAATGAGAGAGAATCAGACTACAATAGAAAATAACAATAGTGTGGACTTCGGCTTCCTCACCCAATTTTTTCTTCCCTCTTTTAAGGAAAGGGACCAGTTTTATCAAATAACAAAGAAAACAGCCCAGTTCCTCTACTTATGATAAAAATGAGACAACAAAAATACTTACACGGGACTGGAATTCAAAGAGCAATGATCCACCATCATTTCTGGAAGGAAATCCAACTTAAACGCAGCCATCACCTCACTCTCCCCTTCAGAAGCCAATGTTATTAACTTGCTGCACTTGTCTGATCCACAAATACACACAGCTTTAGCTTCCTGGGCCCCACAAAAAACACAAAGTGGAAACAGGAGCTCAGGGAAACCAGCAATAAGTGCCACAGAAACAGGCAGGACTGGGGAAGGGGAAGGGAGTATTGGATTAAAAGGGGGATGTGACCATGTGAAGGGAGGCTCAGCCCAGCACACAATGAAAGTGCTGATGCGCCAGGCTTGTTTTGTGTGATTTTCCCTGGCGAAGCAGTACTAAGTGCACTGTCAGATAAATAGTGTCAGATCCATGAAGATAGCAGTGGCTAACAGAGCAGAAGAAACACAAGCTTGTTTCACATCTTCCAAACTCCTCCCTGAGAATCAGTTTTTGAGGACCCCCAAAGCCTGAAACTACCTGAAGCAAAAGAAAAGGGAAAAAAAAAAAAGTTCACTTCATGTGGTCTGAAAATGTTATTTTAGAAAGAACTGGGTTGTTAGCCTTGGTTTGAACTTATTTTCCACGTGCCAAAGACAGCAACGAACGCACTATTTGGGTTCCAAACTAACCTCAGAAGAGTCATTTAATGGTTCAGACCATCCATCAGAAGCAGGCCAGAGGCAAGCTGGCTGAAGAACTGGCCACCAGAAACATACTGCTCTTATACTACTACCTGCACTGGACCAGCCTTGCTTTCTTGATGGTCTTGAGAGCAAAGTATGCTACCTAATGGTTCCTCATCACAGTGAAAACTTTAAAAATTGCTGTTTCACTGACATTCATTTAGGTAGCACAGGGCAAAACTTCTTTACTAATTCTGAATCTTAATTTGCCAGAAAATTTAAAAAGTGAAAAATAAAAATGGAATAGTATATTCTGCCTCTTGATAAAGTACTAAGGAACACTTTTTTCAGTAGTTTGACCTTTCTAGAGAAACAAAAAACAAAAGAAAACTAAAAAGCCACCACAGTGATAATAATGAAAAAGAACTGGGGCCTACCAGGGACAAATACTCAAACACTTAAAGGAAGGAAACAGGAATGTAGACTAAGTCTCTTCAGTGGCTGCCCTCTTTTAAACTGTTCCTAAAACCATAATTAATGAATGTGCACATAAAAATTCTATTATGGGTGAGCAGCAGAGATGGATATATTTAGCAGTCAAGGCAGATGTGGTACTCCCATTCTCAATTTAGCTCCACATCCCTCCAAACAACAAATGGTGGCATTTCAATATTTAGGCAGTGACTCTAAAACTGTATCTCTGAAGGCTCCCAAATTTCACAGGCCTTCTTTCCATTTTTATCATTAGGGTTGCCTTACCTCAAAGACTTCACTCAAGCTCAGTTCACAATACAGGGAACTTTGAAAAAAAGAAGTTATGTTCAGCCTGTAAAGAGGTAAACAGATGAACTCCTAAACATACAGAATGACGTTAACAAAAAATAATGAAAGGCAGTAATGTCGTGGCACAGGCCTAAATGTTCTAGTCTGTGTAACGATGGCTGACACCTATCTGCATCTGACTGAGGAAGGTAGAAACTGTATCTTCTGTCCAATATCCAGACATAACCACGCAAAATTTAGAACTAAAATAGCAGATAGCTGCTTTTCTGCTTTTTTTAGAGACCCTGCCCATTTGATCTACTACTTTAGAGACAGAAGTGACAGGAGCTCTCTTCCACCCTATTAAAAGAGGAAGCAAAAACAGGCAGCAAGTGAGAGGAGACTGCAACTGGCACACAGTACACACAGTTCACCAAGCCCTGATTGCCAGACAAAAAGATGTTAACCCAAGCTGGGGCTGATTGAGTTACTGGTTAGGCTAGTCCTTGTTTCTAAGTACACTGGAGTCGATCAGAAGCCTCTTCCTATAGAAAACTACCTAGACTAAGGTGCAACTTTGTGAGGCCAGTTAACAACCAAATTAGATTTTTTAGTTCAAGGATTCCTTTAAAAAGGAATCAAGTTTTCAGGAAGGCCACTGGTTGTTATGCTTTTATTATTCACTAGAAATACATGACTACTAATTACATCTCTATTTTAATCAAAATCACATGTATAACAAAAGAGCACTGCTCAGTGTAGGAAAGATGTGCACTCCTTACAGTAATCTTTACTAAGCCAAAGGTTGTAATGTTTTAAAATTCATTTTACGATTTATAAGGCTGCACTGTTTTTAAAACCTACAAGATGGAAATGTTATTACATGAGGGAGGGTGATTCTCTTTAGGCAGGTCACAAGAATTGTTTCAGTATAATTAAATTCAACATGCTTGTGTGAAAAGAAAGAACAGAAATTAATCACAAGTCACTCAATTTTAGAAAAGGGTTACAAAGTTAAGTGATGATAAAAAAACAATTATGGAAATACAAAAATGCAGCTGTTAGGCGGAAATGAAAAAGTTATTCACAGAAAACTGTCCATAAGTAGTTGTTTTTTAAAATTTCTTGCTCAGAAACCATTCCAGGCTTATAACCCAGGGTCCACTGCAAAAGAAGACCTTAACTTTCCCTCAGTCTCTTTTTACCACATGTCTGTGAATTTATAGTCATGGTTTTCTCTTCTGTCCCTGGTTGGCTGTCTCAGTTTTCTTTGCCTTGAATACTCTCTACTTTGTTCTAAGGGAAACAATTTAAAGTCTAATTGTGTGAGGGTAGGAGCAGTCAGCCTGCTGTAACATTAATAACCCAAATCATTAAAAATGATCAGAGGATAAGGGAAACCCTCAAAAGAATAGCACACCCTGCATTTAGAATATCAGAAGGGGTGGGATGAATTGGGAGATTGAGTATACATATATACATACATATACATAGTGTATACATATATATGCTAATATGTATAAAATAGATAACTAATAAGAACCTGCTGTATAAAAAATAAATAAAATTCAAAAATGCCAAAAAAAAAGAATATCAGAAGGGAATCAACAGTTTAAAAACTGGATTAGAAGAGAGAAATGCTAGAAATCACAGCATTTGTTTTGTTAAGAGTGAAAGAGCAAAGTAAAGCATAGGTGAGCAAAAAAGCCCAGGTGGTACGTGCGAACAACAGGCTGTCTATCTTGATTGATGTAACCAGGGAATTCAGTGACAGGTGAAGGGATTTTATACTTCCATCTCAATAATCTAAATGTGTTTTAAAGGGCAAAAATGTGAAGTCTGGTTATATGAGCATAGAGGAAATTAGAGCCTACTACTAAATTATAAAAGAGAGCCTATGTCATTAAAAATCCCCACCATTAGTCTATTTAAGGAAAAGTACAAAAACCTAGGGAAAAGTCATAACCTAAGACAGTTAAGTAGACTGGCTTCCCCCCTCCACCCCCTGAGCTTCTGGCAGTTAAATGGTACATAAGGGATGTAGAAAAGAAGCAACCAATTGATACCACTTGAAAATAACCAACCAGAATAACTTAAAATTTAGCCTAAAACCTTTATGGACTTGAATTTCATTTCCAAAATTTAGTACTTCTAATGTAATTAGTGGGTCTCCTAAAACTCCCAAGCTAGTACCTTGCATATGCAAAAATATACTGACCTAAATTGCTAATTATCTCTGTGACATCTCACTTTGTGGGAGACTTTTTGCAAAAATGTGACAGTTAAATATAATTTAAAACAAAACAAAAAATCTTTGTTGAGTTTCCATGAGAATCTAGACAATGAAAAAATTCCTGAAAGGGGGGAGAGGGTTTTAAAGAAAAGAAGGAATAGAATTATTATTTAAAAAAAAAAGTTCCATTTGTATTTGAAATCCCCATGTTTAAAACCTGGCAATAAATTAAAAATTTGAAAAACACTGGTGCCCACCAAGGATCTCTGCGAGTTGGATTTTGTTCCTGGGCCTCCCGCCTGCATTTTTTGCTTTTTGGTCTTGTGTGCCCTGCTGGCTAGGCTCAACCACTTCTAGTAATTAAGGACTGCTGATAGGATGTGGGCAGAAAGCCCCCTTCCTCCTTCCCTAGGGCTTATGTTATTTCCAGATTGTGAGCAAATGCATCCAAATTCTGTGACAGGAGTTTCATTCTAGGTTGTTAAGATACCTCCAAGAATTGTAAAGCATATCTTCTCTGGATAAAGTTTCCAGTTTAAAAAAAAAACAAAAAAACTTCCATTCCAAATCTAAAACCACTGTAAGACAAAAAGCACTAAGTTTAGTAATTGTTGTGTGCAAGTTGGTTTGCCTGTAAAATTATCATATATGGTGTATGAGAAGATAGAACAAGGTTGAAGGGAAGAAAATTTACCTTTTGTGAAATCTTTTTCCATTTCCTCTCCCTATCCTTAATCACTACTATCTTCTCCCCAGTCAGTGTCAAAGGACTAGCAGAAAGACATTCTTCCATGCTTAGTGCTCTCAGCAAAAGTGTTAAGCTCAGAGCCTTCCTTGGAGTTTCTGGGACTAACTAACCCTGACCAAATAAACTGTCCTGTCAAATTGTGACCACCATTCAAATCAGGTCATATTTTCAGGTCCCAAAATAGTTCTGGAACTTAAGTGTAATTGTTAGTTGATAACAATATAGTGTAAGCTTAAGCTTTATTTAGGCCCCAGTGCTGATTTAAAAATCAGTATGTTGGGCTTCCCTGGTGGCGCAGTGGTTGAGAGTTCGCCTGCCGATGCAGGGGACACGGGTTTGTGCCCCGGTCTGGAAGGATCCCACGAGCCACAGAGCGGCTAGGCCCGTGAGCCATGGCCACTGAGCCTGCGCGTCCGGAGCCTGTGCTCCGCAATGGGAGAGGCCACAGCAGTGAGAGGCCGGCGTACCACAAAATAAATAAAAATCAGTATGTTGAACAACTTCTGGTTCCAGGAGGGTAATATTATCTGTGTGAAATCCACTACGTTCTGTCCTCATCCTTGTTCTTGTTTACTTGGGATCTTCCAGCTATGAAGTGCAAAGGGGAAAGAAAGCTAGCTGGGCAGCTGCTGTGTGTAGATGTACATACGTACACATACATACCCTCCCTCCCCTCTCCCCTCTCCTTCTCCACCCTCTGCCCAGCCCCAGCTGTTAGAACTAGGCAGCAGCTAGTTCAAATGGGAGATAAGCCTGCCTTGGGAAACAGCTAAGGAGAAAGAGTTCAAAAAGATAAAAAAAAAAAATCTAGCTTCCTAGGAACAGGAAATTTATCCCATAATGTAGGAAAAAAGCCATCACCTTTCTGAAGGAAATTTTTTCACTTCTGCAAAACAGGCCTCATGCAAGAAGGTTAAAAAGAAAACCACAGAGCACACCCATCCAGCAGTTAGCCCATACCTGTAGCTTTCCACCTCCCTCTCTGGACTACTGTCTTCACTCTAAAAAACCAAGGAAAGAAAAATAAGTGGGCCATGCCTATACTTCTCATAATTCCAGATATGTAGCTTCTTCCCAAGGAAAAGCCCCTTTGTCACCAAGACTGAAGATAAAAAACAAACTCTCCCTCTCCCATTTTTAAAGTATACAATACCTTAACGATAAATTACATTTCACATCTCAAAGTTAATTTAAGAACACCATCAACTTAAAAATGGAGAACTAAAGTACTAAAAGGCTTAAGAAGAGGCTTACCACAAAATGTCACAACAAACAGCAAAACATTGACTAGGATTTATGAAGTTGAACTGTAGCACAGCTAGGTCACCAAAACAATCATTTTTTAGCATCTGCTTTTGGGTGGGAAACTACAGTAAAGCTAAAGGTTGTATAATCCTTTTAGCAATTAACGATCATATTGTTAATGTGAAGAGGCCATGATATTTCCCCAAACCAACCTTCTTGAATAGGCTGGTGCCAGGCATAAAGCTCTTCAAAGGCAACCCCAAGTTCCTGCCTTGTAAATGCATATTGGTGGCCCCAGGACAGTGGTGAACCACTGAAACCAACAAAAAATCGGAAGATGGGGAAGTTAATTGAAGGTAAAAGCAAACAGAGGAACCACAAAACCAGTCTGTTTCATTTTTAAACATTATTGAACAATCTTGCAAGATTGATTCTATAAAAGCTGCCCAAATTCCTACAAACTTCCATCTACAACTCCTGCCAACTGTACTTTCTGCCTGGCCCTGGCTACAGAGAACTGCTGAAAGTCACCAAGTCTACTCTGGAAAGTGTAAGAATTCTCAAAGACAAAGCTAGAACCAGAACTCACTGTGAGACACTACACTCTACCTACCCTCCGTGAACACAAAGACATTTCTTGACTGACATAAAATGGGTGCTTGAGTACTTAATCTGACTTTTCATATGGACCTAATTGGTCTTCACTAATGCTAATGAAGTAATGATGCTCCCAACCATTTTAATGCAAAGTCTACACTAACAAAAAAAAACTTCTAAAAGCACTTTCTCGGACCTGCCTACATCATCAAGTTATTAAGTGGAAAGGAACTTACATTTTCTAAGTTCACAACACCTCATTCAATCCTGTATCATTATAACCATTTAAGGTGGGGATTACTCTAAGAATTTAGATGCTAAAATAATCTACATGAGGGATTCTAACTCCAGAGCCCATGGTCTATCTCTCTTGAGAAATGTGACCATCTAGGCAGAATAAACTTTTATTGAGACAGTGTGTCGTGAGAGGGCTCTGAAGTAGTTGTTACCTTGGAGGGTAGAGAACAAGTTAAATGTCTACTTGTTAGTTTTATTCTGGAAGATATAAAGGGTAAATAAAAGACCAACGAGTCATGTTTCCCAATATGTTGCATGGAACAGTTGAGAAACACTGCTAGTGTGTGACCCTGTGAGACCAGACTCATACTGCATGCTAGCTGGGGAATCTCCAGGATACAAAGAGCAAAAGGGAGGCCTGGGGTTGTTAAGAAGGGCCATTATATTAAAAGTATGAAGGACACACATCTAGGTCCCAGAGAACATAGCGGCCCTATATATAGGGGGCTAAGGAACCACCTTAGTTGCATAGCCAAGAGAAAAAGGAAAGTGAATTATTTATTTAAAAAACAAACACATAAGTAGGATATTAATCATCATACTAAGTCACCCGAAGACGTTTTAAAGAAAACTTAAGGACACACCATCTTCCTCCACACAGGCCCTAGTCACTTGCAGGAGGACAGTGGGAAGACTAATACACAACACAAGAAGGTATTTTCTTTTTTAAAAAATTTAATTTAGTTTTTTTAGCTGCATCGGGTCTTAGTTGCGGCATGCGGGATCTTTCATTGAGGCACGCGGGCTCAGTAGTTGGTGGGCATGCAGGCTTAGTTGCCCTGAGGCATGTGGGATCTTAGTTCCTCGCCCAGAGATCGAACTCGTGTCCCCTGAATTGGAAGGCGGATTCTTTTTCTTTTTTTTAAGTGAATGGTGTTATTGTTTTTTAAAATTTATTTTATTTTTGGCTGCACTGGGTCTTTCTTGCTGCGCATGGGCTTTTCTCTAGTTGCGGTGAGCAGGGGCTATTCTTCATTGCAGTGCACAGGCTTCTCATTGCAGTGGCTTCTCTTGCTGCGGAGCACGGGCTCCAGAACGCAGGCTCAGGAGTTCTGGCGCACAGGCTTAGTTGCTCCGCGGCATGTGGGATCTTCCCGGACCAGGGCTCAAACCCATGTCCCCTGCATTGGCAGGCGGACTCTCAACCACTGCGCCACCAGGGAAGTTCCAAGTATTTTCTCTAAAAGCTTTGTCATTCCAGTTTTAATTTTCCTACATTTTGTTGCCTTGTCTGTAAGAAAACAGAAATGCTTTGGGGAGAGAGGAAAGCTAAATAGAAACTAAAAGCTTCAGGTTTGAGTTTTTTACATCTTTCATTTCTGTGGGGAACCAAACTAAATGCATTAAGATCTGTGAGGAAGCCTGAACTACCTTTGTCCTGTAATTCCCTGGAGCTCCACAGAGTCTGTTTCTATTAATCTTACCTTCATGTTCTTAATCACTATGTATGGAGGCATAAAGGTGGTTCCAAAGAGGGGTGAAAAGAGTTAGGGGGGGAAAAGGAGCACCAAAAAGTTAGGTGGGGTGGGGAGCAACGCAACAGACGAGGATGGAGGGAAACAAGGAGGACTGCCTGCTCGTGATATGTTTAGATGTTCCAAACATGACCTGCCATGATGTATTAAAATTGTACTTGGCAAGTCAGTGGTACAGGGGACTCTGAAAGGCAAAGTACCTATCCCACAATAAATAATCTGGAAATAATTTATATTTGGTTTTGGAATATATCCTGGAACTTACATGTTTCAAGGATGCAAGAGTGAATGAACAGTACCACCTCTCAGGGCTGATAGGAAAGGTCTCAGATCTCCTACACACCTCCCTTAGTGTAGGCAAGGTAATGAACCTTTCTTATTTTTCAGAGTTTTCTGCTGGCCTGTATCTTGAGTAAATAACAAAACACAGTCCTTTATAGTAAGATAAATGGTCACTGACTCAGTCACCATCAACAGCTCTTACATAGTATGCACTGAACCAAACTCCAGATACAGAGGCTGGTAACAGGCACAGTAATTCTCAGTGACCTACATAAGGCCTGAACCCATGACCCTAGCCTCATGAACATGACTCACTAACTTACTAACAATTGTTAGTAAGTGCTCTCAATAATACCTGGATATAAATAAAGCAGGGAGCTAAAGAAGAACTGAACTATCCAGATGAGAGATTTCTGAAATGTTTTTAAATGCAGTGTTTTTCCCATAAACATAAAGGTGAAGCTGTTCAGGTTGAAGACAGAGGGGGGCAAGGCAGATCCTACCTGTTTGCCTCTCCTGGCCCTCAGGGTAACCATAGGTCTCCTGGGAAATTTGAAAACAGGCCTGGATAATTTAAAACAATAGATAATTCACTGATTTTATATCCAGCTTTGAGATGAATAGTTTTTTGCACAGATTTTTCTCTTCGAATCTAACAGGTTATCACAAATCAAGGAATTTAAGATGCCATCAATGGTAATAAATGCGTGCATCCTCAAATTGATGGTATATGGTATTTAAAATCTGCACACCTTATCACCAGAAAGTAGGGAGAAATGTCCAGTCATTTACAAGTGGCTACAATTATAAAAGCTAACATGTTTTGAGTACTGTACGCCATGCGGTGTTTTCAGTGCTTTACATTTAATGCTCCTACCTATTCTATCTCCATTTACAGATGAGAAAAGATACAATGAAGTAACTCTCAAGATCACATGAATCCAGGCAATGAAGGAGTTGGATGGAACGAATATAATGCCAGGCAGTTGGAACCTTGGTTGAAAGCCTGACAGATACACTGAAGCTCACAGTAAACTCCCTTCTCCTAGCCACATCTTTCCCAGAGCATCTCCTTCCACTGTAATAAGTTGCTCTACAATGAACAGTCTGGGTCCTGTAGAACATCAAGTTAAAAACTATCTATAAGGAAGATCATGCACACAAACCACAGAAAAGACCGTTTAAAATGCTGAGCTCCATAAAGTTGAACCTGACCTTTTTTCTTAGGCAAATCTTGTTAAGTAGGTAAATGTCCAAAGTCTCAACTGTCCTGAGAGAGATCTGATTAAAGGTAGTGAAAACTTCCTGCTGTTACTCAGTAGACGTGTGACTCTGATCAAGTTCATTAACATCTCTTAAGTGTCAATTTCCTCACCTGTAAAAGAGGACTTAACTATACACATTATCTCAAAAGGAACCAAATGGATGCCCAGAATACACTCAAGCCACTGTACAAATCTCTAACTGGAACAGAAGACAAATAATAGGAATGACTTAGGAAAATCGTGCTTTTAAAAAATGTTTGTTACCTTTTAGACTGTTTGCAACGCCCTCACTTCTTTCCTTTTCCTCCAGTTATACGGCTGGCTCAATAAGAAGGTTGGGCTTACTGCTGTGGAAAACTGCATGTCCTCCCACCCCCATACCCTAGAAAGCCAAATAACCAGATGAAAGGATCAACTTTGGAAGCTATCCTAGCTAGCCAAGCTCTTCATGATGCAGAACTCCACCAGGGATTAGTGCTAAATCCAGTTGAGTTTGTCTGGATTAGCCACTCTACCTGTTTTCCCTAGGAACCTGCAGCCAGGGAATGGCAGTTGTCACCAGATTCTAATTCAGGATCCTGGGCACACACATCACAACTAATAGTGAGTAGAATCTACTCAAAGACTAGAGCATCAAATGAAATGTGTAAAAGTATTCAGCAACAAATACGTGGACTCAAGACTGAAAAACTAACCACTAACTGTTCTGCTCATCTGTAAAATGGGGGTGATTAGGTGGATTAAACAGATACACTGAAACACACAGTAAATGCCCTTCTATTCTTATCACTCCCAGAGCATCTCCTTCCACAGTAGTAAACTGTTCCATGTTAAACAGCCTGAGTCCTGTACATCAGGCTTAGCTCTGATTTGTCTTGGTCAGCAGGGATAAAACGCGACACTTCCTCTGTGGGGTATATAAAAACCGTTCCCCCCGCCCTTCCGACACTTGCTCTGTGGCTACTATTTCCATGATTCACACTTAAGTTTGGGGCTTCTGATTCTTTACTGACTGAGTCATCTACGTGTGTTCTCTCCCTGACCCTAGGAGAGAAGATTATAAACAGATCTCAACCTCATCTCCTTCGCCACTGGCCAGTATGCTCATCCTCTCTTTAGAGGCAACAATTTTTCCCCAGCTTTAAAAAAAAAAATTGTGGTTAAAAAATACACAGGAACTTCCCCGGCGGTCCAGTGGGTAAGACTCCACACTTCCAATGCAGGGGACACGGGTTCGATCCCTGATCAGGAAACTAAGATCCCACAAGCTGCACACAGTGCGGCCAAAAAAAAGAGAAAAGTTCACTATCTAACCATTTTTGAGTGTACAGTTCAGTAGTGTTAACACTGTTATGCAAAATGGCAACACTTTCTTCATATGACAATTATAAACATTTTTCTTGTGAGCAGCCCATATTTAAGAATCAAGAGTCAGGGGGCTTCCCTGGTGGCGCAGTGGTTAAGAAGCCGCCTGCCAATGCAAGGGACACGGGTACGAGCCCTGGTCTGGGAAGATCCCACACGCCATGGAGCAACTAAGCCCATGTGCTCTAGAGCCACAGTTGTGGCTAGTTGTGCAAGCCACAACTACTGAGCCCGCATGCCACAACTACTGAAGCCCACACGCCTAGAGCCCATGCTCCACAACAAGAGAAGCCACCGCAGTGAGAAGCCCTCGCACTGCAAAGAGTAGTAGCCCCCCACTCGCGGCAACTAGACAAAGCCCACATGCAGCAACAAAGACCCAACGCAGTCAAAAATAAATAAATAAAATAAATAAATCTATTAAAAAAAAGAATCAAGAGTCAGAATTGGCATAAAGCCTGACTTTGCCAATATCTTCCTTATCTGTATATCACAAACAATAAATATAACACCTATCTGACAAAGCCACCATCTTTTTTTTTCCTTTTTTAAAAAATTTATTTTTATTTTTATTTTTGGCTGAGTTGGGTCTTCGTTGCTGGGCGTGGGCTTTCTCTAGTTGCGACGAGCAGAGGCTACTCTTCATTGCAGTGCGCGGGCTTCTCACTGCGGTGGCTTCTCTTGTGGAGCACAGGCTCTAGGCACGCGGGCTTCAGAAGTTGTGGCTCACGGGCTCTAGAGAGCAGGCCCAGTACTTGTGGCGCACAGGCTTAGTTACTCCGTGGCATGTGGGATCTTCCCGGACCAGGGATCTAACCTGTGTCCCCTGCATTGGCAGGCGGATTCTTAACCACTGCACCATCAGGTAAGCCCCAACATAATTATTAAATCCTCTGAAACTGCTACAAAAAGTGGTTCACAAAGTTGAATGGTGGTGAGTTGGACTTTGTTCTTCTTCCTTTCCCTGATCTGCCATCTTATCTCCTGTTTAGTTATATGATCTTTCCATACGACTATGTACACAGCTAAACAAGAGTTCATCTCACCTAAGAGGCATTCCATTTTGGAGGTGCTCAGGTGAGGCAGACAGGGAATGCAAAATACATTTTAAAAAATCTCTTTTCCTACTTCCTCCCAAAATGCCTATACTCTCCAAGTAATTCTCAAATCCCCATTAAGTATTCCCTCTCTCCTCCCCATACAGCTCTCTATTGCAGGGGGAGGGGAGTAGGAATCTCATTCTGTCTTTAGCTCCTCCTGTTTCCTTGGCAGCACTGTCAGCCCTGGGCAACAAAATTGCTGGATGTAGCAGCAGCAATTTACATATGGTAGCTAAGCTAATGTGCAGCTTTCTCTGGGAAGAACTGCTAACTGTCCTATGTATCTTTCTAGTTTGAACCCAATGTTCCAGGCATATCAGTGTTAAATATTTGCCTAGCAGCTTCTACCTCCCAAAGACACAGGGAACCATGCACAGAAGTCAGAGGCAGCAAAGGTTCCCCACTGTGTGGAAGAAGTGGGGGTTCTAAAGATACAGAGGAGGGCTACAACGACTGAGACACTGACAAAGCACCTAATCCGCACCCAAAGCCTCAGTCATTCCAATTTCCCGTAATATTCATGTATCATTTCCTGAAATTTGGCATGTTCAAAGACCACCAGTTCCGCCTTAGTTTCACTGCCCGGCCATAAGGCCAAATCTGTCTCATCTAGTGAGTCACTACTGCTCCTCTCTCCAAATGCATTTTGATTTCAGCCCACTTGTGCAGCTCATCAGGGCTGCACCATATGTTAGTACCATGTAGGCAGAATGTGACTAATTTTTTTTTCTAAAACACTGTCAGAGTTACTTTTTAAATTACCTTATAATCTTGATGTCTCTGAAGAGTCATTTCTATAATACATAACCTTCTGGAAATGACTTTATTCTCCTGAGTGCTCAAAGGAGATTCTTCAGCATTTTCATTCCCATTTTCCAGATGAGGGAACTAAAGTGAAGACAGCAGACTAAGTGACCCAGGTTCCACAAGCAGCCAGTAAGATTTTTACTTTCTGGAGTCACAGCACTCTATTTGGTAAAATAAGCCAGTCTGTAAAATGCTTTTTTGGAGGGGAACTCAAAATATTCGTTTGCTTTTATTTTTCTGAGGTGATTATTAAACTTTAAGCATAACAAGTACTTGGAATTTATAGGCTGATTTTTTTTTTTTTTTTTTGGCCGTACGGGGGCCTCTCACTGTTGTGGCCTCTCCTGTTGCGGAGCATAGGCTCCGGACGCGCAGGCTCAGCAGCCCAGCCGCTCCGCGGCATGTGGGATCTTCCTGGACCAGGGCACGAACCCACGTCCACTGCATCGGCAGGCGGACTCTCAACCACTGCGCCACCAGGGAAGCCCCCTATAGGCTGATTTTGATGACTGGTCTCATGATATCCATCTGAGTAGTTTTAAGGGAAAAGGACTGAATGAGACATGGACCACAAATGTTTTTCTAAGGCAGAGATCATAAATGGGTGGAACTAACATTTTGAGAGTAAAAGAAATATATCTGGCTTGCAGATTCAGCTACCATCACCATGTCCCCTAAAATTTTTTTTAAAAGGAGGGGCTACTCCTCCCTACCCTAGGCAACATGCCTCTTCTCCAGCAATAATGGTTGCTGGTTTTGATAGTTCAACTTATTTCAGGACAGTCTCCATAGGTCTTTTCTTTCAGGTCATATGTTCATTCCAGTAATTGTTTGGGGTAGCAGTTTTTTGTGTTTTCTTTTGCGGTACGCGGGCCTCTCACTGTTGTGGCCTCTCCCGTTGCAGAGCACAGGCTCCGGACGCGCAGGCTCAGCGGCCATGGCTCACGGGCCCAGCCGCTCCGCGGCATGTGGGATCTTCCCAGACCAGGGCACGAACCCGTGTTCCCTGCATCGGCAGGCGGACTCTCAACCACAGCGCCACCAGGGAAGCCCTGGCGTAGCAGTCTGACTGACACTGCATTAAGATCTTTCTATTCTGATAAACAAGGTACTACTGTATAGTACAGGGAACTATAATCAATATCCTATGATAAACCATAATGGAAAAGAAGATGAAAAAGAATTTATATATGCATAAATGAATCACTTTGCTGTACAGCAGAAATTAACACAACGTTGTAAATCAACTATACTTTAATAAAATTTACAAAAAAGATCTTTCTAGTCTTCAATTGATAATAGCACTTGCAAAATATAAAAAATGATCTTAAATATCTTATCAATAGTGAAACCTGCACATGCCCTTTGAATCCAGCAATTCAGCAACTCCAGTTCTAGAAATACAGCCTTCAAATAAGCTTACACCTGATGTACACAAAGGGGCATACATAAGAACATTGTTTATAATAGCAAAAACTGGAAACATATATGCGTATCAGTTGGGTGCTGGTTAAATAAACTATAGTACAGAGACACAATAGAACACTCTGTAGCTATTAAAGAGAAAAAGGCAGTTCCAATGTACCACTAAGGACTGATCAGGAGGATATATTTATATAAGAAAGGATTGGGAATTCCCTGGCAGTCCAGTGGTTAGGACTTAGCACTTTCACTGCCAGGGCCCGGGTTCAATGCCTGGTCGGGGAACTAAGATCCCTCAAGCATCGTGGCGCAGCCAAAAAAAAAAGAAAGAAAGGGTTTACACATGGCTTGTACATAAACAGAATATCTCTGGAAGGATAAAGAAAAAATTGCTAACAAGGTTGCAGAAGTGGAATACTGACTGAATTGTCTACATATGGATATGCTATCTATTCTACAGAAATTTTTTTTTAAAGAAAACTCTTGAAATTATGAGGGACAAAGAAAAATCCCAACTCAAGCTCTGTTACAAAACAAGCACCTTGTTTTTGTATTTTTTTTCCTGCTTTGCCAGAAACTTGTGTGTGGAAACAGCCAATGTCCAGGTTAACCAGCAGTATACCTACCATGTGTGAGCTGAGTAATTATATTATACCATTTGAAATTATCCCAGCAACTCAACTGACTGCAAACATTACAGCTGGACTATTTACAAAGTTTGGAGGTATTTTCAATCACTCAGCTGTATATCTATGTGTACATTTCTTCAATCAACCCTTCTTGCCAGGCAGAGTGCAACATTAGCCGGATTCCAGTAAGGAAGGCAAAGGACAGGGTGAGATAATGTGTCAAAACAAGTTCTATAAATACAGCTTTTGGCCTAGTACCTCAAAAAGGAATCAAAACAGCTTCAAGCTTAAATAGAAAAATCCTACAGTCCTGCAATATCTTGCTTGAAAACTCTAGAGAACAAAAGAGGCCAGGGATCTGGAATCTTGTTTCTCACACCATATCTTGTGTCCCCCTCCCTAATCTCAGAAGGAGGTTAAGATCGAATTGCAGGTTATCATTCCAGGTCAGCATCTCCCCACCTTTTCCCTTATCTTACCCCCAACACTACCAAATACATCAATATCCTCTCACTGAGCTCACTCCCAACTCTTAGGCTAACATGCCCAATATATACAACATACAACAGTTCTTCCACAGTACCTAACACCTAACTTCTATCATCTCCAAAATCTTTGACCAAGCAGCCAGGAACCCTGCCTGTACCATCTGCCCCAACCTCACCCTAAACACATGGGCACTCAGCAGGATGCTTCCATATGGTCTTGTCTCAGGAGGTTTGTCCTATTCTGTTGAAAAGCAGGAAACTCTACTCAATCTCTTTCTGTTCTTAAGGTCATAATTCTACAAAACCAGAAACCACTTCTTTCTGTAGAGACGCTTCCTGAGATAGTTAGGTTTTATGCCAGAAAATACAAAAATTACACCTTTGCTTCAGCCAATCAGGGCGTATGTTCAGCATGACTTGATTCATCCCAAAGGATGTGCAGCCCTAGGGCAAATTCTAAATATCTCTTTAATACTGTCACTTTAAAAAAAAGTGACTTCAGTTATCATGCTTTCATCACTCTCAAATTGTGCTCCTGAAAGTGCTTCTCACATTTAAATACCCATTTATATGATCTCTGTCACCTCCTTCAAATCACTCCTAAAAAAAATCCCACTGTTCCACAAAATTAAACTTGTCAGTGCTTTGATTTCATTTTTACAAAAACAAGCTCTCTGTAAAATGGGAGATCTATCCATCAAAAAACACACATAGAGAACATCCAACTTGATACCTAGAAGAAGAGAGGGTACAAAAAAGGCCCAATCCCCATCCCTGTTCAGAAGACAAGATTTACACAAACAAAAAACATAGGACAGGGCTTCCCTGGTGGCGCAGTGGTTGAGAGTCCGCCTGCCGATGCAGGGGACACGGGTTCGTGCCCCGGTCTGGGAAGATCCCACATGCCGCGGAGCAGCTGGGCCCATGAGCCATGGCCGCTGAGCCTGCGCGTCCGGAGCCTGTGCTCCGCAACGGGAGAGACCACAACAGTGAGAGGCCCACGTACCGCAAAAAAAAAAAAAAAAAAAAAAAAACCCCATAGGACAGCATATACACAAGGGAAAGCATATACGGTTAGAGAAAATCTGTCATCAATTTGAGAGAGACAAACACCTTAGAAGAACTGATTCTTCCCTGTCTAAATCAAAGTTTTGTGCTATTTAATCACGTCTAAGATGGAATAACATTTTTGCTACCCTCCACTGAAATTACTCAGCCTACCAATAATTCTTCCATCATCATTTCTTTTAAACACATCTCCCTATTATCCTGTTACACTAACACAGATCACAGCTAGTGGATTAGGTAAAATCTGCCAGTCTTCCCTTCCCATGCTCCCCTATGAAGGCCTCTCCTGAAGATGTGTAGCGCAGGAACCAAGAGTTAAAGAAACTAAAATTAACTCTGCTTTCAATATCTTCAGTAAACAGTCTGGCACCAGCAGAGATAAATTAGTAATTCTGGGAATGCTTCACAGACTATTTGCCTTCCAGCTTTTTATCATCAAAAAATGAATTAGTTGACAGAGACCTGCAAAACCAAAGTTATATAGTATAGTCATTTTCAGAAGGAAATTCTAAAATGAAACTGGGTTAAACTGATTCATGATTCAAAAATCCCCAAATAAAACTCAGAACATGTTAATAAAATTAATAGTCAAATATTGACTATAAGCCTATAATGCACCCTACACTCAGACTCTGGAGTCACACCACTTTTTTTTTTTTTTAATTTATTTTATCTTTGGCTGCATTGGGTCTTCGTTGCTGCACACAGGCTTTTCTCTAGTTGCGGCGAGCGGGGGCTACTCTTCATTGCGGTGCATGGGCTTCTCATTGTGGTGGCTTGTCTTGTTGCGGAGCACGGGTTCTAGGCGCGCAGGCTTCAGCAGTTGTAGCACGCGGGCTTGGTAGTTGTGGCTCGTGGGCTCTAGAGTGCAGGCTCAGTAGTTGTGGTGCATGGGCTTAGTTGCTCCGTGGCATGTGGGATCTTCCCAGACCAGGATTCGAACCCGTGACCCCTGCATTGGCAGGTGGATTCTTAAAACACTGCGCCACCAGGGAAGCTCCCACACCACTGCTTTTGAATCCCAGTTTTGAGCTTACTAGCCAGGTTTAGCTTTGGGTAAACTGTTTAACTTCTTTATACCTGTTTTCTCATCTGCCAAATGGTTATGGTAACTGTATCTACTTTAGAAGATGTTTGTTAGAATTTTAAAACTCATGTATGTAAAAGCATTTAGAACACTGCCTGGCACACAGAAACCACTCAATAAACTTTTGCTATCATTATTATTCCAGGCACTAAGGTTGGTGCCTATGGTGGGAGAGGATTGTTTCTCTTCAAAACGGAGGACGTAAGATTTTAATTTAATTTTTTTCTGTTCTTCTTCAAATTCTTTTCCCATTAAGGTTATTACAGAATATTGAGCAGAGTTTCCTGTGCTATACAGTAGATCCTTGCTGGTTATCTACTTTAAATACAGCAGTGTGTAGATGTCAATCCCAACAAAATGGAGTACCTAACATTAGACAGAAATATTTCCTATTAGAAGGAGAGGGAGGGGTGTAGATAAGAAGGCAATGACTGGCTGACAAATCTTCAACTGGGCCTGTTCGCGTCCAGTGTAAGTGTAACCTTCATTACGAAATACTGAACCACTTGTTCTAAGAGCACTTATTTATTTATAAACATTTATTTATTACCCTCCCGCATCATATCAAAAAAGGATTTATGGAAGCTTTCAAAAAGCATACAATGAAAAAAATAACAACTAATGAGACCAGGAAAATTATAATTTTTTTTTAAAGATCAAGAACAAAGGGAAAGCTGAAATAGAGATGTGCTAAACCACAGAGTCCTTTATTGAGGTTGAGCAGTAAAATCAGAGAGCTGCCACTGATTTTAATCTCCAATGATAGACCCTAAAGAGAGTATATAGTGATTCATGGTATAAATGAGAAAACATTAGTAGAATGGCAAAATGAGACAGGCACTAAGAGTTGCCAAGGGGAAGCTGAAGCCCACTTAATGCCACACTCAACAGTATTTTATAAAGTCATCAAGTATGTAGGACCCATGAGAGACTCAGCACCAGGTCCTAGGCCCTACACAAACACATACACCTGAAGCCAACAATGGACAAGTCACAGAACAACAGACTCCTAAGTGATTCAAAGGTAGAATACATCAGTAAATGGTCACATGGAACCCTGCAACCATACCACACAGCCACAGAAGAACCTGCCTCAGTGACTGTATTTCTCCAGCATTTTAAGTCCTTTACTCTCCTCATGGGCCACAGTTACAAATATGTGCAGAGAACTGTCTCATCCCTACTCAGCTGACAAGTTCTATTCCCAACCTGGCATGCTTATGACTCATGGGGGGGATGGGGGAGGGGAGTAAAAGGAAAGGGTAAAACAAAGAAACCAACTTGAATTTAGACTTAAGTTGATCAAGATCGAGCAATTCATTTCTGTCTAATCAGAATATCTCATAACAAAGCACGAGAGTACTCCTTAAATATATAACAAATCCAATACTCTTTGGAAATAAACTGAAATCTGTCTGCATGTCATGTCCCATACTATTCCTTAAATAGACATGACACCAAAAAACATTACAAGCCCTCTGGTAAGGCCAAACTTTACAAAGCACTCTGAATCTGTGCAAACAGCATAGGCCACTGCAAAGCCCAAAGCAATGGGGCATTTCCCACAGTTCCCTTCCCGGCAAAAGGCCAAGGGAAGAGGCTTAGCCCCTACTGTACCCTCTTCCAAAAAGATGTGTATGAGGTCATTTCTTAAGGGGGTAAACGTGTCTCAGCCTTTTCTACTCAAATCTTACATCAGGAAATTTGTGTGCCAGGAAAGGAATTCATTTCCACCCCTAAGAACTGGGCTTTGTGACAAGTGAAAAACAAAAGGGAAAAAACACTACTACTTTAATGAGAAAAGTTTCTAAGAGAACCCAGAGACCATTTCTGACACTATGTTTACCAGTTTGGCATCCTCTCCCTAAAATATATTTTGTTAAATAATACAAATCTTGTCTCCTCACCCCATCCCCAAGATTCTGAAACATTCTTTACCATTTATAATTGACAAAACAAAACAAAAAAGACAAACGGGTCACCTCTTCAACTTGAAAACCTCAGTCCTCCACAGAAATGTACACAGACAGACAGATGGACGCACGGAAGAACACAAATTGCAAGCCCTGGCTGAGCCCTGAGCAGGCCAGAGCCAGGATGGGCGCACAGGGCAGCCACGCGGCCGAGCTAGTGGGCTGCTCCTGCTGTTGCTGTACAAATATAGAAAGCTGAAAAGTGGAACAGCAGCTTCAGCAAAACAGGTCCTCCTCCCTGCTCAGAGAGGGAGGAGCAGGGACCTGAACAGCTTTATCCATACATGGTTGCTGAAAGGGGGCCATTAGTGAAAGCCCAATTATCTCACACACATGCACTGTGTTCACATGCTCCAGACAAAAAACAGAAACACACAGGCCGGTACTTGAAGAAAGGTTTGAGATTCTATTTTGGCCAAGGAACTTCCCGATAATTTCAGTCACTTACACCAAGAATCCCTCTGCCACAGCAAACAGGAAAGACACTGTGAGAACTTCAGCAGGCTGCACTCTTACCAGGCCAGCAGCAGCCATGAGGCTTAATTTATCATTTAAATCCTGGAACTTAACATGCAAAAAAGGTTATTCCGCATGTGTGTGAAGGGTCCTAGACTTCACGGGCCCTTTGCTGCTTTCAGAATGAAGGTCTCATTCCAACTCTCAGACAGTTTTAGGTCTCTCTTTTTCTTTTCTTCTGATTTACAAGTTAAAATAAATTTGATACAACTTTTAAAATATATTTCCCAGGATGCTGGCTTATATAATCAGAAGTCAAATGTTTATGTTCTAAAAATTACTTTGCTTGGAACAATTCATTCAGATTCATCTCAATGTGAAATATATGAAAAGCTTAATTTCTGGCCAGAGTGAACTCTCCAAAGATAAGAAATGCATGGTTTTAAAAAAAAAAAAAAAAAAAAAGGCAGGCAACCAAAGAAGGAAAGAAAATGCATGGTTGATGGGTTCAAATGATTCTGTACTTTAGTTCTCAATGAATCAACCAATACTTACTGTGCATTTGAGATCTTTGATTACAAAATACTTGCTAAGTCACCCAGTTGCGAAGGGGAGCTCCAGAGAGAAGAACATTGCCTAGCTCCTTTCCATCACTGACATGTCTGGTATATGTGTGTGCACAATCCTCCAGTTTATGGGACATAAATAAACATACTAGGTTGCTGGGGGGACATAAATAAACATACTAGGTTGCACCCCAGCAAAACGCTTTCTCTAAAACTGAAAAAAAGAAAACCCTTCAAATTCTTAAAATTAATTGGTTCACCATAATTATTTACTTTAGTATATTTTATAGGCAAATTGACCATTTGAAATTTTCTCTTTACCTTTTGTAGGTAATGTAGTAATGATGAGCAAATTATGCCAAATTATGGCAAAACTGATCTCTCAATCCCACCACCTAGATCTCACAGTGCAAGGCACAGCCTTGTCCACACTCTGTTTGACGTGCTGAAAAAGAAGAGCACAGGGACTTCCCTTGTGGCTCAGTGGTTAAGAATCCGCCTGCCAATGCAGGGGACACAGGTTCGAGCCCTAGTCCGGGAAGATCCCACATGCCACGGAGCAACGAAGCCCATGCGCCACAACTACTGAACCTGCGCTCTAGAGCCCGTGAGCCAGAACTACTGAGCCTGAGTGCCACACCTACTGAAGCCGCGCGCCTAGAGCCTGTGCTCCGCAACAAGAGAAGCCACCAAAATGAGAAGCCCACGCACCGCAATGAAGAGGGTAGCCCCCGCTCGCCGCAACTAGAGAAAGCCGGCGCTCAGCAACGAAGACCCAACGCAGCCAAAAATTAATTTTTTTTTTTTAAAAAAGAGAAAAGACCACAGCAGAATTCCAGCAATGGAGGCATTTTCATGTCCCACAAAACAAGGACACGCAAGTGTTCAACATTTTATTTAAAATCTCTTAACTGTGTTAGTGTCTTATACTTTTTTTTTTAATACATTTAATTTTTCTGAGCAGGCCTGTTATAGCAACTTTGATTTCCCAAAGTGTATTTTATTGTGGACTACTATGTTATTTTTTGGGTGAGATCACAGCTTTAATTACCCATTAAGATTACTTACGTAAAGATAAACAACATGGGCTTCCCTGGTGGCGCAGTGGTTGGGAGTCTGCCTGCCAATGCAGGGGACATGGGTTTGTGCCCTGGTCCGGGAAGATCCCACGTGCCGCGGAGCGGCTGGGCCCGTGGGCCATGGCTGCTGGGCCTGCGCGTCCAGAGCCTGTGCTCCGCAGCGGGAGAGGCCGCAGCGGTGGGAGGCCCGCGTACCGCAAAAAAAAAAAAAAAAAAAAGATAAACAACACAATGCAAAAAACCACAATTGTATACAGCAAGGGTGTTTAAAGTATAACCACAAAATCAAAATGGCTATACACACCTATAGTATGGCCATTGGCAAGTCATTTCTTTCCTGTTACCTGCTTCCTCAAGTGAAAAATGGTATTGGACCAGATCAGGAGTCCACATTTAGGGTCCACAGACCTGTAGAATTCATGGATATTTCACGCATGCCATAAACCCCACTATATTATGTGCAAAATTTTATATATATGTAAAATATATTTATGTACTTAATTTATGTTTATAGGGAAATGGGTCCATAGCTTTTTACCAGATTTTCAAAGGGGGGTCCATGATCCAAAACAGGTTTAAGAACCAAAGACTAAATGATATATAGTTTGTTCCATCTCTAACATTCTGTCATCTCCTCTTGCACTTCCTAGTCCAATAAGAAGGCAATCTTCATGACTAAACCTAGTCAAGAATAAACAAGTCACCCTGGCCAAGAAATTATTCAAAACAATATATCCCAATTCAAAAGAATCTCAATTGTTTTTAGATGCAGACTAACATAATGCCTTTTAAAAAAAATTCTCAGACTTCCCTGGTGGTCCAGTGGGTAAGACTCCGAGCTCCCAATGCAGGGGACCTGGGTTTGATCCCTGGTCAGGGAACTAGATCCCACATGCATCCCGCAACTAAGAGTTACCATGCCGCAACTAAAGAGGCCACACATGGCAATGAGGATCCCATGTGCCACAGCTAAGACCCGGCACAGCCTAAATAAACAAATAAGTATTTCTCAAAAAAAATTCTCAAGCTATTGTAAATCAACCATAACTTCAATTAAAAAAAAAAAAAAGCCTCAGGAAAAAAAATTTTTTTTTCCCAAGCAAATTTTACTATCACAGCTCACCTCAGGAGGCTTACAGGAGAGTGGAATTCTGTAGATCTGCTGAGGAACATCCCACTAGATACTTCCTCTCTTACCAGGTGTACTTTTTTTTTAAGAAGCTAAGGCCTCCAGTTTCCTACTTCTAATTCTATCCTGTAGCACAGAAAGTAATAGGAGACAGGTAGAGAGGGAAAAAACTAGAGCATGGAAGATTGGAATAAAGAAGACTGATAATAGGCAAACAAAGAAGCTACCCATCCTGTCAGCAAGACGTGATATCTGAGAATAGCCACTGCCTAATATCTCAATTTGTAAAAAGTATATTAGATAAAAGAAAAACCTAGCCTTCCTCTAAGACAATAAAGGAAAAAAATGTGTCTGTTACTGAACCATTTAAGCCTAAAATTTTTAGGTTCTCATGGCAACCTAAGTCATCACACTGCACATACTGTATATAAAGTACATATTTAGAGGCTTAACTAGTAAACTCAAAATGTGACATATGTGCAATGTGGGCGACAACATTATTCTGGGAACTTTAAAATCTTCCAACTTTTATTTTGCAGCCTCAAAGATGATATAATACAGTCAACTATGCAGAAGGTGCAAGCTCAAGGAAGAGGTACAAAGAACATAAATAGAAGCAAAGAGATGAAAGACAAGAAAAATCAGGCTATCAGAAAGTTTCTGAACATGGCTCTCCCTCCCACTGTGAATCAACCTGTAAATGGAGACTTAAAAAACAAGATTGCTAGTGAGGACATATATCAAGATAGCATTTGGGACACACTTTAATGTGGGTCCAGTCAAAAGAGGACATGGTCACAGAGCAGACCATTTGGTAAAAATGGCACTGACTGCAAGGTAGCCAAGAGACTGGTGATTTCTTTCTCTCTCTTTTCTAGGACCTCATGGAATATGGCTGTTTGGAATTAAGAAGCAATGTCAGAGCCAAAAGGATGGCTGTGGGGCATGGGAGTTGGAAGATGGGGACCAGACTTTAAGAAGAAGGGTAAAAAAAGGGAGATGGCCGTCTTTCATGTCACATCATTTCTCATTAAGGAACCAAATAAAGATGTAACAACATCCAGTTTTCTCACCTACTAAATGACCTGTGGGAGGGATACCCCCACCTATCTGCCCATAGGAACTCCATGCATTTCTTTTTAAAGACACGAAGATGCTATGAATGCTACCTACCTTAAAACCATATTTCCATGCCACTTTCGTTAGGGTTAAATCACTCCTACTTTTCAACAAGAAAACAGGTAAACAGTTTAGGTAAGGTACGCAAACAGTATCTTACCAGGGCAGTTAAAAGATACGCCCATTTTTTCCTAACTCAATGGTAAGAACTTCTAAAATAAGACAATGAATTTACATTACTGATTAACAGTTAAAAATTATACTACTACATGAAAAGGAGTGGTTACAAAAATAATTTCATTTTTTTTTTAAATATTTACTTATTTATTTATTTTTGGCTATGCTGGGTCTTCGTTGCTGCACACGGGCTTTCTCTAGTTGTGGTGAGCAGGGGCTACTCTTCATTGTGGTGCTCAGGCTTCTCATTGCAGTGGCTTCTCTTGCTGCGGAGCACGGGCTCTAGGTGCAAGGCTTCAGTAGTTGCAGCACTCTGGGCTCAATAGTTGTGGCTTGTGGGCTCTGGAGCACAGGCTCAGTAGCTGTGGTGCACGGGGTTAGTGGCTCCGCGGCATGTGGGAATCTTCCTGGACCAGGGCTCGAACCCGAGTCTCCTGCATTGGCAGGCGGATTCCTACCCACTGCGCCACCAGGGAAGCCCAATTATTACATTATTTTCATGAGGCTTAGCCTTTAGAAGCAAGAAAAGGAAAGGAAAATAGCACAGAATTTGGAGTGTGGACTCAAAGCCCAGCCCTGACCTACAACTTGATAGCTGGATGCCCCCAATAAGTTACTATCCTCCCTGAGGTTCCTAACCTCAAGTTTCCTTGTCTACAAAATGGTACGGATGAAACCATCTCTCTCTTCCTCTCCTTTTCGTTTCTCTCTCTCACTCCCCACACCTCCCACCCAAAACGTGAAGTCTAACAGCTCGTTTCTGTCATTACACTGTAATTCAGCATACTTTCTTATCAAGAAAAACTGTATGATGAACTTTTAAGCAAAAATTCACTGGTCAAATTAAGAACCAGAATAATGACAAAAATAATAAATATGTTTTGGACTAAATGAGGGAAAAGGGCACTGGGTTGAGGCTACAATTAGAGATTTCTTTCAGAGCCAGGCCACACCCGCTAATGACTAAAATATTTGATTACCTTAATTACCCTGGCTGCACAACAAGAAGTGCTGGTGGTCATGAAATTCCAGAATATTAAAAACTCAGCCACATTTTCATTATAGCATTCTCTACTGTGTTGAAGTCAAGACAGCAAAAGACTGCCAACAGCATTTCCACTTTAACTTTCTGGTAAGACAGAAAGAAAAATTAACATTGGAGCCAAATTCTCCATTTTTAAATATGGTAAATTCTTCGAGGAAAAAGTATCTGTGGGTATAAGAAACTGAAAACATTTCTGTATACCTTATTAGAAAATATGCATTTATGCTTTGCTTAAAAGGTATAAAAAAAACACCTCAAGCTAATAATCTTAAATGTTTACCTGTTACTACCTTTCAAGCAGTTAGGAAAGAAGAAAAGTGAAATAAAAGCTGAAGCACTTACTGAAGGGACATTAAATGACTGGCATATTGAGCAATAATGACATCCAAGAAATGGACCTTAAAAAAAATTCTTTTTTGGTACGTGTAATTAATAATTACCAAAATAATGTTGGTTTTGAATCCAAAACTCACTTCTGTGTAAATGAACCTACTCTAAACAATGACAAAAACAGTCACAAATGCACCATAAAAAATACAAAATAGCTTGCCTATCTGGCTTTTGATTTTATTTTTTAAATATTTTGAGGCCTCTTTGATACTCTTTAGCTCACCATCATCTCATCTTATTAGGCACGCTATAAAATACTTTAAGCTGAATATAGCATTTATCATCCTTCCCTCTCAGCTGTTAAAGGACTAGCTTGTTCCAAATATGGCATTATCTTTTCAAAGTTCTAGAGTTTAGGCATGACATAATTCTTCTAACGAATTATCTGCCTTGTCATGACTGACAAGCATGACTTAAACGGAGATAAACAGGCTAATGAAAAACATTCCGGTCTGATTTTCAATTGCTAATTTATAAGGGGAGAAAAATAAAGCTTATAGCTTTAAAATGGGAAAGCCATGTAAAACTATCTTCTCTTTGAAGTCAGGCAGTGGAGTTTTTGCTAACTAGATAGGTAACCCCCACCTGAGGGAAGAGGCAGAGGGCACCTGCCCAGGATGCTGTAGAAGGGATTCCTCCACTGGGTAGAAAATTCCCCTGCATGACCTCTACGGTCTTTTCCTAACCTCAGAAACTGATACTTGGTTTCTGAAAAGTAGAGGCATGGCAAATGTGATGTGTGGGCAGAGACAGCAGAACCGTCCTGGAAAATGAGAAGATCTGGGATGGCATCCTGCTTCTGCTTCTATGTGAACTTAAGTAACACATTTCACTTCCCTCATTTGGAAAATGAAAGGTTTAGAGAAGAAAATGAAGGTCCTAACATTCGGAGCCTATGGCTTCTTCCTATGCCTGCCTTGGCCACCCACCACCTTCCCACTACTGCACCTTACCATAATTAGGCAGCTTTTTAAAGCATCTAATTAATGGAACACAGAAACTTTAACTTTCTATTTCTGGCTTGTTGCAAATGTGCAACAGCATTTTACCAAGGAGTAGTTAATGCCACACAGTTCTTGATATACTGGCTTTTCTTTGAACCCCAGTGACAGTTACACAGTGACAAGTTGTAAGCAAGGAGGTTGTTACCATGGGGACCCACGAGGATTCCTGGGGGTGGATCCAGCAGGCTTTTTTTTCTTTTGGTCAGAGCATTTTTTAAATTTTTGGCTGCGTTGGGTCTTTGTTGCTGTGCGCGGGCTTTCTCTAGTTGCAGCGAGTGGGGGCTACTCTTCGTTGCAGTGCACAGGCTTCTCATTGCGATGGCTTCTCTTGTTGCAGAGCATGGGCTCTAGGCGCCTGGGCTTCAGGAGTTGTGGCTCGTGGGCTCTAGGGCACAGGCTCAGTAGTTGTGGCGCATGGGTTTATTTGCTCCGCGGCATGTGGGATCTTCGCGGACCAGGGCTCGAACCCATGTCCCCTGAATTGGCAGGAGGATTCTTAACCATTGCGCCACCAGGGAAGCCCGGTCAGAGCATTTTTTGATGGTCTGGATCTAGCAATCCAGAAAGCCTGATCTAATTTTTCTTCAGCAAGCTGCCTTCAAGAAATATAGCAGGTCCAAAAGGGTTATTTTTAAGTAGTTTCCCAATCCCAGCACCACAATCTATAACCCACATTAGTTCAGTAGTTTGCAAGCTTAAAAAAAAAAAAAAAAAGGACTTGTAAATGCATCACACAGAGGCTATTAAACAAAAATGGCATATGATAAAAACAATATAATAAACCTGGTGTCTTTCCATGATTATTTCCCATATAGTATACAATTCTGAAGAAATATTAACTGTTTTAGTGACTCTCTTGCAAGAGTTAAATGTATTCAAGTTTTAATCTCCCTATTCATAAAAACAATTAAATAAATACAGCTCAATAAAGTTTCAGTGACCTACGTATGCTTCCATATCTTTCCAGATCATGATACAGCATAAATTATATTCAGTATTTTCCTATCAAGACTTCAAAGTTCTCCAAAGCAAGTTTCTACTCAAGAAATTTCAGCTTCCCTACATGATTATGTCAGAAACATATCACACAAAATAATTATAATAAATAAAACTGATTATAAAATAAATCACACTGATTAGACCAGAACAGAGTTTAAATTGCAAGTCTTGCCTCCAAAATTGCTGTGTATGGACAAAGGGGATGTAATTCAGGGAGATGAACTGTCACTCCCAGCTAAATGTGTGCTGGCGCTCAGCTCCCCTGAGACCCATTCTGTTAGAAGATACCTTAAGAAAACAGATCATTTACAAGTCTAATCTGTGGATCTGGTTTGTTAAGAGAAGTGGAGCAGTCAGAATTCAAAAGAAAACATTCCTCTATGTCTTACTTAGCCCAGAGCAAAGTTACACCAGACAAATTAACATTAATAAATAAAAATAGAACTTGATTTCACAGTAATAATCTAAAACTTCAGCTTTCCTAGGCCTGATAACAACAATAACTTGAGAGCTAGAAAGCAGCTGGAACAAAGCTCAAGAAGTGTCTCTGTGCTCATAAAAATCTTCCCCTGATCTCAAACTAATAATTACTGAAAACCCTAAATATAAATGCCACTAAGATAAAACGTGTTGAAACCAGATTCATAACCGTACTATAAAAGTAAAACACAAATTCACAAGTCTAAAGAGAAAAAAAAAAGGACCTAAGGAGACAAGATATACTGTCAGCTAAAGGTAAACAACAGACATCAAGATATTCCACAGAGGGACTTCCCTGGTGGCGCAGTGGTTAAGAATCCGCCTGCCAACGCAGGGGACACAGGTTCGAGCCCTGGTCTGGGAAGATCCCACATGCCGTGGAGCAACTAAACCCATGTGCCACAACTACTGAGCTGCGCTCTAGAGCCCGCGAGCCACAACTACTGAAGCTCATGCACCTAGAACCTGTGCTCCACAACAAGAGAAGCCACTGCAATGAGAAGCCCTCACACCTCAAAGAAGAGTAGCCCCCCTCGCGGCAACTAGAGAAAGCCCTCGTGAAGCATCGAAGACCCAACACAGCCAAAAATAAACAAACAGACAAACAGATAGATAAATAGATAAAAAAAAAAAGAGAGCGAGAAACTTCTCCTTCCAAAGCAGGGGCTGCGTGTTCTATTCCTAACTCTGGTTGGGGAGCTAAGATCCCACATGCCTCAAGGCCAAAAAAACAAAACAGAAGCAATATTGTAACAAATTCAATGAAAACTTTAAAATTGGTCCACATCAAAAAAAAGATATTCCATAGAAATATTGTATCTGGTTTTCATATATTTACTCACCTAAGCTTTCCTGTAGCAGGTCCCAAAGAGTTATTTTTAAGTTTTCCAATCCCATCACCACAATCTATAACCCAAATTAGTTCAGTAAAGAAGTTTGCAAGCTTAAAAAAAAAAAAAATTGGACTTGTAAATGCATGCAGACGCTATTAAACAAAAACGGCATATGATAAAAATCATAATGATATAATAAATATGGTGTCTTTTCATGATTATTTCCCATAAACTTTAAATAGGAAGTGCAGAGGACAAGCCCCGAGCATAGTTTTGTCACTTTAGTTTAATATTAGACAATCTAAGAGACTCAGGGCACAGGACATGAGAAGAGGCAAACTCTTGGGTGCTTTATTTGTTTTTACTACTGGTTTACAATTTCCTTGATTTTATTTTTAAATGCATGTCTTGGCCCAGAAAAGCAAGAGAGCATAGACTGCCAGTAGTATCAGATTCTCCTTTTCTTATTTTCTGGAGCTACAGAAAACAGAGCCAGAATCAGGGTTGTCTAGGAGCCTTCTGATTTTGTCCAGGCAATATACAATATGAGGTTTTAAGATACATGAAGGCTTTTACAGTACAAATCTTAGCCAACTTAATGTCTTTGAATGGAAAGCTGCTTACATTTTATTCCCCAGAAAACTCCTTGGAGCTTTAAAGTACTGATTATTTTCAAAAGACAATGATTTGAAGAAATGGATTCACAGAATTTCAATTTTAAAAGTTTTCTTCCTATTCCTAGTCCTTAGTACTGAACTGTCTCAAAACAAAAAATTAAGTGCCACTCAACATATAGTACTCAACAAATATTTATCAATTACTTACTTTGTGCAAGGGCCCCATACCAGTAAACACTGTGGACTGTAAAAACATATAACTTCTTCCATGAACAGCCCTTGGGTCAATACTATACACACACTACAGTACAGTACAAAGGCATAACATTTTTTATGTTTATTTTCTCAACAATTTGACCTCCCATGTAAAATAACGACTTCCAGCTTTTTCTACCCTGCAAATCTATTCCTTCCTAGTAGTATACAAATCCACATTTCTTTTTAATTCCTGTTTTAATATTACAGAGAAATTTTACATTTCTCTGGAATACAGTCTTTCAACTTAACAGAAACCAAATGATCACAAGAAGAAAAAAAATCAAATTAGAAGCATTAAACTGTCCTTCTCAGAGCTTCCCTCTCTCCCTCATTAACATTTCTCAAAGAGAAAAACACCACTGTGATGCTCCTATTACAGATCATTCATGAAGTTACTAACTGAGCTGAGACCAGACAGACTCCATCAACTGGGCACACAGCCATTCACCATTACCCTTTGTTTAAAGTCTCAACTGCCGTTCAACCCACATTATTGTGTTCCACTCAAGTCCATCAACTTTTTTTTAAGAGGAAACAATCAGGAAACAAGCAAATGTGCTACTTTAGAAATGAAGAAAGGACCTAATTCACATGCCTCACAAAATTCTTTATAAATGATGGCTCGCTTTAAATTTCCTACCTGAAATAGTATTATTACTTTATTATCAGTCTTACATGCCTAAAAATAACTAGTTGTACACAGATAATCATTAGAAACTTGTTTTAAAAAAAACCCAACCCTCATTCTTGAGCTGGCAAAGCACCAGAGAGAAGCACTCTGTGCACCAAAAGGGAGAACACAGATGAATGTCTACACTACAGATGGAGAAGCCAAAACCCCAAGCAGCCTAAGCCTGAGGGTGAGGAGGCTGCTGGGGGAAAAGGGCAATCTTCCAAAGAGCCATGATCCCAGGCTTGACTGTTCTAAAATTCAAATCAATTTAAGAAATGTTGGGCAGAGTTCTGCACTAAGCATTTTATTAAAAGCTCTTTTGGTTTTAATTAAGAGAACTTCCTCCAAACTAGCTTAAGCAAAAAAAAAAAAAAAAAAAAGGCATTAATTGAAAAGATACTGGAGTATCTCATGGAACCCAAAGGCAGAAAGTATAACAGGGCCACACCTGCAAAGCCTTTCTGCATCCAGGCTTCTATTCTGCATGTGCTTCTAGTCTGCCTCTCTCTCCAGAGCTACATTTCTCATCAATGCTTCTTCCTGGATAAATGTACTTAATTCTCCCTCCCTGCAGACTGACCTTCACTGCTTCCACATGTATTAAGCCAGAACTTGGCTGCGCCCCAGGATCTGAGTCTATATGTTTCAAGTTCTCTGAATAGAGGTGATCTGTTTGTTCCCTAAAGACACGATTCTCAGTTCCAATCTCAAATACCTAGAAGAAACTGATGTGCCCAGCTTGGGCCATGGCCCACTGAAATGTTACAAGAAGGGCTAGATCACAGAGTATAATTAGGGTAGGGACTGCATGCCTGACTCCTTAAAAGATATATAATACACTAAATAAGCAATAAGGCAATCTCCATCCTCAAGAAAACCTTAAAATCTCACTGAAATGAAAAAAAAATCTTAACACTAAATAACATCCTATGATACAGTATTAGAATGAATGGACATGAAAAGCTTCATGACAAAGATTAGCTAGGCACTAAATGACAAACAGAAATTGAACCATGAGCAGGGAAGGGCTGAAGAACACAAAATGCAATGCCTGCTCCTCTTGCTCTGGCCATAAATCTAAGAATTATGGACCTAAGGAATACATAGTCTTTTTACCACATAAACAGCTTCCAGTGAAATATCCTAGTTGGAAGCCTGCTGTAAGGTTTAAAATGACTATATAACCACAAAGCAGTACTGTTTCAATGTGCAAGAATAACCAGCTCGCTGATGAATGTCAGTCATACATTTTCAAGGTGCTTGTCACCACCACCCTGACTTCCTTTCACTCCCTGGACCCCCTAAGACTCTTGATCAGACAGCAGCGTTCAGAATCAGGCAGGCAGCCAGCAGGGACAGCAAAGGTGTTTCTCCCTGGTAATATCCTACCCAACCTAGCATGGTTAAGTTAGCAACATCATGCAGACAACTCATGCAAGAGAGAAACACCAGCTAAACTATGTAATAGTAGGTGGGGGGGGGGGGGCCGGACTGGAGCAGAAAAGAATGTTTCCCACACACAAAAGCTACAAGCACAAAAAAACTGGGAAAAGCCTACAGTAAATTATCTGTACAAAACAGAAACTAGCAAAAACTGAACAGATGTCCAAATAATACTGGGTTAAAAAAGACAGTCTACTCACAGTAGACAATTAGTTACCCCACATTATCACCAAAATATCACACATTCCCACAGACTCTGCAAGAGCTTGCTTCAATCTCACAGGAAACAAAAAGGTAAAAAGAACAATGAGAAAGTGGTGACAGTTTCTAATTTAGTGATTCCTTTGCTAAAAAGTAGCAATGTTATGTAAATGAAAACTACTGACCTATCAAAATTAAAAGTATAACACTATAAAATTAAACGGCTTTAGAACCAAAAATCTTCATTTTGTATAATCCCCAAACTAAAGACGTTTCCCAATTTGGGAACATAATTTCAGTGGAGTTTCAACATGGCGGGGGAGGGGGGGCGGGAGTGATTTTAACTCCATTGTCAAAGCTGAACATAGCTATGGAGGTCATAAGGTTAGTGAACAGTTCTTTCTAAAGCTACACTCCTAACCTATGAACACATCCCCAAAGTAGCATATTAAAATCAATTAAGTGAGATCTCACTGCAGCCTCTAAACCAGAACTCACCATTCCTCTTCATATTTGCTGCCAAATTTTCTAAGTGGAGGAAAAGAAAAATCAAAACGTTACAATCCATAAGCTGTTCTGAAAGTGAGTCCATTTCTTGTAAAGGGGGGAAAAGGTTGGCTGACTGAGGGTCACATCAGAACTTCACAAAGCTCTAAGAGTTAAAATGCTTTAAATCATTTATTAAGATATTTTATACTCAGTCTCCCCTAACTAGGCTTTCTTATCTCTTGAGCACAAAGTCTAATTTTAATGTAACTTTTATGAATTTCATGTTCTCTGTATAAAAATTTAAAAACAATGGCAAGTATGAAGAAAAAAAAGTTGCTCATGCCCCAATGCTCAGAGAAAATTTTGGTATTTATCCTTCTAGCCTGTGAGATAACGTTTTTAGAAGAATTAAAGATTTCCTTAGCAGAAAGAATGTGTTAATAAGTCAATGTGCAGTTTATGATGAATATAAAACATTCTTGAAATTTTTTACAGGTCTGGAACTCAAAGAAGTTAAAAATAAACAAATTTATGCTCGTGGCTTCCATAGCATAGCAGAGGTTAAAAAAGTAACTACAGAACACAGGAATTCCCTGGCGGTCCAGTGGTTAAGACTTGGCGCTTTCACTGCAGCGGGCCCGGTTCGAACCCTGGCTGGGGAGCTAATATCCCGCAAGCTGCGTGGTGAGGCCAAAAGAAACCAAACCAAAACAAAAAGAACCCTACAGAACAGCTATGCTGATTAATTCTGTAAGGAAACCAGTACTTCAAGGAGATTCTAAAGCCAATTTCATGACAAGGACAAGTTACAATTACAAAGATCTCATCAAGAAAACTGTCTTTATCAAATTACAAAGCTCAGATAAAGATTCTTGATACAATATAGTTTACAAAGCAAATAGCTAAAACTGATTAACTCTTTCATCTACATTACAACTCTAAATATTAGAGCCCACCCTCTCTCCAAGCCTAAAACTAGTTACCTATAACTAGGAAGAGACCTAGGTATCCCTACAGCAAATCCAATAATACATTCATCTGTATTTTTCAGTTTCCTATGAACATCGAAGACTCCCTATCAACAAACTCCCACGTGAAGTGTAGACAGTGAAGATGAAATCTAGGAAACCACATTACCTGAGCATTCCACAGGGATCAACGAGCTTAAAGGTTCTATGGGAAAGGACACTCTTCATAGCAAAACAATTCAGATGCACGAACTGGACTTCAGGAAACAATCTTATCCCTAAGCCACAATGGACAAAGGAAAATGCAAAACAAAATACACCTAAAAGGGGAAAGGAAAGGAACACTGACAGTAGCTACTGTCTATGTATGGCACTGCTACTCATTTTAACAGTGTCTCTGATTTGGTTGAACTGCATTACTGACCCAAGAGATAAGTAGCAGGCCCATTTTTACGGATTAAAAAAGGAAATAGCATTATCAACACTGTGCCTGGCACTATTCAGTGCCTAGCTTAAGTTATCTCAATTAATTCTCACATTACATTCCAAGTTGGTTATCTCCATTTTAAAGATGGGAAAAAAGACTCAGAAATGTTAAGGTCACTCAGTGATATTACCAATTTTTAAGACCAAAGGTTGGAGCTGTCAAACTTACCCTCCCAAGCAATGCCTATAAACCCCAGTCAAGTCACATCATTCTTTCAAACCACAGGTTTCAAAACAATTTTAAGAACTCGAAAATCCTAGAATCAACTCTCAATTATGGGAAGACTAATTCTGTAGGTTTAGTTCAAAATTTCTTGTTTTGGAATATAGCCAATATTTAATAATAACTATAAATGGGGTATAACCTTTAAAAAATTGTGAACCACTATGCTGTACACCTGAAACTTATATAATTTTGTGAATCAACTATACCCCAATAAAAAAATTAGCATAAAAATTTTTCTTGTTTCTATTTTACTTGCTCTTTGACCATTTCAGAATGCCACAGCACAGTGTGCAGGTAAATACAGGATTATATTAATAGCAACCAACTAGCAGAATCTGTGTAAGTTCCACTCAGAAAGCCTACATAGAAAGTTAATTCTTGTTTCAGACGTATAGTGAGGGGCTTCCCTGGTGGCGCAGTGGTTGAGAGTCTGCCTGCCGATGCAGGGAACGCGGGTTCGTGGCTAGGCCCGTGAGCCATGGCCGCTGAGCCTGCGTGTCCGGAGTCTGTGCTCTGCAACAGGAGAGGCCACAACAGTGAGAGGCCCGCGTACCGCAAAAAAAAAAAAAAAAAAAAAAAAAGTATAGTGAAATACTTGAACTTCCATGATACATTCTACTTTTAATTACCAAAAATAATCAAGAATCAAGGAATAATTCTGGACAAAAGAATGGTTCACGTTGTTTGAAAAAGAGGTATACAGGGACTTCCCTGGTGGCGCAGTGGTTAAGAATCCGCCTGCCAATGCAGGGGACACAGGTTCGATCCCTGATCCAGGAAGATCTCACATGCCGCGGAGCAACTACACCTGTGTACCACAACTACTGAAGCCTGCGCGCCACAATGAGAGAAGCCACCTCACCACAACGAGAAGCCCATGCAACCGCAACAAAGAGTAGCTCCCACTCGCCGCAACTAGAGAAAGCCTGCATGCAGCAACGAAAACCCAACGTAGAAAAAAAAAAAAAAGAAAGAAAGAGAGGTATATAAATCCTCCCTAACACTAAAATAAAATCCCATGTGCTAAGTACTGTGAGGCCTGTAATACAGTAAGTCCCCTACGTACGAACCTTCAAGTTGCGAACTTTCAAAGATGCAAACGTGCCCCTGTATGCCAGCTGTTGTACTCTACCACTGTACTCTTCAAGGTGCTGTACTGAAAGATTAAAAATGTTCTTTGTGTTTGTTTTTTATGCATTGTGTGAAAAGTATTATAAACCTATTACAGTACAGTACTGTATAGCCGATTGTGTTAGCTGGGTACCTAGGGTAACTTTGTTAGACTTACAACCAGACTGGACTTACGAATACGCTCTCAGAATGGAACTCGTTCGTATGTAGGGAATTTACTATACTTGTTTGGGACAAAAGGGTTAACCAAATAAAACTTTCAGTTCATCCCATGTCCCAAGGATTAATATTAAACTCCCTTTATTACTTACTGGGGAGGAGGAAAATGGGAGTTGGAGGCTAGGTCCAAAAAGCAAAGAGAAGAAAAGTAGACAATCAAGCAGCTCAAAATCAGTTATGAACCTCCAAAAAATTAAGTAAAAGCTCACCTTAAGAAGATAGCCTTGAGGGGCTTCCCTGGTGGCGCAGTAGTTGAGAATCCGCCTGCCAATGCAGGGGACACGGGTTCAATCCCTGGTCCGGGAAGATCCCACATGCCCGAAGCAACTAGGCCTATGTGCCACAACTACTGAGCCTGTGCACCACAACTACTGAGCCCATGTGCTGCAACTACTAAAGCCCACATGCCTAGAGCCCGTGCTCCCCAAGAGAAGCCCACGCACCACAGTGAAGAGTAGCCTCCGCTCCTAACTAGAGAAAACCCACGTGCAGCAACAAAGACCCAACACAGCCAAAAGTAAATAAATAAAATAAATAAATTTATTAAAAAAAAAAGAGAAGAAAGCCTTTCATGCATGAGAATACTCTGAATATACTGAAACAAACTGGGAGGCTTATGATAACCTTCAAAATGCTCTTACCCTCAAAGTATTCGTTATTAATTCTAAACAGGCCATTAAATGCCAGGTTTATAAACTTTATACAATATGGAATACCTGGATATCATTCCACCCCTCTAACAAAAAATATATTAATTATACAGCAAAAGCTGTATAATACTCATATATTAATTATACAGCAAAAGCAGAAACTTGCCTATACCTTCTCTTTATGTGACACTTCTTCCGTACATAATCTGTATTTTGAAAATGACTAGAAATTATCATTAGATTAGAAATTAGAAATGATGCTGTTAACCGTGATCTGCGTTACTGTTACATACTTTTTTTTTTTTTTTTTTTTTTTTTTTGCGGTACGTGGGCCTCTCACTGTTGTGGCCTATCCCGTTGCGGAGCACAGGCTCCGGACACGCAGGCTCAGCGGCCATGGCTCACGGGCCTAGCCACTCCGCGGCATGTGGGATCTTCCCAGACCAGGGCACGAACCCGCGTCCCCTGCATCAGCAGGCAGACTTTCAACCACTGCGCCACCAGGGAAGCCCTGTTACATACTTTTAAGCACACTGATACGTTTGAAATTTTCCAGAGATTTGAGCATGTCAGTGGACATCCCCCAGTAATTGGCAATCCACATGAAGAGCATGAATTCTAAACCAATTCAAGAGCCTTTATGGAGCACCAAGAGAGGGCAAGATACCAAGATGAAAGAGTCATCCCTGACCTCAATAAGGAGAGAAATTCAACCACAAAAAGGAACGAAGTCCTGATACGTGCCACACGTGGACAAACCTTGAAAACACTAAGTTTTTCACTAAGTGAAATACGCCAGACACAAAAGGACAAATATGATTCCAATTACATGAAATATCCAGAATAGGCAAATTCACAGGGACAGACAGCAGACCAGAGGTTACCAGGGGCTAGGAGGAGGGAGCAATGGATGGTTATTACTTAATGGTTACAGAGTTTCTGTTTGGGGTGAAGAAAACTTCAATTTTCCAAACAGAGGAGTGGTGATGACTACACAACACTGTGAACATACTTAATGACACTGAATTGTACTTTTTTTTTTTTTTGTACTCTTAAAAATGGTTAAAATGGGGGAGTTCCTTGGTGGCCTCGTGGTTAGGATTCCAGGCTTTCACTGTCGTGGCCCGGGTTCAATCCCTGGTTGGGGGAACTGAGATCCTGCAAGCCGAGCAGCATGGCACAGCCAAACAAACAAACAAACAAACAATAAAAAGGCTTAAAATGACCTTAACCTAAAACTATAAAACTCCTAGAAGCTTAACAGAGTATAAGCTTCAGGGCACTGGACTAAGCAGTGGTTTCTTGGATAAGGCACCAAAAGCAAAAACAGACAAAGGAGACTCCATCAAACTTAAAATTCTGTACATCAAAGGACACAACAGAGTGAAATGGCATGGGAGAAACTATGTGTAAATCATATATATCTATTAAGGGGTTAATATTCAGAATATTTAAAGTACCACAACTCACAAGAACGACAACAAAAATCTGATTTTTAAAAATGGGCAAAGGGGGCTTCCCTGGTGGTGCTAAGAATCCGCCTGCCAATGCAGGGGTCACAGGTTCGAGCCCTGGTCCAGGAAGATTCCACATGCCGCTGAGCAACTAAGCTCGTGCGCCACAACTACTGAGCCTGTGCTCTAGAGCCTGCAAGCCACAACTACTGAGCCCACGTACCACAATTACTGAAGCCCATACACCTAGAGGCCATGCTCCGCAACAAGAGAAGCCACCGCAATGAGAAGCCCGCGCACTGCAACAAAGAGTAGCCCCCGCTCACCGCAACTAGAGAAAGCCGCTGCACAGCAGCAAAGACCCAATGCAGCCACCCCAAAAAAAAAATTAAAAATGGGCAAAAGACTTCTATAGGCATTTCTGCAAAGCTGACATACAAATGGCCATCAAGCATATGAAAAAATGTTCAACATCGTTAGTCAGAGAAATGCAGATCAAAACCACGAGAGATCACCTCACACCCATTAGGACCGTTACTATTAAAGAAGAAGAAAAGGGAATTCCATGGCAGTCCAGTGGTTAGGACTCCGAGTTTCCACTGCAGGGGGTATGGGTTTGATCCCTGGTTGGGGAACAAAGATCCTGCATGTCACGTGGCGCGGCCAAAAAAAAAAAACAGAAGAAGAAACAAACAAAACGAATGTTGGTGAGGATGCGGAGATATTAGAATCCTTGTGCACTGTTGGTGGTGTTGTGAAATAGTAGGATCATTATGGAAAACAGTATGGAGGTTCCTCAAAAAATTAAAAATAGAACCACCATATGATCCATCAATTCACTTCTGAATATTATCCAAAAGAACTGAAAGAAGGGGGACTTCCTTGGTGGTCCAGCAGTTAAGACTTCACGCTTCCAATGCAGAGGGGCCCGGGTTCGATCCCTGGTCAGGGAACTAGATCCCACATGCATGCTGCAACTAAAGATCCGCACACTACAACTAAGACCTGGAGCAGCCTAATTAAATAAACACTAAAAAAAAAGAAAAAAGAATTGAAAGAAGGGTCTCAAAGAGATATCTGCACACCCATATTCATAGCAGCACTAGTCACAATGGTCAAAAGGTACAAACAACTTGTGTTCATCAACAGATAAATGGATAAACAAAATGTGGTATATACATACAATAGAATATTATTCAGCCTTTTAAAGGAAAGAAATCCTGTCACATGCTACAACATGGATGAACCTTAAAGATACAGTAAGTGAAATGAGCCAGTCACAAAAAGCCAAATACTGTTGTGAATCCACTCATACCTGAAAGTAGTCAAATTCATAGAAGCAGTAAGTAGAATGGTAGTTATGAGAGGCTGGGGTGGGAGGAAGGAGAAAATGGGAGTTGTTTAATGGGTATAGAGTTTCAGATTTAGAAGATGAAAAGGTTCTGGAGATCTGTTTCCCATTAATATGAATGTACTTAATGCTACAAAACTACACACTCAAAAATAATTAAGATGCTAAATTTTAGGTTATGTGTTTTTTACATTAAAAAATGTAAATATTTAAAAATGGTTAAAATAGAAAATTGTTATATATATTTTACCACAATTTTTTAAAATTAATAATGCAATATACCAAAAACCGTTGAAGTGCATGGTATGTGAATTATATCTCAATAAAGCTGTTAAAAAAAAAAGGCAGAGGACACAGAGTTTCACCAAATCCAGTGAGCTTCACTCACTGGTTTACAGAAAACAGAGCAATTTGTTGGAAGTACCCAAAGCCTTGAGCAGAGGAGCCTATGCTCCTACTTCCTCCAACTTCTTCACCCTGACCTCCAGGTGACAGCTCTTCTCTTTCCCTTTCCAAGGCACACCACCACCACCTTGTAACTTTCCAGTTCCTTATTACATCTGGCCTCACAGGAAAATTAAGTTAAAGAAGCTGCAGTGGCAGTCACAGGAGGGGGCATGGAATTCACGACTCACACTCCACCTTTAGCAGCAGAGCCCAAATATTTAAAAAAAAAAAAAAAATCACACAGTAGACATACAATAAACGTTAGGTCTCTGCCCTTCCTCTCCTCTTCTTCAAGCCCAGCATGTCTAAAACAGCAAATTCTCTGCTCCCATGCTGGGATATCCACTGGCCTAACTCATATGTGCTGGAGCTTAAACACAGGGCATCATTTAAAATGTGGTTGTCAATGCCTATCACCTACTACTAAACTTAAAAACATATCACAAAACTGTAACTAGGATAAGCGTATTTTGTTAAAATAATAAACATTTCTACAGCATATAAAAAGGATAATAAGATAAAGACCACAAATATTAACAATCACCTCTGAGTGGTGGGACTAAAGGTGAGTTTCTCTCTTTTTTCTGGCTTATCTGCATTTTTAATAATGAATCTGTTACTTCTGTAATAACAAAAATAACTGGAAATCTTCAGAAAAATAAATCATTCTGGCTCAAAATTTCACTACCTCTTATACTACAGACACTTTCACACATTACTGCACTGAAGCTGAATTGGCACCATGTGAAACAGACACGATTTCCTCCATTTTGCAGATGAGAATGAGCTGAGGCTCAAAACAGTGACTTGGTCAAAGTTTTATAGCTAGTAACAGACCAAGGATTACAATTCAGGCCTTCAACTCCAAGCCTGGGGCCCTTTCCATTCCATCACATCTTAAAGGGCAATTTGCATTATTTTTCATGATATTGTATTTAAAAAAAACAGAAACAAAAAAACCCTATGTTGAAACTGTTTTAAGTGCACCTGCTACATAATCTTGGGCAAATAACCTTGGGAGCCTCAGTTTCCTCATCTGAAAAGTGAAGTGGTTGGAAAAGACATTCTATCTCACCAGCTAATCTAGCCTCACCAGCTAATGGATTTTAAGTCTAGATACCATCTGAGGAGAAAATAACCCCGTGGGCAAAAATGAATGGTTGGAGAGAAGTTGAGGCCTATGCTCTGGGCCAAGGGCCATTCTTAATGGAAACAGGTGGTGGACAGTCAAGACGAAAGAACCGCTGGGGAAACCATAAACTTCCAGGTTAAAACAACAGCTGAAAGTTCCTGCTTCGCTTTCCTAACAGCAACGCTTCAATCCTGGCTAACTCATGATTAGAAACCACATACTGTAAGTAAAGCTAGAAGAATATAAAAACACGGGGGGAGGGGAGGGACCTGTAGCAATAGTTTATGCACGCTATGGTAACTGGATGATTTTCCAAGTGGACTCATTAATGTTAAAACAGAAAAATCCCTTGGTGGTTCTCAGAGACGACTCTTCCTCAGCAAGAATTTAAGGAGAAACTGAAAACTGCGTACCACTCTGAGAGATGCCACACTTGTGGAAAAGAGCCAACCCAACACTTGTGGAAAAGGGCCAACCCAACACTTGCGGAAAAGGTGAAAGAATGAAATTAAAACCTCTTCGATCTACAGAGAATCAAAGAAAGCGAAGAGACCTTTCTTAAGGGTGAAGTTCCTATAAACGATTCATCGGGTACCTGTTACCTCTTACACTGCAGACATTATAAAGCACTCCACACTATCGGACACTATTACACAGCCTTCTCCCTCGAAGGTAATAAAACTGCAGCATTAACTTTGCTGGCGAGAAAAAGATTCCATTTTGCTAAAGCAGGCTCCGACCAAAATCGCACCACCTTCCCCTCAACTATGGGGATGAGCCTAAACCAAGGAGAAGCTACTTAAGAGCCAGTGCAACCGTCTTAGAGAATTAAAACAACATCCTGCTCCGAGGACCACAACCAAGACACCAGCGGCTTTAAATCCAAAACCAGGTCCTTAGCGAAAAAAGCTCCTCACCGTGCTCTCCGCGTTCCCGGGTGCGAGAATCCAGCCCCGCTACTAGGCCATAACTGGTGAGCACCTGACGTGGGGGGGAGGGCGAGCCAAGGCCCTAGCGGATGTGGGACGAGGAAAGGGGGGCTCTCGAAGCTCCTGAGGAGAAACGCAGCCCTCCAGAGGCGGGGGTCCTGGGGACCCCCCCCCAAGGGTAAGCACCAAGAACACGTGGGGCGACAGGAGCAGGGAAGGGGTGTCCGGAGCAGGCAGCCTGTGTCTGGCACGGCGGCCGGAAAAAGGAGAACGGAGCTATCCCTGGGCAGAGAACGGAGCCCTCAGAGCCCGGAGAATGAAGGCAAAGGGCGCGGAGAAAGGAGCAAGGCCACGAGGAGGGCGGGTCTCCCTGGGCGCGGGGGGACGCGCCAGGCCGGCGCGGCGGGACGCGGGTAGGAGATCGCTGACCTGCCTCCGAGGCGCGGGGAACCAGGAACGGGCGCGCCCAAAGGGCCCTGTGACCCGCGGCCGCCCGGACCGGACCCGCCCCGCGGCGCCTCCCTCCTGCCCCTTTCCCTCCCTCGCTCCCTCCCTCCCTCCCACCCGCGGCCCGTTATCCCGCGGCCGCCGCACTCACCAGCGGCTGCACCTGAGCCCGCCGCTGCCTCAGCTGCTGCCTGCGCCTTCGCAGCCGCCGCCGCCGCCTCCTCACTGCTGAGGCCGAGTCCCGTGGGAGCCTCCGCGTCCCGCCGCCGCCGCCGCCGCTGCCGCCGCCCGAGCAGAACACCCCAAAATGGCGGCACTTCCGGCACCTACCACCGGCGGGGAGGGCCGACAAGGAGGGGGAGGGCGGCTTAAGGGAACGTACCACCGTGGTGCGGCCGGCAGCGCCGATCTGAGCGGAGCAATGCTCAGGGGCGGGTCGAGCGCCCGGCGCTGCAGCGCCCTCTCGGGCTGGGGAGTGGAGAAGCAGCTCCGCAGGAGCCCCCGGGGCCTCGGGCGGAACCCTCAGCTCAAGGAGCGGCAAGGGCACATCTCTTTGTCTCGGAGCTCTGCTGGAGGAAGACCCCCGGCCTGAGACCCTGAAGTTCTCGGCTCTCCACAGGAGTTCTGGATGAACTAGTGGGCAAGGATCTCTACTTGGCACTGAATATGCGCATAATAAAATATTAGATGAATGAATGAATGAGTGAATGGGATGGTGCTTGGCCAGCGCTGGGCACATGACACACCCTCCTTTCTACCCCAGCAGATAAGCAACAGGATCCAGGCCTTCCTTCTCTGCTGAGATGTGGAATGTAAGTGTATTGCAAGCTTTCAGAGTTAGGGGAATGCTTTCTAGCAGCATGATCAGCTGTGTGAACTCACAACCTTGCAAAAATCCTTGCAGCGCCCGGAAGCTCATAAGGGTTCTGTTAAGAGACTGATGTTCCAGCCCTAACCTGCTTCTCCCCCGACTAAAAAAAAAAAAAAAAAATTCAATAACCCAAGTTAGGTCCCTGAAGACCTCCTTCAGAGTGACCCAGGAATCCCAGGATCTAGGTGGTTGCAAACAGTACAGTAGCTCATTCGTTCGTTTAAAAGGTCATTTATTCCACAAGTTCTACACCTTGTGGGACAGTAAAATGCAGATAGAGAAAGGAAACTTACTTCAGGGACCTTTTGGCCCCAAACATACAAATAACTCATGGGTTTGCAAATGATTTCTCTGTAACATCTGGCTTCCCAGAGCAAATAATTCTTCTACCCACAAATACTGATTATACCCAACCTTACCACAAAACAATAAGTGGACTCCCAAGCAGAAGCCTCAAAGGCTTTCCCATGTATTGGAAGCATCTCTTTCCCCCGTGGGGGGAAAAAAACACTAACCACAGTGTTTCTGGTACCATATAAATCTGAACAATTAGCCCCTAAATTGTACACTATCATATTCCTTAGTTGTACGGTGTAGTTTATCATTTTATATACATTTGTAATATTGATATATGATCTTGTTCTTGTTAATAGTTTTATGTGTAATTTACTGAAAACATCTTACATTTATAGACCATTATAGCTTATAGAATGTTGTCACATACATTACCACAATTAATTTTATATTTGTCTCCCAGCTGCTGTAGATGGTAGAAACCTTTTTTTTTTTTTTTTTTTCTGTACGCGGGCCTCTCACCGCTGTGGCCTCTTCAGTTGCAGAGCACAGGCTCCGGATGCGCAGGCTCAGCGACCATGGCCCACGGCCCAGCCGCTCCATGGCATGTGGGATCTTCCCGGACCGGGGCACGAACCCGTGTCCCCTGCATCGGCAGGCGGAATCTCAACCACTGCGCCACCAGGGAAGCCCTGGTAGAAACCTTTTAAGCAGAGAATCTGTCCCGTTCTTTTTTGTGCCATAGAATCATCCAGATATCCATGTGGTTCACCTCCTCACCTCCTTCAGGTCTTGACTTAAATGTCACCTTCTCAGTTGGGCCTTCCCTGACCACCCTATTTAAAGTTACACACACATACACCTGTGTTTCCAGTCCCTCTTTGCCACTTTGTTTCTATCCAAAGCACTTATCACCATCTAACATAGTATATTTTGTACTTCATATTTTACATATTTTATTTGTAGTGTTCTCACACCAGAAGGTAAACTCTATGGGGGTAGGGATCTTTTCTGTTTTATATTCTCCGGGCCTAAAATAATACCATGTAGGTGCTCAATAAATACTGGGGTTTTTTTTAAATTTGATTTCCATATATTGTGAAATGATTACCACAATAAGTTTAATTAACATCCATTATCTCATACAGCTACTTTTTTCCCTTGTGATGAGAATCTCAAGATCTACTCTGTTAACAACTTTCAAATATATCGTAAAGCTATGTTAACTATTGTCATCATGTCGTACATTACATCCCTAGTATTTATTTATCTTATAACAATAAGTTTGTACCTTTTGACTACCTTCATCCAACTCCCCAATTCATCAATAAATATTGTTGAATTAATGAATAGACATATCTTGGTGCTGAGTATGAAAAAATAGAATGAATTGTTTAGCATGCAGAAACTTCCTGCAACCTACCATGAGCTAAATGAGAGCGGGGACCACACCTGTCTTCTTATCCTCTTGTCTCTCCAATGCTTTTCACAGTGTCCAGCTCAACAGATATTTCTCAAAGGGCGACCAGTAACCTTCCTGATTTTACCTGCCCCTTGACTTAGGGCCACTCCTTGCAGGGCGCTAGTGTCATTCTTGCATCTAGTTACCAAGGAAGGCCAGAGTCCATTACCCCAGAGTCGGGTGGAAGAACAATTACATGAAGAACACAGATTCTTCTAACTTCAAAGGGCTTCCCAATATAGACAAAACACTAAACAGTCCAAATACAAAAAAGCCTGATGTGAGATATAAACGAGTATGAAAAGCTTCCTGCTTCATTTTTTGCCTTCCAAATTGATTAAGATTTGTTTTTAAAAATGTTAACAAGGGTTCAGAGAAGCAAGCCTTTTCCAAGTGCTGGTGGGAGTAAAATTCAGATAGTCTGTTTGGAGGAATTTGAAAGTTTACATATCTTTCTAGGAGCTTTTCTTAAGAAAATAATCAGGATAAGAGCAGGGATGTACTAGTACTTCCCTGGTGGTCCAGTGGTTAAGACTTGGACGCTCCCAATGCAGGGGCATGGGTTCCAACCCTGATCAGGGAACTAAGATCCCACACACCACACCATGCAGCAAAAAAAAAAAAAAAAGCAGAGATGTACTGATGTATTATGGATCATAACATTGTTGGAATAGCATAAAATCTGATAAAAAAAGTATATACTTGATATACTTTATCAAGTATATCAAACACTTGATAAAGTATATGATATAGCCATAGCCTAGAATATTATATATTTTTTCAAATAATGATACAGAAAAATATTTAATTGTGGGCAAATATTCATGACACATGCTTAGTGAATAAAGCAGGTAACAAATTAACAGGTACAGAACAATCCCATTTTTGTTAGAGAATGTGTTCGTTGAAAGAGACAAAACCCAGAAAGAATATTAAAATATTAACAGTGCATCCTCATCATCACTCGGTATTATCAGTCCTTTAATTTTAGTCATTCTGGTAGAAGTGGAGTGATAATTTACTGTGGTTTAAATTTCTCTTTCCAGATTTCTCTGGTGGCGCAGTGGTTAAGAATCCGCCTGCCAATGCAGCGGACACGGGTTTGAGCCCGGATCCGGGAAAATCCCACATGCCACGGCGCAACTAAGCCCATGCGCCACAACTACTGAGCCTGCGCTCTAGAGCCCGCGAGCCACAACTACTGAAGCTCATGCACCTAGAGCTCCTGCTCCGCAACAAGAGAAGCCACTGCAATGAGAAGCCTGTGCACCGCATTGAAGAGTAGCCCCCGCTCACCGCAAGTACAGTAAAGCCGGAGTGCAGCAACAAAGACCCAAAGCAGCCAAAAATAAATAAATAAACAAACTTACATAAAAAAATTGTAGGGGCTTCCCTGGTGGCGCAGTGGTTGAGAGTCCACCTGCCGATGCAGGGGACGCGGGTTCGCGCCCCGGTCTGGGAAGATCTCACATGCTGCGGAGCTTCTGGGCCCGTGAGCCATGGCCGCTGAGCCTGCGCGTCCGGAGCCTGTGCTCCGCAACGGGAGAGGCCACAACAGTGAGAGGCCCGCGTACAGAAAGAAAAAAAAAAAAAAAAAAAAAAAAAAATTAATGGAAAAGAAAACTGGAAGAAAAAACAAATGTATTTGAGGTGGTAGGATTATGCTACTTTCCTGTATTTTCCAGTTGTTATGAATATGTATTACTTTTATAAGGCGATAAACCTTTTTAAAAAGCACAAGATGCACGTTTCAGAGTACTATTTAAATATAAATAATAAGCATTACAACTATTCCTCTCGTCTATTTGCAGGTTGTGGGTTTTATATTTAAGTTTATCATAATATGTTTAATATTAATATATTTTCATAAATAGTGTAGATAACATTGATATATTTCACTCCACACATGCACACACACACACACACACACACACACACACATAGTGATTGCAGTTTGTGCAGGAGGAGGCAGCCATGAATTCAGGCAGATGGGGGATAGGTTGGGAAGGAAGGGCCAGATGAACCCAGGTCCCCTGTTTGTCCAGGATCAGGGCCTCTCCAACAAGCCTCTCTACTTAAAAGCTCAAAGTCCCTTCCAGTCTCTCCTTCAGGGCTACCCCTACCAGAGAGTCTCCTTGTCATGTCTCCCCTTTGGTGGGTCACACCCTCACCTGGGATAACAGTCCCCTCCCTCTGGCCGGTAGTTGGGGAAGGTGTCACAGGCCCACTGGCCATTGGCCAGGGCCCCGCCTTCCTCGGTCGGGATCATAGTTTCACACGCAGGGGTCAGAGACCTCCTCACCTGGAGTCACAGCCCCCTCCCTCGGGAGGGGGGGGTCAATGGCACAGGCAGCGATCACAGTTTCACACGCGGCAAACTCACAACCTTGGACCGAGGACGCGCCCTCCCTCGTCAGGGGTCCCAGTTTCCCGCCCGGGAAGCCCTGGTCCCTCCCCCGAGGCCGGCGGCCCCTCCTCCCGAGACATGGTGCCGGTCCCACGGGGTCCAGGCTCTCCCGAAGTGTCCCTGGGGGCCGGGCCCGAGGTCTTGGTGCTCAAGAGGCCCGCGCAGGCCGTGTCGCCTTCGCTGGAGGCCGCGGACGACTCGCAGTCCTCGGCCTCGTCGCTCTTCTGGCCCTCCTCGCGGCCGCCCCCCGCGAGCCCGGGAGTGGGCAGGTCGTCGCTGCGCCGGGCCGGGTAGGGCAGGATGGCGGCCGGCACGTTGCTGGAGGCCGGCCTGGCCCGGGTGCTCTTCTACCCGACGCTGCTGTACACACTGTTCCGCGGGAAGATGCCGGGCCCGGCGCACCGCGACTGGTACAACCGTATCGACAACACGGTGCTGCTGGGCGCGCTGCCGCTGCGGAACATGACTCGTCGGGTGAGCCGGGCCGGGAGGCCGGGCCGCGCCGGGGCTGGGAGCCAGGCGAGCGCCGCCCAGGCCTCGGCGGCCCTTTCTGAGCCCCCTCTTTGCCTCGGCAGCTGGTACAGGACGAGAACGTGCGAGGGCTCATCACCATGAACGAGGAGTATGAGACGAGGTTCCTGTGCAACTCCCCAAAGGTGAGGCGCCGGGTCCCGTGGGCAGAACTGGGGCCGAGGCGCCCCGCCGGCCTCGCCCACCACACAGGGCCTGGCGAGCCGGAGGAGGTTGGGGGAGGGGGTGCTGTAGGTGACCTTGCCGCAGAGACAGGCGTCCCAGGCTTTTTTGCCTCCTCAGGGAGGATCTGGCCCTCTAAGCTTAAATGGCTGCGGCTGGGGGTAGAAATTAATTGTGAAATAAAAACTGATGTGAAAGGCATTTAAAAGTAGAGTTGACAAACTTAGATTATTCCTTTGTGCACAAATGTATTCTTAATGTCGGTAACTCAAATCAGTAACCAGAACTGAAAGGCAACTTTTCTATGGCTTGCTTTCATTCGACACTTACTCAGCACTAAGTATGGATCAGACACTGTTAGATATTCAAGATGAAGGTCCTATAAACTGTAAAAAGAAAAGCTACGGCCAATCCCTGGTAAATTTATCATAAAACAACCCATTGCAAAAACTGCATAGGGTTCATTTGGTTTTGATTTGAGGGAATTTTATATATATGTTAGAGATGATAGTGGAACTCCAAAGCACTGTCATAAATAAAGTTCAGGCCTAAATCATAATTTTCATTAGATGTGAATGCTTATTTGTGGAACTGTTCATAATGGTTATTAGATGTTGCCCTATCTTTACAGTGTTTGACTTCTATTAGCACTGCACAATTATTTTCTTGTTTACTGTACTGATAGAGCCTAATGAACATGCCGTTATTTCAACTGTAGATTTTTTTGAAATCTTAAAAAAATTGTGACTCACATTTAAAATATATTGATCAGTGATGGCATACATTTTTAAAGAATGGGTAACAGTTCCTTGGATTTCCCACAGTATTTTGCCACAAGACCTCAGGAGTTATTAGCCAAAATGGTGAATGTTCCTTAACGTGGTCCATCCTGCGAAGCAAGTCACAGAAAGTGCTCGTCTCTGGGTGTGAGGCAATTGACATTTGTGAGCAGCTATCTTATCCCACTAGCCTAATCTCCAAGGCAGTGGTTCTCACATTTTAATATGCCTAAGAATTACCTGGCAGTCTTGTTAAACTAGCAGATTCCTAGGTACAACCCCCAGAGATTCTGACTCAGGAACTTTAGGGTGGGGTCCCAGGAATCTGAACATTTAGCAAGCTCCCTAGGTGTTTCTGACATAATTGATGTATAAGCCCCATGCTGCCAGATTTTGCTGTTTTTTGTTAATTTCATGAGCTGTATAAAATATTGACCCTCGTTCGGAGTCATAAGTTTCTGGTTTGCTAAAGTGATTAATATCAAGAGTAGCTGGAGCCTACCTGAAGTCTTAAGGCAAAATAAAAAAGTTGCCCAGTTTGCCAGAGGCCTTATTTCTCCTGTTTATTCTTTTCTTCCTCCTAAGTGATAATATTGCACTAACAAAAGTAGGTGCATTATTTTAATTTTAAAATAACTGTTTTCTACCACATACCCTCTCAAAAAAAGTGGTAAAAAAGAGGAGGCTTATGGACAGAGAAACAGAAAGTTCTTGCAAAACATAGTAGTCCAGCCTCGCAGCTGGATCATGCGAAAATAGTTACACAGCTTTTGTAGATGAATTTTATACAGCTCGTACTTTGTAGCTAAAGATTCAAATACTTTAGCTTTGGTACTAAAGCTCCTAATGGTACTTTAAGAACACTTTAAATCTTGGACATAATCCTAACTCAGCAGCATTGCTGTTGTGTGATGAAAGACCAGCCATGTAGGTCAGCCATTTTAAAGACATTTCTGAAAGAAGTTTCTTTTTAGGCAAACAGTAAACAGTATATTCACATTGTAGTAAACCGTGAAGCTTCCTTGTTGTCTCGCTGCCTCTTGGGAGCCCATCTTCCTACCATTCACATCAGGCTTTTTTCATTTTCTTTTCTATGCTGGTGGACCTCGTTCCAGGAGTGGAAGAATGCAGGAGTTGAGCAGCTGTGGCTCAGCACGATAGACATGACCGGAGTCCCAACCTTGGCTAACCTCCAGAAAGGAGTCCAGTTTGCTCTCAAGTACCAGTCGCTAGGCCAGTCTGTCTACGTACATTGTAAGGCTGGGCGTTCCAGAAGTGCCACTATGGTGGCAGCATATCTGATTCAGGTAGAAAAGGTCTTTCTGGACCGGTCCCCTTTACAGCAGATCTCCAGTCTACTGGCAGACCTTGCTAGGAGCCATGTTCCCAATTTCAGGCTGTTTGGGAGGTGGAAAGCACCTGAACTTTGCAGACAGGCTGACCTTTGGCTTTCTCACCGGCCAGCTGCGTGACCTTAGGCAAAAGTGGCTTCCCCTCTCCATTGCTCAATTTCCTCAAACTAAATGTGTTGTGAAGCTTGAATGAGAATGTATGTCAAGCACTGACCTAGAACGAGCACTCAAAAAATGGAGTTGCAAAGGATGCTAATACCAGCAAAAGGCTAGAAACACTTGTTATAAACATGTCAGGAAATCTAGTTCTGTAGATAATAGTGCTGATCACTTGCAGCTCTATAGGACTCACGTTTCTTTAAGTATTTCAGAGTAAAGTTCTGGACATTAATTTCTAGAAACAGTGGCTCCAACAGAATTTTGCCTATCAGTTTGTTATGATCGGCAGGTGGGATGCTTTTAAAAACATTTAGAAGCCAGTACTCTAGTCCATCCTTTCCTGTTACAAACCCCCGGCTCATTTTTGTTACCTGTGAGGCCCCTGCAGAGCATTTACTAAGTAATGTAGATAGTTTAAGGAAAAAGGAAATGTAAAGATAAACAGCCTGGCCTTGTGTTACTGTGGACTGGTGAATATATGATTTAACAATACTAAAGCTTTAGTCATTAGGACTCTGTTTTGCTGGAAACTGGATGTCAGGAGATATTTTGGGCAAAGTGAGAACTGAACCAGCAGGCTAAAAATCTATACTTTCTTGGTTCTATTGAGTTCTAAACCAGTAAGTATCCTGAGGACACAAAGATAGCCCTCCTAGTTAAATTTTAAAAGTACTCTTTTCTAGACATGGTGACAAGTTGCATAGAAACATCAACTGTGTAGTCTTTCCAGGAAACTCTTGTAACCAACAGCCTAGCTCAGAGAGGACATCTAGTAGGCCTATGCCCGCTTGAATTTAGGATCTCAGCTTCATGTGTTCAACCTTCTATTTCCAGGGTTTGGCAGAATAAAAATTAGATAGAAAGACTGATTTGGGTCCCCCCCTTTACCTCCCCCAGCCTATTGCATATAATTGTGGGACTTTGACTGAAGGGGTTAAAGTGCTCTCCCACTTATAATATGTGGGGCATAGCTTTTAACTCCCTGCAAAGTGGAATTTTTAAAAAAATGAAATTCTGAGAGCCCTTTAGCACTTGTTATTGGGTCAAGGACACCTTAACACCTGGTCCTTTCTTTGTCTGATTTCCCAACCCTGCACTTCAGGTGTACAACTGGACTCCAGAGGAGGCCGTAAGAGCCATCACCAAAATCCGGTCACACATCTACATCAGACCTGGCCAGCTGGAAGTTCTCAGAGAGTTCCACACGGTGATCACTGCAGGAGCAGCAAAGAATGAGACTTGTCACACATCGCAGATATGAAGTACATGGATTAGAAAGAACTCAGGACAACCCTGGCTTGCTACAGAATGAGAATGTTTAACAGGACCAAAAGGCCTTAAGCCCAAACTTGACGTAATAGAAATGTGCTAAGTAATGGTTAATTTCACTCCCTGTGTCTTGTTTCGTTTTCTTGAAATAACACTGTTGTGTGACTAGGAAGATTTAGTGTGGCTTCTATTCATGGGGCCTGGGGATATGGGACAGGGATAAGGGTTTATTTCCAAAGGTCAAAGAAATCTGTCGTGCACCTGATGTTGTGCCTAATGATATTTACCCCCATAACTCAAAGACGTTTAACACTAGGAAAAGAGAAGAGAAATACTCAGCTATGGCTCTTTGCCACTGTCAGAATCCTAATTCACTGGCCCTATGGGGCTCTCCTCACTTGGAGCAGTCATCCTGTATGCAGACAAGGAAGTATGGGATTCAATCAGTATTGTGACTGACTTAGAAATGTGTGGGTATGTAATTAGTTTCCCTTAGGAAGTCACCCTTTCAGAATTCAAAACAGACACACATATCACTTCAAAAACTTTTATTTGTATGAACAGTTCCTAGCTCTTGGCTTAGCTTAGAACTTTTAAAAGAATAGAGACCTTATATATTTGAGTTTGAAAAAAGTTTCTGCGATTAATCAGAAATAATCCTTTCTACTTCTTTCTGGCTTACTCCTTGGAATAAGCCAAAAATAAAACCAAAGTATACATTTCTTGACAGACAGATGAAAAACAACAGACAAACGTCCTAAATTCTAGGGTAGACTCTTGCTGGTGAAGGACACCTTCAGCTTAGTCCATTCTCCCAACCAAAGCCTGAAGGAGAACTCTAACACCTAATTCTTCGTGGAAAAATGACCAATTAGCCACTTGACAGGCTATGGAAAAAAAGGAAGACTGGGCATCTTTCCTTCTGTCCCGGGATCAGGGGTGCTTCTATGTAACACTGATCAGGTAAAGAGGGGAGGCAGTGCCTAAGGGCGGAGAAGAGGCTTGCTCTACGTGCTCTGTAGGGAGGCACAGGATTACAAGGGGATGGCGAACAGGCTGGCCTACTCTCAGTTCAACCAGCCAGCTGAGAAGCAGCAGTCTAAAAAGCCCCAAACGGAACACCCTTATGAGTTCAAGGGTTGAGGCGCTGCCTTTCTAACATGTGCCAAAAAATAACATAGTACCTGAATGGGGGCCTCCGGGACTTTGAGTTTGGATGGGTAGGTGCTGGAGAAAGGGAGGGCAAAAGTCAGCCGCTCTTTCCCTCACAGCCTTAGGCCAACACAAACTGCAAATTGGTAAGCAGCACCTTAATGCCTCTAGTGACAGTTACAGCCGAAGTGGCAGGATCAAGCTTGTAGGTGTTGGCATCCCCCTTTTTATATCGGTCCCGAAAAACATAGATGCTCCCATTACAGCTGGCAATCTTCCAGAGGGATGGGGCAGAGCTCCAGGCCTCAGGAAGGCAAAGCCGGGTGAAGCTGTCTAGCAGGGGATTGTAGCACACCAGGGAGTCCCCTTCAGCCACGATGAACACCAGATCCTTATGCACAGCTGCGTGCATGCGGCCAGCGAAGGGCAGCACATAGGGTTTCACATGACACTTGTCTGTCTCTGTGTCAAAGCACTGGATGAGTCGGGACGGTTTGGTAAAGAAGTCCAGGTCATTCTCCTCCCCCCCTAGTAAGTAGATGATCCCGTTGAGGTTGGCACCAGCGGCCCCTGACACAGCCACCTCTAACTGGGTTGTCTCAGTCCAGACGTTATCACCTACCCGATAATAGATAACTGCATTGGAGAGGGTATCCTGCAGCGTCTTGCCACCCAGTGAATATATGGCATCTTTCCCGGGCACAGACACCAGGGTGTGCTGGAGTCGGTCATGGGGCAAAGGCGCACACCATTCCCAGTCCACAGTGGCATTGTTGCACTTCCACATGCGCCGTGGGATGGACCCTCCCACCACATACAAGTCTCCGCCATGCTTGCAGGCTGCAGTGATCTGGTGGCACAAGCTGTTTTGGCCACTTACACTGATGGAGTCATCTTCTGCACAATGTAAGGACACAGCCAACGAGTGGGTACGAGATGACTCTTTCCCGATCAGGTAAATGTGTACATTCTCCCCAATTTCCTATTGGTGAAATTAAAGGTATAAATGGTATCTATCAGTTCTAGGCTAAGGCTCACTTGAGATACATATCCTTAAGGTCCTAGACCACACACTTGTACCTTGCTCTAACCTACTCTGCTCTAGTTACTGTGTGTCATCCTGACTCTCCTCTAATCACTTTCAGGCATCTTATGCTGAAAGAGAAAACCTGTTACACTCATTCCAGCCTTTTTTATAATTATCATGAGCTGCTACTTCAGATTATTAATGTAATGATGAGAGTAGTTCTCTCAAGGAGCTTTGGAGCCCAGAGGCTGGTGGCTTCTGGTCTCACACACACATCCTCCTCCCCAGCTCTTATCAGTTTCAAGCCAGAGACTTATTTACCAGCATCAAAGAGGCCAGGCCAATAAATGGCTGGAATGCATGGATATCATGGTGCCCAACCCTAAAGATATCTGCCTTACCTTCAAGCTAGTCCTGAGTGACTCTGAAAAAGCCTCTCTTTCTTCTTTATTAAAATTGATCCAGGCTTCTATTGCCTCTGTTGGGTTCTGGGAACATGGAACTCCATCTGTAAAAACCAGAGGAAAGGTATGGTCAATGGCAATCTGACAATCCAAAAGGGAAATTTAGAACAAGTGGCTTTAAAAACGTGAACATCTTTGTCAGACTACCACCATGTATGTATATGTACATGTATGAGAAATTAACATAAAATTGCCTTGTTTCTTTTTTTAAAATAAATTTATTTATTTATTTATTTTTGGCTGCATTGGGTCTTCGTTGCTGCGCGTGGGCTTTCTCTAGTTGCGGCGAGCAGGGGCTTCTCTTTGTTGCAGTGTGCAGGCTTCTCATTGCAGTGGCTTCTCTTTTGCAGAGCACGGCCTCTAGGCACACAGGCTTCAGTAGTTGTGGCACGCGGGCTCTAGAGCGCAGGCTAAGTAGTTGTGGAGCACGGGCTTAGTTGCTCCACGGCATGTAGGATCTTCCCGGACCAGGGCTCGAACCTGTCTCCCCTGCACTGGCAGGCAGATTCTTAACCACTGCACCACTAGGGAAGTCCCTGCCTTGTTTCTTTTAATCAAAATGGATGATTTGATATTCTCCTACTTGCCATGGAAGCAATTTACTAGGCTACAAAACTCACACTTGAAGTATGGTTATACCTCACTTGTGGAGTCAGGATTGTTACCTAAAAATTGGCAAATCACTTGAGAAGCTTCTTATTTAGGTATCTTGACTCACTGTCAATTTACTTATGTAACTAGTCCCACAAATACATGCAAAGTACAGAATGGATGAGACCACTTACACACAAGAGAGATTAGAATATAAATGCAGATAGCTCCTCACTACCTTTTGTGGCTAAGTGCTGCTGTTTTTTTTCTTTTCAATCCAAGATTTGTATATACTGTGAAATGTTGCTTTGTTTTCCTAGCCTCTTCGTCTGGAAGGGACTCTGTCTCTGATATCAGCTACTAAATCTCAACTTACTCTCTCTCAGAAGGTATCTAAATTCTTATCAAGAATAATAATGTAAACTAACACCAGGAAGCCTGAGGGTACCCTTCTCCTAAACTAGAACATTCACTGAACATCATACCGGTGTAGCTGGGTATGATGTTCCCCCTCTCTCAACTTACCAGAGATGATATCAGTGAGTAGACGGTGGGGCAAGTGGAGAAATTCCTCTGTGCTCTGCAGCTGGGCCAGGTGGGCCTTGGCACAGTGCTTGGCAGCAGTGTAGAGCTCAGGATCACTGTGTCGATCTGCCAGCCACATCACCTGAAGACAGTTGCCCACCTGCACTGTGCGGGCCAAAAACCGAGAACACTCCTCAAAGAGAGATGTCAGCTGATACATGTCTGACACCTCATATATTTCCTGCAGCTCCTCAGCTCGAAGTTTCACAGTCCCATGGTAGATATAATCAACCAGGAGCTGGAAAACAGACTCGCTCACATCCTGCAGCACAATTACCCGGTTGTGGGCCTCCTTCAGGTTGGAAGTGAACATGGACCGGAAGAAGCAACTCTGAGCTGAGAGGACCAATCGGTGGAGCTGAAACTCCCGGCCTTCCACTGAAATGGTGACATCAGCAAAGAGCTCTTCCTCCAAACACAGTTTCATGATGCCTTGAGCCACACGGCCTGAGTGTGACCTATCTTTGAAAGTGTAGTTCACAAAGTAGTTCTCATCCATGGCTGCTCCAGGCTCCTCTGGTGATTCCATGGTAGTAGCCAACTTCTCTCTCTGCCAGTTGTCTGCAAAACACCACCACCCTGAATAACTGAAGTAGTCCATAGCCACAGCCTATGAATCCAATTGTCCAATGCAGGGAGGGAGAAGGGAAAACTGAGGGCACAGTCGGCCCAGATTAGCCTTAGTCCTGGCCCTGTTAATGACATCTCTGATGTTCTCCTTCAACCAAAGCTGGACTCACGCTCTTGCAATGACATCACATTCCTAATGAAATAAAAATTTCGTACTCTGGGTGTTTCCCTGAGAAAACACGGAATACTCCTTTCCTTTATGTAACAAAAGGTCTGGTATTTAGGTCAACACATGAAAGCGAGGGATTGGAGAAAGCCTATGATTTTAAAAGCCTGGGAAAAAGCCTTACTAACCAAATAACTATTAGCATAAAACTTGTGAGGCTCGGGGCAGCAGAACCTGACAAAAAGATCCCCATGTCCTTGTGGCCAGGTCCCTCTTTCCCCGCGCAGGGAATCCAGACCTTACAATCTGAGGTTTGTCCTAGGACATCTCTCAGATCCACGTTTGCTCTTTTCTGAGCCTCTCCCCGGCACTTCCCCGCTCGTCCTAATGACTCCCCAAGGCTTCCTCCCAGAACTCGAGACGGAGCCCAGCCGTCCCTAGCACGGGGCCCGAGGTAGCCCATCGCCACGTGCAGGGTTCCCGCTCCACCTGGAGTCGCCTGGGAAACGGCCGCTAGGGAAACCGTTCTTCTCTCCCCCTCCCCCTAGCCTTGCCCAACGGCCCTCATCAAAAGCTTAGCTCAGGGAGCGGGGGAGGGGTGTGGAATGTGGAACCCAGACTTCTCGCCCCTTCTTCTCTCACCAGTCTGGTTCCTTAGGATCCTTGCCTTCTCTCCAGCCTCTGTCACACCAAGCTAGGGCACGTTCACGTCACGGTTTCCCCACCCGCTGGCTTCGCTTTCTCACCTGCCTTCCCTCCTTTCATTCCGAAGCCCGGAACCCGGAACCCGGAACCCGGAACCTCTGCTTCCGACCCCGCGTCCGCCCGGAAGAAGATCTGTTGCACACTTCCGTTTCCGGTCCGTGCCCTTGGGGCTCCGTGTCCTATGGATCTGCCCTCGGCTACGTGGAGTGTATCCGGGGAACATGGCGGCGGCGGCGGCAGCAGCGGCTCGGAGCTGTTGGCTGGGGCTCGTGGGGTCCGCTGCGCTGGCCAGAGGTGAGCAGTGGACAGCTGGCTGAGGCCCGGGGCAGGAACGGCTACACGCCCAGCGCAGGGAGTTCCTCAGGCCTCACCCTGCGCTTCGGTGTCTATCTTCCCATGCAGTGGCCTGGAGACCCTTGGTGCTGTTGCTGCCGGTGAGGAGGGAAAGCGCCGCGGCAGACACGCGCCGTGAGTATGTGCGGGTCCGGCCCTTCTCGGGACTACAGGCGGGGCCCCGTTCATTCCCTTTGTCAGATGTTTGCCCTTGTCCTGGGCTGCCCTCCCCTGCGTTTCCTGGCAAGTCTCTGTTTGTCCTTAGAGAGCTGACTCCAATGGTCCTCACTCTGCAGAGTGAGGCAGAGTCGGGCCCTCCCTGTGCCCTTAGGCCTCTCTGTTATGGTCCTGTTGCCCCTTGTCCATTTCCATGATTCCCTTTTTCTCTGATTAAACTGGCATCTCTTTGAAAGCAGGAAACATAAACTTTGGGCCTCTGAGTCTTGTTATAATAGTAGCCCACGTTACTTGAATGCTTATTGTGTGCCAGACACCTTGCTAAGCGATTAATGAACGATTATAGTCTCCACAACAATCTTATGAGATAGATAGTATTATGCTCTTCTACTGTAGAGCAGGAAATAGTCCAGAGAAGTAACTTGCCCGGGATCACAGCACTAGTAAGTGACAAAGTAGGCCTGCCTGCTGCCAAAGGCAGAGAAAACAGTTACTCTGCGGCCTATGATGTGTGGTTGCTCCGTGATTTAGTGTTGTACGAATGAGTGTACGGAGATAAGTTACAGTCAATATAAGCCGAGTGGGAGTCAGGAAACCTGACATTTCCCCCTTTCTGGGCCTCAGTTTCCTCATCTATGTCACACACAAAAAAAGGTTTCAACTACATAATCTGTGATGGCTCTTCAGCCCTGAAGTTCTTAGCTGGAGAACCTGCTATGAGCCAGATGCTAAGGAGATAAAGAGAAGCAAAAGTTCTGATTCTCACACTTAAAGAGCTTCTAGTGTGGTAAGAGAGCTGAGACATATGCTGCTTTTAGCAGAAATGCAGGCATTGTGAAGGAAGAACCATGGAGTAGTTTTGAAAAGGGTCAAACACCCCAGCTGCAGTAATAAGGTGAGTCTTTGTGGACTGTGTAGGTGGCATTTTCCTTATGTTTTCATCACTTCCTGTTCCATGGAAGAGGAAGCTTCCACTTCACCTTTCTCAAGGTTCTGCAGGGAGTCCTGACTGGGAAACAGCACCCCTTACAAGCTCAAGAGACTGAATGCAGGGCTGGCTGCTGCCTTCTACTTTCCTTACTTAAATATGCCTTCTCCTTCCAGCCACTGTCAGACCACAGAATGATGTGGCCCACAAGCAGCTCTCAGCTTTTGGAGAGTATGTGGCTGAAATCCTGCCCAAGTATGTCCAACAAGTTCAGGTAATATTCACTACTGTTGTTCGGGTTTGGGTCAAGAAAGAACCATGTTGAGACTTCCCTGTCAGTCCAGTGGTTGGGACTCTGCACTTTCGATCCCTGGCTGGGGAACTAAGATCCCACGTGCCACGTGGCACAGCCAAAAAAAAAAAAACCAAAAAACACTGAAAGAAACAACTGTGTTCTTAGGGCATGTGGGAGTGGGCAGCCTGGAATCAAACCACAGACTCCTCCATCCCAACTTGGTCTTTTTTCTCTGCCCTTAATCGGGAGACTCCAGCTGAAGTTAGCTGCTCCCTCTGTAGCTTTGTTCCTTCTCCTCTCCTGTTCCATGTCTGCAGGTGTCCTGCTTCAATGAGTTAGAGATCTGTATCCATCCTGATGGAGTCATTCCAGTGCTGACTTTCCTCAGGGATCACAGCAATGCACAATTCAAATCCTTGGCTGACTTGACAGCGGTGGATATCCCCACCCGGCAGAACCGTTTTGAGGTCAGTCAGGAGACTTGAGGTTTGGAGAGTAAAGGAGGGAAAGGGGACAGAACAGTTTTAGGGTGATAGCTACCTTTGGGAACCATAGCCTCCGTAGTTTCTGTTCAGGTCAAACAATACAACACAGCAGTTAAACCAGGGCCTCGGAATCAGGCAGACTGAATTTGAATTGTAGCTTTGCCATTAGTAGGCTGTGTGGCTTCAAACATTTTGTTTGATTTTTCTGAATTTAGTTTTCTTATGTGCAGAGTAAGTACAAAAAAAGCGTAAAACCACCCTATCTGATAGGGTGGTTGTGAGGATTAAATGAGATAGTACAGGTAGACTGCTAGCACACAATAAGTTCTCAATACATATAGCTATTGTTATTGTTAGTATGGTCATCTACTTTCTGCCAGATCCTGGGATTGAGAGAGAAATAACACCCAATACCTGCCCTCCAGGAGTCCCCCACACTCTAGTGAGGAGGAAGGACACACAAAACAGTTTACTGTAATAACATAATTCATGGGATATTATAAGAACACAGGAGAGGCACTTAGCCCTGTCTAGGAGGCTTTTATGAAGGGAGAGAGAAAGTTTGTGCTGAATCTTAATGGATAACTAGGAGACCAGGAATGAGCCCAGTGAGGGAGGGCAGGTCGGGAGGCATCCAGTAGCATGAGCAAAGACAAGCATGCTGACAGGCTGAGCTATAGGGTGGCTTAGGCCTTTGGAAGTAGTTGCAAGTATAAGAGCATCTTGAGGTTTTGAACTTCGGGACAGAAGGCAGGTTCACAGGGTGGAACTTTAACCCACCCTGTATCCTCATTATTATGCTCCCACTCAGGGACTTCTGTCCCAGACCCCTCAGCCTGTGGTCCTCTTGGTCCTCCAGCTCCCTCCATTCTCCCTAGATTGTTTACAACTTGCTCTCTCTGCGTTTCAACTCCCGGATCCGTGTGAAGACCTATACAGATGAGCTGACACCCATTGAGTCTTCTGTGTCTGTGTACAAGGCAGCCAACTGGTATGAGAGGGAGGTGAGTTACTGGACGTGGTGGACCCACCTCTGGGCCGGAGTTGCAGAACTGATTGAAATTACTGGATACAGTGCAGCCCCTCACCCTGTGTTGGCTGTGATGGCTGGTTGCCTGAGTGCCTCTTTTTTCTAGATTTGGGACATGTTTGGAGTCTTCTTTGCTAACCACCCTGACCTAAGAAGGATCCTAACAGACTATGGTTTTGAGGGACATCCTTTCCGGAAAGATTTCCCCCTGTCTGGCTATGTTGAGGTAGGAGTCTTGGAACTGGGCAGCAGTCTGGGCAGGGAGGACCTGGTAGAGATCCTGGGCAGGAATTATGGCCATTGGATTGTGGTGGCTTAAGAGCATCAGTACTGGATTCCATCCTAGCTCCACTCTGACACAGTTTTGTCATCTGCAAAATAGGAACAATAATAGTACTTAACGATAGTAGATTTGCAGAAAACTAATTGATGTATGTTTAAAAGGGGAGTATTGTAAATGTTCAGTTGATGTTAGCCATTATTTTAATGGTCATTTTAATGACCAAGGCAGACTTAAGGACACAGCTTGTCACCAGGATACTGTCACCAGTATCTTTTTACCCTGCCCTGGATCTCTGAGAAGGCAAGACACTACATGTTCAGCCCTTGAGAATGGCCAGAGGCAAGACCAGTAACAATTGCCTACAAGAGCCTTATGAAGAATTTCAGTGCTTTACTTTACGATTGCAACACGTTGCAGGTTATTAGCAGGAAGATGGTTTATTATATACACACACACATGATTTTGTAGCAAAGTAACTTTTTAGAAATGTTGGGATAGTGGCAATCCAGCCCATCACTTCATACCCAAATGCTCCTGTTTTCTTAGTGTTTAGTTTAGCATGGTCCCATTCCCAGCACCCAGTTGTCTTTACCTTATCCAACTGATCTTCCAATAACAAGAAAAGCCATGCCACATGTATTGCCTTGCATCTTGGCAGTGATAATGCCAAGGCCACAGGGCCTGAACTTGAGTGCTTGCCAGCTTAGGTTTGTTGTTTCCAGCCACTGACTTGCTCCCTCATCATGGGCAAACGCTTACCGTCAATTTATAAGAGTGTGTTGAGGGAATTCCCTGGCGGTCCAGTGGTTAGGACTCCACGCTTTCACTGCCATGGGCCCACGTTCATTCCCTGGTTGGGGAACTAAGATCCTGTAAGCCGCACAGTGCAGCAAAAAAGAAAAAAAAAGAGTGTGTGGATGGGTGAGCAAAGTCAGTTCTGGTGGAAAAGGAGCTCAGAGCTCCTGATGTGGGGATGGTGGGCAGGGGGGCCTGCCTGGGTGATGGCAGGGCATGAGATAGAGGCCATTTTAGACTGTTTGGGTTGTGATCTGATGGGTAACACAGATGAGGATGGAGACTTACAGAGGCTGGGACAGGAGTCAAGGACAGAGAAGTAAAGGGGCTGAGGAAGGCTTTGGGAAAGTGGGCCTTTAGTGGCTGTAGCAAGGTCTTCCTTAGTGCTCAAGCCTGCCTTTTTCTTCTGCAGTTACGCTATGACGATGAGGTGAAGCGGGTGGTGGCCGAGCCGGTGGAGTTGGCCCAAGAGTTCCGCAGGTTTGATCTGAACAGCCCCTGGGAGACTTTCCCTGCTTATCGCCAGCCCCCTGAGAGTCTCAGGCTTGAAGCTGGAGACAAGAACCCCGAAACCAAGTAGTTTCAGGGAAGGCATGTGTATCCTAGAAAGCGCCATATCTATCATTGAGCGTCCCTGTAAATAAAATCCTACTTAGATTCACCACTTCTGTGTGCTTTTTGTGATACGCGGGCCGCTCACTGTTGTGGCCTCTCCCGTTGCGAAGCACAGGCTCTGGACGCGCAGGCTCAGCGGCCATGGCTCACGGGCCCAGCCGCTTTGCGGCATGTGGGATCTTCCCAGACCGGGGCACGAACCCGCGTCCCCTGCATCGGCAGGCGGACTCTCAACCACTGCGCCACCAGGGAAGCCCTGGATATACTTCTGAGAGAGAGATTCTGGAGCTGAAATTGAAAGTTCTCACAATCCACAGGGCTCAGGATGGGTGCGGCAGGGCCTCTCCTGAGAATTGGAGGGGTCTCAACGACTGCTAGAGAAAGCCCCTTGTCACAGCATACTGTCTGGCGGCAGTTGATGGATCCAGGGGCCTGGGTGGAAATAGGGCACCCTCCACCCACCCTCATCCTCATCCTCCGCAAACAATCACAGGGTTCCATGGGCCAACAGTCAGAGCCAAGAAGAGCTTCAGCTCATTTTGAACCCTGTGTCCTGCTCCCTGCAAGCTGACAGCCCATCATGCTTGGGCTAAGGGAATCTTCCTGCACTCTGGCCTGAGCTAAGAATGCTGTAAGCAAGCAAAGGGGGTCCCAGTCTGGGGCAAAAGACAATCAGGAGCTGCAGGTCTGTCTGCCAGGAAGCAGCACTCCGCACCCAGCCAGTGTGCAGTCTGTTCAGCCCCTGGCCGTGTGCCTGAGGTGGGAGTGTTTCTCTGCCTGTCGGTGGGCCGCTCAGCCAGCACACCAGGCAGTTGGAAGATCAGGCTTTGCAAGCTGTTGCTCTTGGCTACTGAGGGGCTCCCTGGAGGCTGGGCTGGACTGGGTGTCAGGGGCTGGACTCAGCTGCAGAATGTTTTGGGGGTGACGACAGATAGTAGTGTAACTGCCTGGGCTCTTGCCTACCTTTTTTTTTTTTTTTTTTAAATTTAAAAAAAATTATTTATTTTTGGCTGTGTTGGGTCTTCGTTGCTGTGCGCGGGCCTTCTCTAGTTGCGACGTGCGGGCTTTCTCTAGTTGTGGCGAGCGGGGGCTACTCTTTGTTGCGGTGCGCAGGCTTATTGCAGTGGCTTCTCTTGTTGCAGAGCACGGGCTCTAGGTGTGCAGGCTTCGGTAGTTGTGGTGCGCGGGCTCAGTAGTTGTGGTGCACGGGCTTAGTTGCTCCGTGGTATGTGGGATTTTCCCAGACCAGGGCCCAAACCTGTGTCCCCTGCATTGGCAGGCGGGTTCTTAACCACTGCACCACCAGGGAAGCCCCCCTCTTGCCTACCTTTTTGGAGGGCTAAGTCAGAGCTGTTTGCTACCAAACACCTTCTTCCTATTAACTAGCCATCCCGCCCATCTGGGCAGGAATAAGCTAAGGGCCTGACAAGCCAGGAGCCAGGCTCTTCCTGCCAACAACCACAGATTCCACATTTCTGTGGGATGGAAAGAGCCCCTAGGAAGCCAGAGCCAGCCCCTCCCTGTTAAGCACGGAAGAATGACACGCCAAGCAGGGAACGGCTGGAGCCTGCAGTGGAAGGTTGGAGCCCTGGTGTGTGGGAGGCGGACAGAGGTGCAGAGAGCAGCTGGGGAGAATAAGACTCAGAGGACGTGTGGGCCATGGCTGGGACGATGCAGTTCCTGGCTTGGTTAATGGTAGCCATTTGCTTCCTCCCTGGGGTGACTACAACCCAGCACCGTGCAGGTACCGGGGCCTTAGGGTGGGGTGGACAGGAGCCAAGGAAGGCTGCTGGCTGACAGCAGTTACACTTGGTCCTATCTGAGCCTAGCAGGGCTTAGGAACTGAGGGCATGGCGGGTAGCAGGCTGACCTGCGCTGTGGGGTGGGGGAGGGAAAGGTGTGGGCCCCACCCAGAACCAGAAAGGTCGGGGTGAAGTGAGGGCAGATAGCCCTAGGTGCTCTCAGTGGGCCTGGGGCTTATTCTGGCTGGTGTGCAAAGGAGGACCTCTTAACCTGCCCTGGGCTTAGGACAATCATTCCAAGGTTTAGGCAGCACCCCAGAAGAGGGGTGAAGGAAGCTGCAACAGACATCCTGCCTTGCCTGGCCTCCCTGCCTTGCACACGGTCACTTACCGAGAAGCAGGAAAGAAAGAGGTTCTTCTCAAAGGGGTCCTTGACCTTTGGGGAGGGTCACTGGCAGTTTCAGGTCACGCTGTCCCTAGATGATTATATAGGAAGGAGAAATGGGAAGTGAAGTGTCTTGTGACCCGTTGGCCTGGAGCTCTTGGCCAAGTGAACTGTAGAAGTTCAAGGAGGAGTCCTGGACGTTTGTCAAGACAGTATCTGGGTTTGGGATGATGCTTTTGGGATCACAAGACCTATGCCTTGTGAATGAGAGAGTGAATGTCAATGTGCATATGTGTGTAGGGGGAGGTGGACATGGGATGGCACTCCTGTTCTTTTGTAGATAGAAGAACCTCTAGGCACCCCTACCAGGCAGCTTGAAGGGACTCGTGGGAGGCTGGGGTGTTCAGGGTGGAGCTTGGCAGGGCCCTGACTCCTCTCTGCTGCTCCAGGGCAGCCCATGGACAGCACCAACGTGGGAGGTGGCCTGCAGGAGCCAGAGGCCCCGGAAGTGATGTTTGAGGTCTTTCCTCCAGCCTGGGACATGGGGGTGGGAGTGTCCAGATGTCCCTAAGCTCAGGGTTGGGAAGGGGGATGCCTCAAGCTGGGGCTGCTGGGGGAGGGGAGCCAACCCAGCATGGGTCCTGCTGCCTGCTTATGCCCCCCCGGCCCCGCTCCCTAGGCCCCAGCCCACCCCTTACACGGCTCCCCTTGCAGCTGCTCTGGTCTGGGCTGGAGCTGGATATCATGGGGCAGCTGCACATCCAGGACGAGGAACTGGCATCCACACGTCCAGGCCGCCGGCTCAGTCTCCTCCTGCAGCACCATGTGCCCAGGGACTTGGAGGGTGCTGAGCAGCAGCTGCAGCAGTTCCAGGACCTGCGGAAGGGACCCCCTCTTAGCCCTTGGGACTTTGAACATCTGCTCCTCACAGGCCTGTCCTGTGTCTACCGGCTCCCTGTGGCTAGTGAGGCTCAGGAGAGAGGTCGCTGGGCCCAGGTCTTCGCCCTCCTGGCACAGGAAACACTCTGGGACCTGTGCAAGGGCTTCTGCCCCCAGGGCCAGCCCCCTTCTCTGGGGCCCTCGGCCTCTACCCTTGACCCCTTCCCCTAACCCTCCCCTTCTGCCTGTCATTCCCACCCCAGCCCCCTTCACCCCACCCCCTACCTGAGCCAGACCCATCTTGGCCAGAGGCCTCCATCTGGCACCTGGTTTTTCCCACTGTGTTCGGGCCTCTGGGCTCGGCTTGTACCCCAGACCCCAGCTTACCCCTCCCCCATCTTCTTCCCTGGGCCCAGGCTCTGGGTCCCAGGCAGCAGGCACAGACCTAAGGGCACGACTTGCAGGCAGTGTGTGTGGCGGGGTGGGGGTGGGGGGCGGTGGGTGTAGGGGTCAGGGTTGAGAAGTGTGTTTAAGGGATGCTGAAAGGGAAGCTCCCAAGTAAGGCCAGGTCAGACCCTCCAGCTCCTACCCAGGCAGTCCCATGAGAGGCAGAATCTACAGGAAACTCGTAAGTGCTCAGTGCCCAGTCCTAATGTAGACACCTCTTTTAAACCCAACCAAGGCTCTGGGGGTCCCTAAGCCTCCAAGTACCCCATGTGGGCTAGGAGAATAGGCTGGACATTTTTAGGTCAGTCTGTTGGAGGAATGGAGGGAAGCAGGTTGAGGAACATTATCTTCTGGGGGGCAGGGAAGTGAGAAGTGTTTTTTGGTCCATATCGACAAGGCTCAGAGGAGGGAGTAAGGCTGGAAGGGGACTGAGGCTGGCTGGTGTAGTCCTGATCCTGTGTAGCTCATCCCATAAAATGTTCTGTTCTAGCCTCCTGCAGCCCTGTGTCCTTCTGTTGTCAGAGTAAGTTGTTTAACCAGTGCCTTGAGCAAACCACCCTCCTCATCCCGGGAGGGCAGGAATCAGGGCAACCAGATATCAACTGCTTGTCCCATGCGCACGCCCTACTGGGAAAAGGAATGTACCGTTTCCTTGAATCCCATAGCCCCAGTGAGGCAGCGGGGTGAAGTCCCTTGTCACAAAAAAGAACCAGATGGGCCCTAAAAGTAACGTCGTAGGTCAACGGGGAGGAATTACAGGGACTGACTGGAATGGGACATGAAGGGGAGGCCCAAATCGGGGTTAGGCAAGTAGGGTTCAATCAAATTCCCACCTCCTCGCCCTCCCAAGGCCTGACTGAATGCTGCCCTCTGCCCTCCGACCCCCACCCGGGGCCAGCTGTAGTCAGTCCCTCCCGCCCTGCCCGAGACAAAAGCGTCGCAGTCAAGACAAAGCGCAGGACCCCGGCAGACAGGCGCCGGCGCAGGCCCACTTTATTCGCAGAGTCCAGCCACGCTGGGCGGGCCGTCATGCTCGCGCCGGCGGGACATTTCGGGCCGCGGTTCCGTCTTGGCATGCACGCCCCGGGCCGCCCGGGGCTCCTCTCCGGGTCGTGGCTCAGAGCTCCGGAGGCCCGAGGCCGGGCAGGCCGGCGGGGATAAGGTCGGGGTACACCAGGAAGCCAGAGAAGGTGATGTACTTGCCATGGTTGCTGTAGGCGCCGTAGCCGTCGTGGTCGTGGCTGAGCAGCCAGACGGCGTCGCCGCGCCGTAGCGCCAGCATCACGCTCTGGCTCTGCATCTCGCGACGCCGCGATGTGCCGTCGTCGTAAATCATGGCCTGCACCTCGTCGCGGTTCTTCATCAGCTTCACCGACAGCGTCTTGCGCGGCAGCTTGCCCAGCGTGAAGGAGAAGAAGTAGGCGCCGGGCAGGCGGCAGCGGAACACGCCAGCCGCCGCGTCGAAGTCGCCGCCGATGTTGACGAGCTCAGTGTCGAAGGCTAGGGGCCGGTGCCGCGGCCCCGGGCCCGCGTCCGAGCCCACCAGGCTGCGCGTGCGCGCCGCCGAGAAGGCCGAGCGCGGCTCCGGGGACGCGGGCGGCCCGCGCGCAGGCGCGTCGGCGTCGGCGTACACCAGGTAGCCGCTAAAGGTGGCGCCGGGTGCCCCGAGCGCGTACTGCTGGGCGCCGTGCAGCCGCAGCCACACCGTGTCGCCGTAGTCGAGCTGCAGCATGGCGCTCTGGCTGGCGGCGTGCCGCGTGGCGGGCCGCCGCTGCTCGTCGAAGGCCAGTGCCTGCACCTCGTCGCGGTTTCGCACCAGCATCACCGACAGGCTCTTGTGCGGGGCCTTGCCAGCCGTGAAGGAGAAGAAGTAGGCACCGGGCACGCGGCAGCGGAACTGACCGGTGGCCGCGTCGAAGTCGCCCCCGATGTTCACGTACACCTTGTCGAAGGTCACCGCCATCTCCGACGTGCCCTCCAGGGGGGTGATGCGTGCTGCCGAGAAGGCTGAGCGCAGCTCTGTCGAGCCCAGAGCCGGGCCCAGGGCCCAGCAGGCGGCCGGGCCTAGCAGGCCCAGCAGGAGCGGCAGCATGGCGCCTGGGAGGGGAGGCACGAAGGAAAGGAGACAAGGGTTGGGCAGGGGCGGCCTGGAGACGGGTTCCCTTCACAGACCCGCCCTTGACCCACAACTAGGACTCCTAGTTTCCTATACACTTGGACTAGGTCAGTGGTTCTTAAAACGTCATGGGGCCTCAGTGTCACCTGGAGACCCTGTTAAAACACACATTGTTGGCTCCCACGCCCACCTTATCTAGTATGAGGCCCAAGAATTTGCATTTCTAACAGGTTCCCAGGTAATGCAGAGATGTTGCTAGTCTAGGGACCACACTTTGGGGACCATTGGATTAGGCCAGTTTTGGGTTTTTTTTTTTTTTTTTCTCTCTTCTTTTTTTGTAACCACCGAACTCCTTTTTCAAGTGAAAGATCACAGACATATACCATAGATGCAAGCAGAAATGCTCTGGTCAGAGGGTCCTATAGCCCTGTCTGCTGGGCTTACACATCCCCTCCTCCTTGACACCCAGGGGCCCTGGAAATGCAGAAGGTGGTCAGGGGGTCTCTGAGTTTCCTTCAGCCTCCGATTTGCTGCATTTTCCTGTGTCTGTTCTATGGTCCTTACTTAGCCTGCCCCTCTCTCAGGCACTGGCTCTCTATACTGATATCCTCCATGATGGCTGCTGGTTAAGCCCCCATTTTGGCAGGAAAGGAAATAGCCGCTCCCTGACCCATTTCCTGGCCTCTGACCCAGTCAAGGGTCAGCTCCCACGCTGGACCTCTGGACTCTCCAGGGGCCCTTCTTGCACTAAAGAGGCCAGAACAGATGGGCTTTGAGGTAGCTCCCTCCCCCTGTAAAATCAGAGTAAGAGAAAGAGACTCCTTCCTCTGGGCTTGGGGGCTGGTCACTGAGGGGAAAGAGAGAGCCAGGGGCTGCTGGGGATAGAGTGGGAGAGCAACAGTTCCAGCACGGCTTTGGCAAGTCTGTGAGGTCAGCAGCTTGGTTCCTCAGTAGTAGTGGTGGAGTGGAGAGGACTGACAGCTAAACCTGGGCCCAGGTCCTGGCTCTACCCGTTACAGGCTGTGAAACCTTAGGCAAGTTCCTTCATTTCTCTGGGCATGGCTGCCTCTGTGTAACTGGGGAGGAGACCTGCCTTACAAGCTTACTGTGAGGATGCTCTGAGAAGGCAGGTGTGAACACCTTCGTTGGATGGCACTGCAGTCAATTTTTTGAGAAAATCGATCTGATCAAGTTCTTTTTTTTTTTTAATTAAATTTTTAATTTTATATTGGAGTATAGTTGATGATCAAGTTCTTGACATAAGGGGTTAGGGTTCAGTAACTCCTACCCTTGGAAACTTGGTAAAGGCACTGCTTAACTCAGAGGACTAACTCTCCAAGGGTAGAATTACATAATGCTTCCTAGTAGGGCATAGGCTTTGGGGATTGAATACCCTGAGGGCCTGAAGTGGAGGCAAAGCAGAAAAGAAAATGAGCTGGTAACAGTCTAGACCGTGGGCCTCTATGGGAAATGCCCGGGGAGTGTGTGTATCTTTGTGTCTCTTAGAGACACCGGGGACCTGCCAAGAAGGGTAGCCAGGTGCAGCTGTGATGTGCTGCACACAAGGACGTTCATCTGAGGTTAGGTGGGTGCTGAAGTCCAACCCACATTCTACTTGCCCAACTGTGTGGAATTGCTGCCCCTGGGGGAAAGTGTGCCTTTTTCTAATTCTCATAGTAAGACCCCCAAGTCCCTAGCCCAGCTGAACACTCTCTCCTTACACAGGAAGTACCTTTTCTCATTCTTACAAAGGTGCCCCATGGGCTAGCCAGTACCCTTGGTGAGGGCAGGGGCAGGGAGGGGGGGCATGTGCAGTAGTGAAGATTGCACCTCACAGTATTCAGTGCAGTCCCTTTCACAGAGCTCTTTGGACACGTCTGGTGTCACAGCCAACCTGCGAGACAGGTGGGCCCTCTCCTGTTTTATAGGGGAGAAAGCCAAGGCCCAAAAAGGGGAAGCATTTTGGCCCAAGGCCACTCATGGAGCACTGAGGCAAGCCTTGAGGTCTGTTGGCTCCAAATTCAGTGTGCTTTCCTCTCCACCACCTTTCCATTCTAAACACAGCTATTTCCAGCCAACCTGTCATCTGCCTCAGTTTCACTTTTCACAAAAATTGAAGTGGAATGAGTCTTGGGATCTAGGGTGAAAGGGAAAGAAAGCAAAACCAACCAAAAAAATATTCTTAACATTTTTGTCTTCTGGGAACATCTCAACTCTTCCTGACACTGCTGCTCTCCTAGCAGGTCTTGCCCCAGGAGCACCTGCCCACTCGACCCTCAGTAATCTTCCTGCCAAGCCTTCCTGCCAGTGCCAGAGGGTCCTCCTGTGTGTCCAGTACCCAGCCTCCATTTCACCTACCACTGCCCATTTCTCAGATCTGTGGGTCCCCATCCTTCCCTAAACCCCCTTCCCAGAGCAGGTCAGAGGTAGCGGGTGTCAGGTGGGCATCACAGCTCCAGGGAAGGAAATGGCTGTTCCTAGCTCCATCCAGGTGAGGCTGAAAATAATCATCCTCAAAGAGAAAAAACTAGGACACAGTGCGCTGGACAGACCCAGAACCCTGGAACCGAGGGTGGAGGTGCAGCCATGTCAGGCTAAGGGGATTTAGAGACCCCTCCCTACCAAACCTCAATTCCCAGTCACCCCCTCCCTCAAGCTCTGCCCAAACCTCCTTCCCCACCTACCTTGAAAACCCCTCAGGCTCCCAAGAAGATAAGTCCCCCTTTCACAGACGAAGCCAATTAATCCTTTCTCATGAAAAAAAAAAAAACCCTCGGAAAACGGTACCCCAGACCCTCTCTCCCCCAGACCTTCCTTTATCCATCCCTTCAGAGTAAAAGCCCTTGAGCCTCTTTCATGAAAAAAAGCTCCCAGGTCCTCCTTTCAGGGAAAAAGGACCCAATTCCCCGGCCCCCGCTTCCAGTCAAGGAGAAAGCCTGGCTCCCCGCGCCCCAGAGTAGCCCTCACCTGGCTGGGGGCGGCGGTCGGTCGGCTTCTCTCCGAGCCCGCGATCCGGCTCCGGGCTCCGGGCTCTGGGCTCCGGGCGGGCGCCGGGCTGCGCACTGACCGCCCGCGCTGCGGCGGGGCCGGGCCTGGCGGGGCCGGCGGCGGCGGCGGCGGCGGCGGCGGGCGGGGCGCTGGGACCCCGGGGTGGTCTCGGGGTGGCGGGGCAGCGAGGGAAAAAGGGCTGCTGAAGAGCTACGCTCCGGGACAGCGCGAGGAGAGGCAGGGTAGGGGCGGGCAGGGGGAGAAGCGGGAGGGGAAGCGAGAGGGAGGGGCGCGCCGAGGCCGGGGAGCCGAGCCGCAGGGCCCAGGGGCACCGCAAGAAGAAGGCCCCCCGCGCAGGCAGCGCGAGCACCGGGCTCTTCTTCCGTGACCTCCCTAAAGCTTCATCCTCTGGGTCTGGAGAGCAGGCATCATTAATCCAAGTTAGCAGATGGGGAAACTGAGGCAGAGGTCAACCTAGCGGTGGCTCAGGGCACTCTACAGACCAGCCTTCTCCCTGGTTTGAGGAGAGGGGACTGGAGCAGGGCGCAGAGACTGGACTAGCCTCTGGACTGCAAGGACAGTGGAAGGTGAGAGTTTGGCTGGGACAGATGTCCAAGCTGAGTGGCACTGGGGGAGGGGGTCTGAGGGAAGAGAAGGATAAATGAATCAATGCTGCCAGTAAAGGAAGGGCTTACAGTGACCTGACATTTCACCTCCAAATCGGAAAATGTCTGTGGTTGGTAAGGAAGGAAGGAGGAAGACAAAACCCGCAGACATCAGAGGGTCAGCCTGTGCCCCCCGGGGAGGGGTTGAGGAAGGAGGGGAGTCCTTGGGGCAGAATTGAGTGTTGGCAGAAAGGCTGCTTCCACAGCGTCCGCAAGGAGGGAGAGGGTTGAGAAGGGCGATGGGAGGGCTCCAAGGGCCTGTTTGCAGAGGGACACTGACACCCTGCCTAGCTGGGCCGGGGTGGCAGGACCCAGCAGGACACCAGGGCTGGAACAGCTGTCTTCGCACCGCAGCACTCGCCGAGGCCCCTCCACGGCTTCCACTCTGGACTCTGGCACCCACCTCAGGGGGGCTGCGGTCCTGACAGCTGTGCAGGGGACGACCTGCCTGGCTCTCAGTAGATGCTGACCAAATGGATGGCTTTTGAAGAGCCCCACTCTTCAGCTGCCAGAGCAGGACCCCTCTGCCTACCCCCCCGATTGACTCAGGGGGCCTGAGCTCTAGTCCTGGCTCTGCCACAGACCCTCTGTGTGGTTTCTGAGAAGCCTGGTGCCCCGTGAAATCCCCTGTCCTCTGGAGCTCTCCTTCTGGAACTATCAAAACTTACACGACCCCAGTTAATCTAACATGGGTTAGTCCTCCTGAAGGTGTTGACGGTGATGATGAACTCATTAAGTGTTCTCCAGGGTGCTGAGGGAAGGATAAAATGAATCGATATGTGCCTCAATAGAAAGGGATGGATGGAGGCGTTTCGGCCTGGGCATGGGGGCATTTGGGGACAGAGGGTGAAGCACCTGTCTAGCCTTTCAGGACCACCTTTTGCCTCCTTCACCAGCCTGAAAAGGCCTAGGTGGGTGTGGGGGGAGGCCTAGGAGGGCTGGGGAAGGCAGGAAGCCAATCTGCGGCAGCCACAAGCCTTCTTCTGGACAAGGAGGTCGGGTTTGCCATCTTGAAGGTGCATTTTGAAGGTGTGATTCCAACAGTGGGAGGAATGGGAAGAAGGCAGGACTCTCAGGGCAGAACAGTTAAACCACTGGGGGTCTGTCTCAGGCTGAAAGCCATCTGACACTTTCCCTGGGTCCACAAAAGCATTTCAGCAGAGAAATGAAATGTTCATTTCATTTCTCTGGAGACAGGTGGCCGAGGCAGATGACAGCAGGGTTTTTGCTTCAAGGGATGGGACGAGGTGGAGGCCACTGGTAAAGGGAAACAGAGCAGGAGGACGCCATGTGCTGGTGGGCATCTAGGCAGGCTGGGCAGGCTGGGGGTGCACCTGAATGAAGTTAGGAGGCAGCAGGGTTCAGAGAAGAGCCCTAGGGCTAGGCTCTAGCTCCTGTCTGCTCCTACCACAACACAGTGATCATTTTCATAGCAAGTTCCTTTCATTGGGTGTAGCAGATGCTACCAGTGCCCCCAGTCAAGCCCCCAGGCCTACTTGGAGGTCACCTGCAGACAGTTTCTGAACTTGCTCCCTGTGTCTGTCCTGTGGCATTCCCAGCTTTGGACGTGAGTGTGGGGCAGGCTGGAAGTGGGGAATTAACGCCCCCAGGGTAACCCTCCACCAAGGAGGGCCCAGAGTTAGTGGATAAATCCTCTAGCTTTCAGTCCCTCTGAAAGTGGGGCAATTTCCGATTCCCAGGCCTGTTCCAGTCTCAGAAAGACTCCAGCAGAATGGAACCTAAGCTGTCCATGGGGAAAGCTTGCTTATCCCTGTATGCTTTGCTTGCTTTCCTCTCTTGCTTGTCTCACTCCCCCACTCTCTCACCCTGCTTCTGGGATCACCTCCTAAATAAACTACTTGTATCCAAATCTGCCTCAGGGTCGGCTTTTGGGGGGAAACCGAACTGAGACAATGAACGATAACTGTGTTAAGTGCTTTTTCATTTCGCCCATTATCTTATTTAATTTCTATTTATTTGTTTATTTTTTAATTTATTTTTGGCTGTGCTGTGAGGCATGCGGGATCTTAGTTCCCAGGGATCGAACCTGTCCCCCTGCAATGGAAGCATGGAGTCTTAACCACTGGACTGCCAGGGAAGTCCCCTTATTTAATTTCTTAACATCCCCTGAAGTAGATGTCACTAACCCAATTTTACAAATGAGGAATAAAGAGGTTAATGCAGAGGTAGGATTCAAAGCCAGGTCTGTCTGGCTCCAAAACCCAGTCCTTAGCCACTGTGCTCTGCGGCCTCCTGAATTCTTTGATCCTCTATGGGCCTTAATTTTTTTTTTTTTTTTTTTTTTTTGCTGTACGCAGGCCTCTCACTGTTGTGGCCTCTCCCGTTGCAGAGCACAGGCTCCGGACGTGCAGGCTCAGCGGCCATGGCTCACGGGCCCAGTCGCTCCGCGGCATGTGGGATCTTCCCAGACCGGGGCACGAACCCCTGTCCCCTGCATCGGCAGGCAGACTCTCAACCACTGCGGCACCAGGGAAGCCCCGGGGCCTTAATTTTTCATCTGTAAAATGAGGAATGGGCTCTTGAGTTTGAAGGGAGGCAATGTACCCATTGTCTCCGGCAGCTAGGCCTGGTCATTGAGATGTGTGCAGAAGTTATTAGGAGGGACTTCCCTGGCGGTCCAGTGGTTAAGACTCTGCGCATCCATGCAGGGGGCATGGGTTCAATCCCTGGTTGGGGACCTAAGATCCCACATGCCGCGCAACATGGCCAAAGAAAAAAAAAAACTAAAAAAAAAAAAAAAGGATGGTGAGGATTTTACATAGTGCTGATAGAGGAGTAAGGGAATGGGATCCAGTCTAAGGTAAGAGTGTGAGCAAAGGTGTGGAGGTAGCATAGATCGGCCTGTATGTGGCTCAGTTGAAGAGGGAAGGGTTTGTGAAGGAGGCCTGGCAGGTGAGGTGTTGTAGGGCTTAAATGCTGAGCTAAGGAACTTGGTTTATCCTGCCGCAGGGGGTTAAGGCTCAGAGCAGTATTTAAGATTACTCCTACCACAGAGTGAAAGGCAGCATTAAACCATGCACAGAGCCCTTCTAAGTGCGGGACAGAAGAGGTGAGGAGAGGCAGGGAGATCTCTAAGGAAGATAAAGGGAAGAGACAGGTGGAAGAGAAGCTAAGAAGAGCTGCAGAGACTGACAGAGAGAGCGCGCGCGCACAAGCTCACAATTTAATTAGCTTCCTGGCTTGCCAGTGGCTTACAGGGGAATTAGCAGAGCTCAGAGTCTAGGGACCTTGCTGGGAGTTGAAGGGAAGCTAATAAGAAAGACAACAACAAGCCCCAGGGAGAAATGAAAGAGGAGGAATCGTCAGCCAAGCAGAGATGCTGGCAGGAGAAGCAGATGTCAGGGCGCTGAGTCCCTGCCTTCCTTAGAGGTTTCAGCTTTCCAAGGGAGTAGACATTTAGAGCTCCTGGGCTGGGCTCCTGGCCCCACTGCCCCTGGTTCCAATGCCTCTGAGCACCTGGTAAACAACGCAGAATGGAGGCAGTTGGGAGCGGCTGTGAGGGTCAAGTTCCCCTCTGTTGGCCCCTTTCCCAGAAGGGAACCCCCAGGTCCCTTCTGCAGACGGGGAGGTTGAGGCCAGAAATGCGGAGGTGGCCTGCTCCTGACCAGATGTGGCAAATTGCATCTTCCAAAGACAGCGTGATAGCATCTCCCAGCCCACCCTGCTCTTCTTACACCATGCCACGCCCCTCTAAGAGGAAGACCTAGGTTGGGCGTGAAAGGTGATGCTGCTTCTGCCTGGCGCTCTCTCTTGAAACTCACACTTGGAATCCAGCCATCATGATGTGAGAAAGCCCAGGCCACATGGAAAGGCCATGTGCAGATGTTGTGGCCAACAGCCCCAGTCAGGACCAGTTATCTAATTTTCAAGGTTCAGTGCAAAATGAAAAGGTAGGGCCCCTTGTTCAAAAATTAAGAATTTAGAGGGTCACAACATCATTAAACCATGCATAGAGACTTTCTAAGTGTGGGACCTTGTGTAGCTGTACACGTTGCAGCCTGTGAAGCTGGCCCTGACCGCAGCTGAGGTTCCAGCATCCACTGTTTGCAGTATGAGTGAGGAAGCCTTCAAGTTGACTCTGGGCCCAGTCACAGTCTGACTGCAACTGTACGAAGGACTCCGAACGAGAACTACCTGGCTGAACCCAGTGTATGTCCAGACCCACTAGGGACAGAATTGATTGTTATTGTTTTAAACCAGAAACTTTTGGGTTACTGCAGCAATAGATAGTTGGAATACTGGGGGAAACAGAACGTGTCAAAATTGGACTGAAGATACAGTACAGTTACTGAGTTTCTCCCCAAACCCAGGCTCATTACCTGAGCTACCGTTGCTGGTCCTCCTTGACCCATGTTGGCAGAGGAGACAACAGGTAACTCCAGACCCTACCTATGGACCTCTCACTATGGAAGATGGTGGAGCCATTTTGAGTCCTCTGTTTCTTGCAGTTAAAAGCACTCCAACTTTTACAAGTTATTTCCCCTCTCTGGGTCCTGGTTTCTTCGGATGTGTATTGAGAGGACTTCATAATCTAGGGCCTGTGAGTCTCTTGAGGGAAAATACAGAGGACTTGGTGACTAGAATGAGAGGGGGGAGTGAAGGAATTTTAAGAGTCAGAAGGGGTTTACTCCACCTCTTGTACTGGGATCTGGGGGGGACGGGGAAGGAATAATGTTCAGTCTGGGTCAGATGATGACTGGTTTCACTTTGGGCATTTAGATCACACTAGATTTGGGGGATGGAAAACTGGGGGGGGACTTACATAGTGTCATCAATTAGGCAGAGAATATAATTATGCAGGAAAAGATTGGATAAACACCAAAATGCAGGAAAAGACTGGATAAACAAAAATATTGTTATTTATGCTAGGTTCAGGGATGATATTTATTTTCTCTGTAAAATGTTTTCTATTTCCCAAACTTTCTACAATGAAAATTTATTCCTTTCATTTGAAAAGTAATTTGAAATATCAATAAAAACTTTAATTTCTTTCAAATGTATCTAAATACATATTGGAATTAGAATATTATAAAAGTGGGAGCTTAAATTAGAGGAGAAAAGATACGATTGAATAAACTGTATGGCAACAACTAGGTAGCCATCTAGAAAACTTTAAGTTGGATCCGTACATCACACCTGATACCAAAACAAATTCCAAATGGATCACTTTTTTTTTTTTTTTTTTTGCGGTACGCGGGCCTCTCACTGTTGTGGCCTCTCCCGTTGCGGAGCACAGGCTCCGACGCGCAGGCTCAGCAGCCATGGCTCATGGGCCTAGCCGCTCTGCGGCATCTTCCCAGACCGGGGCACTAACCCGTGTCCCCTGCATCAGCAGGCAGACTCCCAACCACTGCGCCACCAGGGAAGCCCGGATCACATATTTAAATGTAAGAATGAAACCAAAAAAGCACTAAAAGAAATCAAGTGATATTAAAAAAAAATTCAGAGTAAAGAAGTTTGAAGTATGACATAAAATCCAGAATTCATTAAAAAAAAATTTGTGGATACTTTTTACTACAGCTTAAAACAAAAACATATTAACACGGCAAAACTGCCAGAAACAAAGTCAAAAGACAAACTACAAACTGGAAAATATATTTGTAATTCATAACACAAAGAGCTCTAAGAAAAAGACGACTGAGTAGAAAAGTGGGTAAGGAATATAAGCAGTTAATAAAAAAAAATACAAATAACTGTTAGAATAAGACAATTACAGTAAGATGCCATCATTGTTTTTACCTCTCAGGTTATCAAAGATCTATAGATTTATAACACACTCTATTGGTGATGAGGTGGAGAAACATTCATACCCTGTTAGTGGGAGGGTCAACTGGGACCCCTGGACAATTGGACAATATCTACCAAGTTTTAAAACGTGCATGCCCTTCAACTCCATGATTCCACTTCCTGAAAAGCTGTTCTTCAGATATATGCCCACATGTCTGAAATGACATGTTATTCATTGCAGCATTGTTTGCAATAGCAACAGAGGACCCATCCAATAAATTCTAATACATAGAATACTACCTACCCTTTACAGAAGAATGAGGAGTCATTTTGTATACTGACATGAAATAATCTCTAAGATTTACTGTTAAGTGAAAAAAAACAAGGTGTACATTTGAGGGAATTGGTATGTAGCCGAAATAAAGCCCCGCCAAGCTGTAGCCATCTGAAGCCTCTCAAAGATGTTTTATGCACCCCTCGAATCATTGATTATAGCAGGTTCATTCTAAATGTACTTTTTCTATTCCCCCTCACAACTCACTCCCCTAATACATTATTATTCTACTCTTGGCTTTCTACATGAGAGTCTTTTACTGCCTTTATGTGTTAGCTTGAATATCACCGTATGAGAGGATATTTCCTAACAACTGGCTATGACCCAGTCCTAGTCCCATCTCCCCTAAAAAAAAATAAATAAAGCAAACAACTTGCCATTTTCTATTTATTATGGCATTTATCATTCTAACATATTTTTTAGCTATCCACTCTAGAATATGACCTTCATAAAAATTTGTTGAAAGAATGTTGGTTAAGTCTTCTGCTCTATAATCCTCATATGTATTCTTTGAAAAATTTATTTTGCCACTGTAGTGTAAGATCTAAACTTCCATACAGACTAGACTACTCATCAGGCTTCTTTTTCCATAAGTCCACTCCAACTGTACTTGGCCCTCAAAGTCATAGCTTCTTATAAATGGAGAAAAGAAAGTTTCATGGAAGGAAATAAGTTTACCTCCTATGCTTTCCCAATAAGATGACCTCTTTCCTCCTCCGACTCTTTTATTTATTTATTTTTGGCTGTGTCAGGTCTTAGTTGCAGCATGTGGGATCTTTCGTTGCGCGTGCAGGCTCTTTGCTGCGGTGCACGGGCTTCTCTGTAGTTGTGGCACGTAGGCTCCAGAGCGCACAGGCTCAGTAGCTGCGGCCTGGGGCTTTAGTTGCCCCGCAGCACGTGGGAACTTAGTTCCCGACCAGGGATCGAACTCCTGTCCCCTGCATTGGAAGGCGGATTCTTAGCCACTGGACCACCAGGGAAGTCCCCCTCCTCTGACTCTTAAATTCCCTACAATTTATTTTTTTAATCCAGAGTTCCATTTTTCCATTGATGCTTTCTTGAAAGAGTGCCCTTGAGTTTACACTTAAACAAGAAGAGGAGTTTAGGACCAATCCATTACAACATATTGGAAAATTTGTTAAATGTTATACATTTTATATTCAAAACTTACTTGAGAATTGCTTTAAGTTCAGGGCACCATGCTGTAAGAGTTATATCTATACTGTTAGTATAATAATTATTTTTGTAATTCTAATGTAAATAATACTTTATTAGGCAAGAGAGGTCCTTATGACCATTTCAGAGTATGCACTGGGTCCACATCTTTGAAATTTAAGTAATGAATCAAACAGGTTCATGAATTATGAAATATTGATTTGATTACAAAAAAACCAAGGTGTACAGTATGCTACCATTTCTTTTTTTCTTTTTATTTTTTTTTGTCGTACGCGGGCCTCTCACTGTTGTGGCCTCTCCCGTTGCAGAGCACAGGCTCCGGATGTGCAGGCTCAGCGGCCATGGCTCACGGGCCTAGCCGCTCCGCGACATGTGGGATCTTCCCGGACCGGGGCACGAACCCGTGTCCCCTAGCATCGGCAGGCGGACTCTCAACCACTGCGCCACCAGGGAAGACCCTAGCCCCTACCATTTCTCTTTTAAAAAAACAGTATGCATTTGCTTTTATGTGCATGGAATACCTCTGAAAGAATCTTCTAGAAACTATTAACAGCTGCTGCCTCCTGGGAAGAGGAATGATTATGGGAGAAAGACATACTTTCCACTGTTTTACCCTTTTGCACTTAAAATTAAAAAAGGCAGGGAGGGACTTCCCCGGTGGTGCAGTGGTTAAGAATCTGCCTGCCAATGTAGGGGACACGGGTTCGAGCCCTGGTCCGGGAAGGTCCCACGTGCCATGGAGCAACTACACCCATGTGCCATAACTACTAAGCCTGTGCTCTAGAGCCCGTGAGCCAAAACTACTGAAGCCCGCGTGCCCTAGAGCCTGTGCTCCGCAATAAGAGAAGCCATCGCAATGAGAAGCCTGCTCGCTGCAACTAGAGAAAGCCCGCATACAGCAACAAAGACCCAACACAGCCAAAAATAAAATAAATAAATAAATTTATTTAAAAAAGGCAGGGAGAACCAGTATCTTTTTGAGCAGCTGCTTGGTTCCTGCTGGCTTCTATACAACCTGAGGTCGGCTGAAAGCCCTCATCCTTTTTCACAAGCACTGTCAGGCCAAACTTCCTTCATCCTGTGCTGGTGCAGCTGATGTTTTAAAATACGTATAAATGCAGGTCTTTCCACTTCTTTTAAATTCATCCTGTGGGTTTCAGCTCACTGTTTCAGGATATTTTAGAATCTTGATTCTGACATCCAAATATTAGCTTTTCCTTCCAATAGTGGTACCACCTGCACTGTGAGTGTGGCAGACACGATTAACTACTGTGAGTGTGGCAGACACGATTAACTACTGAGCTGACCAAATGCAGAATCTAGAAGCATGAAATTTAAGACTTCTCCCCGGATTCACATCAACCGAATAACCAACTTGGGGGGAGGGGCACAGTGGTTAAATGGGCTAGAGATCCACCCGACTGGGCAACCTTGGAGGTCACTGTTTTCCTGGCTGTCTCCTCAGTTGGGAGGCACCTGATGTCTAACTGGAAACGGGGTACGCTATGTCCAAGGAAATTTTCCTAGTGGCCTTCCAAATAAATAATAACAAACTATATTATTGTTGACATTATTATTTACTCTATCTTGTTTTTAGTGAAGGTGCCAATTCTTTTTCTAGGTGTTCTCAAACCCACAGTTTAATATGATATTCTAGAATAAATTTGGGAATTCACCGGAAGTATACCCACCTAGAGTTTCCAGAATCTACCTCTTCCTCTTTTCTAACACCGGGACATTTGCAGCCATCGGGCATTGGGGCCCCTTTCCTTTTGTCCACAGCTTTATCAGCTACGTTGGCAAGGGTTCCAGAATCTTCTCTGCAAGGTTTAACACCTTGGGATTTGCAACTCATTTAAATGGCTGGGTGCTTAGGTTTACTTCTCTTCTCTCCCTTTGGAGTTTCAACTTCCTCTATCTGAAGTTTTGCTTGACTCATTCCAGTTTAGAAATGCTTTTCTTCGATGGAGAGTGAGGAGAATCGGGGTTGAGTATTCTGCTTTCCGACAACTGCTAACCTGGCACCTTTTCCCCAAGTGGAACCCTATCCTGTCTTTATCCCTCTTGCTCTGAACATAACCAACAATGTCTTTTACTGTCTGCACTTTTTCCGAGTCTCATTTTATCAAGGACTTCAGCCTTCTTCTCTTATACCTGCCTTTTCATTTGTGAGCCTGTCAGGGAGCTCTCCATACAGCCACGCTGGTTTCTTCAGCTCTGCCCCTTTTCCTGTCCAAGGATTTTCTGCAAATGGGCTACCCTCATTTTCTATTTCAGAGCCTCCTGTCTCATGTGCCACATTCCCATCTAAGTCTCTAAACGTGAGATAGTAACTCTAATCTCTTCAAGTTATTTTTCTAGGACTATTTATTTATTTGCTCACCCACTCATTCCATGGCCAACATGCCCTTCCTTCTTGATTCGACTTTGCCCTGTGGTTCCTGTGCCACTGACAGCTCCAGGCAGTTCTTCCCCACGGTCAGAGCTAAGGTCGGGGGAGCTGCTCCCTGGCAGTCATGTCTGTCCACTGAGAGAGGAACCGGTCGCTGATGCATGTGAAGCTGTGTGGGACTGTGGCTGCCAGGGCAGGGTGGGGGCAGTCCCCCAGCCTGGGGCCGTCCCGCCCTCAGAGCTCGGCTGGGCAGGTGGAAGTGGACTCCCGCAGGGCCGTGGCTTCCAAGTGCTCACCTGGCTCACCTGTCAGTTTCACCCAAAGGCTTCCCCCCACCCCCCCACCCCGGGCTGGCAATGCGCCGGGGCAGAGAGCAGAAAGCACACAGGATTCGGAGTCAAGCATATCCAGGTCTGAATTCTAGCTCTGCCCCTTCCCGGCAAGTTGTTTAAATCTCTGTGCTTCCATTTTTCTCACTTGAAAAATGGGGATATTATGTGGTTGATGTGGTGATTGTGCATAGGTTTCAGTACCCATCAACCCCTGTGCTCATCTCAGGTTCACGGTTCTCACAGGTTATGTCCTTGGCGGACTGTGCTGCTTTCTTTCCCTTTCTGGTCAAGCTGTTTCTTTTGGACATGCTGCAGTATATGTCTATGCCTGGTGAACCTTCCTTTGATGAGCCATGCCCCTGCAGCCCCAAGTAGAGTAGACCCTTGAATCTGGTTGGTTGAATCTGCAGATACGGAGGGCCAACCGTATATGGTTCCAGTGGAGCTGACCCTGGATCCTGACACCTTCAGGCTGGACCTGACTCAGGTCTGGCCAGTAGAGTACTCCATCCCCCAGACACACCAAATGGAATGGTTTACAGATGGATGTGTGTCAAGCCAGAGTCCTCCAGGGGATTCTTCCTGGAACTTCCCTAAGAGACATTTACTCATTCTCTGAAATGACAAGCTCTAAAAAGCCATTGAGTGAAGATGCCATTTGTCATCTTGTTGCCAAGTGGAGTGAGCCTGTCTGAGAGGGAAACCGGGCAGAGGTGGGCCCAAGGGGTGGGGCGAGTGGGAGTCCTGATGCCTTTGTTTGAACCACCAGATTACCAACTGACCATTTCTGTTGCTTGAGCCAATAAATTCCTTTTCTTAATTAAGCCAGTCTGTTGGGTTTCTGAGTATGCAACCATGATATACAACTTGACCCTTTCCTTGTTATAAAATCAAATTCTCTCTCATCAAGTTGCATTTTTACCTCCTTGTTTAAATCTGTTCCCCTATTTTTAGGTAGAAAAACAGAACTCAGTACGTGTGCATGACGTATTAGAAATTCCCCAGACTTGCACACCCAGCTCTGAATCCTGGCTCTGTCATTTATCAGTCTTGAGCAAATCGCTTAACCCTTCTGAACTTCACTTTTCTATCAAAAAAATGGGATTATATTTTGTTTATATGGCTATTTTATGGGTTGGAGCTAATGGATATATGGGCAGGTCATGTAGGAGGCCACTAATAAATATTCTATTATTAGGTGGTAAGTACATTTATGTTATCTCAATAGCTTTCATTCTGTACAGATGTCTACAGATGCACCACTTTCCAGGTGACATCTCTTTTTTTTTTTTTTTTTTTTTGCGGTACGCAGGCCTCTCACTGTTGTGGCCTCTCCCGTTGCAGAGCACAGGCTCCAGACGCGCAGGCTCAGCGGCCATGGCTCACGGGCCCAGCCGCTCCGTGGCATGTGGGATCCTCCCGGACCGGGGCACGAACCCGCGTCCCCTGCATCGGCAGCCAGACCCTCAACCACTGCGCCACCAGGGAAGCCCAGGTGACATCTCTTAACCACCAGGGTTTCCAGGTTTATCATGGCCGGGACCAAGGAGAGGGTAAGGACTTTTGGTAAAAGATGGAAGATGAGGAGGTGGACAGGAATCTCAAAGCTCAAATGGAGGAGAGATGGAATTAGCCTTTTAAAAAACATTTGCAACTGCAGAACTTTACACCCACTTTCTATTTATAAATATCCTTGTCTCTCAGCTTGGCTCCTTCTGCACAAGGCTCCAGCAGAAGATAACAAACACAAAGAGCAGCTGCTAATGAGGTACAAATATGCAGAGCAGAGGAGGTTGTAGGAGGAGAATTGGGACTGCATGACTTGGGCTTAAGGTGCATGGATTTAAGGATGCTAGAGCAAGAAGTCTTAAGAAACTTAGGTCAGAAAGTATTTTATCCCCTGTAGGAAGCTTGTATAGGCAGAGAAAAGTTGTAGCCATCCTCCATAACCAGATCATACCATACAGCTCCAGCTTTATCTACTGCCTGCTGTCTTGCGCTGGTGGCAGGAAGACAAGATAGAAGCCTGCTGCAACAGCTGAGCAGAGATGATGCACCAGGGCACTGGGGACGGAGGGAGGATGACAAATTCAAGAGGCATTTCTGAGAATCTAGCAGTGACTTCTTAGAATAGTGAAGGGTGGAGAGGTTTCAGTCATCTCCAGGGTTTTAGCTTGGGAAACAGGGTGATCATGAAGTGTTTAAACAAATTTGAGAATGCAAGCACCACTGCAGGCTTGGGGAGAAGGGTTGTGATGTAATTGAATTTGAGGATCCTGAACAAACATTTATTGAGAACTATGTGTTAGGTATTGTTCCAGGTGCTCATTATATGGCAGAAATACAGCTTTGAAGAAATGTTAGGGGGGGCTTCCCTGGTGGCGCAGTGGTTGAGAGTCCGCCTGCCGATGCAGGAGACACGGGTTCGTGCCCCGGTCCGGGAAGATCCCACATGTCGCAGAGCGGCTAGGCTCGGAAGCCATGGCCGCTGAGCCTGCGCATCCGGAGCCTGTGCTCCACAACGGGAGAGACCACAACAGTGAGAGGCCGGCGTACGGCAAAAAAAAAAAAAAAAAAGAAAAAAAGAAATGTTAGGACTGTCATTAGAGATGCAATTCCACTTTCCCTCAACTCTTGGCCTTTACTAGTTCCATGACTTTGCCCATATTATCTATATTTATAAAGTATTCCCTTACCTTCTAATTTTTTTTTTTCCAGTACGCAGGCCTCTCACTGTTGTGGCCTCTCCCGTTGCGGAGCACAGGCTCCGGACGAGCAGGCTCAGTGGCCATGGCTCACCGGCCCAGCCACTCCGTGCCACGTGGGATCTTCCCGGACCGGGGCACGAACTCGTGTCCCCCTGCATCAGCAGGCGGACTCTCAACCACTGTGCCACCAGGGAAGCCCCCTAATTCTTAAATAACCATAACGGCTACCACATTCCAATATTTGCTGTGACACTGTACTCAATTTAATGCCCCAGTAAGAGAAGTATTATCCTCACTTTAGAGATGAGGAGCCTGAGGCTTAATACGATCAAATAACTAGTCCAAGGTCGCATGGCTGCTAAGTGACAGGGCTGGAAATTGTTCCCATCCCACCATCCTGCCTCCCAGTACCCTGTCCTTAGAAAACCGGGTCAAGTGCTACTCCTTCATGAAGCCTTCCCTGAGTTCCCCTAACTGGATGTCAGCTTTTCCTCTTGTGGATCCCAGGGAGCTTGGTTTCAACTTCTGGCACATCCTGCCTGTCCAACACCCATCACAGCAAGTGTTTGGGAGACTCGGTGAGAACCCTTTCAGTGCACCAGGCTTTGCTTTCTTACACATGGTTCCATTTAATCCTCCCAACATTCTTAGTTTTTATGTTCTCGCCAGACTGCATCCCTTCCTCAGCTCCCAGTAATGCCATGGAGGAGGCAGAGATTTATTACATCCTCCACTGCCCACAACCCAGGGCTTTGCACTCAGTAACTGAGGGTTATATTTATAAACTCTAAATGTGGGCCCCTCAGGGAAGGAAGGGCATGAAATGCTGAATTCCAGGAGGGGGTGAGCAGTCTGAAGTGAGGTACGGCTCTGTTGTTTCCCTTTTCACCCTCCTTTTTTGTTTCCAGCCAAAGGACACTCTCACCAGTCTCTGGGATGCCAGGAGGGCAGGGGTGCAGACGGGATAGTAAGCGACTAGGCGCACTTCTGTTTCCTGTCCTTATCTCACCTCTGGCTCCTCAGTTTGGAAATAAACTGCAAAGCCTGATAGATTTTTCCATGGAAATGTGGCATTACCAGGGAACAGTCCATTCTTCTGGCTGCCTTAGTGAGGCAAAAACTGGTGCTAGAAAAGGTTCTCTCGCCAATGGTGTCATCTTGGGTTTGGGAGGGGGCAGGGTTTGTATCATTATTTGCCCTCCCTCTTGGGAAGTTGGCGAGTCTTCAAGAGCTCCTCCAGGGCACATTTTTGTTTCTCCCCCTTTTCCCTGACACGCTCCAAAGCACTGTTCTCCAGCCATATTTTGGTGTGGTGCTAATCTGAATCTATTTGAAAACACTCTTTTTCAGGGTGGCAGTAAATTGGTGCTGGAACAACTGTGGTTTTAATACAAATGCTGGCTAATTGGTCCCAGACAGATTTGGGGTCCCGACTGCCGAGGAATCCACTTACGAGAGTGAGGCAACTGGGCTTTTCAACATTTCATCTCACGGCCATGGAATTATGGCAGTGTGTGTGGAAGACCTGCCTCCCAAGACAGCAAACAGATGAGGCTGACTCATATGGACAAAACTGGTTGGAGGGGAAACACTTTTAGTTGCTTTAGAAAACTGATTGCTGTTACCCTCTAAGACAGTCTCCTGAAAAAAAGGTTTTTTTTTTTTTTTAGTTGGTGGCAAAAGAACCTTTCATTTGCAACTTTCCCTCTAGGACAAAAATCAGAGTTCAAGATTCTAATTCTCTCAAGTCTGAAGAGATAAGACGAGGGATCAATGGAGGTGGAAAACATAAAATGTGACATCCTTAAATAAGCCTAAAAAAATCTCTCCATGGGAGATAAAACACACAACTTTGTATTTAAAACCAAAAAAAAAACTCCATGGGAATTCCCTGGCAGTCCAGTGGTTAGGACTTCACACTTCCACTGCAGGGGGCACGGGTTTGATCCCTAGTCAGAGAACTAAGATCCTGCAAGCCACATGGCATGGCCAAAAAAACCAACCCCCCCCCCCAAAACAAAACAAAAAATCTCCAAAGATACAAATTACTAAGGCACTTAGGGCAGCATCCTGAATGAACCCATCCAATATGCAAGGATGTTCTAGAAGAATCCACTGAGGGAATTTCCAGGTGGTCCAGTGGTTATGCTTTCACTGCCGACAGTTCAGGTTCAACCCCTGATTGGGGAACTAAGGTCCCACAAGTCACAGGGCATGGCCATAAGAAAAGAATCCATTGAGGAGCTGACATGTAAATCACTTTCAAAAAATGTTAACCTTCAAACATAGTAGGAGTTCCAATACATTGGACTAATGGTACTTCTGGGAAAAAATCCTTCCTGTACAGTAACTTAGCTTTCCATCCGCATAAATCATGATAGTATAGAAAAGTAATGGTGATCATCTCTATTTTCAGTTGCTTCACCTACTTATTCCGCAGAGGCAAAAAGTGTATCTTTCCTGATTGAAGACCATTCTACTCTATTCTGTGGGAGGCTTGTTCTCTGGTTCACTGATCTGACTAAAAGGCAGGGCCTTTGTCCTCAGACGGATCACTTATCATTTGGTTCACTGGCTACTTTATTCTCAGCATTTCATTGCTTCTATGAAACAGTAAACATGCCTTGGAATTTGAAAGACTCAGGTTTGAACTCTCCTCTAAAACTTACTAGCTGTATAATTTTGAATGAGTTACTTAATCTGAGTCTCATTTTCTTTATTTCTAAAGTGGGCATACCTACTCTACCAAAGCTTATGAGAACTAAAGCTTATGGCTTGGCAGTCATTACTCCCTACTGTTCTCTCTTCTTGCTTCCCCTTACCTGCCACAGTACCTTCAACTGACCCGACTTCATGCACTGCTACTTCACCAGCTAGTTTTCCTATAAAGCCCAGTGAGGTTGTTTTGGTGCGCCTGTTTTAAAGGGCCAAATATAATTTTTTTTCACATATTTTCAGATCAGAGAGAAGTAATGCCACTGCTGTGTAAGCCTTGAACTTGGTGTTGGATGTAGTTTGTTTTGTCAGTTTAGTTTGCAGTATAATTACGAGACTTAGGGGAGAAGTTTGAAGGCAAAGATCTCATCTGGTTGGGAGGACTAAGAGAGACTTCACAAAGAGATGGCACTAGAGCTGAATTTTACCATATAAGAAAAATTTCAATGGGGAGGGGGAAAGGAAGACATTTCTTAAGTAGGAAATCATAGCAAAGCTAGGGTATGTTTAGCTGGGATATAGGACCATATTTAAAGTTTCTTTCATCCTAAGGTTGCTTGTATACCCTGGTACTTTTACAAGCACCCCAAAGTTCCAGGAAACCCCACATTCTTTTCTTCAGTCAAGCTTCAATGACCAGCAGGAGTCCCCAGAGGGAATATTTCCTGGCAACTTAGCTCAGTACTGCCAAAGCAAACCACTTGCCCAGTTTCACAAGTGCAGCTTACTAGATAATCCTTATCTAGGTTTACATGATTTACATATATAATGAGTCAGTTCGGTATTTTTTGCATGTGTATCTTTTTTTTTTTTTTTTTTTGCGGTACGTGGGCCTCTCACTGTTGTGACCTCTCCCGTTGCGGAGCACAGGCTCCGGACGTTCAGGCTCAGCGGCCATGGCTCACGGGCCCAGCCGCTCTGCGGCATGTGGGATCTTCCCGGACTGGGGCACGAACCCATGTCCCCTGCATCAGCAGGCGGACTCTCAACCACTGCGCCACCAGGGAAGCCCTTGCATGCGTATCTTAAGAGTACCTACCTACCTGCATTTACTAGCCCCTGAATAAATTTCAGACTCTGAGTATGTTAACGGCTTATAAAATTTTATGGAGGACCACGGGTATAGCACTCTTATGGGACTTATAGCTTGGACGCAGTTAGATTGATCAGCCAGTACTCTGAATAATGCCAGGCCTTGGTGAAATTTTTCCACAGCCCGACTTTCATAGGCAAAACCAAAGCCTTGGCGCCCGCTGGTGGTGGACTGGTTCTCACAGTCAGACAAGCTTCTCAACTAGGCAGGCGTAGTAGCCTGTATGATAACAGAAGCCACAGGATAATAAACATGGCACATTTTCCTAGATCATCTTTACTTGAAGATTTTTTTTGGGAAAAAAAGTAGGTAATGCAAAACATTTTTATATTAAAACAAATGCAGATACTATTGAATAGAATATAAAATTTACATTCCTTTTTGAGACAAAGAGACATCAAAGACATTTCAAGGTAAGCTACTTGGGAGCTTCAGGCTACATTCCTAAACCCCCGGGGAGGGAGAAGACCCTGCACGCCCACTCTAATATTGCGGGTGCTGCAGCTTTGATAGGGAAGTAGCAAATTCTTCTGAGAAAGAGCAAATTCAATGCTTATTCATTTGGCAACAACCCAGTGGATTTAAGTAAGTGAAACCAAATGCTTTCTCATTTTAGAGCATTTTAACCCGCTTCTAAAAGGCCTGAGTAAATAAGATCTTTATGTTTCAGTGGAAATTTATGCCCTTCTAAAATGATTTTTTCCCCCTCTTCTGAACGCTACCATGCCTAACTGAGGGTATGACATGCGAGGTGGTGGACTTACGTCTGCATTACCAGACGTGAAGTTACAAGTATACCTTCCAAGTGTGTCATTAGGAATGAAAAACAAACTACTCACCTTCTGCAACAACAAAAAGCAAACAAAATAACAAACAGAAGCACAAAAGATTATATACAATTAGAACTGTATAATGATGTAATTTAGGGATTGGCAAAGACTTAGCTCTTAGAGAAGGGGACCAATGCTGCAGTATTTGCTTTTCATATTTTATATAATAAGAATTTCTTTTGGAAAAAAAAAGCCATTATGCTTCCTTTCCAAATCTTGCTTATATTCTAATTGTCCTTTTTTGTTGTTGTTGGCAACACAATTTATTGCTTTGCAATAACAGACTGAAGGCATGGATGCCTCACGCAGAGATTTTTCTAGGGTAGATTAGCAGTGTTGTCCTTTCTTTGAAGTATGAGAGACAGGGTTAATTAAATGTGCTTAGAAGAATATACCGGGAGACAGGCTCTGGTGGGCGCTGCTGAGTTTTTAAGGTCTACTAAAAAAACGGTAACTTATAACCTCCCATATCATTTGCCTTATTCATTTTCTTAAGTTTCAAACAATTATTTCTCTTTCTTCACAGGATTGTACTCTTCACTTTACAAAGCCTTAAATTAAGACTCAAATTGCATGACAACCTGCCTGTACCTTTAGGTAAATGCAACTTCTTTCTTTTAAGTAAAATAATCTGGAGTAAAAATGTTTCAGGATAACTAAAGGGGGAATATCAGTGGTAAATTATGTTGTGCTGGAAAAAAGAACAAAAAAAGGCAGACACCAAACACCTCCATTTTCCCAAGATTAAATGATTATTAAAAAAGCGTGCCACACTGTATAGAAATCAACATTCTCTCCCATAATTCTGTGCATCTGGGACTATAGAAATGTCACTGTCCCTGCCCCCCATCTTCAAATTAACATTCTCAGGTCACAACAATAAGTCTTCCCAAAGGGGACCTTCCGGAAAAACAAGCTATTTCCTCGGCTCATATTTCCCTGGAAAAAAAAAAAAAAAAAAACAAATAAAGTCTAGTGTGAAAATGAGATCAGCCAGTCCAAATCAGCAGAGACAACTGGACAGATTTCTGAGAAACATGACTAAAATGACCAGGATAAAACCGGGACTATCACTACAGAGTAGCAGTTTGTATCCTCTGACTTAAGCTGAGCTTCTGTGGAATTAACTACAATTCTGACACACCGATAAAGGCAAGTATTTCTTACCTATTTAGACAGAATTCCCAGTTTGGATTCTGGCTCTGCCACTTGCTAGCTAGCTGGATTATCAAGTCAATTCATATCAAGTGTTGAGAACAGTCCTATCACGCAGTCAAGTGCCAGCTTTTGTTTGTTGGTTTGTTTCTTTGACCGCGTGGCACATGGGATCTTAGTTCCCTGACCAGGGATTGAACCTGCACCCCCTGCAGTGGAAGCATGGAGTCTTAACCACTGGACCGCCAGGGAAGTCCCTGTGCCAGCTTTTGTTTGTTTTGAATGGAATGGTAGATCTCTAGGGAGTACTTAGAAAATCTTATAACTAAAGGAGTAATGTTGTGAGTTTAAATGAGTAGACTCTGAAGTTAGACAGCCTGCATGTAGATCCTGCTCTCCCAAACACTGGCTGTGTGACCTTGGGTTACATAATTGGCATTATTTAACCGTTCAAAGTCCCCGTTTCTTCACATGTGAGGTGGGATGATAAAGAACGGTACCTATCCTCACACGGCTGTTTTGACGGTTACGTGAGCTGATACATGAAAAACTCTTAGCATAATGCCTCATATACAGTAAGTGCTCAGTTAAGATTTGCTGTTGTCTTAAGCATTTAAAGGACTAACCGTTCCCTAGGTAAGGTGTCTGATACCCTACTAATTTTCTATTTGCTTTCTTCCTATAGCAGGGGGCTGGTTAGGAAGTGGGGAAAGAAGGGCCACCTTTCCTTGTAAACGGGGACCACAAAAGGACATTGTACACCGAGAATGTAAAACTCAGAATGAAACCCAGAATGTTCACGTTAGGTCTGCCTGGCAACCACCCAAGTGTCCTGGCCTGGGTTCACAGAAGGGCTTGTTGGGCTCGCTGAGCAAAAGCCCCCCCAGCAGCACCTAGGCTTTTGCATTCAGAGTGCAGGCTGGGAAGCCTGCGCCCTGTGAACAAAGGTCTTTCTCGTATGTGTCACCGGTGCTATCATATAATGCAACAAAGAGTTTCCTCATACAATTTCTTCTACAATCCTTTAAAGAGTGCTTCCCATTCAAAAACAGCTTTCAACTGATGGCCATTTTAGTGATTCCATGTTAAATTTAGCCCACAGCCGTTTATCATTTTGGTTCCTAATAAAGCTCTGCCTAGATTCGTCAAGAACTTTTGGTTGGAGATGACCTACACCTCACAATTGGAGTCTGGACAAAATCATCCACTAACATGACTCTAGAAGTAAGAGATCAGGCCTTTCAACAACATTGTGACAAATAATGTCATAGGTAAATAACTTTTTATTTCTCAGCTTCTCTAAATACTGTAGGAAAACACCTGAATATATTAGGAGATTCTGAAAAGTAACAAAAAGGTGAGGTTGGAAAAAATAATCTGAAATCAAGGGCATCATTTTAACAACCAGGATAACTGTCTACCCAGACCTTATTTGTAATTTGAATGTGTTCACTCAAATGGCTTCCAGATCACATCTAGGAATTCTTTTTTTTTATTTATTTATTTTTTTTTTTTTTTGCGGTACGCGGGCCTCTCACTGCCGTGGCCTCCCCCATCGCGGAGCACAGGCTCCGGACGCGCAGGCTCAGCGGCCACGGCTCACGAGCCCAGCCACTCCGCGGCATGCGGGGTCCTCCCGGAACGGGGCACGAACCCGCGTCCCCTGCATCGGCAGGCGGACTCCCAACCACTGCGCCACCAGGGAAGCCCTCATCTAGGAATTCTTAATTCTTCACTACCTCTCCTGATTTCCAAGCAGTACATTTTATTACTATGCCAGAGTGACATATGGAACATTGAAAAGGGTCCATTAATTGGTAACTAAAGGATAACCTACAAGAATTAACCTGGGATTCCAGAGACATTTAAGAAAAAAAACAAAAACAAAACAAAATAAAATACGAGGAGAGGAGAGGGAGGGAGGGAGACAGAGAATGAGAGAGAAGTACCTCTTTTTGTAGCATGCACCAGCAATCTATCCAAGAAGAATATACTGGGGAGTAGGGAGGACATCCACCAGCAAGCCTGAAACAGAATAACAGGTTAGCTACTGAAGTCAACATTTATAAAACATTCTCTCAAGAGCTCAGTAAATCTTTGTCAAAATATTCTTCCTGGAAAGTTCCCTGAGAAGCAATTTTAGTTCTGAAGAAACAAATTCTATTGGAGCAGGGGAAAGACTGAGCATCCAAAACGGATCGCCCTCCCTTACATTTAGGTTTTGAATCAACATAACAGAAACAGAAACTTCAACCAGTTATGTACTTTCTAAAACATCTAGGTTTAAATTTTGTGGACAAATGAAATCCTAGAACATAGTAATTATATGATTAAAAAGCAGGGAAAGGGAATTTAAAAACTAAGTAGTATTCAGAAGACTCCAAACTTGACAATGGACAGTGGTGTGAGATGGTGGTGACCACATGCACTTACTCAGGTATAACCCCTTATCACTTCCTCTCTCAAAAACTGCAAATAATAAGAGTAACAACAACAACACACTTAACTAATCCTTCAAGCCTGCTCTGGGCCGAAATGTGGCAGCCGCTCCACAAATCACAAAACAAACTCCACACAGCTATCAATTTGATATCTTGTTTGAAAACAATGACATGTATAATGGCACATTGTGGCAGGTACTCCAGAGGAACAGAGTTTTGAAATAAATCAAGAGGCAAAACTTCTGGGACTTCCCTGGCAGTCCAGTGGTTAAGAATCCATGCTTCCGGGCTTCCCCAGTGGCGCAGTGGTTAAGAATCCACCTGCCAGTGCAGGGGTCATGGGTTTGAGCCCTGGTCCAGGAAGATTCCACATGCTGTGGAGCAACTAAGCCCGTGCATCACAACTACTGAGCCTGCACTCTAGAGCCCCGCGAGCCACAACTACTGAGCCCGCGTGCTGCAACTACTGAAGCCCGTGCACCCACAGCCCATGCTCTGCAACAAGAGAAGCCACCGCAATGAGAAGCCCACGCACTGCAATGAAGAGTAGCCACTGCTCACCACAACTAGAGAAAGCCCGCGCACAGCAACAAAGACCCAACACAGCTGAAAATAAAATAAATTTAAAAAAAACCAAAAACCACCATTCACTTTATAGCAGTACACCATATATACTCAATAAATATTTGTTAATCAATAAATATTAAAAAAAAAAAAAAAATGAATCCGTGCTTCCACTGCAGGGGTTGCGGGTTTGATCCCTGGTTGGGGAATTGAGATCCTGCAAGCCGTGCAGCGTGGCTAAAAAAAATTTTTTTTAATTAAAAAAAAAAGAGGCAAAACTTCTGTCCAACCTCGTAGAGTCAGATGGCGCCTAGAAGCTGGAAATCAGTGGTGTCCAACACCACACCCACCCCTTCCCCAGCCAGTATATGAAAGGTCAAGAGACTTTCCATTTTCAACCAAATTTCCTACTTTTCTTACTTGAAAACTCACTTTCTCCGTGAAGCCCTGAGGAAAAACAGGTACAGGTTGTCATTCAATCCCTGACATACCTTTTGTAACTTTCGAAAGAGAGGATAAGGACTTAAAATAAAGGAGGGGGCTTCCATGGTGGCACAGTGGTTGAGAGTCCGCCTGTCGATGCAGAGGACACAGGTTCGTGCCCCGGTCCAGGAAGATCCCACATGCCGTGGAGCGGCTAGGCCCGTGAGCCATGGCCGCTGAGCCTGCGCATCCAGAGCCTGTGCTCCGCAACGGGAGAGGCCACAACAGTGAGAGGCCACGTACCGCAAAATAAATAAATAAATAAATAAAGGAGGGACTTCCCTGGCGGTCCAGTGGTTAAGACTCTGTGCTACCAATCCAGGAGGCATGGGTTCGATCCCTGGTCAGGGAGCTAAGATCCTGCATGCCGCACCTCGTGGCAAAAAACAAATAAAAAAGTTCTTTTTTTTTTTTTTTTTTAAATGTGAAAGTAGAGTAATTTGGTAATTTTCCCACCCTTTTCAGAAAAGAACCTAGACTACTGGCAAGTGCACATTATTTATAAATGCTTGAGAAATATTATTTGTGCCCTTCTCTATTCCAAAAAAGGATATGAAGTGGCTGCTTATAATACAAATTGATGGGACTGCTGGTACATGGGGCAGACAGAGAAAAATTTGGGAAATCTATTAACAGCAACAACTGTACTATCCTCCCCAAATTTCTACCAGGACTGCCCTACCTGTCAGGCATACAGGCAGCCAACTACTAAGATAAGAAACGCAAGGCACTTACCCACAGTTGTTGACAGCCATAAGATTAGAGACAAGCACAAAGGGATACGTCAACATACTGGCAAAAAACTGTAAAAGAGTAAAAAGACAGCTAAGTTACTAAGTCATTCCTAGTCTCCTTTATTCTTCTCCCTTAGTCTTAGTGCCACTGTGGTCAAATACTCCAACATTGGTTTTGCTTTCTCAGTATCCCAGGAGAGACTAAATTACACGTTTCTGAGCCTGCAGATGTTTCCTCCTCTTACCATACCACTACATGCAACCTTTTAACCAAAGACCAGAAGGCTTCTCTTATTCTGTGATTGAGCCCACATTCAAATAAAACTGAACTTCATCATTTAAAAGTAAATACAATAAGCATTTCAAAATAGCCCTGAAGAAAACAAGACAACATGAAAATCCTTCCAAAGACAATGGAAACTACTTCAAAAGTCAACTACTGGGTGGGATAGGGAGGGTGGGAGGGAGGGAGATGCAAGAGGGAAGAGATATGGGAACATATGTATATGTATAACTGATTCACTTTGTTATAAAGCAGAAACTAACACACCATTGTAAAGCAATTATACCCCAATAAAGATGTTAAAAAAAAAAAAAAAGATACTGTAAAAAAAAAAAAAGTCAACTACTGGGAGACTCCACGTGATTCAAGAGGGTGAAGTTTCCAATATAGGTTCAGCACAATACAGGGAGAAGCAGGGGCAGATCTGTGATGAGAAGTGCCCACTTACCCCTCTGAAAGCTGAACAGCACCAAACTATGTAGGCTTGTTATTACTGTTACTGTGATGCAGGGATTCTGCGTTATTCTTACCTCTGAAAAATATTAATAAATTTGAAAGACTTTCCCGTGAGACAGCTGGTTGCTTTAAAGCAGTGACGACAAAGAAATTGAAAAGAAAAGAAAAGAGAAGGGAAGAGAAGAAAAGAAAACTACTCCTAAAAAGGGACTTCCCTGGTGGTCCAGTGGCTAAGACTCCACGCTCCCAATACAAGGGGCCTGGATTTGATCCCTGGTTAGGGAACTAGATCCCACATGCCGCAACTAAAGATCCTGCATGCCGCAACGAAGATCCCACGTGCCACAAATAAGCCTCGGCACAGCCAAATAAATAAATATTAAACAAACAAACAAACAAACCTACTCCTAAAAGGCTAAAAGGATTTTTAAAAACTTACTCCTGTGACAGCTTGGGAATAACTCTTCATTTCATTCATGGTGGAAACCTAGAACAGGAAGAAAGCCTTTATTAGAACAAGTAAGAAAATTAAGCTGATATAACAGTTAATTATCCCCAACCATATCAATATATTCTATCTCTGCATTATTAGTTTCTTTGACAACTTGAAAATTAATTTAGAGGATGAAAACAAAACATTATGAGCATAAAAAGGCAGTGATCAAAATGATCAACTTGGTTCAACATTAACAGACAAGTTCATATTAGGCTAGGATGGCTTGGAACAAATATAATAGCCTCAGGATTTCAAAAACAACAGAACTGAGATTGGTAACCTTTTCCGATGTCCTAGAAATATTGATACAATCCCTGGAAACAACACTGACGGTATACTGAGGGACAAGTCACTCCCTCCGTATACACCTAGCTGTGTACCAGATGCTGTGGGGAAGATCAGTCTCAGTACTCAAGAAACCAAGCACGTGGATTTTTAGTCCTACCCCTGGCCTGGGGGTGTCCTAGTTCCCACCATGCTTTGGGGCTGTGTTCAAAGAGGTATACAACTGCTGAGACTGGAGAAACACTGCTTTTAGGGAAGGCTGATTCTCACCCCCCACCCCAACCCCAGGCTAAGGTTTCTAGAAAGCCCAATACAGGAGTCCCCTTAACACTTCAGATTAGATGAAACACCTGCATATACTATAAAACTATCCTGCTTCATGGTGTCCTCTAACATTAGGCATCAATAAAGAAGTGATCTCCTTGCAGCATGGAGAAAGGTAGACGCTTAGGCTCACTCTGCCCCACCCTAGGGACTTTCTAGGTGCATCTCTCTATAGTAAACACTATAGGGCACTACATTAGCCTTTAAAATTTTGACTGTTAATATATAGATATATAATGATGAGTCTGGCACACCAACTGCCATCTTACTTTAAAGCTAACCTAGCTGCCAGGTGGATACAATGAAGTCCGCACCAGCACATCTCAAGGGCACAACCTACCCCACTGTCCAGTGCATAAGTATTGACGAGGTAGGCCAGTGAGTTACAGAGCCACAAAGAAATGATGTCACCTAGGAGGCGAGGAATAAGACCCCTACATGAAGAAAAAATAAAAGTCAGCACCAAGAAATGTGATCAGCAAAAAGACAATTCACTCAATATAAACACTTCTCAAAGAATTAATTTCAAAACACTCTAGAGAACTGAAAAGACACTGAATACGAGAACTTAACCAATTCATTCTAGTTAATATAACTGTTCTTGAGGCTAATCTCTAATGACTTTTATTCTCATTTAAAAAATGCAGGCCAGCTGTACCCCTCTACGATATGGCCAATGGTTCAGCTTACTATTAATAACTATAAGCAAGGAGGCAAAAAATGTGCCTATTTCGGAGAAGAGACTTAAATATGATTATTGCTAAACTATTTGATATTCAAATTTGGCAGGGCAAAAGATGAGAAAAATTACAAAATGAGAATGGCCCAAACACAGATACAGGTGAAGGGCATCAAAAAACATGTTTCCAGGGCTTCCCTGGTGGCACAGTGGTTGAGAGTCTGCCTGCCGATGCAGGGGACATGGGTTCGTGCCCCGGTCTGAGAAGATCCCACATGCCGCGGAGTGGCTGGGCCCGTGAGCCATGGCCGCTGAGCCTGCGCGTCCGGAGCCTGTGCTCCGCAATGGGAGAGGCCACAACAGTGAGAGGCCCACGTACCGCAAAAAAAAAAAAAAAAAAAAACACAACAAAAAACACACACAAAAAAAACATGTTTCGAGGGCCTAGTTAACCAAGGTGAGGCAGTGTGGAAGAGTGGGACACACATTACCTCACAGACTGAAGACCAGCGTTTAAATGCCACTTCTACCACTTATCAGCTATGTGATGGGCAGCAAATGAACTTCCCAGAGCATCAGTTTTTTTTAAATCTCTAAAATGAGAATAATAGCTGTCTTGCCTATTTCCCAGAGTATTTATGATACTCAAACATAAAATCAAGTATGTGGAAACACTGAAAAAGGACCATTTAGTTAATAATGTGGTTTTTGTTGTTAACAGAAGAACAAGGGTAGTAGCCTAAGTTCTTCCAAAGTAAATTCAAGGGAATGAATATAGTGCAAAAACGTATTCCCTCAGGATAAAGAAGATACATGTTAGATAATTTTCCATTTTTCAAAAACTAACTTTCCTCATTTTATCAACTATATAGTAATTGAGAACTCACTGTAAGGGTAGAAACTTCAATGAATTTATTAAAAAAAAAACAAAACCCTCATTTCACACATTTTAGATGTGCAGAGCAAAAGTTTGGGATCTCTACAAGAGAATTTAAGTCAGATGGGCCTAAATGGAGTTTAACATGAATTAAACCCAGAGAGTACATTTTCTCTGAGGTTTAAACAAGGAGTTATGTCCTCGTTCTCATCAAAGCTTTCTACTCACACAAAAATCACATGCACAAATCAGTAATTTACTCACGCAAAAAATCCTAGGATGCCCTCTTCCCGATAGATAGTTGCTATGGAGTCACAAAGTCCACTAGGTTCAGAAGAAAGAAACATAAAATGCATTAAGATTATTTTGGAGCTATTAAAAAAAATATTCAATTACCACTTCTGACAAGGTGAAACTTATACCTCCACCCCTGCTCCCTTTTCTACCACCCTCACTCTGCAAAGACGGTTGCATTTAGAGATAGAAGTGGAGATATTAATACCTAAGGGTGTGGTCACAGGCAGTCAGGGTGAATTATGGCTTCAGTGGTCCTGCAACTTACCCTGAGGTCCTGGGAGGCTCCTAAACCTGTCTGGGCCTTTTTCTTCGATTTTACTGTTTTTTTTGTGTGTAGATCAAATGATATAAGATACATGAATTTGTTTTATAAGCTCTAAGGCATCATAAAAATGTAAAGTATTATTATTCTAATACTTTGGCTTCAACAGATCTCCCTGAATACTTGAAAACAGAAACACTTACCAGTACTTGGATTCTCTGCCAATGAATTGTACCATAGATCTCAGAGTGATCACTATAGAACACAGAGAAAAGATTTTTAAGCTACATCGAGATAAATTTTAATAGCCCTGGGGGAAAAAAAAAAGGTTTTCTCACCTAAAGACACTTTGCTATCTGGATAAATTGGATAAAAGCCAAAACAAGCAAACAGAAAACACACAGGCAAGGTACTTTAGTGAACTCCCATGTCAACCTATCTAAGTAGTCAGGAGAGACGGTGATATAAAAGAAAGATAAAAATTCAGATTTCAGTTATCAACTGCAAACATACCATGGAAGGGATGTGTGATGAGAGTAGCAGCAGAACGAGCCATCATCTCTCGAGTTGTCTAGAAAGAATCAACACACACTTGTGAAATCTAAATAAATGACATTCAAATTCCTGAGAGAAGTCATGTGGGTGGACACGGTAGAATAAGAGAGTGAGTGACAGAGCACTCCCGCCCTTCCTGGAGTCAGGAAGAGTAGCCTGAATGGGATGCAATATAATACACTATCATTCTAGCACAGCTTTCACTCATGGATTTCAATACTGTTATAGTTACTTCTCAAAATTTCTCTGCAAAGCAGGTTTCTGTTATCTTCTCAAATTTACAGATGAGAAAAACAAAAGCAAAGAAACAGGGAAAAGGACTTCCCTGGAGGTCCAGTGGTTAAGACTCCGCGCTTCCAATGCATGGGGTGCAGGTTCGATCCCTGGTCGGGAACTAAGATCCCACATGCTGCATGGTGTGGCCAAAAAAAAAAAAAAAAACAGGGAAAGTCACCAGCAAACAGTAACCTAGCTGGAATAAAACTAAGAGGCTTGGGGCTTCCCTGGTGGCGCAGTGGTTAAGAATCCACCTGCCAATGCAGGGGACACGGGTTCGAGCCCTGGTCTGGGAAGATTCCACATGCTGTGGAGCAACTAAACCCATGCACCACAACTACTGAGCCTGCGCTCTACAGCCTGCAAGCCACAACTACAGAGCCCACATGCCACAACTACTGAAGCCTGAGCGCCTAGAGCCCGTGCTCCACAACAAGACAAGCCACTGCAATGAGAAGCCTGTGCACAACGAAGAGTAGCCCCTGCTCGCTGCAACTAGAGAAAGCCCACGCGCAGCAACAAAGACCCAACGCAGCCAAAAATAAATAAATAAAAATATAAATTCAAACAAACAAACAAACAACTATGAGGCCGGTATTTAGACTATTAAGTTGCTCTCTCATTGTGAGTGATTTTAGAGACTCTGATACTCTGAGATCTACACTGGACAAATGTCAGGCTCTATTTAATCTACACCAACGTCTCAAGGAGAACACAACGACATTCATCTGTTTTTCGACCACAGCCCCGTAACTGTGCAGTATCTTAGAGCTCTATATTTACCCTAGCTTATCTTTCTTGTCTAGGACTCTGTAAAGAGGTTAGTAAAAAATTCAATCACAATACTTGGGGAGGGAGACGCAAGCGGGAAGAGATATGGGAATATATGTATATATATAACTGATTCATTTTGTTGTGAAGCTGAAACTAACATACCATTGTAAAGCAATTATACTCCAATAAAGATGTTAAAAAAAAAAAAAAAAACAATACTTGGAGGTAGGCTGTAAATATAGCAGGTCCGTCGTTCGTTTTTGCATTTAAACATTACCTTCATTTAGTTAAGAGATCTCACCCCTACTCTAATGGTAGTTCTAAGAGCCTTACGATGAACTAAATAAAGTTAAGAAAATATAAAACACATATTAATACATGCATCTCTACTTTTAAATAAAATCACTTCATGAAAATTTACAAAAAACAAAGTTGACTCATCTGACATCTTGGCCTATAGCGATGTTTGTTCAGTGATATATACTTTAGAAGGCAGCTTTCAATGAAAACTTGTGACGTCTCTATAGACAATTAGATAATGTAAAGACTAGAAATAAAAGAGTATTATTAAGTCAGGCATGCAACAAACTCCCAATGGCAGAAGACAGGAGTGGGAAATGGACGATAAGGACATCTCAAAGACAGAATAATGTTGTAAAAGCATTTCTGGATATATAATATCCAACACAAAGGCCCTGGCCACTATTTTAATACTTTTGGGCCAGAGATTTCCAACTCTATTATAAGAGGTTTCAGTACCTCTTCAATTTTAAAGATGAGTGGGCAAATTATGTTTCCTTGAAATTCCAAACAGCAAGCAATGCTTTTTTCTCTTTATGTTCTACATGCAGTAAAGCCCATATTAAATTGAAAGTTTAATTTTGTTTGGAACAGACACTGAACATACAGGCCTGATGATCCTGATTCCACAACTGCCAGCTCGCTCTGATTTAGAGAAATCATAATCACCTTACCTCCTTGATAACTCGGTCAAAGGAAGATGAAACTTCTTTCAGTACATTTCCAGATCCTGACTCCTGGAAATCAAAATGAAAGTAGATAGATATGTTGATGGTTTTAAATAGAACTGTTCAAACTGGTGGCCATCCTGTATACCAACACTCTCTATGATGAAAGGAAAGCTGACTGCTTGTCCCTTTTCCTAAAGAGGACCAGAGAGCAACAGTAGCTTGCAGGGAAAATGGACTCATGCATAGAAATTGGCTCCAACATACCTCAGCCTTGTCACACTCCTGGTAATGCTACAAAGGAAAGGAAAAGAAAAGAAAAGAAAGGATGATTAGGGCTATCATAGTGTTATTGAGACAGAACATAAAATGAAAACTCTACTGATTGGCAGAAATTAAAATAGTTGATTTTTTTGGCTGTAAATCTCCAATTAATTTCTACTTCTAATTAACACTTGGAAATAAGTGTCCCTAAGATGATCTTGTTGCTAAATTTAACATACTGATTGGTCAGCTCATAAAAGTGCTTATCTAAAAGAAGAAAAAGGAAAACAAAGCAAAGCAAAAATCCAAGAACATTATTTTTATTTATTTATTTGAATTTTTGAATTTCATTTATTTATTTTTATACAGCAGGTTCTTTAGTTATCCATTTTATACATACTAGTATATATATATGTCAATCCCAATCTCCCAATTCATCACACCACCACACCCCCAGCCCCACCTCATTCCCTCCTTGGTGTCCATAAGTTTCTTCTCTACATCTGTGTCTCAAATTCTGCCCTGCAAACCGGTTCATCTGTACCATTTTTCTAGGTTCCACATTTACGTGTTAATATATGATATTTGTTTTCCTTTCTGGCTTCACTCTATATGACAGTTTCTAGATTCGTCCATGTCTCTAAAAATGACCCAATTTCGTTCCTTTTTATGGCTGAGTAATATTCCATTGTATATATGTACCACATCATCTTTATCCATTCGTCTATCGATGGGCATTTAGGTTTCTTCCATGACCTGGCTATTGTAAATAGTGCTGCAATGAACTTTGGGGTGCATGTGTCTTTTTGAATTATGGTTTTCTCTGGGTATATACCCAGTACTGGGATTGCTGGGTCATATGGTAATTCTATTTTTAGTTTTTTTTAAGGAAGCTCCATACTGTTCTCCCTAGTGGCTGTATCACTTTACATTCCCACCAACAGTGCAAGAGAGTTCCCCTTTCTCCACACCCTCTCCAGCATTTGTTCTTTGTAGATTTTTCTCATGATGCCCATTCTAACTGGTGTGAGGTGATACCTCATTGTAGTTTTGATTTGCATTTCTCTAATAATTAGTGATGTTGAGCAGTTTTTCCTGTGCTTCTTGACCATCTGTATGTCTTCTTTGGAGAAATGCCTATTTAGGTCTTCTGCCAATTTTTGGATTGGGTTGTTTTTTTAATATTGAGCTGCATGAGCTGTTTATATATTTTGGAGGGTAATCCTTTGTACATTGCTTTGTTTGCAAATATTTTCTCCCATTCTGAGGGTTGTCTTTTCGTTGTTTGTAGTTTCCTTTGCTTTGCAAAAGATTTTAAGTTTCATTAGGTCCCATCTGTTTATTTCTGTTTTTATTTCCATTACTTCAGGAGGTGGATCAAAAAATATCTTGCTGTGATTTATGTCAAAGAGTGTTCTGCCTATGTTTTCCTCTAAGAGTTCTATAGTGTCCTGTCTTACATTTAGGTCTCGAATTCATTTTATTTATTTTTGTGTATGGTGTTAGGGAGTATTCTAATTTCATTATTTTACATGTATCTGTCCAGTTTTCCCAGCATCACTTATTGAAGAGACGGTCTTTTCTCCATTGTATATCCTTGCCTCCTTTGTCATAGATTAGTTGACCATAAGTGCGTGGGTTTATCTCTGGGCTTTCTATCTTGTTCCATTGATCTATTTCTGTTTTTGTGCCCATACCATATCGTCTTCATTACTGTAGCTTTGTAGTATAGTCTGAAGTCAGGGAGTCTGATTCCTCCAGCTCCATTTTTTCCCCTCAAGACTGCTTTGGCTATTCGGGGTCTTTTGTGTCTCCATACAAATTTTAAGATTTTTTGTTCTAGTTCTGTAAAAAATGCCATTGGTAATTTGATAGGGATTGCACTGAAACTGTAGATTGCTTTGGGTAGCATAGTCATTTTCACAATATTGATTCTTCCAATCCAAGAACATGGTATATCTCTCCATCTGTTTGTATCATCTTTAATTTCTTTCATCAGTGTCTTATAGTTTTCTGCATACAGGACTTTTGTCTCCCTACGTAGGTTTATTCCTAGATATTTTATTCTTTTTGTTACAGTGGTAAATGGGAGTGTTTCCTTAATTTCTGTTTCAGATTTTTCATCATTAGTGTATAGGAATGCAAGAGATTTCTGTGCATTAATTTTGTATCCTGCAACTTTACCAAATTCGTTGATTAGCTCTAGTAGTTTTCTGGTGGCATCCTTAGGATTCTCTAAGTATAGTACCATGTCATCTGCAAACAGTGACAGTTTTACTTCTTCTTCTCCAATTTGTATTCCTTTTCTTTCTTTTTCTTCTCTGATGGCTGTGGCTAGGACTTCCAAATCTATGTTGAACAGCAGTGATGAGAGTGGATATCCTTGTCTTGTTCCTGATCTTAGAGGAAATGCTTTCAGTTTTTCACCATTGAGAATGATGTTTGCTATGGGTTTGTTGTATATGGCCTTTATTATGTTGAGGTAGGTTCCCTCTATGCCCACTTTCTGGAGAGGTTTTATCATAAATGGGTGTTGAATTTTGTCAAAAGCTTTTTCTCCATCTATTGAGATGATCATATGGTTTTTATTCTTCAGTTTGTTAATATGGTGTATCACATTGCTTGATTTGCGTATATTGAAGAATCCTTGCATCCCTGGGATAAATCCCACTTGATTATGGTGTATGATCCTTTTAATGTGTTGTTGGATTCTGTTTGCTAGTTTTTGTTGAGGATTTTTGCATCTGTATTCATCAGTGATATTGGTCTGTAATTTTCTTTTTTTGTAGTTTCTTTGTCTGGTTTTGGTATCAGGGTGATGGTGGCCTCACAGAATGAGGAAACATGACAAATAACATACAAAGGAACTCCCATAAGGTTAACAGCTGATTTCTCAGCAGAAACTCTACAAGCCAGATGGGAGTGGCATGACATATTTAAAGTGATGAAAGGGAAGAACCTACAACCAAGATTACTCTACCCAGCAAGGATCTCATTCAGATTCGATGGAGAAATCAAAAGCTTTACAGACAAGCAAAAGCTAAGAGGATTCAGCACCACCAAACCAGCTCTACAACAAATGCTAAAGGAACTTCTCTAACTGGGAAACACAAGAGAAGAAAAGGACCTACGAAAACAAACCCAAAACAATTAAGAAAATGGTAATAGGAACATATATATTGATAATTACCTTAAATGTAAATGGATTAAATGCTCCAACCAAAAGACACAGACTGGCTGAATGGATACAAAAACAAGACCTGTATATATATGCTGTCTACAAGAGACCCACTTCAGACCTAGGGACACATACAGACTGAAAGTGAGGGGATGGAGAAAGATATTGCATACAAATGGAAATCAAAAGAAAGCTGGGGGGCTTCCCTGGTGGCACAGTGGTTGAAAGTCTGCCTGCCGATGCAGGGGACACGGGTTCATGCCCCGGTCCGGGAAGATCCCACATGCCGTGGGGCGGCTGGGCCTGTGAGCCATGGCTGCTGAGCCTGCGCATCCGGAGCCTGTGCTCTGCAACGGGAGAGGCCACAACAGTGAGAGGCTCGCGTACTGCGCAAAAAAAAAAAAAAAAAAAGAAAAGAAAGAAAGCTGGAGTAGCAATACCCATATCAGATAAAATAGACTTTAAAATAAAGAATGTTACAAGAGGCAAGGAAGGAAACCACATAATGATCAAGGGATCAATCCAAGAAGAAGATATAACAATTACAAATATATATGCACCCAACACAGGAGCAACTCAATAAATAAGGCAACTGCTAACACCTATAAAAGAGGAAACCGACAGTTAACAAATAGTGGGGGACTTCAACACCTCACTTACACCAATGGACAGATCATCCAAATAGAAAATTAATAAGGAAACAGAAGCTTTAAATGACACAATAGACCAGATAGATTTAATTGACATTCCATCTGAAAACAGATTACACTTTCTTCTCAAGTGCACACTGAACATTCTCCAGGATAGATCACATCTTGGGTCACAAATTAAGCCTTAGTAAATTTAAGAAAGTTGAAATCATATCAAGCATCTTTTCTGACCACAATGCTATGAGGTTAGAAATCAATTACAGGGAAAAATATCGTAAAAAACACAAACACATGGAGGCTAAACAATACATTACTAAATAACCAAGAGATCACTGAAGAAATCAAAAAATACCTAGAGACAAATGACAATGAAAACATGATGATCCAAATCCAAGAACATTATTTACTAAACACACACATATAACAGAAAATAAATTGATAAAAACATAGCTTAGGGGCTTCCCTGATGGCGCAATGGTTAAGAATCTGCCTGCCAATGCAGGGGACACACGTTCAAGCCCCAGTGCAGGAAGATCCCACACGCTGTGGAGCAACTAAGCCCATGCACCACAACTACTGAGCCCGTGCTCTACAGCCCCCAAGCCACAACTACTGAGCCCACGCGCCACAACTACTGAGCCTGCATATCACAACTACTGAAGCCTGCGCACCACAACTACTGAAGCCTGCGTGGTGCTCTGCAACAAGAGAAGCCACCACGATGAGAAGCTTGCGCATCGCAACGAAGAGTAGCCCCTGCTCGCCGCAACTAGAGAAAACCCGTGTGCAGCCAAAAGTAAAATAAATAAATTTAAAAAAACCAAAAAACACAAAACATAGCTTAGGACTAAGGCTATGGAAAAAGCCTCAGGGCTTTTTCACGGAAAAAGCAGGTCTAATACCAAATTAGGGCAAGATGCTTTTCTTCACTGTACAAAGAACAGAGAATTGGTGCTAAGTCTGAATAGCTGAAACCGCCTCACTTTTCCTTTTGTACCTGACTGTTTCTAAACCAAGCAAGAGAGAAGATGCTTCATTCTTCTGGAGAAGAGAACATGAAGCTGCCAGAGCTCAGACTGCACTGGAAGAGGAAATATTATTTGTGGGATATTTCAGAAATAGAAGATGGGCTAGGTGAAATACAAGAACCAGACAACTGACCTCCTAGTCATAACCAGACTTTAAAAATAGAGAACACTGTCTTTTACGAAAAGAATTACATTTTTAAAATAAAATCAGAGGAAAGAGAACAAACAACATGATTAAGCGAAATGATGGTTTTTGGTCAAATTCCAGGTCTTTGGCCAGAATTAATTCTAACAGTTTCAGGAGTTTTTAAAAATCCTCACTCATTTCTAGACTTTGGTTTTCACTCCATTAATAAAATTTTCAACCTGTCTCTTCTACATTATTCTGAACAGATTTCAATTTAATTCTTGTTCAGATATACAGAACTCTTTCTTGTTCAGAAAGACCTGAATTGGTCTTTCTTCTTGATTGTATTAGTTGCTTTTGATACTAACTATAGTACCAATACCCTGTTCTATTTCATCGGGCTACATGTGAAACACATATTCCAGGTACTTGGTTACCTCAAGTTTGTCTTACTTTTCCTTAACTTGATCTGAAGCAGTAATTTCACTCTTGGTCTATACATAAACCTCTTTGAACTAGATGACAACTACTTTCCCACATGAAAATCTAAACCTCATTTAGGTAACAGGAACGCTTCCACTGAGCCAAAGTACAGTGTGGCTGGAAAAGAGTAGTAATCAATCCACCAAAAACATCGGCCCATTAAAACTCCATCACTCTGACCCACGGGCCACCCAAAACGCTGCTTCTAACATTCGGTCCACAGGCATGACGACAAGAGTAAGTACAATGAATAACAAAACTGCTTCCATGTGAGGAACTAACTGGAAAACCTCTCCAACTCAATTCAACAAAGTCTGAAGAGAATTTAAAACCTAAGCCAATCAGATCATGAAACTGATTAACAACACCACGATTTGCTCATCAAATGATAAAAAAGTAGAATTGGGCCAACATTAAAGCCTTAAAATATACATGGAGGATTGTACCAATTATTATCGGCAGTGGTTTTTTTTTTTTTTTTTTTTTGGCCAAGCCTTGCAGACTGTGGGATCTCAGTACCCTGACCAGGGATTGAACCCATGCCCTCTGCAGTGGAAGTGTGGAATCCTAACCACTGCACAGCCAGGGAATTCCCTGTACTGAGTACTACTGAAATAAACAGTCACAAATAAACACTATCCTACTTTAACGTTTATCTTGTTAAGTTTAAAAAAAAATAAATTTGTAACAGAAAACATTTACTAGGAGTAACACTAGGAATAAAAGGAAAATAACATGAGAAAGAAATGTATGTTTTAACCAGCTTCCTTCCTCCTTCAAAGAAATAATATGAGCTACACAGGAGCTCAAATGAGCGTACTTAATTTCTGCTCAGAACAACTGGTCCAGAGGAAGAAGCTTGTGTAGATCAAAATCAATTACTTCATTTTATACAAATTCTCCTTGCTTCCCAGGAAAGAATTAAGAATGGGTATTTCAAGTAAATGTTTTTCAAGAGGAAGAAAGGCCATGGATGTAAAGACGTATATCTTTGAAACTGCTCTTGATCAAATTGTACGTAAAAGATTATCTACGGCTTCTCTGGTGGCGCAGTGGTTGAGATTCCGCCTGCCAACGCAGGGGACACGGGTTCAAGCCCTGGTCCGGGAAGGTCCCACGTGCCGTAGATCAACTAAGCCCATGCGCCACAACTACTGAGCCTGCACTCTAGAGCCTGCAAGCCACAACTACTGAAGCCCGTGCGCCTAGAGCCCGTGCTCCACAACAAGAGAAGCCACGGCAATGAGAAGCCCACACACCACAATGAAGACTAGTCCCCACTCGCCGCAACTAGAGAAAAGCCCATGCACAGCAACTAAGACCCAATGCAGCAAAAAATAAATAAATAAATTTAAAAAAAAAAAAGGTTATCTAGCTCAATGCTTTGTGACCACCTAGAGAGGTGGGATAGGGAGGATGGAAGGGAGACCCAAGAGGGAGGAGATATGGGAACATATGTATATGTATAGCCGATTCACTTTGTTATAAAGCAGAAACTAACACACCATTGTAAAGCAATTATACTCCAATAAAGATGTTAAAAAAAAAAAGAAAAGGTTATCTAAATCTATGGGAAGATGGACTGATTTTCTTCTTACCTGTAAAACTTTACCATGGACCACAGTTCCAAGGACCCCTGAACACAGTCTTGGAGTTAAGCCTGTGAACAACCCACGCTTCCCATCGATGCTTGCAATGTGCTGAGCTAAGAACACAAGTAGGAGATTTACATTCTAGTTGAAAGTAATGGTTACACAGAAATTTCAAGGAAACATGCTTACTATATATTCTTTCAGTAACTCCTATCACACCCTTCAATGTCCTCCAATTCCAAATAAATCAAAGACACTTACCATAACAAAAGAGACCTGGAAGCTGACAAACTTGCCGCCCAAAAATATTTCGTCCTATTGTTGGAGGAAGAGGCTCATATCCCACCTTTAAAAACAAGACACTAAATCAATACTAAGCAACATTCCCAGGAATGCCTGAGTTGCAAGGTCTTGAATAAAGAACAAATTTAGAGTTATATATATATATATATTTTTTAGAGTTATAATTTTTAACACAAGTTAAAATGCAGTGTATATTTTCCAAGACAGTGATGAAGTATCATCCTTGTCAGTTCTGGTGTGTTTTTTTTGTTTTGTTTTTAATTTTGTCACTTGTTTAAGACTGGTTACAGGCTCCCCTGGTAGCGCAGTGGTTGAGAGTCCGCCTGCTGATGTGGTGGACACGGGTTTGTGCCCCGGTCCGGGAGGATCCCACGTGCCGCGGAGCGGCTGGGCCTGTGAGCCATGGCCAATGAGCCTGCGCGTCCAGAGCCTGTGCTCCACAACAGGAAAGGCCGCAACACTGAGAGGCCCACGTACCGCAAAAAAAAAAAAAAAAAAAAAAAAAGACTGGTTTCAATAAACTCCAAGTTTTCTTTTGGTTCAAATTCTACAAAGTAAACCATGTAGCTGAGATAGACTGGCATCAATCTAAAAATAGAATAAGGGAATTTTTGTGTTAACAAAGCTACAGTTTACCGAGGACGCTCAAAAATATTTTCTAAAGAAAATCAAGCACATTTTTAATAACCGGACAAAGTGAGAAGACTAAGCCAGCAACAGCTTCATATTTGGCTAGCAAAACAAACCACTCAAAAGGCAAATGCAGATACAGCTGGGGATAATTCATTTGGGAAATAATTACAAGCTAATAAGTCCATGTTAAAGGAGCAGACTGTCATGAACAATCTAACGAGTCATTTTAGAATTAATGTCATCATTTTATTTCTACAATATATTCAGACTCTTTAGTGCCAAAGGGATACTTGAGAGAATGAACGTTGTCGGACATGGTTTTGACTCTCCTGCTGTGATTCTCAACCTGTTCAATTAAAGAACTCCTGAAAGTGTCACTGTGCAACTATTTTTAAAACTGAGTATTTGGGAATTTCACCAAAAGCCCTGAGACACTTGGCAACACAAGCATGTTGTGCAATAAGGATTAAGGAGTTTTTGAGGCAAGAGCTCTGAATGTCACTAGAAAATCTTGTCTCCTGGATAAGGACTGAGTAATGGGCTTATATCAGATTTACCGAAAAATGCTTTTACCTCAGATATTATCTAGCTGCAAATGTGCCAATTCTGTTTTAGATGTCACAATACATTTCAAAGATTTTGTTCTTTCATTTTTTGGCCGCCTCTAGTGGCTTGCGGGGATCTTAGTTCCCAGATGAGGGATTAAACCTGGGCCTTCAGCAGTGAAAGCATGGAGTCCTACCTAACCACTGAACCTCCAGGGAATTCCCTTCGTTCTTACTTTAAACAACTTATTTTACAATAGTTCTTTACATACAAGTTCTGAATCCACAAGGCTCAACTCAGCAACACATAATATGGATTAGTATCATTAACTCAAAAATAAGAAACGAGGCCTTCCCTAGTGTCTTGCATATTTCTGACAGAAAGGCAGATGGTGAGGACAGGGGTTCTATCCTTGGTACTATGCATGACGTAATTCCGTCAACTCTCAACAAAAGTTAAAAAAATGAATGACCTGCCCGTCACACGGAAATTCAGAAAGGCAACTGAACAATACTACCTAATGGTCTATAGTCAGCTAAAACCGGGCAAACTTGCCTGTGAATATAAAATACCATTTAAGAATTACTTCACAGTATATTAGAAACTAACATATATCCTTAAACTCGATAAAACTTTCAACTGAACTGATTTCACATCACTCTGACATGTGACTTTTCACTGTCATGAGCCACATGGGCTGCTGCTGAAGAGGGTTCAGTGGATCCTTCGAAATGTGACTCATCAACCGCTTGATTATCACTTCTGAATGAACTCCTTGTGTTTCTCTGGGTATCTGGTGCTAAATCTCAGAACAGAAGAGCAGTAGTAACAGCAACAAAAGAAGAGAAAACAAAAGCTAATAAAGTGTTGGCTCCCCTCGAATTTCAAATTTGTCTTCAACAGATTTCACGTCTTGCGTTTGGGGCCGGGGCGGAGAGAAGGATGCTCATTTCAGAGCAGCGGAGAAAGAAAGGTTGGGAAGCCCTTGGCGGCGCCCAGCCAAGATCAACCTCAGGGAAGAGAAAACAAAGTTCAGGGGAGCCATCAGGCAGGGCAGGGCAGGGCGGCAGCCGGATACCAGGAAAGGAGCGGGCCTCACGGCTTGGCTGTGAGGCGAGACCTCGGGAAGGCCCACGGGCAGTGGGCGCTCAGCGGGCGGTGGAAGTCGTCCCTGCCGGGAAGGAAGGGGCGGGCAGCAAAGAAGGAGCAGCATCTCAGGAGACTGAAGGCCCTGAAGGTTGGAGCCGGTTCTCAGGCGCCTTGGGCAGCGGCGACCGAACAGGGCGCCGGGCGAGGAAGGGAAAGGCGACGACTCATACCTGGATGAGCACCTTCACGTACATGAGCGGCTGGGACAGGATGGTGAGACCGGAGCCCAGGAGCACCTGACTGGCCGCGTCCGCCATGATGGCACCCGCGGACGGACAGACAGACGGAGCCACCAAGCTACCACGCCGATCCGGGATCACGTGCCAGGGCCGCCAGCTTCACTGGCCCGCCCGCGGCCCGGGAGCACGCACGCACCGGCGCGCGTCTCCCCGCGCAGTCCCCGCCCCGAGAATTGGCAAGGGCTCGCGAGCGGGCGCAGAGGTCGGGGCGGGGCTTGCGAGCCCGGGGCGCATGCGTTTTGGGGTGGAATCCGCGCCCTCCACTAGAACAGCAGTTTCTCCTGCGCTTGCGCAGGCTGGAAGCATCCGGGGGCAGAAGAATGGGCGTGGCGGTGGGGAGTGACCCTGACGGCAAAGGCAAGGTCACAGGAGTGAAATGAATTGGAAAGGATTCGTCCATGTTCTTCGCTTCTGCCCTTGCCCTTTTGGCATCAGCAACATAAGCTCCAAAGAGTATTCAGCATCAGAATCATAAACAATCTAATGGCCAGCAAAACTAGATAAGTTTGAAAAATGAATCCATCGGGGGTTGCTATACATGTACTCATTCATTCAGTTAATGTTAACTTCTCAGAAACGCCTTCTCTGACGTCTATTTAAACTTACCTCCTCTTTATTTCCTGCTCCATAGTCTTGCAACACTTATCATTGTCTGAAATTTATCTTTTTGTTTCCTCCACCAGAATGTAAACCCCGTGAATCCAGGAGCCGGGACAGCCTTTGTTCCTTGTATGTTCAGTGCCTGGCACATACTAAGTGCTCAATAAATATTTTTGCATAAATGAACAATTACTTCAGTGATTACCAGGCTACAGGTTATTAGAGGCAAAAAGAAAATGGCATTGTCTTCAACCCTTCAGTCCCAGCTCACACATTCCATATCAACGCTTAGGCAGAGCCTGGTGCAGAGAATAAACTGAGAGTGGAGACTTGAAGTTCAATCTTGGCTCTCTTTTGTATCAAAATGATTCAGAAGTCATGTTTTCTTCTTCAATTTTCAATTTTTTTATCTAAATCTAAGGATTACACTACTACCTGCCTCTCAGGGTTATTATTGAGCGTTAAGTGAAATTGATAAATTGATGAGATTTTTAAAAACTGTATATTGAAATACAAATGTTAGTTTTAATTAATATTGTCCTGGACTCAGTATGGTGCTAGAGAGGCAGTTTACAGAGCAGGAGGGAGCCTGGACTTTGGAGTCTAATTGACCTGGTCCAAATTTCACCTCTACCAATTATTAACTGTGTGACCTATGGCAGGTCACACGACTTCTTTGAACCTTAAACAAATGAGTATAGTAATGTCTACTTCATACTGTTGTTGTGAGAATTGAATGAAATGATATGCCTACCCAGCTTGGCACATGGAAATATAATACCAAATTGTAGCTTTTAGAGTTAAAAGAAACTTAAAAGTTGATTCTAACTAAATCCAGAATTTTGATATTTAACCATAGAGACCATTTAGCAAGGGGACATTTTTTTCTGATTTTTAAAAAATTAATTAATTAATTTTTGGCGGCATTGGGTCTTGATTGCTGTGCACGGGCTTCCTCTAGTTGCGGAGAGTGGCAGCTACTCTTTGTTGTGGTGCATGTGCTTCTCATTGCGTTGGCTTCCCTTGTTGCGGAGCACGGGATCCAGGGTGCGCGGGCTTCAGTAGTTGTGGCTTGTGGGCTCTAGAGCACAGGCTCAGTAGTTGTGGCACACAGGCTTAGTTGCTCTGAGGCATGTGGAATCTTTCCAGACCAGGTATCAAACCCGTGTCCCCTGCCTTGGCAGGTGGATTCTTAATCACTGTGCCACCAGGGAAGTCCCTGATTTTTTTTTTGAAGTGTAGTTTATGTACAATATATGTTACAAGTGTACAACATAGTGATTCACAATTTTTAAAGGTTATACTCTATAGTTATTATAAAATATTGGCTATATTCCCTGTGTTGTACAATATATCCTTGTAGCTTATTTATTTATCTATTTATTTATTATTTTTTGCGGTATGTGGGCCTCTCACTGTTGTGGCCTCTCCCGTTGCGGAGCACAGGCTCCAGACGCGCTGGCTCAGCGGCCATGGTTCACGGGCCCAGCCGCTCCGCGGCATGTGGGATCTTCCCGGACCGGGGCACGAACCCGTGTCCCCTGCATCGGCAGGCAGACTTTCAAACACTGCGCCACCAGGGAAGCCCCTAACTTCTTTTTTTTTAATTTTTGTTGGAGTATAGTTGATTTACAATGTTGTTAGTTTCTGCTGTATAGCAAAGTGAATCAGTTATACATATACCTGATATATGTAGTTATACACATATATATATTTACTCTTATACATATACATATATGTATGTATGTATATATGTATATGTATATATGTATGTATATGTATGTATATGTATATAGTTATACATATATCTACTCTTCGTAGATTCTATCCCCATATAGGTCATTACAGAGTATTGAGTAGAGTTCCCTGTGCTATACAGTAGGTTCTTATCTATTTGAAATTTATTTTATTTATTTATTTTTGGCAGCGTTGGGTCTTCATTGTTGCGTGTGGGCTTTCTCTAGTTGCGGCGAGCGGGGGCTACTCTGTTGTGGTGTGCGTGCTTCTTATTGTCGTGGCTTCTCTTTTTGCAGAGCACGGGCTCTAGGCACGCGGACTTCACTAGTTGTGGCATGAGGGCTCAATAGTCGTGGCTCTTGGGCTGTAGAGCGCGGGCTCAGTAGTTGTGGCACATGGGTGTAGTTGCTCCGCGGCACGTGTGATCTTCCTGGACCAGGGATTGAACCTGTGTCCCCTGCTTTGGCAGGAGGATTCTTAACCACTGCACCACCAGGGAATTCCCTAGGTTCTTATCTATTTTATATATAGTAGTGCGTATATGTCAATCCCAATCTCCCAATTTATCCTTCCTCGCCTTTCCCCCTTGGTAACCATGTTTGTTTTCTACGTCTGTGACTCTATTTCTGTTTTGTAGATAGGTTCATTTGTACCATGTTTTTAGATTCCACATATAAGCGATATCATATGATATTTGTCTTTGTCTGACTTACTTCACTCATGTTCTAACTTCTTAAGTTAGATGCTGTGTTCGTTTTCTATTGCTGCCATAATAAATTGCCACAAACTTAGTGGCTTAAAAAGATACAAGTTTATTATCTGACAGTTCTGCAGGTCAGAAGTCCAGTAGGAGTGGCTGATATCCAGCTCTGAGTCCCACAGGGTTGAAATCAAGGCATTGGCCCCCTAGAAGCTTTGGGCGAGAAGTTACTTCCAGGCCCTTTCAGGTTGTTGGCAGAATTCAAGTTCAGTTCCACATAGTCATAGGACTGAGGTTGACATTTCCTTGTTGTCTGCTGGCCAGTTTTCTCAGCTTCTGGAGACTCTGCTAACAGTTCCCTGACTTCATCTTCATAAGCTGGCAGTGGTGGGTCCAGTCTTTCTCATGCTTCAAATTTCTCTGATCTCCTGCCTACTAATCTCTCCTGCCTCTTCTTCTACCCCATCTCTCTGATGAAGTCTTCTACTTCCCTCTTCTGCTTTTAAGATTTCATGTCATTACACCTGACCTACCTGGATAATCCAGAATAATCTCCCTATTTTAATGTCAGCTGATTAATAACCTTAATTCCATCTACAAAACCCTTTCATAGCAGTACCTAGATTAGTGTTTTGATTAAATAAGCAGCAGACAGGAATCTTGGGGGAGACCTTTAGAATTCCGCCTACTATAGAGGCTTACTTCTTTCATTGTTACCCTTTCGTATTCATTACCATAAGCATTGGACATCATCCTTTTTTTTTTGGCTGCCCTGGGCAACATGCAGGATCTTAGTTCCCCGACGAAGGGATCAAATCCGTGCTGCCTGCAAGAGTCCCCCCCCCGTCCCCACCAAGCATTTAAGTATGAATTTCCTTTTGAGCACTGCTTTAGCTCATAGCTTCTAATATGTTCTTCAATAGTTAGGAATTTTGGGTTTGATTTCTTCTTTGACCAAAGATTTGTTTGAGAGAACTTTTTGTTATCTTAGTGGCAGTTTTCGTTTTACCTCCCGGATAATATTCATTACTAGTTTTATTGTTTTGTGTTCAGAGAATGTTGACTTTTCTATTTATACTTTTTGAAATTTTATTTATAAATTGATTTATTTGCTTTGAGACTTAATATATGAGTGATTTTTGGGTGTTCCATGAGCATTAACAAAGGACATTTTTCTTTTCAGGTTTAAATGTTTTGTGTGTGTATGTGTGTGTGTGTTTTAGTTTTTGTCCACTTGATCAAAGAAAAGTGAAATAAAATCTGCAATACTAATGTGTATCTGTCTAATTCTTCTTGCATTTCCAGTAGTCTTCTCTTTATAATTGTTGATACCATGTTATTTGGTATAGAGAATTGGTTAACTACTAGAGCTTCATTGTATATTGCACCCTTTCGGATAGTTTGTCTTGTTAAATGCTTTTGGCCTTGAATTCTACCTTATCTCATGCTTAGACTATGGTCCTTTATATCCTTCTGTGTGCATTTACTTAGTGCTTGTCTGCCCTTTCTATCTTTCTCTCTTTTTTTTTATTTGTCCACACCCACCGAGTCCTAACCACCGGACTTTCAGGGAATTCCCCCTTTCTTTCATTTTTAATCTTTCTTGGTTACTTCATTTTAGGTGTCTGTTTTATATGCCATATACTTGGTGGGTTTTGTTTTGTGATTCAACCTGAAAATCGAGTCATTCCACTGTGTCCATGGGGTCCGCATCCGTGGATTCAACCAACTGCTGATCAGATTCAGGGATTGAAATTTTCTTTTAATAGATGAATTCAGCCAATTTACATTTCTTGATATGACAAATACTTTTGGTCATAGTTTTGTTATTATGCTTTAAAATTTTTTTCCAACATTAAAAAAAGTGTTTACAACTTTAAAAATAGTTTTTTGTTGATAGCTTAAAAATAAGATTTTATGATATGAACTATTTCTTTTTGAGTGTGTGTAGGTATCTTTGAAAGGTTTCTGTTGTATATATAGTGGCTATTTCGGTGACCACAACTTATATACCTTATTCTCTCTTTATTAGGCAGTATCTATTCAGTCCATACTCTGAGCACTGTTGAAATAAATTTTTATTCACTTCTTTCCCTTCCCTATCTCCATCATCTTCCTGCCTTCCAGGTTCCAGTTAATTGTATTCTTGTATTTCACAGTGTTCACACATGGTATGTCTAAGTGTTCATATTTATAACTTTAAATATACTTATTACTTGATTTATCAACTTTACATATCTTTTTATGAAATCAGCATCATCACACTCACACTACTTTTCACCTTTACTCCTCTTTCTCAACTATTATTATAAGTGTAATTAACATGTTGCAGGTTTGGGAATTCCTTGGCAGTCCAGTGGTTAGGACTCTGCACTTTCACTGCGGAGGGTGTGGGTTCAGTCCCTGGTTGGGGAACTAAGATCCTACAAGCCACCTGGCCAAAAAACATATTGCTAGGTTAATATTTTCATTCCATTTTATAATAAAAGACATTCACTTTTTTTTTTTTTTTTTGCGGTACGCGGGCCTCTCACTGCTGTGACCCCCTCCCGCTGCAGAGCACAGGCTCCGGACGCACAGGCTCAGCGGCCATGGCTCATGGGCCCAGCCGCTCCGCGGTATGTGGGATCTTCCCGGACGGGGGCACGAACCCGCGTTCTCCGCATTGGCAGGCGGACCCCCAACCCCTGCGCCACCAGGGAAGCCCAAGACATTCACATTTTTAAAAGTCCTAAGACTAGAATAAAATAAAATGGCTTTCATATTCTCTATGAGTCCTTTTGGTGAGGTTGTCTCCATTCATCCCTCGGTTGACTAAAGTTCATTTTCTAGTAGATTTTTAAAAAAAGGATCATAGGGTACTTCCCTGGTGGTGCAGTGGTTAAGAATCCGCCTGCCGGGCTTCCCTGGTGGCTCAGTGGTTAAGAATCTGCCTGCCAATGCAGGGGACATGGGTTCGAGCCCTGGCCCGGGAAGATCCCACATGCCGCGGAGCAACTGAGACCGTGCACCACAATTGCTGAGGCCTGCGCGCCTAGAGACCGTGCTCTGCAACAAGAGAAGCCATGACAATGGGAAGTCCGCGCACTGCAGCGAAGGGTGGCCCCCGCTCGCCACAACTAGAGGGGGCCCGCGCACAGCAACGAAGACCCAACACAGCCAAAAATAAAAACAAATAAATAAATTAATTAATTTTTTTAAAAAAAGAAAAAGAAAAGAATCTGCCTGCCAATGCAGGGGACACGGGTTCCTGGTCCTGGAAGATCCCACATGCCATGGAGCAACTAAGCCCAAGAGCCACAACTACTGAGCCTGTGCTCTAGAGCCTGTAAGCCACAACTACTGAAGCCCACACGCCTAGAGCCGGTGCTCCGCAACAAGAGAAGCCACCGCAGTGAGAAGCCCACGCACCACAACAAAGAGCAGCCCCTGCTCACCGCAACTAGAGAAAGCCCGCGCACAGCAACAAAGACCCAACACAGCCAAAAATTAATAACTAAATAAATAATTTTTTAAAAAAGAAAGGATCATGGAAAATACATTCCTTCACTATATGCATGTTAAAGATTTTAATCTTTTTGCCTGGATGCCTTAATTTCACCTTGAATTTCAATACCTTTATGAAGGCATGTCTTAGTGGAGTTTATTTTTGTTGTTATTGTTAATTTTTCTGAGAGAAGGTGTGATCTTTTAATATGCAGATTTTTTAATGCTGGTAGATTGAATTATGTCTTTGTTTTACAATTTAATACTATGTTTTGAATATTCTATTTATATAATTCAAAAATAAAAACTTATATGAAAGGTGAGGACTGTTAATTAAAGTAGGTTGTAAAGCAATGTATACAATATGACCTCATTTAATGAAAATTCATTTTTTAAAAAAGAAAAAGATCTGAAAAGATTAAAAGTAATTTGTTAACTATGATCATCTCTGGTGATAGCAATATTGTGTTTTTATTTCCTTATTTTTGCTTAGCTGATTCTCTAATTTTCTATAATAAACCTGTATTGTTTTACAATAGTAAAAGGCATGAGGGGAAATCCTTTCCAGGCCTTTTGGAAAGGCTTTCCTAGCCATCACCAGTGACGTCATGCAGACAAGTGCTCCTGCTATAATGCGATGAGAAGGGCATTTGGCCTCTGTGACATTCTTTCCAAAAACCCGTAACACCAATCAAATCATAAGCCCAATTTGAGGACTATTCTACAAAATACCTAACCGGTGCTCTTCAAAACTGTCCAAATCATGAAAAATAAGGAAAGACTGGGAAATCATCACAGACCAGAGGATACCAAAGAGACATGACAGCAAAAAGCAATGTGATGTCTGGATTGGATCCTGGTATAGAAAAAGGACATTAAAGGGAAAACTGGTGAAATTCCAATGAAGTCTGGAGTTCAGTTCATAGCAATGTACCAATGTTTTGTTGGTTGTGATGTATGATAGCATTAGGGGAAACCGAAACTGAGTGAGGGGTATATGGGAACTCTGTTGTATTAACTTTTCTGTAAATGAAAAATTATTCCAAAATAAAAAGGTTATTATTTTTTTTAAAAGGTTATTTTTAAAAAGAAGAAGAAGAATAAAAGACACACAGGAACAGATGTTCTTTCACTGGGTGTTGTTGGATCTGGTGGTCGCCTGGGTCTGCTACAGCCGTACAACTAACAGAGCAGAGTTCACTTTGAGGACAAAGTTGGCACCGAAGGTGACAGAGATGGAAGATGATAAGGCCTGAATCTTTGATATTGCCAGTGAGCTGCTAAATAAATTAAGCAGTCTTGGAGCTGCCCTACATCTGGACTTCTTATTTGTATGAAGCAGTAACTGTGTTTTGTTTGAATTTTGTTTTTCCTCCTGTGGACTGTGGTTGAAATCATTCTCGTTCGGAAAGGCAGTTGGGGGACTTCCCTGGTGGTCCAGTGGGTAAGACTCCGAGCTCCCAAGGCAGGGGGCCTGGGTTCGATCCCTGGTTGGGGAACTAGATCCCACATGCATGCTGCAACTAAGAGTTCGCATGCCACAACTAAGAGACCGCAGGCAGCTGAGTAGACAAATTGGTGCACTGAAGTGTTTCAGGTGCTGAGGTCAAAGTCTCCAGGAGGCAAAGGAAGGACTGGTGAGCCCTGCCCGGGAAATGGCACCAAGAACAGTTCTGCAGAGTGGGCTACTATTTGGGCTGAGTCTTGAAAGGTGGCAGGTGTTTGCTAAGTAATGAGATGGGGGGTGTGGGAGGGAGCTGGGAGGGGCAGTTAATGTTCCAGATTCACAGGGAGTCAGAGCTGGAGGCTGAGGCAGCAACAGGGCCCTATCAGAGATGGGCCCCTGCAAGGTGACGAACGTGATCGGATTGGCCTTGTAATGGGCTCATCTTGGCCGCTCTGCCAAAGAAAGGTCAGCTGGAAGACCAGATCTAACAGTTTAGGAGGACGATGACAACTTGAACTAAGTGGGTAGAGAGAAGTCTGTGGATTTACTTAGGAGGTAGAGTCACGGGTACCTGATGAGTGTGGAGGTACAGAGTTACATGGTAACAACAGTGGCGCTGCTATCGAGAGAGAGAAGACGAGGGAGGCTCCTGTTTAAGGAAAAAATAATTGAATAATTCCATTTTGGACATGTTGCCTTTGAGGTGCAGAGGGAAACTAAGCGGAGATGGAGGGGAGACAGCTGGATCTAGGGGTCGGGGGTGTAGGAGGGGCTGATGCAGTGTCATCATGGCTTACAGGCATCAAGGATGGGTGGAGATCACCCATGTAGGGTATGTAGAGGAAGAAGCCCTGGGACACATTCAGGGAGCTAAGATAAGTGGTGTCTCAGGAGACAAGAGGCCATGTTGCGTTGTGAGATGAATATTCTAGAACCGGGCTGTCCAATAGAGATACAATGCTGGCCACAATACATAATTTCAATATTTTTAGTAGCTACATTAAAAAAGTGAAAAGAGGGAATTCCCTTGTGGTCCAGTGGTCAGGACTCTTTGCTTTCAGCGCTTTCACTGCTGAGGGCTTGGGTTCAGTCCCTGGTCGGGGAACTAAGATCCTGCAAGCCGCGTAGCGCAGCCAATAAAAAAATTTTAAAAATAAAAAGAAACAGGTAAAATTAATTAATAATATATTTCACCCAAAATATTATTTCAACATGTAATCAATATAAAAATATTAATGAGATTTTTACAAGTCTTTTTTTGGTACTAAGTCCTTGAAATCTGATACGTATTCACATCTCAGTCTGGACCAGCCCCATTTCAAATGCTCCATGGCCACCTGTGGTTTGTGGCTGCCAATTGGACAATTCGAGACTGAGGCAGATCTAGGTTCAAATCCTTGGGGAGACCAACTTTTCTCATCTGTGAAACAGGGGCATAGTATATATCTCCCATGTAAAGGTAAAGCTCTTGACACATCGTGGGCCTACAAAAAATGGGAGGTGAGAACTTTTAGAAGGTGGCGAGTGGAGACAGCAAGGAATGGAAACTTTGCAGGACATGACAGAGGTTTTGTCTTTTCTTTAAAGATGGGAAGGGCTTGGCATGTTTTTGGGCTACAGGGAAGTTGCCGGTAGAGAGAGAGAAATACAGAAAAGGGAATAAAGCAAAGCAGAAAGTTTGAGAGAAGTTGGGGAGATGGAATTGAAACATAGGTGGAGAGGTTAGCCTTAAACCTGAAACTGGGCACTTTTTTCTCTAAAACCAAAGGAAAGGAAGGCAGGGTGGACAAGAGTAACGGCCGCTAACCATTCCTGAGAGCCTTTTGCGTGTAGGGTACTCTGATAAAGTGCCTTATATGCATTCTCTCATCCAGCACCCCCAGCAACGCTGAAAGGTGGGTCCTGCTAGTGTTCCCATTTCACAGATGAGGAAGTTGAGTCTTTGAGAGAGTAACTTGCCTAAGGTCATAAAACCAGTAAAGCCAGCATTTGAACCCAGACATTCTGATGCCAGAGTCAAGATTTTTGTTTTGGGTAGAATGTTCCTTATTTCGCCTTTGTCTCATGTTTCATGATTAGATTCAGGGTATGCATTTCCAGCCAGAATACTACATATGTGATGTGTTCTCAGGCGTCGCATCAGAATTACACGATGTCAATCCACCCCTCAGTGGTCACTCAGTCAAGATGTTGTCCAATTTCTTCATCACATAGTTAACTGCTTTTTCCTTTACAGCGAGTAAGCAATCTGAGTGGAGACACTTTGAACCCATGCAAATATCCCGCTCCTCATATTTCTTTCTAAATTTAGCCTCCATTGGTGATTCTTGCCTGATCCACTTTACTATGGTGGTTGCAAAATGTTGATCCCAACTCCAGCACTCCCTCTGCATTCACCATTTGACACTCAGCATTCATTCTACTTTCTTTCTCTTCTCTCTCTCTCTCCCTTTCTCATTAATATGAACTCACTGATTCCTAATTTTTTCAATGGGTTATAATTTATGAATGTCCTTAATCATTTTGGTACCTAATATCCCAGCTTTGGCTGGTGGCAGCTCCTTCAAGCTGGCTCCTTTGTCCTATGAAATGCCTACTACTAATTTTTTTTTTAAAGTACTTTCTTACTTTTTGGCATGACAAAATGTTCCAGGCTGCTCATCGCATATTTGCAATGTACCAGCCCTGGAAGCAGCCATTTCTCTAACGAACGCTGATTCCTTTCAGAGGGGAACGGTATGAGAGTACAAGATCTCAGTGCAAAATATGCTTATTGCTAACGGGGTGTGTTGGATTTTAGGCCCTCTTAGCAGACAGAGCTGAATATATATACATGTGAATATACATACCTATACATACTTTAGAAATCATGAGTGCACACTGATATCTCCAATTCCAATCCACTTCCACGGGTTTTTTCTTGTTTCCCTCCATTAAATATTTGTATGTTTCTTCTTCCAGAGTGAGAACCCTGGCTCTTAACAACATCAACACATTTACTCATTTGCCCAATCATGTAAGACACCTAAAATAGTTTCAGAATCATTTTGCCAATACAAGTACATAAACAAACCTACTAAAAAGAGTTCAGAATTTGTTTGTAGTTTTCTCCCTACCCCACCCCACCAGAGCCTAGCTTCTTAACCACTTCGTCCTAACGAGGTTGTTTGCTGGGAGGGAAGCAGGGGACTTGAGCAAAGGGAGGAGGTGTAAAATAGCCACGGAGAAGGAAGGGTGGGAGAACTTCCATTTCAGGAGCAGAGGATACATTTCTGAGGCTGGAGGAGACACGTGAGCGGTGGCCCCGGTTTGCTCAAGGACAGGTTTTCCTGCAGCCATCTTGGCAGCCTGGGTGTAGGAGTGGAGAAGACAGATGGTCGGGATGGCTGGAAGGAGCCAAAGTTGGGGAACTACCAGGTGGATGTGGCAGAAGCACAGAGGGTGAGGAGTCCGGGGTGCTGGCAGGGAAGGGGTTGATGTAATGCACCCTGGAGTCTGGGCTGAATGGGGGAGGAAGTGAAGCCAAGAGAAAGAAAGGGGAGTGGCTGGAGTTTGAGCTCAGCTGAGAAGGGGTTTACTGAAGTGATTTCTGGTCACTGAATCCAACGGTTCAGGGGGCCGGGGGGAGAGATGGCTTGTGCCAAGCTTGGAGGGGCCGAGAGGGGAGGGGACTGTACTTAGAGCCACCAAAGTGGCTTTGTTTCCCCGAGGACCAGAGGCTGGGTGACAGGACCTAGCTGGTTCAGGCCCAAGAGGGAAGCTGTTCTAGGCATCTTACTGCAATCCATGATCAACAGCTGGGGGAAGTATTCAAACCAATGTGATTTTGTAAAAATGAAGGGGCCTTAGAGATCACTTCACCTGGACAGTCACTTCACTTTTCAGGTCAGAGAACGAAGGTCCAGAGCTGTTAAGCAACTGCACCCACCACCACCGAGTCTGGGTGGGATTCAAACCCAGGTATTTCACATTTCAGTTGGTGGCTCTCTTTAACCCATGACAACGTTCTAAAGCTATAGCAGAGGGTCTTACTGACGGGCTTGCTTTGGTTCACTAGTCTGTTCCCACCTGGGCTTTAAGCACAGGAATGGAGTCTGACACATCACTGCATTCTCCTTAGTTCCTAAGTCACTGCTGAGTGCACTCTTTCTGACTGATGAATTTGGGGGAAGAGCCCATGTCTTAGGGTAGGAGTGCCAGCAGGAAGTTGGAATTTTCACATAGCATTATTTCTCTCTATAGTTGTGCACCACAACTACTGAGCCTGTGCTCTAGAGCCTGTGAGCCACAACTACTGAGCCCATGTGCCACAACTGCTGAAGCCCGTGCGCCTAGAGCCCGTGCTCCGCAACAAGAGAAGCCACCGCAATGAGAAGCCCGCGCACCACAACGAAGACCACTCGCCGCAACTAGGTAAAGCCAGCGCACAGCAACGAAGACCCAGCGCAGCCAAAAATAAATAAGTAAATAAATTTATTTTTAAAAGATATGTTTAAAAAAAAAAGCACAATGAGAAATGATAGGCATATTGGCTTAGATGCTGTAGCACGTAAATGCCCTGCGGGGCACTTTCTCGTAATCTAAGCAGGCAAACTTGCCCCTCTTTTCTAAAGAAAACAAATAGCTACTACTTTACAGGACTGACTGTGAGCTGGGCAGGGCCCAACACTGAACTGCCATGGCCTTTTGGCAATTACTGGATGTGGAGGCTGTGCCTGGATTGCATAGGATTCTCTCCTTTTTGCCCCTTTGATATCTTAGCAGCCAAACCGCAGCTCTCAGGAAGCTTTTCACTCTCAAAAAGCACTTAAAAAAATCTGATCATGTATTCTAGTTTTTTATTCCAAAAATATCATACTGGGGTGCTTTTAATAAACTTCTTCCAAAATTATTTGGAGCAAAAACCAAGTATTTCTAAACAACTTTCAAACAAGGCTTGCTCTCAGTGGTTTGTTTTGGGACTTGCCCTTTAAAGATATCCTTTTAGGAACAAAAAGTGGGGTTTTGGCTGGGTGATTTCTAGATACTTAAAATGTTGACTAATAGTTTTAGGGTGTAAGATGTGGAATAGAAGAAGGCCATTTGCAAACTCCTATGTAAAGAGCATGGGCAGATATTCCCTTTAAAAACACATACACAGAGCTTCCCTGGTGGCGCAGTGGTTAAGAATCCACTTGCCAATGCAGGGGACACGGGTTCAAGCCCTGGTCTGGGAGGCTCCCACATGCTGCGGAGCAACTAAGCCTGTGTGCCACAACTACTGAGCCTGTGCTCTAGAGCCCGTGAGCCACAACTACTAAGCCCACGTGCCACAACTACTGAAGCCCACGCGCCTAGAGCCCATGCTCCGCAACAAGAGAAGGCACCACAGTGAGAAGCCCGCTCACCGCAACGAAGAGGAGCCCCTGCTTGCCGCAACTAAAGAAAGCCCTCGTGCAGCAACGAAGACCCAACACAGCCAAAAATAAATAGATAAATAAATTAAAAACAAAAACAAAAACAAAAAAACCCCACACACACAATGTGTGTGGGGAGAGGTGGGCAGTATATGGGAACTCTCTGTACTATTTCCTCAATTTCTTTGTAAACCTAGAACTGTTCTCAAAATAAAGTCTATTAATTAAAAAAAAAAAGACACAGACACTGGGATTATAATAAAATGTGTTGCCATTTGGTTCTAATCTCTAGTCATCTAGGTAGTGGTGGTGGCTGAAAGAGTTTAAAAGTGATGACAAAAAACGTACTAGGAAACTTTCAATCCAACGTGAAAGGAAGCAGGTAAAGTCAAAACAGGAGGCCTGGCATGAACTGGAGTGACCCTTGTTTAACGTGACTCCTGCACGTTGACATGCAGGCTGTAGCCAGCAGATGGTGCTTGGTGCTTGCGAGGGATAGAAAATCTAAAGTATCTATTCACACAAGATTATGCAGTTAACCAATCAAAGGGAACAATTTGTGGGAGAGAAAGAATTTTAATCAATGGGTTAAAAAACTCACATAACAATGCTGAACATAATATATGCAACATTGACTTCCAGGTAGTACATGAGTTGTTTTCTCTATGTGGGAACACCTCACCCTGAGCAAACCTGATATACCCCAGTCAGACTAATCATTGAACACTAGAAAGCTTTGACACAAGACTTTTAACATAGTAAACTCCCAGAATACGTTTAAAACAGAGTTTGCACTTTTAAAATTGATTTGCACATAATTTTAGAGAGAATATCTATTGGTTAAACTGAGGTATATCTGTGTTGTAGTTTCACGAGTACACACTTCAATTTCTGATAAGGGAAGCTTTTGGATACATCACAATAAAATTTCATTTTATGAAAAAATAATTTAGTTTGTGAGGTATGCATCTTGAGAGCATGAACACAGTGTAAGCACCTGGGGTGAGGACAGTGCATGATGAACCCACAACACAGAATACCACAAATGAACGTAATTCCCTAGCATACAAATCCCTTCGTTACAAAATGTGTCTAACCCAAAACACAGCAAGGAAGCGCCTGTGTGGCATGGCCCAGGCACCCTATGGGTAGGTGTATATGTGCAAGGATGGGTATACCACCGCAGTCGTACGGCCTCCCTTTGTGGCAGGATATCTGTTCCTGGACCAGTTTGGCTTCGTATCTGGAGCTGGCTCTTGGCTGGGGTTTGTGTTTCTCTTTGGAGAGCATGATACTGTAAATCCTGGCTTCTCTCTCTGTGCAAACAAGACATAAAAGGTGAACCACTTGATGCTGCAATTCCTGAAGTTACAGTTAGGGTTGGTGCTGGTTTCGCAGGAGTCAGTGAGAAGTATTTGCATTTCCCCTCAAATACCAAAGTAGCTGGCGTTGTTACAGGGCAGGCACCAATCAAGCATTTGTCCTAGTCCCTCTGATAGCCAAAGAAAGGTCCATGGGCAATATTTTAATTGCCCTGAGAAGTTTAGGGACTGCATTTTATAAGCTGTCTAGAAACATAACGCAAAGGAAGAGAAGAGCTTACTTTACAAGCTGGGAGACTGTCCCATTTTTTAAACTCTGCTTATCTGACCTGCCACGGAATTTAAATGCCTACATCTCTGTTACAGAAACATTAAATTAGAAATTTAAAGAAAATGAAGTAAAAGTAAAGGTTTGGATGGCATTTGTCTACTACATTGTGTCCAACTGAATCCCTGGTTACATGTTACAGCCTAGCTTGCACGTTTCAGTGGTAGGATATGGTTTTAGCCACCCACAGACACCCTGCAGTGGATGCTGTATGAGGAAAGAGGACAGTCATCACTTATCAGTGTGTCAGGACAGAATCCTCTTTGATTTGACTTTATCTACATCTCTCTTTTCACTGCTCTGTTTCTGTTATATCATGGTGGTTGGACTATCTATCTTGTTACCCCTCCTAGAGGATCACGGCCTTAAGGGAGGGCTCATGTCATACAGTCTTCAAAGGGCCCCACACATAGTAGGTCTTCCGTAAAATACTGACGGGTAAATGAGAGCATCATTTTGAGACTTGCCAAGCAGCAGACTTGGGAAGACGGCAGGGACTTCACCTTGAGAGAATCATCTATTCTATACCTAGTGCACCTACAGTAATCCAGTGGTCCTCAATCTTTGCTCCACCCGGACACAGGTGAACAGCACTTTCCCGCAGACACAATCAGGGCTATTTGAAACCACAGCTCACCAGCTGTTTCTTTACTTCTTTTTCCTCCCTCTCAGGAAAGAATATGCAAGTGCAAAGGAGCAAGAGAGATGTTATTATAGGGATAAATAGGAATTCATTCTAACTTATTATTTTAAAAAAGCAAATCGTTCACAAACCTCGGTACCGAACCATCACTGTAACAGTGGATGTGAAACACCCCTCACAACTGATGGTGGCACCCTGGTTTGTTAACACCTCCTAGGGTTCAGAACCACTGCGTTCACCATCACTTTGTACCTGAAATGTTGCCATGGATTTACAAAATAACAGCTGCCTAACAAATGTTCATTGAAATGAAACTAAATTCTCCGCGGCAAGCTTTCAGCCCTGGGTGGGCTTCCTCCATCCTGCAGTACTTTGTGGGCAATGCCCCTGGCTGGTCAGGTGTTTTGTAGCCTGAGAGTGCAGACTATGTTAGATGTTCACCTCAGCAGAACAAATCCAAGGAGGTGATACTGTGTGGACTGCAGATCACCACCCCTCCAAATCACATAATACATTTGAAAAATAAATTAATTGCTGGCATATATATACATATATTAGGTGAAATACCTGCATTCTCTCTTTATTCTTAGTCAAAATCAAGGTGGTCATTTTTGATGGGCCCAGGGAGGTGCCTTTGTCTCTTCCATTTAACTAAAATAAATGAACACATTCTCACTAAATTTTCCACTTGGACAAGTGTGATTATAGAAAACACACAGAGTAATTTTTATTCATGCATGTTGATTCATTATGATACTCTAACATGAAAAGAGAGGCAGAACACAAACAAATAGTAATTTGAAGAAAAGAAGGAAACTAATACTTATTGAATGCCTACCATATGCCAGGCACGTCACACACGGTTTCACATTGAATATTCTCAACAACCTTATGTGTAGATATTATTACCCCAACATTTTAGATGCAGCAACTGAGCCCCTGAGTTAAGTAACTCACAGAAAACTACATAGTGGGGATGGAATTTGAACTCAAGACAGACCCCATAGCTTGTGCTCTTGCCATTATTACACTAGACACCGAATGGCCCTCAATACTGAACTGAGATGGCTGTGCTTTGTGCGGGCTCCTCCGTGTAATGCGGTGGGACCTTATTCTATCATCCCTAACCACAGGGCAGCATTCCACACGAGGAGGGCCTCATGCACCCTATTTGGCTACTATTGTACCCAAACCTATTTTTATACATAAAAGAATCAAGGATTTTATAGCCACACTCCAAAGTACTAAAAGTTGGGTGAACTTGTCTCCTCTGTTTCCTACTGCATCCTACTCTGTATGTAGCTTCCTGCTTACTTGTTAAAATACCCAGCAGACCCTAAGGTCCCTGAGGCAGGGATAGTGTTTTGTTCAATGTTGCACTCCCAGCATCCAGTAGACAGCCTGGCGTGTAGTAGTTACACAATACAATTTGCTGAATGGATGGATGGATGGTTAAAGCAGCCAGCTCTTATGTTTTGGGTATAAAATCACAATTCACCAATATGGGATATCAGACTTCAGTGGTGTCTAATCCAAAGCAGTGTCAGTGTCCCCACCAATTTTAATGTTCCCCTGCTCCCAGTGGTACTGACAGTAAGAGTGACAGAGGGCTATTGCACTCTTCACCCTCTGAGAGAGACGTACTAATTGGAAAAATCAGAGACTCTGTGTGACAAAAAGTCAAGAATGGAACAGAATAGAGAGCCCAGAAATAAACTCATGCATATATAGTCAATTAATTTTCAACACAGGAGCCAAAAATAACCAGTGGGGGAAAAGACTGTATCCTTAATAAATGGTGCTAGGAAAACTAGATATCCACATGCGCAAAAGAATTCAACTGTACCCCGTCTTATACCATACACAAAAGTCAACCCAAAATGGATTAAAAATTTAAATTCAAGATCCCAAACTGTAAAACTTTTAGAAGAAAACATAGGGGGTAAAGTTCTTGACATTGGCAATGATTTTTTGGATTTGACATCAAAAGCAAAGACGATAAAAGCAAAAATAAACAAGTGAGACTAAAACTGAAAAGCTTCTGCACAACAAAGGAAACAATCAATAAAATGAAAAGATAACCTATCGAATGGGAGAAAATACTTGCAAACAATATAATCCAGCCTTAAAAAGGAAGGAAATCCTGCCATTTGCAACAAAACATATGCACATGGGTGGAGGGCATTATGCTAAGTGAAATGAGCCAGACAAAGAAATGCTGCATGGTATCACTTATATGTGGAATCTAAAATAAAAATCCAAACTCATAGAAACAGAGAGTAGAACGGTGGCTGCCAGGTGCTTGGGATTGGGGAAAATAGGGAGAGGGTGGTAAAAGGATACAAACTTTCAGTTACGAAATGAATGAGGTGTGAAGATTACCATGTATAGAATGGTGCCTATAGTTGACAGTACTGTGTTGTATAAGTTAAATTTGCTAACAGAGGAGGACTTAAGAGTTCTCAGCAAAAAAAAAAAAAAAAAAAAAGTGAATATTTGTTTGAGGTGAAGGTTGTGTTAATTAACTAAACAGTGACAATCCTTTCTCAATGTGTGTATATATATATATCTCTCTCTCAAATCATCATGTTGTACACTTTAACCATACTACCAAAAAAAAGGCTTTTAATAAATTTTCCATGAGTGAGTAAAAAAAGCAAAGGTCAAGCAAAAATACTACCTCATTCAACCTTGGTTTTTCATTTTTCATCATTGAAGAACTGGTATTCTCTGAATTTTTGAAAAAAGCAGGCTGCTTTGGCAGAGTAGAAGCAAACCCTGCCCCTTCCTAGAAGGATTGCAAAGAGAATATTTTTCAGTTGCTCTATTACAATTAATCAACTCATAATTGACCCAATTCACCCAAGAGTAAAACTCCCACCTCTGAAAGCGTTTTCATCTTTAGAAAGCAGGGGGTATGGTGTGGGCGTGGCAGGCAGGAAGGAGGTATCCAAGTGTCCTTAGCCTGGACCAGGCCTGAATTCTCAGCCACCTGGAATCTCTGGTCTAGTTCTAGCCACCACTTTTCCATTACCAGCTCCTTCCTCTGGAAATCCAGACTTGGAAACCCAGACTTGCTATGCTAGAGTGTAGTGGAGGATTAGTGCGCTAAGCTGAAATCTGCTTAGGGATATCCAGAGGACCCATGGGAGAGTTCTGAAATCCAAATAGAAAACTTCCCCCTGCCCCATTTCCCATTCCCTTTCTGGTTTAGAGTAAACCTTAACTCTTTGTCCTGCTCCCTCTGTAGAAAACTCTAACTGGACAGTAGAAGTAGGCAACAGAGCTTTCTTACTGGGGCATCTTCTGTTAACTTTGTCTCCTGCATCAAATTACTTTTCTGATACTGTTTGTTTCGCTGTTTCCTAGACTGAAGTGGCTTCCTTTTTTTCTTCTTATACATCTTCTTCTTCTGATTCAACTATTCCAGAAAGTACAGAGAAATTAGCCATTGAGGATTCCAGTGGTACGCCCACCCACATGTAGCACTCTTTTCACACAACACTCAAGACGCAATGGCTAACCCAGTATGTGTGCCCTCACAGTGTTGAACTGTTGTTGGTTTGGAGAATCAAAAAACAGTTCAGTTACCTCATTACCAGAGACCCCTCCCCACTTAACACTGTCGAGATCCCCCTATTATAGATATACTGCCAAAGGGGCACCTATACCAATAAACAAATATCTGTGATATAAAATTTGAAAGCACATTACTTATGGCAATATTGGCAGGTACAGATAATACTGATTATTAGATGTGTGCTTAACAGATAAAGTTTGGTTGTGACCATAGGGTGGCTTCAATAATTAAGCAAATGAAGCTCAGGACTAATTTTCCAGGTACCTATGGTGTGGTGAAGCTTATACTGATGCTGCTGTAAATCCAGCTGAAGAAACTGTAGGGTCCAGTCTGATATGGCTGGTTCCTTCTGACACAGCCTTAAACTCACCCTATGATGAAGATACTTCTTAATGCAACTAGGAAATCAGGTGCCCAGTGAACCACAACAAACATTTTGCTGTTTCTAAAGCTCTTATACCATCTATGTGAAAAACAAGTCTGTTAATAGATGGGGCAGAAGAAAAATTACTTAATATATGGAAATATAAAAAAACTACCTAAGACCATGTAAACAAACATTTTTTAAAAAGTATGGCTCATTTGTGGGACTCCCCTGGTGGCGCAGTGGTTAACAATTTGCCTCCCAGGGCAGGGGACACAGGTTTGAGCCCTGGTCTGGGAAGATCCTACATGCCGTGGAACAACTCAGCCCGTGTGCCACGACTACTGTGCTCTAGAGCCCGTGAGCCACAACTACTGAGCCCGCGTGCCACAACTACTGAAGCTCGCGTGCCTAGAGCCCGTGCTGTACAACGAGAAGCCACCGTAATGAGAAGCCCGCACACTGCAACGAAGAGGCGCCCCCGCTCGCTGCAACTAGAGAAAAGCCCCTGTGCAGCCAAAAATAAATAAATAAATTTATTTTTAAAAAAAAGTATGGGTCATTTTTTTTAAAAATTTTGTTTATATTTTATTTATTTATTTTTGGTTGCGTTGGGTCTTTGTTGCTGCGTGTGCGCAGGCTTTCTCTAGTTGTGGCGAGCAGGGGCTACTCTTCGTTGCGGTGCGCGGGCTTCTCATTATGGTGGCTTCTCTTGTTGTACAGCACGGGCTCTAGGCAGCAGGCTTCAGTAGTTGTGGCACACGGGCTCAGTAGTTGTGGCGCAGGGGCTTAGTTGCTCCCCAGCATATGGGATCTTCCCAGACCAGGGATCGAACCCGTGTCCCCTGCATTGGCAGGTAGATTCTTAACCACGGCGCCACCAGGGAAATTCTGGGTCATTTCTAACAACCTCTATCTCTTAACGTGGGTTTCACTTTTAGTTAAACTTTTTTTCCCCACTTTTAATTAATTTTGGAATAAATATGGAGTTCTCGCATGTTTCCCCCCTAGATTTAAAAAAGAAAGTTATAAAGGACAAAATGAAAGACTCCAGGGCAGGGTAACCAGTTAGGATGTTACTGCTATATTTTCTGCAGATCTTGGGATAGTTGAAAATTCTTCCAAATTATCCAGTAGTGTCATGCTTTCTTTAGGCTGCTACTTTCTGGGTGCAAGAGTCTCTATAATCTTACCTCATCTGCTGTGTTCAGTAGGTGAACAGGGAGACCATCTGAGAAGGAGCTGTCAGAACCACTGGTGCTGTTTCCAAAAGGAAAGGAAAAAGGGAAATACCTGTTATTAATGTCTAGGATGTAAAACGCCTAGCAGACCAGCAGCATGGGATTAGGACACCTAGTCTGCTATTTGCCCTCATTGTCTGTGTTTCAATTACTAAGAATTCTTGATAAGCATATCCATTCATTCATTCTGAACACCTACTGCATGCCAGGCAGTGCACAGGAAACAGAGATGAACCAAGTGGCAAAATAAACACTGGCCGGATGGGCAAAGCTGCCCTTGGCAGTGATTGTGAGAGACTGTAGGGTTCTTAATGAGCGGCCTTGGAAAACAGCAGGGGACTGGGATTTGTCTGAAAGCAGGGGCTTTGTCTCGTTCATACCTGTCTAGGCACTACCAGTTCAGAGAGCAAGGATCTGACTGGGTACTCTTCAAAAATGTGTTGAATACGCAAATAGATATATTTAATAACAAAGAATCTGTAGGTCAGAGATTAGGAGTATTACTTTTATCACCCCAATTCCCCCTTCAAAAGTTTTGGAGCACATCTAGATTGATCTAAAGTCCTCCCCACAAACTGTCTCCTCCCCTTTTCTTCAAAGGCTAGGAGGAATGAAGACACAGATAATCCACCCTTTCTTCCTTCATCATGTCCTTTGCTTCTGTGTCATTATATTTTCCCCTTTCCTGGGGTGTGGTTGGCTAGAACTGAAAGCTGCGCTCTATGACACGTCCTCCGTATATGAAAAAACGTCTTAGGCACAAAACTCAAATCTCCTGGGAAAAGACAGCACTTCAAACCACTCTTTTGCTCAGCACTTTCATTCTGCTCAGGCCCCCCCGCCCTCCCATCAGTGCACAATGAGGAGCCCCACAGCAAGGCAGCAGGAAGAAAGCCCTCTCTTCTCTGATCTAATTCCCAACTCCCTGTTCTCACAAGGCTTTTCCAGTCTGAGGAGGAGCCTTTGAGGCCACTAGATAATAGCCTCTGAAGTCCCTTTCGGAGGTAATAGAAAACTTTAACAAATGGGATAAAAAACATTAGATGCAGTATACCCCAGATGATGTCGAAAATCATGTATGTGCACACAGACAGAGCAAACTCAAACTGGGCTTGCACACAAGTCTGCTTTTCTGTGTAACCGTGTGAATGGATAGGAGGAGCCCCATGGAGGCTGGTGCAGAGGTTGGCAGATTGGTTTCAATAACTCTTAACTAAATGCCTCAGAGTATCCCTGCTGAGCCTGTCAGAATGCAGTCAGGATGCTTCTGAGTTGGTCCCCCTGGGCCCTATATGTATGACTTGATATGCGGGGGGGCATTTTGTTTTTGAGGCTGAAAGTGAAGAGGGTTTGATGCAGTGGTCCTGGAGAGTTAGGCAAAGGATTCTGGGAGAGTGGAAGAGGCGACGTGGTGAATGGGACACCCTACCTGGGCTGCTGGTCTGGTTCAAGGTTCCTAAAGAGACATTTGGGAGACTCAGCCAGCAGAACTACTTTAGGACCCAGAATCAATGTGCTACATAGAGTGGGTGGGCGAGCCATCCCCTTCCCACTTTCTACCACAGACTACAGTGCAGTCTCTAGCAGAAGGCCGCCATGCCCTGACCAGAAACCTTCTGATTGGGGACAGCTGGGGCGGTAAGCTCGAGTAGCAGGTGTTCTGGCATACCTGTGAAATAACCACCCCCTACCTGGGGGCTTCCTAAAATAGCTGTGGAGACTATTAGAGTGGGCCCGAGATCCTACATACTAAATGAATTCAACAAATATTTATTGAGCTCTCCCTGTGTGCCAGGTACTGTTCTAAGTAAATGAGATACAGAGATGAACAAAACAAAGATCTCTGACCTTGTGGAACGTACACCCTAGTAGGGGGAGACAGGCAATAAATAACAGACACAACAAAGACATAAGTTATATAGAATGACAAATGATACAGAAGGTGGTAAAATGCTATGGAAAAAAGCAGAGCATGTAAAGGGGTTGAGGAATGGCAGGAGGGTGAAGGCAGGGGAGCAAGCTGCAATATTAGAGTAATGAGGGTAGAGGCCACACTGAAAAAGCTGGCGCTTAAGCAAAGACTTGAAGGGGGTGAAGGAATTAGCATTGTGAATATCTGGGGGAGAGCAGTTGGAACTGACAGTGCAAGGGCCCTGAGGTAGAGCGGGGAGGCCAGTGTAGCTGTAGCAGTGTGTAAGAGGGTGAGGGTGGAGGTCACAGAGGTAGCAGATGGCTAGATCCTATAGCCTTGTAGGCCACTGTAGGGTCCTTGACTTTGTATCTGAGTGAAGTGGTGAAGCCACTGAGGTGTTTTAAACAGAGGAATGACACGATCTGATTTACTTTAAAAGAATCACTCTCCTGGTTTTCTTTTGGCCGTGCTGGTCCCTTCCTAGTCTTATTCGCTGGCTCCTCATGGTCTCTTTAACCTCTTACAGCTATGGTACCCAGCTCAGACTCAGCCCTCTTTTCTACTCTACCTGCACTTACTCCCTTGGGATATCTGCCACACTTAAGGTTTAAATATCATCTATCCATGACTCTCTCCATCAGACCTCTCTACACTGAACTCCAGACTCATATATCCAACTGCTTATTCCATATCTCCATTTAGACATCTACTAGACACCTCAAACTCAACATGCCCAACACTAGATTCCTGATCTTCATCACCCCCCTAACCTTCTCCACCCACTTCATCTTCCCCAGCTCAGTTAAAGGCAACTCCATCCAACCAATTATAGAGTCATTCTCTCTTTCTCTCATACCCGATATCCAATCCATAAGCAAATCTTAATGTGTGAAACTTCAAAATATATCTAGAATCCAACCAATTCCCACACCCCCAAACACTGCTACACCCCTAAGCACCATCACCCTTCTTCTGTATTATTGCAAGAGCCTCCTAATGAGTGTCCTGCTTAGACCTTTCCTCTTTACAATCTCTTTTCCACATAGCAGCCCCAGTAAAACCTAAGTCAGGTCACGATACTTGGGTACTTAAAACCTTCCAAAGGATTTCCATCTCCCTTGAAGTAAAAGACAAAGGCTTCACAATTGCCTACGACGCCCTACACAAACCGCCTGCCCATCTCCCTAACGCTTTCTAGAGCCTAGAAGAGAGGCTGTCAAAGATCAGGCACTCAATACATAGTTGTTGAAGGAATGAAGTGCATTTAAGGGTGCCATGATTTATTCAATATTTTGCACCTGAGGTTCAAAACCAACAAAACAACAGAGCAGGCAAGACAATTAAAATATATATATATAGAACCCCTACGGTTTTTCTTTGAAATGAAGTTTGTTACCTGGATTCAATGTCAGACAAAGAGATGTCACTCCAGCTTCCTTCTAAATCCATATCTTGTCCAAGTTCTTTGAATTTCTTATGGATCTCCTGTTGTAAGAGCTCTTTAAGCTCTGCTAGACACTGCATGAACTATGGAAGTGAAAAAAAGAACTATTTTTGATTATTCATTTAGTTATTCATCAGATATTTACTAAGTATACGCTGAAAGGCACTTTATTTATTGCTGGGGACATAAAGATGAGTAAGCTGTAACCTCTGCTACTAAGGACATGTTAACAATAAGTTACATGAGCTGTAAGAACAGACAGCAGCATTTTTAGGGCAGAATATCAGTGAACACTGCTTTAGTCACTTTTCCCTGGCTAAAGCCAATAATACACTTCTTGAACAATGCAAAGGTCAGATTTATTTTATTTTTTTGAGTAGGGAAAGTTAGAATGGGGTTGTTCAGAATTTGGCCTATGGCAAATCTGATTTAACAGGCCCTATGTTGAGGTCAGAGTGTCTTTTAAGTATTTTTTAATTGAACAGTTGCATCCAGAGTGGTGCATGTCATGTGTTCCCAGGGCCGACATTTCAGAGGGGGTATGAGAGACGAGTTAGAGACCATGAGTACACGCTCCCTTTTAAGAAGGCGAGTGGTGATGCGAAATAGAAATAATCTCCTGGAGCAACAAGGCTAAAGGAAGCCTTCATTTGTATTTAGGATGGGGGCAGCTTGAGAACATCTGCAGTTGAGGGGAAGAAGAAAAGGAGAAAACTGAGGGCACAGAAAAGAGAGGAGGTTACTGAGGCAAGACCTCAGGGAGGCCACAGGGGAGGTTGGCAAGTGCTTGAAGGACAGGGATAGTTTTGGAGAAGAGAAAGGACACCTGATTTTCTGAAATAGGAGGAAGGGAAGTAAGAATTGGTGCTGCCACGCTAAGCCTAGAAGCGAGGGAGAGGTGTGCTGAAGGGAAGGTGGCACCATTGCCTCTGTTCTTGGGGAAGTATGAGGTCTTATTGTTTGCTGAGACTGCAGGCTGGGGGCTTTCTTATTTTCTTTGATTAGAAAAACTTCAGAAAAATATTAAGAGGAAAATAAAGATTGCCTGTAATCCCACTGGGCTGACTTCGGACCCACGTGAAAACGATCACAGTCACATCACCATATTTCTTGAAACCCCATTTTTACCTTGGTTCTGTCAGGATCACAGAAATCCAGAAGGGTGTCACAGACATGATAACCCAGGGATTTTAGATCCTCAAGGGTAAAGTGAGTGTCTCTTTTATTGCCTGCGGAAAAAATCCATAACACTTCTTATTAAATCTTAATGAGCAAATGCAAATCTCATTTAGGAATATCTCGTTAGAAACACCACCTATGATTCTAGAATATTACGCTTCTGGACAGGGTCTCTCTCCTTCTAGTTTTAGTTTGATTCAGGAGAATCTCTGACAATGAACAAGTTTACAATCATGATGGCTACAGTTACTGAGGCTTTACTCTGTGGTAGGCACTATGTCAAGTGCTTTACATGCACTGCCTCATTAAGTAGTGCCTATAATGCAGGTACTATTATTATTGCCAGTAAACGGAAATTCAAACCCAGACCTGCCTGATTTCCAGGGCCTGAGCAACAACTATGCTATACTGCCCCATCAGGTATTACGTTTCACACTCATATTTTGGGTTCTCAAATTTAACATTAAGGCACAGACAAGAAAATCTTCTAGGTCAATTATTTCCCCAACATTCAAGGAGATTTCATCTCCCCAGTGCTTTGCTTGGCATCCCCTTGCCATGCCGGCTTATGATATACAAAAGAGAGCTTACCCAGGGTGGACCCACCAAAGGTAGACTCCATGGTATAGCTGTTTAGGATCCCCATCCGCCACATCACGACTCGTCCTGTTCCTTCTTTGCACTTTTGGACTTTAAAATTACAACTATGGAAAGAGAACTAAAGAGAAATCCAAGCCCTCTGTTAATTATAAATTGGCAAACGTTAAGATGTCTAAATTCACTAATATGAATTAAAAAAATGGTTCCCTTGGGTTCTATATGTTACTTCCTAACGTATGTTCCATAACATACTAATTCTAAGAGATGTTACTAGATGTAACAGAGGAAAAAAATGAGTTCTGTTGGTCAGGGAGAAGGTTTAACAAGACCAAACAGGTCTCCTCTGTGGGACTTAGAGCATTTAATATGTTGTTGTGAACGCTGACCCTCCAAACGGGAGAGAGTATATTCTGATTTTCATTGCTCATGAACGCTTCCTTTCCTTCGCCACCTTCCCCAGGGACATTTTGCAGGACTAGGGTTCCTTGAGGGCCTGTTTGGGAATGCTGGCTTACTTTAGCATGCAAGGCAGTAGCCAGCCTTTCTAAGGTTTATTTTCTACCCCTCCCCAACTTGAACCCTTGGGTCTAGCTGCATTTGCCCTCTTTCTATGAGCTGTGTGTGCCCCGCCCCTACAGCCTCTGCCTAGAGCTCTTCTGCTGCTCTTCACTAACGTTTCTGGCTTGGAGTTCAATATCCTCCACTGTCTTTCATGACCGCCCCAATTCTCTTTCCTCACTTGGAGTCTGTAAACATATACTTTGCAACTATCCCAACCTATCCTGTCCTGCTGAAAATGCTTTAGAGTTGGAAGGCGTCTCACTACCAGTGATTTCTGAATTGTGCTCTCTGAAATCCAGAGGTTCTACCGAGGAGCCCCAGGGCGCTCCTGCTGCAAGAACTGAGGACACAGGACGGCAGGGTACTGAGACCTCCCTCCGCCCACTTCAACTAGCGCAGCGCTGCTTTTCATTGTTTTAAACGCTAGGTTCCGGATGGGATGTCATGTGAAGAAAAGAGATCCCTGGAAAAAACAGGAAGATTGAAAAAAGAAAAGGAAAAAGAAAGGAAAGAAGGGAGGGAGGGATAAAGGGCAGAAGGAAAAAAGGCTTCCTTTTTCTTTCTTCTTTGTTTTTACAGATAAGAGTAGCAGAGACAAAATATTTGTCCTATATCTTTATGTGAGAAAATTTACACTGTCATTTAAATACTTTTCTGAATCCAGCCTAATTTCTTCTTTCCAATGACAGTTACATTTTGTGAATTTATTTATGATGTTGAAAACCAGCTTCTAAATCAATGCAGATACAACTGTCACAGAGCTGTTACTCAGCCAACTATTAAAGGCTTTTAAGTTGTTTTTATTAGCCCTTTAATATCTTGCAGTTATTTGTGATCTTGTATTACATAAACGTTTCTGTGGAGACTCATATAATATTAGCATTTTGCTATTAGCAATATTAGCATTTGTCCTTCAGTCCCTTCTTCCACTGCCAAACACAGGATGAAAGATGATAGAGAATTCTACCACTAACAGTTTGAACCTGTGCCTAGAGCAATTAAAAAAATCATCTTTATTGAGATACAATTCACATACCATAAAATTCACACATTTAAAGCACACAATTCAGTGATTTAAAGACATTCACAGAGTTGTGCGACCATTACCACAACCTAAGTTTAGAACATTTTCATCACCCCGAAAAGAAACCCAGTACCCCTCATTAGCAGTCACTCCCCATGCCATCCTCCCCGCATCAGCCCTAGGCAATCATTAACCCACTTTCTGTCTCTATAGATTTGCCTCTTCTGACCATTTCATAGAAGGGAATCATATGCGTGGCTTTTTGTGTCTAGCTTCTTTCGCTTAGTGTAATGTTTTCAAGGTTCATCCGTGTCCTAGCACACCAGTACTTAATTCTTCTTGCTGCCAAGTAACATTCCATCGTGTGGATACGCTACATTTTACTTATCTTTTCATCGGACACAGAGTAATTCTTAAAGCCACACGTTTCTAAATTCTTGAAGTCCAGGTAGCTGGGATTTACCCAAGATAATTGAGAGAGAAAAGTGGCAAATCAAACACTGCATATAGGAAGCAATGAGTTATCCTTCCCCCTTAGTCAATGGACAGAAAATTACCTTACATGCTTACCTTATCCGGAGCATTTTTGCTTAACATTAAAGGAAAGACTCGCTCGTGAAGCCAGAACTTGTGATCATTGTTATTACAGCCGTACAGGAAGATATTACTCTTACGGCTGTGGCCGTGGATATCACAATACAAGAGAACCTCCCTTTCTTCAAGAAGTCTGTTGGGGGTGGGGGAGGCAAACAAAGAACTCAATGGATATACAGGGCATGAGCATGATCAAGGATCCTTTGGAGTCTCTTCCTTAAGGATGTCTGTTGATACTTTCCCTCCTAAGAAAATTTCAGCCCCTAATGACCTTCAAAGGACCCTAGGCCCAACCTCAGCCCCTGCTGGAAACATGTCACCAGCACTCCTTGCCTCTGCCAGCCAGAGGAACTTGATGGAAAAGGGGATGTGGAAAGGGGAGATGGGTAGGCCTTGCATAAGCTGACAAGAAAGAGGAGAAAATCTACTAAAGGAAAGCCCACTCTGGTGCAGAACTGTGGAAAGAGAGAGAGAGGTACAGAGGGGAAAGAACCAAAGAAAGCCTTGGTTTCTGACATTCCGGGGCTAGTTCCTTTAAGACTCAGCTCTTCTTTGTTTCCTGATTACCAGGACACCTCCAAACACCTTCTCCATGATGACGGTGGTGGTAACAATAATGCCCCACATTTACAATGTGCAGGGTACTGTGCTAAACAGATTACATGGATTATCTCATTGAATCCTCACAGTAACCACCCAGCACAGGTATTATTATCCCCATTCTACAGATAAGAAAGCTGAAGCACAGAGAGGTTAAATCACTTCCATGGTCACAGAACCAGCCAGTAGTAAAACCAGGTCTCAAACCCAGGCCTGCCTGACTCCAATATATGCTCTTAGCCATTTTGCCTACCAACCCAACACAACTCTCAGCCATTCACACAGATATGGTGACAAGGTGCGTGCGTTCACATATTCATATCTGCTGCAGTTGCATGCCCAGCAAAATGGAAGCTCCTTTAAGGCGGGTGCTATTCTATCATAGGCTTCAACTGCTTTTATATACGCTTGGAAAATTCAGATTGATTTATTATTCTTTTTTTTAAAAAAAATAAATTTATTTATTTATTTTTGGCTGCATTGGGTCTTTGTTGCTGCACGCGGGCTTTTCTAGGTGTGGCGAGTGGGGGCTGCTCTTTGTTGCGGTGATCAGGCTTCTCACTGCAGTGGCTTCTCTTGTTGTGGAGCATGGGCTCTAGGCGCATGGGCTTCAGTAGTTGTGGCTCACGGGCTCTAGAGCGCAGGCTCAGTAGTTGTACCCCACGGCATGTGGGATCTTCCCGGACCAGGGCTCGAACCCATGTCCCCTGCATTGGCAGGCGGACTCCCAACCACTGAGCCACCAGGGAAGTCCCATTATTATTCATTCTTCATAAGAGGCAATATAAGATGGTAATAAGGCATTCAGACTCTGCAACCAGAGAACTAGCTCTATGACTTTGGGCAAGTTTCTTAAACTTTCTGGGCCTTAATTTCCTCATTATATACAAGATGGGGATATTGATTGTGCCTACCTCACAGGGTGAATGTGAAGATTAAATGGGTCATGTGTAATACTGCCTGTCGTACATAAGCACTCACTAATTGTTAGGTACTACTATTATTATTACTGTTACACACGTCTCATCATGAAGACCTATGAACTCCTTGACTTTGACCTTTTCCATTCAATCATTTCACTTATAAGTGAAATGCTTCTAGCTGAAATCTCGCATGTTCAGTTTCAACCCAAAGATAAGACATGATTTAAAGTTTGAAAATGAACAAACCCAAGTGGCTGCAAAGAGAACGTTGAAGACTGTCCACAAAGCTATACCCGATTCCTATGCCATGAGAAGAGATCTCATGCCATCAGATAGTGCTGACAGCGTTCAGAGTAAGACCAATAGATAAAGGCCTCACCTCTTGATCATGTTCCTGGTGTGCCAGATACAAGGAAAAGACTCCTCCAGAATAGTTTTATAATGCCTGTTCAAGTCCCTTCCAGCCAATGAACAACGATAATTCCCCACGATCACTCCGTCTGGATTTAACATGGGAACCACTTTGAAGATAAAGATATCTCTGAGGAGCTGGGCATCTGGGGAATTGCTAAGGATGAAGTCCAAAAAGCCTTTCATAATCCAAGAGCCATTACTTTCCCCAGGGTGCACTCTGGCAGTCAAGACCACAGCTTTCTTTGCAGCTGCCTCTTGAGGGGTCCGGGCTGGGTTGGTGATGGTGAGCAGGTAGATGATGTTTCCTGCAAGGCTCCTGCATAAAGTTCGGAGTTTGCAGAACTGAGATTGGACGGGGCTGTTTGCCACTGACAGGAGGAAGCACTGCAAGTCAGAGTACGTATATGGGTAGAAGTGTGCAAAGAAGCAAGTGTCCTGGTCATGTGGAAACTGAATGGTCCATGTGAGACAGTAAAAGCGCTGCTGCCCATCATCCGTGTTGCTCCTATAGTACCTGATTTCATTTCCTTCTCTCCTCCAGCCAATGCTGTGGGTGCTGGCATCCAATTGGGAATACATGAGTGGCTTCATCCCTATAGTATAAAGGCTCTTGGGTTTCAGGAGGTTGACGATGGTGAAGCGATAGGTGACATCTTTTCTGGTGTTCTGAACTCGAAAATAAAACCACTGAGTGTGCTTATTCGTGTAGAGGTCAGTTCGCAAGGTGAGTTCATACTCATAGGTGTTTCTGTAATAGAGAACACAGAAGAATATCTCTATAACTCCACACGCCCCTCAAAAAACAAACATTGTTTCCCTCTGGTAAAAACAGATCTTATTACAACAGAAAAGCCTGCTACATCACACATTTATTTTCTTATTTCCCTAGTTTTCCAACTCACATATTAGGCTAGAAGGAACTTGGGAAAAGAAAGTTTATTCGGAGTGGGACAGGAAGAATCTCAAAACTTACACTGCTGCACAGCATTTCTGGGAGCACTGTGAGCTTCTTGGTATCTTTTGAGAGTATCCAATAGCAGTTTCTAACCACTTCAACACATTTCTCTTTAATACACTGAACAGTAGTGAAGCCAGAGCCCCATGTTGGCTGTTAGCTACATCCTGGACATCATCACTGTAGAGGAGACCTGTAAGCCCTCTGTGCTATTTTTATATCTGATTCTCACTTATTTGAAGATGAGGGGGCATCTCTGGAATGCTTTCACCTTGTTGAACTTGCAGAAGACAAAATACAAATGCCAAAAAGCATGGAAAGATATTCACCCACATGCATAATTAATGAAGTACAAATCAAAATAGGATGCCCTTTCCCCCTCCATCTCATCAACATTCCAGTGCTGCGAACCAGGCACTCTCACACACAGTTGATGGGGACTGAAATCACATTGGGAGGGCAAATGGGCAAAAACTAGCGGTACTGAAGTGATCAAACCCTGAACCAACAATTTTATTTCTAGAGTTTATCTCATAAAACCACAAATACTTAAAAATATAAATGCAGAGAATTCCCTGGTGGTCCAGTGGTTAGGACTCTGCGCTTCCACTGCAGGGAGCATGGATTCGATCCCTGGTCGGGGAGCTAAGATCCCGCAAGCTGCACAGTGCGACCAAAAAAAAAAAAAAATGCATAAGGGTATTAATTCATTAAGCAAAATATTGTAAACATCTTAATTTCCCATCAGTTGGGGACAAGGTAAATAAGGTATGGAGTATCCATACAATAGGACAATATGAATATCTGTGATATGGCCATAGAAAAATATTTAAATTTTATTAAGTGGAAAAAAGCAACAGGTAAAACAGTATGTATACCACTTTCCTATTTTTAAAAATATATAATTTGTGTATATTACATATTATAGAGAGAGAGAGAGAGAGAGAAAATTAATGCATATACACAAAACTATAAACAGTTGCTGCATCCAGGAGGTATGATTATAGAACTGCAACTTTTATGGTATTTTTATTGAGACTGTAAAAAATTAATAACCAGAAACCCAATTAAATAGAGTTGGGAGACCAGAAGAGGGAGCTCTCATGCCCTGCAATGATAGCAGAGCCCAACAGGAAGAAAAAAAGACTCCTTTTCCTTCCTGGCAAGGACTCAGCCAATGAAAAGCCACGGACCCTTTGTTTACTGGAGCCCTCCCAACTTCCTTCTCCTCTCAGTGAAAGTGTTCTCCCTCTCTTGTAGTGTGGGACTTGCATGTGGCATCCCCCGTGGTTGCAGACCCTGAATTGCAGTTCTCTGCCAATCCTGAATAAACGCATCTTTGCTGGAGAAATATCTGACAGTCTGTTTATTTCAGGTCAACAATGCAAATTTCAAACGCGCACTAATTTCTTTTAGAAGTAGAAAAAATAATTTAGATAAATTTTCATTCTGAAAAGTATGAGTCACAATGATTCCATTCTTCTTCATCGTCCTCACAATTACCTCTTATCACTTTTCTCTTTCACAAAAACACTCCTGATCGCTAACATGATTCCTGAAGACACTTCTCAGTCACTTCAGTCATCATCCCTTTGGGAAATTCCTCTTTGTTACTCACACTCTAGTAGCTTTCTGCAGGTTCCCACTCTCAAACCTTGATTCAAACAGTAGAGTATCATCTTCTGGTCCTTGCAACGTGACTGCCAGTTCCTTGATAATGCCTGGTTTGCCTCCCACTCTGGAACTGGTGAAATAGGAATCTTCGGTGGGCACTGCAGATGAGACAGACATACTCAGTCCAAGTTTCACTCAGAATCCATCTATCCAGCAAATATTAATTGAACCCCTTTGTGTTCAGCACTATTCTAGCTTAAGAACAATGAGTATTTAAATTTTCAATTGTCCTTGCTGAGACTTTTAAGTTTTAAAAATGTATATATTTGAAGACCTTTAAGTAGTTTAGAGGACTTCCTTTTGCTACCTGGTTACCCTTGGCAACTCAAATACTGCTTATACCCATTTAAACTCTAATTTAAAAGGATGCTGGCAAAAAATTACATTCTAAGTGGAGCACCGGAAAACATTTGCAGTTTTATTCTACAAGAACAAACAAAAAGCCAAATAGCACCTATTTATTAATTTAAAAAGAAGATAAAGGGGGAAAAAAAAAGAGAGAAAATAAAGTACACTCCATGTCATTGTTTGGTATATCATTCCAGATTTAAATATAACAAAAATAGAAGCGTGAGAAGAACTGGCACGACTGCAATTTGTCTAAAAGGGGAAACAAAATATCATAGTAATTAGTGAAAAGAAAAGGTTATGATTGAAACTTTTTCTTTAACACTGAGCTAAAACAAAAAACATTACACAATTTATATTATTTTATTTAGGAAAATTTAGATTATAATCACAACCTCTTTCTAATCCTTGGAATAACAAAGAATCAATTGTTAATTTTTTTTTTTTTTTTGGTGGGCTTACAATTTTTCAGACAAATTCAGTGAGAATGCCATGTGACACCTTTGATTTTTTGCAGTTACTTTTGCAAAACTCTTTTAGGACCCACGGTTCTCCCAAGGACTCTCTTTGTACCACACTGTTCTTATCAGTTGTGTTCAGAAGAATCTATTTTGTCATCTTTTGTTGATGTTCTCTTTAACTGTTAACTGAAAAAAATTTCTAGATTCTCAGTTGTCAATGGCTTTGAAGTGGTGCAAGCAATTCTTTAACATTCATCAACTTCATACAATCCTGCATCTCTTGTAAGGATTATTTCACTATTAAAAACATTTATTTATTTATTTGGTTGCACTGGGTCTTAGTTGTGGCAGGCGGATTCCTTAGTTGCAGCTTGTGGGCTCCTTAGTTGTGGCTCACTGGCTCCATAGTTGAGGCACGCAGGCTCCTTAGTTGTGACATGCGAACTCTCAGTTGCGGCATGCACGTGGGATCTAGTTCCCTGACCAGGGATCGAACTCAGCCCCCCAGCATTGGGAGCATGGAGTCTTAACTACTATGCCACTGGGGAAGTCCCAGGATAATTTCAGTTTGCAATTAATTTTTTACTGTACTTGCATTATGTTGTCAGATGTTAACAATATCCACCATCAACAAGTGACTGATACCAGCAAAGATGCTGACCATCGGGCAGGATAGATACGAGAATTAAACAAATAGAAACATGTATGGGGTCTGATTTTATAAGTAGTCAGTTCATTAGTAAGTATATTCACATTATGGTGACTTTTGCTTCTATACGCAACCTTGCCACTGGAGATTTAGAGAATAAATATTTGGATTATAAATGAAAGCAAAGGAGAAAGCGAGCATAAAAAGGAGTGAAAGCACAGAGGAAGTAAAAACAGAAGCAGCAGCAGGAGTACAAGTAAATCCATTTAAGAGTTGGGGACCCATGTTATTCGATCTCTGCATGGAACCACAATCAAAGTACAGATCGGCAACCAGATGTCATTAATATAGGAATTTCAATATTTTCTTTAGTCTTTAAGGTAACTTAAAAACGATCCAGGGGCTTCCCTGATGGTGCAGTGGTTGGGAATCCACCTGCCAATGCAGGGGATACGGGTTCGAGCCCTGGTCCGGGAGGATCCCGCATGCCGTGGAGCAACTAAGCCCATGCGCCACATCTACTGAGCCCGCGAGCCACAGCGACTGAAGCCTGCATGTCTAGGGCAGGGCCTCTCCGCAACGGGAGAGGCCACCGCAATGAGAAGCCTGCGCACCGCAACAAAGAGTAGCCTCTGCTTGCCGCAACTAGAGAAAGCCCACGCACAGCAACGAAGACCCAACACAGCCAAAAGTAAATAAAATAAAATAAATTTAAAAAAACAAAACAAAACAAAAAAAATGATCCAACTCATAGCCCACAGTAACATTTTTCAATAACAAAACATCTTTCTTATTTTCCCCTCAATATCCTTACAGCAAGTGGTTGCTCTAGGTCTCCTAAGCTAACAAACTCCCAGATTCTCCCCAGAGCCCCATCTTCTCAGTTTTCTGTTTCTTCATTCCTCCAACAGTGTGGGCTCAACTCTCCTTGATGAATCCAAAGGACAAGAAGATCAAGACAGCTGCCACAAATGTGTAGTAACAGGACAATAGGGACAATTCTCAAAAGCTGCCATATCAGGAGAATGATCTCTCAATCCCAGGGTTTCCTCCTTTGTAGAAATATGTCTGGATAGAAGAGATGAAGCGGTGGCGATTCATGGTCATCTGATTTATTGAAAATGACTACAGCAAAGTCAACGAGAGGTGAAACAGGCTTATAATATCCAAGAATTTCTTGAGGTTGCAGGAGCAATATATCCCATACTATTTATAACCCAAGTCTACTGACTTATGATCTGAGTTTAAAGTCTCCCAAGCTCCTCCTCAGACATTCCATAAAGTGGAGCTAGGTAGACTATGAGTTGCTTCACCTTTTCTACCTCACCAGCTTTTGCCAAAATAGTAACAAGAGCTCAAAATCAAGGCAACTGGGAGCGGAGCATGTGTAACCACATCTCAGATGGGTCCTCTCTGCTAAAACTGGCTCATTTTATTTTTCTAGCTGTAGGAATGTAAACACATTGCAGTCCCTCCTTCCTATTACAGTTTTTTTCTATAAAAACCTCCCCTGATTTCACTGACTTAACACATCCCATTTCTACTAATTATACTTGGTACATGTTCCTCCTCCAATAAAATAGATTTCTTTTCTGATCATTACTATCTATTAGCTTACTTCTCTTTAACATGATATATCTTTTCTGCCTTAAAGGTTACTATTACCATCTGTTTCACATCCTCCCCAGCACTTGTTATTGTCTGTATTGCTGTTATAGCTGTTTTAGTGGGTTTGAAGTTGATTCATCCTTTCCATAAATACCCTTTACTAAACGGAGGAAATTCTCTCCTATTTCTAGTTTTCAGAATGTTCTTATCATGAAAGGCCTGATTTTGTCAAATGCTTTTTCTGCATTGATTGAGATGACTGTGTTTTTTTTCCCTTTGTTGTATTAATGTGCTGTGTCACATCAATCTTCTTATGTTGAACCACCCTTGGATTCCTGGAACAAATCTCCCTTGGTCATGGTATATAATCATTTCCATATGCTGTTTAATTTGGTTTGCTGGTATTTGTTTGAGGATTTTTGCATTTATGTTCATGAGGAACACCAATCTATAGTTTTCTTGTGATGTCTTTGTCTGGCTTTGAATACTGGCTTCATAAGAAGAGCTGGGAAGTGTTTCCTCCTCCTCCTCTGTTTTCAAAGTTTTGAAGCATTAGTGCTATTTCATCTTTAAATGTTTGGTACAATTCAAACAAATCCTGTTAAGCCATCTGGCCCAGGGATTTCTTTGCAGGAAGATTTTAAATTACTAATTCAATTTCTTTGTCATAATCTGAATTTCTTCCTGAATCAGTTTTGATATGTTTTTCTAGCAATTTCTCCTGTTCATCTATGTTGTTTAATTTGCTGACATAAAGTCATTAATAGCATTACCTTGTAATTGTTTTGATTTCTGTAGAGTTGATGCTTGTGTCCCCTTGCATTCCTGATTTCTATAATTTGTGTCTCCTCTCCTTTTTTCTTGGTTGATCTGGCTAAAGTTCTGTCAATTTTGTTAATGTTTCCAAAGGACCAACTTTTGGTTTGATTTTCTGTATTACTTTTCTATTTCACTGATTTCTGTTTTTGTTTTATTTTGTTTTGTTTTTGCGGTACACGGGCCTTTCACTGCTGTGGCCTCTCCCGTTGCGGAGCACGGGCTCCAGACGCGCAGGCTCAGCGGCCCTGAGCCCAGCCACTCCGCGGCATGTGGGATCCTCCCGGACCGGGGCACGAACCCGTGTCCCCTGCATCGGCAGGCGGACTCTCAACCACTGCACCACCAGGGAAGCCCTGATTTCTGTTTTTATCTTTATTATTTTCTTCCTTCTGCTCACTTTGGATGTAGTTTGCTCTTATTTTTCTAATTTATTAAGATGGAAGCTTATGTAATTGATTTGAGATCTTTCTTCCTTTTAAATACAGGCATTTAAAGCCATAAATTTACCTTGCAGTGCTTTGGCTGCATCTCATAAATTTTGATATGTTGTTTTATTTTCACTCAGTTGAACATATTTTTGAACTCTTATGATTTCTTTAACCCATGGGTTACTTAGAAATGTGTTGTTCAATTTGCAAATATTTGTAGATTTCCCAGATTTCATTCTGTTGTTGATTTCTAATTTAATTTTGCTGTGATCAGACAATATATTTTGTACGACTTCAATCCTTTTAAATGTATTAAGACTCGCTTTACAACCTAGTATATGGTATATCCTGGGGAATTTACCATGTGCCCTTGAAAAGAATGTGTATTTTGTTGTTGGGTACAGTGTCCTGAACATTTTTATAAAAGACAGAAATTCTACCGCTAGGATGCCTGCAAATTAATGCAGGAAACCACAGAGTAAATGACAGTCATATGCACATACTACAAAATACTCACTATGGTTCAGGAGGTGGAGAAAAGAAGAGCAAATTACCCAAAGATCCAACATTTGATTTTCAGGAAGGGGAATAACAAGGAAGAAGCTATAAAAAGGACTCAGAACTATTAAGAAAACATAATAACATTTTAAAAAAACGATTGAAAATTTAAAACTGATTGGTCATGAATTTCAGGGCTCCCACTCAGGTTGGTCTGGAAAAGACAGTTTCTTCATCACTAAAATATGACTTTTTGAAAATCACTTTTATTATAGAAAATATATTTATTGTAATTTGGTCATGATTAATCACTCACTGTTCAGTGTGATGACAATACCTGAATCTAACTGATAGACAACTGTGCCTTTTTCTTCTCCTACAATTTTTGGTGCCTTTTCATTTCCTGTAGGTTGATAGAAATATTCTGGTTGAGGTGGAACCCATTCTGAAAGAAGACATTAAAAAGTACAAAATAAGAAATAATACAAAAAAAAAAAAGAAATAATACAAAAGGCACTTTATGAGACTGACATGAAATCATAATAATGATTATTCAAATGGCTAGTAGGGTGGAATCAAACCAAATTCCCACCCTAAGTTTACAGTGTGTTTGTTAATTAATTATGTCTTGCTTCTTTCTATAAAGACTATGGAGAAATTTTTAACAAAAAGCATATACAACAGAAGTATCAACTTTATTTTTTTAGATTTTTTTGATGTGGACCATTTTAAAAGTCTTTATTGAATTTGTTACAATATTGCTTCTGTTTTATGTTTTTTTTTGCCACTAGGCATGTGGGATATTAGCTCTCCGACCAGGGATCGAATCCACACCCCCAGCATTGGAAGGTGAAGTCTTAACCACTGGACCGCCAGGGAAGCCCCAGAAGTATAAACTTTAAATAGAAGACCTAAAAATAAGGCAGAAAGGTCAATATAGTCATTTCATCAACTCTTCAAAATTTGTCCCTGAGCTCCCGGTCAGGAAAATATGCTCAGCTACATATTTTTTATTAATATAGAGGAATAAGTATATCAGTTTCTTCAGAAGAAAGAAGGTTTTTTCATTAACACTCAATTCTGAAAGATTTCTCATATGACACTTGGGTGACTTCTCAATATCATTTTAAGTACAGTAGCCAGTGATGAAAGCCAAGGGCATATATAAAGACACAACTTAAATTCAACAGTACATCAAAAGAATCACACACCATGATCAGTGGGATTTACTCCAGGGATGCAAGGATGGTTCAACATTTGCAAATCAGTCAATGTGATATATCACATTAACAAAAGGAAGGATAAAAATCATATGATTATTTCCATACATGAAGAAAAAGCATCTGACAAAATTCAACATCCATTTATGACAAAAACTCTCAACAAAATGGGTATAGAGGGACTACCTCAACATAATAAAAGCCACATATGTCAAGCCCACAGCTAACACCATACTCAACGGTGAAAAGCTGAAAGCTTTTCCTCTAAGATCAGGAACACGACAAGGATGCCTACTCCCACCACTTTATTCAACATAGTACTGGAAGTCCTAGCCAGAGCAATTAGGCAAGAAAAAGAAATAAAAGGTATTCAAATTGGAAAGGAAGAACTAAAACTGCCACTGACACATATTATATACAGAAAACCCTAAAGACTCTATCAAAAAACTGTTGGACCTAATAACAAATTCAGTAAAGTTGCAAAATACAAAATCAATACACAAAAATCGGTGCATTTCTATACACTAATAATGAACTCTCAGAGAGAAATTAAGAAAACATTCCCATTTACCATTGCATCAAAAAGAGTAAAATACCTAGGAATAAATTTAAACAAGAACTATAAGACATTAATGAATGATATTGAAGAAGACACAAATAAATGGAAAGATACTCTGTGCTCAAGGTTGGAAGAACCAATATTATTAAAATGTCCATACTACCTAAAGCAATTTACAGATTCAATGCAGTCTCTATCAAAATTCCAGTGGCATTTTTCACAAAAGTAAAGCAAACAATCCCAAATTTTATATGGAACCATTAAAGATCCCCAATAGCCAAAGCAACCTTGACAAAGAAGAACAAAGTTAGAGTCACCATGCTCCCTGATTTCAAACTCTATTACAAAGCTATAGTTATTAAAGCAATATGATATCTGCATAAAAAGATACATAGATCAAGGGAACAGAACAGAGAGCCCAGGGAATTCCCTGGTGGTCCAGTGGTTAGGATTCTGTGCTTCCACTGCAGGGGGAACTGGTTTGATCCCTGGTCAGGGAACTAAGATCCCGCATGCCATGTGGCGCGGCAAAAAAAAAATAAAATAAAATAAAGAATAGAGAAACCAGAAATAAACCCATGCATCTGTGGTCAATTAATTTATGACAAAGAAGGCAAGAACATACAATGGGGAAAGGACAGTCTCGCCAATAAATGGTGTTGGGAAAACTGGACAGCCATATGCAAAAGAATAAAACTGGGCCACTATCTTATACCACACACAAAAATTAATTCAAAATGAATTAATGACTTGAATGTAAGACCTGAAACCATAATACTTCTAGAAGAAAACACAGGCAGTAAGCTCCTTGACACAGGTCTTGGTGATGAGTTTTTGAATCTGACTACAAAAGCAAAAGCAACAAAAGTGTAAAAAAGTGGAACTAAATCAAACTAAAAAGCTTCTGCACAGCAAAATAAACCATCAGCAAAATGAAAAGGCAACCCTTTATTCTTTTAATTTGGCCATACCACATGGCATGCAGGATCCTAGTTCCCCAACTAGGCATCGAACCCAGGCCCTGGCAGTGAAAGTGCAGAGTCCTAACCACTGCACCACCAGGAAATTCCCAAAAGGCAACTTTCTGAATGGGAGAAAATATTTGCAAATCATATATCTGATAAGTGGCTAACATCCAAAATATATAAAGAACTCATACAACTTAACAGCAAAAAAACAATCCAATTGAAAAATGGGGGCTTCCCTGGTGGCGCAGTGGTTAAGAATCTGCCTGCCAATGCAGGGGACACAGGTATGAGCCCTGGTCCAGGAAGATCCCACATGCTGTGGAGCAACTAAGCCTGTGTGTCACAACTACTGAGCCTGCACTCCAGAGCCTATAAGCCACAACTACTGAGCCCGCGTGCCTAGAGCCTGTGCTCCGCAACAAGAGAGGTCACTGCAATGAGAAGCCCGCACACCACAACAAAGAATAGCCCCCTGCTCACCGCAACTAGAGAAAGCCCACACACAGCAATGAAGCCCCAATGCAGCGAAACAAACAAACAAAAAACCCAAAAAACCCCACTTCTACAGGGTAGGAACAGATGACCTTAAGACTTCTCAGCTATTGTGCCAACTCAAAATGTGCCCCCCAACAATTTCCAAACACCCTAAGGGCAGTTCTGTCCCCAGTTAAGACACTGAGCCAATCTTTGTATCTTCAGCTTCATCTCTTTTCTTTCATGTTGAAGGCTTCATGGTTACCCAAACATGTCTTGTTCTTTTTCTGTTTCCTCTAACTGGAATACTTTGCTTTGATCCTTTCAATTGGATCACTTCTAACTCATCCTTCAGATTTCAGCTTCTGTGTCAACTTCTCTTGGAAACCCTCACTGAACTTCCAGGTTGGGGTTAAGTGTTCCCAGAGGGACCAAGTGCTATGCAATTGCCTGGTTCTATCTTTAACTTCCTCACTAGTCTGTGAGCTCTGAGTGTCTCCATTTGCTCATCACTATATCTCTAACACCAAGCACTATACTTAGCATATGGTAGATGCTTAATGAATATACAATGAATGAATATTATAAGAGGAAAGTGAGAAAATAAGAAACACCCAGTTGTTTATCAGCAGTCTTAAGCAGAGACATGAGTGTTCCAGCAATCATAAAAGTCTCCACTTCTGAAAATCCTTCATAAAATGAAGGCTAAAGATTGTACTTGCATCAAAAACTCAAAGATCAACTCAATCAATCAACTCAATCAACTCAATCAACTCAAACTATGATTAAAAAATAGTAGGGCTGGGCTTCCCTGGTGGCGCAGTGGTTGGGAGTCCGCCTGCCGATGCAGGGGACACGGGTTCGTGCCCCGGTCCGGGAAGATCCCACATGCCGTGGAGTGGCTGGGCCCATGAGCCATGGCCGCTGAGCCTGCGCGTCCGGAGCCTGTGCTCCACAACGGGAGAGGCCACAACAGTGAGAGGCCTGCGTACCGCAAAAAAAAAAAAAAAAAGTAAACGTTTCTGAGAATCTGAAAAAGATTTTATATATATATATGTATATATATATATACACATATATATATAACTGAATCACTGGGCTATACATTTGAAACATGACCTTATAAGTCAATTAAACTTCAATAAAATTTTTAAAAAATTTTTTCTTCTTAGGACCTGCGCAGAAGGGGAGAGGCAGCACATCGAAAGGAGGGCCTCTGGAGTGTGGAGTTCCAGAGTTTCGAGGGAAAATAAATATTCAGCTCAGAGAGGTCTAGCACTTTCCCCAGTGACTCATGATCAGCAAGTGGCAGATGGAACCAGGTTTCCTGACTTTCACTGTAGTGGGTCACTGTGTCTGAGAGTGATTAGAATAAATTAAGCAAGTGAACAAAGAAAATTACCTACTGGGTCAATGAAAACCAACTTCTTTCCTCAAAGGAGTGGTTTATGTTTTGAAAAGTACCTTAGCGGGGAGACCTTCAAGATGGCAGAGGAGTAAGACGTGGAGATCACCCTCCTCCCCACAAATACATAAGAAATATATCTACATGTGGAACAGCTCCTAGAGAACTCCTACTGAAGGCTGGCAGAAGACCTCAGACTTCCCAAAAGCCTTGTGACTGAGAGGGTCTTGGTGCTCTGGCCGGGTGTCAGGCCTGTGCCCCTGAGGTGGGAGAGCCAACTTCAGGACATTGGTCCACCAGAGACCTCCCAGCTCCATGTAATATGAAACGGCGAAAACTCTCCCAGAGATCTCCATCTCAATGCTAAGATCCAGCTCCACTCAATAACCAGCAAGCTACAGCGCTGGACACCCTATGCCAAACAACTAGCAAGACAGGAACACAACCCCACCCATTACCAAAGAGGCTGCCTAAAATCATAATAAGGTCACAGCCACCTCAAAACACACCACCGGACGCAGTCCTGCCCACTAGAAAGACAAGACCCAGCCTCATCCATCAGAACACAGGCACCAGTCCCCTCCACCAGGAAGCCTACACAACCCACTGAACCAACCTTAGCCACTGGGGACAGACACCAAAAACAACGGGAACTATGAACCTGCAGCCTGCGAAAAGGAGACCCCAAACACAGTAAGTTAAGCAAAATGAGAAGACAGAAAAACACACAGCAGATGAAGAAGCAAGGTAAAAACCCACCAGACCTAACAAATGAAGAGGAAATAGGCAGTCTACCTGAAAAAGAATTCAGAGTAATGACAGTAAAGATGATCCAAAATCTTGGAAATACCATGGAGAAAATACAAGAAACGTTTAACAAGGACCTAGAAGAACTAAAGAGCAAACACACAAGGATGAACAACACAATAAATGAAATTAAAATTCTCTAGAAGGAATCAATAGCAAAATAACTGAGGCAGAAGAACGGATAAGTGACCTGGAAGATAAAATAGTAGAAATAACTACCGTAGAGCAGAATAAAGAAAAAAGAATGAAAAGAATTGAGGACACTCTTAGAGACCTCTGGGACAACATTAAATGCACCAACATTCGAATTATAGGGGTTCCAGAAGAAGAAGAGAAAAAGAAAGGGACTGAGAAAATATTTGAAGAGATTATAGTTGAAAACTTCCCTATATGGGAAAGGAAATAGTCAATCAAGTCCAGGAAGCATAGAGAGTCCCATACAGGATAAATTCAAGGAGAAACACGCCAAGACACATTTTTTTTTTTTTTTTTTGCGGTACGAGGGCCTCTCACTGCTGTGGCCTCTCCCGCTGCAGAGCCCAGGCTCCGGACGCGCAGGCCCAGCGGCCATGGCTCACGGGCCCAGCCGTTCCACGGCACATGGGATCCTCCCAGACCGGGGCACGAACCCGCGTCCCCTGCATCGGCAGGCGGACTCTCAACCACTGCGCCACCAGGGAAGCCCCAAGACACATATTAATCAAACTATCAAAAATTAAATACAAAGAAAAAATATTAAAAGCAGCAAGGGAAAAACAACAAATAACATACAAGGGAATCCCCATAAGGTTAACAGCTGATCTTTCAGCAGAAACTCTGCAAGCCAGAAGGGAGTGGCAGGACATATTTAAACTGATGAAAGGGAAAAACCAACAATCAAGATTACTCTACCCAGCAACGATCTCATTCATATTTGACAGAGAAATTAAAACCGTTACAGTCAAGCAAAAGCTAAGAGAATTCAGCACCACCAAACCAGCTTTACAACAAATGCTAAAGGAACTTCTCTAGGCAGGAAACACAAGACAAGGAAAAGATCTACAATAGCAAACCCAAAACAATTAAGAAAATAGTAATAGGAACATACATATTGATAATTACCTTAAATGTAAATGGATTAAATGCTCCCACCAAAAACACAGACTGGCTGAATGGATACAAAAACAAGACCCGTATATATGCTGTCTACAAGAGACCCACTTCAGACCTAGGGACACATACAGACTGAAAGCGAGGGGATGGAAAAAGATATTCCATGCAAAAGGAAATCAAAAGAAAGCTGGAGTAAGTAGCAATTCTCATATCAGACAAAATAGACTTTAAAATAAAGACTATTCCAAGAGACAAAGAAAGACACTACATAACGATCAAAGGATCAATCCAAGAATAAGATACAACAATTGTAAATATTTATGCACCCAACATAGGAGCACCTCAATACATAAAGCAAATGCTAACAGCATAAAAGGGGAAATCGACAGTAACACAATAATAGTAGGGCACTTTAACACCCCACTTTCACCAATGGACAGATCATCCAAAATGAAAATAAATAAGGAAACACAAGCTTTAAATGATACATTAAACAAGATGGACTTAACTGACATTTATAGGACATTCCATCCAAAAATAACAGAATACACTTTCTTCTCAAGTGGTCACGGAACACTCTCCAAGCTACATCACATCTTGGGTCACAAATCAAGCCTACGTAAATTTAAGAAAACTGAAATCGTGGGCTTCCCTTGTGGCACAGTGGTTGAGAGTCCACCTGCTGATGCAGGGGACACGGGCTCGTGCCCCGCTCTGGGAAGATCCCACGTGCCGTGGAGCGGCTGGGCCCGTGAGCCATGGCCGCTGAGCCTGTGCGTCCGGAGCATGTGCTCCGTGATGGGAGAGGCCACAACAGTGAGAGGCCCGCGTACTGCAAAAAAAAAACAACAAAAAAACTGAAATCGTATCAAGTATCTTTTCCAACCACAATGCTATGAGACTCGATATCAATTACAGGAAAAAAATCTGTAAAACATATAAACACATGGAGGCTAAACAATACACTACTTAATAACCAAGAGATCACTGAAGAAATCAAAGAGGAAATAAAAAAATACCTAGAAACAAATGACAATGAAAACACGACCACCCAATATCTATGGGATGCAGCAAAAGCAGTTCTAAGAGGGAAGTTTATAGCAATACAATCCTACCTCAAGAAACAAGAAACATCTCAAATAAACAACCTAACCTTACACCTAAAGAAATTAGAGAAAGAAGAACAAAAACCCCCCAAAGTTAGCAGAAGGAAAGAAATCATAAAGTTCAGATCAGAAATAAATGAAAAAGAAATGAAGGAAACGATAGCAAAGATCAATAAAACTAAAAGCTGGTTCTTTGAGAACATAAACAAAATTGATAAACCATTAGCCAGACTCATCAAGAAAAAACGGGTGAAGGGTCAAATCAAATCAATAGAATTAGAAATGAAAAAGGAGAAGTAACAACTGACACAACAGAAATACAAAAGATCATGAGAGATTACTACAAGCAACTATATGCCAATAAAATGGACAACCTGGAAGAAATGGACAAATTCTTAGAAAAGCACAACCTTCTGAGACTGAACCAGGAAGAAATAGAAAATATAAACAGACCAATCACAAGCACTGAAATTGAGACTGTGATTAAAAATCTTCCAACAAACAAAAGCCCAGGACCAGATGGCTTCACAGGCAAATTCTATCAAACATTTAGAGAAGAGTTAACACCTATCCTTCCTAAACTCTTCCAAAATATAGCAGAGGGAGGAACACTCCCAAACTCATTCTACGAGGCCACCATCACCCTGATAGCAAAACCAGACAAAGACGTCATGAAGAAAGAAAACTACAGG